>NC_139542.1:45127871-46327871 GCF_965153285.1 Podarcis tiliguerta | reverse complement strand
GGAAGGAGTAGCCAGTATGCTGCCCTCAAAATTGTTGTTGGACACCAGCTGTCATCAGTCCTAGCCAGCATGGCTAGTGGATGGGTGATGGGAGTTGTAGTCTCACAACATCTGGAGGACACAACTGTTGTTTAATGCCTGCTTTCCAGTGTTGTTGTAACAAATGCAACTAGATAATACATGTGAAGTGCTTTCAACACTTGGTGATGCTACATAAATAATATTTATTATTATTATTATTATTATTATTATTATTATTATTATTATTCTATTAGTGTTCTGCTAGAATTCGATGTTAGTTGCTGTGACTTTTTGAACTTCAATTGGAGCAAGTAGCACTGGGTTAAGCCAATATACTTGAAAAATGGAAATAGTTCAAATCTGCTTTGCAGGATGCTATTCATTGAACATTCATTCAGCAATTTCTAGCACAGTGTGTATGAATGCCAAAAAGAAAGATTGTTGTGTAAGTGCTAATTCTGGCAGCGTTTACAGTTGGCCTCCATTTCCCACTTCTATGAAATTCTTGATTATCTAAGTTTGCAGACCTTTCTGTCAAGCCCTGTGTCCACGAAGCCATACATGAATAATGTTATAATCTAGCTGATTGATTATCCAGCTGTTTTGGATCTTCTCCAAGCCATCTGAATAAACATCGGTCTCTTCAGTACTCAAATTAGGGGAAAACACTTTTCTTTCTGGGCTGTGCTTCTCCCTCTTTCTCCTAAGCCACAGCAGAGAAGAAGCCACTAGGTAGAATTCTGGCTGCAGCTCCCAGTTCACTTGCAAGCTCATTAAGAATATTGGCTCAAGCATGAATGAAATTTTGGAGGGGACATTGATGGAGTGAGGATGAAGTGAGATAAATATTTTTTGCCATTATTCATGCCAGGGTTCAGATTGTATCAGGTGGAACACATTTTCCAAGACTCTGGGTCAAAGTAAATGGTACATCAAATGCATGGCTGCATCTGGTAATCTTAATTTATTTATTTAGCTTATCTATATTGCAGCTACAGAGGCTTCTGATCCATTTGCAGAACTCCCAACACAGGGAAGGGAAGCTACTATGGGTGAAAATAGCAGCTTCCCTTCCAGGACAATCAAGCAGCTTTAGGTGGTGTCAATTTTCATCAGGAAGATGGCAAGGGCAAAAGGGTTAACATGACACCCTGCCTTCAACACTGCAGTCCCAGTCGGAATCCTCTTGCATGCAACTGCTGTGTTTGCTTTTGAAGATTTAAACATAATGCAAATGTGGTCATGCATTTATTGCATTGTCTACTTTGGATCTCAGGTGGGTGCCAAAGGGCTGCTCATTCTTTTGCTACCAACAGGTGTATGTGTGCATATGAATTGGGTTGGAGGGTGTTTTTCCTCAAAGCCCTCCTCTCTTTAGGAGTGGTGAAGGAGGGGAGGAACCAGAGGGCTAAATGGGGATCTAGTGCTACAGGATCCTTTCCAAAGCACAGGGCAGGCAGTATGCTTCTTATTGTCCAGAGGGTCCAGGGAATCAAGAATATCCAGAGTGCACAGTCAGCTCTACTATTAGGCAGAGAGAGACACCTGCCTTAGGCAGCTGTTGCTGGGGGAGGGCGGTGCCAGTGAGGTGCTAGACACCAAAGTTGTGTATGCTACACAGCCTGCCATGGATGCTTTAAGTCAGCTTGCTGTCCTCAGACATGGTGGTGGATGCTATCCTGCAATCAGTGTTGAAGCAAGATGCAGCTGTCGGTCTGGTTAGTTTCTGTATGTAGAATGTGTGTATATGTGAGATGGGTGTTATTTTATCTGTTGATTCAAGCAGCAAAATATCTTGAGCCACCCCTGTCTGGGTGCCAGAAACTCTTGGGACATGAAGGTGGCATCCCCAGAGTCTTCCTGTCTGGTGACTTCCTTGTGTTGGCTTAAAGCAAACATCAAATGCAGTCTCAAGTAGAAGCATCCTGTTTTCAGTCTCAAATGATTTATTTATTTTTAAAAAAATGAAAAATAAAAATAGGAGGCTTACTGAGCTCTTGGTGGGTTGTGTTAGTTCTGGCTGGTAACACATTGTATAGGGCTTTGCAGTAAGGTGAGGAGGAAATAGAGGGTGAAAAAGAAACATTGAATTGTAGCAGAGAAGCATGTATATGCTTAATGTATCACTAGCAGAATGTTCAGTAGCTGGACACTTGAGTCAGGCACAAGCTAAAAAGTGAGCTCAGAGCCTATTCACATTGCTCCAAGCCAGACTTCAAAGCCGAACTGTCAGAGATACCAGCAAATTAAATTCTGGCTGAAGCCCCTTGAGTTTTGCTTGCTGTTCCCTGCTGGCTTTGCCACTTGCTGTTGCTGCCACTGCCTCCTCCCCATTTCTGATTTCCAGTTTGAAGAGAAGAAAGCAAGATTGAAAGGCTTCTGCCATCATTTGATTTGCTGAGTTCAGGTTGAAAAGCGGGATCCAAATGCTAGAATTACACTTTGAACTCATTCTTTATCTTATGTCTATCTCTGGCCTATTAGGAG
This sequence comes from Podarcis tiliguerta, assembly GCF_965153285.1. NCBI lineage: Eukaryota > Metazoa > Chordata > Lepidosauria > Squamata > Lacertidae > Podarcis > Podarcis tiliguerta. The sequence goes on along the minus strand of NC_139542.1, from coordinate 46,325,363 downwards.
ACCAAGTTTAGGGGAGACTGAAAAATCCTGTAAGCAAAAGAGAGTTGGAAAAAGCCCAGTAATTGTCAGGTCCTCCAGTCCGGACATAGATTTGAATCTTCTGTTTCCACAATAATATAAGAAGCACCTGTTGGATAAGGTCAATGGCCCATCAAGTCCAGCATCCTGTTCTCACAGTGGCCAACCATATCCCTGTGGGAAGCACAAATCTCATAAATCCCAAATCTCATTGAGACAATTGGTACCTGAAACATTAATTCTACTGTATATTATGTATTTTCAGAACCCCCTAAATGTGTGTGGAATTGTCAACATTCCCTTATGTCTCAGTATTTTGGACATTCATTGTAAACCAACCAAACAAATATATAAGATATTACCTAATTAGAAAACCAACTATAGTGTTCATAATCTCCTGCAGGTGATATGAAATTTTGCAAGGGGTAACAAGCACAGTAATCAAAGCAGGCTGCTAAACTTGAAGTATGTAAAATTATGCAAGTTTTCTTATTGCTAGCAGCAATTTTCTTAGCAAATGGGAATATTTGATGATATTTTTTGGCCTATTTGGGAAATTCTGGGGTAGGTTTTTCAGAACTGAAAGCCTTAGCTATCCTAAGCTCAGCTGGCTAAAACATGGTGTTGATAATGCCAAGGTTGCAGGTTCAATCCCAGCTGCATATTCCTGCATAGCAGAGGGTTGGACTAGATGACCCTTCCAACTCTGAAAGCCGATGCAAACAGAAAACCATAAGACAAAATATTCTGGATAAAGCCTTGCTTTTGCCAGCATTCTGTTTCCTACAGTGTGGTCAGTTAGGTGCCTATGGGAATCCACAAGTAGGGCAGGAAGGGAATATCCCTCTCCCAGTGTTTAATAGCAATTGGTATTCAGAGGCATGCTGCCTCTGTTCCTGAAATCATTTATTTATTTGGAAAACATATAGGTAGCTAAACATGAGCAAACATAACCGTATATAACAATAAATTTAGATTGAATAGGATAGATAGTAACAGTTCTGATAACTGTCTATAAGTCAATTCACCCTTCTTGGAAGCCTATGGGAAATAGAGGGCTAGATTCAATGAGTGCTGGTAATGCAATGGAACAGCCCCTCCCCTGCTCCAAAATCAGCTTTTGGAGGTTTGGAGAACCCCCGGTGTATTGCACAGGGCAAAGAAGAGGGGAGGTCATTCTATCATGAAAAATGAAATGCTTGTACTGATGGAACAATAGGAACAGTGTGGAGCTCAATTCCTCCCCAGAATTTTCAGCATCCATCAAAATGTGTATAATGATGGAGCCTGTCTAATTTAAATGGGCAATATGTTTTACAAGGTGGGTGCCGCTGCACTGAAGGATGTGGTCCAAGTTGCCATGAAATGATCCTCTGGTGCATGTGATACCACAAGAGGTTCTCCCACAGATAACCACAATGAATGGGCAAAGGAGGTCTCGGATATCCTGGGCCCAAGTGGTTAGGGCTTTATACAGTAACAGCAAATTCTTAAATTTGGTCCAGTAGCACATTAGCAGTGAGTGCAGGCGGTATATAGTCATAGCATCATAGATTTGTAAAGTTGGAAGGGACCCTGAGGATCATCTAGCCCAACCCCCTGCAATGCAGGGATCTCAACTAAAGCATCCATGACAGATGGCCATCCAACCTCTGCTTAGAAACCTCCAAGGAAGGAGAGTCCACTACCTTTTGAGGGAGTCTGTTTCACTGTCAAACAGCTCTTATTCCCAGAAAGTTCTTACTGGTGTTTGGTTGGAATCTCCATTCTTGTACCTTGAAGCCATTAGTTTGGGTCATACCCACCAGTGCAGGAGAAAACAAAACTCTCTCAAAAAAAGAATGAGATTTGGCTGGAAAGACTTGTTTCTAAGGAACCCTTTATGGGTCAGTAATCACAGCATCATTTCCTAAATGCTTTCAGACCAACTGTTTAATTATCTGTTCTAGGACCTTGGTATTGATGTTAAGCTGACCAGTTGGTAGTTACCTGGGTTCCCCCCTTTTCGTTGGAGGTGGGGGCAACATTTGCCTGCCTCCAGTCTGCAGGGCCCTCACCTGTTCTCCAATAAGTCTCAAAGATTATAGACAAAAGGCTCTGAAATTACATCTGCAATGTTCTTTAGTACCCTTGAGTGCAGCTCATAGAGTCCTGCATATTTGAATTCATTTAATTCCAATCTCTTTTCCTATCTTGGGCTGTAGGTCCCTCCTTACGTTGTTTATTCTGTTATCCCCTGGTTGGGCACTGCTTTCCTTTTGGGTGAAGACAGAGGCAAAGAAGGTGTTGAGCAGTTCCACCTTCACTCTGTCACCCATTAGAATTTCTTTGTCTTCTCTTGCTTTGAACATAGCTGAAGAAACCTCTTTTATTAATTCTAACCTCTCTTGCAAGCCTGAGCTTTGTCCTGCCTGACCCCCCTGCAACTGTTGGCTACTTGTGTATACTTTTCCTTCTTTACTTCCCATTGCTTCCAACTGCTTCTGTTGCTTCCAGTGGAAGGTGTGTATTGTGCAGCAATAATGAAATAGTTTATATTCATTAATTCAGAGGACTTCATGGGTGTTATCTTTTTATGTGTTATTTTATTTTAAGTGTACACTAACACACTTGCTATAACTGTGAATGTGACCGTCACATGTTTAGTGACACATGCCTCATGATAGCACACTCAATAGCTCCCTGTAGAGCATACACTTGTTGGCAAGCCCAGATTTGCCTATCATGATGTGTGGAATGGCAATTAAGTATTTAACTGTTCTGTCTGGTCTTTTGGACCATTGGAATTAGACCAGTTTGGTGTTTTTTGAGGGCTGAGCTAGATATTAAACTCAGTTGCATGTTACTTCCCTCTAACTTGGTTCTTGCTTTTTAAAGAAAAAGCAACTGTGGAACGCCCTGTGTTTGTACATATTTCTGGTGGTGCTGAGGTCTGCTTAATCCCATTTCCATGGTTGCTGTAGCTTTAAAAGAAAAAGGAAATTGGTGGAAATATGCATGTCATGTGGTCCTCAGAAACCTTCATTTTAGATTCGTGTTTAGTTCATATATACTTTTCTACAGACTACATTCTGGTTTGGCTCCAGAGAATCTTCCCCCTAGTAGAAGACAACTCTTCATCCAGCAGAAAAGCTTACTTCATCAGATGAAGCTTCTCTGGATACAACCCTCTGTTTCATTACCAAATAATGAATGAATTTAATGAGGTTCTTTTTCATCACTTGGCTAGGTTTGGACTTGGGCACAACAGCATTGTTTGAGTTCAACATTAAACAGCACAAGGATGGTTCTTGTTAGTTTAATGCACTGCTTGAGGGCAGAGAGGTTCCCTGCCAGATCAATTATCTATTCTGCTGTAGTAAAAATTAAACATTCAATGAAGTGATGTTTTAGCAGCTGATGAAATACCTCAACTAGTTATCTGCCTAATGCCATTTTGGATAAAGAGAAAGGCAAAACAGCATTCAGTGGGGAAGCAAATTTAATTATTTAAAATATGTGTCCCTCTTTTACCTAAATAATATATGCCAGTTTAAAGCTATATATGTAGCATATAGTATTATGTCCCATGTTCAATACCCAGCATGTGCAAGTAAGACCGGAAATAGACTCCTGTCAAAAAACCTGGAGAGCTGCTGCCAGTGTAATGTCAGTCATAATGTAGATAGATCAAGCTTCAAAGAAGTCAACTTACTATATCCCTATATATTCCTTATGGAATTTATTGGGTATTAGTGGTCTATAATTTTCTGTTTCATTTACAGCGAGAAAAATGTGCATGCATTATTCCTGAATGATTTGCAGTTTGTCCCATCAATGACACATTCACCAACTATTATTTTTGTTTGTAAAGATCAAGTGGAACGGCTCCCGATTTGCTGCTTAAGTTATTCAGTGTTGATTGAGCTAGAGTGGGTGGAAATGGAATTCCGTTGACAATTATTAAGAGAGTTATCAGTTTGGCACAGGCTCCAAACAGGATACCAGATGATGCAAACTCTATTAATAGAAGTGTAAAACAGCAAGATACCTGCAGGCCATCTTGTCCAATCTTCTGTGTTTTGAGACAGAGGAATCTCCACATAAATAGGTTCATAGAATCCTGGATAGAGGCAAAGATCCAAAGGACTGCACAGCTAGTTCTGAATTCATGTGGGGACTTTGTACTTAATAGCAACTCCATTGTTACATGGAAAGTGACATTTGAAACTTACGTAAGTTGCGTTTCAAAAGAAATTTGATATGGGCAGCTGCCCTTTTCTTCGGAATTCCTATTCAATTTACATGACGTCATCAAGCTGTTGCAGGCCAGTATTTTCTGAGTTCTTCTTCCGTGTTTTCTCAGACCTGATTTGTAGTTATGTATTTATAATAAAACACAATTGCTGCACTTTCCTGTCCAGTGCTGACAGACAAAGAGTTATTGGGGTTTTTCAGGGAACCAGTGCTCTTAAAAGGAAACACTCATTACAGGTTCCACCCATTTTATTGTTTCCCATTGATATGGGCAGCAGGATTAGTGGTAACTTGTCTCTTGAATGACCATTCTGAATAAGGGAGCAGGTGGTGCTGTGGTCTAAACCACTGAGCTTCTTGGGGTTGCCGATAGAAAGTGAGCTCCCAGTGCTCTGTCGCAGCTCCTTCTGGAGCTAGCAGTTCAAAAGCACACCAGTGCAAGTAGATAAATAGATACCATTGTGACGGGAAGGTAAATAGCGTTTCTGTGCACTCTGGCTTCTGTCATGGTGTCCCGTTGTGCCAGAAGCGGTTTAGTTATGCTGGCCACATGACCCGGAAAGCTGTAGACAAACACCGGCTCCCTTGGCCTGAATGCGAGATGAGTGCTGCACCCCATGGTCGCATTTGACTGGACTTAACAGTCTAGGGGTACTTTACCATTCTGAATTGTCCTCTATAAATTTTTGTTTCTATTGAAATGCTCCAGAGGTTTTAATTACAGAATACTTGCCATTACTATTTTTTCTTTTTTATATAATGAAATCAAATGGGGGGGGGGGGGAGAGAGAATGAAAAGAAACCAGCAATTAAAATTCATTTCATCACTATTTTCCAGCAGGAACCAACATGAAGTGATAAAATGGCTAAAATGGCAAGCTATGAACTTTATGTCCTGGAGGACTTTGGCTGAAGGATCTTGGCCATTGGGAAGGACATTGCTGGATAATATAGTACTTTATAACATTAAAGTGTTAACTGAAACCTCCATTTTAAATCTTTTTCCATCTAATTGTCAAAGAAGCAATTGCAGTTGGGGTGTTTGGTGTTCAAATACAACAAAAAAGTGTTAATAGAACCCCTCAGTGCACAAAACCAAGCCTTTGTAAAGACAGTGGTACCTCAGGTTACAGACGCTTCAGGTTACAGACTCCGCTAACCCAGAAATAGTACCTATGGTTAAGAATTTTGCTTCAGGATGAGAACAGAAATCGCATGGTGGCAGCGGGAGGCCCCATTAGTGGTACCTCAGGTTAAGAACAGTTTCAAGTTAAGAATGGACCTCCGGAACAAATTAAGTTCTTAACCCAAGGTGTGTGTGTGTTTAGTCGTTTAGTCGTGTCCGACTCTTTGTGACCCCATGGACCAGAGCATGCCAGGCATTCCTGTCTTCCACTGCCTCCCGCAGTTTCGTCAGACTCATGTTTGTAGCTTCGAGAACACTGTTGAACCATCTTGTCCTCTGTCGTCCCCTTCTTCTTGTGCCCTCAATCTTTCCCAGCATCAAGGTCTTTTCCAGGGAGTCTTCTCTTCTCATGAGGTGGCCAAAGTATTGCAGCCTCAGCTTCACGATCTGTCCTTCCAGTGAGCACTCAGGGCTGATTTCCTTAAGAATGGATATGTTTGATCTTCTTGCAGTCCATGGGACTCTCAAGAGTCTCCTCCAGCACCATAACCCGAGGTACCACTGTACTTAAAACAGGCTCATGATAACAGCCAGGTATGCCATGCCAAAAATGTCAATGGGACCAAGTATGAGATTCATAAAACAATCCCAGGGAGATAAAGTTAACTGTACCTCAGGTTACAATGGAGGACAAAACCCAGCACAAAATTTTATTTCAATTCTTAATATTTTGCACCATTTGAAAATAAAATTTAATTTGAGGCTAGATTGGCTTACATCTTGAAAATTGTAAGTGTAATGGTTCTGTGACTTTCTGTCTTTCTATCTATCACATTTGCTCAAGCAGCCTTGCAAACTGTAATGAATAAAAACTACAGGCATATTGTAAGTCTTCTGCTTGAAATAAAAATATTTATGCACTTAAAGTGTTTCCTTTTCCCCCATGCCCATTCAGGAGTAATTCCTGCCATGCTCAGATGGGCATGCTGTTAGATAAGTGTGTGTAGATTGGACTGCAATCTTAGACTGGTAAATACTATCATTTATATGATTTCTTTTGAATTTGAATTTTTTAAAAATGAATTCTCTACAAGACTTTGTGGAGTAGCATGGGGAGTCTGAAATGTCCATGGTGACTGGGGCAAAATGCCATACATATTAGGAAGGAAGGGGTAGAAATTAATAATATAAGGGCTGAGGATGAAAGTTAGTAAGGATAAGAGGGAATTAATTAGGAGGGGCAAAGGGACAGAAATAAAGATAATGGATAATGGCAAGAAATTATGGGTTTGTTATGGGTTTTGTTATGTAGGCAAAGGCATATCCATTGTCTATAGTTAGAAAGCCCATCCCTTAGATAAAGCATAAATTCCAAGTTGTAGGTGGTAACATAATCATTTCTGTCATTATATGGAAATGCTTAATGACAGGAACTACAAAACTACCAGTAGTTATCTACAAAAATGTGGTTTGAATAAACTGGGATCACTTTTAATAATTTACAGGTTCAGAATTAAACAAAACAATTTTATATTTATCCAGATACTGATCTTGATTTCAGTGTTCTGAAATCAAGGCAGTAGGATGAGAATACAGTATTGCTTTTATATCTACTTGTTTATGCATTAGAGTAGCAGGTGGGAAAATACTCAGTAACTTCATGATTACCCTGACCAGATTAATTTTTCATAGGGGACCACACTTCCCCTCATTTGTCTCCATTTTCCACATGAATGGGTATAGATTTTTCCCCCCATTGTGTATTCAGTTTATGGGAATATGAAAGCATTTTTATTTTGTTTAGACAATATCACTTGTTTCATTTCCCCCTTTTAAACATATTTAGCATTTTCCCCATTAGGCATTAAAAAGCTGCCATTTTCTTGGCAACAGAATGGTATAAATTCTGTTCTTATTAACATCATGGTGCAACAAATGGAATTATTCTAACCATATTATGTGGGTGAAATACTCCTATGCATACAAGTTCATGTCTTTAGCTGTAAGGTGAGTGCTAATACCAAGGCACATGGCACAACCAGCCAGTTCTGGGTGCTTCTGCACCACAAACACTTACATTCCCTTCTAGGTAACCACAAATCCCTTAATTGCATGTCATCCCAAATGTCCCCAGCAAATATATTGGCTTCTGCATGTTCACACCCATTTCCTTCCTATAACCACCACAGTCCCTAGACCTATGCAAACCCAGCCTCTTCCTTCCCTCTGTTGTCATTGCTGCAATGATGCCCCCTCACCCTTTGATGGCTGACAAATTCTACAATCTTGTCTCCTTTTCTCACTTTGGAAGCAGAGGGGCAGCAGAGACAGGAGATGGGGAAGCCTTACAGAATCTTCACTTCCCAAGTTTTGTTCCCTCTGTGGCTATTTGTAGGCCCCATTGTGAAATTTCCATTGTTGGTTTTCCAGCTAACAAAATGCTAGATACAGTGGTACCTCTAGTTACGAACTTAATTCATTCTGAAAGTCTGTTCTTAACCTGAAACTGTTCTTAACTAGAGGCGGGCTTTCGCTAATGGGGTCTCTTGCTGCTGCTGCGCCACCGGCACAGGATTTCCATTCTCATCCTGGGGCAAAGTTCTCAACTCAAGATAACTCTTGCAGGTTAGTGGCGTTTGTAACCTGAAGCGTTTGTAACCTGAGGCATTTGTAACTCAAGGTACCTCTGTACTGTCATATACCACAATGGTGCTCTGTGGAAGCAACTGTTCTCTGTGTTCAAATGCCTCTACCTAAAAGTTCCATTGCCATACAGATGAGAGAGAGCTTGAATGGTTATGAAACACAGAAGTTAATGGGTTGTCAATAATTGAACTCAACGTACTACATTCATGCAGTCCCCATAGAAATGAACTGAGATGTTTCTGTGTGCACTTCATATGCTCCAACAACAACAACAAATGTTGCATAATTGTAATGTCTTGCAGCAAACTTATTTTACCTTGTATCCACCTCATATTGGATGTTGTTTTAAATGTGTATGTGTAACACATGGTTGGGCTGAGGAGGGGGTTCCAGGTTCACGGGCCTTCCAGCACCTCCATGCAGAGCCAACAGTACAATCCAGGGTGCCTGTATTGAAACATCCATGTCAGAAGGCCCCACTCTTATTCCTCCCACTTTTTTTTGCAGCAGATAGACCATGTGGACAGGGCCTACGTGTATTGGTATTGACATGTGTAGGCCCTGATTCACATTAAAGGTTTTACACATGAAAGGGGAAGGGACACAAAAGCAGGACATATGTTACCTGGATGCTGGCACCATGCATGAACCAGCCTTCATTTCTCTCTCTGTGTTGTTCCTCTGTGTCCCTCACCTGATCTACCTTACAATCAGCTTAGAACAATTTTTCTTTGAGTAGAAGAAATCATCAACACAAGGTTTTCATTCTTAGAATTTTGCAACACAGACTTGTACAAAATAATGTCTCCATTCCATTAACAACACTCTGCCCCATTGATTCTGTGCTTAGAATATAGAGAGAAAGGTGGTGTCTTTTTCCACTAGGGAAGTAGATACTCCTGATGCCCAATTTCACATTAAAGTTATTCCATTTGATAAGCTGTCACCTGGTATTGAATGATATGACTCTATTACAGCTCAGTTCATAGAAGTAAATAGGCTCATTAATCACTTGTTCCTAAACTCTCCATTCTTTGTTGAGATATGGACAAACAAGAATCTATTTGTAAAATACTGTGAAATTTCAAAGATTGCATATAAAATTTGGAACATTACTTTGTTTTATAGCCTTTTGCAGAATGGTACATTTTGCAGGCAAACAAATAAAGAATTTCAATACGATCTCTAGATGCCCGAGAAGCTGGTGAATCAAATGAATGAAGACTAGGGCTGAAATGTTTTTATAATTAGACTGCCAGTAACCAGATTTGATGCCGGGCTACTACAAACCCCAAACCTACTAAGGTATTGGAGAAGGACCCTGCAAAATATTACAACTACTGCAAATAGTGCTAATTTAAAGAAGCACTCATTAGCTGCTTGCTCTTAACACTGTTCATATATGGAGGGTTAAATGATCCATAAATTGGATTTAAACATGCCTCTTTTTTACTGGCTTAAGTAAAGGTAAAGGAACCCCTGACCGTTAGGTCCAGTCGTGAACAACTCTGGGGTTGCGGCGCTCATCTCGCTTTACTGGCTGAAGGAGTCGGCGTACAGCTTCCGGGTCATGTGGCCAGCATGACTAAGCCATTTCTGGCGAACCAGAGCAGCGCACAGAAACACTGTTTACCTTCCCACCAGAGCGGTACCTATTTATCTACTTGCACTTTGACGTGCTTTCAAACTGCTAGGTTGGCAGGAGCAGGGACTGAGCAACGGGAGCTCACCCCGTTGCTGGGATTCAAACCACCGGCCTTCTGATTGGCAAGCCCTAGTCTCTGTTATAGAGGTGGAAAGCACCTCTGAGATCATGTAGTCCAACCCCTTGACAGTGCAAGGAATTCACCACTGCAATATCCCTATTTGGTAACTATCCCTTCTCTCCTTAAAAACCTCTTAAAGAATGACTTAAGCACATTTACTGGTTTGATCCTTCAACTAGAGATACCCAGAATCCTATATCTGTGAAGGTTGTTGTTATTTTGTTGTTTAGTCGTATCCGACTCTTCGTGACCCCATGGATCAGAGCACAGTGTTATCCCAGGATAGATCTTTCTCTCCCATCCCAGTCATTAAAAAATAAAGATACCAGAGAAGCTGCTGTGGACATTTGGAGTATTATTTCCCATACCTTTTTCCTTCTTGGATGCAGGGTGTTCCCCCCACCCTCTGTTAAACAGCTGTGCACTACTGTCTGCCATCTGCAATGCCTGTGTTTCCAACCTATCACCTTCCATTATTGTCGCACATCCTCCCCCTTTCTCAAATCTCGTATAATTGTAACCATTGACTGCATCATTGCTTTCAGGCTTATACTAACAAAGAAATCTGCCTTATTTACACATTACTAATCTGTGTGCATCAAACCTGTAAAAACACACACATAATGTAAAAACTACCTCTGCTTAACCATCAAGAATCTCTAACCAATCAGATCCACACCGTATATTTAAAGTATGGTACATCTAACACACATTTAAAGCACATGACTCACCCTAAGAATATTGGGGAGAGTAGTTTCCCTCTCACAGAGCTGCAGTTCCCAGCACCCTTAACAAACCACAGTCCCCAGAATTCTATGGGGGAAGTTACATGCTTTAAATGTGCATTGGATGTGCTTTAAATGTATGAGGTGGGTCTGCCCGAAATCCCACATGGACATTGCAAGAGAGACAGGGCAGTGTGGACAGGATTCCATAGGTGCCAACTCCCTGGGGCCCTGGGTGGCTGAGCACCCACAAAATTCCCAATGAAAGGGCCATGGCACCCATGGCCCCAGGCACCCACAGTTGTGGGGCCAAGCTGGCACTCCTGCAGGACATATGAATGCAGGATGCATTTATCTCATCACAGCCTTTTCCCTAGAAGCCCCACCAATCAATGAATAATGTATCAATGAGTCATCACATGAGGACTGTGTGAGGCTGCATAGCCTGTGGGTGGGGGGACCTTGCCCAGGATTTTAATGTGGCTTGTGTGTTAGCCACACAGAGGTGAGATATAACTTTAGTATTTGATTTAACAGCATCTCTCTTTCTGAGTTGTACACCTTGCTTTTGGTTTATTTACCCTCTGTGTTCCTGCCCTCATAATATTTCATCATTACGGTATGGCCTTACCTTTTGCCAGGACAGCCCTACCTTTCAATAGCAGCCACTGTGGCAGCATGCCATTGCTCACCTGCATCCCCAGTGGTGTGCATCACTACCAGTTATTGAGAAGAGGAGGGGCAAAGTAGTGGGGAGCCTCATCTGCCCTGCCCTGCTGGCCACTAATGCTATCTTTAGACAGCCAACTCAGGCAGCTCTGTATGTACCACATTGATATGGCCCATACCCCCAAAGCTAGCCTGCTGCTCTGAAGTGTGGCAGGAGCTGTTCCATCACCAGCGTTGAAGTAAGACTCAAGTGCTAATCTAAGAGACGTTTGTACAAGGAATGGATTTGTGCACCATCTTGCCCTTTACCTCATGCAGCAAAATTCCCTGGCCCACCCCTGCCTGTGGTTGTTAAGCAGGGCATATTTATTTCTTCATATTATCTGCAGGCATTGCAACTCAAAAAGATCACAATCTTGCCATTATTGGTCTTTCATACCTTGGCAAGGGGGCAAAGGAATAAGGTGCTGCTGTAGACCAAGATTGCTTGGCTTTACTGCCAAAGAGATAATTTTACAAGCCTGTTTTCTAGTCCTTCTGGGACAATGAATTGTGCAATGGCCCGGATGTAACAAGAAAGAGAAGTATCCCGGTCATTAATATAAATGACAGAAAAGATTCTTAATATCTTAGACGACTAGTTGTTTTTTTTTTTGTGTGTGGGGGGGTCAGATCAGTAACTTTTAGGTAATTCAGTTTAGCACATTAAAGTTTATCTTACAATAGAGTGAAAACTAATAACTTGGTTCTTCGGACTAGTGCAATAAAGCTTCCTGAAATTGGAGAGTCATAAATTCAGTAATAAATTAACCCAGCAAATGGGACAAGACACACTTACATGCAGCTCATATAATGGAACCACCTCTCCATAAACACAGCAGCAAGCTATTGTTTCTCTCTTGAGGCTTATTAAATGCGCACATTGTTGTGTGTGTATGAGCCCATTTTAGGTAGCATCTTTGTAAAGGAATCACATAAAAAAAGCTTCCACTCTCTCTCCACACCTCCCATGCTCATCTAGCTTTTAAATATTATATTTGGAATTGCACGAGAGCTACTTTGTTTGAAACCTGCTCCTCCTTTAGCTCTAGTCACACATTCAAAGAATGTCAGGAGACATGATGAAGACTGCAGAGTAAGGCTGCAATCCTATGCACACTTACAGATGGCTGGCTGAAGGAAAGGCTGTGCCACTGGGAATAACCAACACAGCCCCAGAAAAGAAGAGCCAGCTCAGCTGTAAATACATGCACCTGACTGGCTAAAGGGGTTGTACATGACTCTGCCCAAACTCTATAGTCCTTTCAGTGCATTCCTGAGGGACCCCCAATAGGAAAAGATATAATCAAGGGGGGGAAAGGAGAACACACACACAAAAAGAGGAGGCGCAAAACTGTCTAGCCCCGAGCCATGTAACATGTACTGGAAAGGTTTTTCAGTTTTCTATTTAAAATATGATTTCACCCTGATTAATGTGATTAGCTGTGCTGTCTAGAGATGATTGGTCAGTTCTGGAGATGGTGTGGAGTCTCTAAATAAGAGGTGATATATTGAATACGAGTTTGGGGAACATTAGAAAACTGGGTTATAGCAGTGGTGGTTTGTGGGTTTCAGAAAGATCATAGGAAAGGCAGTGCTAACCCTGTTGTATATGGGGAGCGCCCCACAATGCCATGTATTCTTTGAATGTCTGAATAAGGCTATTGACTGTGAATAAAACCTGGCACTTGTTAGCAGTTGCAAAAGCAGTCATTGGAACTTCCCCATACGTCACATTAAAATGTGACATGTTAGGGAGCATATACAGGATCAGTGCAACAACTACTGTTTAAACTTTAAACTCTCCACCACAAATAAATATTAGACAGTAACGGCTGCAAATGCTTATATCACAATCAACCAGGCTTGGATAGAATTCTCAAGCGGGGGAAAAACCTACATGTTGCAGCATTCTCTAAAAATGGATAATCCAAAAAAGCACATTTCCCTAATCTAATCCTCTGCTCCTCCATTGTTATCCTGCGGCGGATGACAAAAAAAGGCTTTAAAAAAGTACTGTTTGTTGATTTGTACACAAACATGAGTGTGCTATCTGAGACACAGGGTTGTAAAGAGTTACTTTGGCTGCCTGTCGTTTGGGCAACAGAGCACAAATGCCCTAATTCCACTATTCATGAGGTTAAGTTCAAACTTGGGCTAAGCAAATTGACTGACATGCTGATATCACAGAGCATTGCCCCATCCCTCCCCCACCCCACTTCATGTGTGGGAGAAGAACAAGCAGTTTATAGCAGAGCCATCTGCCGGAGCTGTGACCATTCTTTGGCAGATCTCTGTAGTCTTTGAGCCTGCAACTGATCAGGCTGCCTGAATGACTGTTGTCACTAAGAATTAAGCAATTAGGTTGCATTTCTGTTCTATGAAGGCTTCATAAATATTAAAAGAGAACTGGGGATGGCATATATTTTAATCCTCATGTACTAAGCCTCTGCAACCTTTGAACCCTCTCTGTGAACACAACTAGCCCCCGGCAATGCTTTTTAGACGCTTTCTTGCAGATTTATCTCGAACTGTGGTTGGAGTCAGATAGCAAGACAGCTTTCCAACAGGAGTCAAGTTAAAGTGAGCTGAAAAACAATGCATTGTTTGTTTTGCTAAATGCACAATAACAGAAATAACCCAAATAGAAAATTTGTTAAACCAAAGTAGCTGGGTTTAAGTTTCTTTCTGTCTGTATTTGAAGTTATTAGTATTAAATATGTTAAAACCTAGCTTTGTTTAGTAAAACTAAATCATAGATTAGGTTGGAAACAATTGCATAGCCATCTATATTTCACATTTTCATTCATTTTAATTGCATTTCTTTAGGTCATCAAATTTTACTAATGACAATTGCTTCCCCACTATGCCTGATACTGCAATTGTAAAAATAAATAAATACAGTACCGATATGATTGTTTATCATGTTATTAATGCAACATGTAATTAGTTGCTTAGTGTTAACAATATGTTGTTGACCAAGGGAACGTGGCTTCAGCTAGGTGCAAGTGGGGCAGGCAGATTGAACAGTAACCAAGGGGGGAAACGGTTCAACTTGAACCTGAATTCAGATCCCTGCTTGGCCATGGATTGGATCTGGTGGCTTTGGGTACACCTTAGCTTTTTCTATTTCCTGCCTGTGAAATATGTATAGCAGTAAAACTTACTGAGTTTCTATGGAAACAAACTCAAGCCGGTAGAGCACATTCCACATTAAGAGTGCTCAATAAATGATTAGTAACATAATAGCTTGATAACAGGTAGTACATCTGTACAGATTTATCACTGGCGAAAGGAGAAGCAAAACAAGGAAGAAGGACAATAGAAATGAGAGCAAAATCACAGCTGCTCTGTCTCTCTTGGTCGGTCAAGCATCAGTTCAAATACAAGTTAGTATTGTTGCATGCCAGCCCAGTCTCCAAGCGGTGTGAGATTCCAGGGGTTTCAGGTACTTACCCAGGTTTCCTTTAAGAAATGAGGCACAGCGACGACTCTGATGTCTATGATATATGGTTTATTTACACATATGTACAACCTGAGCCTACAATGGAGGGGGGGGGCAAGCACCCCAAGAGGATCTTGTTTTCCCTATAGCTGCAGCCTTGGATTTAAACAGAAATAATCCAACGTGCTCTGCCTCCCTGTCTAGTTTGCTGCCCTTACCAACCTGCAACCTTTCCCCCTTTAAATCACATCACATCTAACCCCTTCCTAACAAACTCTGAGCTGGAGGAAGGACCCCACCCTTTTGCCATTAGGCACAGAGCCCCCTCTCCTTGGCTTTCTCAATAGGTTATTACCTTTCCTTTGTTTTCTTAATGGCTCATCTCACAGGCGAATGCCTCATCAGGGAACTGGCTGAGCTTATATTTTAACCCTTGCTGGATCCAGGGGCTCAGGAGGCTTGATTAAATTCTAGCACTTACCAGATTTAGGAATTTAAGGGAGGCTGGCACCCCCAAACTCATAACAATATTTTATTTGGCCTCAATGTGCACTCTTGATTACAATGAACTGCATTTGTCATTTTAAATCACTTTCAGCCATTTTGGAAATCATTTTGGACCTTCTCACAATCCTGGTTTGTTTTTGCCATCCCAAGGAATTTTGTGTCAGCAGCAAAGTTTGCCTCCTTACAGTTTACCCCTAGCTTGAGAAACCTTATGGAGTGTCTTGTTTAGTATGCCCCTTCCCAGGCCCTGAAATCGATATGGGAGGCTTTGGTAGTAGTGCTGCCAATGGTTTGGTACTTTGAAACTGAGTGTGCTGATTAGTTAATGGAATATAACAGATTTTAATTTTTCAGATGTTTATATTTTTATTGTGTTTTTATACTGCCCTGCAAGCTCTGCAGGGAGGGTGATTTAGTAGTAGTAGTAGTAGTAAATAATGATGTTGATAATTTTCACTCTCATCCCTTTGGGATGATTCATCCTGAACTGAATGCTCCTCAGCTCTTGTTGGCTTTCTTCCAGGGATCACTTTAACTGCTGTTCTGCTACCTTCTTGATTTTAAGCACCCGCAATCTAATTCCACTCTGGTTCAAGTGGAGTCTGACCCTTTTGTCCAGGCTCAGTTTGTTCTGAAACTCTTCCTCCCAACAGCACTCTCCCAGCCAAGTACTAGGGCTCCTCAGCTTTGCCTACCTGTCTAGAGTATTTAACTGTAGTCATCTGCTTTGTCTGTTTTTAATACAGAATTTTTGTAGCCTTCCCTGGGACCTGCTGGTACAGGGCGGGTAATGAATATAAGAACAACAACAGCAAAACAGAGAGAGAGAGAGAGCTAACCATAAAACACCTGTCTTTAAACCTTCTACTTCGCAATCTAAAGTTTGCTTCCAGGACTGCAAGACTACATCTCTTCATGTCTTTGGTGCCAACATGCACCACAACCCCTGACTCCTGCCCAGATTCATCTAATAGGCTATCTAGATGATGCATGACACCCACAACTTCCGCACCAAGCAGTCACCATGCCCATCACAAATCTAGCTATGTCCCTTATTATCAAATCAACTACTACCAGGAAATCCCCTGGGATTACCCTCAGCACGAGAGAACATCTCTTTGCCCCTTTCTCCAAAGACCGAGTCCTTTCTAAGTGATCATTTGCTTCTGCCTCTTTTCAGAGAGGGACACCCTCTTTGCCCATTACCCTCCTTCTCTATGAAAACAGAGGAGATTTCACCCTAGGAGTTTCATGATGCTAACATGTCCATGAAGGCCTGATCCCCCAACTTCTTTGACTCTCTCAGAATCACCAGGACAACTAGATTGCCATCAGAGAAGTGAACTTGTCCTCTCAGAACATGTTCCCCCAGGAACTAATTGTATTGTGCACACTTCCAGGACTTTTACCTAGCAGACACATGTGGAGAGCCACCACACGTCTGCTTGTGTTCCACTTGTATCACTTTTATTGTTGTTCATTGAGCTGCTTTATTTGGATTTGCTAAGTAAAACAAAAATCCTATAATCTGATTGTGTGATAGTGTTTTTGTAATCTAAAATTTATTTGCATTATTTGCCCTGAAATCTCTTTTGGATTATGGGTGATTTATCTGTTTTTAAAATAAACAAAAGCAAATAATGCTGCGCCTTCCACATGGGTGCATCTTTAAAACATATTACCTAGCCTCTTGTGCTGATTTAACAACACTCATGCTAATTGTTTCCAATTTTGGGAATATTCGTATTGGAATTCACTTTTATATTTAGTTTTACATATTGCTCAGCTTCCTTCATTGTCCACCAACAAATACATTACAGACAAGTGAGAGATTTATCTCACATGTTAATGCTTTGCACTTTAATTGATTTCTGCCAGTGGCTATGTTCTTCGACCTGTATGCTACATTTTCCTGGGCATGACACACCTTTTCCACCTGGGTTTTAATCAAAGCAATTTAACATCTATTTTTTCCCCACCTACCAGGAGAAAGTGATGATGAGGCAGAGTGCTACTTAATTCATTTTGCTACCACAAGTTCCTTAGAATGTTAATTGGTTGATTTCCTGGTTGAGTGATCCTGCAGTAAGAACTACTTTCATTGAAAAGAATGATTGGACAAAAATAAAATAAAATAACTTTCTTTTCTACCATCATATTTGTAAGAGTTCAGCTTTTGCCACCTAATAATACACAGAGATTGGGAATATCAGTGATAGTTACTAATAATAACCTTTTATATAGCATAGGAATGCCTGGTCAGACTATTTGTTCATCTTGCCCAACATTACTGGCAGTTGTTTTTCAGGGACTCTGGCAGAGACAGGTCTTTCCCATCACCTATTATTGGAGCCTTTTTGACCAGAGGTGCCACAGACTGAGTTTGTGAACTTCATATGCATTAAGTCAGTTATCCTTATCACACTTTGGTAAGATAGGGTTGATAATCCTGACCTATCTTGCAGCTGAGAGATAGTGCTTTGCCTACAGCAACCCAGTGAGTTCACTGGTTGGAATTGGACTGGTGATTCTAAGCTCATACTCTTAACCACTATACCACACTGACTGCTCTGTGTATAATTGCATATAATGTGTGAAATATATCTTTCTGGATTGGTAGGAGGTATCACCAGGGTTTCTGATGATATGGCTGTGCGTCGAAACAGTGATATGTTAATATATTTTATTCATATGATTGTGGGATTGGCTTTATGCCAGTGTCGAGTTCATGTTCCACTATGATGTTTTTCAGCTGAATTATTTATATCAGAACAATCCATCTGCAGATGTTAACAATGGAAGTGTAGGACAGCACATTGATGCTGAAGAGGTTGTTAAATGAAAAGTAGAGAGTGCTTCAGCTTGAAAAATCTCCTTTGCTCTTATTTGTTTCAGAACACTGTAGAAAACAGTTGTTATAATTATCCATAGTGCTCATTTAGTTTTTTCTTACTAAGCATGAAGACACAGTGTCTGTGATTTCATTTCTGCAGTGCTCATCCTCACAGCTACATTGTGCAAAACTGAAACATTTAATGTGTATCTTCAACTACTGTTTTCATGGAGGAAAATTTGTGTCGATTAAATATTTCCTTTTTACAAATGTATAATAAAATATATTAAATATTTCCAAATTTCAAACCATAATGGCCACATAAATACTACAAAATTTGAGTTGTGGGATGGTTTTTTTTTGAGCGCTACCAAAAAAGCACACAGGGCAGAGATCATTATTTGATTTTTTAAAAAAAGCTGTTTAAGAGCAACTATTACATTTGAAGGATTAGAAGGCATTACCGCTAACTCTGTTTATAGTGTTTTGCCTTGTGAAACTGATTTAAGATTTTGGTTCCAGACATTTTATAGTTCAGTCTCTGGGATTTAATCTCAATAATGTGTTACACTTGCTATTGTCCCAGTGAATTTGTTGACAGACAGTAATTGGGTCACTGCATTGAAATACCAAGTGTAGGCTTAGAATTCTCTTTGCTGGTTGGCATGACAACCATAGTGGTCAATTAAACATGCGCAGAGAGGAGTCAGCAGCCTGTGGTTCTCAGATACTGCAAAAGAGAGGGTAGAAATGTTAAAGAATGTTCCTTTAAAGAATACATAGGCAGAGAATTCCAGTGGCATCTGTTGTTTGTTAAAAAAAAAGGGCGGGGGGGGGGGGGAGATTGTGCAAACTGAAACGAGACAGAAAGACAATTAAAGCCTGACTATGTTTCATTGAATCTGAAACTTAAAGCACCCCCCAATGAATAATGAATCATCGCAAAAAGAAAATTAAAATCATTTGACAAAGTCAATGTCTGCAGGGGAAAGAAAAGATAATTTCTTATGCTCTGCTGAGTGCAGTTCAAAACCAAGTTATGAAACAAACAGAAATGACCAATCTCCATGCAGATCAACTCCACTGCATGTAGATGTCATTGGGTCAGTATGTTTACACCGATGTGAATTTTTTGCAATGCACTCCAAAGGTAATATTGCCTTCGTAGCAGTTTCAATACCACATCTACACTTACTGCAGTGTCCAGTGAGGTGTCCAGTGTGGCATTTGCTGCAACGTCTTTGGATCAGTTTTGCCTGAGGCGGCCTGATGTCATAGGCAGGGTCCTTGTGACAACATGGCCAGCCATGTATCTCCCCAAATGGGTCTAGGATCAATGCATCTTTGTGGGCTGTGATCCAGTCACTCCCATTGGTATGTGACAACTACCACCTGGTCACAATTAACCCTCCCCCTTTAGGGAAAGTGATTTAAGAGGCTATCAGGAGAAGGCCAGGGTGAATATGATCCTGTTATTCTTACATGATATCTCAACAGCTTTTTAGGATGGGTATTGGTGAAGGCATTGTTTCCCAGTGGTTCTGATCCTATTTCCAGGTTAGGTTCCAGAGAATAGAATTGGGTGATTGTCTCCTTATCAGTGGGGTGCCTTAGAGTACTATCTTGTCCCCAATGCCATTTGACATCTACACGAAGCCATTGAGAACAGTCATTAAGAGATTTAGGGTGAGGTCATCAATACACTGATGATGCCCAGCTCTACTTCTCTGTAGCATCTGAATTGGGATAGACCATGTAGGCGCTAGACTTGGACCTGAAGTTGGTGGTGGGCTGGAAGAGGGCCAATAAACTGACTCTGAATCCTGACAAGATGGCGATTCTGTGGGGTAGATGGTTCCCGAGTTTTGATAATTGGTCAATTGCCTGCTTTGGATGGGGCTGTACCCCCTCTGAAAGAGCAGGTTTGTAGTCCGGTGGTGTTCCTTGACCCATCTTTGTCTCTGGAATATCAGGTGACTTCAGCAACTTGGAGTGTCTTCTATCAGCTTAGGCTGGTATGAGAATTACAGGCATTTATGGACCTGGATCACCTGACGACTGTCATCCATGCACAGGTAGCCTGAAGGCTGAATGACTGCAATGCACTCTATGTCCTTGAGGTTGGTTTGGAAGCTGCAGCAGGTGCAAAATGTAGCAGCTCAGCTGCTTCCTGGGGAAGTATATTGCTAACACTTCACCTCCCTGTTGAAATAATTGTGTTGGCTGCCAGTTAGCTACCAGGCTAAGGGGCTGTTTTTTGGTGCATGCAGTTTGGGACCAGGATACCCGAAAGATTGTTTCACCCCTTATGTACCCAGTCAATCTCTGGGAAGGTGTGGGCCTCTTCTCATGATTTCTGTTTTGTACAATACGGAATTGAGGGCCTTTAGTGTTCTACACACAAACGCCCCGTGTGTTATGAAAAAGAGCACTCTGTTTTTAGAGGTAGGCATTGTATCAGACAAGACTCAGGGACAGGCACAAGCAACGTGATATCTTGCTTGGGATAGCCACATTTTAAGGGGCATCAGTAAAACATGCAGTCAGAGATGCATATTATCCTTTACGGTGTAAGAGAAGATGCCAAGCATGCCTTGCCTCTGCAACATGTCTAGTGGTAATGGGACACACCTTGGATTCCTTAACACAACTGGTTGGGGCAGCCCCATGGTTTTGGGACAACCCTAACTAGAATCATGGGAGCTAATGTGGTGTAGTGCTTAGAGTAAGGGTACCAGATGTCCCCGTTTCCTGGGGACAGTCCCCGGATTTACAAATAAATCCCCTGACAAAATCCATCTATTTAGTAGGAAGTTGAAAAGTGTTCCCGGATTCATTGAAAAAAAATCTGGTAACCTTAGCTTAGAGAGCTGTACTGGGACCTGGGATACCAGTGTCCACATCCCCATTGGCCACGAAGTTCAGTGGGTGATAACATGACAAAGGGGGAAACCATTTATGCCACCTCAAGCTCCTTTGAGGAAAATGTAATAACAACTAACTAAAGCAAATTTCTAGTATGTTAGGTTTCTTTCTTCACTGGTCATGTATGAAAACAGGTCTATCATTTCCTTAGTTATTTAAAAATGTAAATGTACTTGGGTTTTTGCAATAAGTATACAGAGGAGAAATAACAAATGGTTTTGTATCTCTCATTCAAGCATCATGATGTCATAGTTTAATATATCTGCCTGTGGATTGGCTCACGCTGATGAAAGCAGACAACAGTGCTAACAAATGAGTTAAATTGCTATTATGGGTCTTTAATAAAAAGAAACCATGTGGTTAATGAGAGAACTGGCTCTTTTCAGATTAGCTATTTACCTCTGTTGTTAACATTGTAAGATAATATAATAAATGTAGCACGTTGCACCTTGTATACAGTGATTTGGTGACTATTTTGGTTCAGCAACTGATAGTGTAGCAGAGTAAAGATGCAAGACTAGCTCATGGGACCGCTACTTATCTGCATAGTTTGCAACAACATAAACCAATATGAGTGCAGATGAAAGTTTTTCTGTAGAATAAAATGGAAATCTGTGAACAGGCAGAAGATCTCTGTGCCAGTCTTTCCCCTACTCCAAAACAAACAAGCAACACAATGTGAGTATAAGATACTGCAGTTAATTAAATTGTTGAATGTGACCTCTTCTGCTTTGAATAGTGTGTGCAGATAAGGAAATTTGGCCATATGCTGGTGGTTACATGTACACCCTGAGGTCATTCCTTGGTATGAATTGTTAGTAACTCAAGTAATCTGAGCTGACTTCTATATTGACACAAAGTGGTGTAATTCAGACCAGACTCACAAATTTGTTACATTGTGGGGATTATTATGTATTGTATCCCCTACAGAATTTTGCAGTAAACTGCAAATAATGCTTAAAATAACGAATGTTTCCCAATATATTGAGGAAACACAAAATGGTCTTGCAGAAATCTCATTATATAGCAACAGTAATTTGCACCTATTTTATATATGCACTGCATCCACAGGATCTAGTTTGCTTAGAAGTACTCTTGAGATTTGCTTTGTAATTTAAGAGGTCATTTTACAAATGCTTCAAAACACAGCATTGTTCATTTATCTTCCATGTGTTGCTTTTTCAGTTAGCAAAGAGTATCAGTGAGCAAGAAGAAGAAATGCTATATCAATATGTTTGTGCCTATACTGTTCTACCATTTTGATGTTCTCTTATATTATAATTTCCATGCAGTAGCATAAGGGGTTGACTTGAAACCAGACTACTTAGTATTCCAGTGGTGTTTACCATTAGATTGCAGCTTTGAATGGAGTTTTACCAGAATATAATTTCAGACATATTTTTATTAAATATTATTAGGAAAGAACATTTTGCATATCTGACATCAGACTCGAATCTTGCTTTTGATTTAAATGAAATGTTACTGAGGTAGTCTGGTTATTTTAAAGTGTTGTAAATTTATGTGGCCCTCAGTGTGAACTTAAAAGAGGCTGGGGAAGAACAAGGATATGCAACTAGGAAAAGAAATTCATAGGAGAAGATAATTTGTATATTTCTCTATCCACACTGTGAGATCAAATAATTGTCTGGACTAAATAAAAACATTATGGAAGGATGCCTTGACACTCAAGAAGTATTTGTGTGGCAAATCTAATAATTGATATCGAGTTGGAGTGTCCTGCTTATGCTAGCGGTGTTGGGGAGCTGTAGGAGGGAAGGAGAAGAAGTGGAAGTCACGTCTGTTGGTGTGATGTTGGGTGTTATCCAAATGGACCACCTTAGTAAGCAGTATTTCTGGAACCAAAGGGAAAGGCCAATAAGGCCTTAAGGCCTTACACTGTCCATTCAACCATGGCCCATTCACTTGGGTCTTCTTATCTTGTTCAAGATTTAAGGCTTAGAATTATGGTCAGAAGAAAAGGTAGGCTTCTGCAGCATTTCCACAGCATCTACAGATGATGATAGCGTTCTCAGCCCTGTCAATACCTTTTTGGTTGACTCACTATGTACAGAAAACAAAATAATTATGATGGTGCTGCATTTGCTGTGTTGGTGTGGTGTTTGGTTCATGAATTTTTATAAGGCAATTTGATATCTGTGGAAGAGCAACATACCTATAAAAGACAAGAACTGCTTATTCGTTCCATTATATTTTCCAAAACCACTTCCTTTATTAGATATTAGCATACATACCTACAACAAACTATAAAAAAGGAGAGGGTTGTTTCGTGGAGAAAAACTGGAATTAGTTTGGTATGGCTGTGAAGAAATGTGCATGAAAATCTGGCAGCTGTGCATGTTTACTTCATTTTCATGTCGCAATGTAGTTGTTCCTCTTCTTTCTTTTTGAACACTTAGAAAAATAGTTTTACGATGATGATGATTATTATTATTACAATGGTGATAGTTATAATAAAAAGCACAGGAAGATATAACTGCACACTTTATCTTATCTCTGGCAGTTTCTGTATATGGATTGCTCCATCTTTTATTTATTTATTGATGTTTTTCAGCAGGTTTCAGTAGTTGTTTGTAAACAGCTGTGTCCAGTCTTGTCTCTCCCACTTCCCTCTACTTGTTTTGGATAATGTACACACAGGAGGAATAGAATCCCTTAATGCTCAGACATTTAATATCTTGTGGCACATTTTGCCTTAACCAGTGCGAAAAGGACCTGCTTGCAATCAGCAAAGTGTGTATCAACTATGAAGTCAAGGCTGATTTGGTTGCATTAGAAGCAAGCAGACATTTTTGTTTTGTTCTGTCTGTTAGATACGTCACTAGGGGATGATCTTGGCAGAGAAAGCCGCTGTAGGAACTTCTGTGTGTTTATCAGAGCTGCTTCATTTGGAAGGAGCTTCTGAACTGAAGTTGCACATTTAATGGCAAACCCAGAACATCATCCCCCCCCCCGACATAGTTCAGACCTGGGGTCCCCAACATTTTTGACCTGGAAGCCCATTTAGAAATCTAATAAACTACCATGGGTACCACAAAAATGCCCAATTCTCAGAATCCCCCCCACCCAAATGAAACACAAGCAAATAAGTAGGAACCCTCCTAAATAGTCAACCTGTCAATCATTCAACTCAAAAAGTTCCCCAAACCTATCAATTTTAAAAGCTTAATGGCGGTGGCAGGAGGTCTGAGGGTCAAGGGTATGTGTGGCTGAGAGTGCTCTGGTGCCCACTGACATTACTTTGGAGACCCCATGTTGAGAATATGAGAATCACATTGTAATAGCTTTTTTTTTGTTTGTTTTTGAAAAGTGCCCATGGTTGTAGAAATGTTAATGTTAAAAATATATTTGCTGTATATGTCAAAGCAGAGAACATGCTAAGTGAGTTTTTGAATCATTGGCTTGAATTGTAAGATAAACAAATGGGAGGAAATTTGCAGCATGGAAGTTTGCCGTTCTTTTTCTTTCCTACAGCTGCCTACATTCACCCTCTGAGAGTTGAGAGGCCCTCCTGAATCATGTAGGATGAGGTAGAGGATGCTGTAGTTGGAGGTGGTGATTGACACCTGCCTATTTGGGGCTCTTCACCCCTCCTAAATGCCCCTTCCTTATCCCATATTGTTCAGAAGGGTCCCTGTTCCTCCAGAAATGCCTTTCAGGGTTACCAGCAGCTGCAGAGGGGACAAGGGAAGAGCAAACTTTTGTTAAAAAATGTGAACGTCCTTCTCCTTATGCATCTAAGGATCCAAGTCATTATATTTTACTCAGTCTTTTTCATTATTTTTGATCTGCTTGATGTCAAATTAACTAACTGGAGTACATATGTCATAGTTGTTGTATCAACTTTGGTTTTGCCTTTGGCCTGTTTATACAAACTGCATGAATTACAATGTGCATGTTTGCTGCTGGTTGCAGCTTTCCAGATCACACTATAATTTAACAAGTTTTCTCATGGCTCGATTCCCACCCACTTACGATTGCATCTAAACCATGTCATAAATGTCTTGATGTTGGTGTCATGTGTTATTTTTAAAGTGTTCCTGAACCTGTGGAGAGTAATAGCAGAGAGGTGAAGGAAAATCAGCATCGCACAGCTCTTCTTTGCATATGAAAAGTCCAATTCAGCCCTAAATTCATCCTTATTTGTGTTAGCAGAGAGAATCCTCTGTTACCTGGAGGATTGTTCTGAACTACATCTTCCATCAGCTTTGGGCATCATGACTAGTGGTCAAGGATGGTCAGAATTGTAGTCCAAAATGCCTGGAGGGCACCAGACCAGTGATCTAGAGGAAATTTCAACTTACTATGCTGTGTTTGTCCACAGTAGTGCATTTAGATGAAACACAGCTGAGGCTGGCAGGACTTTCACTGTTTATGTGATTTTGAGACACAATGCAGTAGCTAAAAATAATTGCCTTTCAAGTCCCGTTCCCCCCTCCCCCCCCCACATTGTGAATAGCAGACTGCATTGCTCTCTGCCCCAATGATGGTCCTTACACTCAACTGCTAAGAGAGAAGAATGTTCCACAGATTCAGGAAACTGCTCCCATATCAAACCATGCATTTCCCATGTTTATTTCATTTGACTGCATTAGTCATATACTTAATTTGTTTTCTGCCTACTTGGTGTTTACACCTTTCAGATATGGGCAGTAGGACAGGGAGAGAGGAAGAAATCTGCTTGGTTAACATGCACCTCACTTGTCATCGTTTAGGTAAGCTGTACATTTGCTATTTTAGTTCTTCCTCAAAAATTGGCCCACTCCACAAGGATTCCCTCTTGGACAGCACTGCAGAGTAAAGACTGGACCTAGGACGATGTGGAAAAAGCAAGCAGATTATCAGAAGCAATCATAAACTTATGTTGCTTTGTAGATCTTTCTGATATGGAACTGTTGGGCACTGAATATGCTATGCACTTACTGGTCTGCAACATATGCACATGATTATACCTGGCTTCTCCCAGTCTCTAGGCCAAGGGTGGAACCCTTTTTAGTCCAAGGGCCACATTCCCTTATGGGCAACCTTCTGAGGGCTGCATAAGCAAGTTTTGAAGAAAAAGTGGGGGGAGCAATGAATGCCACTTTCGCCTTTGTGCAGTAGAGTACATCCTAGTGATTTTTAGACATGCACACATCAACCAATGCACCCAGGCAAGCAAGAGGCTTTGTCACAATTACGTAATCACTCAACAAAGGAGTTCAGTGGGGCTGGTGAGGGGTGTGACCTGGGGTATGGCCTAGGGGAATTCCTGAAGACCAGTTAGAAAGGCCTGAGGTTTCCTATCTCTGCTCTAGGTATATCTGCTGTTGCTTCACTACCATTGCGGAATGAATACCCAAGGATGAGTGACCTGCTAGCCTGGTTATCTCTGTCCCTGTATAATATGGAAGAGCTAATCTTGGCAGCATCACCACTAGGCCTGAAGAATATCATCTGAATCAGCCACATGCTTTCTAGTTCTTACAAAATAGAATTTTGTAAGAGACAGCATTTTGCTGCAGCAGCACATCAAACTTCAATTCCTTGACTAAGGTCAGCATCTCCTGGAACAGGGGTTGCCAGCTTTATTGGACCAGTGGGCACATTTACAATTTAGAGAGGGTGTTGGGGGTGCCAGTCACAAAACAGCTGCTCTGGGGTAAGCATGACCTAACACGAAATGGCTGCAATGCAGAGTGTGGCATAACACAAAATTAGAGAGACAGCTACCCCAGACAGCCTTGTGGTTACTATGGCAAGTCCTGATTGTGCAGAATGAGTATTTTGTGATCTCTGCTCCTCAGTCTCTCTCTCTCTCTCTCTCTCTCTCTCTCTCTCACACACACACACACACACACACAAACACACACTGTTGCTGTTGCTGTTTAATAGCAAGGAACATGCCTCAGTACCAGTAAAAAGATATAAGGTAGCCACATCACACTTACTGCCATTTCAAAGGAATTGCTTAAAAGATACCTGCACATCTTATCTCATAACTTACTGCCCCAGGAAGTCTAGAATCATACCTTTTTTTAAAAAAATGAAAGCCCAGTACCTAGCGCATTTGCCCAGGGGTGCCAGTGAAAGCCTTTGTGAATTCTACAGCACCTGTGGGCATTGGGTTGGCAAGCCCTGTTCTATAGTCTAGCCAAGTTCTGTCACTTGGATTCTGCCTTCCCACTCAAACTTATTCTGGGAAATGGTTTCCAATCCTTACCACTACTATGTAAACCTCTACTAGCAGCATACAGAGGGAAGTTCGAATCTTTAGGGTTCTTAGTGGCTACATAGTTCAGTTCTAAATCCCACCACCACTCATGGAGAAGTGCCTACACTCTGTTCCCCATGGTCTGTTTTTCCCTACACATCATGCAAGCCTTGTTAAACTCTCTCTCATCTGACAGTCATTTTGGATTCTGAGATTCAATACTCTGCTTAGTAGAGTGGTTACAGCTTCTGGTTCTTTGTGGCTTGATGTCAGCTAGAACGAGTTGCCATGTCACCCAGTTCTCCCCAAAGCACACAACCACTCAGATGAGTTTCTCTCCCAGACTCTTTTCATAATTTTGAAAAGGCGAGGATTGTACACTGTCAGCCTCTTCAAGCTTCCTTCCCCCAATTGCTTATGAAAATAATCTCCAAACAGTGTCAATAAAGAATTTCCAGATAACAGATAGTA
Organism: Podarcis tiliguerta; assembly: GCF_965153285.1. Lineage (NCBI taxonomy): Eukaryota > Metazoa > Chordata > Lepidosauria > Squamata > Lacertidae > Podarcis > Podarcis tiliguerta. The sequence goes on along the minus strand of NC_139542.1, from coordinate 46,297,746 downwards.
GACATTTATAATCAATTCAAAGAAGGCTGCATTGACAAATTATTTGTGAACAAAGAGTCGGAGAAACAAAGTAGAAGATCAAAATTCTTCATTTGAAATCCTTTGGGAATGCATTGGCTGAAAGTGATTTATTTATATTGTGCTATTAAATGGAGCATTCATAAATGAGATGTGAATAATTTATTCAACAGATATGATAAAATATAGAAACTGTCTTCTGTTTAAATTCTGAGTGTATAATGTGGGTAATGGAAGTACTATGTGTAACCACATTTAAGTGCATGCAAAATTGCTTTCATGTGATGCAGCTTGAAAGTAGGACAGTGACATAAGAAGGAATCCGCTTATTGAAGATCTTCTCTCTCCCTCCCTTCGTATTTTCATAAGTTGGAAACAGAGAAAATTCAGATTTTATTTTTCCAGAGTGGAGGGACATTGGAAGAAAAGGCCACTGACAATTCATGGGTTTTCATGACCAACATTAGAGTTGTCAGAGCTTATATAACCTCCTTGATGTCTTGCTGTAGAGGTATTCACAGTGACACATATAAACACAAACACACACACACACACACATATATGCAACTGCCTACTGTGTGTATGTGTGTGTGTTTTCAATAGCAGACATGTTAGAAGCCAGTGTGGTGTAGTGGTTAAAAGCGGTAGTCTCGTAATCTGGGGAACCGGGTTCGCGTCTCCGCTCCTGCAGTCCATAATGATCATTTTACTTTTGTAAAATAGTATCAGCATGTGTCTGGAAAAGACATTTGGATAGAGGATGACAACAGGAAGCCACTGGCTGGCCAAATACGGTGACAGCAACTGCCATTGCTAATGCCACCACTGTTGTAGCTTTTCAGGTGTCTTCTTACTGCCTGATTTTAACTCTCCCTCCTTTTTTTTCTTTTTGGCGCAGAGTGTAGTGGGAGAAAGGGAATAAGAAAGAAGCATGTAGATAGCTTCTAGTCCAGGGGTCGGCAAACTAAGGTCAGCGGGCCGGTTCAGACCCAATTGCCTTCAGGATCTGGCCCACAGACTGTCCGTGGATCAGCATGGGGATTCTGCGCCATTTTTTCCTGCGCCATTCTGTCCCCTCCCACACCGCTGTGGCGCCTCCTCCCTGCCTCCTCCTGGCTTCTCCCCATCCTGCCTAGAGGAGGAAGGGGGCTGGCCTGGCCTGGCTGAACACCATTTTAAGCAGCCCCTCTCCAGAGCCAGCCCTTTCGCTCCACTCATCTTCCTGCCCCTGCCCTGGTGCTCCTGTGGGCTTTGTTCTGCCTACCCCCAAGGAAGCAGCAGCCCCAGGGAAGGTAAGCACAGTGGCTGGGGGTGGGGAGGAGGACTACTTGCCCCCTCACCTCTTTTTTCAGCTCCCCCCCCCCCGTCCTGCTTCTCCGGCCCGCCACAAGGTCTGAGGGACAGTGGACTGGTCCGCAGCTAAAAAATTTTGCCAGCCCCTGTTCTAGTCAGTCATCCACGATCCCCTATATCTTCTGTGCTTTTGCAATGTCTAATGAAGTTAAAGTTTAGATCACATGAGTAGGATGAACCCGGTTTCTCAATGAATAGCTCAGACCTGGGGAACTTAATGGGTGCTGTACTACTGAGTGGACTGGCATCACTTCAATGTCTCCTGGCCATTCTGCTAGTTGCTAGCAATTTTACATGGAAAATTTCAGAGATTCTAGTTTTGTAGAAGAGCAGAAAAAATCCCGCATTTCACATTTTTTGAAGGACAAGTCTAGATGCTAAAAATTCAAAGACTCAAATTAAGTCTTCATCATCAAAGCATAACTGGAATTCTCTTATGTGGTTCTTCTAAAAAGAAAATACTTAAAAGTTAGTAAGAAATCAACAATGTTTGACATTATTGGTCATGTTCAGGACAAGTTACCATACTTCATGGAGGAGGGCTTAAAGAATATGACTTGGCGAAGGAAAAGAATAGAAGTCAGATTTTTTCATCACTTTAAAAGGTTCTAAACCTATGAAAATACTGGTTTAACTATCAATAAATATAGGTGGCTAGCTTGGTTGCTCTTGGAAAGAAGAATTCACTAAAACACCTATAAAAGTCTGTGACTTGTGTGTTCTAAACAAATGCCTTGATTCCTTTGATCCTATATAATGTTCATGGCCAAGTCAAATGTGCAATGCTTCATTCAGTAGAATGCCCTCAAGGCAGCTTTATTTGATGGTAAGAGCTAATGAAGATCTGTGATTTGCTCTTCCCCTTTCTTTTGCTCCATGTTTCCTGTTAAGAATTAATTTATTTCTTGAGCCCGAGGATACTGAAGTCCCAGCATTGATCCTAAACTCAGCCAGCTATTCATTAGTAGATTCTAATAAGATCACTCAGTTCATTGTTTGTTTGGGTGTCACTTCACAAAAAGTGTCACTACCCATATTGGTGTTGCCTAATCTTATAAATGAAACTAGTTCAGGTGCTTTGGGATCTTAAATACAAAAATACACTAGTTAAGGCTTATGCTGAAAAATGTCACCTTGATTCTGGGTGCACTCCAGTCACACACAGAGTTCCTGTGTTTCCATAGAGAACTGTCTCCTCTTGAAGAAGATAGGGGAGTCTTGAATATACAGTGGTACCTTGGGTTAAGTAGTTAATTCATTCCAGAGGTCCGTACTTAACCTGAAACTGTTCTTAAACCTGAAGCACTACTTTAGCTAATGGGGCCTCCTGCTGCTGCTGCGCCGCCGGAGCACGATTTCTGTTCTCATGCTGAAGCAAAGTTCTTAACCTGAAGCACTATTTCTGGGTTAGCGGAGTCTGTAACCTGAAGCGTATGTAACCCGAGGTACCACTGTACCCTGAAGACTCCAATGCTCCTGCAGCAAATCTATGTGAGGGAAATAAACCCAGAGGTAGAAAAGGCTTCCCAAAGACATGTTTATAAGATCTTCTTCTGCTTGTCCAATTTTAATTTGTAGATGACTTCTTGTATCTGAAATGGTATTTTAGAAGGGTTTGTACAACAGTAAAACCCATGTTGGGTGCAGGACAATTCTTCATTTTCCAAACACAGGGATTGCTTTGCTGCTCTAAAATGTCAAGACCTATTTGACATACATATTTCCTCAGTCATGTTATTGATTCCTTATTGCAGTACTTTGCCATCCATATTTTTGATTTGCCTTAGTTTGCTGTAAATTGGTAGATGCACTGACCATGTAATGCTTCAATTGATTTTGTTGCATGTTGATTTACAGTGTGTTATACCGATCATGGCCTTTTTGGTTGCTTTTGAGAATAGCTTTCATGATGACTGGTCTGCTTCTCCTTTCAGTAGCACTATTTCAGCACTGCTGAGTTCAGTGGTGCTACCCTTGAGAAAAGAATTCATTCTGTTTGGTCTTAGTACCAGGGGTGTCACGGTAAGCCCCACTTTGCTCAATCAATCACAAGAGTGGCAATGTTCATCAACTTTGGGGACCCCCAGCCCCCTCAAACATTTCATTAGGGAGGTTGAGGGGACCTTGGCCCCTAGGAGTTGGCTACTATGCCTAGTACTATGTGTGTCCCCTTAGATCCTATGTGTGTTAATCACTCATACTTCGAGAAAGAGGGAAAGGGACATGTATTTTCTGCAAGATGTTGTTAGAATGTATTTGCATGCAATTGGAGTTGTTGTAATGTTGGCTAATATCTCTTAGCTCTGGGATAAAACTTTTATGCGTGTGTGTGCATGTACGCATACATATGGCATATACACACGTCTTTAAGCACTAGTATTATAAACTCAAACATGAACAATTTCTAAAAGTATAGTAAAACAAAACTTACAACTGCAATTTAATATTTACATTAAGCAAGAAATAAAACTGTTTGAAGTGTAGGACAGTGACTTCACAATCTTTTTAATTTAAAACGTTTCTCCTTTATGAAATCTTTAGAATTATTCCTTATTCTCACGAGTCCAGGTTGTTACTGCATTTGCTTAAATTCAACCCTCGTTGACATTGTTCCTCCCACCTCCTTTTTCATATATGCCACTGTCAAAATTATGACAATATGCTTTTCAGGTGGGTTTTGCATCTTGAACCTTTGTGATGGCACAGATTTTTCTGCTGAAACATCTGAAACTATCCAATGACGCAGTACGCAACTATGTGTGCTTTAGTCCTATAATTGCATAGTGATCTCTGAAATACACAGGCTCTCAATCACACACCCACACTCTCTATAGTCCTATTCATGCAACTGAATAAAACAAACATGAAGGAAGGTGTGGGATTGTGGTGACCTTTGCATGTTGGCTGTATCACCTGTACAGTCTTTATGCACTTGCTTTATGGGTAGGTGAAAGCCATGCAGAAACTTGGTTCCCAACTGCTCCGAAAAACCACACTTGCCTGTGTGTACATTTCATACACACAGAGAAACTGTACAGTAAATACATATAGATGGGTATGGGACTTGCTGCCAAGATCTCGCTCCTGCATATGCATGTTTTCTGTATATACTTCCAATTTTGTGACCAGTACATCTCTCTCTCTCTCTCTCTCTCTCTCTCTCTCTCTCTCTCTCTCTCCCTCCCCCCCTGGCTTTCTCTCAGACACCTAACCAATGAAGATTTGTTGGTTATATATAAAGCCAATTATGAATGTCAGTGCCAGTCTAATATATTTTTTTAAACACGAAAGCTCATACCAATAACAAACTTAGTTGGTCTCTAAGGTGCTACTGGAAGGAATTCTTTTACGTATTTTGTTTCGATCACGGCAGCAGACCAACCCAGCTACCTACCTACCTACCTACCTACCTACCTACCTATATTTTTCTAAAGCAGAGTCCAAATGGAGCAAACACGCCATTGAGCCACTAATTCATGTCTCCATCTATTCCATGCATTGCCTGAATCAGGTTGCTTTACACTGTTGCTTAGCAGGGCTGACTGTGACCCCACCTCCATCCCGGCCATCCCCTGTATTGCCACAGTGACTGGCCCCATGTCTAACCCTACTTTTTGCAGAAAGTTTGGTAATGGCACAGTCTTAAGGACAAAATGAAGGAAGCAAATGCACCCTTAAATCATTTGGTAGCCCCCAATAGACCATTTAAAAAGCCCTTTCCCCATCATTTGCAGTAGGCTGTTGTATCAGGTTTCATTCTCCTTTCTAGTTACTGTAAGGATAAGATGGGAACTTGCACAGCCATACAAAATGGAGTGAAAATTAGGCAGTTAGCAGTATACTATTCTATCATGAAACTGTTTGAGTCTTTGAATTTTTAGCATGCAGGTACAGGAGTCAGCAAACTTTTTCAGCAGGGGGCCGGTCCACAGTCCCTCAGACCTTGTGGGGGGCAGGACTATATTTTGAAAAAGAAAAAAATGAATGAATCCCTATGCCCCACAAATAACCCAGAGATGCATTTTAAATAAAAGCACACATTCTACTCATGTAAAAACACGCTGATTCCCAGACCGTCCACGGGCCAGATTTAGAAGGCGTTTGGCCGCCGGGCCTTTGTTTGTCTACCCATGATGTAGGAGATCCTTTGGTGCCTCAATATGCAGCTTTAAGCGCTAGGTGAAAGTGTTCCTCTTCAACCAAGCCTTTGGCTAACATCCTATATCATTTAAATGTTTCATGGGAGAGGGTGGAAGGGGTTGTTATTGTTTCATTTTCTTCTTCTTTTTATTAGGTCTTTTGTGTTTTTATCTTGTATTGTTATGCTGTGAACCCCCCTGAGAAATGCAGGTGAAGGGTGGTATACAACTTTTAACAACAACTACAACAACTACAACAACAATAATACTGAGAAGTTCCCCTCTGCATGTCCCACTGAAATGAAAGGGAATTGTGAAAGCCTGTGTTCCTGCTGCACTGTTCCTGTTAATTTTGATGTGCTATATTTTCCAGTAGACTGTGTCCAATAACCAGCGCAAGCCCAATATATTTTGTGGCCTTAAGCAAAATACAAGATGCCACCACCCTTTATTCCATGTTCAAAAGCTGGCCAGACTGGGCAGTTTGGGGCAGAATTTGCCATTGTACCTTAAGGGCAGCAGGTTAGCAGTGATATCCACTTTCTACCCTCAGCATTTGCCCCCTGAGTTGGATGCCTCATTCTGCCTCATGGTTGTAAATGGTCATTGTTCTTCTTACTCAGCCACCATTGTTCTACAAACTTGCTGGAGGGCTGTACTTTATCAAGTGTTCTCTTTTCTTAATAGAAGAAAACTTAGCCCAGCTTTCTCTCCCGTGGACGCAAAGATGTCTTTAGATATTTGTTTAATCATATCATAGTATTAAAAGGGCACGCTGAGGACACCCTGCACTACATTTAGCACACAACTTTTCCAGTGACTGAAAAGTGTTCTTTAGTGTAGTGTCATAGAGACATTTACCGGATAGCTAATTGAAGGAACGAAACGTTATTTGACGGTTGTGGAGTGTGGATCTAGATTTATAAACTTTTGCCACATATTGTGGGAATGGGAGCATAGCTCAATCAGAGATCCATGCTTTGCACATGAAGGGTCTCAAGATCAATTCCTGGCACCCTCAGTTAAAAAGGGTTCAGGTTGCAGGGCAGGGGAAGACTTCTGCAAAGGACAACTGCTGGGTGTCACCATAGTAGATTATGGATCGGAACATAGGAATCTGTGTTATACCAAGTCAGACCATTGGTCTATCTAGCCCATTATTGTCTAAATTGACTGACAGTAGCTCTCCAGGGTTCCAGACAGGAAACTTTCATTGAATACCACCTTTAACTGTTCAGCTGAAAAAAATTATTACATAAAAAGGATTGAAGTTGGAACATAAACTGACCCTGAATGTGCATCAGCTGTAGCAACTGAACCATTGGCCTTACAACTTCATATTGCTACGCTCATTTTAGCTGCTCATTTAACATAAGTGGTTACAATACATGGGCTAGAGACTCTGTACATCAACCACAGGTGAGAAACACTGCAAAAGAGTGGGAGTTTGACTTCTGGAAGAGTTAGATAACAGGAAGAGGAGGGCAGAGGAGTAAACATAGTAGTCCTGTGCCTTCCAAGGAACACTGACGTGATTTGCCTTGGCTATTCATAGTGAAATAACTGGTTGAGAAACTGGGATGCTTCCTGGAAAATAACTGAACCCAGAGGTCGCTGCTCCTAATAGGAGCAATTCAGAACTCTCAACTTTTGAACAGCGTTCAAAACTCCCATTGCTCTAGGTGCATTTTGTGACAGGGAGTTTCATCAGTGTGAGCAGTTTCTGAGCTCTGGGTGCAGTACTGCACCTAAGATTTCAGATTAAAACTGCCACTGCTGGAAGGAAAGGAGGACCTTTTCTGCCTCCCCACTTCCAGCCACTCTCTGATGACTGGAGAAGGGACCCTCAAAAGAATATTAGGGAGGAAGGCAGGGGAAGTATGGATTTGTTTTTTGCAGTCTTCAGGTGAGGACTAGACCTTGTGAAAAATGAACATAAGATTTTAGCTGTAGTTCATTCATTTTCAGCTTTCTATTCTTGTTATTAAAAAAAGCGTGCCTAGACACTCCGTTGGGGTGCCCATAACCTAGGTTTAAGGTGCCATTTAGCTCCTAGCTTTCATATCTCAGTTTCTAACACTGCTTTTGAACAATATTTTCATTTAAATATTATTTTGTCAACACGTGATGCATATGCTTCTTGAGCAAGAAGAGTGTGCTAATCAGTTTGCTAATCATTGCTATGAATCTTTTCTTTCCTGGGAGTTTATGCTTGTAAATTTGAAGCTGTTGCATGTACTTCAAACCAAGATATAAGCTAGAAACGTGGAAAACAATTAATTATGTTCCTCCTCAATGAAGCCCTTCGATTAAAGCTGGCCAGGCTTTAACTAAACCTCCATGAGAACCTGTCTGTCTGTCTGTCTTTCTTTCACATGGAGGGGTCCATGCTGGGTGTGAGATGCACTGACTTAGGACTCATGAAAATGTGCTATAATTTTGTGACAGTGCCTTTCAACAATCTTTACAGCACTCTTCTAGTTATTGCTGTTAAATAAATTATAAATCACAGCCCTAGCTAGTATGCTTCAGTTGCAACTAAGATTTGGCCAATTTCTGTTCCGCTGTTGTGTTGGTCTTAAAACACTGTGATTTTGTTTGGTAATTGCACACATAGAGGAAGATGCCATCATTGGAGGCACAGCAATGATTAAGGGCAGAGCAGCAGGTGGCTGTACTATGGATACAGAATGGAGGATGCCATCTGTTTGTAAAAAAAACAAATGTGTGACTGTGGAACTCCTTTGCAGAAAACTAAGCCCAGTTCAAAACAAAGGGTGGTAGGGAGAGAAATTGCAAATATAAATAATTTTACTGTGGAATCGGGCAGAGGAATATGGGTGGAGGATAGCTTACATATTATGGAGTGGCATATATAGAAGTCACTACCCTTAATTTCTTGATGTGCATTAACCTAAAGACTAATTTTTTGCACTGCGGGATGTCAGAAATATATAATCCCATCACTAGCAGAAATAAGCTACTGCAGTCAGCAATGTGGGCTTTCTGATATTTTGCCCTAAATTTACTGGGAATTAAATTAACATATTTTAGTAAGCAAAACTAAAAATAGAATGTCATGTTGATTTTATGTTTTGCATAAACACAGGGTTTTTTCTGCAGTTGGATTTTCCCTCTCCCACCCCTGCAGCCAGGGCTTAGCATACTATAGTATGTTACTACAGTAAACATAACTTTTTAATGGACTGGGAAACAAACAAAAATAAATAGATCTTGTTATTGTGGTGGTCTGGAACTGAACCTGCAATATCTCCAATGTATGCCTGCAAAAAAATCATCAGACTACCATCTTACTACCATTTCTACCATCCTTCAGTTATTATTGCATGAAATAACAGGGTCACACTTCAAGGAAAGCTTCATTAAACAAAAATGTATTTAGTAGCCACATAAATATTGAAACACTAGGTACCTGTCTAATTTCAAGTGGTAACTGATTCCAGAGGGCTGCAGTTGCAACACTAAAACCCTGGATTCTAGTGCATACTAAGAGCACTTCTTGGACCTGTGGTTTTCTTAGTTGTGCCCCATCTGAGGGTCACAGTTTTTAGGCAGGGATATTTGGGCAAGGTCATTCCTTTGGTTTCTTCTTACCTTGGCCAAAGCATCCTAGGTATAACCATTTGAGCCACAATCCTGAAGTAACCTTTAAAAAAAAGCAACCTTTAAGCATAAACCTTTTTGTCTGTCCTTTAAAATGTACATATTTCCTAAACCTTAACGATACTTGGAAAACACTGGGTTTTTTTGTTTTTATCAGCTAAAGATGAACTCAGCTTTGCTTACATGCACCCAGTTAATAGCACCTCTCTATCTCTGGTTCAGTTGCTATAGAAACCATGTCCTGCTAGCATCCCAATCTTACACTGTTCTAAATTCAGACCACAGCGTTAGACAATAATATTAATTGTGTACCTTATACTTTGCTCTAATCTTTCTCATTTTAAAAATAATTCTGGTATGCATTATGAGAGAGATTATATATGAAATTCTCACAGGTGCAATGCCTGTACTGTGGTATACAAAGAACCCATGTGATTTGTAGAAATACAGAGCTCCCTAAAAGACATAGGTACAAAATGGAATTGCCCACTGCTGCTTGTAAAAAGCATAATAGCAAGCAAAAAGTGTCTTCCCTGGGGCTTAGGGCTACAGCTTCCTGTTGCTGCTAGTTACACACAAATACAATCTAGTGTAATATAAATGAAGTTAAATATATGGCCAGGTCAGGACAAAATGCTTGATCTTCATGGTTCATTTTGACTTAATGGCTACTTGATGAAGGGGGGGGCAGCAGTTTTAAAGGAATGCTACCCATTAATAATTTTAAAAGGAGATTGCTCATATTTCAAGGATCTGCCCACCGTAAGTGGAAATCATTCACACACACCACCACCACAGAATTTGTCCATACATTTTGTTAAGGCATGGGACCCGGGTGGTGCTGTGGTCTAAATCACTGAGCCTAGGGCTTGCCGATCAGAAGGTCGGTGGTTCGAATCCATGCGACGGGGTGAGGTCCCAGCTCCTGCCAACCTAGCAGTTCAAAAGCACGTCAGAGTGCAAGTAGATAAATAAGTACTGCTCCAGCCAGAAGGTAAACTGCATTTCCGTGTGCTGTTCTGGTTTCGCCAGAAGCGGCTTAGTCATGCTGGCCACATGACCTTGAAAAACTGTCTGCGGACAAATGTTGGCTCTCTCGGCCAGTAAAGGGAGATGAGCACTGCAACCCCAGAGTCGTTCGCAACTGGACTTAACTGTCAAGGGTCCTTTACCTTTACCTTTGTTAAGGCAGAAATTTGTCTTGTCTTTGGTTTCAGAAATGTGTGTTTCTTCAGGTGGGGGCATGGATTACAAAGAGCTGTAGCAAGTATACTTTAAAGATATTATAAAGGAAAGTGTGTGTTTTTTTAATCCAATTGGCAGCACATACTAATATTTTTGTTTGGATCATATTCGTTCTGAAAATTCTAGAATTGCTAGGTAGGATAACACAATTGGGCAGTACTTAATACTGTGATAGCACAGTGCTTACTAAGTCAGCTAATTAAAATGATGTGATTAGATACCCATGATTATATTGTGATCATATAACATAATATTATGCACCTTCCTTGTCCCCCTGAACCGTCTATAATTTGCCTGGTCAAAAGGTGGCAGCTGTAACCCAATGACCCACCCAACCTGCACTGCAAATTGTTTTGAAGCTCTTCTAAGAACCACTTTAAACACCAGGCAGCAGAATCATGGAATTGCTGAGTTGAAAGGTACACTGAGAATCATCTAATCCAAAACCTTGCAATGCAGAAATATGCAGTTGTCCAATACGGGGACTGAACCTGCAACCTTGGCGTTATCAGCACCACACTTTAACCAACTGAGCTATCCAGTGTGGGGGGATTCTGCACATAATACATGAAGTGGGGCTTGTGAATCTTATTCATGGTAAGATCTGTGAACATCAGGTAAATGTTTTGAGTTCATGAGCCCTACTCACAAGTAAAATATGTGAGCTGCTTTTCAGATACTGCAACAGAAGAAGTAGAAGCAAATGTTTATATAGGGATGTTTAGACGAACCTATTTCCAGTTTCTGGCAATTTCACATTCATAATTTTGATGTTTGCTTCCCTGGGCTCCTTTGTGAAGAAGGGCAGGATACAAAGTTAATAAATAAAAATGAATAAAATAGTTCTCTCCCATTTCCACTTTTGTTTGCATTTAATAAAAAAATCTGCACAAAAGTTCACATTTAAATAGTATTTCATTAAAACAAAATGGTATTTATAGACAACTTTATCTCTATTTACACATTTTATTTTTTTTCTTTTAAAATGCATTTAGCTTTTGGTCTTCTCCATGTACACTGCCAAAATCTGCTTCAGGGAATCCTCCATCTCTCTGGAGCATTATTTTAGTTGGGGCTGTATGAGAGGTGGAGGAAGTCACAAAGCTGAATTTCACAAGCACCCCTGCAAAGCCCTTTAAAAAATGCTTTCCTTTAGAAAAGGGGATTATTCAACATAGAGGCAAAGGTAAGATTTCTTTGTGATTTGTTCCTGTAGAGATTAGCACTATTCATGGCATGAAAAGATTGTAGGACTCCTTGGAAGTAAATAACCAAGCAAGGGAACTATGAGATCTTTATCTCCCCACCCCATGAACGAACAGCTACCCACCTGTCATTCATCTGACATTCCCTGTGAGGAACACTCTGGCAAACAGTACCCAGAAGGATTGAATTTTCCACTCACCAGCTGGTGAGGAGAGGATTCACTCCTCCTCTTTGCAGTGGTTTGCTTCAGCAGTGCATTGCCTGCAGTGAGTTCCCTAGTTGACATCATCCGGTGACATCAGTTGATTGACAAATGGGTGTGGGTTGGGGAAAACGGCATCACAGGCCAAGATTGGCCCACGGGCCGGAGGTTCCGCATCCCTGAGAGCAAGGGAACTTGCTGTCTTGTTTCTAGACTAGTTATCATGGAAATGGTAAATCTTGGTGACGTAGTTGAATATTCATCCACAAATTGTTCCCAGGGAGAAGGGTTTTAGCATATGCGTCCCCCTGCAATGGCAGTTATCTCTGAAATAATCTTTTTTCATGAAGAAACAGTACATCATGTAAGGCTGTAAACAGGTTTACAGCCTCAATGAGAAATACTCCTATGCCTTCATAATTTGATTGTGACATACTTCATGAGTTTGTCACTGTGAAGGATTGTTGACAGATGCAGAACGTGACATGGCATCTATGTACTGAAGGCAATGATTATAACTGGTAGGTGGTACCTGTCAGAGATGTTTTAGATAATGGATATCCTGTTTTGAGGATAGGAGACTAGCTCAGCCACTGAAACTTTGCTATCTATTGTTTAATGAGCATTCAGGTAATTTGTCTAAACTGGCTTCTTATCGCTTTTGATACGTTTAAGATCAACCTACTTTTAGAAAAACCCTACCTACCCTAAGCCTTGGGTGTTGGATGGTTTATGAATTTGAATAAATAATACATAATATGAGGCTAGTGGGTGATGCTGGGATCCTCTTTTGACAATTTCCTATGAAATTCCTTATCACTTATTAGGCACATATATTTGAGACAGAGCAACTTTTTGATGGGGCAAATTCCCATAGGTCTTTAATGACAGTTATATTGCAGTAATGCTTGTCAAGATGTCTTATTTTGCAGGACTGAAGGTCACCAAAGAATTAGATGTGGTGTTAAAGTTTTTTCTAGCAATATTTATAGTTTTATACTTAAAAACTAAGTTTTTAGTTTTGTCTTAAATGCACCTGTAGTTTTGTGTTTATAACTGTTTTTAATTAATGTATGCATAAATCACAGTGAGTTTATTGTTTAGAAGGTGGTTAATAAATCGTAACAACAACAACAACAAAACAACCACAATACCCCCTGAAAAAGCAATACTAATACTAATACTAATAATAAATTCTCACACACTTATGTGGTGCCTACTAAAGTTGAGGGTTGGTTATCTACCTTGTGGGGATGTAGTTCAATTAAACCAGTGGAAGATTTGAAGAAGGGATTCCACTGCTGCAGGGAACATTTTTTTAAAAAAAGTCTAAAAATAACTCTCTAGGGACTCCACAGAAATACCAACTGATGAATTATGTTTTACAAATCTAATTCTTTTCATTCAAGAGAAGATTAGCAGTTGCCTTTATGTAGAGCTGTCTCTATATGGAGTCCAAAGCCCTTTGTGAAGGGGATTATATAAGGGTGGGTTCATTTCCAGTTTTGGCAAGTAAAAGTCATTCAGAAAATAAGCTCAGACAGTAGAGCTTGTTGTTGGAAGAGTACAGCTCCCTCTCTGTGAATGATCATTATTTATGGGCGAGAGTACATCCATTCTGTATTAGTGTTAGCTTTGTTTTATTATGTTTTTACATTTTTTAAGCACTGTGGATTATATACAGTTTTTATATGTACACAGAAGGTTGATGATTAGAAAAGTATCTGTTTTATTAAATGGTGCAGGTTATGAATATTACAGGTTTGACAACATTTAAGAATGATTAGTCTAATTCAAACCACCATTGGGTCAGTGGCAAGAACCTTTGAAAAGCCTTTCCATGTTGGTTTACAGATTATAGTGAACTGGCTGTGTGCATCAATTGCTGCATGCTGGATCCAGCTTTTTGCATGCCATCATAATTTCTCAAAAAGTGATTTTTGAAATAATCTATCAGCAGCCAACATTTCCTCACAGCTCCCATGCGCACAGATGGTTGTGTGAATCAGCCTTACGTAATGATTATGGGGTGGTAAGAATGTGGGTTGAATTCTGCTTGTGTGTGATTTATTTGGCATGAACACAACTGGCAGCCCAGTCTACCTTTATGGTGCCCTAGCAACACATCTGGAAGGAAGTTGTGCGGCAGGACTTTAAATGTGTGTCTGGGTGGCACTGCTGGTTTTAAGCTACCTCTGCCTGTCATCAGAACAAGACAAGAGGACTAATCCAGCCCCTGCACTTCCATGTTAGAAAGGCAATGTGTGAACTGAGTCTGAACGAATGTTGGTGGCTTGTGACTCAGTGGCCCAGTTCATATGAGGATTCATAAACCCTGTTTATGAAGTGAGGAATAAGCTGTGGGGACAAGCACTTCTCCCTTGCCTTTCCTCTTCTCTCCTCCCTCTGTATGTCGGGTTGGCACATAGATCCTGGCTTGTGTGAAGCCAGAGTTGGCTGTTACAGTGGAATTTGAGTGCTCTAGCTTAAAGTCTGGTAACAAATCAGGCAGTGGGATAGGAAGGATGAGGACCACCTGGCCCCGGTCCTTGTTTATGACTTCATTGTTTTTGAATGGTTTCCCAAACTAGGCTCATTTGGAAATGTTCTGAAGATTCAGTCAAATGTTTCTTGTTGCATTTTATTAGGTAATGCTTCCCACAGCAATAAAGCAGATGTACAAACACTTGCCTGCACCAAAGAAATTAAGCACATTTCAATTTGCTTTCCCAGCAAAGCGTATGTATGATGTGTCTTCTTTTGATGTCTTGTCGAACGGCTGAGAATTTGGACTCCTCAGAAAAGGGAGGTATTTCAAGTGTAGCCAAGGTGGCACCCTCCAGATTTCGTAGAGGCTGCAGTCGACACTGTCCCTCACCACTAGCCATGCTGGCTGGGTCTGATGAAAGTTGTAGTTCAGCAACATCTGAAAAGCACATGTTAGTTACCCCAACATTGAAACAATATTTAATACAACTTTTTGATTCCTTTATTGATGCTTCAAAATTCAGCAACAATTGAAACGGAGCTTCTGCAGCAGTAGTATTTCTACAGTTAGAATATTGCATTTTAGAATGGTCAGCATTTTAAAATTGTATATTTGGTGCTCATACCTAAATGTGGTATTAATATTTTCCTCCATATACTGCTGTTAACCAGTAATCAGTATTAATTTTTATTCTCCTTTTTGAGTGCAAGAGATAACACAAGTTGCCTTAAAATGAGGCAGATGAAAATAAATGCAGAATGGGGAAAGAGATGTTATATTTCATTATGATCTGGAAAACTAAAGATACATGCTGTCTACCATGCTGAGCCACATGCTGAGAGCAGCAGTGATCTGTTTTTCAAGACATGCTAATCTCTATCCTGGGAAGCCTTTGGCCAGAATATGATCCTTAACCTTTACCGCTTGTAGTTTTTCATTGTGATAGTCCAAGTTCCTTGATCTGGAATAGGTATCTACACATCTTATAGTAAAACATTGAATAAAGCCCTTGAACTCAGTTGTGCATGAGGAGGTGTCTGGCTAACAGATGCACAGTGCAAAGGTTTTTCATCTTTTCCTATGTGAGAAAGATTTTTACCACATTTGTTACACAGGTGCTACCTGTTTCAAAAGCTGTACAAAGCCTGGCATTAATTCAGTGTGTGCCTCTTTGAGAAGTTAAGAAGAGAACTGTATGAAGGTTACCAAAACCTCTAGCCAAAGCATTCAGTAAGTGAAAAATAGCTCCCATCTTCATTGCTACCTGACGTGTTGCCCCCTTAAGGTTATTATGTCACAGTGCTGATGTGAGATGTCAATGCAGGAGTCACATGGTCTACTTCCTTGCCTGGTCTGTCTGTACTAAAAGTGGACACACTGAGGGCAGGTGTGGTGTGGCATTGGCAGCAAAGCAGGGCAGCTCTGATTGAACTTTTTGATAGAGAGAATATAGTTATGAAACTCCATTGTATTTGATGGTCTATATTTATGTTCCTAGTTTTAGAGATGGTTTAACGTTCTTTCACTTGTTCAACCATGCACAGCTTGCATTCTCTAGATCCAAACAAATAGCTTCATATCACTGAGTTCATTTTGATAGTGAAACAAAAGTTTTATGTATTAACAAGGTTCACTAGGTACCTTTGGGTTTAGTGAAATGCACCTGCCAAATACTCCTACCTATAGCTAAAATGAGCACACAAACTTATACAGTGTATGCAGTTCATGTTGAGTCAATAAGATAAGCACATATACCAGAAGCACCCATGCTGAAAAAGACACATGGCCTTATGCTTCTCGTGCTAATTCCAACACCAACTTAAGACATCATCTGTCCATCCTAAATCTTTTCCTCTACCTTGTTTCTTGGGCCAACCTGGGCTGCTGTCACCTCTTTCCTTCCATTCATGCATTATACAGGAAATCAATTCCATGATGTTTCCTCCAGTGGTAGAACATAATGGTAGGAATTTGTCTCTTCTGTTGAGTTTTGGGACAGCTTTGCATGGAACTGGGAAGTGTCACAACGGGGAAGTGCAGTTGTGTTTTCTTTCTCTTTTATCCACTCCTGAAATTTGCACGTCTTTTCCATGCATGCATGTGGATGCTTGCTATCAATGTTCAGCCAGCTCATGTACCTCTCCTCACAAGAGATATGTAAGTTACATGAGAATTATATCTGTATTATGTAAAGCTGCTCACAAAAGCCCCCTTCATGTTATCCACATGTAGAGGGCTCCATCCATGAAGGAGAACAGGATTGCACTACTGACCATGTTCTGATGTTGCATGCTTCCCCAACCCCAACAATGATACATTGTCTTGGGAGAGTCTCAAAATCCATTCTTACTGTTGGTAGTCATATTTTTCTATGAGGGGGGAGTAAGGCATGAACTTCATGGACAGATCACAGCTGTTCAAGCAGTCCAGTCATGTATACATTGTCATCTGCTGCACAGACAAGAGGAGAGACAAAGAGGAGAGACATACTGACCTGCTGTTGGGTATCTACAGTGCATGTTCACCTTCTCTGTTCCCCTGGGTGTGCATTTATTTTTTTCCAGCTGAAAATAATCCTGCATTTTACTAATGTTTAACATTAATTCCTCCTCTAGCAAAAGTTTTTACTAAATCTGTCAGCATTGTTGCTTGAGAAGGGGTTTCATGGTTTGGCTCAGAATCAAACCCGTGTTTCTCATCTATTTTCTTATTAGAATCTTGGCATATTTATAAGCTGTGTGTGATTATATATATATATATATATATATATATATATTTAGAATGTACATGGTCTTACTTTTATTTGCATTTGATTACTCTCTCAACTGCAATATTTTGAGAGCATGGGAATTATATTGGGAGTTTTTTTTTCTGAAAGTAAGAAGTAGTCGAGAGTAATTAAAGGATTTCAAAGGAAGTGCTTACTGTATAAACCAGCAGGAAAGTAGAACAACATAAAAGTCTAGCATGAAGGTTTTTTCACAGTCTTCACATAATACACTGAAACTTTGAAATGCCAAGATCATTTAATAGGGTTTAGTCTGTCAGCTTACATATGAGTAGAGAGGCAGGGGGTGGACAGCTGCTAATGATCATGGGAATATCAGGTTAAATTAGGAGAGAGAGAAGCAGAATGAATGGTAGTAAAAGAGTTAAAGGAAAATGACAAGGGCTTTCAAAGATGTACCAAGGGAACAGTGTAAGTGGGTCTATTAATAGGGAAGAAATATGAGCATAATAACGACTCAAAAGTGTCGGAGTAATCTTGAGATCAGGTGCTTGCCCCCTTTCCTGGTCAAAGAGTAATCAAGTTGTGTTCTCTTCAAATGGGGATAAGGACGGTTTCACATAACCAGTAAGTATAGGGCTGGCTCTTTTTATTTTGTTGAAAATGACAGCTTGCTTACCTCTGTCCTTTCATCATCATCTTGACTGCCACAATATTTTAGAGTCCTTGCAAGCTTGTCAATTTGTGAGTAATTTGTAGATGCATATGTTACTTTGTGTATGCAAAAGAGTAGTGTTTATGTGTGATTGTAAATATGCAGGAGATGGTGTGATTGTTAGAGTAACTGTGTGTGGTTCTGCAAGTGTATGACTGTTCGGATAGTAGGTCCTGGATCTCTCTGACACTTCTGATGTAACTCCAAGCCAGAATCACCTGCCCCAGAGGATATCTAGCCAGTGAGTCTACCAGACCTGAGGTCAAGGGGCAACTCATTGAAAACAATTATGAGGAAGAAAAGTTAACAAACTGCAAACTTGGGAGAAGCATTTCAGAGTGGGAGCCAAATCTAAAACCAACATGGGACTGCTACCAGAAACCAGCAGCTCTGTGTCAACTCCCTTAGTGACATAGGAAGCTGCCTTATTCCTAATCAGGCCATTGGTCCATTTAACTCAGTATTGCCTACAATGACTAGAATTGGTTCTCTAGGATTTTACTCGGGAGACATTCCCAACCCTGCCTGGATATGCTGTGGCTTGAACCTGGGATGATTTGATTCGTTATTTGGCCCCCACATAGAGCTGCTGCACAGCACTAGTATTTTTGAACCTCCAATTGATATGAGATGATTTGCTGACAGGAGCAATGCCAGGATAAAGAGTGAGTCAAACTAGATATGACACAGTGGGCTGTTATTTTTTTTATGCGTGTTTGTGACGTGTAGTTTTCTGCTCAGACCTTTCTGGTTGGGGAAGTTTAAATTTCTCTCCTCATCACCGGAAATGATAATGGATGCACACATCACATCTAATTGCCCCTCATTTGCTTTTAAAAATTATATATTTATAAAAATACAATTAAGATTCACATTAACAATGGCTGTTTTTTCATTACACTGTGGAGTCTTTTAAGTTAATGCCTGCTTCCTTTGGGAACTCTCCCTGGTCCTGTAAGGTCTGAACATAGTTTCATGATTATGAACTTGGCATTACCTAGAAATAAATAAATGTGGTTTTTTTAACTTAATCATCCAGGGATTCTTTTTAATGGCTTCTGCAAAATGTTAATATTTAATGTCATATTTATGATCCATTATTATTATTTCATTTAATTAATTGGTAGAATAACCCCCAGCTTTTTATTGATTGAGTGAAACCCAAGCAGCCACAATGTCAAGATTTTCAAGCAATTACAGAATTGCTTTTGGTAATGTTGAAAGCATTATTTTGGCTTCATGACTCAATACAGCAACCTTTCTAGTGTCTTCCCTCACCCCCTTCAATATTTTTGTTTGATAGGGACATCATGTTAAGATTCATTGGCCCTTTGCAATGTTACCTAGTTCTGAATCCCACATTTGAAGGAGATGCATTAGAATGTGTCAAGACTGTGCATATTGGTAGGGAGCAGAGAAACAGTCTAATCATATATCCCTGCTGGGGCTTTTGTAGCTGTCAGTGCTGAGGCATAAATTATTGGATGAAGTCAGTAGTGAGTACCAAGGAGTAAAACCAGGACCAAAGGATAAATCAGGAAGTAGCATCAAGAAGGAGCAAGCCAGAAGCAAGGACTGAAAAGCAATGCACTACTGTTCAGTAGCTCACCACACATGACAGTTGCACAGAAAGCCAATGACTTCCACTTTGAGCTCTGGTAGTAGCCTGGTGGGAGGATGTTAGTTTTCTTTAGTTGCAACAACAGCACAGCCAGTCCGTTATCCTTCATATAATTCAAGTTATTGTTCAGAGCAAATCAGTAGCTGAGATCACCAAAACCTGCAATCTGGTTCAGTATCAAATAAATCATTGCAGAAGGGGTGTGTGTGTGCTTCTCTATTTGGAAGCCCCATATTGCTGGTAATATGATGGTTGGAGACAGCAGGAGTATTTAACTTTAAAGGAAGGAATTGGCCTGTAATGGAGTTATATCCCACTTTTGGGGGCCATATTTCACATAAGTTTATAAACATATCCTTTGGATTCCACCTAACAAACAATGCAATATTACATAATTACACCACAGTGACTTGTTTGCATCTGCTCAACTCTACATAAAGTAGGAGCAATGTTTTGTCTGCCTTCCTTCCTCTACTGCAACTCGCATGCACACATGATGGACTCCACTGTTGATTTCTGGTCTGAATAAATTAGGATATCACTACAAAGAAACTAATGCAACTGATATTGCCCTAGTGTTTCTTTTGAACAACAAATTCTAAACAGTTTCATACAATGGGCAATCAGCTATAAGAAGCATATACAGTTTGTTAGACTCTGGGAACCTAGGTGCCAATGGGAATGATTAGGGAAACTGGGTGGAGCCTTTAAGCATCAGCTGCTAGTGCCCATAAATTAAGTGATAAACCTTTGAAAAGCTAATCTGAAAAGCAAGGATTTATATTTGGGATCACATGCTTGTACAGGAAGTGCATTCCAGATTTCAGCAAGGGAGGGAAAGATTTGAGAGGGACTGGAGATGCAAAAATTCACAATATGGTCCAAATATATGTTTCCTCTTGGTTGTATTCAGGAGTAAACTGCAAAACAGCTGGTACATTTTAAGTGTGCTTGTTGTGGTTACTTTGCATGTCACCTAATAAACATCTTGGTGTTCCTGAGGAATAATACTATGTGAACAGAAATGATGAGGTACTGGCACCATGGCTCCTTGACCCACACAAGATAGAACAGGGGTCAGCAACCCTTTCCAGACATGGGCTGGTCCACTATCCCTCAGACCTTGTGAGGGGCTGGACTATTTTTTTTTTTGGGGGGGGGGAATGAACAAATTCTTATGCCCCACAAATAACCCAGAGATGCATTTTAAATAAAAGCACACATCCTACTCATGTAAAAACACCAGGCAGGCCCCACAAATAACCCAGTGATGCATTTTAAATAAAAGGACACATTCTACTCATGTAAAAACACACTGATTCCCGGACCATCTGCGGACCGGATTTAGAAGGCGAATGGGCCAGATCCAGCCCCCAGGCCTCAGGTTGCCTACCCCTGAGATAGAATATCTGAGGAGAGACAACAGATACATGTTTGTCTCAGTAACGGGCTCACTATCTGGCCATGACTGCCTCAGATTATGCACTGTACATTATTTCCCCACCAATACCTAACATGATAATTTGGGCATTAATCCCATAAATTTATCTAAATCATTATTTTTCCATTTAATTGTGTTTAGGATTAAACACTCCCATGCAACGCTGTGGGTCAATGTAGAAAACAGTACCAAAATTAAGATCTTAATGTTGTTGGTTTCTTGTTCCCTTAAATGCTAATTAAATCAGTGCATCAAATTCAAGGCTTGGCACATAAGCACTGTCAGCCAGCTCTGAGAGAAAGGCCACAAGAAAAGACTTGCTTAAACAGCATGTAATGAAAATTTCTTTTATTATTATGATTCCTGGAAGAACTTAGTACCAATCTGTACTAAAGATTAGTACCAATCTGTAGAAGATTTTTAGCAGTAAGTGAGATGCCCCAGACCCCTATGAATGAAAAGGAAAAACACATGAACAATAAATCAACCAGTTATGCAATAATGCATTTTCAGTAACCACCTCATATATAGTTTGAGGATTGTTGAAACATGGTGATGATGCAGAATTGCATATTCACTTTGCTTCAGTAATATCTTCTACTGGTGAGCAGGTGTCTAGAAATAGGATCCAGTTAATATTAAGTTTTCCATTCCTTTAAATGGGAAAGATGTAAGCACTTTTTAAAAGAACATTCCCAGTGGGTTTCCAATATGTATAGCTTTGGCTGAACCAGAGTCAGAGATACACCTAAACATACTGGCCATAGTCACATAGTAAATGGCTGTTGTGTAAGATGCTTTGTTGGCCATTTGATTACATTAGCCGTATAAAGGGATCTTTGTCTAGTCCCTTTGCCTTGACTCAAACTACTGCACTGATACATTAAGACCACTATTTCATATTTTGCTGAAAGTAAAGTAAGCAGCCCTCTTCTTTTAGAAAGCAGTTGGACCAAGCTGCTGAGTTTTCCAAGCCAAAAAAGAGAGTCTGTTTTGTTTGTGACTAATCTTGGTTGAGACATTCTCTGATCCAGGCCTGAGCTACATACTTGCAGTTTTGACCCAACAGTGGATTCACTGGGGTTTCTCATGGATCCAATTTCTCATCCCATTGAAAACAATGGAGTCCTGACCCAAATGCAAATTATGCCCACCTTGATACTGCTCACTAGAATTTACATGGTTGAGCAGTCCTACTTTGAATTATTGCCCCATCCATTATTCAGACACTCATAAAATATTATGTACTGCATATTTTAGGCCACAATATGTTTCTAATAGGAGAGCAGAAAAGAGTTTAAAATGCAAGGTGAATACAGCTATCGTCTTTGGGTTTTCTAAAACTCCAGCTCTGACTAAACTCCAGCTCCAATAAAAAATTGGTGCAACCGTAGGTCCAGTCACATAGTTGTTATTGTATAAGACCAAGCTCCTCACTTAACTCAGAAACAGATTCAATATGATTTCCTGCTGTTTGAGTCCTTCCAATATAATTCACCTATCTGTCTACTTCCTTTGGTTCAGTTGTTGAGTCCCAGAATGAATCTCTCCACAAAGGTGACCTTGTAATATATAGGATAGAATTTCAGTAATTTTACCTGATTATTTCAGGCCTGCTGTGTTGGAAACACCTTAAGAATTTCAATGAAGGTAGAGACTGTGGTCTTGTGCTTGTTTCTCTTTGTTTAAAAACCTCTGGCACCTTTGCTAATCAGAAGCTCAAAGTCATTCCCTATTTTATATCAAAAATATGTTCATGATGCTTGACTCGGTTTTTAAATATAGTGTGTGGAAAATTTTATTTTTATCAATTACATATGATGCAAATTGTTTGTGTGTATCTTGAATGAAGATCACATAAAGATATATGTTAGCTTAAATCTTATATTGTGTAATGGTTTAAGATAATCTGAAATCCCAAAGTAAAATTGTTGTATTACTAAAAATACAGGAGACATGTGTCATTAAACTACAGCGTTACTGGCTGACTACTCACTGAGATTGTCAAAAATATGTTTTAAATATAAATAGAAGAATCATTTATTCATGATAGTTGCCACAAAGAAGGGAAAATCACCCCCTCTTCCATTTTTCCAAGACCTAACATGCATATAATTTGGCTAAAATTCAGAGACTGGAGATGTACATCAGATTGATAGATCAATGCATCCACCTTTTTTGTGCTCTTGCACCCAGGGTTGGGTGTTTGTTTGTTTTTTAATATCTGAAATGAAATGCTTTATAAACACATACAACTAAAAAATTGACTGTGTGGAAAGAATAAACTAGAAATCAGTGGATTTGGAGCTATATGCGTCAGATTCTGAATTTCCATGTTCGACATCTGGTCCAAAACAGGACCGAATTAGGCCCCTGGGCAGTAGTAGAAATATGGCTCTCATCATTCCTGATCATTGGCCATCCTGGCTGAGACTGATGGGAGCTGTAGTTCAAATCACCAGAAGCTCACCAGGATGGCTACATCCTCCACACCCACAAACAGGACAGTTATAGTTTCCACAAATGTATATGTGCATGAATGTACGCATACCAACACACATACATTCTTCATGTTGCTTAGTGAAGTTGGAACTGATGGGCAGGAAGAGTCACTTCATGGTGTAAAAGCCATAGTCTCCTGCACATGCAGGGAGACATCAGTTGCCTCCATGATGCTTGAGATCACCATGCCATGAATTGTGACTTACATACAATCTCTTTGAACTCTCATTAAGTAATATAAAGTGAGGAGAAGGGGAACAATGCAATTTCCCCTATTAGTCGCATGATTGTTGCAGCGGAATTACACACGGGGTCCTGATGAATGTCAATTATGTCACTGCCTCTTATTTTAAAAGTCCAAAATTCAAATTAATGTGGATGTCTGCATAGGTTTGTCCAAATTATTTCTGAATTGGATGGAATGAAGATATCCAAGGTATTTATGTTTGCTATAAAGTGGGAGTGCAATCCTAAACCCTGAATCTGTGCTGCAAAGGGGAGCCTTCACTGGACTCCATCAAGCTCTGCCAGTCGGGAGGCTTCCATTGCTACAGAGGCCCCTTCTATACACAGCAGGGTGGGAAGCTACCTGGAGCTGATGCAGCTGAAGAAAGCCCTTCTCAAAGAACCACCTTCCCACCTGGCTAATAGGAGTGTCAGGATTTGGGATGTGTTCTGCCATTCCAATTTGCTCCACTGACCAGGTTTTAGGACCACTCCAGTACTTTCTTGCACATTACTGCTACCATAACCTTGCTCCCCGAGGAAGCAGGTGTTTATACCTTGTGACATTATCTTTAAAGGCTACAGGCAAGACTAAAACAAGGAAGAACTCAAATGAACTACAGTTTTACTCTTCTGCTTAGAAAAAATAATAATCACATGAAATATTTGCATTGAATTTTGAATTCTAGCATTGAAAATGACCAAAGTTCCAACAATGTGGACATGACTGAGAAAAGTTTTATATCTGAAAATGTTCTTCAGCCATAAAACTAAGAAAAGCAATTCTCGAAATGGACAGTTTTGAGAACAAAAGGAACCCATTTGTAAATATCCCTCTGGATAGATATTTAACTCAGAATTCAACAAATTTTAAAGGCTCAAATGCCTCTTGACTTCAAACACAATTAATTAATATTTGGATGTTTTCCTTTAGTTTAAGAAGAGGTCCCAGGGCTTCTAAACACCAGTCCATAAGAACAAACAAGGAGAAAACCAGGATAAAAATAAAACGAGCAGCAGGACCAATAAAAGACACACAAAGTGTTTGTTAAAACACCTAGGTAACAGGCTGTTTATCACCAAATTAAAAGATCTGTACCTTGTGCAAAAAAGACATCAGGTTCTGCACCTGGCAAGTACCATATTTAGGGTACTGAAGTGGAAAAGCTTTTCTCTGGTCATTATCCACCTACATTCAGGAAGACGGGGAGTCAGAAAAAGCATAATAACATTTAGCAGGTTCATATGAGCAGTGGTAGTTCCTTAGACACCCAGGTCCCAAAACATTTAGGGCCTTAAGGTATCAGCACATTGAATTTACCTGGAAGCAGGCTGGTAACCAGTGTTGTTATTTTGAGAGCAAGCTGGTCCCAGCAGCTGTGTTGAGAACCAGTTGAAGTTTCCAAGAAGGGAAGGGCTGTAGTTTAGTAGAGCTTATGAGTACAGCAGGTCTTAAATTCAGTCCTCGTCTCCAGGAGGATCAGGGAAAATATCTTTTCTGAAACTCTGGAGAACCACTGCTAGTCAGTGTTGGCCATACTGAACTACATGGACCAATTGCAGTTTGCTGTGTTCCTAAACTTCACATGCACTGCAGTAGTCTAGCCTGGTGGTTATCAGGGCAAGGATCACCTATAGAGGTTATCTCTGCTCTGGAGAGGCCACAGCTGGTATAACAGCTGTATCTGGTGAAAGGTTTCATGGATGACACTTAGACTGATCTGGGTAACCAGAGGTCTATTAGCATGTGCAGACTGTGAGCCTGGCACTTTAGGACAGAGGTAGCCAACATGGTGCCCTCTAGATTTGTTGCACTATAATGTCCATCATCCCTGGCCAAGACATCTGGAGGGCATCACGTTGGCTACCCCTGCTTTAAGATGGGTGTCTACCCATCCAGTATAGAATGAAAAGCTCCACCCAGATTAGACAAACCACCCCATTAGCAATATTGCTGTTTTCAGATTGAGCTTCATTTTAATTGTCCTCATCAAGTCCTTTACTGATCCAAAGCACCATTTCTGTGTTTCCACTCCCAAATCCCTGGATGACCTCACTCAGTGTGATGTGGAAGTTGTATAGCATGGAATACAAGATAGAATCCTATCTAATGTAAATAGATAGTGCAGTAGACTTTCAGGACAATCTCCTAGAATCAACCATCCAGGAACTGTTGAAGCATAATGCCCAACCTCCAAGAATCACATTCAGTATTTTCTATGATCAATGACACCAAAGCTGAAGTGTTCAGAATAATTAGCAGGATTACATGAGATATCCACCAAGACAACCTAGCCAAGGCAGTTTTGATGTTGAACCCAGGCCTCGTGTCAGATTTGCATGGATCCAGATACAGTGGTACCTCAGGTTACGAACTTAATTCATTCCAGAGGTCCGTTCTTAACCCAAAACGGTTCTTAACCTGAGGTGCGCTTACACTAATGGGGCCTCCCGCTGCCGCTGCGCTGCCGGCACGCAATTTCCATTCTCATCTGGACCAAAGTTCTCAACCCTAGCTACTACTTCCAGGTTAGCGGAGTGTGTAACCCGAGGTGTTTGTAACCCGAATCATTTGTAACCTGAGGTACCACTGTAGTCGGTTTCATCTAATAGTGCCTGGAGGCAGCATATACAGTAATATATTTCCCCCATGCCTTTGTAGTATAAGAAGGTAGCAGTTGTTGGGAAACGTGTGCTTTACAAGTCTTTGTGTAAGTCATTTCATTTATTTTATTTTTTAAATATAATTTAGGTGGTTAGGACTTCCAGTATAGTTTGTTTCTTGGCTAACGAACGTGTGAGCACTGAGCATGCCTTTTTTTAATAATAAAAAAAAGATTGTTGAATAAAGCAAATGTTGGCCAGACTGTGCTGTTATTATGATTGCACACTGGAGAGTAGTAACTGTTTTATAAGTTACCTGCTAGTGTGGTAAAATGCATTTCCATTTATTTTGATGATGCTAATCTCTGTTTCCTCTGAGAGGGTTATTAAACATAGGTAATTCAGTAGCTTTCATTACTTTGGCCTAAAGGAGAAGCTTTAGAAGCAGGAATGCTTTAAATGCAGTGGAGCCAGGAGCAATGAAAGCGACTCTATAATGGATTATGTAACTGTGCCACAAAAGTAATCTGACTTGACTTCTCAGTCCTTGTTTCAGAAAGAAATCTGTATGACATATTTATACAGTGAATAAATAAAATAAATTTCAAGGTCTTATTCTTGACAAGTGTAATGATTCAAGAACTTGCCTGAGGGGGTGGTATTTAAAGCAAAGGGGTGGCCATAAGGATTGTGGGGCCACAAGAAGGATTTGTTTGTGGGAAGATGAGCGAGATTACCAGCATAATAGTAAGGAAATTATCTGTGTTTGCCATAATTCCATCTACTTTCCCTGTCTGACAAGCTGCTCCCCTGTTACGTTGTTGTTTAGTCATTTAGTCATGTCTGACTCTTCGTGACCCCATGGACCAGAGCACGCCAGGCCCTCCTGTCTTCCACTGCCTCCCGCAGTTTGGTCAAACTCATATTTGTAGCTTCGAGAACACTGTCCAACCACCTTGTCCTCTGCTGTCCCCCTCTCCTTATGCCCCCAATCTTTCCCAATATCAGGGTCTTTTCCAGGGAGTCTTCTCTTCTCATGAGGTGGCCAAAGTATTGGAGCCTCAGCTTTAGGATCTGTCCTTCCAGTGAGCACTCAGGGCTGATTTCCTTAAGAATGGCTAGGTTTGATCTTCTTGCAGTCCATGGGCCTCTCAAGAGTCTCCTCCAGCACCATAATTCAAAAGTATCAATTCTTCAGCGATCAGCCTTCTTTATGGTCCAGCTCTCACTTCCATACATCACTACTGGGAAAACCATAGCTTTAACTATTTGGACCTTTGTCGGCAAGGTTAAGTCTCTGCTTTTTAAGATGCTGTCTAGGTTTGTCATTGCTTTTCTCCCAAGAAGCAGGCACTCCCCTGTTATATGTATTATATGTCCCCTTAAATGAAAGAAAAAGTCTCTTAGGTCCAGCAGTCCTTTCCACTGCTCTTCTTTATACTTCTTTGAATTTTGCAGGTCACTTGTCCAGCCTAGTAATGTATAGGGAAATGTATGCACAAGGGTAAAGTGTCCTTGAAATACAATGCTATTTTTCAAGAAAAGAGGTGCCGGAACTCACCAGCAATGCCTCCAATGTTCTTTTATAATGACAATGGTGCCCACCTGAGAGCTGCTGGAACTGAGTTCTAGTGAGATCCAGCTGAAAAAACCCCCCCGACAAAATGCATGTGTTAGTGAAAATATTATACAAATATGCATATTATTTGGGAACATTGCTTTGTAAAAATGAGTATATTTGGCAAAATTGCACACCAATGTGCATACTAAGAGACAGCACTAAGATTCTGGTTAATTTTCATGAGTTGTTTTTTTTAATCACAAACTGATGTGGAAATGTGGAGAACTGATGAGCAACCAAGAGAAATTGAATTTGACAGATTTGCCTTTCCTACTCCAGAACACTCCAATAGATGCTTATTTAGTTCTTTTTTAAAAAATGGATTTGTAAACAACCCTAGGGAAATCCTACACGGAGGCAAAAGAAGAGAGGGCATTGTAATGTGTGATTTATTAAAATGAGGCACGCCCTAATGGGGACAAATCTACAAAGGCAATAGGAATTATCTTCTTTTTCACTTCTTAAATTTGTATTATTTTAGAATCCAGAACTTTATAGCAGTCACTGAGATATGCACACATTATTATTCCTGACCTTGCATTAAAGAATCAAAACTCAAAACTCTATAGGATGCTTTACAGATTTAAGCAACATATATCAACTCTGCTCTGTTAATTGTCACTGTAGCCATATTGCTACATTATTTGCTAATCACCTCTGTCCTTTTAGCATTGCATTTTCTTCTTACCTTATTCCTCTCCATCCTCACTCCTCAATGTGTGTATATAAGCCTGCAAATTTACGATGACACTTCATACATCTGATGAAGTGAACTTTCATCTATTGGGGCTTATAAATTTGTTAGTCTTTCAGGTGCCACAAGACTCTTTGGTTTTTATGAGTAAGAGAGAAATTGCTTCCATTTATGGTGCAGTTATATCTAACTTTTCCAGCACACAGTATCAGCTCTGTGTTGGATTGAGTCTACCCTTTAATGCTTTAGGAATTCACCCTAGTGTGCGGCTTTACTAAATGTTACGTGAAACTCATGACCCTAACCATCCCCTGCTAAGGAAGAATGGACACGTTTTCTATTGCTGTTGACTGGCAATAGAAAAGGTGACCACAAAAGGGCAATTGAAAAACTGACAACAAGCCTAAACAGCAGTCTAGGAGACATTTTCCCTACATGGTTTCTGTATATGGAATTTTTAAAGGCAATGGCCACCTAAGATGTAGACAGACAAACTTCACATTTGAGTTGGTTTATGACTGCAAAACATACATGTAATACTTCAGCTGGGGCAAGTTTATGCATGTAGAAGTAGCTTGGTTTTCCTTAAAATACATGAGACTGGAGGCTTGACCTTCATCTGATTCTTATTTCTTTATATCTATCTATCATTTCATCATCGTTGATCCCAGAGCAGGATGCCTCATGTAATGAATCATGATAATATAATCAAGAGCAAACAACTGTTGAAATGCCATTATTAAAATTTTGCATTGTAGCTGTTGTTACACGAATACATCCCTTTCCCTGTAGAACTGCTATTTATGTATATTGCATGCCGGTATCTATGCCTGAGTATGGAGCGTAACCTGATAAACCCCTCTTAACTGACAGCTGTCTATGCACTTAAAGGATTTACAGTTCAAAAGCATGTCAAAGTGCAAGTAGATAAATAGGTACCGCTCCGGCGGGAAGGTAAACGGTGTTTCCGTGCACTGCTCTGGTTCGCCATGCTTAGTCATGCTGGCCACATGACCCAGAAGCTGTACACCGGCTCCCTCGGCCAAAAAAGCGAGATGAGCGCCGCAACCCCAGAGTCAGCCACGACTGGACCTAACGGTCAGGGGTCCCTTTACCTTTACCTTACAATTATTATTATTATTTTGTCCAGAAGTGATTAAATGACTTTTATTTGAGCTTTATAGCTCTTGTGGTTCACCCTTTGACATGGAAATCTTTATTTGGCTATTTAAAATCTCCAGTCCACTTCCAGTACCAATTGCCTTCAGTAACATACTGATTTGATCTATGATATTTATTTCATGGAGCTATTATTGTTTTATTAGTTTTGCATGTAGCTATTTTTTTTTGCATGGATTGGGGATAGGTAACATTATAAGGGAGTCTTTTCAAATAAAGGCCGAAGTATGCTAATATTTCCTTAGTTTATTTGCTTGATCTCTTTTCCCACGTGAGGGATTTCTCTGTGTATTTTGATTTTAGCATGCAGATAGCAATGGGATATGATGTCAGCTCTTTTTGTCCACAGATCATCTGCTGCAAGGCAACTACATTACAGGTATTCCCTGGATGTCCTAACAGTAATTGTAATGGTATTCACATAGCCGATCTTCTAAGGGTCTATTCTCTTAACACACTGAATCTGGTGTTGAATTTGTTTGCCTCTGTTGTGGCAATGATGAAGCTGAGAGTATTGCGAGAGTCCCAAAAGTGAGCAATATTCCTTGTGAAGCAGCTTTGGAGGGAAAACTCGGATCAGACAATTGAAGGAGCTTGCTACTGGCTGCTTTTGAGGGCAACTCTGTGCATTGGGGACTAATAAAAAAACATTATCAGTTCAAACATAAAGTGGTCTTTATGAAATTGGATTTAAGCCTTTTCTCTCGCCCTCAGTCATGTTATAACAGCTCAAGCTTCCAGTGTTACAAATACTGCAAACCATTTTTGCCTAAGTAAGACCCTTTAAAAAATATTTGGAATATTGGGCCAGTGTTGAAATTGTCTTCAGCATATATTATTCTGTACTTGTAAACATTTAGCCGAATCTTTTAAACTATTTTCAGAAAACGAAAGCTGTTTTGATTGCTCTTTAGGTTCTGTTTCATCATGTGCATGAACCTTAGTCCTGTGTACTTCTGTTTTATCTCCAGCATGGCTGTGAGGAGATCAGAAGCATCTACTTCCCTTTTCAGTTAGCTGAAGATTGTTGTCATGCCCAAACTGGGAATTTCAGTTAGCATTAATGATGGTTTAGCCAAGCATGCTAGGGTAATTAACTGCGGTTTGAATTTGGTTTATTTGGGCATGTCATAATTAAAGTGAACCACAGCTTATGCAGGTTCAGATATATAACTACAAACCTTGGTTAGTTGAAGGTGGAAAGAAATACTGAAGAGGAGAAAGGAGGGTGAGTCCAGGAGCCTGAGATGCATGCATATAACATTAATTTATGGTTTAGTGCTACATGAAAACACAGCCTAGGTGCTATAAAATAGCCTAAACAAGGCACAATGGACTTTTACAGAGCCCAAAGCCTAAGGAACAGTTAGGGATTGAAGTTGGAGTATTGTTGGCATAGATGTCTAAAAATAGTAGTCCACTCTACTGTGGTCATTCTCCAGATGTCCTTTTCTTTGGAAGTTAGAAGAAGAAGAAGAGAAGAAGATATCCCGCCTTTCACTCCCTTTAAGGAGTCTCAAAGTGGCTAACATTCTCCTTTCCCTTCCTCCCCCACAACAAACACTCTGTGAGGTGAGTGGGGCTGAGAGACTTCAAAGAAGCGTGACTGGCCCAAGCTCTCCCAGCAGCTGCATGTGGAGGAGCGGAGACGCGAACCCGGTTCACCAGATTACGAGACTGCCGCTCTTAACCACTACACCACTGGCTTTAAAGTTAGACTTTACTAGAAAGTTTTCTAGTGCCTACTTTGTTGAGCTGACGTTCCAAGTTAAGGTAGCACTCTTAAGGTTCACCCAGCTTTTAGCAAACCATAAACTATTGAAAGTCATGGAAAAGCCATTATTTGCAAATCTGTTTTCTTTGTTATGCTGATAACCACAGAAATCACTGTGCAGCTATATTTGGCAAATATCAGGGTTGGTTGTTTTTGTTGTCCATTCCCCTCACTAAACTTACTTCCTTGCCATTGGCATGAGATGACTGTCTTTTACTGTATCGGGTATAGTTTATTGCTGTCCTTATTCCATTTGCCGTTTTGCCTCTGCTACTATTTTCTTCTTGTGGGGCATAAAGGGGAAACAAAGGTTAGTTGTCTGTACAATATATGTACTGTACTGTTTACACAAATTTCCATAGTATTTGTAACAAGCAAAAATAAAGAGCTCTTCTGATAAAGGGAAAAATGCAGCAGGGAAAGCCAATTGAGATCCAGTTGTGATTTAATAAATAGCTCCCACTGTGTCTCATATCTTCATCAGGGGAAAATATTCAGCAGTTTAGATAGACATGAAATTGCAGCTCTTTCTAGCATTCCACTGCTAGAAGAGCTGCTCTATTTAAACGACTGAACAATTCCCTGTGACAAAGGCATCAAAATGGCCCAGGAATTAGTTATTAAATTCTGAGTGCACCTTCCTGGCTCTGTATGGGCCATTTTCCTCCGTGCTGTTATAAGTCTTCACACCCTTCATATATGTTTGTGTTTATATGCATGTATATTTCATTTATATATTTGGGTCTGCTCTAACTCATCTGTCTGGTATACTGCTTCAGTTAATACAAATCCACTGGAAAGATCAGGTCAAGTTGACTTCAGCATGTGATGCTTGTGATTTGATAGAAACTTTTAGAACTGTTGAAGTACATGCATTCTCTGGAAGTGACAGTGTTTCTTTACATTAGTGGTACCATGTCAGCAGGACCTCTCTGAAGTACTTAGCAAAAGACAGCCTTGGGGGCATGTCTGTGCTGCAAGAAAATGGGCCTTTTAGTACATTGTTGATCATATCATTAAAAATGCAGTTGCAATGCATTGTTACTCTTTTGTACATAAGAACAACATCTGTTGTACAGATGGATTTTGCCTGGACTTGCATTAGTTTCCATGCTCTTCATAGAGACTCATTCCTCTTCTAAAACAAAACAAAACAAAACAAAACAAAACAAAACAAAAGGTTCTAAATTCATGCTCTGATTCCTTGCTTGACTGACAGTGAGAGAGGAAACCTTGGAATCCAGAATTATTTCCTTGGAAATCAGTAACAATCACTGAGGTTACCTGGTACTCATGGCAAGGGCACTCAGATTCTGAATGGAAATGGGGTGTAGTCAGAAATAAACTCCCTCCAGGTCAGAAAACGCATCATAAATTGAGCCCCAAAGCCTCCTGAAGTTTAGACCCAGCTCATACTGGCTTAATGCACCAACCTTTATCCATGATTCTTCCCTTTTTGAAACTTATCCTGCTTGTGGGCACAGTGCACCTCTATACTACTCAGAATTAAGTCCTAATGAATTCAGTGGAGCTTTATTCCAGATAAATGGCTACAGGAGTGCAGTCTAAGTTATGAAAATTGCTCAGCAGTATTCTTTAAAAAATGAATCTATGTTTTACTGGGTTTATGGAAGAACCATCTTATCAAGGCCGGTCTTACTATTTGGTAGAGTGAGGTGGCCATATTAGGTAGCTGATTTTAAGTGGCATTCAAGAAACTAGTTAGCTATTTATTATTGTTGTTGTGTGTATGTACACACACACACACACACACACACACACACACACCAAGGGAGGGGAAGAGGCACGTTTGAGATTTTCTGGTTCAGGTGCCAAAATACACTGACTAGCCTTAGGTACTACTGCAAATTGTTTGGTATTGAGAGGTGGGCATCTTTTGCTGCTCTATCTCAGCCAGAAAAAAGTTTTGGGCTTTTACTGCATCTTAGAGAATGAAGAGAACTGCTGATGTTCTCTTCCTATTCCATTGGGTCTGCCCTGTTCCAAGCATATATCTCACCGCAGTCACAGGGGGAAAAAGAGAAATAAATGTATGCTGTGTGGGTGGGTGAAACAAAGACTGTCGCAGATCTCTTGCTAATATAAACGAGCTCATCTTCAGTTATTTGCATCGAGAATCATTCTCTCCCCTAGATAATGCCTTTATGTGCCTTATGTGTTCTGTGTGTTCCAATATCAGAAAGCAGTATACCATTCCATCTTCTTCAAGGTGGGGGAATAAAATAGTCCAGATTCCTGACGATTCTGTCCCTCTGTATGTATCTTCAGCACCTACTTAAAATCTCTCACATAGAGAATTAATGCAAACTGTGGATGCTTAAAGAGCAGCCCCAGATAAAAAGATAGCTTGATGTGATGTATAATTTGCTTCTGCCATTCCCAGTGTTAACAGCAGGGCATGGGTTGCCCTAGTATCTGTAGCTTCTTTGTTCATTTACAGAGGGCCTTGGCCACGGAACTGTGAGGCTTCCCTAATGCTTCCTTCCTTTTGTTGCACAGCTGAATCCTATCAGTTGTGTAAGGCTTTGAATACCCACATAGGCGGCTGCCATTATCAGGAAATGAAGAAGGGAAAATTCCATTTAAAAACTGGCCACAATCACTTGACTTTACATTTTCCCCCCTGTAGCTTGTTTCATTGTTAGTTGAAGCTCTGTATTTCCATTGTGGTCTTTTCGCTCATGCTTCAGAGCCAGAAGTGTAGGGTACAGCTGGCTACAGAGAACCTTGAAATCCTAAATAGGAGGAAGGGCAGCATAGGGCTATTTCAAAAAAATGAATAAAATAGGGGGCAAGGGGTTGTAACAAATGGCTTTCAATATGCTTTACTGACAGCTATGGAGCTGCAGGTGTGCAGCTGCAGGGGGAATTGCTGTCATTGGCACATCACTATTCTTTCCCATAAAACATCCAAAAGTGATTCACATTTTTTTTAAAAAAACCAACAATAAAAGCTGATGTGAAACAATTTCAGGTTCAGTACAGATACAGGTATAGACTGACACAGATAAACTATGTACACCATTGTTTCTCACTGATTGCATGCAGAGAGGAGGCGGCAGAAGAAACCTGTGGAGTCTATGGCCCTCCATAGGGTGCTGGATTCCAATTCTCATCATCTCATTGTGTGTTCTGGCTGGTGCTGATGAGAGCCAAAGTCCAACAGCCTCTGGTGGTCCACAGGTTCCACTCCTTGCAGCAGAGGAAGGGAGGCGGCTGGCACATTCAATGCACAGTGTTTTGTGGGGAGGTCCTGATGCCTGCTTACACATAAAGGGGCCCCTGGTGCAATGAAAGGCATTATCCTCTTCCTGCTCCCTTCTTATCAGAGACCTTGGAATTATATTTCCATAGTTGAATCAGAAAACAAAAGTTTTTTTATTTTTAAAAATCATTTCCCCCCAGAAAATTATCCGTAAAACATAAACTTATATCACAAGCCTGTAATTCCCATGTGATCAGCAGGGTTTACTCCCAGATAGTTATTACAAATAATAATATTTGTACCTTGCTCATCTGACTGGGATTGCCCCAGCTGCTCTGGGCGGCTTCCAGCATATATATATATATATATATATATATATATACATTAAACAAAGATAACTGCGCCCAGGATTGTAACCTAAATTACGCAGTTCATAAACAGGAATCCTAAAAGAACTCTTTAAGACAGAGGTTTTCAACCAGTGTGCAATGCCACCCTGGGGTGCCTTGAATGATGGCCAGGAGTGCCACAGGCAACACTGGCCTCTGTCCCCCTTTCCTTCCCACCCTCCTCTAATTCCCTCTTGCATCTCTGCCTTCTAAAGACTTCCACAGCTGTTTGTTGCTGCAGCCCTGCTGCCGCCACTGCTGCCTCCCTAGGTAAGGTGCTGGCCTCATGTTCACCTTTGGCCAGTCTCCATTGGGCCACTAAGGCTGGGGGCATCCTCTGCCCAGATCCCTGTGGGGCAGTGTGAGGAGGCACCTCTTTTGGGGGCAGGGTGCAGCTCACAGACCAGGGGTGGCAGCAGCGGCTGCCTGGAGGACTCCCAAGGAGAGGGGAGGAGAGGAGGCTGAGGGAACACTCCACAAGGGACGGTGCTCGAAAAAGGGTGAGAGGCTGCAAGTTCTGCAGGCAAGGGGTGACATAGTAACAGGGCTCCTGAGCCCCACAGGGGTGCTGCAGAAAGATTGTAGTTGGTCAAGGGAGCCGTGGACTCAGAAAGGTTGAAAACCTCTGCTTTAAGAGGCAGAATATTGAGAAATTTCTAACTTTTACTTACTATCTTTGACCGATCGTCACAAGTTTGGATAACTGAGGTTTCCTCCCTACTCCCTGTTTCCTCCCTGTTTAGGGAAGCTTTTAATGTTTGATGTATTAATATTCTTTTGGAAGCCGCCCAGAGTGGCTGGGGAAACCCAGCCAGATGGGCGGGGTATAAATAATAAATTATTATTATTATTATTATTACTCTCCATAGAGTGGTAACACCAGGGCTGTCCTGGGATTTCCATGCTGTTTGTATTTTTTGCTTCTCTTCTATACCTGGTTTTGAGAGCTTATATTGGGGCCAGAACCATTTGTGACCCACCATGTTTAACTGAGCTTAACATTTCTGTGTGGTGGCTCAATGGCTTGATTAATATTTTGGGGTGTGTTTTTTTTGTTGCCTGCTTAGAAATGTAAGAAAATAAAATGGGGGGGCACACATGTGTGCGTGTGCACACACACATGCATGTATTTGGCTGGCAATAACTGCTGCTGATAACACTTGATGCATCATGGGACAGACCTGTATCAGTAAGAGGAAATAGTGCCAGATAGATTTCTTTACTGCCCTGGCAACCTTTGAGTTAAAGAGTGCAATACAAATTCAAATTAATAATTATAACAACAATACATTTCATAGTGGAAAATTCGTATTCTTCTGTCTTAATTGAGCCAGGGATGCAGTGGTACTGATCAGGCCAAACGTAACTTTCATGGGAGAAGTTCCCACCTTCCCAGCTTTAAATACTAACTGTGAAGGAGACTTTCCTTACAGCCATTTAGGTTACCATATCATAGCAGATATCTAGTTGCACAATATCTTGCTCACAATATGCTACATCGTTGCAAAAATGTCAGATCCCATACTTAAGTTAGGACCAAGATCAGTGCTCTCTGTTGCCTCTGGCATGGTATGCTGTTACTCTTACTGACCTTATATCCAGCTAGGCCAAGAGTTTGTGTAGAACTGTGTGTGTGTACACTGCAGTTTATATGCTGCTACTATGAGAAAACAGATACAGGTAGACAACTGTTAGATTACTGTTAGGCACCATAGATAATGACCTCTGCAGCAATCCCAGCAACAGAGAGTTTTATTTGGTTATACAATTTTCAAGACATATGAGCTGATGCATGGTCCAGATGGGCAAACAGAATGTGTGAAATGAGCAGTCGCGGGATATGGCTGGTAACAATTCCTATGATTGCAGTGGCACTTTCCCCAGCTGCCTCAGCCCATGGAAACCGAATTATCTTGTCCATAACAATGCAAACCTAAGGAAAAATACATTGTGGGAATTCTCCCATGAGCATCTATGGAATACCATTTTGAAAATTTAATGTTTCATTCTAGTTCTCATGAATAAAATGAATTAAATTTTTATTCATAAAGGCACAGGAATCCCATTTTTATGTTTCAAGTAATAAAGAAAAAACAATGTTTCACGTGGACAAATTTACTTTATGTTCAATACAAGCCTGTGGGGTGAGGTTCTATAAGGGTGTGTCCACAAATTAGCTGCCAAGTAGTGGACACTGCAGTGACCAATCAAAGTTGTGCAAAATATTTTTGGAACAATAATAGAATCATAGAGTTGGACGGGACCATGAGGGTCACCTAATCCAACTCCTTGCAATATTTTGCCCATCGTGGGTTTTGAACCCATGACACTATTTCCAAGAGTCCCTCAACCTCCAGGAACAGATTTTCAGAAGGCACAGTAGCCTACAATGGGAAGGGGAGGTCCCTTTCCATAAATCCCATTCACAGAAGAAAAGTTAGGGGCCAAACCAATGATAATAAAATTATTAGCTGATTTGCCAAGACCACCACCTTTGTAGTAGAATGGGAAGATAGATGCAGTTGTGCCCTTTTTATTTTACAACTTCGTGATTATGTTAAGTAAGGCAGATGGACAAAGTGGACCAACACATTTGGTAAGTTTTTGGATGAGAGGGTCTGTCTGCAATGTGACTGACTAATTTACCTTACATGCAGGCACTGCTAAATGTCCATATCTTACATGTTTATTAGCTGTGGGAGTAGGATAACTCATTTATATTGCAATAAACTTAATGTACTGAAAACACATAAAAGCTAATCACAACACAATTTTCCTCTGTATTTTCATAACCATTAATGTCCCATAAATGAGAGTTCTCAGTTTAATGAAATATATGAAGTGCAATTAAGTTGTTGGATATATTGATTAATTTATTTCCAGTCTTTGTGTGCTTTGGGCATATTGTATGCTTTAAAAACCATAAATAGGCACACTGAGATGTCTTTATAGAAACAACTTCCACTACTTTAGAAACTACTGAGTCTGTATCAGTTTGGGCATAGATTAAGTCTCAAATGGGCTAAAAATATACATGTTGGCCATAATCCAGAGAGCTCCTTTTGCTTTTGTATACCCATCCAGTCAGCCGAGCTTTGCTTCACTGAGAAAGCCCCAACCCTCAACCCTCAAGAGTTCCTATGTTTCAGAAATAATCTGCTGTGTGTTGCAATGTTTGAACAAACCTAAGTAAAATCCTTGCTGGGCATGTAGAGTTACTTTCATGAGTGTTTAGACTTTGGCAACTGATTAAGGCAGTTTCAAAAGTACATGGTTGGGTGTGTGTGTGGAGAATGAGAAACAGAAGTCTTGATACTAAGTCCATGTCTTCCTCCTTGAATATCAGAGGGTGCATCCCTGTACTTTCCAGGCTGACATGTATGTCATGCAGCCGCCAGTGAATCAGTGGCTCCTCCAGACTTGATCTGCACATGGTTTTGTCTGCTCGACTACTTTCCTCCTGCTCCAACTAGATTCCATATAGTTTCCCCTTCTTCCTCTCCCAAGGTTGAGCTAGTACATTTAGAAGTGTAATGTAGGCAAGGGCACTGACAGTGTCATCTGCTGGGAGAAGAACTTCTACTAAAAATGAATGGGGCTTAATTGTTGAGCTAGAAGGTGGTACTTCCCCAAGCCTTGTTCTTTTGGTGTAGGCTGGGGACCGCCCTTCTTCATGTCTACCATTAGATTGACTTGAATTTGTCCGAGGATGGAGACCTATTTTAACTGGAAATGCCAGTGTCTAAATTCCAATGGGTTGGCCTACTGTTTATTTATTTCACAGAATCATAGAATTGAAGAATTGGAAGGGACCCTGAGGACCTTCTGGTCCAACCCCCTGCAATGCAGGGATATGCAGCTGTCTCATATGAGGATCAAACTTGCAACCTTGGCATTATCAGCACCACACTCTATCAACTGAGCTTTTTGTTTATATTTGTTTATTTTCTTAGATTTCTCACCTGCCCTTGACTACAGGGTCACAGGGCAGGTTACAACAATAATATATACAATTATAAAACAAATGAAACAGCTCCATCCATCCATAAAATAATTGCAAAGCATTTAAAAATAATTCCACAAATAAAAACAAAAGAAAATAGTTTTAGTAGAGATGCAGCTGGGATACAGATCTCCACTTAAAAGGTTTGTTTCAGAACACTGAACATTTCTGCATCTCATAGGAGAGTTTCATCCCCACAACTAAGTTATTTAGATAAGTGTGTGTGTGTGTGTGTGTGTGTGTCTATCTATCATCTATCTATCATCTATCATCTATCTATCTATCTATCTATCTATCTATCTATCTATCTATCATCTATCTATCTATCTATCATCTATCATCTATCTATCATCTATCTATCTATCT
The DNA here is from genome assembly GCF_965153285.1 of Podarcis tiliguerta. Classification (NCBI taxonomy): domain Eukaryota; kingdom Metazoa; phylum Chordata; class Lepidosauria; order Squamata; family Lacertidae; genus Podarcis; species Podarcis tiliguerta. The sequence goes on along the minus strand of NC_139542.1, from coordinate 46,258,383 downwards.
ATCATCTATCTATCTATCTATCTATCTATCTATCTATCTATCTATCTATCTATATCTATCATCTATCTATCTATCTATCTATCTATCTATCTATCTATCATCTATCTATCTATCTATCTATCTATCTATCATCTATCTATATCTATCTATCATATCTATCTATCTATCTATCATCTATCTATCTATCTATCATCTATCTATCTATCATCTATCAATCTGTCTGTCTATCTATCTATCTATCTATCATCTATCTATCTATCTATCTGTCTGTCTGTCTGTCTATCTATCAATCCATCTTCTATCTATCTATCTATCAAAAAACATAGTTCAAATTTCAAATGCTTACTAAGAATTCTAGGCAACTGAGATAGCCTTTCATTACAAATGCTGCAGAGATAATATATCTGACCTGTCCCAATGGAGAAGATGAGAAGTCAGGTGGAGGTTGCCTTGTGCAAAGTCAAGGAAGAGTTCCTTCCTCTTATGCCCTTTCAGTACATTGGCAGAACTAATCTAGCATTTCTACCAGTTGTTCATGCAGACCTGACTTGGCTGCCATCTTGCCCCTCGCAAGTAAGTGGCAATGACTCCACTCATGGGAGGCTCTTGCTGTGACTCTGCCCCACAGGATGAGATACTTTTGTTTGGCAGATACTGGTTCCAAAACACTGAGCTAAGAGTTCAAAGGTAAAAGGTATAGTGAGTTTCTAGAGTTACTCATATTTTCATTTCCCCCTCGATATTTCTATGAGAGATTGTCGAATAATTCACCAAAGAATAATTAAGCAAGCGGTTTAAGCAGTGATAATTTACAGGTTCCTTTCTTACCAAGTGAAATAATGCACTGAGCACTAGAGAAGAGACTTCTGGGATCACAGTATCAATCTATTTTTTCTTCTAATACCCACAGCACTTGGAAGAAGATGCACCTTGAGTCAGTGCCAAGGCAACAGGGCCAAATCTTGCCACATTGTACTGGCAGTTCATCGTCAAGTCAGCGCAGAGCAACAAGTCATGAAGCACAGTTGCCTTGGCAATGGGCTCACACATCCCCGCTCTCCCCCCTGTGACCATTCTTACATCATTCACATGCCCTCTTAGACATATTGAATTTTGGTGGATGCAAAACTGTTCAAGAAACTCACACATACACATACAAATGTCAGCTTAGCACTTTTGCTGTGTGCATTTTTAGGAACAAACACCTATAACTAAAATAGCCTTGTAAGTATGCCCCCAAATTTACTAGATTGCATTTTTTAAAAGAAACTTGCTATGGGCTGGCAAGAGACAGAGAGATGCATTTCTATGCTGAATGCGGAAGAAGGAGCATCCCTCCCCTGTCAGTGCTTGCTTTCAGTGCTGGACACAGAGGAGGGAAAGAGCACCCTAGTCTTCCTGCTCCATCCCTCTCATGCATGGAATTTCCAATCTCCTATTGCTACCAGGCTAATGTTTAAAATAAGTGATCTCTCTTATTGCCATGAGGACCTTTGTTTGTGCATGCCTAGCACTTTCATCTTGTATAGGATGAGTTTTGCTGTACATGAGAAGTGTGAAAGGAGGCTGGGTTTTTCATTCCTGAGCTTTCAAATGGAAGCCCAGAGGCAGAATTATTTTGATCATGCCCAACCCACCTCATCCTTTTTATAAAGGCAGTGGGAGGAATGTACTGATTGTTTTAAAAAGGATTCTAGTAACGTAAGGACATGCACTATTTCAACTGAAGATATATCCTGCATTTTAAAAATGCATTTACGATGAAGTTCCGTATTTTCAACCGACATCAAAGAAAACCATTCTTTTCCTTTGATGCTGCAATTTAACATGAGTCATATCATTAGGTGCCCTCTCCCAACTTCCTGAGCAGTGGAACATGCTAGGGGCAATGTTACCAAGTTGGGTTTCTTTTGGATTGCAAATGTGCAAGCAGAGCATCCTGAAAGCAAATAGGCATTCTTTCAGCAGGCAACAAATCCCTAGAGAGAGTCTTAATCTTTGCTCCTCAGGGTGCTTCCTCTACAGCTAGTTTACAACTCTGAAATATTCTCTGTCTCATTCTATTCAGATTCAAAACTGCTCTCTCTCTCTCTCTCTCTCTTGCACACCTTACTGACCACCTCCCTCTCACTGAAAACTGAAATGATACCCAGATATAAGTGGATAACTACATATAATCTACTTTATGAACATAGTTCACTCATTGGCACTATTCACCCAGGAAAGCAGAAACGGTTAGAATTTGTCAACTGCCCAAGTAGCCATATTCTATATGGAAATTGATTTTATTGAGAGAATTAGACATGTAAAAAGAGGATGACCTTAAAGAATGGCTCTTTTTTGATGCAAAATCCTCGCAGAACCAAGCACATTTACTTTAAAACAAAAAGCAAAGTAAACTATTTCCATTTTACATATATCACATGTCCTCAAGTCTTTTCATTTTATGATTTTGGTATGGAAACGCATTTCCAATATATAACATTCTGAGATATGCTCACTGAAATGCATAAACTCAAGTATTATTATTTGAGCCTTGTGATTAAATATGAATGGGTCTTGCCTTGAACTGGGTAAATTAATGACACATTAACACTCCCCATGGAGGAATATGATATTATTATTATGCCATAAAATGTATTGTTAAAATATTAGACTTTGTTGATTTTAAACCTTTTTGTAAGTTGCTTAGATACCGGTACTTTCCCATAGTATATGACTAATAAGTCAAAATACTAATAGAACATCTGCTTTACAAGGAAATTATTTTGATATTAAATTTATGTTGCAACCTAAATTTCACCAGGTGTAACTGAGACATAACCCTTCAACAGGTAACACATATGTATCCCAGATTGAATGACCCCCAAAAGTGTTGGAACACTTATTTTCTTCCTTGAGTTAAAAACATATTTCTACATTCCCTGTGCTTTGAAGCAAAGAAGAAAAATGAAAGATCCACACAGATTAAATAGACAGTCCAGTTGGCAGTTATTCTCCAGAGAAGAGAAAAATTACTGTCAGATCATGTGAAGAAAAAGCTAAAGTTAGTCAGATTAGGCACCAGAGATTTTGTGTGAGAGTGTGCAAGGAGAATAGTAATGAACTTTCTTTCACCTTGCTGAGTTGTACATAGGAGTCTAGTGCACTTAATAAAAACTAGGTGTTGTACATATAGATGGGAAACTCTTGCTGCAGTCTTAGAGGCATGACACAAAAGCATAGCAAAATGGAAGGGGGGATATCTTTGTTTCAAGAACTGTATAGCAGTGCCAGGGGAAACTATGGTCTAGAGATCTGTGATTTCTGGCATGAAATAGTAGTGCTGTAGTTTCCCAGTTTGTAGTTTGTTATGAAGAGAGATCAAGCTCCCCTAGAGTTGGGGAACCTGTGGCATTCCAGATGTTCTGGACCACAGTTGCACTAAAGTTGAAGAGAATAGGAATCAACCAACTTCTGGGGAAGATGTAGCCCTTTGACTGTTGCTGGACTACAACTCTCAACTTCCCTAACTCTTACTCATTCTTGCTGGGGCTGATTTAAGTTGGAGTTCAACATCTGGAAGGAAACAGGTTTCCCACCCTTGCTCTGTACCTATGTGGAGAGGCCATAGCTCAGTGGTATAATACAAGGTTTGCATACAGAAGGTCCCAGATTCATATCACATAGACAGTGTTTGGTGTCTTTGGACCAAAATGGACCAGTAGACCAATTCCCTATAAGAAACAGGAGAGAAGGGGACATCTGGAATATGTTCTTCCTTTGTTAAGGCAGGTTATTATCTGCACTGGCAGTGCTGTTTGGTAGTACAGGAGAACCATGTTCTCATCTCTGGATATAGTTTTATCCCAACCTCTGCTAGGTTAATCAAAGCATGGAAGCCTTTGCCCTTGCATGCTAGAATGGTATGGAGGTTTACAAATACACTGCTGGTTCAGCTAAAAATAGTGACAATGCGACAATAACAATGTGACTCATTCTTGGCATCTTCACTCCCCCCAGTGGAGCAATCATCTGTATTAAAATCATCTATAATAATTACAGCCTCTGGGGAGATATGGGCATTAAAACTACATGGATCTTGGGATTAAGGTGCTTAAAGTTGAGTGCAAAAGGACTTTTGAACTGTTGCAGTTGATTTGAACAACCACGGAAATTCTAGCTCAGGTTTCTTGTTGGCCACACAACTTTCGGCCAGGTACCCATAAATATAACATTACCAATGGCAGACTTGAGCCATCATCATGCAAAGGAAGTCGCTGGTCCAAGTAGAAGTGAATCATGAGGAATGAGGGGGCTGCAGGAGCCAATAAAAAGCAAAGGTTGTGAAAATGAAAATGGTCTTGTGCTTGTACCGCATTCCTTGCGTGTATACATATAATGTTGAATATGTGGCACGACTGGATTTCTTCAAGTCTCTAGTGTAGATAAGGCTTCACTATCTTTCTCTTGATATTATTCCCTCCCTAAGCACTTCATAACTTCCTCTTTGAAGAATCTAAAACTATGGATCTATGTTAATCCATAATGCTTGTGTGTGAGTGTTTGTTGTTATTCAGACATGTAAAAGAATTCATAATGTCAGGGAGCTTCAGTCACAGGTAGGATGTTTTGGATAGTTTCCAGAAAAGTAATGTATTTGTTGTTTTTTCTTGATGTAAACAAAGAATCATGTAGCACCTTAAACACCATGAAATGTATTGTGGCATAAGCTGTCATGGACTAATGTCCACATTATCAGGTGCGCGAAGTGTGGTCCTCAGCTGACAGTGATAAGTGAAAGGTATGCCATGTGCATGAGTCTTCTCTCTGACCAAGACTCAAAATCAGGAGGTTTACCCTGCATATTGGATCTACAGGCTTCCATTTTCACTCCTTTTCTCTACTTTCCTAATTTGTGGCTAGCCTTTAGGTTCAAGGGCTTATTTCCTGTCTGACAGCAAGGGCTGGGTCTTTCAGATCACCTAGCTGCATCACTATTTTTTTCAGGGTGCTTTGGTACTAGAAAGAAAAGAGAACACTGGTGTCTCTTAGAAATTTTATTTTAGAATATACCCTCAGGGTATTTGCATACTCAGACTCCCAGCAGAGTGTATAGGCAACACATGACTGCAAATACTGTCCTGAAATAAGAAAAAGAAAACGTGGGTTAGCTTTGAGGCAGAGGAAAATTAAAATGTGTTAAGAATAGTCTTCTCTTCTGTTTTGTCCAGGGTGCTTTGAATGCTGCATCAAGTGCTTGGGGGGCATTCCCTACGCCTCCTTGATTGCCACCATCCTGCTGTATGCTGGGGTTGCCCTCTTCTGTGGCTGTGGTCATGAAGCCCTCTCGGGAACTGTCAACATTCTTCAGACCTACTTTGAGATGGCAAGAGCTCCTGGGGACACTATTGATGTCTTTACCATGTAAGTCTCAGCTTAACCTTTGCATTTATATCACTGCAATACAAGATGCAATTACTAACCCTCCCTATGTCAGGCATTATGCAGCCAAGTGAACAGAAAACATTTGCTTGAATTTCTTCTAAATCTATTTCATAGCATATGGATATAAAATATTTCTCACTATATAAATATTTCTATTGATAGTTTTTCATCCTGCAAAAGGAGTGTACATTTCAATATCATAAAAAAATTAAATCTAGGGTTGGATGAAATCTAGCTGTGGGCTGCATTCAGTCTGTGTGGACTATCCATGCTGGTTTCTAAGGAAATGTGAAGGTAGGTGGGTGCTTTAGTGGGTGCAGAAATGGACACTTGGTGGAATTAAGTGTCAGGCTGTTACAAGTGTTCTGACCATGCATGCATTTCCCCTCCATCTTCCTATTTAATGTTCTGGGGGTTCACCTGACCAGAGCTGTTTGGGAGAGGGACACAGGAGAAGGAGAGGGGGGAAAGCCCCATTGCAAATCCTTGCACAAGGCTTCCACTGGCAGGACTTGTTAAGTGTTAGCAGGTTGAGCGGTGGCAAGGAGAACATGGCCACCTAGTAGGAAGAGAGGGTTGTTTTCAACACTGCTTGTGTGCAAGTGCAATGGACTTCCACTCACACAACAGAACTTGGATCTTCTCTTCGTTCCCATGCAATTCCCCAAGCTCGGAGTGTTGGAAGCTCCAGAGCAGATTTTGGGGACATACAGGGGGCTGAAGGGAGGAATTGAGAAAGTCCCGAAGGATACACTTCACTTTCCAGGAATAGGAAATACTTAATGTGGTGCTGTGTGTGTGTGGCTGGTGATGGAGAATTCACATATTTTAGCTTGATTGCTTTATGATTGGTGCTCATTAATATTGCTTATATTGCTCTTCTTAAATTCGGTTATATTTTTAGAATTGCATTTAGAATAATGTTTCCAAAGCTGGCTTCACAGCTCAGTCTCTGGTTTATTACTGAATGAAAGCTAACCCGTTTTTCTAGACTTTAACTTAATGAGTCTCTGGGTAGCTGTTATTGCAGAAACATAGTAAATCAATGCATTAAGCTTTTCACAAATTATCCAGGTCTGCTATGTCAGAGCTGTACATGAAACATCAGTCAAGAAACATAGTTATATACAAAGAATTCAGAGACAATGATAAAGTATTTATCAATTAATTTGTTCATTTTTAAAATACAATTGATGCCTGAAGATTACTTCCATTCCTTGGGAATTCTGTATTTCCCCTGCAATACATACACTTTTGTCTCATTGTAAATAGCAAGATAGAGATATGCACATATAGTGACAATGTGTTGTAGTGGTTAGAGTGTTAGACTAGGACAGGGGAGACCAAGGTTTAAATTCATTGTCATCTATGATATTTGGTGATCTGATTGCTCTATTCCTCTCCACTATCATGCAAAAGAAACAAGCCAGACATTTTGGTTTAGATTTATATCTGATCATGGTTTGTTTAAGTGAAACAAAAAGCAATCCCTTTTGAACATAATATTAAGCAAGGAGTAAATACTAGGAGTAATACTAGTAACAAGGAGCAAAGCCAGAAAGTGGTGTTGGGGGATGAGTGTTCAGCCCTCTGGGCTCTCACTTGTGTGGTGCCTCAGGGCTTGGTCCTCTGCCCTATGCTTTTTAACATCTACATCAGGCATAGGCAAACTCAGGCCCTCCAGATGTTTGGGACTACAATTCCCATCATCCCTAGTGGTCAGGGATGGTGGGAATTGTAGTCCCAAATATCTGGAGGGCCAGAGTTTGCCTATGCCTGATCTACATTAAGCCGCTGGGAAAGATCATCAGGGGGTTGGGACTGGGTGTCTACCAGTATGCAGATGATACCCAGTTCTACCTCTCCTTCAAATCAGAACCAGTGAAGGTGGTGAAGATCCTGTGTGAGTGTCTGGAGGAAGTTGGAGGATGGATGGTGGCTAACAGATTGAGGTTGAATCCCGACAAGACAGAAGTACTGTTTTTGGGGGACAGGAGGCGGGCGGGTGTGGAGGACTCCCTGATGCTGAATGGGGTAACTGTGCTCCTGGAGGACCAGGCGTGCAGCCTTGGAGTCATTTTGGACTCACAGCTGTCCATGGAGGCGCAGGTCAATTCTGTGTCCAGGGCAGCTGTCTACCAGCTCCATCTGGTACGCTGGCTGAGATCCTACCTGCCCACGGACTGCCTTGCCAGAGTGGTGCATGCCCTGATTATCTCCCACTTGGACTACTGCAATGCGCTCTACGTGGGGCTACCTTTGAAGGTGACCAGAAAACTACAACTAATCCAGAATGTGGCAGCTAGACTGGTGACTGGGAGTGACTGCTGGGACCATATAACACCAGTCCAAAAGAATTTTCACTGGCTCCCAGTGCATTTCAAGCCCTAAATGGCCTTGGCCCAGTATACCTGCAGGAGCCTCTCTACCCCCATCACTCAGCCTGGACACTGAGGTCCTCCTCCAAGGGTCTTTTGCTGCTTCCCTCACTGCAAGAAGTGAAGTTACAGGGAACCAGGCAGAGGGCCTTCTCAGTAGTGGCTTCCTCCCTGTGGAATGCCCTCTCTTCAGATGTCAAGGAGATAAGGAATTACACAACTTGTAGAAGACATCAGAAGGCAGCCCTGTATCGGGAGGTTTTTAACATTTGATGCACTATGTTTTTAGATATACTGGGGAAACCCAGCAAGATGGGTGGGGTATAAATAATAAAATTACTATTCTTATTATAAGCAGGTGAAAGTCATAGTAAACCATTCATTATAGTTTACCAAGATGTGTGAATCAATCCAATAAAACAATGAATCAGGGTTGCATAAAATGTCTTTATCATCCTTGTCTAACACACACACCTCCTGCCAGGACTACAAAACTGATTTTGGAACTAATTGTGGTAAATTATATTTAATCATGCTTATGGCTTCTCTAGCATTTATTGGCACATTTATCTCAATATAACGTAAGTTCAATCTTTACATAATAAATTAATAATAATAAAAAATTTTATTTATATCCCGCCCTCCCCAGCCGAAGCCGGGCTCAGGGCGGCTAACAACACTAAAATAGTGCAACATTATAAAACATTATAAAAAATTAATTAAGATCAAATTCAAAATTGATGGCAACCATAAACTAAAGTTTTGTAAAGATTGCCAAAGGAGGGAGTCAGGCTGCACCCTGACCAAAGGCCTGGTGGAACAGCTCTGTCTTGCAGGCCCTGCGGAACGATGTCAAGTCTTGCAGGGCCCTAGTCTCTAGGTTGGAGCCGCAGCTGAAAAAGCCCTGGCTCTAGTTGAGGCCAGCCTAACCTCTCTGTGGCCTGGGACCTTCAAGATATTTTTATTTGAAGACCGTAAGTTCCTCTGTGGGGCATACCAGGAGAGGCGGTCCCGTAGGTACGAGGGTCCTAGGCCGTATAGGGCTTTGAAGGTTAAAACCAGCACCTTAAACCTGATCCTGTACTCCACCGGTAACCAGTGCAGCTGGTATAGCACCGGATGAATGTGATCTCGCAGCGAAGACCCCGTAAGGAGTCTCGCTGCGGCATTCTGCACCCGCTGGAGTTTCTGGGTCAGTCTCAAGGGCAGCCCCACGTAGAGCGAGTTACAATAATCCAGTCTGGAGGTAACCGTCACGTGGATCACAGTGGCTAGGTCAGGGCGAGAGAGGTAAGGAGCCAACTGCTTAGCTTGGCGGAGATGAAAAAATGCCGCCTTTCTTATAGCTGCAATCTGCGCCTCCATGGAGAGGGAGGTATCGAAGATTACACCCAAGCTCTTAACGGACGGTGCTGGCACTAATTGCACCCCCGCTAGAGATGGGTGTTGCCCCCTCAATCCCATATCGTCCCGTCCCAGCCAGAGGACCTCTGTCTTCGAAGGATTTAACTTCAACCGGCTCCCACGTAACCATCCAGCCACAGCTTCGAAGCATCTGATCAGTGTGTCTGGGGCCGAGTCAGGATGGCCATCCATCAGCAGATAGAGTTGGGTGTCATCAGCATGAAAGATTTATCATGGTTTGGTTAGAAGATTCAAATGACCAGGCATGTGTAAGCCATCCACTTCTCAGCTCACAAACCATATTGTTTTCTCTAAGCCTTTCTGGCAATAGATAATGGCTCTGAGTATGTTCAGTAATATCTATTCAAGTTCTGAGCTTCCCAGTCAGGCAGTCTGCCTGCCTAATAGTTTAGTGCCACTCCCAGAAACTGGCCTGATTGGCAATTCACTGTGTAACAGGGACTTCCTTAGTTGTTCAGCAGTCTGGATGGCCTCTGTGAGAGCAGGATGCTGGACGAGATGGGCCCTTGGTCTGATCCAGTCAGCCTCATCCTTACATAAAGGTATTATGTAACTTTGTGATAGTGTCTCTGTAAGAAGTTCTATTAGAGTGACTTCATGCTATAAGTAAGTATGTTTAGGAGGGTTCACCCAGCACTTATGATTTACATAAATTTAATAAATAATAACAAAAAGATAATAATCTCTGAGAAACATTGCCATATGAGGTAAAGCGACTTTGTGGGTGTCTCGGGATCATTATGATACGTTGCACTTTCACTAACTGAATGTTCCTACATGCCCCCTCCAAATTTCCTCCTCTATTTATTTGTGAGAAGGGCATTCTCGATGACACCTAGTTTTGTGCGTGCAAGGATTTTTAAAATTTATTTATGAAGGAATGTTCAGTCACGCAGACCCCGCCTGCAATCCGAAGTGGTGGAACCCATTGACAGATTTATCACTCCAGTGAGAACTTTGTTTAGTACCTCTCTTGTTCAACATTTGCCATCTCTTTCTTGCACATTGCAGTGGGGGAGCCTATGACGCTTCAGAAGTGTTATTGTTTCCTTTTAACAATTAGAATTTTGTAATGGGTGGCTGGGTAGGGTTGTATGCATTTTCTTTGACAAACCATCTGTTTCTCTGTTTAGAATACGGTATGTTCTCAATCACCATAATGCAGCTTTCTTAGGAATCTTTCTAATTTCATGCTGTCTGATTTTTAATTTTTCAACACCCATAAAGGACAGCAATGTAAGTCTACACCATACAATAGATTCAGGATTCCTTCACCCTTTCATCTGGCATAGCAAAACTGGAAGTGGCTGAGCACTGATGTGACCATACACTGCCTCTAAGATTCCTCAGCTGCCTTAAATGTTTAAACTTGAGAAAAGAGAAAGCAGCCCCACATCCCGTTTATTCCTTCCTCTTCTGCAGCCTGATGGAATGGCTGCAGCCAGATGGCAGTGACATCTTCAAACCATGTGATTTTGAAGTTATTGCCTACAGTTACTTGATTCATATTTAGGACCATATATATATGAACAAAATTGAGAACAGACTTTTATTGCATCAATTCAGGATTAATGTTGACTGCGTGAAATTCAGTTTTAATTATAGAAGCGTTTCTGGCTTCTTTGGAGTACTGTATACTGTAACACTGTATACGAAGCGAAGGATTAGCAGCATGTCCCTGATTGCCATAATGTGAGAGATGTGGGGTGGTATGCATGCACCCTGATTTCCATGCATATATTCACCATGTGTCTCCAGACACACTTCTAGCTGCTGCTAGAATACCCTTCTGAAAGAAACAGATATCAATGACACCAAACATTAAAATAATAGATTGACAAGGTGTGGGAGTTTGCAGCTATGGCTAAACTTTCATGCATTCTTAAATGGAAAGAAAGCAGGTAGACAAGATACATTCTTGATAATCTGGCAAAACTTTGTTGACTGTAGTAGAAGGTATGGGATACTGCCATTTTATGAATAATGAATTGACATTCCTTTAATTAGTTAAGATAATATGATTAAAAATGCTTTTTGAGGAACCTTTGCAACCTTTATCTGGGCTATTGATAAATACCTCCTAATATCAATGTAAGCATTGTACAGTGGTACCTCGGGTTAAGAACTTAATTCGTTTTGGAGGTCTGTTCTTAACCTGAAACCGTTCTTAACCTGAAGCACCACTTTAGCTAATGGGGCCTCCTGCCGCTGCACGATTTCTGTTCTCATCCTGAAGCAAAGTTCTTAACCTGAGGTAATATTTCTGGGTTAACGGAGTCTGTAACCTGAAGTGTATGTAACCTGAAGTGTATGTAACCCGAGGTACCACTGTATTAATAATAATAATAATAATAATAATAATAATAATAATAATTTATTTATACCCTACCCATCTGTATATACACGTTGCATTGACTTGCAGTTACCAAAGTATTTTTTAAAAAAATGAGGGTAAAGACTACCAATGAGAGTGGAACGAGAGAAAAATAGGAATTCTCTAACAATTATACTGTGTAATCGCTAACAGCAAATAATTGATTTAGAAATGGCCTTGGTTGAACAATCCTAACACTTTCGCAAGAACTGATAGTCTGCCTACCCACTCCTCCATGTGACAACCCTATGCTCAGCTGTGTGAATGTGTCACATGCATTGTGCCTCTGCTAGGCGTAGATATTTTAGCAATGGAAGGTGTTTCCCATCTTGTGAATGTCATTGTGGGCATTGGGAGTCCTTTGCTTTTGCAGAGTAGAATTGCATCCATCAGTGTGAAATGCTCAGCTTATTTTCAATGAAAGGAATCTGTAGTTCTTGCCTTAACATATCGCTGGTCCTAAGATTGATGTCAAAATATAGAAACAACGCAGGCATTATTATACTGCATGTGGAGAAAAGGGAATCTTTCTTTTTTTAAAAAAGAATCATCATTAAAACATTAACTAACACAGATACCTTTCAATTACAGGATTGACATCTTCAAATATGTGATCTACGGGGTAGCAGCTGCCTTCTTTGTCTATGGCATTTTGCTGATGGTGGAAGGATTTTTTACAACTGGTGCCATCAAGGATCTCTATGGGGATTTCAAAATCACCACCTGCGGCAGATGTGTCAGTGCTTGGGTATGTTAATATGACAGCCTTGATTACTCATGCTAATTTCAGTTGCATCAGAGTATTTTAATTAATCTATACTAAGTTAGCAAACTCAGTGGACTAGAAAGTGTGTCTCTAGGTATGTATGTGGAGCAGAACACATCATCTTCTTATATTTAAGGATTCCACCCAAAACTCAAGCTTAATATTCTGAAATATGATAAAGGTTTTCCATCAGGAGAGTGATTTAAAGCCCTCTGCGACGGAGAACAAATTCTCATAGATGTTTTAAAAATCAGAGCTGTAAATGTACTTCAGGAGTTACAGCGTTTTATAGAAGCAATTACTTGTATGTCGTATTATTGTATCAAGACACAATAGGCCCTTTTGGTTGATCAAGGGTGTGCAGAGATGTGCTTCTAAAACTAATTATCGTACATCTGCCTTCAATATGCCCCTTTCTGTGAGATTGCCTTTGGACATTATAAGAAGCCTTCCAGTTTTTGTTCTTCAATGATGATGTCAGAAGGGGAGCTCCCAAAGGAATGATTTACAGTCTGCCTTGCAGTTGCATTTGACCAAGCATGCACATCTTGAAATGTTCAAAGCTCACCTCCATGGGAAACTGAATCATGCAGAGAGAAAATAAGCCCAGTGCACACATGAGATTCCCATCACCCCCATTCACTTGTGCTATTATAAAAATAAAATAGTTCTAATTAATAGGAATTCAAATCATCAGAATATTAAACTTCAGAGGGGGCAATGTGGTTAAATAAAAGAAGCTAGAATGAAAGAGTAGTTATATTCAGAGAAGTGTTTCTTGTGCTATCTGAGAAAATAAGTATCTCAGTTAATCTGTCTAATCTGTTTGTGTACACATCTTTCTGTATGTGAAAAGAAATGTGGTTATTAAACACAGATGCTAATGCATAATATTAAACTGACTTCTGTAGGAAGTAAGTTGATATACTCCTCAGTTCCCTGGTAGCTTAATGCAGATGAATTTCATAGCTGGGTAACAATTGGTAATCTGAAGTGCAACAATTTGAAAGGCTGTGCATCACATAGTAAAGTAAATGCAGTGAGATAAAATAAAGGCTGTTAATGAAACAATGGCACTATTGATTATATGTGAGAATGATACCAAGACATGAACATCCAAGTTTATGTAAAGAAATAAGACTGGGACTCACAAATTTAAGAGTAGAAATGAAGAACAGTCTATCCTCAAGCAAGATGGTGCATCACACAATGTTTGTCTTTCTCCATTTCAATTTCATACTTTCTGATCCAAATGCATTTATTTGGAAATAAATTCAATTGATTTTGGTGAAACATTCTTCCAAGTAGATGTGCTTCAGACAAGGATATTCGGTTGCAACCATGTTCAAGCTTTCTTGGATGCCAAGTGAGAATTAAGCTATGCTCTCAATGCATAGATAATAATGTATGAAGCCTGTTCTATCCCACGCCACTTTCACGTGTCCACGTAAAATTCCATCCTTTTCTGTTTCTGCATTCACCCGCATTATTATTATTATTATTATTTGCAGAAAATGTGCATTTATTTTATCTTCTTCATATTTCTCCCACAATATGCATTTTAATTGTATTGGGATTTCTTTTAATCATTTGGAAACTTTTGAGAAATGTGTAAGTTGTGGATAAGTTAAGTTCCAATCCACCCATTTGTAATCCCTACAAAAAATAGTTTGTTTTTAACTGGGTATGAACATAAAGTTAATTTAGTTGGTGTATAAAGCATTTTGCCTATCTGACAAATTTAAAGGCAAGTCTGATTACAAAACCAACTTCTTAGGGTTTCTCTGGACATTAGGCTGATCATACCCTTAATATATTAGTTTTGACTGGGCAACTATATGATGTTTTGATGGGTTAAGTTAAGATTATCCAGTTGTCATGGATGGATGGTAGCAGTTGCCCCTTGCAGGGATAAATGACTAATTAAGATAGTCCACCCTCTGAGAGTTATGGCATCCAATGGACACCTGAAAGCTTTAGGTGTGTGTCCAGTTAGAATGGCTGGCAGCCCTGCTGAGGCACTAGTCTTATTGTGGAATGGCAATGGATTTCAGTAGATTTCAGATGGCTACTTGGTATCTGGGAGAACTCCAATAGATTTAAAAAAAGGCTGGATGACAGTTAAAGCAAATGGAGTACAAGTGCAGGCATACATCTGAAATATTATGGGTTCAGTTCCAGACTACTGCAATAAAGCGAACCACCCCCCCTTCAGTGCATATAAAAGTTATGCTTATATTATATTGTAGTCTTTTAAGTGTGCAACAGCATAATGTTTTAAAAGACAACGTACATTATTCAATTGAAAAAAACTTTGTAAAAATGCTAACCTTCAACTGAGCCTTCAGCGAGTCATAATCTTTGGGCTGATGAATGGTCTTGCATTGACTCTTCCTTTCACTTCAACACTTAGAGGCCATTGTAGGGTTATTAATTGGCCTAATATCAATATTTTTGTGTCTCAGGCAATAGGGAGGGCTAAGAAGAGGGAGAGAGATGGTGGGGAGGAAGGAGCAGAGGAGAAGCAGCAGCCAAGCCAGTTCCCTTTTGCTTCCTTCCCCACTGCCGTGCTGTATGACTCTCACAAAATGGCCTGCCTCAAACTCCCACAGAAAAGGCGGAGGGAAGCTCAATGGTCCCCCCTGAGAAAGCATGCTTAGCCTCCCTGGCTGCTGGGGTGGGAGTGGAAAACCCTGGCTTCAGCCCAGCCCTCTCCAATCCCATGGCCAGAAAAGGGGCAGTGGGGGCTTCCTTCCTCTGGAAGCAGCTGTGGCTACACCTGTATTCTGATAAGGAGCAGCAGGAGTCACTGCTCCTGTAGCTTCATCTCCCAATGCAGCAGCAGAAGCTCCTCCAGACCTTCATTTTTTTTTACATAATATCTGAGAAGTGCATTAAAGCAAGCACAATAAAATGAGGTGTGCCTGTATAACGTAAGTGACCAAGCACACAATCACATCTTGTGGGATCTTCCTACAAAGGGAAGTAATCTAGAATCCAACTGCTGTGTCAAGTTTGTAAGTCACTTTGAAGGCAAAGTCTCTTGAAGGCCAACCTTGACATCACAGTTATTACAGATCTGGTGGATGTATCTAGAGCACCATCTAGACTAGGTTTGGATCTGCTTTAGTTGCTGAGGCCCAAGGACACAGAAAGATGCTTGAAAGCATATGGACTGTCTGGGATCTGGGATCAGCCAGAGGCACTGCTGATAAAACCATTAAAGAGAGAGGTTCATGATCTGTGGCTCACAGGGGGGCCTTTTTGGCAATGATGCCCTGGTTGTGGAATTACCTCCCCACTGAAGTTTGACTGGTGCCAACGCTTTCCATCTTTTAGTGCCAGCTGAAACCCTTCTTCTTCCTTTTGAGTTTTGAGATATTCACCTGTGTATTATTTATTTTAACAGATGGCTTGTTTGATTGAAAATCTAGATTGAATTGTATATGGTGTTTTATGCTTTAGGTTTATATATTGCTACACACCCAGAGGTCATCTCATGAAGTATGGGATATAAATCTCACAAATTAATAACCATAAAACAAACAAATATTTTTATCAGCACTTCTTCAAGGAGTTCAGGATTCTGCTGTTGTTTACTAGCATACTTTTCACAGTACATAACTCATTGTGATTAGTCCAGGAACAGCTTGCAAAATAAACACTTTGGATTTCTCTGCTGGTAACTGACCATCTTCTTGTGATTGATGTTCCCAAAATGACAATGGCTGTGTAACATTCTCACTCTTGCAGTTGCTTTGCCATTACTGCTAAGTTATTTATTATCTTTTTGCACATATGCTTGCAGAAATTCTTAATCATTAATAAGATTTCAATCTCTGTCTGTAGAATAGCTTTCTATCAGCCACATAAATCTTCCTTTGAGGTATTCACATCAATTTAACGTGATAAGCTGGTATCTTTTAGTACTATTTTTGTGGTGCTTAAGGGATATTAACCAACAGTTTGATGAATAGAAGCAGAAATGGCTTGTATTTCAATAGTGGATGATTTTCCTTTTCGATTCAGTACAACAATGAGAAGTAATCCCATTTTAAGAGAGGTCTTGGACCTGTATTTGAATATTGCTTGGACAAATTATTTGGAACACCTACTTCTACGATGGAATTCAACTCTTCAATAACTGTATCTGTTGAGTAATTGTTGATAACATAATATTCTCAGTATGAGACAGTGCGAAAAGACAGAACAACTATGAACAGGAAATGAAAACAAAGATGGAAATAACTACGAAGATGATTTGATGTATTGTTGCATGGTATTCATATGTTACTGTATTTATTTTTAAATATTATGTATGCACCCCAAAATTATGCATGGTGAAAGGCAGGTTTAACAACAACAACAACAACAACAACAACAACAACAACAACAGGGTTTGCACTCACAGATGTGTCTTTTTATCACATGCACTAATGTTTTCAATGCCTTCTGTATGCATACTGTAATATCATAAATGTATTGCAGCCAAATGCAATGCGCTGCATTTTATAGCAGGGAAATTTGTACTCCACCAAGAATAGCCAGAGAGTTATGCCTGATGCCTTTCCTGGGTACATAAAAATGCTCAGACTGTGACGAGGTCTTTACTTCTAAGTTCAAACTTATTAAACATAAAAGAATGCACATTGAAGAAAAAAGACCTTACAAATGCTCAGAATGGGAAGCCAAGACTTTGGCTGATTAACATTCTATGTTCTTTGAAATGTGTTTGTGGGTGATTGGTTTGTTTTTGCTTTTCCTTATATTATGCATTTTGTGTCCTTTATTGCATTTTAATGTTGTGAACAGCCCTGTGCTCTTCAGATAAAGTGCAGTATGCAAATCTCAATTATTAGCAAGGCTGCCATAGCAGATAGAAGTTGAACAGATAGTTCTAATACCATGGGGTGTGGCTTTGATTCCTAAATTCTGTGAATGGGTTTTAGGGGTTTGGGTATAAAACTGTTCTTCGCATACTTGCTACTTAACATTTAAAACTTTGGGCTCTCCAAAGCCAAAAGGTGTGCACAGGTGTACTTAAGTTGTGCAGTGAGTCCCCTGGGGAAGTGCACTCACTAAATTTTGTAAAACATAGAACTTTCCCTTCCAGATCGAGCACAAAGGAAGCCGGTTCTGTGGCTTTACAGCAGTGGCTGAAGCTGAACAGCCCTGATTGTCTGGCTATTAACAGCTTGGGTCCAAGTTACCTCAAGGACTGCCTAATCCATTAAATTACTGCTTGAGCACTGAGGTCTTTGTGGGAGTGACTGTCAGAGACACCCATGTCTTGGGTGCATGGCTCACATCCACTAGGAGCCATGAGGTTAGATGGTGGGGCCAATTTTGTGCAAATCCCTCACAGTTGAGGTCAGACAAGCCCTCTACCTATTGAATTTCCAGCAAATACTAAAGCCTTTCTTTCTTTTTTATTCCAGCAAGCATTTTACTTCAAGTCTGATTTTTTTTAAAGTTTTAACTGATTTTTTTACCCTTTCTGTATTGTATTTCTTTTACACAGCTTAGAATTTCTTGTAGACAGGGCTTTCCTTGAACACCTCCCTTGTTTTCATATCTGGCGCCCACCTGAGAAGTGCCAGAACTGAGTTCCGGTGAGTTCCAGCTGGAAAAAAGAAAGCCCTGTCTACAATAAACTCTAAGCTCCAGCACCTCTTTTTCTAGAAAAAGAGCACTGATTGTAGATAAGCAGTATATAAATTGTTTAAGTAAAATAAATAATAAACTAAAGTTGTCACTAACACACCTCTCCCCTAAGGTAGCTTTTCAGTGGTCCTCCCACCCTGCTTTAAGGAGGGCAAATGTACATTTAACTGGGGGGAAATGTACATTCAGCACAATATGCCTGAAGCATGGGGCCGGGGCAAGCCAGACTACTGAATCAGCAGTCAATTTGTTTGCCAGTACATTGTGAAGATGGGAGTAAGCCACTCTCATGCTGTAGGAGAAAAACAATGTAGTGAATCTAGATTTAAGTCTACTTTTGTATGCACTCCAAGGGACCACAACATTTATTATCTATTGTGGTTCTTTTTCTGACCACTGCATGCCTTAACAGGCTTCTAATACACTCATGCATTACTACTCATCACATAATTGATCAGCTTCCATCTCCTTTGATAGTTCTCTTTCTTTCCCTCTGGAAGAAGCAGCTCCAAGTTAATCTGCTGATCCAACAACTCACCTGGGCATCTCTATTGCTATTTATGTTTACATTGCCCTTCCCATATCCCAGGTGATTTAAATGAACCCACTACCTACAAGGTCAGTCAGACTGCCATGTAAGAATGATACACAGAAGGCTTACATTCCTATGTCAATCACTCATACTGAAATGACATACAAAGAAAAGAAAAGAAAAGAAGCCATTTGTGTTGGAATCAAAGATGGAAAAATAGCCCAGCTAAGTCTTACCCTAGCGCAAACATGTTTTTCAGTGCTGTTTCTCTAAAAGTTTAGAGGCCTATCTGTGGACACAGAGTTTGGGTTCAGGTTCATTTGTGTAGAGCAAAATTAACATCCTTTCTTAAGGTACAATCTAGTCCAATAAATTTAATATGAGATAAATTTGGAGTACAGAATGAAATGTATTTAATATTTAACATAGTTGTGCTCATATTGGCTTAACTTTATATGGGCGATAATGGATATTGACTGCCAGAATTTGAGGGATTTTGTAATCAGCTAAGTTGAATGGAAAAATCATGTCATTATCCTAGTGATACATGCCTCAGCATTATTATTTGCCTATGCAGGCTGGGAAGTAAACACAATTACATAATGTTCTCGTTTTCCATAGTTCTGCTTATGTACTCTTTCACATTCTCACTTAATGGTTTTTAATGGTTCTTGGAAGAGATTTTTCTTCCCAGAAGAAAAAGAGACATGCTTTGAATGCATCCATCTTGTTTATATGGAATGTTTATGTAATGTGTTTGCATGTGTGGATTGAAACAAGCACGATAGCTTGCTACAAATGAGCATATGTACTGCATGTTGCCAACTGAATAATGGCAGAACTATAAAAAACAGGACTGCTATCAAAAATCACTACCCACCCAGTCCATAGCTTCTGATTCAATTTATTCTCTGACCTGATGCTTTTAGTTATCCCTACATGGCACAGTGATTTGTAGCACAGGTGGGAGATTGGGAAGATGCATCATAATGATGGCACGAAAGGAATAAGTAGCACTAGATATTCCAAGGGGGTAAGAGGAATATGAAGAATGAGTGATTTATTTTCATAAAACCTGGCAGTCCCAGTAGAAGCCACTGGTAGCTTGTTCATTGGTTTTCTGCTTGGCAAGCAAGGAGCTGATAGAAGTGATGAAGAAGAAGAGTAGCAGGTGATAATGGTAGTGAGGAGGTAGACTCTCTAAGCATAGAATCATAGAATTGTAGAGCTGGAAGGAACCCCAAGGGCCATCTAGTCCAACCCTCTGCAATATAGGAATTTCAACTAAGGGAGCTCATGGAAGGTGCCTTCTCCCAGGGCCCACCAAAACTTGTAGCCAACACCAAGACTGCCCAGGCTGCTTTCATTAACAATTAGAATGCAATATGAATACTTTCCAAAGAGAATTATTCTATGCTTTATTTGGATTTACCTTTTCACAGTTATCCTGACTCTGATGTCAACTGTCAGACATTTCCTTCCAAATCCTCCACTACTAGCAGTTTGAGAAGAATCTCCATTGTTCATAAGATGAATGTATAATTCTACACATTCACTCACAGCTGGAAGGTTTATTTTTATGCTAGTAGTGGGCTATTCATCAGCTTGATTGCTACTTAGCTTTATAATAAGTAGACTGCACTATCGCAGGCCCAGCTGCTTGTATATAGTAATTGCAACTACGTAGTAGGCACTCTCTTTGCCATTCCATTTATGTCCTTTCTAAAGGGATCTAATTCAATTACCAAATATTCCATTCTTCCCTCTGGTTCATCATGATAATTAAATTGTTGACTGCCGTGTCTGATTCTTTCATTCCTTTTCAGCTGAGAATTTACCCATAAGCAATATTTCATTTACCTGTGACTGAATCCTAGGACTGGGTCCGCATCTCTCTACCTTAACAGGATCGAGAGATTACAAGATAGAGAGTTCGTATGCCTCTTTTGTGGCATGCAACATCTCTCATGTGAGCATGGTAACCATTTTTCTTGTTGCTGTGGCAACGTTGCACATCTCCGTTAAGGACTATTCACCAGCGTTTTGAAATAGAGATCTGGGTGCATTTAGCAGATGTGGGCTGTGTCATGTCCTTGCATTTGATGTCACTCTGCAAGTGGAGGCTGGCAGAGCTAGACTGAGGCATTCCCCTGTCATCCCAGCCCTGGACAAAGGGGGTTGGGATTGAGCCCTAAGTCAAATATATGCATGCTTATTGTGGGATGTGCTAATAACTAGGCTCTTGTCGCAAAACAAAACAGCATTGCAGTGGCATTGTAGGCAGAGCTACCCACACAAATGCTTGGGCTGGAGTTTAACAAGTTCTAAATAGCTAATTCAAGAGAACAGAAACCCAACTTTCAATAACCTTATGCTGTCAGAAGTTGGTAATTGATTGTGCAGCAGGCACTTGAACTGTCTCAGATATATTTTCCTTCCCATAACATTATTTTTTTCATATCATGTTCACATAGGCTTCACTGTATAGATTTAATTACAAATATTACTGAAGTATGATAAATTACTACGTATTGATTCATTATTAATAGAGCATTCCACACATCGTTCTCATTTTCTTCCTCATGAAAAACAGTTGGAGGCAGGAAAGTAAACCTGGAAGAATCAATCACATTGACTTCAATTAATAATGCAGAAGGGAATATATGAGCATTTCAAGAAGAAGGAAGGACCTAATTTAGAAGCTGTGACTCAGGGTGCTTTACACCCCCTGCTGTATATGCTTCATCTTTGCAAACAGAAAACGAGTAAGGGAAATGAATCCTAAAGCAGGGATGAGGAGCCTGTGGCCCTTGAGATGCTTTGAGATGTTGGATTGTAACACACATCAAAGCTGACCATTGGCCAGGTTTGCTGGAGTTGGCATCTAACATCCGGAGGACCTCTGGCCTAAAGTTAAAAAGAGGTGGAGAATAGAAGTACCAGTGGAAGTGACTATTATGCTGACCGACAGGGAAGAGACAATTGGGAATGAAGAAAGGAAACAATGTGGATGGCAGCAGGTCAGCACACTGGGTGTATACCCAGCCTCCTCCCCAAAATGTCTATCAGGTTCTTAATACATAGTGTAACAAGAAATAAAATGAAATTGTCTTTTTAAAACAACAACCCACAAGGAGATACCTTGTAAAATTGGAACGCAGTTCAGGTTATGGTGGCGGTAGTTAGATCTTGCTGCAATTTATAATGGTTTAATTGAAGATTGAAATGTGCATCTGTATAGGCACAAACTCGTCTGCAGGGCCAACCCTACCATTAGGCAGAGAGAGGCAACCTCCTCAGGTGGCAGGTGCTTTGGGTGGAGGGAAAAGATAATGAGGTGTTGGAGGACAAAGCTGTGTAGGACCCCTAAGTCAGAATACTGCCCCCAGGAGACATAACAAAATCTTTTCCAAAAACTAAAGGTTGGCTGACAGTACAGTCCTGTGAATATCTACTCAGAAGACACTTGGACTTGGAGGATAGGATTGTTAGTGGCCAATAGCCATGATTGCTAGGTTCTGCCTCCACTGTTGCAAGCCTTCAGCTTCTGAATATCACTTCCTTCATGAATATCCTCCGAGAAGTGTCTGTCCATAATTAGGTTGACTATAATGCACTTTACAGTGCATAAGACTTACGGTATATTACTAGGCAAATTGTTGCTTGGCCAAAACAGTGGCTATGTAGATCCTCTGACCTAGAATCTGGTAACTTTCTTCAGCTTTCTTTCCCTTTCAACACGATATTAAACAAATTTAGCCTCGGTGAATTCAATAGAAGAAATTGCTGTCATTTCACATATTTCATTATAACTATGTTTTACATGGCAGTATTAGTTGGTATTCTAATAATAATGACCTAATAATAATTGTCATCATGTAGAAGAGGGATTTTTCTTGACTCAAAACCAGAGCAAGCATGAAACTAAAATTAGAAATAAAATGAGACTTATATTATCTGTGCAGTTCTAGTCATGTCTACTCAGAACTAAGTCATTTTAAGTTCAGTGAAATGTACTGCCAGATATGTGTATAAGATTGCTTTAACACTGAAGAAATAAACAATCACAAATTAATTTAGTCTGCAGACATAATTATTCAAGTCTTCTTAATTTAGGATACTGACTGAGATAAATCAGATTCCACTTGTATTCAGCCCTGAAGCATATCCAAAAACCATTGTTACTTTTCCCCTTTTATGTAAGTAGGCAGTTCTGCAACTATCACCTCATTCTAAGCAGCAAGCATCCAATCATACTTTCTTTTTTAAAAAACCTCACTTTAAAACCCTGCAATATAAGTTCTATATTTTCCCCGCAACTTTTTTAGGTGGAAGTTTTCATGCACACCAGTTCAGCATACCTAAAAGCCATGCCATGATTTTGCCAATCTCTGTGACTGATCCCTGCTAATCTAGATGGCAGATCAGGAGGGTGGACACTGGCAGGATAGTCCTAATTATGGGAGGACTGTTGTACAAAATGCAGTGCATTGTGGTATGCAACATTCATTGATTATGATTTCATGGTAGCAGAGGTGGGGTGGGGAAATGCAACATTCAGATCCATTTCACTGTTGGCAAGCTGGTAGGAAGCTTCTTCCTTT
Organism: Podarcis tiliguerta; assembly: GCF_965153285.1. NCBI lineage: Eukaryota > Metazoa > Chordata > Lepidosauria > Squamata > Lacertidae > Podarcis > Podarcis tiliguerta. The sequence continues at coordinate 46,235,213 of NC_139542.1, read as the reverse complement.
CCCCTCCCATTGGCTGAAGTAGGAAGGAAAGGGAATTACCTATTCCGGAACTGGGGTGGGGGTACATTTGCACCAGATTCTAGGACATGTTAGGGAAGTGAGTTGGCTTTGAAAGCACCATATGCATGCCCTCCCTGACATACACACTTCTTCACTGGCAGCGAATCATCAACAGAACAGCTGTGCCAGTGTACATAGGGACTTTGGGTAATATAAGTGTTGTCCCACCAGTATATCTGTCTCTGTCGTGAAGTATCACTTACACTGCTCTCAAGACCCCTCAGCCAGCTTTATGGTAAGTATGGGATTGCACTACAGTGGTATCTCGGGTTACAGATGCTTCAGGTTACAGACGCTTCAGGTCACAGATTCTGATAACCCAGAAAAAGTACCTCAGCTTAAGAACTTTGCTTCAGGGTGAGAACAGAAATCGTGCTCCGGCGGCCCGGTGACAGCGGGAGGCCCCATTAGCTAAAGTGGTACCTCAGGTTAAGAACAGTTTCAGGTTAAGAACAAACCTCTGGAACGAATTAAGTTCTTAACCTGAGGTACCACTGTAGATACACTGGGTAACCAGTATGTCAAAAAAACCTCTGTTTATTGATTTAACCCATTTATGCTGTGCTCATCACAAAACGTTCCTCAGATGGCTTACAGTATAAATGTACAGGTGCAAGTATGCAACAGTCGTAATCTAAAGCAGCATAAAACAACTGTGACAATAGGAACAGCAGCAGATAAGAAGGCAGCAGAACACCAGACAGGAGATAAAACATGCCGGGGAGCTGTCCAGCAGAGTCAAGGCATGAGCTGTCCAACCAAGAAGTGCCACAGAACTGGGTGCTGAGCAGAGTGACATTTTGTATCAGCATTAGCTTGGCACCAACTCATTGTCCTTATAGCTGCCCCCACCCTTTCCTAAAGCATCAGCAGGGCCCTGATCCAATTTACTTGCTGGTTTTTACATCATTCTTCAAAGTAGGTCTCAGGATGTGAGGGCCCATTCTGCTAGATACTTGCACTGTGCTGCTGGTCCCTCTGCTCAGACGAAAGTTATGTGTTGAACATCCATGTCTGAATACAAATCCTTACGTTCAACTGCCTGGGTTCAGCTGCTGGCAATGTAGCCCATACGATCCTTTGAGTATCCCTGGTTGGCAGCTCAAAACTGCTGTTTTGCTTTGTAATTATCTGTGGCGTTCAAAAAAGGGTGCCTCCCGACTGTCAGTATTTTGCAGGAATGATTCAAGTAGATACCAGAACTTTGGGTTTTTGAAGTTGAAAGTGCTCTGTCACCCTAACACAACAAATCCATTTTTTTTTTCATTTTGGAAAGCAACAGGGAAAGGCATTTAAAAGTGAGGGATGAACAAATGATTAACAGGAAGACCTATAAACACCCTGCAAGGAAATCAGGATGAATCCATACTCAATAAAAAATGGACATAGTCTGAAACAGGATGAATGCTGAACAAACAGTTCATCAGGAAGAGCCCAAAGTCTATTGCTGATCAAGATGAATGGAAGATGCAACATGAATAGCCACTAAGCCATTACTGCTTTGGCATACCTTACCTTATTCTAATATTAGGCAGCTTTTAATGGAGCCTTAAAGGGCTGCTGATTTTTCAGTTCATGGTTTAGAATAGTAGAGCAGGATACAAGGAGCATAAAGACTTATTGTGTTGTGCCTGGGATGACATGGGAAGGTAGCTTCTCATTATGTGATTAAACCCTATGTTACCACCCGTCTGCTTCCTCATGTTACAGGCATCACATGGTAAAAACATGTTGTTTTCAGTCCTCTGAATCAAACCATGGAAGCCTACAGGATCACCAAAATGGGAGTGTTTTTAGTCTTTACAAATTGCAGAGTAATATATAATTAACTAGACTTTGGGGATCTTTTCATTGCACCCAGAATTAGTTTAAATGGTTGCAGAAACGAAAACATTTAGTCGGAGAGGAATTGAAGACCAACCTTTTATTTTTAGCCTACAATTTGATATTCTTAACTGACTCTGTGCTTCCAAGTAATTTCTTCAGTTAGAGTGCCTGGGGTTGGCAGAGATGTCTCATCTGCTTAAGTAATATTGGTGAGGCACAGAGCTATAAAACAGAAAGGGGAGGAAATGACGTAAAAGGTAATAGGATTTTGTTTTTTGTTTTTTTAAAAAGTGGGTTTGCTTTTATTTGTTAAAAGATCCTACCCACCAATATATTTCTCATGCTGCACAATGCTATGCATACCTACTCAAAAGTAAGCCCCACCGATTTCAGTGAGACTCACTTCCAAGTAATGGTGCATAAGATTGCTGCCATACTTGTTTTCTTAATCCAAATGATGGTAATCTTGTGCTACACAACAAATTAAGATGAAGAAAGTTGAGGAATTCAGGGTTATTTTAAGCAACTGTTATTTTCCAATCCTGTGGTTGTCAATTAAAACACAGCGGGGTCTACATGGAATCAGAGTGCCCTGAAATGCTTAATATGTAGAATGAAATCCAGCATTACCAGCCTTTCAGAAAACAGAATTAATCCTTCCTGCCTAATATGTGCTCTGTGCATATTGTGATGTTCCTCAGCAATCAACACAACCTTCGGTGTTAGCTCTACTCACTCTTTGCAAGGGATTTAATAAGAACATAATTCATACAAACCCTTCTGTAATGCTACTAGTAGCAGCCCATATGGAAAAAACAAACCTCCTCAAAAGTTAGCAAAATAGAACAGGACTTCACGGCCCTCACATTGCACTACAAACAAACAGGATCTATAAAACTACTTAAACTTATAGAACAAAAAAGGAGAGAACTAGACTCCCTAGAAATCAACAAAACAATGATCAACATTTTATACTCTAAACAACGCTTATATGAGTATGGAAGGGAAAACTCCAGACTATTAGCAAATAGGTGTAGGAAAAAAGCACTCAAAACAAGCTGAGGTGAAGGAGGGCTTTTCCACAGCTAGTGGTGAAACTCGGGAGGATATATTTTCTGAGACATGCCTTCCTTTCATTACATATGTTAAGCAGCATAAGGATGTAACACATACTGCGGCATCTCAAATATCCCTTTGCAATGATTTGCTAGTGCAAAATGAGTTTGCAGTTGGTGTTCCTGACTGGACCATATAACATTAATGCTGCCATTTATTTCTTGTAAAACTTGTAGACTTGAAACGAGTGTGTGTATTGTTTGTTTATTGTGATATTTTATACTTCAATAAATATTAGGCACACGTGTGCATGCATACACATACACATTATATTTCATGTTGTGGTAGATCCATTAGAAAACCAGCTTCTGCATGGATCTCACATGTTCAAATTTCAGACAATAAAAATGAAGAAATTATTCATGTCTCAATTGCCATCTCATCTCCTTTTCTGATGTATCCTTTCCTAATTTGTGGAATAACTTTATAATGAATAAACCACTTTCCTTCAGCTGGAACCTGAGGCAGAGAGGGAGTTCAGATGGGAAGCCAACTGTTATTTGAAAATATGTGCTTGCTCTGACCTCAGCCCTCCCCTTCCCCTCTGCCAGGAGTCTTTAAACCGTGAAGGGAGCCATTGGGCAATAGGAATGCCTACAGGGTAGCTGTCCTATGGCCTACAGTGGGGAACTTTGGCCCTCCAGATGTTGCTGAACAACAACTCTCATCACCCCTAGCCATTTGCCATGCTTGCTCGGGCTGATGGGAGTCGTACCTCAGCAACATCGAAAGAGCCAAAGGTTCTCCACACCCAATCTAAGGCAATGACTACTGCCTGGGTCCTTTTGCCCACTGTGGCTGGAGCCACGGTAAGGAGAAGAGGCAGATTGAAGGTTAACAGTGATTGGTGGTGGAGTCAATGGGTGGGATGATGGGAAGAAGGTAAAGGAAGGGAGCAATTGCAAGGGGTAGGAAGGAGGTGGTGGAGGTCCAAGAGAAGAGGAGGAAGCTAAACACAATTTGGCAGGCGGGGGGGGGGGAGGTACATGGAGGGAGGACTGAGCACAAATGATGAACATAGGAAACTTCCTTGTACTGAGTGAGACCATTGGGCCATTTAACCCAGTTTTGTCAACACTGACTAGCAGTGCCTCTTCCAGGGTAAGCGAGAACCAGTAACCTGCGTTATAGTCCCTCTGTGAATAATGGCTGTGGTGTGCTGTGATTGGGTGCTGGGTTCCACCATTTCATCTGCTCCATCATGGCAAAATTTGCCCAGTGCTATTTCTCCCCTTCTCTCATTGAAATTATTGGGAGGGAAATTCTTGGTGCCATCAATGGAAGGTATCTCTGTGGATTGAAGGAGCATAGGATTTGTTCCTGCACTGGGGTGTCAACTATAGGAGGTGGAAGGGGCTTTGGCCCCCTCAATATTTGTGGGCAGAGAGCCAAGCACCCCCAATATTGAGGGGGGCCACCATGTCCTGCCACCGCTGGGAGAGCGCTCATGCACCAGGCAGGAGTGAGACATATCATGTGACCTTGGGCCCCCTCATTGTGGGAGGCAGGTCAGTGACCCTGTCCTCCACTTTGCTGCCCACATCCTTCCCATTACTCCACCCCATTTCAGCCCCTTCGCCAGTATATCTGTGGTGTTCTGCCAGGATATATGTGTTGGCCATGGTTTATCTGCCGTTCTACCAGTGTTGGGTATATTGTGGATATATTTGGCTTCAGGTCATGTCTTTTTTTTATAAAACCTTATGAGCTTGATTCCACCTGATCCATTTATATTGAAGTAATTTGTGCAGATCCTTTTATTGTGAACCATAAAGGCTTGCTTACCTGAATTATAATCAGATAAATTCAATACAGTATTGGATAGTTTTACTTACAAACAAACAAACAAACAAATATGTGGAATTAAAACAAACAAATGGATTATAAAATTTCTTCCTTGTTCTATGACTGGCAGGATTTTTGGGGAAAGAAAATAGTCTAAAATATTCTTCAGGTTTCTGTCTCACTCTTTTCTTATTTGTTACAGTTTATCATGCTGACATATATCTTCATGCTGGCCTGGTTGGGGGTTACAGCGTTCACCTCTCTGCCTGTTTACATGTACTTCAACATGTGGACTATTTGCAAAAACACCACCCTAGTGGAAGGGGCAAACCTCTGCTTGGACCTCCGTCAATTTGGTAAGTGAATGACTTGTGGATCAGTTTTATTTTAAAAAAAAGTAAGCCTCATTAAAATGCTTGCATCACTATTAGAAATACTAGATCAAACATCTAGTCAACAAATGTCTGTGAATAAAATGAAGACATTTTAGTCAGCCTTGCTTGCAGGTGCAGGAGATAGTATTTGTGGACATGATGATGACAGCTTGTAAATTGTACACATAGTCCCTTTTCAGATTTCATGCTAAGCCAAATTGTAGCACTATGTGCATTAGTAGCAGTGAGCCTTGAGCTTGCATGCTCCCTATCTTCTCTTACTATGCAAGGATAAAATTAAAATTTATTGCAGTTTTAAATAAACTACAGCTTCTTTTTACATCCAAACAAACCATAGTTTAATGAGAGTTTTAAAACTTCTAATACCTTGCCCATGGTCACAGCAGTGGAGAGGCAGGAGGGAAGGAATAAATGAATCCAAGGCTCATTCTTGCTTGTACGCATAACGCTAAGCCATGGTTTAGTCTTACAGCCAAACTGGTCCACAATCTTTCTAACTATTGAGTGCCAGACAATTATGGCTGAGCCCTTTATTAGCTGAGGTTATTAGAGCATCATTCATGAAGGACAAGAAGCTGTATGGTCCCAGATTGGTGGTGGTGATTTGGCCACCACTGATGATACCCACGTCTTCATCTTCTCATTCTCATCTTGGTACTGACTTGGTGTCTTCTGGACACAATTCCTGATAATACTGTTTTTCATTTGCCAAGTCCCAAATGGCTTGAGCCATACATATAGTCTGCGTTCTTCCTTAAGTTCAAGTGTATACTTTAGAGAAAGTGAGAGCACATGGTGAGTTTGATTAGTATGTGGAGACATGCATGGTGGCTTCCTCCCAACTATTATACTTGCTTCCCGCTAATGAAGCATCAAAATCTTAGCCTGGCTGGGCTGACTTTTAGTGGTCAGAGTTAAGCTAAGCTCATATAATGTTTCATAAGATTTTAGATATTAATGCATTATTTTATATTGCTGGTTAATAGTTTAGCCATTTTATTAGCATAGGCTGGGGCATCAGCTATGACCTTACCTGGAGAGAGCTTGCCTTGCTTCAGTTATCTTTGCCAGGGTAATCTCATGTTCAGACTACTGTAATGGGTTGTACATGGCACTGCCTTTGAAAACAGCCCCCAAAGATCAAGTAAGTTTTTATTATGTCTGAGTGACTGAGGAAGTGGTGTTATATGAGCACATCATGCTGCTGCCTCACCATCCTCACTGGCTCTTAGCCTATTTCCAGGTCCAGTTTGAGGTTCTGGTTTTGACCTGTGTGCTTATATGTTTCATGACTGGGACAATAAGATCTTCTCAAAGCAAGGTGTGCTGGGTGGCTTTGGCAAGCAGAGCCTTTTTAGCAAGAGTAGTCCACCTGTGCAATCTGCTCAAGAAAGAGGCTGGTCTGGTACTTAGGTTGCTATGATTACGATACCAAGCAAAGGCATCCTTGTTGTGAGCCATTCTGACAACTTCATTACAGAATGGCCTAAAATACCATAAATAAATGTGTTTACAAACCCGTATTGTGTGTCTATGATACACAAAAAATGTATTTAGGCTTGCTGGAGCCAAGGGCACCCAATTTAAGGGCACAGAAACAAACTGACTCTGAATTGTTCTCATATTTCCATGTTACCAAATAGTTGATTATCCTTTCGTCTTAAAAACAATCTGAGCCCATGTCTGAGTGCATTAAATGTCTGTCAACAGCTCACCCAGTCTTTAACCCATTACAGGAATTGTAACAATTGGAGAAGAAAAGAAGATTTGCACAATGTCTGAAAATTTCCTCAGGATGTGTGAATCTACTGAGGTAAGCGAAAGTATGAAAAGTTTGGTCATTGTGGAAAGAAGGAGCTCACACATTTCCACTCCTTTCACACTTTAAGGGAATAATTTCATGCTTTAATCTGGAACGCTCTCTTGTCATGAGCTCAGTTTCCTTGCAGTTTATAGCAGTTTAAGGTTCACAGATACCACCATTGCTCCATTTATAGAAGTCCAGTTGATACCAATATCAAGAAAATAATTTATATTACTTTAATGTGTGATGCATGGTGCTGCCTCAGAAAAAAGAAATTGAGGTCTGTATACAGAATTTAGCTGCAGGAGTACTAACTGGCATTGAGTGCTATTAGAATTGGAGGCCAATACTTCATCACCTTCATTGGCTCCCAGTCTGTTTCCAGGCCCCATTCAAAAAGCTTTTTTTTACCCTTAAAGCTCTTCAATGATTTGGAATGACCTTGGAGCTTCCTTCCTGTGGAGAAAATGGCAGCTCAAAATGATGAAACAGGCATTTGGAAGAGGTCAATGAGTGGGAATGGCCATTTTTGTCCCCGCAGCTGGGTGGATTTTTTTATTAAAAAAAAAACCAGTTTAATATGATTACAATGATCAAACTCCTTGTCCTGTTATGTGTGTCCACTGCCCTAGGAATCCTAGAAGATGAAGTGTGGGTTATAAATATCAATAATAATTAAATACCTGAAAGACCACCTCTTCCCATATGTACCTACCTGAGCCCTGAGGTAATCAATGGAGGCTCTTTTCCAAGTTCCCTCACAAGCTGAGATACAGCAGGTTAACCAAGCAAGAAAGAGCCATCTCAGCAGTGGTCTCTCAGTTAAGAAATGCTCTCCTGTTTATCACCTCCAATAATGCATTTCTAGCACCAAGCAAATAACTTTTACCCTCACATTCTTTTTAATGGCTTGATGTGGCTGGTCTTCCTGGAACTTCTACATAGGGTTTTCCTCCTTTATTTATTGTTTTTATGATCTTGTAGCTCTCCTCTCTGTTTTATCCTGATGTTTTAGCACTGTGGTATTTAATTGTTTCATTCTCAACTTTGTGGTTTCATATTGTTTTAAAAGTTGACCAGAGAACAGCAGGTATGGGGCGACACAGGAAGATAATTAACAGATAAATAAATACTGAGATGGTACTTGCACAGTGGTACTCGCAAAATGTGACCTTACTATTGGTATTATTTGAACGTCACCCCTAGAGCAAAGGTTATAGAGCGGCACAGAAATAAAATTAATGAATGAATATTGGGCTGCTTAATCCATGCATGGCAGTGCAGCAGAACCTGGGCTTTATTATTAGCATCCTCAATTTGCAACTTGTTTCCCTTATTCCATTTGCAGCTGAACATGACATTCCATTTGTTTATTGTGGCACTTGCTGGAGCTGGAGCCGCAGTCATCGCTATGGTAAGATATAGAAACCTTTCCCTTGGTGGTAAAAGTCACAATGAATATAAGAGATGCTTGTTCTCTAAATTGAATAATATTAAATGCAATGTGCAAGAGCTTTAAGTCCTATCATCCAAGTATTGAAAGAGAAGAGCATATCCCACCTCATTTTATCCTCACAACAACCTGTGAAGTAGCTTAGGATGAAAGCATGACTGAACCAACTTGATCCAATAAGCTTAATGGCTAAGTAGGGATTTGAACCCAAGTCACTTTGGTCCTAGTAGGACACTCTGATCTGCTATGGCTTTTTGGAATTCAGAGATCATCTGTAGTATCTCTTCTTCAGTATGCATATGGACCTTTTTGCAATGCATTTTTCTGAACAAACAAGCAAACAAAAATACAAGGGTAACAGATGTACAAAATAAAATATGAAAAATCTGTTCTGATGACTGACAAACAAATTCCAATTTGGTACCATTTTAATACTGCCAAAATGTAACCATTAAAAAGAAGAAGTTAGGCATGCTTATAGTTATGCAGAAGTGCATGGCTATTGTTTGGTACAGGAACAGAAACCAGAAGACTTCTGACTTTTTTCAAGCTGGGAAACATAATGGTTATAAGCATTTGTACAGCCCTTGTTGTATTGAAATAACAAGTCTGGAATAAGAAGAAAAACCAATATAGGAAGGACATGTTCCTAGTGGAACCAGAGATCCCCAGCCCACTGCTAGCTCTATTAAACTTAATGTGTTATGATGCAGTTATGGCATCCTTTAGGTCAGCCATACCCAACCTGGTTCACTCCAGGCACTTTGACTACAACCCTCATCAGTTCCAGGCAGTATATGGGAATGGCTGATGGGAATTGTAGTTAAAATGTCTGGAGGGCTCCAAATTCGCACATGCTGTGAAACCCTAAGTTTTGAGGGGGTTTTTTTTGTCTGTCTTCCCACTTCTTCCCTTTTCCATTGTGTGTTGTTTGTTTGTTTGCTTCAATGCAAGCCTGTGGATAGGGAGTGTCTTGTTTTGATTCCATGTAAGCCGTTCTGAGAGCCTTTTTGGCTGAAAAGTGGGGATACAAATGTTCTAATTAATTCATTCATTAATATCAATCTCCAATTGTTCATCTGCCAACTGTACACAGATTATATCTGGATTCAGTTTAATTTCTGAAATCGCTTCTTCTAACAGTGAAATAATGTGGGGTCTGTTGTGAAGCAAAGAGGTGCTGCATTATGCCCCTGCAACAAATGCACCACAACTATATTTCATTTTCCAAAAGATAGTGATAAAGCTCTTGCATGTTTTATACAAATCTGAACTTGTCTACTTTAGTTTCCATAGTGATAAGATTGGTTTTTCAGTGTCCTCTTGTCAAAAATGGCTGTCTTCCTGTTCTCTGGCTGTTGAATGTGTCTCGGTCATTGTTTAGACAGCAAATAGACAGCAGCATGGTTGGTTGGACAGAACTTGGAGTTTTGGAACACACATTAATCTTTCTTGCTCAAGTCTCCATACTTGATTTAGCTACCTCTGCAGACCAGAACAAAGATTAATTATTACTTCAAAGCAGCTCCTTCTTTGAATGTGCAAAGCTATGCAAATTCTTCTATCCATTATATGATATATTTAATTCATTTCCTCTTGGCTCTCCCAAAAGCAAGGCTGGTCAATACACCATAAACCCTGAAATATAAGTCAACATTTTCACTGTTTAATTTATCAAAGTATGTTCTCTCAACAAGTACTTTGGCACAGAGAAATACTCCAAATCGTTCAGCTGACTGTGAGTACAGAGACTTGCCAATTGCAAGTAATTTCCAAAGGCTGCATTAAAAATGAATATTTTGGTTTGTATCCAATGTTATGCCTACTCAGAGCAAACCCATTTAAATTAATAAACATGTGTCTGTGGAGCTATGCAGTGCTTGAACTAAGCAACAGGCCGCAACTTAGAAAAGCAGCTAAGCCATCACAGAAGGCAGCTGCCTTGACCTTATCTAACAAAGGTTGAGGTGGCTTCGTGATCCTCCAGAAAAAAGCAGAGTCCCTTTCATATAGCCTTTCTTAACACCCCGTATAAAGAAGCAGTGCCAGGGACACTGATAAGACAGGACTGTCACTGTCACACAACTCCTGTCACACTGTGTGGGAGTTTATACCACAAGGATGGAGTACCTTTGGTCGTCCTGATGTTGTTGGGATCTAATTCCCATCAGCCTTAGTCAACATGCCCACTGACTCCATAACAGGTTTTATCTCAGTCAGGTAGCACAGCATCCTGAACTTTGTTGGAAAGGCTCAAGAGCTGCAGAGCTTGCTGGTTTCCAAAGCTTAGGAGGAGTTACTTATTTGGACTTTGACAACAAAGCAATGAAACCCTATGATGGTTTTTTGCAGTTTGTTTAACTTTTGGATTTATGCACTGAACTGCCCTGAGATATACGGGTATAGGACCGCATAATGAAAAAAAAAAAAATCCAATGTGCAGATTTCAGCATGGAAACTGAAACCCACCCAATTCAGTTCTAATTTGTGTCCTACATGCCTCCTTTGAGTGACAGAGCCTGCCTTCTGGTACATGGCAGGTTTTTGTGCACAAACACTCTACAGACTTTTAACACTTGTAGTCATGCAAGTAGAGGAAAGAATGCTGTGGGAAGTGACTTAGACTCAAATTCTACTAGCCCAGAAGATTAAATCAGTTTCTCATATAAAAAAAACAAAACTTAGGCATCAACAATGTCTAAAAATAAGGAAAAGTGCCTTGCCTTGTATATATCCAGAAAGCCTTGACATGACACACTTAAGCTTTAGGGCAAGCTGCTCATAAAAGTGTAAAATTCAATTACACAGGAGCCTTTTAGTGACAGTGTTGTCCAGTGAATTGTTAACAGATGGAAGAGAAAACCCCACAAACCTCAAACTACCTGCTTGAAAGAAAAGGAGAGCTCAATCTTCTGCACATGGGCTTCCATCATCCTGAAATTGACAGTCATTTCAGAACTAATTAGTGTAGATATGAGAATAAGTCTACATAGTAGGATAAAGTTGCCTTGATTATGTGCCTGGCTTGTGGAGCATCACCTTCCTTCATGAAACCAAATGTACACTAGATGGATGTCATTCAGCATATAAGCATCTTTTCAAAATGCCTTGGCATTGTCTTAACTTCTGTCAAGCAGGAGGGTAGACTTTTCAATGAGAGCAGGGATAAGAAATGAGGAGAAATGGCAAGGGATATCATTATGGGAAGCAGAAAGACGATGACTAGGGCTACATGAAATAGTTGGAAGTAGCATGCTGCAAATAAATTACCTTGCCAAAACTTAATGCTGTTCGGCTGCTTTTTGAAATCTGATTGTGGCTACAGCAGCTTCTTCCTCCTCTTCCTTGACCTTATTTGTCCAACTGGCTATAATGACCTTTGTGATCTTGCTTATGGGATGCCAGAACATTATATTGTCTGTTGTAGCACTGTGACATCATGAGCAAAATTGTTTGGCTAAGCACAGCTATTTGAATCAAAGAAAGGTGTGCAAATGAGGGTGAGAATAGTGGAGTCAAAGAAGGACACTGGTAAACAACATGGAAACAGATTGAATGTATTTGCAAGAAGTCACAGAAAACAGAGACTTGTGCAAACAAGCACATAATAAAGCATGGTCAATGCCTCCAGCTTCTCTTCTGCCTGGAATACCATTTTGCCTAGTGAATACCATTGTCCCAGCCCAGCCTTTCAACTCTCATCAGCCCCAGCCAGCCAGAGAAGTTTTGTAGGTATCAGGAAGGCAACGAGTTGGCAAAGGCTGTTCTAGCCAATTCTTCTCTTTTAGGTAAGGGCTGGAATGTGGCAGAGTCCAATAGAATCTGGCTTGGTGTGATGAAATGTGAAATAAATGTGATGAAATTCCATGGCATCTCTCTCTCTCTCTCTCTCTCTCTCCCTCTCCCTCTCTCTCTCCCTCTCTCTCAGGTTCACTACCTTATGGTTCTGTCCGCCAACTGGGCCTATGTGAAAGATGCTTGCAGAATGCAGAAATATGAGGATATTAAGTCAAAGGAAGAGCAAGAGCTCCACGACATTCATTCTACCCGCTCTAAAGAGCGACTCAATGCATACACATAAGAAAAAACCTTGTCTTACTTTCTACCATTGAATGATTTGTTGTTTAACTAAAGGCCATCCATCTATCCATTAAAAAAACAAAACAAAATGAAAAGTGCTTCTCACAAAAGATAGCTAGGGTGACATCTACATCACCCCTGTACAATTCTTGGTTGTCTAGCACTTGGTTTTCCTAATTAGTTAATAGCTTGTGTGATCAGTCTCTACTACAAAGCTCCCGAAACAGCCCTTTCCCGAATCCTAAAGTGATTATTTTCTGTTAGATCAAGAATACTAACTACTGTCAAATACGGAGATGTGTTTGATTTTTTTTAAATCACTTTGTATGTGTTATGCATAACACCTTTTTGCATTGTTTCTTATATGTTTTTGAAAAGGAAAAAAAAAAGCTTTTTATACTTTTTAGTTTGGATTTTGGTAAGTACTTTAACTACAGGTATACTTCAAAGGGACCACGGTACATCACGTACAATTTCTAGAGGAGGCACACTGCTGACATTCCTTCAGATTTGGAAATCTCGCCAGGTGGACCGGTGGGCATCTTGACAGAGGGGTCCTGAGAACATTTTAAACAATCAAAGGTGCAATTTCTAAATTTGTAAGAGTAGGTAAAAAACAAAACAAAAAGAAGTGCTTCTTATCTTTGTTAACATTGTATGATTCTTCTTCATGTACTTAACAGAGTATTCTTCTCTCTTATCAAAATTCCATTGGTGGCTATTCATGTTTATATTGTGAGCATGCAGACCGTGGTGCTTGTAATGCATGGCCATTTGTCTTTTTCAAAGCGTATTACCTTCCGCGGTTACCTTCCAAGAGTCGCAGTGTATAGAACCAATGTTACATACAGCTATGCGTAGGTTTCTGCAGAATGATCGCTGTAATCCCACAATGGTTATGCTGAATTGAAGCTGTTCATGTGCCGATGTGAGCAATCGCTGCTTAGCTACATTTATGAAAGTGATATATCTATAATACAGCAACCTCTTAAAGAGTCAGAAGTCTTTTTACCTGCTTTAAAAATTTAAGTGGATTGCACCTGTCTGAACTATACATATACTGTATGTGATATATTTAAAGGAGGCTTCCATAAATGTAATAGCTTGGCTTGTAGCTTTCCTACACACATACTGGTTTACCTGTCTTATGTTAAAGTGAGGTTAATGGCTGCTACTGGACCTATTGTTTGGAAGTGTTAGTAATATATTTGAACCTTTATTTTGAGTAAGAAAATATTAAGAGAAAAGTCAGTAATGTTAATCTGAAAGAAGTACCTGTATTAAAAAGAAAAAAAGAAAAACCATACAAAAAAAGGGGGGGACATCAGTATTATTGGACCAAAATTGGTGTTTTTAATTTTCTTTTTTCTTTTGCCTATTTCTAATGCTACAAGAATGCTGTAAAGTGTCTTTTAAAGTGATGTATCCTGACAAGACATTTTTGTCAGCGTTAAAAAAAAATCCTAGCTAGTTTTGTGCACTTATTGGACCATTGTGAATTCTCTCTCAGTGTAAGTGCATTTCTAATAAAAGTTCTTGAGTAAAACTCTTCTTTGTACTATTACTAGTCATGCATCATCAGTAATTTTTAACAATTCTTGTAGTAAGTAGAGGGTAATACTATAGTTACTTGTGGCATGTTTATGCATCAAGTAGTATTAGTTAATTTTGATTTTTTTTAATTATAATTTTTTAACTTTTTTTTTTTTACACTTTACTGTCTTACGGGGTCAACATTTTCTGATATGTGCAGTACCAGTATTTACAGTTCTGCAGAAACTATTATGAACCTCTTTCGATTCTATATTGTAGTGTTTCAGTTTTGTGTCTTAAAACAGTGTGATGATTTTTAAAACAGTGTCTTTTAAACTCCTGTAATGATGTTGATGCTTTTGGCTTTTCTCTGGTATTAGAGTTTGTATTTTCACAAAGAATGCTTTGTAGCAGGCATTACAATTAATCTGTTTTGTACATAAATGTGCCAACAGCTTGATGGTGGCGTTTTTGAAATGTAGAACCAAGTGCTTGCAAAAATGTAATAAATACACTTGTGTACTTTGTGTACTTATTAGTTGTCCGTGTTTCATTTTTCACCTTTTGATATAAAATTTTATGTATTGGACATTTCAGAGGGGAAATGTTGTTAAACGTGTTCTTGATAAGTTACTGTTTTCTTGTTTTTCATAAGGAACATTTACCAACCTGATTGTTCTGTCAAGAGTGTATTAAATCTAAAGGCTTTGCTTTAAGGTTTTAATGGAGCTTCATCAGAGCTCCAGTACTGGTCAGGTTTCCACCATTCACTTTAATATCAGGGACAACTTTGCATGTACATCCTCAGGTGAGATTCCACAGGACTTAGGAGAGGACTTAGGATCCTAAAGTATCACCTTTAAGTTGGGATTGTGTTGTTCCTGCATTCTTCCTTCCTACTTATCTCAGGCACTTGTAGTCAGGGGCAGAGCATCCTATTTCACCATTTGTGGCAAAACGGGCAATGCTCCCCTGCCTCTGCCACCACCTCTGCCAGCTGCAGAGAAGCTGGTGAAATTTCGCACACTCCACAAGATCTCACACGATTTTGGTGAGATCTCATTGGAAATCAGTATTGATGCTGGTTACATTTCTCTGCCTGTGGCAGAGGCAGTGGGGCAGGTGAGAGTGCCACCTTGGAGGCCTCCGCTCCCTGAGGCAGTGGCCTCATCCCACCTAATGGCTGTGCTTATAGTGCCAGCCTGTAGGCCATGCCAAGCAACTATGTCAAGTCCTTCAGAGGAATCTGCCTTTGGCTGAGATACCACTTAACCAGTTGCTTTGAACTGCAAGTGGGGGAGTGTTGTTGTACTCAGGTCTTGTTTTCAGATTTCCTATGGGGGGGGGACCTTTGGCACTCCGGTTCTTTCAGAACTACAGCTCCCATCATCCCTGGCCATTGTCTATGTTTGTTGGGGTTGATGGGAGTTGTAGTTCAGATACATCTGGAGGACCACAGGTTTCCTACATCTTCCATAGGTCACTGAGAAACAGGATGGTGGACTAGATGGGCCTTTAGCCTGACCAATCAGGACTCTTCTTTTGTATTTAGGTATTTCCTTTTCAATGGGTTGTGACTGGGTTCTCAGTGCTTTGTCTTATGACAGAAATCCTGTCATCTCCAATTCTACCCTTCCTCGCATTGGATTGCTTCATATTTGTTTCAGCAGGGAATACTGAGAATACTGAGAATACAAACAGGCTCTTTTTCAATAAGCTAAAATCAAAGCTTCGGCAGTTATATTTCCCTCTCGGCATTTTATGGGCTGTGTGTGCAAGTTTTGAACCATCTCATGATTTATTTTAGTGCACTGACAGAGTAAGCAGCTTCCTCTGAGCAGGGAATGGAATCTTTGAGACTCCAGCAGGAACCTTAAAATTGTTCTGGCAAGTTCAGATATTGGGTGTACAAGCAGACCTGCAACAAAATGTTGCCATAGTATGCAGTGCTCTTGTTTACTGTGGCAGCCTCCCAGCGTGCCAGCCATGCCTTTATTCAGAACACTCCATTCCATCTACCACCCACCCCAATAGGCACTGAGCAATCTTTGACCACTGAGTATTCTCAATCGTTTTGGGGGTGTTGTGGGCATTTTCTCCACTTACAAATTTTTCAAAAATATTATGTTTGTTACTTCTGTTAACCTTGGGGACCCCACAAACCTCTTGATATCTGCCTTTTGCACATGGCTAGTATCATTTCGGTTACATAAGCAATGACACTCACAGCCCAAACATCAGAAATACAGGGCACCTACAGAAGTGCTTGAAGAAGGAATCCATATTCTAATTACAACATGTACTTCTATCATGTTACACTTTTGTCTGTTTGTCAGTGATTGGCTAATAGGGGCATTGTTTTCTAGAAAATGTGAGAGGCAGTATTTGAAAATGATTCTTTTTTTAAAGGAACATTTTTCAGCATCTTGCCTTTGGAGTCAATTTATTATTTTATGAATCTGTCATGGATTCTCTAAAAGCTGTCTTATGTGTCAGAAGCCCACAATAAAAGAATAGACCTTGGTTCAAAATAACATCACATCAAAGATAATTGATATTCTATTTCTTATGCCATAAATAAACATTATTTTGGAGTGGGTATCTTCTTTGCTGAAAAGATCAAGAAATTGGAATGACAGTGTCTCATTAGTTCTTAGCCTTGGGTGTTACTGATATCCATATAGTTGGATGATTATGCACATATGATAATACAATTTATACTGAATATATGACTGCAAAGTTATCTTAATTTTTTATGAGCAATCTATGGCTACTGTGTATCCTCAGTCCTAAAGAAAGGTAGTAATGAGTATCATTATTTCAACAGTTTTTCCACCACCATATTGTTGATATATTCTGTGCGTTCAGGTTGATTGGACCACTATTCATCTGAGCTTTTTTGAATGCTATCCTATACCTGCTTATCTGGGAGTAAGCCTCACTCAGTGGGACTTACTTTTGAAAACTGATGTAAAAATTGGGGTTTGGCTTTTGCTGCAAAACAGACAAATAATCAGCCTTGCTTTTCACTGGATCTGGTCTCCATCCATTTTTCTCTGACCAATCATGGACTTAGATCATGGGCAGAGTCATATTGGGAGTTGGGCAGCAAAAGCCATTTCTGTCACGTCACACACACATGATTTCATTGGCTCTACTCGCTGTCTTTCTCTTGTAAGCAGTCCTTTGGTGGTGAATCAAATGAGACTTGAATCCACAATATTTGTTAACAATTGGAGTGTTTTTTTTCCTTGGGATTGGTAGGGTAGAAGGCAGGGAGGTCAAAAGTAGGTGGAACCAGCCAGAGCCAATGAAAGGAGCTAGAAGCAATGATGGACAGAGCTAACTAATTCTGTTATTGTGTCTGTCCTCGCCCTAGCTGAGTTTTACAAAGGCAACCCTGAGATTACGGAGAAGTCTGACAGCCACTGCCACGCACTGGACTGGATGCAAGCAAGCAAGGAGGTGGGGCTGGCTGAGGACAGACTGAGCTTGGTGGGGCAATGTCCCACCTGCCCCAATGCATCAGCCTCTACTGTTCATTGATGTTCTTACAGGCCACCCCAATCTCCATCGAACAGAAGCAAGATTCCAGGGGTCTTGGCACTTAACCAGGGATTGTGTTCCTTTGGAATGAGGCATGGTGGAGACTGTAGGGTCTTTAAGAAATATGATTTAATTACACATATTTACACCTAGGTTTAGGTGTAGGAGACACCCCAATAGTGTCTCTTGTTCCTCCCATAGCTTCAGCCAGCAAGTAGGCTTGAAATAAGTGTTTTTTATTTTCCCACCCCACCTCAAGCCTAACAGCTTTTCTCATTGACACCAAATCCTGGATGGTTGGGCACCCACAAAATTTTAAGTGTGGGTGCTTGGCCAAGTGACCCAAAGCACTGCAGCAGGGTGCTCTGCTGGGCCCTCCCACTGCAGCGGCGACATGTGGCATGTGTTGCACATGATGTCACACACACATGCTGAGCACCCACAGTGTTGGATGCAATCCTGCACACCTGGGCCTCCCTCTTTAAACGCAATCTCCAGGAAGATCACTCCCTTCCTCAACAATTAAGTTTGCAAATCCTTGTCCCGGAGCCAGTAGAGGACTCTTTTGAAACCTAATTACAGTGTCAGGTGCTGTTAGAGTTCACAGCTGTAGATGAGAGGGACATTTCCCTTTCCCGCATTGACTGTTCTTCCCTGAAATTGCCTCTCCTTAGTTGAAATTGGGCTTTAAGGGTGCTAAGAAAAATCTTCTTTGGAATCTAATTGTGGCACAAGGGTAGTTTTTGGAAGGGGGAGTCACAGTGGGGAAATGAAGAGTTAACTTTCCTCTTCCTAGTTGTAAACCCCCAGATTTCCCCCCATGTCACAATTAGGGTTGAACAGAATTCTTTCAAGCTAAATTGCAGCTGGAGAACAGTGAGGGGGGGGAGAGGCTGTGGGTGCATGTGCACCCATGGGTGCTTCACTGATTACCTATGAGCTACAGTTAAGTAAGATGCAAGGCATGTATAGAAACTTATTAGCTCTTCTAAAAGGTATTTGCCTTGTTACCTTCCAGCTCTCAGACAGTAATGGGAGTGCAGTCAAAGCTATTCAAGGATTAATAGTGCATGTCCTAGCTTTGCACATTAGTCAAAGCTAGCTAGGAGAATGTTTACTAGTAATGGCAAAGGATTTCCTGACTTGGAAAGGCTTATTTTGACAGAAGCTAAGAAATTATATTAGCATTGCAAGAAAATAAACCCATTTGTTATTTAAGTTTGCATAATATAAAAGGAAATGGAATACAGGAAATGCGTTATATATAAAATGGGAGAAAGCATTTCATTAATCAGTCCTTGGGAAAGTGATGGTAGTTAAGCTTTGCCATAGTGCGCTGGAAATAGGCAAGCGTGTTCACAATGTAAGACCACACGAATACTCTATTTGTTTATGTAATTGTGGCTAATTATCATTGTTTTAAAGCTAATGCTTCTGACTTCAGTTCATTTCATTCAGAGCCCTCCAGTGGGAATCATTTTTATTTCATTTTAGTGGATGCTTAGTGAATGTTGTTCACAAGATTCACATGTAAATTTATTAACTTATTTAGAGTATTTATACAGTATAGACTATCCTATAAGAAAGCCTCGGGGTGGACATAAGAAGAAATAAAACAATTTAAAGTGTAATCTCTTTCTCTCTGTCACACACACATAGACAGACATGGAGCAGCATCAGTTACAGAGAGAGAGATTAAAGCTAAAACAGATTAAAAGTTCATGGAAAATTTTAAAAATTGCCTGGCACTGAAATTAGCCTAGATAAGCCACAGCTTGGGAATCATGACTGAAAAGGCCCTTGCAATATCTCATGAATAGGCAAACTCAGCCCTCCAGATATTTTGGGACTACAACTCCCATCATGCCTGACCACTTGTCCTGTTAGCTAGGGATGATGGGAGTTGTAGTCCCAAGATACCTGGATGGCTGAGTTTGCCTATGCCTGCTGTATCCCATTTGTTGGGTGCATTTGGAGAAACAGCTTCAAAGATCTCAAGGTCTGAGTAGGCACATGTGTAGGGAGGTGATCTTTCAGGTCCCCCGGTTCCAAAAATTGAAGGGACATAATTAAAAGTCAAAACCAGAATTTTGCATTTCACCTGGAACGGTCTGGAGCTAATGAAAATTGTGAAACACCAGCATGGTGCACTCACATCAGTGAGCCCTTCTTAGCAATCTTGCAGCCCTAGTTTGAATTAACTGAAGTTCTTGGACCATTTCCAAAGTTACCCCATGCACAATGCATTGCAGTGGTCCAAGAATGAAGTTATCTGGGCAGAAACATCTCAAGCAAGGCTCTCCTTGCTCAGGTAAGGCTGTATCTGGCATACCAGTCGAAACTGCAGACAAGCACTCCAGAGAGACAGCATGCACATAGCCAAGACGAATCAATGAGCACTGAGAACCTGGTTCTTTAAGGCAGAAGTAGGGAGCCTCTTCCAGCCTAGGAGCCATGTGTCCTTGTTGGCAATCTATTGGAGGATGCATGCCTGTGAAATAGCTGATAATGCCTTCAGTTAGTTGGTAGATGTTTCAGTGTCTATCAGCTGCTACATTGCTTACAATTGATGCATTCCCATGTTATTAAAGACCAGGCACAGGCAAATTCGGCCCTCCAGATGTTTTGGGACTACAACTCCCATCATTCCTGACCACTGGTCCTGTTAGCTAGGGATGGTGGGAGTTGTAGTCCCAAAACAACTGGAGGGCTGAGTTTGCCTAGGCCTATTAAAGACTATAGTAAGAAAAAGGCTCCTAAGCAGTTTGCAAAACATAGAAAGCAATTATAGAACAATGTTCCTGTAGTCAATAATTAAAAATGCACCATAATTGAAATACACAAGGAAACAATCCCATTAAGCCATTAAAACATGGGTGTCCATAATTAAAATATGCAATAAAGCGATCTCATTAAAACAACACAGCAATTAAGACAGGAGAGTCAAGTTGAAAGATCAGGGGAAGAGCTGGTGTAAACAGGTGCACCTACAAAAGCTGACAGGATGCCAGTCCACATGGGATCTATCTCGTCTCATCAGAGAGTGCATTCCACCACACTGGTAGCATTAGTGGAAAAAGTCCACCTATGGGTCACTACAAGCTGATACTCACCAAACTGAGGTCAGACTAACTGGGTTCCATTTATTGATCTTAATGTCGTTACTGGGCAACAGAGGGGAAGTTGGTTTTGCAGGTAAGCTTGTCCAGAGTTTTTCAGGGCCTTATATGGAAATAACAAGGCCTTAACTCTGGCTCAGTGGCTAATTGGCAGCCAATGGAGATCCCTTATGTGGTACTCAATGCTCGGGCTAAGGCATTCTGCGTTAGCTGCAACCTCTGGACCAGCCATACAGAAAGTCGATTGTTGTCTCCTCCATGAATTTCTCAAATCCTCTTTTTAAAGTCATCCGAGCTGGTGGTCACCATTGCCTCCTGTGAGAGTGCGTTTCATAGTTTTCTGCTGTGCGAAAAAGTACTTTCTTTTATCTGTCTGGAATCTTCCAACATTCAGCTTCATTAAATGTCCATGTGTGTTACGAGAGAAGAAGCAACACTTTCCCAACTCTACAATATTCTCTTTAACGTGAGGCAGCCAGAACTTTAAACAGTATTCCGGAGGCTTAGGTGAGGGGCAGGTAGTAAATAAATAAATAATGCAGTTACACCATAGATTTGTATAATGGCATTATGATGTTACAGCTTCCATGCACTGGGTCAATGTCTTTTTTGAACTGTCTGTTATGACTTCAATATCTCATTCCTCATCAGTCACCACCAGTTCAGACCCCAACTGTGCTTAAGGACCATCCCAAACTTTTGAAACTTTCTACCCTTAAGCAACTTTCAGAAGAGTGGGAGGACTTTTTGTTTTTTAAGGCTGTTACTGTATAGAAAAAGATATTTTAATATTCCACAAACGGAGAAAGTTAAACGCAGTTTAATTCGTCATTTTTATGTTGTTTTCAAATTGTTGCTTTTCAAATTACTATAGAGATTTCTGTTTCTACAAGGCAGAAAAGTCAAGCAGCATTTATCTAAACAGGGAAGTATTTTTTCATCAATGAATGTTTGCAAACACTTTCATTCTCATTTAGGTCTTTCAGGAACTTATTTATCCGTCCCCTTTACATTCCTTTTGAAGCAACCTTCTCCTCCCTCTCCCACCACGAGCCATAAAACTTCTAATATCCAAATATCACAAGAACACTGTAGGGCTATGGTGAAACTATAGCAGCAATGCATTCTGTTGAGAGAAGTCCTGAATAAAATGCACTCTCCTGTGCCATCCTAGAAAAACAGGTCTTTATTTTGTTTTGTGGAGTTACAATGTTCTGGAATACCCTGCACAGCTGTGACACTCGCAGGTCATAATGGTTTTTTCTTAAAATCAGGTGACTTTGAGCAACCATTCTAGGCATTCTGATGTTGGACATGGCTTCCATCCTCTCACCTCTCCTCTTTCAAAGGAATCACAGAAATAAAATAAAATGCAGAAGAAAGTAACTACTCCATGCTCATGTCCCCATTATGACTGTAGGGAATTAGGACACTAATTTTTTTTTTTTTTTTTTGGATTTGATATCCCGCCTTTCACTCCCTTTAAGGAGTCTCAAAGCGGCTAACATTCTCCTTTCCCTTCGTCCCCCACAACAAACACTCTGTGAGGTGAGTGGGGCTGAGAGACTTCAAAGAAGTGTGACTGGCCCAAGGTCACCCAGCAGCTGCATGTGGAGGAGCGGAGACGCGAACCCGGTTCCCCAGATTACAAGACTACCGCTCTCAACCACTACACCACACTGGCTCTCTAAATTAAATTAAATTAAATTAAATGCTGGACTTGAAATGCCACTCTTAGGAAAGCCTCAAAATAACACACTTTGTTTGAGAATGGGGATGGTGAGCCCACAGTCTGGAACAGGTCCACCAAGCCATTTAAGTAGCCCATAAGCCCCTCTCCTACCCATCACAGTGCTGAGCAGAGGTTCCTTTTCCAGCCCACCACAGTGATAGAGAGGAAATTGCTGCCTCTGTTCTTCAGAAGCCACTTTCTGAAGAGTAGACACAGTGGTTGCCCTTCTTACTGCAGTTCTGGCATGGGAAAGGTTCAAATTCCTCCACACAGCCCATGATTGTGATGGGTAAACTACCCCATGGCAGCACTGGGCTAAGAGGAGGGGTTTAAGCTTTACCTAACCTACTGCGGGTGGCGCTGTGGGTTAAATCACAAAGCCTAGGACTTGCCAATCAGAAGGTCGGCGGTTCGAATCCCTGCAACGGGATTAGCTCCCGTTCCTCGGTCCCTGCTCCTGCCAACCTAGCAGATTGAAAGCACGTAAAAGTGCAAGTAGATAAATAGGCACCGCTCTGGTGGGAAGGTAAATGGCATTTCTGTGCGCTGCTCTGGTTCGCCAGAAGTGGCTTAGTCATGCTGGCCACATGACCTGGATGCTGTCTGCGGACAAACGCTGGCTCCCTCGGCCAATAAAGCGTGATGAGTGCCACAACCCCAGAGTCAGCCACAACTGGACCTAATGGTCTGGGGTCCCTTTACCTTTAACCTACTGCTGTGAATGGGTGGGTGGGTGCTGGATAGGTGGAGATGAAACATCTCTATCCGGCGCTGCAATGTGGTTGAGAGTATTGTACACTCCGTGGTAGAATTCTGGAATAACTTGAATCCCTTCTTGAATTCTCCTTCCTTTCCCTTTCTCTAGAGCTAATGCTACAAACTGCCTTCCCACCAATCATGCATAGCAGTTAAATTGGTTTTCAGTGGGTGAGAGTTAAGCAAATGCTGAAGTCATCCACTGAAATAGACATCCTTAACTTTTGTGGATCATGTTTGCCCCTGTGTGAGGATCAGGCCCAGAGCTTGAATTCAATTTCTTTCTATTGTCACAGCAACGGTTTACAACTGAAGAACGTGCTCGTTAGAGTCAATGTATTTATAGCAGCCAAAATAACATTTCAGCCCACAGCATATAGTTGTTTATAGATACCATGTACCAAATGTGTTTTTCTCTTACCTAAGTGGGGAGAAATGCTATTGTGTCCTCTGCAGCATTAAATTACCAATTGGGTCTGATAAACTGAGATCCTCAGCCTGTTGTGTGAGTGATGCTCGTCTGGGTTTTAATTATCATTCAGGACATGTTTTGCCTGCAAATTTATTCTGTGTTGGCTTTCTCTTTTAGGAAGAAAAGCTAGCAGAAGTGAATGTGTGTGTTTCCAAGCCCTCCTGGATAAAAGTCACTGCAGAAAGGCTTTACTAAAATGCTAGATAGCTGTTGTGCTTAATCAGTAAAGAGGGTGTTTAGTCTGAAAGAATCTCAGACCTACTGAAGAAAGGATGCACTCTTCCTGTCTCCATAGAGCCTGATTTTCTGAATTTCAATGAAGACGGGAAAATGGCTGAACAACAGAATGAAGCAGAAGAGGAAGACTGGGAGGGACATGCTTCTTTGAAACTTGCAAAATACTGACATCTAGTGACCACAAACGTGGATCACAAATTCAAGCATGGATTTAGGGAATACCTTGCTGGATTACGTAATCAATTGGGTTGAACTGAATTGACGCTGCATCTAGTAAGACACCAAACTCCGTCTCCACTTATTCTAATATTTGAACTATTTTGTCTTGCCTGTCCTAAGACTTACATAGCTTTGATGAGACGTGCTGGTGTGTTGCGATGTTTCCACAGTCAATATTTTCCATGCACAGCTTTGTATCTGACTTCTTCACCCTATGTTCTTTGAGCAAAGCCTAATTATAACCTAATTAGCAAAATGTGCTTTGCTGTCCTGCTGCCTTTTTTCCCTGAAGAACAGATTCTTTCAAATCATAGCAGCAGAGGAATGTAGTGGCAGCTTCTTTTATTTTTGCTCTGAGCTAAAATAAAGGATGTAAAGTTCCATCATGCTTGCTTATAGTATGTTACAACCTGTTTTATGGACTACAGAATCTCTCCCCCCCCTCCTAGAAATCAGAGATGGTGGTGTCAGATGAGGGGGGACTGTATGTGTAAAACATTTTTTAATAACTTGAACTGCACACACTGAGACATTCTGAAGTAAGCATATCTAGGATCAAACTATTGATGGCCCAGTCAAAGGCATTACTTCTCTATAACTGGTTTTTTTTATATAAAACAATTACTAGTGATCAAACTGAGACTTTTAGTTTAATTTTGGCCTTAAAAACACTCTTTTGAACATTAATAATGAGAAGCCTGCAAGCAGGACCTCAGCACAATAGCACTCTCCCTACTTGAAATTCCCAGAAACCGATATATACCTATTGATAGACCATCCTCCATGAATTTCTCTAACCCACTTCTAAAGTAATCTGAATCACTATATCCTTTGGGATCAAATTCCATAGTTTAACTATGTGCTGTGTGAAGAAGTGTTTACTTTTGGCTATGGCCTTTGAAGCTCTCAATGACAAATCCCAGCTTCAGCAAAGGAAGCGAAATTTTTCTTGGCTGTGAAAAGTCCTCCCAGAAGCTTTGGAACAGGAGATGCTAAGGAGAGACACAGTTCTAAAATGTGTGTATTTATTTATATTCTTACATTTGTGCCCCACCTTTCCTGCAAGGTGTCATGCATGTGGTTTCCAGGCAATCACCCATCCAGGCCTTGAGCAGACCTAGGCCTGTTTAACTTCAGCAAGTTGGTGGCCTTGTGTCCTTTCTGACTGCACTCCAGGTCAGGAGCTGGGAAATGATGGGAAATTAGCAAGGAAGGAGTCACCGGAAGGAAAAGCAGGAGCATGAAGGAAAAGACATAGAGGTGAACAAGATCAAAAGGGGAAATAAAACCCTGAAAAGTTGAGGAAATAACTCAGGCCTGGGGGCTCAATATGGTCCCCCAGGTCTCTCTGTCTGGCCCCCAGGATGCTCACCAGGCTGTACCCCTCACTAGTCTTGCATATCTTCCCAAATACTTTTGCTAGGCAGGGATGCATCCTTGAACTCTAATAATGTGTCATGCTTACCTAGATGGAGAGCAGAGTGTGTAGAAACTAGTGCAGTGTAAAAAGGTAAAATGTACATTTTATTTTTATTTTTGCACTACCCACTGCAGTCTAGTCCCCTACTGGCTCTTGGAGAGTTGCCATAAAGGTATTTGGCCCTTATACTGAAAAAGGGTTGCCATCTCTAGGTCTGTGAAAAACTATTACAATATAACAGGAATATATTGCAAATACATTACTGATGGGAAGGAGGTGAGTAAAAGAAAGAAGAATGCTATGGGATAGTACTGGCTGAGTGACAGTGCAAGCAACGGTTGAAAGGAGCAGTGTGGAGAAATAGTGTGATCTGAGAGGGGAAATGGATGCTGGAGGTATAGAACTGAATAAAGAAATGACTGACACATAGTGGAGCTCAGCAGTTAGCTAAATAAGCCTTACAATATCTCATTCTCCTGCACTTATAGTTCAGCAATATCTTGAGGGCCATAGCACCCTCCTGTGGTAAACACTATTTTATTTAGCTACACATCCCTTAATAATTATTTATATTCATCAGAGTGTCGTCCCAATAAAAGGTCCATGAGAGAGTTGCCATGTGATTTTGTTGTTCTTGCAAATTTGCCAAGCTTTCAAAAGAAAGAAAGAATCCTTCTCTCTCGCACCATATATGTAACATGCAGTGTAAACCAGAGCCTACTTATTTAAATGCCCATTGAGCAATTTGCACTGATACCTACCTTAGTCCACTGCAGGAAAGACAAAAGAGCCTTGGGACACCTTAAGGACTAAAAAGAATTATTACGACATAAACCTGGAGTTGCCAATATGATGTTCCCCAGATGTTATTGGAATAGGCTCTGACCTATGAAAGTTTGTGCCATAATCAATGTGTCCGTGTTTAAAGTGCCAAAAGACTCCAACGCTTTCGATCAAGAATAAAAGGAAAGTATGAATTGTGCACTCATGTACACAAGACTCTTGTTTACAACAAAATGAGTTTTGTGGCTATACAAAGTTTAGGATGTGATGATCATAAGGACTATTTGGTTTAGGTTTTGGAGTGGAGGCAATGAACAATTTTTGAAGAGTTGCGGCTCTGCAAGGGTTAGCCTCTCCCCTAAGCATCATTTTCTCCATTTCAATTTTAAAACAAACAACTTGCATAACAAGATTTAATTCACCATGGCTGATCAGTGTAGTGCACAATGGCCACAAGATGTCATCATAAGCCTGCTGTGAGGAGTGAGAGCCTCTGCGAATTCGCAACGTACATGTTATTATGTGAGTATGATGCAGTTCCCATATGACTGCAATTAATGGCAAAAAAATATGAATTTCATCCATAGATTTGTGGAGACTCTTGAGAGTCCCATGGACTGCAAGAAGATCAAACGTATCCATTCTTAAGGAAATCAGCCCTGAGTGCTCACTGGAAGGACAGATCCTGAAGCTGAGGGTCCAGTACTTTGGCCTCCTCATGAGAAGAGAAGACTCCCTGGAAAAGACCCTGATGTTGGGAAAGATGGAGGGCACAAGGAGAAGGGGACGACAGAGGATGAGATGGCTGGATAGTGTTCTTCAAGCTACCAGCATGAGTTTGACCAAACTCCGGAAAGCAATGGAAGACAGAAGTGCCCGGCGTGCTCTGGTCCATGGGGTCATGAAGAGTCAGACACGACTAAACGACTAAACAACAACAACAATATGTTGTGGGTCATGTGGGTTGGACAGAAAATGTGACAAAGCACCAGGCATAAAGAACCACCCTGTTGAGCCAAGCCAAAGGCCCATTTAGTCCAACATCCCGTTCACCACAGTGACTAAACAGGTGCATCTGAGACACCCATGAGCAGGACATGAAGAAATCGCCCTCTCTCAGCGTTCTGCTGTCACTGGTATTCAGAGGCATGGTGCCTCAAATTCTGACGGCGGTGCATAGACATTGTGACTAGAAGTCATTGATACCCTTTCCACGAATTTGTGTAATCCAATTTTAATGGGATTTAAATTGGTGCTATTACTGTAATGCCCACCACCAATGGGACGTCATGAGGTGCGGAGACTGTGAAAATTAACAGCAGGACCACAGTTCAACAATATGCGATAGTGGAGGATGTGTGTATTTCACACATGTGTGAATGTATGGAGTGTCCAAGTAGAGAAGATGCACAGGGATGGGCACTTTCTATGAAAGATCCCACTTATCCCAGGAAATTGTGCACATTCCCTATCTGAGGAAAACAATGTGACTACTCATAGCTCAGTTGCTAGGGCACAAGACTCTTAATCTCAGGGTTGTGGGTTCAAGCCCCAAGTTGGGCAAAAGATTCCTACATTGCAGGGGTTGGTCTAGATGAGGCTGTGGTCCCTTCTAACTCCACAGTTCCTACGATTCTATTATTCTAATGCATGTTCAGTAGGCAGTGTTCAAAATTCTGTGTTATGTTCTTTATACATCCATATTTCCCACATTGCCCAGTAGCTGTTTTTATACACATTCTTCATTAAACTCTCAAAACGTATAGTCCTCAAATACTTAGATGAGCATTTGAGAACCCTGTAAAATCAGTGTTGTAAAGCAGACTGGGAGCCTCCACTAAATTCCCTGCTTTACAAGAATGTGATGGTGATGGAGTGGCGAGATAAATTATTTGACTATATTGAATTGGCTAGACTGACAGAAGCCATTAGGGGTCAGCCCAAGCAAAATTTTTAAAAAGAATGGGGAAAATATAGAGAATACCTTAAAAAGCAGTGCCCTCAAATTAATACTTAGACTTGTTTCGATTATTTCTGCAAAATAAATTATGGTATAAAAGTTAAAAACAGAAAGAAAATGGGGTAATAATGAACTAAGGAGAAGGCAGTTTACCAAAAGCAAAAAGAGAACAGTGTTGAGGATGAAGGAAGTCAATTGGAAGAAAAGAAGAATTGAAATATTATACATACACACACACACACACACACACACATATATATATATATGACTATTTGATCTGTGTAAGTTTCCGTATGCTATTATGTTCTATTTGTATTTATTTGTATTTTTGTTTTTTTATTGTGTATTATTACTTTTATGTTTAGTTTTATGAGTGTGTGTGTTGTAAAATAAACTTAATAAAAATATTTTTTAAAAAAAGAATGTGATGGTGATGGAAATGGTGACATGGATGGAGCTAGCATGTTATTCCCCACCCCCAACCTTTGTTTGCATCTTAATTTAATTTTAATTATTTTTATGAATTGAATTTCTATACTGCCCTTCATCCAAAGATCGCAAGGCAGTTTACAATATAAAAACCCAAAAATACGTAGTATTGAAACAAACAAAATCAATAACCCACCCACAGTTTAAAAGGCCTGGGAGAAGAGGAATGTTTTCACCTGGCACCATAAGATACGTAACTTCCCTATGGAGAGCATTGCAGCAGCAGGGAGTCACCACAGAAAAGGCCTACTCTTGTGTTACTGCCCTCTCACAGAGACAGCACACAAAGAAGAGTGTCAGATAATGATTGCAGGGTCTAGGTCAGTTCATATGGGGAGAGGTGGTCCTTTTAATGCAAAGAGAGGGCTGCTCTGGTAGCTTTTGGCAATCACAATATGAATTTGACGACTGAAAGATCCTGTTCCCAGCAACTTCAAAATTATTAGATGTGAAGATATGCAGCTGTTTTTAAATGTTCTTAATGGGTTTTTTTGTTTTTTTTTTGCATGTTTTACCGCAGTTCTAGAAGGGAGGTTCCAATAAAATAGCAAAGAGATGGATGGACTGGTTTTATTTTTAATTGCATTGCCTTGTTTATTTGAAAGGAAGGGAAAGTTAGAAATGGCATAAATGATACTGGTAATAAATATAACGAAGCATAGCTATCACTTTCGTGCTTTCAGGGGCAACATAATACTGGACTGGATCATCTTTTGACCTGATTCAGTGTGAAAAGTGAAGTACCTAAGATTACATATATACTCAGAAGTGGGTCCCATTAAGTTCAATAGGGCTTATTCCTGGGTATGTGGCTGTAGAGTCACATTATAAATGTTAGTTAGATAACATCCAGTAATGATTATATACTTTATTTCTAATATGTTTGAAGATTCTTCTCCCTAAATATCACACACACACACACACACACACACACACCCCAAATATAACTTCAGGAGATCTAATAGAAAAGAGATTTTAATAAAACATTTTATACCATGCTCTCCTGAACTAAAAATTATGAGTTTGGAGCTGTTGTTTTTGATGTATCTTTTGGCCTTGGGCACAGTGAGATGGTGAATCGATCACTACTTATTAGTTTGTTTTTTACTTTATTGCAAAGCTTTCATGTGTCTGAAACAGCAATAAATTCTACTGTTTGTTTATGCGTTTGTGTGTGTCTTACAGTGGCAAAGTAAGGAATGTACATGTTTTTTGAGCTTCTGTATGAGGAAAGCAAGGGAAAACCTAAGTTCTTTTGAGCAAATCCTTTTGAACTGAATGAGACCAGCTCAAGGGACAACATAGCCTTGTCCATTCAGACACAACTCTTCTCCAGAAGTCTTACCCCGTGTCTTATTTAGGTCTGTATCTTCTACTTCATCCTTTCCTTTCAGATCCACTCACCCTAAGAATACTGAGGAATCAGCTTTCAAAATGTTTGTTTTATATACAGTTTATGAGAGTTAACTGTGTATGTGGGGTTATGTAAAATGTTAAGCTGAAAATACTAAGTATCCCTTGCTGGCTGGCAATTGGCTGTTACTTAGTTGCATAAGACTGGTCTGGGAAAAACTAGGTTATTTTTATACTAAGTTAGAGGAGTGTAAAATTTCACTTCCAGTTGGGTTGCTGGATAGCAATTCTTGGTCACTCATTGGATGGAGAAAGCAGGGTGATGGAGGAAAATTATATACCACTCAAATTGATTGGATGAAGGGCAGGCTGGCCCAAGACATTTTGCCACCTAAGGCAAAACAGAAAATGGCACCCAAAACCCCATTCCTCCTCTTCCTCCACTGCTACCCTGCAGTGACTAATAATAATTGGCATATAAATATGGAATATGAACTACGCTTTACAGTCAGGAAGGTAGCCGTGTTGGTCTGACACAGTCGAAATAAAAAATTTAAAAAGGTGCTACTTGACTATTTTTTACACTTTACAGTGTTATGTATTCAAGTTACTGTATTTGGTAGCAATTGTCATTTATAATAACAATAATCTTATAACTTATTTGTTGATAAATGCTTCATTTGACAATTCTGAAAGATGGTAACTCTCAGAATGGAATTTTTGTGGGCTTGTCTGAATATTCATCTATAGCTTTGCTTTTAATTGCATATATCTCTGTCCTGTGACATTTGAGTGAAAGGAGCAATGGATCCAAACTACAAGAAAGAAGATTCCACCTAAACATTAGGAAGAACTTCCTGACAGTAAGAGCTGTTCGACAGTGGAATTTGCTGCCAAGGAGTGTGGTGGAGTCTCCTTCTTTGGAGGTCTTTAAGCGGAGGCTTGACAACCATATGTCAGGAGTGCTCTGATGGTGTTTCCTGCTTGGCAGGGGGTTGGACTCGATGGCCCTTGTGGTCTCTTCCAACTCTATGATTCTATGAAAGGAAAACTAGAAATATGGTAGGAAAATAAGTAAATAAAAATCTTATAAAAGCAAGCATAAATCCTAATGAAACAGTAACAAATTTAAGGATAATATTAACCTCATTTTACCTTTATAGTTAATAATAAATAACATATTGTTATTTTTAATTACTTATAATATGTGTCTGGCTGGTTTTGCACTATGTCTAAAGTACTACAACAGCCACTAAGTTAGTAAACAGCAAAGTGAAGATATTTTGTGGCAGAGATTAGAAGGTTTTCATATGTGTGTCAATGGTAAGGTAAAGGTAAAGGTACCCCTGACCGTTAGGCCCAGTCGCGGATGACTCTGGGGTTGTGGCACTCATCTCCCTCTATAGGCCAATGGAGCTGGCATTTGTCCACAGACAGCTTCCGTGTCATGTGGCCAGCATGACTAAGCTGCTTTTGGCAAACCAGAGCAGCGCACGGAAACACCGTTTACCTTCCCACCAGAGCGGTACCTATTTATCTACTTGCACTTGATGTGCTTTTGAACTGCTAGGTGGGCAGGAACTGGGACCGAAAAATGGGAGCTCATCCTGTCGCGGGGATTCAAACCACCAACCTTCTGATTGGCAAGCCCTGGGCTCTGTGATTTAACCCACAGTGTTACCCGCATCCCTAAGTAGGATTGGGAGTAAAACAGGAACCCCTCCACACACCTGGCAAATCAGCAGTGGAAAACAGAAGCTCCACATTTTAAGGAGTGATGATTCTCCACAAAGAATGTAAGTAGAGTCCTGCTGGTTAAGGCCAAAGCCTATCTAGTCTGTTATGCAAGTCTCCCAGTGGCCAGCCAGATGCCTGTGAAAACCCTGCAAACAGGATTGGAGGGCAACAGCACTCTCACTACTTGTGAGTCTAACAGTGGGACTACAACAGTGGGAATACAACATAGTCATTGTGTCTAGCAGTCATTGATGGCTTTATCCTCCAATAATTCTCTCTGTTAACAGTTTGGTCACCTTTTTTATTTTTCATCATTCCACCAAAGCTGCCTTCCCAACTCTATCAGGGCAAATATAAATGTAACACCATTCACCCAGCAATTGTGTGAATGGTTTTACAAGTGTGAATGGCAGGCATGTAGAGCAGATCAGAACTGAGACAGCTATAGGGCAGGAAAAGTGGATTTTACCATTTAATGTGGTCCTAATCCAAAACACGCCTCTGCACCTGCTTATATGAGCCTCAAGGATTGAGGCTGATATCGACTGTAGAAGAAGGGTGAAGGGTAAAACCCTGTCCTCCACAGGGTCCTGATTCAGATCACAAGCCATGGCCCTTCAATTTACAGTTAAAAACTAATCCCTCCCCATGGAATTGCTAATTTAATAAATGAGGTCGCATTTAGTTTGGCCCTCAGAGTTAGGAAACAAGTTGTGCAAAGACGCCTTCAGAAGGCACAACAATGATATCTATTAGAAGAGAGACTTGGTTAAGTTTGATGAATGTATTGGCTTTGTGCAGTTTGTCTAACATTAATGTGATAGATCTTTTGAAATATTTGTTGAAGGTCCTGCTGTTGGGCCAAATGTCATCACAAGTAAGTTTCCATACAGTGCATTCATTAACCTGATCAATATACATTATTTGACAACCAATTGACATAAACTCATAGCATGCCCCATTCTTTTGCACTGTTTATGCAAAACAATAACATGATTTCTTTTTTTTCCTGATTAGCACCATGATGCAGTTTCTCCAGTGCTGAGCATGGCATATATCTCTGTGCACAGTTAAGTGTTTGCTCATGCAAAGTGTCTAGGAAGCAAAGCATTCTGGCAGGAAACTCCATCAAAGATATTGTTCTGCAAATTTTCAGACTCTCTGAGACACTAATGAACAGTTAGATGCAAGGAGTATATAATTTATACATCACCATGTTTGCTTATTTGTCAAGTGTGGCTTAATTAAGTCTGTACTTTCTGCCACATTCTGCTTAATCTTGTGCTATAAAATTATGGAACATTACCTCTGACTGTAACGGCTGCAGTGTGGGGTTCTATTCAGAGCCCTAGTTAACTAAGCAATGAAAAGCTCTTCATCAAAACTTCCATTAATGAAAGAACATCTACCCCAGAGCTCGGAGCAGAGCTATTCATACAGTTGTACACGTTCAGCCAGTAGGTGGGCTAGGAACTACCACTGTATAGTCTTAAAGTTATAAATATATTCCAGCGGAGGTTATTTCATCTAAATGCTTTCATCTAATTTTCTTTTCACTTCACCATCATTTTGCCCATACTGATGCTTAATCTTTCCCATTGCCCAGTGAGCTTTTAATCATGCACCTTCCTCTGTGCGCGCTCTCACTCTCCCCAGTTTCTTTTTTTAAAAAAGAAAAGAATCATCTTCTAATTGTAAGATGCATTGACCTGCAACATTCCTAAGAAATCCAATTTATTATTCTACTAATCTGAACCTAATAAATTGATTCCCACTGCCAAGCCTAGTGGCACATGAGAATGAATAGAATGCTTGCATGTAGCCATCATCATCTATAGAATATCATCACAGGTGTGCCTCTTTCCCCATCTCACTTGGACATTCCCAACCCATCTAGAGTACTGTCAGGGCCTTTTCTGTGTCTGACAGTACTCATTGCTATGAGCAGGAATGAGGAGGAGGAGGAGAGTTGTTGCTGTTCCCTGGCAGCCATTTTGTTCTGGCACCCATGACACTTTTATCAATGTATGAGTATATATGAGTCCCTTATTCTTTACCTACCAACCTCTTTCTCTCTCTGCCCCAACTACTGTATATCGCGCAGGGATCCCTGGATGATTAAGTCCAGTCAAAGGCGACTATGGGGTGCAGCACTCATTTTGCTTTTCAGGCCAAGGAAGCCGACATTTGTCTACAGACAGCTTTCTGGGTCATGTGGCCAGCATGACTAAACTGCTTCTGGCACAATGGAACACCGTGATGGAAGCCAGAGTGCACGGAAACGTCGTTTACCTTCCCACTGCAGTGATACCTGTTTATCTATTTGCACTGGTGTGCTTTCAAACTGCTAGGTTGGCAGAAACTGGGACAGAGCAACAGGAGCTCACCCTGTCGCATGGATTCGAACCACCTTCCGATTGGCAAGCCCAAGAGGCTCAGTGGTTTAGACGACAGCGCCACCCGCATCCCTGTATATACAATCCATTTGATGCAATAGAAGGGTGATTAGCATCACATGAACCAATCTGGATGACCAATCAGACAACAGTAGAGAGGTGGGTGCATGTGGTGTTTACTCCCCTATCTAGAATAGAACCATGTTGTCCGTCTGTCCTGCCTGTTTGTACTGGGGTGACAGAGAAGAGAGAATGGGAACATAGGAAATATGCATAGACCTCCAATGGCTACTAGTTGCTTGTCCCTCTGGTGAATTATGTATAGCTGAGTGAAGGGTATCTAGGGCTCTGTTGAGCCTATGGGAATCCTCCATGTATGGCTCTGTCCCCACAGCTGACCAGATCTTCCTCCCTGTATTTGCTCTACCTTATTTCTAAGCTCGATGACATTCAGGTATTTTGGCAAATAAAATAAATGGATCATCATGCAGTGATTGCTACTGAAGATGATTCTAGATTGTGAGTTGCCTATTATGGCAATTTATCACTATTTATACTTGTTGAGTTAAAATAAGACCATGTGTACAGCCATACAAATGCACCTCATCGCCATAGGATTGAACAGGGCAAAAGCGGAACATGTATTAAATTTGCTGCAGACCTTCATTCATTTTGCACTCATAACGTAACAGCTCAGGAGACAGTATGCATTTGTGCATGAATAAAAAATACAGCTTTCTAAAACTGACTTATGCCCACTGTAGATAGCCACTTAGAAAATTCAATCTGAAGGTATCCACACACTGATGTAGTTCAGGTTGGAAAAAGTATGCTATTACAGCTTCAGCTTCCACTTGCTTTTAAACAAAAGGGGATAACAAAATACTGCCTTTGTCATGAATCTACTGTGTTCTTATCTAGTATTAAGCAAGATGTAATATTTATCAGATAATAGCCCAGACTTACCTTTGATTTTGCACAATTAATATGTAAGTGGTTTGACATTTTATAAATGCATATGCCCTTTTCTGAGAACAAGAAGGCTATAAAATTTATTTAATGTACTTCAGAGTTCAGCCATCTACCTTGCAACTGCTGGAGTAGTCAATTTGGAAAGTTGGTTTTTTAAAAGAAAAATGTTCTTTTCTCGTTTTAGGGATTGTGAAGAAGTGGTTTTGCTAGGGTAGCTAACTTCTTAAGGGCTCAACCAGACATCCACCCTTTTAGGCACAGGTCTGGGCTTTTGAGGTCTGTGTCTCAGTGCTGCTGCTGTTTTATCCTACCACTTTCTATGGGAAAATCCACTGTTTACCACTTAATCAGAACAAATGGCAATTGGGTTTTCCATGGATTGCTATGTTTCAAATAGTGGTAGATAGCAGGTTTTCCCACTTTTATGATAACACTAACTACACCTAATGGGTGAGATATCACATTCAATTATGTCTGCCCACTGGCACAAACGGAGCTTGTGTAATAGGACAATTTTGACCTCGCTCAGCACACCATATTACCAAAGTTGGCCCCCAGTTGAATCTTGCCAATGATTCTTTAAATTAATGTTTGAAACAGCTTCTTTTTTAACTCAGCTAAGCAAACTAATATATAACCATCCCAATAGGACATAAGTTCTTCATTAACTCAGCTGTTTTGACCTAAGCTGAATTTCAAGACACCTGGTAACAGCTCCAACTTTTAAGTTATGACTCTGATGCGATTATATAGCCACACCCACAATGGTTGAATATTGTACGGATTATGAGAGATAGTTTGTTATTTTTGGTGTTTTGTCCTTTTAGAGCAGATCATTTTGTAATCTTATTTTTTCGGAGTGCATATTTTTGTATTTTTAAGTACCTTGACGAAATAGCCTTTTTAAAAAAAAAACTGTGTTGGAAACTTACCAACTTACCAACTGTGCTGGAAACTTACACAACCTTTAGCTTTTTTCTCTCTGACAGTTTTCCATACTCTCTTGTCTGGCATGCTTTTATGTAATTCGCAAGACTCTTTCATATGCACTATTTGCTTCAGTCAGTTATGAAGTATCTCGTATACTTAGCTCACAATAAAATCAATGACTTAGTAACAGATTTAAAGAAAAATAATGATAGTCTTTAAGAATATTAGTTGTTTAGAGCCTCTTCGATCACCCAAGGTGTTTGTGAGTGGAGCTTCTACGGACTTTGAAGGCCATGAAAATTCACATTAAGGGAGCCACTTGCTAAGGCATGCCAGGAGTAGATTGTATGAGGCCTTGAGGATATTATGGTATATACAGCGGTACCTCAGGTTACAGATGCTTCAGGTTACCGACGCTTCAGGTTACAGACTCCCCTAACCCAGAAATAGTACCTTGGGTTAAGAACTTTGCTTCAGGATGAGAACAGAAATCGCACGTCAGCGGCGTGGCGGCAGCAGGAGGCCCCATTAGCTAAAGTGGTGCTTCAGGTTAAGAACAGTTTCAGGTTAAGAACGGACCTCCGGAACGAATTAAGTTCTTAACCCGAGGTACCACTGTATGATTACAATACTTGTGAACTGGGTGATTAAAGTCACTACTCAGCTGTGTGGAATTGACAATCTCATCCTTTTCTTAAAGGGAGGCAAACATGTGACCAATTCGGAGTTCCTACGCCCTGTTCAGGAGAGCTTGAAGGGGTGGTTATGCATCTCCAGAACGAATTAAGTTCTTAACCCGAGGTACCACTGTAATCTTAAAAAAATGAATGCAAAGAGACAAAAAATAAATAAATAGTAGAAATGCAATGAATGTAACATGATCCGATTGGAACAAATGCTGAACTGTGCCTTGTTCTTCTTAGATATAGTACTAAAGGTCTTATGCTGACAGAATGCTGACAGAACTCAATTTGAGGAGTGGCCTTTTTATGTCATGTGAAGTTAGGGGGCCTGCAAGGAGATTGAAATTCAGAATACACTTGGACACCTTCCTTATTGTGTGTTTTCACCCTTGATCCTGTCTCATGCGCTGATCTACATTTCAACAAAAAGTAAGGGATGAATATATTTAAATGCAGAGTTCTGGAAAAATGATATACTGTAATGCAGTTCCCACCTCCAAATGTTTTGGACTACAACCTCCCATCATCCCCAGGCAGTGGTGGGCACCAGGTTGGGGGCAGGTTGGCAGCTATCTTTCTGAGGCTAGGAGGGAGGCCCTTTGCATCTGTGTTTCTGTCTCCTGCCTCCACCACCCCATGGATTTTGTTTCTGAACTCTACTTTCCCACAGACCCCTCCCATTAACTATATAAATATAAAGTCCCAAACTCTGGAAGTGGGGAAAAACAGCAACAATGTCTTGAGGAAGATTTCAATAGTAAGGATGGCATGAATGGGCCAGGGGTAGAATGGACAAATTTATTCAGGGTTTTTAATTTATTCTTAAAACAACAACAACAACTGGACTTGAAGAGTGATTTAATGCCTGGTTCATCTCTGAGACAATTAACTTTATAATGGGATCTAAAGAGGCTCACAAGAGTTTCTTGCTATATGTATCTGCTGAATGAGAGCAGCAAATGTGTCCAGTTCACAAAGTGACATTAAGCAAGACTTGTCTTTGGCTAACTCTTGTATTTCTACTACTGACTAATGTGCAATGGACGGGAGTGGGTTCTATGGAGAAGGGCAATAGCTCAGTGGTAGGGTATCTGCTTTGCATGCAGAAGGTCCCGGGTTCAATCCCTGGCAACTGCAGGAAGAGTTGGGAATGCCATCTGTCTGCAAGCCCAGAGAACTGCTGCCAATCAGTGAAGACCATATTGAGCAAGATGAACCTTAGTTATAAGGTGGAATTCAATGTCCACACTATGATGCTCATTCCACTTGCACCAGCATTTCTGCTTGCCAGGGGAAACTATCTCTCCCTGCCCCCTGCATACTGTTCCAGCCATTCCCTCTGCTCCCCAGAGTGGATTTGGGGAAGGCATAGTGGACATGCAAGGAGAGAAGATGGGGGAAATCCCCTTACACTAGTAGGAGTCCCTGCACTGGCTTCTGCTAGTAAGGCGACTGAGCTGAATTGAGACCTATTATGATCCACTGAGATCAATTTCATCAGATCTACAGCTTCATATTTGATAATGTCTCTGGGTTTCTTGACTTTTTTGTGTAAGCTACAGACAAAACTGACATTAGTTTAAGTGCACTTTGTTCAAGCCTTTGACAAGTCAATATTTTTGTTTTACTTGAATGACTTTAGAATACTGCATTATTATATTTTTAATTACTTGGGATATGGATTTTCTTTTCACCGAGGAACTGAATATTGGCTTGCACAGTGCATTTTATTGGTATTAATGAGTTGTGAAGCTGGTATGACTATCATTTCCCCAAGTAATTCTTGGGACTGAAGTTCTGGTGACAACTTCTATACTGGCAATCCCACAAATTTTACAACTGAACAAACCATGACATTTTGAAAACAAAATCAAACCATTGGTGTATCTAGATCCGTATAACCTCCACTGACTCCAGAGTTTCCGACAGGATTTTTTTCCAACCCTATCTGGAGACGGCAGGGATTGGACCTGGGAATTTCTACATGCAATACACATGCCCTTCCCCTCAACCAGGGATGGGCAACCTTCAGTTGTTGGGCTCTAATCTCATCAGTTCCAGTCAACATGACCAATGGTCAAGGATGATGAGAGCTGTAGTCCATCGACATCTTGAGGGCCACAGGTTTTCAATCTCTGTCCTAAGCTCTGCTCAACAAGATTTGCCCCAATTGCTCCCACCTGCACTCCAGATAACTTCCCTGTGACTAGGGAATGTACAAATTTGACCATTTTGGTTGTCTAAATGTCTCAGTTTTCTATGATGATTGAGTTATTTACATTAAAAAATATCTTGATGAAAAATTGTCAGCATTTTGGTGCAAATTTCTCCCAATAAACATTTCAGTATGTAATTCTGACTGATGGACATGTAATTTCCCCACATGTAATATAATTTTGCTTATACTGTATATGCATTTTTGCACACATCACTAGAGTACTGCATTGCAAAATGGAAAGAATTTAGAATTTTGAAGGATAGCTGTGTTTTAGTTCACATAATGTTTCAAAAAGTGTGAATTTGACAAGTTTGCCCCTCAGTGCAAACTGAATCAAATCTCTACCTCATCCCTACCTGCAACTTCATCCATATATCAGAGTCATAGAGGAAACTAAGAAGTCATTGCTGGGTAGAGGTGGTATTTAGGCAAAACTTTGTCAAGACTTTGAGAAATATTTTTATTCCATTGATTTATCATACTGGTGATAATAGTAAGGCTGGCAGCTAGTTGGATTCCCCTAGTCTTCAGAGTTGAATAATTAAAGATGGCTCACAAGGAGCACTCCACTCAGTGCTCTGCCTAGCCCTTTTGAATATTTTGGGGAAATTGCCCAGATGGAATGGTTTTTATTGAACTGCATTGTGTTTTTAACTTTTAACTAGTTTATGTGTTATGCATTTTACTTGCTGTATCCTTCCCTCTAGTCCTGTGATGAAAGGCAGGATATAAATGATACATGTCATCTTGTAAAGAGATCTCAACCTGCATTTGTATTAGAAAGAGGGAACAAAGGAAACTTTCAAATGTTCCTGGAGTTTCACACGCTAGCTAATTAGGGATATGAAAACACATACATTTAAATAAGTATTGGAGACAGCCTGAGATTTGAGAAATCAGAAGTGCCTGTCAAAAACAAAGCATATCAGTGACATGTTCGGCAAAAAGATACAGACATGCACTCAAAATGCAAACATGGAAATAAAAAAAACTTATCTCTTCACAGTTGTTGCAAAATAGATTGTGTCTTTTTCCTTCTGCATAGCAATACCTGATTTAGACGGAGATTAGACAGAGATTTTACATTATACATGGAGATTAAACCTTAGCTGAAGTTAGCAGAAATGGAGAAAGGAGGCAAAGAATTTTAAGTAGAGCTTGATAGTGCATACTCTGTGGTTACATGGAAGATTTGCCATCTCTTATGAATAATGCATACAATATGCTTCTCTTCGCAGAATAATAAGCCATCTAGTGAAATATTTGAAAGAGGCTGCAATTTACCTGGCCAGAGAGGAGACAACACAGATATTAGTTGGCTCATTATCAGTCAAAATGACTTTGCTTCAGGCAGTTTACAATTCCAAACCCCACATCTGGATCCTATGGATCCCTTTTGTTGTAATCATGCATAGCTGGGCACTGCATGCTTGGGAAATCCACAATGCTATTCTGCCTATCAGTTGTAATCTGAATTTAAAAGGTCATTACCAAATGTTAGGGAAGTTTACATGTATTTTGACCAAGCATCAGCAATGGGTGGTGGACAGCTCAAAGCATGCATCTCAGCAGGATTGGGAGTGGATTTCAGATGGAGGTGGACCATTGGGACAGATCCTGTAGAGCAGTGGCTCAAAAACAGAGGCAATCTGGAGGCAATCGGTCATACAGGTCAGGCTCCAAGCCAAGGTAGTCTGGAAAGGGATGAAGGAAGTAGCAAGCTGGAAGGTAGGCAAGCAGAAAGGGACAGAATGAAGAAGACAGGAAGACTAGGAAGCTACACAAAGCTGAAAAATGACTGTTGACCAGGACCAAGCCTTCACCTTTCTAGTCAGGTCAGATTAGAAGGAATCAACAGCATCCAGGAGGATAGAACCATGGTGGAACCTGGAAGACAAGTCTTCTCTTTCTTCCTCTATTGTGCAGCTTTAGGAAGGACCACAGCTCAGGAATAGAGCACATGCTTCGGATGCAGAGGTTTCAGGTTCAAGGAGCTGCTGGTGAGGCTGGCAACATCCACTGTCTGAAACCCAGGAAATACACTGCCAGTCATTGTGAATCAGGATTCTTCAGTCTTGAGTTTCCAGATGTTTGACTATAACTCCCATCATCTCTAGCTAGCTACACCAACCAGTCATTTAACCTAATTGTAAGGTGTGGTTTGCATTCTCCATAGTTTATATCTCCAGCCTTGGTTTGAATTTTGAAATATACAAGCAAACCATTGCTAAAAGTTGCTTGTTAATTTCCCATCTGCCCACCACTCCAGTATCTAAGGGTGGTGGCCACTGGAAGTGGAACACTGGACTTGATCATTTGTCAATTCAGACATCATGCTAAACCATGGTTTACAACCCTGCTTCAATACAGTGTGCCTGGATCTGGTTTGCTGACTGATTTCATGTCAATATTTGTTGAGGCCCCACAGTAAACCATAGTGAATCTTTGTTAACTGTGGCCTGAGGTGCTGCCTGAACTGATTCTGTGTGTTCACATTAATTTTGGACCATAACTGCTGCATTGAGAAACTGGGTAATATCTCTCTTCATCAACTTTACCAGTTTGAAGAGATTGTGTTGTATGAGAAAAATAAACATAAACATTTCCTGCTATATGGCGTAACGAATTGTGAACATGATAGACAATGTGCCATAACAATAATGGCACCAGCATATCATTTTGATATGCTACTTATCTGAAGTGTAAAAGAGCACAGACTTTCCTTTGCCTTCTTCCTCATTAACTTTCAAAGTGGGGAAGCTTTTGCACAATGTATGTGCAGTTCCACATTGTGTTTGACAAGAATATTATGCATTCCGCACAAAACAATGTACTTGTCACTAAAGAAAAATTGAGCAGCATTGAACTATCCATGGAGCTTCAGTGTGAAGATTTACATTCATCTATGTCAAGATGAAGGATTCATTACCTACATATATCTTGCTGGCTTTAGAAAACAAACACAATCTGTAATTCCACAGCACTTTTGCCAAAAGGGCTAGACTGCAGCAGATTGCTTCAGTAGGTCAAAAGAACATATGTATGAGTTAGAACCAACTTTTCTTATATAGGTGTGAGTTAGTTTCATGAATGGTTTAACACTATATGATGGACAAACTTGCCTCAATCCATCCTGACATTTATTTGCAATTTCATTCCTGGTATTTTCTCTTCCATTATAATGGCTTTATATTTTTTTACAAGTCTTTCTTCTCTTTCACCATTGATGCAGAAATACATATTTTTATGCATGTCCATCATGTGCTATTATATACATACCTCAGCCATCAACAGATATGTACACATTTATTCCTGGATTTGAACAGGATCCTCATTTCACTCAAGTCACTTTACAGAGTTGGAAAGCAATGATTATACAACTGGTAACTACAGCTTAACAGCATCCTTGGGATGCCATAAAGAGTTGACTGAAAACTGAAAGCAAATCAAATAGAAGAAAAGAACGTTTGAAGCCAACATATGTTCCTATAAAATTTAATGTGGTTTTTTTTGCAGAGGCTTTTTGTGAGTGTGTGGGTGTGAGTGCAATAAAGGCAATTCATTAAGCTCAACGGTGCACATTACATGACATTCAAAGTTAAGCTTTAGCATTTCAAGGAACAAATAAAGAACACTAGATTATAAAACAAACTTTCATTTTATAGTGGGGGGGGGGGGAGAAAGCAAAATAATTTTGGTAATTAGAAATGCTACTCAATTTGCTGAACACATGTCGTCTGCAATCAATCATAATGTCCTTCTGGACCGTCTGGAGGAGCTGGGAGCTGGGAGCACTGTTATACAGTGGTTCCGCTCCTTCCTCCTAGGCCATGTCCAGAAATTGGTGCTGGTGGAGGATGAGTATTCAGACCCTTGGACCCTCACTTGTGGGGTTCCGTCCTCTCCCCCATGGTTTTTAACATCTACATAAAGCCACTGAGAGAGATCATCAGGGGATTTGGGCTGGGTCTCCATCAATGTGTGGATGATACCCAGCTCTACCTCTCTTTTAAATCAGAACCAGTGAAGGCAGTGAAGGTCCTTTGTGAGTGCCTGGAGGTGGTTAGAGGATGGATGGTGGCTAATGGATTGCGGTTGAATCCTGACAAGACAGAAGTACTGTTCTTGGGGGACAGGGGGCGGGCTGGTGTGGAGGACTCTCTGGTTCTGAATGGGGTAATTGTGCCCCTGAAGGACCAGGTGTGCAGCCTGGGAGTCATTTTGGACTCACAGCTGTCCA
The DNA here is from genome assembly GCF_965153285.1 of Podarcis tiliguerta. Lineage (NCBI taxonomy): Eukaryota > Metazoa > Chordata > Lepidosauria > Squamata > Lacertidae > Podarcis > Podarcis tiliguerta. The sequence goes on along the minus strand of NC_139542.1, from coordinate 46,191,898 downwards.
TGGAGGTGCAGGTCAGTTCTGTATCCAGGTCCGCAGGCTGTATCAGCTCCATCTGGTCCGCAGGCTGAGATCCTACCTGCATGCGGTCTGTCTTGCCAGAGTGGTGCATGTTCTAGTTATCTCTTGCTTGGACTATTGCAATGCGCTCTACGTGGGGCTACCTTTGAAGGTGAACTGGAAACTACAACTAATTCAGAATGTGGCAGCTAGACTGGTGACTGGGAGCAGCCGTCGAGACCATATAAGACCGGTCCTGAAAGACCTACATTGGCTCCCAGTACGTTTCCGAGCACAATTCAAAGTCTTGGTGCTGACCTTTAAAGCCCTAAAAGGCCTTGGCCCAGTATACCTGAAGGAGCATCTCCACCGCCATCGTTCTGCCCAGACACTGAGGTCCAGTGCCGAGGGCCTTCTGGCGGTTTTCTCATTGCAAGAAGCAAAGCTACAGGGAACCAGGCAAAGGGCCTTCTCGGTAGTGGCGCCCGCCCTGTGGAACGCCCTCTCATCAGATGTCAAAGAGATAAACAACTACCTGACAATTGCAGAGAGTTTTCTTTGTGGTGGTAGAGGACAATTGAAAACATTTTTATGTATTATTTTATTGTGTTATTTATGAGAATGACCAGAAAATATTTATTTATCAGCTATTTCACACCTCTATCCTTGGGACTATCCTTATGTCACACTTCTGGGCAGGCAGAGTTGGTGGGGGAGACATTGGCTGGGCTCACTTTCCAGCGGCCATTTGGGGCCTCGCTTCTCTTCAGCCATGTCCCTGTCAAGTCCTACTTCACCTAGTGCCCTGTCCTCCTTGAGCATTTTGCCTGGCAAGAATATGCTTTTCAACTATTATTGCTCAACCAGTGTTGATGAATGAGATGTTTTTTCTTTATGTTTGTTCATGTTGAATAAAGGGACCTGGAGGCATTTTCCATCCAAATGTTATCATATTCAGTGGACAGGATAAATAGTTTTTGGGATGACTGTGTATGCATGTATGTATAAGACCTATTGTTTCAGTTGGCTACTTAGTACAGTGGTACCTCTGGTTTTGAACGTACAGTGGTGCCCCGCAAGACGAATGCCTCACAAGACGGAAAACCCGCAAGACGAAAATGGGCTTGCGCTACTCCGTCAATGGGCTTGCTTCGCAAGATGAAAAAACCGCAAGATGAAAAGACTCCCGGAACGGATTCTTTTCGTCTTGCGAGGCACCACTGTAATCCATTCCATTCTTAACCTGAAACTGTTCTTTCCCTGAGGTACCACTTTAGCTAATGGAGCCTCCCGCGGCCGCCACACTGCCGCTGCACAATTTCTGTTCTCATCCTGAGGTAAAGCTCTTAACCCAAGGTACTACTTCCGGGTTAGCGGAGTCTGTAACCCGAAGGGTTTGTAACCAGAGGTGTTTGTAACCAGAGGTACTGCTGTAGTACGTTTACACAGTTTGTGTGGAATTGATTAAATGACATCCTGGGATCCCACCTAGTCAGGGCACATGGTGTCATATCCAGTGTAAATGGATTCACCTGTCCCAATGGTATTTTTGAGCACCAAGCGGAGCCTGTTTTCTTCTGCACATTTCTTTCAACACCTTGTGCTTTTCCTTCTTCTGATTTTCATGACTAAAATCTTTCAGCTCTAGGATCATAATGTTAAATAGCTGTTTCAGGACCATTATGCCAACATTCCAGGATCCACCACTGACTAAAATGTTTGGGCCAAGGTGCCAGTCTGTGTTTAGTTAAAATTCCATAATGATAAAATAGTATTTACATAGTGTAGTTGGGTCAAGGGAGAGAGCCAAGAATGAATCTTACCTGCTAGAGCTGAGCCTCTCGGCACACATCATGTTCCATATTCAAAGAAAATATCTTGATGGTGATATTTACTTAAAGCAATTGTTCAGCAATCAGAAAAGTTCTTTTCGAAAAGTGCCCAGAATAATTTCAATTTCAGACTAGCTGATAGGAATGGAGTGCCATATTTATTTATTTTTGACAATAGGAATAGTTCTTACATTCTTATTTTTCTTTATGTGAATGAAACGTAGTTTGCCATTTCCCCTCAACAGCCCACATATATAAAAGGCAACAAATATTAACAGATAAGGCACAAAAAGGTAATATCTTTCCAAGTGTGATTCTTTCTTTCTTATTCAATCTCCACAGTTATAATCAGCTAATATGAAAAATGTAACTTGGTTCCTAACATTCTCACAGCTTCCTGCACTCCTGTTGGTATTACTCCTCTGGGACTGATGGAAGTATAGAAAGGAATAGAGCTCTGTGGCTTGTGGAGCTAGCACTGATCTCATGCCAGTCTTTGGCTCCATCCAAAGGAGCGCCTCCACTGCCATCGTTCAGCCTAGATACTGAGGTCCAGCTTCGAGGGCCTTTTGGCACTTCCTTCACTGCAAGAGGTGAGGTTACAGGGAACCAGGCAGAAGGCCTCCTTGGTATTGGCGCTCACCCTGTGGAATGCCCTCCCATCAGATGTCAAGGAAATAAACAACTATCTGACTTTTAGAAGACATCTGAAGGCAGCCCTGTTTAGGGAAGTTTTTAAATGTCTAATGTTTTACAATTTTTTATGTGCTGTAAGCCACCCAGGGTGGCTGGGGTATAAATAAACAACAACAACATCCATATTATACATTTAAAGCAGTACCAGTATAAACAGTAATGGCTTCCCCCCAGTAATCCTGGGAGTGCTGAGAGTTGTTAGGGGACATCTATTCTCAAAGAGCTACACTTCTCAGTGTTTCCCGTGAAGAAGGATTGATAGGGGTGATCAGTGAGCTGGTCAGATTTCCTGACATCAAATGTCAGGATTTTACCGTATTTTTCGTTCTATAAGACGCACCAGACCATAAGATGCACTTAGTTTTCGGAAGAGGAAAACAATAAAAAAGATATTTCTGGCAATTTCTGAATCCCAGAAATGGGATAGCTGTGTGCAGCCTCTCCCGGCAGGGGAGGCTGCGCAGCTAAGCAAGAAGGGATCGCTGCGATCCCTCTGGCTGTCCTGGCTTATGGGATAGCCGCGCACAGCCTCTCCCAGGCAAGGGGAGCCTTCATCCCCTGCCCGGGAGAGGCTGTGCGTGGCTAAGGCTCCCCCCAAGAACCGCGCTCCCTTTAAAGAGCCGCACACATGCTCCACGCGGCTCTTTAAAGGGAGCGCTGAGCAGAGCCTCCTGCCTGCATTCGCTCCATAAGACGCACACACATTTCCCCTTACTTTTTAGGAGGGGAAAAGTGTGTCTTATAGAGTGAAAAATACGGTATTTAGATTGGCAAAACCAAAATGGGATAGCAAACAGCTTTGGGTGGAATACTCTAATTCAAATGGCACACAAATGGCAAATGCAGTTTAACATAAGAAAGTGTAAAGTGATTCATATTGGAGCAAAAATCCCAATCTCACATATCCAGACCAAAGTTCAAGATCAGAGAGATGAATGAAGCCCAAAACATCTCACAAAAGGAGCAAACACAAATTTGAAATTCATGTTGATGTGCTGGCTAGATACGCATTGGTTTGTCTCTTTGTCAGAAGCTGGAGCATGGTGTTCATGAAGGTTAGGGAGAAAACTTCTTTCTTTACCAGTTCTCACCTCCTTTTTGCTTTGAGAGAAGTATGCTATTTAAAGATGTCACATAGCTTTGCATATCTCAACTTAGAAATATGAATCTTGGCATTTCATAATGCTGACCTCAAATGCAAGGGAGCAATTATCACTGTGAGTGCTCTCCAGCTTACAAGAAAAAGAAAGAGTTTCTGCGCATGGATAGAGAAGTTTATAACAAATGAATTTTTGGTCAAAATCCTTGCCACCCATCAATGATCATGCTTATTGGGCTGGGTGTCCACCAGTATGCAGATGATACCCATCTCTACCTCTCCTTCAAATCAGAACCAGTGAGGGTGGTGAAGGTCCAGTGTGAGTGTCTTGAGGCGGTTGGTGGATGGATGGTGGCTAACAGATTTAGATTGAATCCTGACAAGACATAAATACTGTTCTTTGGGGACAGGGGGCAGGTGGGAGTGGGAGAATTCTTTGTCCTGAATGGGGTAACTGTACCCCTGAAGGACCAGGTGTGCAACCTGGGAGTCATTTTGCACTCACAGCTGTCCGTGGAGGAGCAGGTCAATTCTGTGTCCAGGACAGCTGTTTACTATTTCCATCTGTTACGCAGGCTAAGACCCTACCTGCCTGCAGACTGTCTGGCCAGAGTGGTGCATGCTCTAGTTATCTCCCGCTTGGACTACTGCAATGCACTCTACGTGAGGCTACATTTGTAGGTGACTCAGAAACTGCAACTAATCCAGAATGCGGCAGCTAGACTGGTGACTAGGAGTGGCTGTTAAGACCATATAACATCAGTCCTGAAAGACCTACATTGGCTCCCAGTATGCAGAGGCAGAGCTACCTGCTCCAGCACCTGGAACGGCATGGGGGAGGGGCTGGTGTGAGGGCAGGGCTAGCATTGGGGGCCTAGCGTGGGGGCGCTTCTAGCCGTCTGCACGGTGAGTGTCCCTAGCCGTCTGCCGCTCATGCGGCAAGAATTGGGGGAGGCTGCTAGCTGCCAGCATGGCAAGCGTCCGGGGTGGTGGCAAAGATTGGGGGGGCAGCATGATGATGTCACCCCACCTCAGGGATGGCACCCAGGGTGTACTGCCCCCCTTCCCCCACCATTGCCAGTATGTTTCCAAGCACAATTCAAAGTGTTGGTGCTGACCTTTAAAGCCCTAAGCAGCCTTGGCCCAGTTGAAGGAGCTGAAGGAGCATCTCCACCCCCATCACTCAGCCTGGACACTGAGGTCCTCCTCCAAGGGTATTCTGCTGATTCTCTCACTGTGAGAAGCGAAGTTACAGGAACCAGGCAGTGGGCCTTCTAGGTAGTAGCTCCCTCCCTGTGAAATGTCAGATTTCTCCCTGTGAAATGTCAGACCCTTCAGATGTCAAGGAAATAAACAACTATCTGACTTTGAGAAGGCATCTGAAGGCAGCCCTGTTTAGGGAAGTTTTTAAGGAATGATGCTTTTACAGTGGTACCTCGGGTTACATACGCTTCAGGTTACATACGCTTCAGGTTACACACTCCACTAACCCAGAAATAGTGCTTCAGGTTAAGAACTTTGCTTCAGGATAAGAACAAAAGTCAGACTCCGGCAGCGCAGTGGCAGCAGGAGGCCCCATTAGCTTCAGGTTAAGAACAATTTCAGGTTAAGAATGGACCTCCAGAACGAATTAAGTACTTAACCCGAGGTACCACTGTATTATGTTTTTAGCTATGTTGTAAGCCGCCCAGAGTGGCTGGAGAAGCCAGGCCAGATGGGTGGCGTATAAATAATAAAATTATTATTGCTGCTGCTGCTGCTGTTGTTATGCCTTCTGCTTATTTATTCCAGGCCTTAATGTCCTAGAGCTTGAGTGCATCAACAAATACAAATAATTTGTCAAATACATTTGCAAGGAGTGCAGTGCTTTCTACATTCATCTTTGTGAATGTTACTGCCAGCCTAGTGATTGTAACCACTCACTTTTTGTTTACTATTACACCTTATGCATTTAGGTGCTGGTTCTTTGATTTTTGTACCTTGCAAAAATGACTTTAGCACTCAGGAAAATGTAGGAGAAAATGGAAAAGCAGAAGCCGTATTTGATTGACTCTGAAGTGTTCATGCACTTGTAATCATGTCACTACCTTCACAGCAATGAGGATAAGGTTTCTAAAGCTTCACATGGCTGGCAAATATTTTTTCATCTCACACATTCCACACCACTGGTTTCCAGTTAGTCACTTTCATTACTAGAAGTTACTCACTTTCCCAGATTAGAGCCATATATCTGCATTAACATCACGTCCCTCTCAGGCTTCAAAATATCATTACAAGGCAATGACTCTCACCAAAATATATCAGAAACAAGTCTGGTATCGTGGGCATACAGTGTGCTGCAAGGTATGTTTTAGAAGATGTTTGCCATGCAAAAATTATGAATCATGGTGAGCTGCTGACTTCAAGTACAAATGATGTCAGAAATCATGACATATAGCAGCAGTTTGTGTTCCGCATAACTCTAAAATGCAAGCAAAACTGGCCATGATTCATGGAGAGGCTCATTGGGGGGTAATGGTAATAGCCTTACCCATTATATACTCAACCAATTACCATACACCACTGGAGAGGGCTACCTGCAGACACCTTCTCAACAGGTCTTATGATGCATGTATTGGGTCTTTAGCATGACTGTGTATACTCTTTGGAACTTCCACCCATTACAAATCAGTGCTGTTTGAACTATTGTCTTTTTGGTGCTTGCTGAGGACCTTCTGTCTTCAATAGGCCTTGTAAGTGGAGATTCTTATCCTACTATGTATCTGAATTTGAGATGGTTTTTACATGGGTTTTTATTGCTTATGATTTTTAAATGAACAAGTGTTTTGGAATGTCTCCTGAGGCAAGTGACTCATAAATGAAACAAATAACCAAAAGGAATAAGTAAATGGGCAGTTGTTGACTTATGGACTAAGGATGTGTGGGTGCCACCTTGTCCATTGCATCAGGTGGCCAAATGTCTTGGTCTGGCCTTGACTGGCCATTGACTAGCAGTGCCTCTCTAGGCTTCAGGCACCAGCCTTTCCCATCACTACCTGGAGATGCCATGGTTGGAACCTGGGGCCTTTTGCATGGAAGCCATGTGCTCTATCACGGAGCCACAGCCCCTCCCAAAAGGGGGCTCTGTACGTGCACCAATAGATACAAAACGTTCTGCTGTACTTGCGGTTCTCTAAAGCCAGGAGTCTTTTTTCCACTTCTTTGTTCTTCGTTGAGGCTCCTGCTGGTATCGGTTACATTACTTTGGCTGATGGCTTTTCTGAGCAATTCTTTTAAAGCAAATTACAGGACCGCAATTTTTAGAACTAACAAAAGTAATGATTTCTACAACATGTAATCAGCGTGTATATTGCCGTAGGAGATTTGTCAGGAGAAATATGCTGTTGGTTTTTTATAATACTGGAAAATGTACATTGGAACTGCCCTGTTCAAACCTTCTGTAGCTAAAAGCAGACAAGGATGCAGTGAAAGGAACATCCATACGTTGTGAATGCAGAAATAATTTCCTCTACGTATTTGAGTAAATATTAATATAGAATTTTATAGAATTCCATATTTATTTCAACTGGCAGTCCTGTGTGTTTTAAGTTCTTACCTATTATTTATTTACAGAACTCTGAAAATTACCATAGATGGATAAATAATAAGAATAATACTAATTAAATAATACTGGTAAAAAGCAATCACCTTATTCTTTCAACATTACTTTAAGTGAGGGGGAAAACAGGCATGGCTTGGAAGAGTTATATTTAAGTAGGAGGTCATAGGTCAGTGTCAACCAGAGAGCATCCAGCAGCCACCTACCAGTCCTTCCTTGTCAGTTGTAGTGTCCAGTATGCTTGATATCTTTCATTTTTGTATTTTTAAACAAAAACAGAAGCATCAGATGATCTGCACTCCTAAGTGATCAGAGTACTTTGCCTGATGATGACCCTGGGCACAACTGGTGCTTTTCTTCAAATACTCTGTAACAGCCTAAATAGACCATTTCCTCCTAGTTGGTTGGCAGCCCTGGCACAATTATTAAAGACACGAAAATCCACCTTTCTTTGCATTGTTGTACAAAGACTTGTGAAACATTTTCATCAACTCTGGCTTTTGTTAAACATGGGTATACTTTCAGTGTACATATGTCAGAATTTCTAAATGGTGGCCGTATTGCCAATAAATGAATAATATTCCCATTATCATGCAGATAGTGTTTCATTTCCACTGCTTTTTAAAGTGTAATAATCTGAATCCATGTTTATTTTGGTGTTTTAATACCTTATACATGAAGTTTTGAAGCATACTATACATGTTTTACACATTTATTTTTGTTTGTGTCTGTGGGAAACATTTTAAAACCAAGGAACAAATGCTTCTTGAAGAAACTGAAAAAAAAGATAGAAAAGAAACTGCCAATCAATTCTAGCTGCTAGGAGCCACTATTTGTTTTTCTTGGTTCCCCAAAGAGGGGCAACTGATCTTCAGAACCTTCAGTGAAAATAAGTATTATTTAAATTAAATGCGTTTGACCATCATTATAGGTAAGAGAATCATAATGTGGCTTTTTTTGGTACGCTGAAGGGAGAAAAATCAATTGGATTGTTATTTTTTCCACTTTTTTTAGTGATCACTGTAACAATTTTTTCTTGGAAGGGTGGCCTTTATTGATAGCCTGAAAGGCATTTGGTACAGCTGCAGACAAATTTTGCCTACAGTAAGATTTGAAACAAGTATTTTGAACTAAGTGAAAGACTGCTTATCAAATTAGTGCAGTTCTCATCAGGGCTTTCACACAGCTGTATTGATTGAGCTTGCCATTTATTTATTTATTTATTTAAAAGTTTAAAAAAATCTTTTAAAATTATCCCAATTATAATGCCTGCCAGACTCATAACATTTTGGCAGCACAGGGCATGTGAGCTGAGGTGCTCAATAAGTGCCATGGTGTTGCTATCCTCCAGATATATATTTGCTGAGAGCTTTCAGATATTCTTTTGGTGTGCTGCAGTGGTGACTATTGGATTGGAATTGGGGAGCTCACTGAGTGATCTTGGGGCATTTGCTCCAGTGCCTAAAGTGGCAGTATGGGTACAAAGGTGTTGTCTGGCTGTTCCTCTGGTCTAATCCTGACCACATATGACACTACTTGGCCCCACATCCCATGCACATAACTTTCCCAGTTCCTGCAAACCTAAGTGATTGGTATTCCAGGATGAGAGGTGTGCCAGGAGCTCAGCCTACACTCGAGTAGGACCCTGGAAGAGACACATGCCAGACTGTTGTGTGCCATTGTCATTGGAGCTGGCAGGTGCAGAATGTTCAAGCAGCTGGAAATCTCTTGCTGGGATTAAGCATATTTTAACAGCATCCAGGGTCATCTAGTGCATTGGTGGAATATACTTTTATGACTTTGTGCACAGCAGATTGGTGTAAAGGCTCTGTGGGTTTTCTTTTATCCCATCTAAACTGGAGAGAAATTTTTAACTGAACTGTTTGTGTGCAGCTCCTGCAAACTACTGTCAGTAAGCATTTGCGTATTCTCATGAGAATTCATTATTGGCATGAAGCAGAACCAAACATTTGTCTGTAGGGGTTTTCTTGTGTATTTCATACTGCTACTGAATTGGAGGAAAATAGAAACAGAGATAGAGACAGAATCTTTAGATACTGAACAGCCAACAAAAAAAGAGAGAAAGAAATAAATTATTTCATTTAGACCTCCAAGGATCTCAGGATTCTCCTTCAGCACCCAATTCAGTCTTTACAACAATCTGATGAATCCCTTTTCATACATTTCTTTCATGAATGGACAATGTGGAGTTGGAAGATGCTGCAGGCCCCTCAGTGATGCTCAGTGCCCTGTCCTCACTCCAGCCCTACTGTCCTCACAGTAGCATAGGCATCTGAAGGCATCTGCATAGACCTCAACACACATAGACTTCCCCTGATCCTGGGTGTATGGTCATTAGCGAACAGGCACTTCACAGTTCTGTTTCTTCGGCAAATCCTATATACTTCTAGCATGATAGCATGGGATGCTTTGAAGTATGAGTTAACAGCAAGAAAAATATGCACAAGCTGCTTAAATAGCTGAGCATTAAAAAAAAAGTCAATGATGGTTTCTTACGTCGTCAGTAAATTTTATTGGCTTATTATGCAGTGCCATAACAATGCTAATTGTCTCCTATGGTATTGTTAATAGGACACAGTTACACAGAAGCCATCTCAGCATCAATAATGCTGATATCTTGCATTAAAAAGCCTATTAATATGCAACAGAAGAAACATATTGGTCATGAAATAAAACTCTATGTACTGTACCACTAGCAGATCACACAGTTCTGGGGATGAATAAATTTCACTTCTTCAGTGCATGAGTTACATTTGAAAAGAGGTCTGAGTCTGGCCAGTGGTTAGATAGGAGACCAACCGGGAACTACCATGTATGCCATGTTGAGTTCCCTGATGGGAAAAGGTGGGAGAGACATGTGCTAAAGAAATAAAAATAAAAATATGTACATGGTCTTTGCTAGTTTCATCAATGTAAACCTTTTCTGCTGAAGGAAATGCTTTGAGTACTGGATGAAGCACAAAAGAAGAAAACTTGCAGAGCACTGCTTGGGGAGGGAGATTTATGTCTGTACTGGATGCGGCAATCCCTTCCCCCCCAAAACCCCCCTCAAAGCTGCTATTTCCAATGGAATGATGCTAGTTTTATTGGTGCTAGTTTTAGCTTCTTTCCAGGGGCAAATACCATATAAGGGAAGGTTTCTGTCAGGACTACAGCACATGGAAAAGGTTTCAGCCATACATTGTTGTCCCGATTCTGCTGTATAAGGTTGCTCTCCCAGCCCCACTTACCTGGGAGTGATCCCCACTGAATTCTCTGGGACTTATATCTGAGTAGAGAAAGGCACGTAGCCAATGCTGCATCCCCTTTCTCTCCCCCATCATCATGTGCCCCAAAAACCTTCTTCAGAGGGTCCACCAGTCCTCTGGATTAAATTTTGAGGTACATGGGGTGGCATCTGGAGGGGAGGTGGGGGAATTGATGCACAAATGGAAGCATGCTCTGTGAGCAGAAGAGCAGGATACAACCTGTGGTTAGGATTGCACTGTAAGTAACATCCGTGAGATATGTTCTATGCATTCACAGCACAAGCCTATCCAGATCCGGCACCCCCATGAGGCAGGGTGAAGCAGCTGCCTCAGGCAGTAGGAACAAAAGAGGCGGTGTCCCCAAGGGTGAGCTGCCTGCCCCACCACTGCTGCCATAGCAAGTTAAATAAGGGGGGCAGCGGTAGCAGCAGAGCGTTCCACGGCATAGCTTCTCTTCCACTCATAGGGACAGAGAGGGATGGGTGGCAAAGCACTGAGGAACACATCAAGTCAGTGAGAGGGGAGGTGTTCTGCCACCCAGCTTTGCTGCCTCATGGCATTTCACGTCAGGGTTTGAAATAGCTTAGGCTGCTTCTGAGCCTGTTGTGTCAATTCAGAAGTACGTCCTATTATTTTCAATGGAGGGTTATTCCGTGGTAAGAGTGTGTAGGGTTGTGGCATGAATACATCATCTGGTTGGGCCTAAGATTCTGCGCTAAGCTGTGGTCAGACAATAGCTTCCCCACCCATGCAGCACCAAGAGAGTCGAGGCTGATTTCGAAGAAGAATTGCTATAGGTATGTTGATTCACTTTTGTCTCTGGTAAACGATTCTGCAGAATTTTGTATAATTTCAGAAACCTCTTTCTTTTAGCTATAGAGATTGTTGACCATGGTGAAAGAAAAACTCTGATGAATAGAAGGCTGAGATTCCTGATTCACAATAGAGTTTGTTGTTATGCAGCTAGATTTCTTGGATCTGTTAAGGGCATTTTTGTTAGATGCTATGCATCAGCCTCTGTATCTATTTCTCAAAGTCTCTCTATTCATAAGGGATCGGTCAAGGTTGATAAAGGTCGGTGCTTTGGGCAAATTCATTTAATTCTGTGTCTTTGGAGGAACTAAAAATGGCTTGCACTTTCACCTGCATAAAAGTGAAGCTGAATTGTGGCTCATATGTATGTCTCTGTGCATTACAACTTAATTGTACTTAGAGATAGACAAATCCAGAATTTTAGTTTCTCTCTGTTTTCCACAGCTGCAATTTTAAGTTTAGCTCCCTATATGTCTACATCAATATGCATTGCTTTTTAAAAAAAGTTGTCACAAAAATTCATCAGCATTTCAGAATGAATTTCTTCTAATATGCACATTTTGTATGCATTTGTTTGATACTTATACAATTTTCCCACGCAATTTTGTAGGTATACTGTATTTTTGTTTTTTATTTTCAGTAATATATGCATTTTAATGCACACTTTCCCCCTAATATACACATTTTTGTTTAAAAAAATTGGTTGGAGGACTGCATTACAAAATTTAGAGAAGTGTGAATTTTGAAGGAAAGCTACATTTCAGTATAGGCATTGGTTCCAGAATTGTGAATTAGGGAGTCTTGTATCAAAATGTGAATCAAACTGGATTTCTTCCCCATCCCTAAGAATGCAAAGTTGGTCACAGGAGCTTCCTGATTCTTCTTGCCAAGTGTATTTTCTTACGTAGTTCTGCTTCAGCAGCTTACTAAAGAATCTCCTGTAGACCAGGCACTCTTCATATTCACTGTTTTGGCCCTTGACTTGAATACATACAGACTATTTCCTTTCCCCACCTAGCTCCTGAACCACAGCCACCCCAGGGAATTATTAAATGTCCCAGATGTCTTCATCCATGAAAAATAAACTGTGAGATAACAAACCCATTTATAATTACCCAAAGGCATCAGTCAAATTGTTATTAGTCTGAGCTATAATGAGAAAGTAGCGACTAGCTGAGCCATGTCTGCAATCACCCTGGAGAAAGTGCATTTTGCTATTAGCCTAATGAGGCCATACAGAACAAGGGATTGTACCTCACTGTCAATGATACACTTCTCTCCCCACACTTATGACACAGGCAAAGAACATAAGCAATGGGCGCAAGCCACTGGGATGATCTCCCAGTCAAACCCTATTGCTGGTGAATTGGATTTGTGGACAAAGTTTATCATGGCAGGGCTGATCACATGCCTGTGCCTATGAGCTGCTGACCTATAAGGGTAAAGCACAAACACAAATCTACTTAGAATGAAATTCAACATTGCTCTATGATGAACACTCCATCTGTGCAAGCATTTCAGCTCACTAAATGCAATGATCCCCCTATGCACTGTTCTGGGGGTTCCTCCGACCTTCCCCATGAAGGGGGCCATGGGAGTATACAGGAAAAGGATGGGGGGGCAAAGCAATATTGTGCAAATGGAAGTCCTTGCACAAGGTTTCGGCTGATGGTGCTTGTTGGGTGAATCCCACCCTTAACTTTGAATAATGCAGGTAGTATTAAGGCTGCAGTCTCAAAGAGGCTGCTTAAGTTTCATTGAAGCAGATGGGCTTCATGCATGTCTGGTTTGCATTACTGCTAATCCACATTCTGTCATTGTTCAGTATCACTTGCATCTGTCTAATTCCTATTTCTATATTCTGACAACTGTTTTTAGGTGAGCAATAGTTATTTTGGATTGCAAAGGGGGCATGTACAGAGCAAGCAGGAAGACAGAGATTGATGGACCGTTTCATGCGTTCTGGTTTTATAACCTTGTTCACGTTCTGTAACAGGTCTAGAGGTTATACATTTGCTAGAGATAAGGGCAAAGGAGGTTATGTTTGCGTCAGTAGCCTGTAAACATGAGAAATGCTGGGGAAGAAAAGTAGTTTTGCTAACTTGTTTTAATGGAACAGAACTTCCTAGACGAAAACTGAAAAATATATATTTTAGGAATTGTAAATAGCTTGAAGATTGCTGGGTACCATGAGGCCTTTATTTTGTTCTTCACTAATATATACAGCAAACATATTTCTCTTCTATAGATAGACCTTGAGTAGTTTTCATGAGCGCCATGGGGCATAAGAATAACATGGCATATTTTGCTCTGTTTTTATGCATCTCCTTAGCCTTAACTTCCCTCCCTGTACTAGCATTATACATTTCTGCAAGGATTGTGGTCAACATAACAACGCTGCATTGTCTAGACACTGCTGAACACCCGTTGCTGCAAACTGCAAGATGGGAGACTTCTGTTGCATTCAGGTCCTGCTTGCAGGTTTCCCACTGGTAGATTTCAGCACTTTTTATCTTTTGTGCCTGCCCAACTTGCTCAAAGACTGCTCTCTCCCACATGCCAAAGGCACTTCTGAAATCATCATTCCACATGATCATCACCATTCAAATTGCCATTTTCAATTTCACCTATTGCCATCCTTTTGCCAAGTCAAGAAGCTGTCTTTTATATAATGAGGCTCATAGGATCTGTATTCCACTTGTTCATAGGTCCAACACTTCTGGGGTAAGGAGCATGAGACCATCAACACTGTGTCAAGAACAGGGCTGTGATGCAGCTCACTTACCATTATTAAATGTGCTTTTCCAGGGACTGTGAAGTTTTCTTCCCTGAAAGAACACCGCCACTGGTAAAATTCCACTGTCTTGCAAAATGTCTTTCTTCTACATCACATGCTGAGACCATGATTTGGTTGGAACTAAGTGTCATCTTTGAAACTTGTACATTTCCCATATCATCCTATGCAAGTCATCATTCCAATATAAGCTCATTCTCTGCTCATTCTCTCTCCTCTCATTTCAAAATGAGGAAAGAGGGAAAATAGAAGTGTTATCTTGTTTTCCTTCAAGTAGCTTGTTTGTTGTTGTTTTTTTGAAATTTGCAATCAAGGGAGGAAATTGGTTGGGTCAGATTTTCTACTCAAATGCAAGACAAATCTGAAGGGCCACATGGCAACATTCACAACATGCATCCTGATTGGCTGGGACCATTTATTTCAGCAACAATTTTATATTGCTTTGCTTCTTAAAAACATAATTGCTCAGGAAACAAATAGGCAACAAAGGGGTGGTGGTGAACCATGCGGAGGAAGAAACTAGGTGAACATTTTGCCCTGTCCAGAAAGTCCTTCTCAAAAATTGTACACTTCCTTAAATACATTTGTTGCAGCTCTATCTAAACCTGTCAACTAAAATTAGCTGTCTTGAGAGTCATAGATTAAAATGTTTAAGTAAACATATTGCACAACCAATTCTTGCTTCCTTTTTCTTTATGGTACCTTGGTATGGACTGGTAATTTGACATGGCAATTTTGAGACAGAGCAGAATTGGTTATCCTGTTTCCTTACTTCTCCATCCTTCCTCTGACTCTACCTCTTTGTCTTTCTAAATTTTCTCATCTCTACACCTGACTCTTTCTGCCTTCAGGACCCACCTGTTTTCTTTTAAATGAGCTGAACAGAACAATTGCCTCCTGGAATTGAAATCTAATATTGAAGCAGTATTCAGTTAGCTTCAGACCTACTCAGAAACCAAATTTGCAGTTCTCTTCTACTAACATCTTACTGGGGAATAATGTTTGCAGGAGAAAGAAAACAAGTCATTTTAAACTAGCAAAATTATTTGCTGACTGGAAGTTCAGCTAGTCACCACTTAAAGCCTACTTACCTTGAAATAGATTTTTTCCCCATTTTAATCAACTCTCTAACAATTGCTCTTCCAAAGAGTGAAAAGATAAGAATGTAACTGCTGCTTTCAACTAAATAAAATAGTTTCCTGTCACTGTGTTTTCTGTATCTTCTTTCCCATGTGGTTTATAATGTCTTGACTCTCAGACATATAATATATAAAGTATGCAGTGCTAAATTACTCTCTCTGGTTCTGAGAGATATGTAAACAAAATTTCAAATGGTATTAGATCTTCGAGTCATCCATATTTATAACATTTCTGGCTAATGTTCAGAACATCATAGTTTAGAATTGCCATTATCAGGGAATATTTTGACAGGATCATGTATCAGCTGGAACTCTGACCTATAGCATATTCTTATGTTAGGACTTCACGACAGAGTGGTATGTGAAACTAAATATAAACTTTAAATTTATAAGCATTTCCCCCTATTAAAATAATTTCTGTATAGTCACTCAGCTTTCTGCATTATATTTATAGGTAAACACATACATAAGGAGAATTTTCCCTCCAGTGTCTACTATCGATCACTTTCTTCAAGTAAAGTTTGGTGATAGTGACAGTCTTTCTTACATAGCAATTTGTTGGGGACAATCATGTCAAGTAGTTCTTTCTTGAAAGACCCATAAGGCAATGAAGAACCTATAGCAAACTATCACCAAGTCCTTTTCCTAAAAGAACTAACAGAAGTGGATTGAATATATCTAAAAGATTTATAGATAATAATGGCTTGCTTGAAAGAATATAATTTTGAAAATACTATTCCCTTCTTGATGACCTTTTTCTGAGCATTCATTCTGACTTGTTCATACAAATTTTGTGGGGCGGGTATACAATGTAACAGATTTACAGAAGCCATCCCAGTTTCTGATTTGACCCCAGAATGTCCCACTGGGGGAGGGTATGGTAGGCCGTCCCTATTTTCATCGGAGAAATGTTGGAGCGTATGGAGTTATTCGACCCCTGAGCCATCTGAAAGCAGTCTTGTATAGGGAGATTTTCTATGTTTATTGTTTTGTTATGCTTTTATATATGTTGGAAGCCACCTAGAGTGGCTGTGGGAATGCAGTCAGATGGGCACATAACAACAACAACAACAACAACAACAACAACAACAATAATAGAATAGGAGTCCCTATTTTCATCAGAGAAATGTTGGAAGGTATGAAAATTTAATTTTTACCCTTAATTCATACAAACTGCAGCTGATGAAATATTTAACCTGAAAATGTTTGAATTTAGGCTGCAATTGTATACACCGATTGAACGGGAAATTTTTTTAGCTAGAGGACCACATGACTTCAGGGGTAGCCTCCCAGGGAACCACATATGAGTGGTGGGTAGGGCCAAAGGCAAAAGTGAGTAGATCAACAGATATGATTCATAGAATCATAGAGTTATAGAGGTGAAAGAGACCATTAGGTTCATCTGGTCCAACCCTCTGCAATGCAGGACTCTTTTGCCCAATGTGGGGCTTGAACCCACAATCGTGAGATTAAGGGTTTTTGACCAACATGCCCATATGAAGGACCACACAATGTGCTCTTGTGAATACTGGGATCAACTCTAATTAAGAAACCAAACATAACCATCCCTATTTTTTGGCAAGGGTAGCAGAGGTCATCCTACAATGGGTGGAGCGGGAATTGGACTGGAAATAAGATAGACCTGTAATAGATGAATACATAAACAATTTATACTGTTCTCTTCTACTAGAAATATCCAGAGCGCTATTCAGCACAATCATAAAACCATATAGTATCATCAGTGGCGGAGCATATGCCCACACTGCCCAGGACAGGTGCGCTCCTGAGGGGGGCGTGGCATGGAGTGTGCCCTCCCAGGCACGGGATAGCCAATCAGGTGCTCGGAGAGGCACACATGCCCCCGGGGGTGGAGCGAGCCACCCATGGTGGAGATTTGGCGCGTCACCCGCCCGTGACTCCCAAGCCTCCCCCAGGCTGTCAAAACAAAGGGGAAAGGGGGGAGGGAAATACCACCAACAAAGTGGCGCAGCTCCCCCCTTACACCAACGGCTTGGTGTAGGCTTGGGAGTCCTGGGCGGTGCACCAAATGTCACCTCCCTCAGTAAGGGCACCCAGGGCGGACCGCCCCCACCCCCTTCCTATGACCCTGAGTATCGTATTGAGACATACAATATTAACAGGAGTATGAGGACAACTAACAAACATTTTTAAAAAGCAATTAGTTTGTGTGTGGTGCTGATAATGCCAAGGTTGCAGGTTCAATCCCCTGTATGCATATTCCTGCATTTCAGGAGGTTGGACTAGATGATCCTCAGGGTCCCTTCCAACTCTATGATTCTATGATGATGAACATTTAATGCAACTAATGAAGAGAGAAACATACGTACATTAACAGCAAAGTCTTGAAGTATATGAGCACAAGCAGCTCATCAAGAGAACAAGGGCTTTATTGCCATCTCTTTCATTCTTAAATTCCTGTCTGCTCTCTTCCTAATCTTAGATGTACCATGTTTCCCCTATTCCACCAGATGAAAAATGAGCCCAGGAACATCTGTGCTAGCAGTGACAAGTCAAGGATGGCAGTGAAAAGGCAAGATTCTTCTCTTAGGAATAGCTGATTAACAGACATGTCTACTCAGAAGTAAATTCCATTGAGTTCAGTGAGACTTGCTTCTGTTAGCCTGCAATCTTATACCCACTTCAATGGAACTTACTTCTGAGCAGACGTGTATAGAATGGCACTGTTTATCACTAAAAATGTGAAATAAATTCTGGTGTTCTTGGTTGTGTGAAGGGGCTATCAATCAATAACTTCTGCAGGAATATGTCTGATATAACAGATGTTATGAACCAGCCCACAGATGTCAAGAAAAAAACAATTACAAGCTTAAGGATGATGAATTTTCAACAGTGAAGTATTCATCTTGTTGTTTGTTTTCTTCTGCTACATAGTTCATAAGGCGATCGTGGGAGGAAGTGTGGATGTTGTTGGACTCCAGCTCCCATCGGTACCAGCCAGCATGGTCAATGGTGAGGGATGATGGGAATTGTAGTCCAGCAACATTCGGAGAGCCAGGTTCCCCATTCCTGTTTTAAAGCATGCAGATTAGCACTAAAATAATGAGCAAATATAAGGGACGCGGGTGGCACTGTGGGTAAAACCTCAGCGCCTAGGACTTGCCGATCGCATGGTCGGTGGTTCGAATCCCTGCGGTGGGATGCGCTCCCGTTGCTCGGTCCCAGCGCCTGCCAACCTAGCAGTTCGAAAGCACCCCCGGGTGCAAGTAGATAAATAGGGACCGCTTACTAGCGGGAAGGTAAACGTCATTTCCGTGTGTGGCTCTGGCTCGCCAAAGTAGCTTTGTCACGCTGGCCACGTGACCTGGAAGTGTCTGCGGACAGCGCAGGCTCCCGGCCTCTAGAGTGAGATGAGCGCACAACCCTAGAATCAGTCAAGACTGGCCCGTATGGGCAGGGGTACCTTTACCTTTACCTTTAATGAGCAAATACCTTGTTGAGCATTTGAAAACTGCATAGCCAAATGAAGTAACATCCAATACAATTAGGATTACTATGATTAATAGTTTCTTCCTGTATGTTATAGAAAATAAACCTGCATGAATCAGAACAGAGCTTTCCTGTTGGCCTAGCTTTAAGGTAAAAAGGTAAGGTAAAGGACCCCTGGACGGTTTGTTGTTGTTGTTTAGTCATTTAGTCGTGTCCGACTCTTCGTGACCCCATGGACCAGAGCACGCCAGGCACTCCTGTCTTCCACTGCCTCCCGCAGTTTAGTCAAACTCATGCTGGTAGTTTTGAGAACACTGTCCAACCATCTGGTCCTTCTCCTTGTGCCCTCCATCTTTCCCAACATCAGGGTCTTTTCCAGGGAGTCTTCTCTTCTCATGAGGTGGCCAAAGTATTGGAGCCTCAGCTTCACCATCTGACCTTCCAGTGAGCACTCAGGGCTGATTTCCTTCAGAATGGATAGGTTTGATCTTCTTGCAGTCCATGGGACTCTCAAGAGTCTCCTCCAGCACCATAATTCAAAAGCATCAATTCTTCGGCGATCAGCCTTCTTTATGGTTCAGCTTTCACTTCCATACATCACTACTGGGAAAACCAGTAGCTTTTACTATACAGACCTTTGTTGGCAAGGTGATGTCTCTACTTTTTTAAAGATGCTGTCTAGGTTTGTCATTGCTTTTCTCCCAAGAAGCAGGCGTCTTTTAATTTTGTGGCTGCTGTCACCATCTGCAGTGATCATGGAGCTCAAGAAAGTAAAATCTCTCACTGCCTCCATTTCTTCCCCTTCTATTTGCCAGGAGGTGATGGGACCAGTGGCCATGATCTTTGTTTTTTTGATGTTGAGCTTCAGACCATATTTTGCGCTCTCCTCTTTCACCCTCAATAAAAGGTTCTTTAATTCCTCCTCACTTTCTGCCATCAAGGTTGTGTCATCTGCATATCTGAGGTTGTTGATATTTCTTCCGGCAATCTTAATTCTGGCATGGGATTCATCCAGCCCAGCCTTTCGCATGATGAATTCTGCATATAAGTTAAATAAGCAGGGAGACAATATACAGCCTTGTCGTATTCCTTTCCCAATGTTGAACCAATCAGTTGTTCCATATCCAGTTCTAACTGTAGCTTCTTGTCCCACATAGAGATTTCTCAGGAGACAGATGAGGTGATCAGGCACTCCCATTTCTTTAAGAACTTGCCATAGTTTGCTGTGGTCGACACAGTCAAAGGCTTTTGCATAGTCAATGAAGCAGAAGTAGATGTCTTTCTGGAACTCTCTAGCTTTCTCCATAATCCAGCGCATGTTTGCAATTTGGTCTCTGGTTCCTCTGCCCCTTCGAAATCCAGCTTGCACTTCTGGGAGTTCTCAGTCCACATACTGCTTGAGCCTTCCTTGTAGAATTTTAAGCATAACCTTACTAGCGTGTGAAATGAGTGCAATTGTGCGGTAGTTGGAGCATTCTTTGGCACTCCCCCTGGACGGTTATGTCCAGTCAAAGGTGACTATGGGGTGTGGGACTTATCTTGCTTTCAGGCTGAGGGAGCTGGCATTTGTCCACAAACAGCTTTAGGTCATAGCAGGCTCTATAGATATTGCTGGACGTTAAATATACTGGTTTGTCTACCAGACCAACATTTACATTGATGTTTGATCCATGAGCAATCCTTTCGTTTGATGTTTGAGAGAAAATGATATTATGGTTTTTCCCAGAATGGAATTTTATTTCTGAAATAGATTTAAAAATGCAGCCAACAACAACACACATAGCAACGCAATAAGTTCATGGAAAGGAGTAAAGAAACTCTGATTGCAAAGCAGAAATTCATGACTTTACTTCTGACCCTCAGTAGCACTTTGATAATGCATTGGGTGACATTTGCAAGGGCATAGCCAGCCATTCTGCACATAGCTCCTTTCCTTATTTCTGTCAAAAACATAATTTTAATAGATGTCAAGCCAGAAATTATCTCATACCCAAGGAAAGCTTTCCCCTTCAGCAACTATCCTTTAGAATGACCTGATATAAAAATCTGGCACAATTTTTTTCTTGCTGTTAAGTGATCCATATGACAAAATTTAGAACCTAACAAGGATACGATGCCCAAACTGTGGAACTTGTTGGGGTGGGATCAAAAACCACAACAGTAAAATATCCCACCATCCAAAAATGGAACACACTTGAAATATTGTTTTTCTTGCAGCCATGAGATCTAGAAGCTTAGAAGAAGAAGAGCCCATTGAAATGTGTGAAGTAATGTTCAGTTCTTAATGACCAGGCATGGCCCACTCATGAGGCAAGCTGAGGCAACCACTTCTGGCAGCAAGATCCACAGGGGCATCAATCTCGCCTCCAAGGAATGCGTTGCCTGCTGCCACTGCTGCAATGGCAGTGAAGGCTGTGGCAGATTCCTCGGAGGCCGAATCTGCTGCCTCCTCAGCAGCTCTCCCCCAAGGCCACCTCTACAGCTAAATGAGATGGAGCGAATGTTAAAAATGCTTAGAAAAAGCAATAGCAATGACTTTTGTCCATTTGTTGTTCTTCTTGTTGTAGCAATTACTATAGACCAAAGCGCCTGTTTCCATTTTTAGAAACAAACTGCTCCCATTCTGACAGCTGCAAACTCTACAAATATAGTGAGATAATGATGTTCTTGAGTACTTGATCGATATCTATACTAGGCCAGAGACTGTATCGCCGAAAAGCTTTAGGGGAGAAATAGTTTATTTATTTCAAGCTAAGGGAAACTGCTCTCCTTGGCACTTTCATCTATTTTTTTTTAATTTATTTTTTACTTAGGACAGGCATAGCAATATCAGAAAGAGATGCAAGCAAATCCTATGCATAAAAACCAGGAAATGTGTTTTGTAGATGTTGTCGGTAAGAAAAATAGTCAAGTGGAAATGTGCTGGGAGCCAAAACTTCCATGCTGGAGATTAGAATCATCTTTAGAAGCAACAGCGACATGTAATCTCACCCAGGAAAAGAAGGGTAATTTGTTTGCGGAAGAAAACAGAAATAGTTTTGAGCTCCTGTGTGCTTCTGCTATGAGTAGAGTTTTGCTCCAAATTTCACATTTTCCTGTGTAACACAGCATGCTGCAGTCACAACAAATAGCAGAAATTTATTGTTATGGTTAATGGAATCCATTTGTGTGTGTGTTTTTCCCTGCAGTTAAAGCATTAAAAACTTCAGGAACCCTATGAAATAACCCAGCTGAAGTAGTTTGAACAAAAAGGAGATGCATTATGAAATTACTAAAATCAGTCCACACTCAGTTTAATAGCTTTGACTCTTTCACTGACAAAACTCTCAGTGAAATCAAGGAAGTGTTTGTGCATGTGCCTTTAAAGCCCTAAGCGGCCTCAGCCCAGTGTACCTGAAGGAGTGTCTCCACTCCCATCATTCAGCTCAGACACTGAGGTCCAGCTCAGAGGGCAATTCCCTCACTGTGAGACATGAAGCTACAGGGAACCAGGCAGAGGGCCTTCTCGGTAGTGGCACCCACCCTGTGGAATGCCTTCCCATCAGACGTCAAGGAAATAAACAACTATCTGCTTTTAGAAGACATCTGAAGGCAGCCCTGTTTAGGGATGTTTTAAATGTTTGATGTTTTATTGTGTTTTTAATATTCTGTTGGGAGCTGCCCAGAGTGCCTGGGGAAACCTAGCCAGATGGGTGGGGTATAAGTAATATTATTATTATTAGCCAAGTCCATGTACATTCATCCACAAGCAGCATTGTCTTCAGTTTTCAGGATGGATGCCAATAAACAAACACTGACTGCCTCTGAGTGAAATTGAGCCTTTGACGTGCTTAGGTGCACCATTTCCAGCTACTCTAACTAGAAAACAGCTTCTTATCACTTAACACATTAGCATTCTGAAAACTGGAGCAAAGATACCCACTTCATTCTGAGTCAGACCGTTGAGTTCATCTAATTCAGGCTTGTCTGTGCTGGGCAGCAACTCTGCAAACTTCTGGACGGGGATATTTTCCAACCTACCTGGAGATGCCAGAGACTCAACCTGGGACCATTAGAATGCAATGCATGTGCTCCACACACAGCCCTTCCATATGAAGATGAGTGAGTAAGTATTGAGACTGGGGATTTTAAAGAAAAACAAGATGGTGTGTTTCTGCTCTGTGGTCTTAGGAAAAAGTCAAAATGTTTTATTAATGGGTAATATAAATGTGCATAGCTGTTTTATTCTCTTTCAAGTTATTTTTTTCCTGTGGAAAAATAAAACGAGATTACACATGCACACATTGTCACTTATCCCCTGCTCACAAACCATATCTGCTGCAAATGTGACATGTAGAGGATCAGTATTGTGCTTTACACTGATGGCTTTACCTGAAGAAAAACAAGACACAAGGAGCTCTACTCCTATCAGAGCAAACCAAGGGTGCCACTATTTCCGCACTCTGGCCACTTCACACCTACCTTTGCAGCACCAAGGTACCACTTGAAAGAGGGCTTTCTCCTAGGAATTCTGGGAGGGGTTTAACAATCAATCTCTCCTCCTGGGGAACTCTGGAAGTTGTTGCTCCATGAGGAGAATAGGGGCTTCCCCACAAGTAACTGTTCCCAAAGTTCTTTCAGAGACGTTAGGACTGTTTAAAGTGGTATCATAGTGCTTTATATGTATGGTTTGATTTTGACCTTTGTTTTCACTGGTGGCTTCTTAGCATAATAAGAAGGCAACATCCCAACTCTGTTGTACGTCTTCAGCATTGGTACCTGGAGATATTCTACTCCTAAACATGGATGTTCCATTTAATTATCATGCCAAATAACCATGGATAGACCTTGCAGGGTGTTGGACCAGATGATCCTTGAGGTCGTTTCCAACTCTTTCCCACATAGACTTGTATTTTCAATCAGCGATGGGGAACCAATGACCCTTGAAATGTTGCTGGGGTTCAACTTCCATCAGCCTCAGCCAGGGAAGATGGGAATTCCAGTTCAACAGCATCTGGAGGGACCATAGGTTCCTCCATCCCGGCTTTTAAAAGCTGTGTAAGAGAATGACCATCACTACAACTTCTATAGATCTGTGAGCAACTGAAGCTGAGACTCACTCTTCATTTGCTATTTCTGAGGTGTAATATCGTTTTGCAATAGTGTTGTTTTGTCATGACTACATTCCAGCATTGTTGGCCTTTTTGGCACTTTTCACACCATGGTTTCTTTACTCCATTATTTAAAGGCACTTGCCAGGACACAGGAAGATTTATCTTGACAGACGTCTGAGTTACAGACCAATCACAAAAGGAGGCTGCCACAGCTTTCATGCTGTCACAAATTGATGCTTGTGCAGAAAATTGGTTCAAACAGGCTTCCTTCAAAAACGGAACTTGATTGATCGTTGTGCAGCAATTGACTATAAATGGACTGCAGGCAGGTTGAAAGGAGAGAATTTTCTATATCAACTTAAGCAACCCCCCCCCCCAACTCCAGTGTGTTTGTGGGGTGTGTGTGTGTGTCTAATAACCAGATCACTTAGGCCTATATGACTGTTTCAGCTAAAAATTAAGGAGGAGCATTAACTGCAGGCTAAGAAAGGTTTTTTATATGCCTGTTGTCTTTGTCCATGGAGTTTTCTTGGCAGGGATACTGGAGTGGCTTGCCGGTTCCTGCTCCAGGTGGATCACGTTTGGTCAAAACTCTCCACTATGACCTGTTCATATTGTGAAGCTGAGACTCCAATACTTTGGCCACCTCATGAGAAGAGAAGACTCCCTGGAAAAGACCCTGATGCTGGGAAAGATGGAGGGCACAAGGAGAAGGGGACGACAGAGGACGAGATTGTTGGACAGTGTTCTCAAAGCTACAAACATGAGTCTGACCAAACTGCGGGTGGCAGTGGAAGACAGGAGTGCCTGGTGTGCTCTGGTCCAAGGGGTCACGAAGAGTCGGACACGACTGAACGACTAAACAACAACAAGAAAGGTTTCCCAGCCTTGCAGTACCGCATACAACTCAATGAGATTTACTTCTCAGTAGACATGTGTAGGATTCTGCTGCCATTCTAAACCAAGTTGCTAGGGACTAAGCCCTATTGAACATGGTGGGATTTATGTAATGAGGAATTTCAAAAGCATTTTTTCATACAGACGAAAGGTCCTGAATTTCGTTTTTTAAAGGATAAATATAATTCCATGATTGTGCTATTGGGCCTGCCTACTTTAAAAAACTGTTTTATTATGATTTATATTTTTATTTGTTAGTCACCATGTGGTTTCATCCTAGAAAGGCGGGATATTAAAGTTCAGATAGATATATGAATAAAACAGCTCTTTTGGGTCTCAGCCATAAGCAACCAGTTGGTGTGACCAAACCATATGTAATTCTAAACTCTGGGAAATGTTTGAAAGTGACCTGAAGCAATTCAGTAAAATCAGTAATAATCTAAACTAGCCAGCAAAGACTTTAGATCTGAGGGGGGAATATCAAGCCCAGATCAAGAGACTCATTTGCATTGAATGTGGGCTGAAGCACGAATATCAATATTATGCAACTCTAAGGGAGAGTGACTTCAAAGCCTCTTTGAAAAATCGCCTTGTTTCTATGCGAATGTCAAGGGCGTTTCCCAGCCAAAGGAATGCACACAGCAGATAGTTAAGTATTTATCCTCACAGATAACACTTACAGTCACTTGTATAACTCTGGATACTTATGCATACTAATCTAATGGCTAGGCAGTTATCCCATGGAACAGCTGCAGCAACAGCAGACTACTATCCCTCCCCCAGTTTATGTTATTTCCTGTGAGATTAGGCTACTACTATTAGATTTGTTGCTGGCATCTAATGCTTGAACTGGTATTCTAAATTATTAAACATCTTTAACTTCCGATGAAGTTTTTTAAAAAGCCAGATGTGGAAGGAATATTAGAATTGCTGGAAGGAATGTCAATAGTTACATGATGCTTGTGACTGCAATATGTTACATTTTATCTTAACGATCAAAATCTGTCGGCTATTTTGGTTTCTTGTTAACTTAGCACTTCGTTTGATAATTTGCATTTCATACAAATTTATCTATCCCAGACTCTTCATGGGAGAATGTTTAATTAGCCCCCTCCTTCCGCCCCCCCGCTTCTTAGCATAATTGATAAGACCTTGAAAAGGTGCACAATGGGAACCTCTCTTTTAACTCTTATTTGCTTTTCAAAATGTATTTTTATTTTCACATTTTCTACAGTGAGTGGAAAAAGAAGGCACAGCCATAAGGCTAAATTAATCCCTGATGAAATTCTAGTAAATATATCAAAGCTATCGTATGGATTTAGCCTTCAGTGCTATTTTAAAGATGAAACACTATACTCCTTAAGAATCGAATCAGGATGTTTGGGGACACTTTTTTATGATTTGCTCATCATAGGGCTGCATCTTCCATAACCAGTGTTTGATTTTACACTAATCTGTCCCCAAGTGCACAACAGCATTCTTTGTAATACAAACATAATAGAAATATTGACCAGATGGGTTTCATTGTTTAGCAATTCAGTAGGAATAAGACTGAAATTCCTATACACATCAACACAGGAGTAAGGCCACTGTGGTCTAAACCACTGAGCCTCTTGCGCTTGCCAATCAGAAGGTCAGCGGTTCAAATCTCCATGACAGGGTGAGCTCCCATTGCTCCGTCCCAGCTCCTGCCAACTTAGCAGTTCGAAAGCATGCCAGTGCAAGTAGATAAATAGGTACTGCTGCAGTGGGAAGGTAAACAGCATTTCTGTGCGCTCTGGTTTCCATTATGGTGTCCTGTTGCGCCAGAAGCGGTTTAGTCATGCTGGCCACATGTCCCGGAAAGCTGTCTGTGGACAGATGCCAGCTCCCAGTGGCATTGCAGGGGTGGGCGGGGTGTGTGTGCCCTGGGTGCTATGTCTGGGGGTGGTGGCAAGAAGGCACCCCATGGAGTACTCGTCCTGCTGCTCCTGGGCATGGCTGCATGAGCAGCCATTGCGCCACTGCAGCCGCATGTGGAGGAACCTCCGTTCACTGCTGCAACCGCAAGCAGAGGATCCCACCACTGTCCACATGGCGCTCGAGCGGTGCGGGCGGCAAACTGCTATGTACAATGCATGTGCGGTGTTGCACGTATGCGCTGTACAGAGCAACGTCACACATGCACTGTACATAGCGGTTTGCCACCGGTGCCACTCAAGCGCCATATGGACAGAGGTGGGATCCCTCCACCACCACTACAGCTGCAAGCAGAGAATCCCTCCACCACCACTGCAGCTGTGAGCAGAGGATCCAGCCACTGTCCATATGGCGCTCCAGCAGCGCCATCAGCAAACTGCTATGTATGGCACATGTGCGGTGTCGCTGCATACAGCACATGTGTCATATGTAGCGCCGCCGCACATGCATTGTATGTAGTGGCACCACGCATGCGCAGCCAGTGGTTTGCCCCACCCCAGGTGTGGGTTAACCTTTGTTCGCCCCTGCCGGCTCCTTCGGTCTGAAAGTGAGATGAGCGCTGCAACCCCATAGTTGCCTTTGAGTGGACTTAACCGTCCAGCGGTCCTTTACCTTTTACCTGAGGCCAGTTGAACTCAGTTAGGGGGACTCACTTCTGATTAGGCATGCATAACATTGTGAAGTTAGACTCACATCTTACACACACTTAAGGAGCAATCCAAACCCATGATCTGTGGGATGAGTGGAGTTTGGAATAGCCAGATCTCTGAAAAAGGAGCATGGTGTGTCATGGCAGGGGTGGGAAGAGGCAGAGGGAGACTGACTCCTGTTCCATATTTTGTTCCTCTCCATCACGTGATCTAGCAATCCAGCAGAAGTTACACTGACAAAAAGGTTGGTGTAAGTCAAACTCTGTTTTTAAATGTGCATTTAGAGTTTGGAATTTACCCCACTGTAGATTGCTCTGGTTTCCTAAGACCTCTGCCATTCAATTAGATTTACTTCTGAGTAGAGTTGCATAGGATTGTACTATTTGCCACCATCTGGACTCCCTGGGTGTGCGCTGCCAGCGTTTTTGCTGGGTTGAAAGGCATACAAAAAGCACAGCAACGTGTTTGCAATTTCTGTGGCATACATAAGTTAGCTAGCAGTGAATTAACACCAGCACAATAACCACATCAATTATCTCTTTATCCAAGTCCAATACAGCACAGTGATTTATAGGCAGACATGCAGAAAGGTTCGTTGACCTCCAGTCTATTTTATTGTTTGATTAAGCTTCTGCCTTCATTCACTGCTATCTGCCATTCCACAGTTACATGCTAACTTGGCCATGATGAATTGCAAAAGGGATATAAACGATGCTGTGATCACCAGCTGAGTAAATGCTCCAGATGACACACAAGGTAAGGATGGTGCTCCGCAAAGGAATCCCAGTCAGGCTTCTACGCACTTTCCCATTTATATGAGAAGCAGTGGTAGCTGTTGTGGGAAAGGTAAAGGGACCATTAGGTAAAGGGACCATTAAGTCCAGTCGTGGCAGACTCTGGGGTTGTGACGTTCATCTCGCTTTATTGGCTGAGGGAGCCGGCGTACAGCTTACGGGTCATGTGGCCAGCATGACTAAGCCACTTCTGGTGAACCAGATCAGCGCACGGAAACGCCGTTTACCTTCCCACTGGAGCGGTACCTATTTATCTACTTGCACTTTGACGTGCTTTCGAACTGCTAGGTTGGCAGGAGCAGGGACCGAACAACGGGAGCTCACCCCATCACGGGATTTGAACCGCCAACCTTCTGATTGGCAAGTTCTAGGCTCTGTGGTTTAACCCACAGTGCCACCTGCGCCAATGTGCTAAAAGACTGAGATGCTAGTATTAGACAGCCATCAAGGAAGGAAATAGCTGGGGGAGAATGGCATGAACTCTCTGTGATCTTTCTCCTTCTCTCCCCCCCATCCATATATGTGTTTACATATGTATATGTGAATATACAGTAACAAGGGAGATAGAAAGTTTAGTTTATTGCATATATTACTAGAGCATGCTTAGCAACCTAAGGAGATGACAGAAAAAGGGCTTATTTATTTATATATCTTGGCTTATTTAATTATTTTATTTTATATCCCGCCTTTCTCCCAAGGAGGACCCAAGGAGGCTCACAGCAGGAATTAAGACAAACAAAGCTAAAACACACTATCAATATAAATATTAAAGCCAATTAAATAAGTAACTATTAAAAACTGTATTGGAAATACTAAAAACCACTTTAAAAGGGGAAAAAACACATTATATGAATAATATATAAATAATAAATAAATAAAAACAGTAAAGTTGTTTTTTTTGGTTCATCACAACTATTTCTTAAGCTAAAACTGCCATGGGCAACCAAATAAGGTGCCCTGAAAGAAATAATTCACACAATGTCTTGAACTAGAACCAATTCCTTATTACTTTTTAGAAGCATTAGAATAACTTTTCAAATAATGCATTAGAAGGCAGCAATCTAAAACTCCAGGATTATTTTTACCTGTTCTGATTTTCTTGATTTTAATAAGCTGGAGCTGCTTGTTGTTTGTTTATTCTTAGATCACGAGCAACAAGAAAAAAAGCGCAAATCGTTTTACCTGATAGATCAGTTAATCCCTTCCAAAACTGGAGCAGCCTTTGCAGATTTAATAAAACATTCATTTGTCATTTAAGGAGGACTGTGGGGATTGGCAAATTTTCATAGCTGAATGACTCCCATGAAAATATTAGCATTATTAAGCACATTTTCCCCCAGGCAGTTTAGAAATGATGAATTTCCCTTTGGTGCTTTGTATATGTTGCTTTTCAATCCCTTCTTATTTGCCTTCTGAGATTAAATTCCTGCCACAATAATGTCCTAAAATTATTCATTTGAAAAGGAGCATTCAGACACCAGTATTTTCCTTATGTACTTTGCGATCCGAAACCTTCAGTTGCTGGAGAATTCCAGTGGAAATGGAAAGGGGTGTGGAAATTGCATTCTAGGCGTGGAATGAATAAGCAGACATCAGCAATCTGTATTCACTGCTTTGGTTTTCAGTAATTTCTGTTTGCATTATGTTACCTTTGCATTAAATTAGGGAGGTGGAATAAGGTAATAATGACCTAATTAATTTATTATGTAAGCTTCCACCACAGTGGATGAACTGCAGCAGACTGGAAACAGCACTGCATGCAACAAACAAGGGCCAGAATGAAAACTGGTGGCTTCTGACATCCCCAGCCTGGGGCCAAAGGATGCAACAAATTGGAGACAGGTATCAAATATCAGATTCTTCCTTCCTACCATGGAAACTTCAGCAGTCTTGCCCTACCAATGATGGAGCACCGAAGCCAGAAGAGCCAAAAAGGTGTCTATTATGGTCATATGAGTGTGTGTGTGCTAGGGGTATGTAAACGGTGTAGCCAATGCTTTTCCCAGTGCCAACACCCATACACCCCAAATTGGGAAGGAGACTATATGAGCCCCAGTGCTGGTGTAGTTTATTTCCTTCTTCATTGTTTTGAGTGGGAGGGCAAAATAACCCTAGAAGAAGATGGAAGAGCAAAAGAACTTGGCTCCACTTACCCCCCTGCCTGAAATATGAGGCTTTCTTTTGTTTTGTTTCTTTTCTTTTTGTGGAGAGTATGTTAAAGTACCCTCTGTTCAACTTAATGGTAAAGTACTTTATCAGGAAATCCACTTAATGATGACATCTTGAAGAAAACCCACCTAAGCCCAATTACAGCTAATAAAGACTGACATTTAAAGGTGACAGTAATTCAATTAATGTGGGTTTTGTAAAAGCGATTTAATGACACTTAGATTTTTTTAAAAAAACAAACAAACCAAAAAAAACATGCAAAACAAAACAAAAATCCACAGTCTCATAAAGTTTAGTCTCTCATATTAGCAGTTAATGCTGAAAATCAAGAACTGGTGCGGAATATTTTCAGTCATTGATTACTGCCCACTCTGATGTTTATCTGACTCTTGAGTTTGATTTAGTCTCAGTGGAACATTAATAGCACATGCATCCCCAAGGATGTGGATGATTTACAAGCTATTTAGACCTACTAAGACTGGTGAACCTCTATAGGAATCAATTTGGGGGAAAGAGGGGAAGTTAACTGGTGAATATTGTCTAGGAAAAGGAATATTGTAGCTAGCCTTTTTGTATTATTTGGTATGACTGCAACCCCCAATGGCATGCAAAATAGCCGACAAAGATTTAGTTTCACCTTTGCTGTAGATGGGTGATGGTTGGTTGTTAATCGGACCAGAAAAGAATTTTACTCATGGTCCAAACTAGCCTGGGATAATGAGATCTTTGCCTCCCTCATAGCAAGACTGGATTTATATGACAGTTCTTCTTTTCTTTTTTTTTTCTTTGCCAGGGAAGACATTGAGCAAGATCCATTAGAGTGGATCCTCATAAAATGTCTTGGGTTGAGCATGGTAAGTCTTAGCTCAGAGGATGAGATGCCTCATACCCAGATTGCTGCAGAACCCACCAGAGTAGCCTGTACTGTCATGGGAGCTTCTTGTTCACAATTTATTCAGCTTACTCAGTAGATCAGCTGGGTCTAGATATCAGGCTAGAGTGGATGGATCCTTACCTAAACCCCAATCTGTAATCAATTAATGTTGCGGCTATGTTTAGCACACATTCAACCGCTCTTATTGCTCCCTCATGGGTCCCTCTCTGTGCACTGTGTGCCAGTAGAAGAGCCATTCTGATGTAAGGTTGTGCTTGGCAAAAATACATGTGTTCTATCACCACCACCACCACCACCATTATAATCATCATCATCCAGCATGTAACAACCAAGTCGGTGCACCACTGTTTCAACATAGAGCTGAAACAGAAAGGCAGATCACTGTTGGACATAATTTGCTAAGTGTCACAATTGTCCTTGTCTCAGCAATATTCATTGCCCCCAGCTTCTGCACTGACAGCATCATTAACAGGAATAAGACCATTTAGCATTGCTATTCAAGACTTAGTTGGAAATTCAGCAAACTCTGTGCCAGAATTGGATACTCTTTTTTAAAAAAGAAAAAAAAACTTTACATGTTCTTCCAATACGAGGTTGGGAGGTCAAGGAACAAGGACTCTAGTCTGCAGTAAGAAATACAAAATCTGCCTAAAGTTCACATTCCTTGGATTAATAGGGATGATGACTGTAAATTGTTATAGCAAAGAAAGTGGTGATGGAAAAGCAAAAATTTATACCAAGCCTCTAGTCATAAAGAAATTAATAAAATAAACATTGGAAAGCTTTGCAATAATGAAGAGAGAAAATGAACAGTAGTATTTATACTTTCTATGTGTGTTGGGTGAATATGGAAATAGTTTCTTTGGGGAAATGTTACAGAAGAATATAATGTTCCAGAACAAATGTTGCATTTATATCCAACTATATTGCCACATGCTTCTTTGATGAAGAGCTGCCATTTCCTCAATGACAATTCCTGATATTTTGTATGTTCAGCTTAATGTTATAAATACACCACAAATTGATCAAGAAATGGAAAGAGATTATTAATGATCAGAGCATTCAACAGAAATCCATGGCTCCTCCAGAATGCTATAGTTTCTAGCTTGTTGGTTGAAGCAACCTGTTTGGCAGGAAATATCCTTTTTGTTGGAAATATCCTGCAACATTTAAATATGATATGAAACTTCAAGACATAGTTCAAAAACTATTTATGGTCATCTCCACATTTTGAAAAGGAAGTTTAAACATGCAGAGCACAGTCACTGCCCGCTCCAAAACTTAGAAAATAAAACAAATCACACTATAAGATGCAAGTAATAAGACTGTTTAGTTTAAGGTTACCAGATGTCCCCGTTTCCCAGGGACAGTCCCCGGGATTTACAAATCAGCCCCCATACAAAATCCATTGAAGTTGAAAAGTGTCCTCGGATTCATTGAAAAAAATCTGGTAACCTTAGTTTAGTTGGCCAGGCAGTTTGAAAATACATCAACTGAAAAATAAAATAAATTAACATAGCATGTAAACCAATGAGATAACTGTTATATAAAAAGATAATCGATGACAATATGTTGTTATTTGTGGTATGAGACTCTGGGATGCAGGAGTACAACAGAAGAGTGGCTTTGCCTGGATGATATATGAAATTCTTTACCAAGTCTGCAAAAGATTGCCAGCTTTTCTCCATTATTATGTAGACTCTCTCTCTCACACACACAGATAATCTCCTTCCCAAATCCTTAGGTCAGAGTGGCCGAAAACAAGGCTTGGTCCAAACTTACATAAGTTAAAATACCAAATACCATGAAGGCAACCCCCAACAGCAGAAATATAAATCCCACTTGGACACAAACATTTCTTTTGGAATGGGACTATGTTCAGCTCATATGATCAGAATTTACTTTTATGTCTTGTCCTCTACCTCCAGTTTTCCTGCTCTCCCCACCCTGTCAAATCTGCTGTGATGGGTTGGGGTGGCAACTGATTTAGAGCTGAAAATAACCTTATCAATGAGTAATACTTTTTTCAGACCAAACAAGCTATGAGCATCTCTTTCTAGTTTGACTGAAACATGATCACCCTGGCAGCAGCACCAAGAACCAGTCCACTCCTGAGCCAGATCATCTTTCCAAGGCCTACAAAGAACCCCATTTGTTACTGTGCTGAATACTGGTTATACAGTGGTACCTTGGGTTAAGTACTTAATTCGTTCCAGAGGTCCGTTCTTAACCTGAAACTGTTCTTAACCTGAAGCACCACTTTAGCTAATGGGGCCTCCTGCTGCCGCCGCACCGCCGAAACATGATTTCTGTTCTCATCCTGAAGCAAAGTTCTTAACCCGAGGTACTATTTCTGGGGTAGGGGGGTCTGTTACCTGAAGCGTATGTAACCTGAAGTGTATGTAACCTGAGGTACTACTGTAGTGGGATTTTTGCTTCCCTACACTGATAAATGTGTTAGAATGAGCAGCACAAAATTTTATTTGCCTATGAGGGTGGAATTAAATTAGCATGTAAAAGATACTTTCTGCACCATGAAGGAACAAGAGGAGAAAGGTTTTTGCTTTTAAATACCTTTTATGTTTCAGTGTACCAAAAAAGTCTTTTATTCTTGCTTTCAAAAACCACACATTTGATTGATATAAGACACTGATCTGCAATGACCTTGCTACCACGATGAATTAATACCCTTCATTCCAGGTCCGTGCATAATGTTACAAAATCTCACCTAGAGTTCTATCAGCAATCTGTGAAAATCAATGAAATGATTAGCACATTTAATTCAGGGGCTGAGATACAACTTATATTAAATTACCTCATTAGGCTGCTGTAGCAGATGTTTACACATATCAAAGAAGTCCTAGTCTTCTCCTCTGCCCTGCCCCCATGGTGAATCTTCTAGCACAGGTAATACTGTTTCACTATCCTAAATATTTTCTTAGCATAGTTATAGTTATAGCATGAAAATTTGCTAGCGTTTCTGTTGCTTCCACCTTTTTAAAAAAATAGCTATTTAAAAATAGTATTTCTAACATGTTGCATATTGACATTTTATCATGTGTGTGTGAAAGTTTCTTTGGCAGGAACACTCCCGAGAAGTTGTGACAGCAAATCTCAGCTGAGGTCAGGTGTTAAGTATTTAGACACCTGCAGTGTTGAAGGTGTCCACTGTTTCTTTGCAAAGGGAGAGGATAGGGAAAGACTCAGAACAGGGGGAGGCCACACAACTTTTATCTGAGCAGAGAAACAGCTGAGGCTGCAAGGATGCCTTCTGAATGGTTAGACTAAGGTTATCAGATATCCACGTTTCCTGGGGAAAGTCCCCGGATTTACAAATCAGTCTTCATACAAAGTCCCCTGAAGTTGAAAAGTGTCCCCGGATTCATTGAAAAAAATCTGGCAACCTTAGGTTAGACCATGGGTAGGCAAACTAAGGCCCGGGGGCCGGATCTGGCCAAATCGTCTTCTAAATCTGGCCTACGGACGGTCTGGGATTCAGCGTGTTTTTACATGAGTAGAATGTGTCCTTTTATTTAAAACGCATCTCTGGGTTATTTGTGGGGCCTGCCTGGTGTTTTTACATGAGTAGAATGTCTGCTTTTATTCAAAATGCATCTCTGGGTTATTTTTGTGGGGCATAGGAGTTTGTTCATATTTTTTCCCCAAAATATAGTCCAGCCCCCCACAAGGTCTGAGGGACAGTGGACCGACCCCCCGCTGAAAAAGTTTGCTGACCCCTGGGTTAGACCATTTTCAGTTTACTTAAGTGCTTTGTACAATTGCAATGCTTAAGTACCTTTGCAAGGAAGGATTTTGGGGAGAAAACCAGAACAACTGGCCAAACTTTTGCAGCTTCATTGGCCATATCCCCATGACTTCCTAGCAACCCTGCATGGTCATGGGGACACCATCTACCACTCTTTGATTGACAGCATCAACAGCCTTGAATGCCTTTGTGATTTTGCACCAAGCCAGCAAGCAAGCAAGCAAACAAACAAAATCCCCAATTCAGCAACTATTGCCCCTCTTTCAGAAGCTGGCCATAACAGTTCCACCCCAGCTTTTGTTTCCTAATACAACAACTACTTTTGGACCCCTGAACTCAGTGCGCCCTCAGGCAGAGTGCTTTTTGAAGTTTGACCCTGCTGGCATCCACATTGCTCACAACTCTCTTTTGAAGGACCTAGCCTGAAGATTGTTTGGCATCTCGATCCTCTTGGTTCTGCCCAACAGAACCTATGTTGCTGCCTAGGAGTGCCTGGTTCCCCTCTTTTTCTGAACTGCTGTGTGTACTTTCTGGGAGTATTCCTAGGCAGACCCTCTGCCTGCCTGTTGCTTGAAGCCAGTGGCTTTGATGCTGACCCTTACAGCTATGCATCCTATGTTGTTGCCCAGCAAAAGCTCTGGAACTGCCTGCCTTCCCCATCACTTTCAATCTTTATCCTGCCACTGAGGATTTCTCTCCCTGTCCCTTGCTTTAATGTTTTCAGCAGATAAATGACAGGCAATAAAACCCCTTCTCTCCACTGATGCAGCTAAGTAATTATAGAACCTGGACTTAATTGTCTTACAGGGGCCTCCCTTTAGATAGTCATGTGTTTTGCCTCAGTTGTGAAACACAAAATCAACATTTCTTCTCTCTTCTTTCTCTCTCCCTGCCTGCCCAATTGTAAAATGCATGTTTTACAACTTCTGAATTCCTAACACAGAGCAAAACAGCAAACCAAAACCAGCTTGCTGCCAGTATTTTTTAAAAAGAAATACTTATGTATGTGGAGTTTCGCATTTTAAAATCACTAAAATGATCTCAACTCCATCATATCTATACAAATAAAAAGGAGTTTGCATCTGTTGCCCTGATGCTAAACACATTTACTTTAAAATAAGTATTTTGTTGGGGGGAAAGATGATGTGTTTGTAAAGTGAAATCAATAAAATGAGCAGGTGTAACCATGTATATGCCTGGACAGCTGCCACCTTAACTATAAAATATTTGGATGAAGGTTTCAAGACAACACCATCATTTCTAGTAAGCCCTAACATGTCCATGTTGGTCCAGGTGCTGATGCGAGACTTGTTTATTACTGTCCTCATCTGCCATTCTCTGGGTGGTCATTGGCAGGAGGATTCAGGTGTGGAGCCCTGGATTTGCCCCCAAGGCCCACTCCTATTGCACCACTGGTGAAGGATATGATGGAAACTATGATGCTATGTTCTATCTTCACAGCTGAAGACAGTATGTCACTGTATACTGGTTGCTAGGAGTCACAAATGTGGAAAATACAGTTGCATTCAGGTCCTGCTTGTAGGCTACTGTCAAAATGGATGACTCGATTAGAAGGGCCTTTGGCCTGTTCCAGCAGAGCTCTTCTTATGTTATGTCCACTGTTCCTCTCTCTCACTTAGGTACAACTACCCAACTGCCTTTGGCTGGAGCCTATTGCCTCCCTCAATCTCCTCCATCTTCTGAGATAACCCAGAAAGCCATTTGAAGTCATGGGCCTTCTTTGCCTTCTTCAGAATCCTGTGAAGATGTTCCAATATCCAGATCAAAGACCTAGTCTTATTCTCACTTAGCTAATTTGCAATTCATGCTAATTTCTAGTTCAGATCTCAGAACTGGCAGTAACAGAATTAGGGTTGAGAACAGAGGAGGAAGACAACACTCCCTAGACATTCCCAAGGAGTTATCTTTTGAACACAGAAATTGATTCAGGTTTTCACAGGGGTGTGTGTCTTATGCATGCATGGCATGGTTACATATATGATAAAGTATTTTCTCCTGTGCAAAAATAAGTACTTCTGCTGTCCTTGAACAAAGCACAGTGGGCACTATAAGGAGAGTTTAAAATAATATGTTGCATGCCATGAATATTTTATGAAACCATAGGGACCCTACATCTTTACTCATAAAAGTTTAAGCGCTTACAATTTTCTACTCTACTGATTTAAAATGTGGGGGGGATACCTTTATAGAAAGTTACTGGTGAAATTAAACCTTAAGGACTCAGCAAAGGTATCCTGCTGGGGGCTAGACTGATGTCCGTGTAATAGTCCAGTTTAACGCATATGAATTGCAGGCTGGGCAGGGGAGAGTTAAAGTGAGACTTGAAACAAACAACCAAAAAAACCTGGATTATAGTTATGAACAAGTTTCACATTCATAGTTTGAATGCAAACGTTTTATTTCAAAATAGCTGAAATTTGAATACTTGCATGGAAAGATTACCAGAATCAAAACTTGAAATATGAATTTTCAAAGGGTTATTGTAAAATACTAAATAACATTGTATGTTACCTATCAAAAACTTGTCACATGCCAAAGACTGTTGGGTGTTATTTATTAATTACTGTCAGATATTAAATACTACAAATATTAAGCATTGTCAATTAAGATATACAAACAGCTTTCGAAAGGTTTCCTGGGCAAGTATACGTTCTTCAGAAGTTTATTAGGGCTTCCTCAAGGTAGTTTTTTTGGGGTGGGGTGGGGAGCAGGATTGGAGAGCTAACCCACTAGCTATAAAAAAGGGTGGAATGACCTACTGTTGTGCTCTTGGAATCTCAGTATTTAACCCTTTAATTTGTATTAAAGATATGAATGTGTGTATTTGCGTTCACATCGCTAGTTAGATGATTTGTAGAATGAAACCAAGGGCTTTCACAAACACTCCTTGGCAACCACAGAACCCTTCACCAAAAAATCCTCTCCCCTTTAATAATTTTCTAATACAATTTCTCTTCGCCTTCACTGATGGAGAGCAAAAACAAACCCCGGGAGAAATCTTGCAACTGCAACATGATAGATGACCATTCATCCCTATGTTTAAATACATCTAGGAAAAGATAGCCCCTCCAGCTCCCAAGACAGTCTCTGCAGTGCTCTCTCTCTCTCTCTCTCTCTCTCTCTCTCTCGCTCTCTCTCTCTCTCTCTTTCTCTCTCTCTGACAATCTTATATGGCACAGCTCATACAAAGGCTGCACCTGCTCTTTGTGAGAAATAAACCCAAGGCCATTAATTTCAATGGCATTAACTGTCATGTCAATATGCTCAGCCTGATTCTAAATACATGCTTTTGGAAGCAACTCCTACCGATTTCAAAAGATTTTCTTCCAACTCTGTAAGCTGAGGATCATAGCCTTACTCATCCTCTCTGGTCTGAGGGCCCGCTTCATGTCTTACGTACATGTCATGAATTTGTCTTTTTGCAAAAAAAAATTTTGTCAGGACACCTAATTCTGGGTCATAAGATTTTTGATGACTTTAATAATGAATCTGTTCACGTATTCTAAGGGTAGTAATTTATACTGTTATTATATGCTATATATAAGGTTTTCTGTACATTAGCCACAAGCTGAAAACTATAATTGATGGCTGTTTTGCATTTTCCTAACTTGGGATGTGATGATCAAACACAAAACCTGTCAACTTTAACTATTTTTGTGGGGAATGTGAAGCTGAGCATTAGTCTTTCTCAGGCTGACAGATCAATGCTGGAATACTATTTGAGAGGTAGAACATAGGACGAAGAGTAGACAACTGAAGAAAATAATGAGCCCCAAAATAATTCCAAGCACGCAATTATGGTTTAAATTTGTTTATATAATGATGTTTTCTGGGTCTTGCTAATTGCTCAGAGCAAAATGTTAATTAATCACTTTATAGCATTAACTAGAACAGTGAAATTTCTACCCTCAAGGTAAATGCTTTCCCAAAAAGCATATAAAATCAGCATTTTAAAACTGTTTATTTCGCCCCAAAGACACAATATATCTATACTTATTTCTAAAGAAACCAAACTTGTTTCTCATTGTAAGAGCATTGTGTTACATCTTTTGGAGATGGTTGCCTTTTCACCAAATGAAACAGGACCGTGGTTGGGCACGATTACTGCAGTAGACTTTACTTCTGACCCCCCACACCTTCAGGGACTTTTCTGCACAGAGTCGGAAAGGCACAATTCTGTAAGGGCTTACAGAATGAGCACAGTGCTTTTTCGAGTTTATACAGCTGACTTATCTACTTGACCATGTGTTTTGCTACCTTATTATTCCACTGTGGTCCGCACAGAGCTTCTGTAGCAGCCCAGAGCATTCCAAGATACATACAGTCATACCTCGTGTTGCGTTTGCTTCAGGTTGAGCATTTTCAGATTGCATCCCACAGCGACCCGGAAGTACCAGAAAGGGTTACTTCTGGGTTTCACTGCTCGCACATGCGCAGACTCGCAAAATGATGTCACATGCATGTGAAGTGGCGAATCGCGACCCGTGCATGCGCAGACGTGGGTTGCGTTCCGCTCATGTTGTGAATGGGCCTCTAGAACAGATCCCGTTCACAAGCAGAGGCTTGACAACCATATGTCAGGAGTGCTCTGATGGTGTTTCCTGCTTGGCAGGGGGTTGGACTCGATGGCCCTTGTGGTCTCTTCCAACTCTATGATTCTATGATTCTATGAAGCAGAGGTACCACTGTAATTGTTTGGAAATAGAGGCTCCACAGGCTGTAGAGTGCATTGGTCAGTGCATGAAGAAGAGGACAGGAGGAGGAGGAAATAGTCAGCTGAAGGAACAGCTGGAGCCAAACAGATGGTATTGAGGCACTGAAGAACTGAAATCCCTGGCTGAAGCTGAGGAGGCCTACAAGAACCTTTGGGTTTAGCAGTCAGGAATAAGTGTGGTTCCTGAGTGCTTGAGGCAGCAGAGGTTGCTGGAGCAGGGCAGAGATTGCAGCAGAGGTCCTGATAGAAGTCTGGCAGTTTCCAGAGGTCAGACTACAACTGAGAAAAGAATACAAGTGTGGCCCTCAGTCCCAAGCTCAGAGCTTTCCAAGCACTGTGTCACAACACCTTAGTGTGTCAGCAGGATGAGAGTTACCTGGGTAGGAGTAGCTTAGGGAAGATGGCTATAGATGTACAGGAGAATAAACTGAATCCTTCGAAACTGTCTTCTTAAAGAAACTGTAACCATTCTGAGCCAAAGAAACAGTAACCAAGTGAAGTTCAACATATAGTAACCACACAAGTGAACATCACTGTTTTATAATACAGTGGTCGCTCAGGTTGCGAATGTGATCTGTGTGAGATGCACATTCACAGCCTGCAGTATTTACAACCCGCAGCAGTGCGTTTGCGCATACGCAGGTTGCGATTTGGCGATTCTGTGCATGCGCGACCTGGTAATTCCGTGTTTCGACGGTCTGTAACCCGAAAAAACATAACCTGAAGTGTCTGTAGCCCGAGGTATGACTGTACTGTAAAATAAAATGTAATTCACTATGCTTTTCACTTTGAAGTTGAGTCTGTGCTGCTTTGTCTCAGTTAGCCATACCTCCTTGTAGGGAAACTGAAGCATAAAATTGACCTGGTATTTAGATACAGTCATACCTCATGTTATGGACGCTTCAGGTTACGTGTTTTCGGGTTATGGACCGCAGGAAACCCGGAAGTACCGGAGCAGGTTAACTTCCGGGTTTTGCTGCTTGCGCATGCACAGAAGCGCTAAATCACACTTTGTGCATGTGCAAAAGCCCCAAATCGCACCTGTGCAGATGCGGCGCTTCAGGATGAGAACACTGCAGGTTGTGGATGTGCCTCAGTCACGGATTACGTCCGCAACCTGAGGTTCCACTGTACAGAGTTGGTGTGGCAAAAGGACTTGAAAAGGGAGCAAGAGGTTATTGTATGTGTAAAAATACAAATATAGTATCCTTTAAGAATACAACAAAGTGGAAGACACCCCTCCAGAAAGGCTAAGTAAGTAAATAGTATTGGAGGAGGGATGGGATCCCCACAATGGCTCTTAAAGAGGTGAGGAGAGGATCTTTTTAGCGGTGGTGCCCCGACTATAGAATGCTCTCCCAAACAAACCGGACGTTAAAAGCCTTTTGGCATCAGATGAAGATCTGTTCATTTCCCCAGGCTTCTTAGAATGATAGTTTTTGCCCCTAGAGCAATGCTGTGTTTTGAATGCTATTATGCTCCTTGCACTGGCTTTCAGGCAGGAAACTAAACGATTCATATTTAAAGTTATTTCCATTGATGTTTTAATATTTTAGTATTTAAATTGCATATTGCTCCAGCTCTGTGTGAACTGCCCAGAGGACTTTGTTGACTGAGCACTCTAGCAGATGACCTAAAATAAATGAATAATTCTGGGGAACAGCATTCCCAACAACTGGCATCAAAACATTTTGTGCTTGGAGCATGCACATGCGCTAATGCGGCTAATAAAATTGGCCCAGTCTGTGGTGGCCCCAACCTTGCAGAAATCTTCCTGAACAGAAAGGATTCTCTGCTGGGAGTGTAACATTTGCACTAGACCTTCAGTGAGGCAAAATAGAAGGAATCTGTCCATTCCCTCTTTACAGGAACGCTCTCTTTAAAGACTGTAGCTATCTTTAAAAAGAAATAGAGAAAATTGTTTGTGTGTGTGTGTGTTTAGCCAATTGGAGTGAACCACATCTGTTCCTGTTTAGCTGGAGGGAGTTCCTTTTCAGTTTGCACTAACAAAGCAGCTGCCCAAACAGATTTCTGCTGTGGTACCTTGCTATGTATAAGTGGTCAAAAGGGAAACATCCTAAATATGCATGTTTTGATCTTCACTCCCCCCCCGCCCCCCGCGCTTCTAGAACAACAAAATAAATGCCATGCTAATAGATACTTTTGAGTATCAAATAGAAAAGCACCTGATAATTCCCATTTAAATGAGATAGCAACACTCTTGCTTTTAGTACTAAGTATCCCTAGGGTATGATTATAACATAAAATCCTTAGGTCTATTATCTAATTAAGCATAATTGGTAACAGCTGAATTGATATTAGAAGCTGGGTCTTTCTCTTTCCATAAAGAACAGAATACACTTGCATCTTGGGATGGAGGAACCTAGGATTTGATAGTTTGCTTAGAGGTTAAAGAATTATTAACTGCTTTTGATGTAGCTTAAATAGGGAAAGATGCATTTTAACACTATAGGGTTTTTCAACTTTATCTCAATACTTCTTATTTGAGTTTGTAAAATAATTCTCTGATGTAACTTTAATACAAAAGAGTTTTATACTGTGGTTTGTCTTACAAAATAAACATTTTTTGGTCCTATAGGAAGAAAGAATACACAATATTAAAAATGGTCTTTTTATTTTTAAACTCGGTCACGTGAAATTAATAAATATAAAAATCAAGGGATGCCCATGGAGTGGTTGGGTTATGATAAGGCAAATAATTATTTTCCTTCCTAACCCTCCTCAGACACAGGTGGATCACAGCACACTGGCCAATATCTGGAAGGGGAAGCCAGTGGGCACATCTCTTGTGATAATCCCACACTTTCTTTTCGCCTCTGGTACCATGAGCATCAAATTACTCTTGCTCTGTCTGGATTGTGCTCTCAATCTTTCCAGATGATTCCCAGGCAGGATTTGATACCATCCGAAAGGTTCCTTGTGTAAATTTCTGCATTCACTTCAGTGGTAGAACTTGGCAAACTGTTCCTGAACAGGAATGCAAGTGTGGAAACACTGACAAATGTATTCATGCTCCTGTTTCTGTAAGGGGTCAATGGCTGATAGCCTTCAGTGAAAGTTGTTCTCTTGCGAGTTCTTTGCATTTGGATCCAAGACATCAAATGAGTGTCATTAGTGTCTAGATTATAATATAGAATATTTTTTAAAATAAATAATAGATCACAGAGAAGAGTCTGCAAGGACGGTGCATGGAAGAAGCCTCTGGGGATGGCTTGGAAAGGAATAACTTAGAAGCCCTGGACAACAGAATAAGTCTGTGGGCCTCCTAGCTTCTAAGTTTGTCCATATACTCTTCCCTCTGCCAAGCTGCACCTCACCTTGGGCTCTCACCTTCTCAGGGCATTAATCAGTTGATGCCACTCCTCTGAATACCTCTCGTGCAATTCTATTTTGAAACAGAGTTAGCAATACAAGCAAAAACAACAAATAGAATTTATCAATAAGACTAGATATCTGAAGGGATCAAGAAGCACAATCTTTAGTATGTCATGCCTCCTTCATCCATGAAGAGGCTCATCTGTATTGGTACTAGATTCAGGTAGGTAGCCGTGTTGGGCTGATGCTGTAGAAATATATATATAATTGTCCAGTAGCACCTTAAAGACCAACTAAGTTTGTTCTTGGTATGAGCTTCCGTGTGCATGCACACTTCTTCAGATACCAGATATCATCTGTACTGGTAGTCCATCTTCAGATATCATCTGTAGTGGTAGTTCACAAACTTTTGATGACACATCTGTTTATACTGGCATTCGCTTGACCCAATTCTCCTGTTTTAATGGGATTGTTTTCTAGTGCATTTTAGTTATGGCCGTTTATCTTCCATTGTTTATGTAACTCGTTTTAACAAGGCATAAAAGAGCTTAGAAGCCTATTTTGGCATTATGTGGTATAAATTCTACTACTAGAATACCACATTGCTGCTCTCATTAGCAAAACTGGCTGCAAAGTAGCATACTTGAAGGATTGTAAGAGGGGTTCCAACATCTGCTCAAATGGCACCCCAAAGAAACCCCGACTGCCAATTCTGAGGGCTGTTTCACATCCCTCAAGTAGACTCAGAACAGGGTCCCGCCCCCAATAACTCCTAACCTTAATTTAGTCTGAGATTTTCACTGTGGTACAGAAAAAGAGACTATGTAGTGGAAATGTGAATACATAATTTGAACCAGTGGATCAGCTGC
The DNA here is from genome assembly GCF_965153285.1 of Podarcis tiliguerta. Lineage (NCBI taxonomy): Eukaryota > Metazoa > Chordata > Lepidosauria > Squamata > Lacertidae > Podarcis > Podarcis tiliguerta. Next base: position 46,148,030 of record NC_139542.1, on the reverse strand, counting down.
CTGTTCCTAGGAATTAAAAAGTGATCATTGCCATGTTATCCAAGTGCCCTCTGGGTTGCTTTCATCTAGAACATATCTGTTGCTAATTAGCAGCTTTGAACCATGTAGAGAAACAGGATGAAAGTACTTTGCTTCAGTTTGGCTTACGTTATCCACTCCACCACCCACCACTAATGGCACTACCTCAGGTTCTCTATTGATGGATCAGCTGCTGACAATAGCAGCACCAGGATGACGTTGGCAATATCTGTTCAAAAGATGGTTGCCAGCAGGATGCATTTGAGAAGGGAAATGCAAACAATCAGAAGTCTTATATTTTGACAGTGTATGTGCTGCTGTAGCACCAGCTTTAGAGGTTGCCATAGTTTTACTGCACTGCTTTCATGGCCACAGCTGGAAGCTACCACATTAAATACCGTTGCAATTCCTACAACAGAAGATTACGAGCAATGCTGCTAGTACAATAGTTTCCTCTATGCAACATACAAAATATGTCCTATTTGTATAACTCAGGCAAATAAAAAATGCATGCATGCATGAATATTTCATATAAAGTCCTGAGAATTTTGCCCTAGCCCTTCGTCTACATTTCACTGTACTTTGCAATAAGGGGCAAAATTCCATTTCAGAATTTAATACAGTATATGTATCTGAGAAGTTCATTGACTTTTTCAGAGTAGACTATACTCTGAGTATAGATATTGCCCCAAGTCTTTATTTTATCAATTCTGGTTCTTGTTTACAACTAGGAAGAAAGGAAGTAACAAAGACTAGAAGTGTGAGAGCCTGGTCATCCCTGGTTATTCTTATTCTTATTATTACTACTACTACAGTATTTATTGAATTTGTATAGGGAAGCTATGGTAAGAAATTGTGCAGTAGACACAAAGGCCACTTCCCAGGGAGCAGGGGAATGATTGTGACCAGACCACAACTGTCATTTTCTTGCCACCTCAACACCATGAAGTATGGAGTTTTGATGCCTAGCAATAGCCATCTGCCCTGTCCTGTCAGGGAATTGAAGCAAGATTTGCCACAAGCCTTGCAGGATAGCTGCACTGGCCAGGTTAGTCCTGACCGCGGTGCCCACTTCTGAGGAGGGGAGAGCTGCCTGTTAGGACCTCTTTCCTCCTATCTGGTTCTGAAAGGAGAATGGGGTGGCTTCTTCCAACCCCACCCCCCTGAATTTTGGGCGCGTCTTCTTCTTGGAAGGTACCAACACGGTAAATATGAAATATGTGAAACCTTGAAGCCTTAGTAGTGGGCAATGATCTCAAAGGAACACAGGAATAAACGGAAATACAGGAACAAGAAAGCTGCCTTGGACCAGTTTCCCAACTCATTCTATCTACCTCAGAACTGACCTCACTGTTTGACAGCATATCTCAGGAGTTTGGGGCAGTGGTCTTTTCCAACCCTATTTGGAGATGTTGGGGCGTGAACCTAGTACCTTCTGCATGCAAAGAAAGTACTTTACCACGGTGCTATGGCCTGGGACCACTCCCCACCTTGCTTGGGAATGAGAAGGTTTGTGCCAGTCCCAGGGCAACCATCAGACAAATTGCTAGGTGTGTTTCATGGCTGAGTGGAGGGCCACAGCCAAAGGCCCTTAAAATCCTAGCTGGGCATAGCTGCTGCTAACCTTGGCTGGTCAGCCTCCGCTCCTTTAGGTACTTGGTTCCCTTATCAAACTGCTCTCATTGGTAAAAAATGTGTCGTCGTCCCCAATCTTCAACCAAACTCTACCTTCCCGTAGCTTAAGTCTATTAGAACAAATCTTTGTCCTCTGCCATGTGACAAGTCTTCAAGTATGCTTTCTCAATTTGATTCCTTAAATGAATGACCATTTTCCTGTTGTGCTTTAAGCTAGATGTTTTATAGTTCTGCTGAAAATCACTCTGTGTACAGCAATAAATACAGATCCCAAACTGGTTGCAAATCATAGCGACTTGAATGGAAGAGGTAAATTCTCAAAAATTGTATGCTTTGTTGACAATATGGTTGTTTATGGGGATTTGAAAATGCCAAAAAGAACAACTTTGTGAAGAAAACCCAAGGTGTATTGACCAGCTCATAAATGCCTAGGAAGTGATCTGAACTGTCAGGGTATACATTTTGACTTTGAAATTTACTAATTGGGGGCATTTTCAGAGAGCAAAGTAACAGGAAACATATTTACCTCAAGAGGTAGCTACTGACAAAAGCGCCTCAAGAACTGGCATGTGACGGGTTATTCTTGTTGCTCAGCCAGCCTGCAATTTGACCAACAATTTGTAGTAGATGGCATAGCTCTGAGAGACCAAGAGCAGGCTTCTCACCATTGCATCTTCTGAGGGAAACAGAGAAGAAGAAAGACTAGAACATATGCAGAGAGAGGGTTTGTGTGTTAAAAACTGGGTCTTCATTTATTTACCAGGATCAGAAGAACTGTGGCTTAAGTAAGCCACAAAATACACAAATGAGAAGCGTCTTTGAATAAAAGAACATTAGTTTTGCATAATAATAAACCACATTTTAAATAATGCACCCAGTGCTAATGGTGTTTATTTATAATTTATAAATTTAAAGAAACATGTCTGTCTTTCATTTCAGCTCCACAATAGAGTCACCCAAAGCAGCCAACAACTTCAATTGAAAACCCATTATATTAAAAGAACAACCACATAAATATTGCTCAAGAGAAATGAGCAGCAAACGACAAATAATTAGGCATAGCTGTCTGCAAGTAATAAAAATAGATGTAAAAAAAAAAGGTTTTCAAGAGGAGATGTGGTAAAATGTTGGCATCTTGTTTATTTATAAAAATATTTATATACTGCTATGCATTAAAAAAATCAGATCAGTTTACAACAATTAGACGTAGTGCCATACAACAGCATTGTGACATGATCCAAAAATTGGCTCTGGCCTGCAATACAACAGCATTGAAGTAGTAGCTAATAGCAGACTAATGGCTATACAAAGTATCTCAATTCTTTCTCTCATTGTCTTTTGATGGCAAGCTCTGAAATAATTTTGAAATGGTAATGTGAGTAGTACACAGGGCCTGCATTTTTCTTCCTGGGTACAAATATTAAATACAGTAAATTACCTGCTTACAATCTTTAACCTGATAAAACATGGGACTAATTAGCGAAGTTTACAGTGCTTTCTGTAACAAGGGCATTGCACAGTAATGTCTTTTATAGCAAGTTAGTTATAGCTACCTTACAGGCCTAATTATCAGATAATGGGAAATGAGTGATTCTCACTACTGTTAATGTAGGAATTGAACACTAATTGGTATCTAGATTTTTTTCAAGTCAGTTCAATAGCTCTGACTGAAATGGTCTTTTCCAACAAATGATACTTTTGTGTGTGTCTGATCTAAGGTGGCCGTGGGTGAGAAGATTTTCTTTATCTTATTAAAGATAATGAACCCTCACGACTCACATCTATCATTTATCTCAAAATGCAGTACTTTCTCTCCCCACAGTGTCTGTTTATTTAACATAATCAGAACTGCTAATGATTTAAAACTGCTGAATGATTGTACTCCTTTGCATGGCACAGCTATAATTGGCTTGAACCAAAGTTTCAGCTGCTTGAAGTTGGTTCATCAAATAGATTGATGAAATATATTTGAAATTAACAAATTCTGGATGTATTTGAAAGGCAAAAAAGAAAGCATTTTCAATATCATTACCAATTATTGGAGAAAAGGATTAAGAAAACTGGAAGATCAACATTATTATTATTATAATTATAGATTTTAAATTCTTGAGATTTTATACTTTGGAGGCTTAACTTATGTTTAAAACTCAAAGTCTATTTTTTTAAAGAAATAAATGAACATAAGAAGAACATGCCATACTGGATCAAACCAGAGTCCACAGCATCTCAGCGGTGGCCAATGAAAACCCCCTCTGCATATACCACCTCATCCTCACAATAAAAGCAGGGATAAAATGTAGGTGGCTAACAGATGGATCTGTTTTCCTTCTATATTTCTATATTGGAGGAGTTTCTTGCTCAGGTCCCCAAAACACCAGAACAGTCCCCAAAATATTAGACTCCTGCCCTATAGTAAGTCAGAGCAGAGCTTTCAGTGTGGCTTTTCTGTTTTGTGGAAACAAGAGAATTACGCTTGAGATCTGGCAGGTATCTCCTAATCCGTACTTTCTGGAAACAGCTGGAGACATCTTTCCTTCAAGAAGCTTTTCCAGCTAGGTAGGTGAAGAAATCTCTGTATTAGGTGTTCATTTTGTATTGCTTTAAAATTTGTACTTATTTTGTACAGTTTTAAAAACTCTTTCTGTAGCTTTTCATGGAGTGTTTGTAAATCACCTTGAGATGCATGTAAAAGGTGGTTTATAAATCAGGCGATGATTATAAATAAATAATATAAATTACCTTTTTTGGTTTACCCTTCATTCAGCCATTAATTGGATTGCGAGCCCTTTAAGAACAAGACTATATTTTTCTCCTCCAACTTCCCCTTAGTACTTTAGAAATAATACAAATCTGAATACACATCTGTTCTTTCTCCCAAATCTCAGTAAAGTACATTTCTTGGCCTTTGCTTCTCTCATACTGATTTGATGTATTTCTTCTTTGATTTCTCTTTTCTTTTCGCAATTATGATATGTTAAAGAGAGTTAACGCTACGATTGATTTTTATTTTTGTTAAGATTATAAAAACCCTCTTTTTAACACTGACCTCACAGAAAGAAGAGCAGGACATCACTTCTCATCAGCTGGAGAAGGAAGGCTTGGTAGGAGGAATATTTTCAAGCTTCTAATAAAAATCTAATGAAGAAAGATGGACCAGACTGTCAGAACGTGTTTGGCAGAAAGCGAAAATGCGAGTCGCAGACATGCAATCACAGCCTTGCTGCAGATACAAAGAAGCTACAATAAAAGCAAATGTAGATGTTTGTGCCTAAAAAGAAAGTTGCACTTAACAATGGTAATAAAAATTAATGAGCCGAATTCCAAGGAAGGGACACAGCCATACAGGGAAGAACTATGCATACAAGCAGCTATAGGTTTGCGCTGTTTTGAAAGCAGGGCTTCTCACTGCCCCAGGGACAAATTGGCAGCAGTTTTTGCCCCTCAGTTCTGCACCTCACATAGGAAATTGTTGCCTATATCCATGCAGTGTTGAAAGTTCTTGAGAATCAAGCTGCATGCAAATGCTCTAGGTTTGTTTTTGTAAACTGTTCTGAGGTCAAAGATGTTTGATGAAATGAAGATTCACATACGGGAGAAAGGTTAATAGTCATCCAGCAAACTTGCATAGGTATAGGTATTAGAATCATAGAAATGTAGAGTTGGAAGGGACCCTGAGAGTTATCTAGTCTGACCCCCCCTGCAGTGCAGGAATCCTGCCCACAGCCATCCCTGGGTGGGCTTGAATCACCAACCTTCTGGACCATCGTGCCCCAGAAAAACAAAACACTATGCTGCCTCTCTGTATGAGTCCCTGCTAGAGTCATAGAATCATAGAACTGAAGAGTCAGCAGGGATCCATCAAATGAGGGGGGGGGGGGAATCCAAGGAGAAAGAGTGAGCACTCTTATGGACAAGTGCACCTTGAGGACTCAAGCACTGCAAGTGAAGATCTGCTAAGGAGGCAACCATGGTTAGGCATTGATGGAGACGACAGCATAATGGGTAGTGTTATGAAGGGAACACTTCTGGTCTCAGCTGCAGAGAAGGATAAACCCCTTGACTTATCCATGTTTTGAGGCATCTGATCAGCCTGACACCTGTCATCTATGCTCTGGTTACCACCAGGCTAGATTACTGCGATGCGTTGTAAGTGGGGCTGCCCCTGAAAACAGTTCAGAAACTGCAGCCAGTTTAGAATTCAGCGGTCAGATTGTGACCAAGAAAAGATGGTCTGAGCATATAAAACCAATTCTGGCAAGACTGCACTTGAATGTAATGCACACCTTTTTTGGTGTGCATGTATTCACTTGAATGTAATGCACACCTTTTTTGGCCAAATTATGTCATGAAATTTAGGGTGCACATAGCGTGTTCTCATTAAAAGAGAGCACGTGTTGCGGTGAGGGCCAGACAAGACACCCAAACATGCTAGGCATGTTTGGGATGGTTGGCCCTGCTCAGGATTTTGGTCTTAGTTTGGAAGGTTTTAGAAATTTGTGGCTTCTTTCAGTGGGTGGGATGTGTCAGACCTTTCATTGATATGTATGACTGTTAGGTTTTTAGTCTGCTTTTGTTTTGGACTTAGATCTTTACACTATTTGTGTTACCTTTTCTAAAAGAAAAGTGACTAATGTGAAATTAATAATAATAAAAATGATATAGAGTGTGTGAGAGTTAAGCATTACAGTGGAGGGTGCAGTTCTAGGTTGCGGCTTTTTAAGGATTAAATTTAGGAAACGTATAAGAGGGTGGAATGGAGCAAATTCAGTTCCTTTTCACTAATGTTATGGCAGTGCATTAAGGAAAGAGGAGGAGGATGTGCCCTGTTATCCAAGAGGTTCCTGGAGAAATGAGGTACTTTACAGCAATTCATTTATACTGGAACCACGTTGTATGAAAATGAATAATAGTAGAAAAATATATAGGAGCTAAGTGGAACTGAAAATTTGCTAGCTGAAATCCAGCGACTATAATATGCATTCTTTGAATGCAAAGGAGCTGCTTGTTATTTTGTATGCATAGGAGAGACTCTAAGTGCATCAGGAAAAATCAATGTGCATTTGACTTTCTGAAATACAAAACTTCCACCTGTCCAAATTTCAGGATTACGGTCGCTGAACTGGAAACTAATTAGAATAGATTGAGTGGTTTCAGATATTTGTCTGTTGTTAAGGAGGCAGCATGCTTTCACATTGGTCTAATGCAGGAGTGATAAACCTTTTTTACCTGTTGATGGCTGCATTCCTTTGAGAGGGCAGCATATGGTGACTGTGGTTGAAACCAGGACTGATGACAAGGTTGCTAGGGATTAACTGATCTGGACCTCCCTGCAACAGTTTTCACTACTTTGAGTGCATCAGAACATAAGAGCCCAGGCCAGCAGGAAGAATTAAGAGGAAATGAAAAGGAAGGAAGAAGAAGAAGAAGAAGAGTTTGGATTTGATATCCCGCCTTTCACTCCGTTTTAAGGAGTCTCAAAGCGGCTAACATTCTCCTTTCCCTTCCTCCCCCACAACAAACACTCTGTGAGGTGAGTGGGGCTGAGAGACTTCAGAGAAGTGTGACTAGCCCAAGGTCACCCAGCAACTGCATGTGGAGGAGCGGAGACGTGAACCCAGTTCCCCAGATTACAAGACTACCGCTCTTAACCACTACACCACACTGGCTGGAACTCTGGTGGAAAAGAAGAACAAGGAAGGAGGAAGGAAGGAACTCTGGTGGAAAAGAAGAACAAGGAAGGAGGGGTAGAGAAACACACACACAAAATGAGACTGGGGGCCACAGCTTGCTCACCTGTGGTTTGATTAATCAAAGCAAGTTGCTTTCATTAGGCTAGGAAAACTGAAATGTGTTCCTGGGATACTTCCTTCCAGTTGTAAATAATCTTCAAATTCAATTGCAGGTTTAAAAGGCTAGATATGAAAGAAAGGACTGCAGTCTTTTATATGTGCTAAATTAACCAGGGCTCATGGCTAATGTTAAAGACACTGCTAACAGCATATAAAAATTCAATTTCCACAGAAAAGTGCATTCATGAGTATCTCACTTTCTTTTACAGCAGAAGGTTAAGGACAACTGATGCATTTGAAAAGCAGCATCATAAAAAATAGATCCCTCCACTGCCCATTATCTCATCACACCAGTTTGTGCTGCTTACCTGGACTCTCATTCAGCCTTCCTGGAACAGAAGAGGCTCCATTGTTGAGGTGGTGATTTTTTCTGGAGCAGAGCATGGGATAACGTCTTGTGGCGTTGCCTTCTCTGCTTTGTTTTATCCACATATGGTGAGAACTTTGACTCAGCTGATTTCCCACCCCTGCTTATTGGTTGTCAGGGTGGTGATTACCCAGCATTATTGGTCTGGTGGCTTCAGCTTTGCTTGCCACATTTCTGGACCTTGAATTTGGGCCTACTTTTCATTAGTGGTTCGAATCCCCGCAACGGGGTGAGCTCCCGTTGTTCGATCCCAGTTCCTGCCAACCTAGCAGTTCGAAAGCACGTCAAAGTGCAAGTAGATAAATAGGTACCACTCTGGCAGGAAGGTAAATGGTGTTTCTGTGCACTGCTCTGGTTCGCCAGAAGTAGCTTAGTCATGCTGGCCACATGACCCAGAAGCTGTACGCCAGCTCCCTCGGCCAATAAAGCGAGATGAGCACCGCAACCCCAGAGTTGGCCATGATTGGACCTAATGGCCAGGGGTCCCTTTACCTTTACCTTTACCTTTAGATGTCTTCTTTTTATTTACATAAATAAATAAAGAATTCCATTTTTAGGGCCAGTTATGCTCTTTGGGATTCTTTATGATGCATACCATACTACCCATGTATGGAAATTTGGCCTTCATAACATGCCTGTTCAATTTCTTTTTGATATATCTCATCTTCCTTTTTAAAAAAGCTGTGTCTTCTTTCAAAATTATGTGTGATTATGTTGGACTTTCTGGGCAATTTCCTACTACACACACACACACACACACACACACACAATCAGCACTAGAGAACAAGTCATTGCCCTCTAGTGAGTGTAACAAGTGTTCAGTCTTCCTCAATCCACCATCAATTTTGTCTCATTTCATTTGCTTCCTTTCTGGGGCAACAATATTATGGAGCAACAATAGTATGAAGGTTTTATTCCCTTTTTTGAGAAAATGCAGCAATAGGTGTAGGAGCAATAGGAGTGTGCAGTTGGCATACTTTACAGGAAAAGTTGTGATTAGTAGAATTTCTCAAGCTACAGCTATCCCTTGTGTGGTTATGTGATCCGCAAATGGAGACTTCATATTGTACAAGATATGAACCAAGCTAACATTTGTATAATATTAGGAGTGCTTGGCGCAGAGCCTCCGCCCGCCCCGGCACGCTGCCTACAAGCATCAATTTTTGAAAAGCTATGTAATAAATGTTGTCAACATAATTTACATTTTGCTGGTTAAACTGATGAACTGATGAACTGTAAATAGATACTGTAAATATCTATACTGAAAATAACTGTAAATCCTTGTTTGTTATGCTTTTGCATTAATGCCAAAGAAACACAGCATATTAGCATTAGTTTAACTAAAGGAAAAACAAACAAGGATTTTGGTTTTCAAAATTAAATGAGATACTGCTTTTTATTTCCCTATTTCCAACTAAATTAAACTGTCTGGCCTTTCAAATGAGAGGAACCAAAGCAGCTTAATGTATTATTGTAGAATCAAAAAGCTTTTTCTGAATGTTAATAAGTTATGGGTTAGATTTACACATTCTTTGTATCAGGCTTTGTAATTGTATATCAGGTGGTGGGATGCTTAAGAAGAAGTGGGGAAAATATAGAACAGTGTTCACATTTGTATGATGCTTACAAGTGAAGAAGCCACGACCTATTTGGCCACAGAATACTTGTTATTATTTATTTTTCTAGTGTGTGAAAAGGTAGGCATGTTAGGAGTATTAGCTTTTGCCTTTTGAAATTGATTAACATGTAAGTAGCTTCAGGGAAGTGAGTAGCATTCAAAACACAATAGGTGGGGACTCTTCCCCTCCGGCTGTGGTGCAGATTAATAATAACAATAACAATAACAATAATAATATACCCCACCCATCTGACTGGGTTTCCCCCAGATGCAACCCCCCCCCCACAATACTTTTTTTAATACTTGTTTTATTTACAAATTAATATGGAATCAGAACTGGTAGACTTCCGGAAGGAGCAGATCTTCCAGAATTACTATGAACTGATGTTGTAGCTTTGGTCATTTGATCAAATACAGTGGTACCTTGGGTTACATATGCTTCAGGTTACATACGCTTCAGGTTACAGACTTCGCTAACCCAGAAATAGCGCTTCAGGTTAAGAACTTTGCTTCAGGATAAGAATGGAAATTGTGCTCTGGTGGCACGGCGGCAGTAGGAGGCCCCATTATCTAAAGTGGTGCTTCAGGTTAAGAACAGTTTCAGGTTAAGAGCGGACCTACAGAACGAATTAAGTACTTAACCAGAGGTACCACTGTAATTATTTTTTTGGGGGGGTGGTGGTTATCCCTCCACAAAATTGTATGTATCTGGTTAAATAGGAGCACATAAGTTTCAACACACACAGCTATTTTAAAGCAATAGAAATACGTTGATATGTCCAAAACAGGGAGGCGGTGAAAAATCTAGGAAATCTGAAGAATAAAACTTTTCCTCAATATTCAATTAGGAAGAGTAAAAAATAAAAACTCCACTAGGAGACCAAAAGAAGCAATCTATGAGAAAATGAACAAAACAGATCAATATTAAGTTTTACAGAATGTTATTGAAACCTTTCTTCAAAAAGGAAGACTGTTACTTCCATATAAAGCTTTCGAATGAGCCACAATCTGCTTTAATGATTTCAACGATGGACAGCTTTATTTTAAAAAAAATATTTCTAAGAGTAAGAGGAACGATGCATCTGAATCAATAATGCATTTTAAAATGGAGTGAAAATGGCCTAGAAGGGCTCTTTAAACCTTCAGAATATCCACACAATTCATACAAAGCTTTTTTTTCATGCATCGCTGTATAGGCTACCTTAAAACAATCTCACTGAAACCAGAGCTTTAAAAGCTTTAAATTTGGCTGGGTGATTGTGCCATTGTTGTTGTGGTGGTTGTTTAGTCGTTTAGTCGTGTCCGACTCTTCGTGACCCCATGGACCAGAGCACGCCAGGCACTCCTGTCTTCCACTGCCTCCCGCAGTTTGGTCAAACTCATGTTGGTAGCTTTGAGAACACTGTCCAACTGTCTTGTCCTCTGTCGTCCCCTTCTCCTTGTGCCCTCAATCTTTCCCAGCATCAGGGTCTTTTCCAGGGAGTCTTCTCTTCTCATGATGTGGCCAAAGTGTTGGAGCCTCAACTTCACGATGTGTCCTTCCAGTGAGCACTCAGGACTGATTTCCTTAAGAATGGATGCATTTGATCTTCTTGCAGTCCATGGGACTCTCAAGAGTCTCCTCCAGCACCATAATTCAAAAGCATCAATTCTTCGGCGATCAGCCTTCTTTATGGTCCAGCTCTCACTTCCATACATCACTACTAGGAAAACCATAACTTTAACAATACGGACCTTTGTAGTTCAGGGTAAAAAATCTGTAGCCCTCCAGATGCTGTGGACTGCAACTCCCATCAGCTCCAGCTAGCAAGTTCAGTGGTCAGGAATGGCAGGAGCTGAAGTCCAGAACATATGATGGGCACCAGGTTCCCCAAACCTGCCTTAGACATTTCTTGAGCTCAATGCAATGCAAACACATTTATGTTCAGTCTCGACCAAGTTCTTTCTTTCTTGCACCCCCCCCCCCCCCGTTTCTACTGTGTTCTCCTGCAGCTCTTCCCATGCTAATACTCATACAATAAAATACAATGCAATGACGGTAAGATTTCACTTTCTTTCCTTTGGGAGGACACTTCTGAAAGATATTTGGCCTCATTTAGATTGTCTAATTGAAATGCATTGTTAGAAGATTTCCCCATAGGGCTGCAGGAAAGTTTCAGCAACATAATACTCCAACCTCGTATAAGACGTTTGAGCAAAGCAAACACTTGAAAGCAGAGGCCTTAACATCTTTCATTTTGTGTCTCTGAGATGCTCTTGAAGACAAAGAGGAAGAATTCACAGAGAAGCTTTTCATATTTATATAAGCATCAACAGGTTGTTGTTTTTTTTAAGATGCCAGAAAATGGGTTCTTTTCAAAGGTCATATTCACATTAAAGGGCAGGGGGTAGATATAGTGTTCTCCTGTCTTCAGTAGTACAGCCATGCATGTGGCAGCAGAAACCAACAAGAATACAGTGGTACCTCAGGTTACAGACTCTTCAGGTTACTGACGCTTCAGGTTACAGACGCCGCTAACCCAGAAATAGTACCTCGGGTTAAGAACTTTGCTTCAGGATGAGAACAGAAATCGTGTGGCGGCGGCGTGGCAGCAGTGGGATTGGGTTAGTATTCTATCTTTGTGTAAATGAGACATTTGTTTGCCTAGTATCCTTGTGTAAAGGAGGCATTGTATCCATGTGTAAAAGAGGCTTTGTTGTTTGCCTGGTATTCTTGTGTAAAGCAGGGCCTGGTATTCTTGTGTCTATTCTTGAGTAAAGGAGGGATTACGTATCCTTGTGTATGAGAAATCTGCTGCTCAATAAATTTCTGACTTCCTTCACTATTTGTGTTTTGAGTTTGCTTCAGAGGCCCTTAACAAAGAACCCTTTTTGCCTTTGGCAAAACACTCAGGGTTAAACAAACTAGTGCCTTTGCCTTATGCAAAGTCCTCTTCTTGTTATAACTATAGTAGAGGATTTTCTAATCCATGGCTGGTTATCAGCTACCAATCACAAACCACTGCCAGTGCCACTGGCAAGATAAATCCATGCACCTACTGTGGAAATCCAAAATTTTTTTTACAGTACTTGGAAACTATTGTATCGCATATCGATGATTACTCTGAAATAGTAGTTTCAAGGGGCCAGCTGATGTGTCTGTTTTACTTTAGTGAAAGTTGCTGAAGCAGATTAAGTGAAGTTGAGGATGCCAAAGAGAATTATTTGGAGGAAAGATTTTGAGGAGGGTGAACTGTGATTTGAGTATTTGTCAGAGCAAATAAACTCTTGAACTGGTTTAGTGGATTTGAAAAGTGATATTTGTTTCACTTCTACAGCATGGGTGAGAACTCATTTTGCTTTCACTTTTAATCCACATTGCTTTCAACACTTGCAGAAGTACAAATAGTGCTTATATTGACACAGCTCTTTGCCAGTCTTATGCTTGCAATAAAAAAGCATCATTGTTTACAAAAGTGAATCTCTCTCCCATTTAAATCAATGGGACTTAAAGGTGCTTAACTTTGGCAGGGCTGTGTACAGACCACATTATCTATTCTCAATCTCAGCAACAGCCACCGTTTCACTCTTTATGTCAAAATGTTCGTTGTTTTGTGACACCGAAAAACAGACTGGACCCAAATGCGACTTGGAATTAACTGGGTTATTTTCCGATATGTATTTTAAAAACATCTCATTTTTCCCCAAGCCCAGTCCTGAACCAAAATAGAGAATACAGTGGTACCTCAGGTTAAGAACTTAATTCGTTCCGGAGGTCCGTTCTTAACCTGAAACTGTTCTTAACCTGAGGTACCACTTTAGCTAATGGGGCCGCCTGCTGCTGCCGCGCTGCTGCCATGTGATTTCTGTTCTCATCCTGAAGCAAAGTTCTTAACCCGAGGTACTATTTCTGGGTTAGTGGAGTCTGTAACCTGAAGCGTCTGCAACTTGAAGCATCTGTAACCCGAGTTACCACTGTAGTCACCTATTGCTATGTATTTACTTTAACAAATTTTAAAAAACCCATAAAGTCATCAAAGCAGTATATAGGGCAAAAAGAGGCTAAAATACAAGGACACAATAAGAACAATAAAATAAATTCAACAAACTAAAAAAAAAAGATTATCCATACAAACTCTAAATACATTAAAATAATTTCTTCAAATATAAAATGGAACTTCCATAAATGACTGGGTTACCCCTCAGGGAAGGCCTTCCTCAACAAAAATGTCTTCAGCGGATTCCTAAATATAGTCATCTTTCTGAGTTTCACTGCTAGTTGATTCCAGAGTGCTGGAGCTGCTACACAAAAAGCTTGGCTTTCAAAACAGGTGAACAGCATTTATTTTTATTTAGAGTACAGACCATGTTATTCATGGAATTCCCTCCTAGGACAGATTTCTCCCTAGCTATCCCATACCCTCCATTTCCTCTACATGGCCCCCTTTCCTCATTTTCAGTTACAATTAGGAAATAGGAAACCTTCTGCCCTCACTTAAAGCCATTTTCCAACCTTTTATCAGATTGGGAAGGCTCAAAAAGAACCCAGGTTGCTTGCTTGGGACCTACCTTGTGCAGGGCTCAATGGGAACCTACAAAAACGTATGTAACTTTGGTTCCCCACTGCCCCATCATAGTCTTTTTTTCCTGGAGGCCTCTATGATGAGAGGTGTCCCATTGCCTGGAAGCCTGAGGGTATTTAACAACACAGGAATTTGTACCTAACTCTAGACTCTCAGATCACCGTGAATACCCAGGAGCAGCTCCTGCTCATTTTCCCTACTTTGAAACAGTACTTCTTAGCTGTTCAACCCTTCTGTGAATCTTTTACTTCCATTTTTTCTGATTCACTATGTTTCCTATCCTCATGTGGCCCAAGGTGTTGTCATTTATGTTCCAAGTTGCCCCACTGTGTTTAGGCTTCCATCTCACCCTGCCCACTCCCTACTGCCCTTTCACTATGTCCCTTCATAGAGCTAGCAAGCCAGGTAAGGGGATGTGCAATCTTTGTATCTGTATTATACTTATTAACTACCCTTCTGTTTTGTAATAAACAATACTTCTGATTTCCATCCAAGTTCAACTCTGTGATCTTCTGGTAATTTCCCCCCTTGTAACTGGTGTGCAAGGCAGAGTTCCCATAGTGTGTCATGGATCGTGACTCTAGGCCCACGATTCTGAAAACCACACCTTCATTCATGACATGGGTACACTGGCATGTGGTAATAAAGGATGAGTGTTAGCATCCACCCATGTGGTAGATCTTAGAATTTGTGGTGCTTGTGTTCTCATTAAAGTTCCCACCACCTTTAATTCCAGAAGAGATTGGTGGGGGGAAATGATTGATTAAATATATCTGGAATACTTTTCACTACCACAATATTGTTACAATATACATGCACACTAGGTTATTCCAATTGCACACTTTTATGTCACAATGCTTTATTGGTAGAAAGTCATGTTTTTCCAACAAGAGTCTCAGATACTAGCTTTTTTCTAATCCTTGTTTGTAGAATCCTGTATCTTCTGACATTTATTTTTCCCTACTGGGTTTATACTAACTCAAGTTCACTTCTGCTCCTTTTTCATTATTATTATTCCTCTGTAGTTTTCTCTCCTGTCTTGCCAACTGTGTGTTAGTTCAGATGATTCAGTGTTATGCATGTATACACGGTCTGGCCTCTAGCTTTGATTTCAACACCACCTCAGTCTCTTTGGCTGCCAGGTTTTCTTGCAAACCTCTGGGGCTCAAAGTGTGACCTACAATCCAAAGTCATGATTTCTTGAGGTTTGAAAACTCTTGTAGATTTAAATTAGGGATTGTTAAATCTCAAAAGGTGCAGAGTTCAGCTGCGGTACTGTGAAGCTAGACATACAACTTCAATAGCTCTGAGTTACTTAGAGGTTTTTATTTTACTTGCCCACAAAATTATCGCTAAATGGCAGGCTTTCGGATGGAAGCTTTAATGCAGTGATTGTCAAAAGGTGCTGTGAGCCACCCTGGCGTGGAAGGAGAGGAGGGCAAGCATGGCAGGAAGATTTAAGGCCTATCAAAGAAACATTTAAATATTTCAATATAGTATAGTATCAAAGTAACTTTTCTAAATCTGCAGAATATGGATAGATGCCTTTTCAAAATGAAAGCAGGAGTATCAAGCGATACTGAGGACAATCCTCGTTGTGATCCAGAATCGCCATTCAAATAGAGAAGTCCCATTTATAATGATATTTCGGGAATGATTCATGTTCTTATGTAGTTGCATAAGATGTCCCATGATCACATTATAAAGTAGTTGTGTTCTATATTATAAATCAACCACTGCTTGTTGTTGTTTTTCCTCCCAATGTATTTCTTATCAATAAAAAAATTAGGTGTGGTGCAAACAAATTTTTATTTGTTTATTTGGCCCAAGGAAAAATATTTGAGAACTACTGCTTTAATGCATTGCCCCATTAAAGGACAAGGCCATTCATGCTGCAATATACATGCAGTGCTTTAATTAGATATGGTTCAGAGGCAGCCTTTCCCCTTTATCTTTATGTGACAGCCTTAGCTAGTGATTTTAGAAATAAGGGGCTAAAATTGTGGGAGAGTCAAGGGTTGGGAATTGAGGATTTCACAAGAAGAAGAGTTTGGATTTGATATCCCGCTTTATCACTACCCGAAGGAGTCTCAAAGCGGCTAAAATTCTCCTTTCCCTTCCTCCCCCACAACAAACACTCTGTGAGGTGAGTGAGGCTGAGAGACTTCAGAGAACTGTGACTAGCCCAAGGTCACCCAGCAGCTGCATGTGGAGGAGCGGAGACGCAAACCCGGTTCCCTAGATTACGAGTCTACTGCTCTTAACCACTACACCACACTGGCTCTCTGAAATATAAAAAGAATGTGAATGTGGATGTATCTAAAGTTGCTTGTGTTCATTTTCATACTACCATGTTTAGCCCTTCAAATTTCTAATTCAATGCTTTTTTTAAAGTCTTCATGAAAATTCATCAACATCTTAGTGTGAATTTCTCCTAATAATACACATCGTTGTGCCATTTTGCCTTGTATACTCATTTTTGCAAAGCAGTTTTCTCTAATATACAGCATTATAATATACAGTGGGGCTGAGATTATAATATACAGTGAGGCTGAGAGACTTCAGAGAAGTGTGACTAGCCTAAGGTCACCCAGCAGTTGCATGTGGAGGAGCAGAGACACGAACCCGGTTCCCCAGATTACAAGTCTACCGCTCTTAACCACTACACCATACTGGATGTTTAGCTCTGAGAGTAGGGATGGAAGGATTTGTCGATTTTCTGTTTGCTACTGGATAATAATTTTTTCTCCCATGTCCTTTTTATGATATCTTTCCCCAACAGCCTCCTCTTCTCCATCCCACACTGTTGAGGAGGACCCCTTGATCCTCTGATGCAGCTTTCCAGGAGAAAACTGGACTACATGGGACTACTTGGTAAACATGCTTAAGATTCTTTTTGAAGGAAGAGGAAAGTAACTGAAGGGTAGAGCACCTGGTGCCTTTTCTGTCACTCATCAAATAGCTTGGCTGAAGATGGTAGTATTTCAGTAGTAAAAGTTGCAGTCAAGGACAGAATGACCATATGGCAGTTGCTATGAGTAGTAAATTAGAATATATAAAATTTATACTCAGCTTCACAGAACATTAACTCCCAGTGCAAAACAGATCTAACATGTAGGCAAAGTGAGTTTTCAACATACCTTTAGTATTTCATTGTGATGCATCACCAGCATAATTGCTACAGCAGCTGCAATAACAATTATGAACTCATTTACAACTCCAGATACAGCTTTATTTGCAATAATAGCTGTCTGTAAATTCAGGCGTATGTTTTACTAACTATGTCAAATATTGTGAATTTGTGCAGAGGATGTCCATTTAAGACCCTCCAAAAGGCAGGACTATGGTGATGAAAAAGGACTTTATATTATCCAAGATTAGAAGTAATATTCAAATTACATATACGACCCTGGGTGGGACTCACCTAACGTGGCCTGCACAATGACTTCTGCAACAGGCCTTTCCTCCCTCTCCTCCCCCCAATACTCCCCGTCCCCAAAAAACATTATTTGAGAGAGAATCAGGAGAGCCCTCAGAGGGGTGATCATTCCATGAGTGCTGCAGTGCTCACACAAACAGAATATTTGTAATAGCACATTGAAATCCACCCAGTACTGTATATTCATCTACATAGTGTCTAAAATATGGTGGTGATCTTGGGTTTTATGTATTCATTTTATTCTCTGTTTACCACATTGGTTTAAGGTTGCAGACTGTCACTTAAATTGTTTGGTATGATGAAGCACACAAACATTGCATCATGTACACCAAATCAGTTCATTAGAAGTCTGCTATCTCCCTGGAACACAGCTGCTACTGCCGGAACAGTCACCCTGTGCAAGACTGGGTTGCATAATTTTGTAGAGATCTCATGCTTTAGCAGTCATGTCTGGCCCAATCTTCCCTCCACAAATAGCTCACTAGTATTTTCTGGGTTTGTTGTAAAACAGATATTGTAATAGAGAGCTGTCTGGCTTCCACTAGCACAGACACAGCTTCTTATGAATGAACTTAAGCCATTTTAGCAAGGGAAATAAAAATCCTAGCAGCAGCAGCAAAGGTTCTTCTTCTGACACTGCCCCTAAGAAACAGATAGCTTCCCTTCCTCCAAGTATTAAATCTGCACTCACCACAGATAGGCAAACAGTATCTAGGTTAGCCTTGATTCCTTCAGCTCAGGATAGCCATGTATAGAACACTAACTCCTCTTGCCTTATCTCAAAATTGACTCTTATTGTTTTCCTTTTATTTTGGGGAGAGGAGAGGGCACACCTATGTTTATTTTTAATGTTTCCTTGATACAACTGTAAACGACATATGTGTAAAGGGCCCCCCCACCAGCCCCTCCATCCCTTTCCCAAACAACATCTCCCCATGGATTTAATCAAGAAAAGTTGTGGTGGCACAGCATAAGGGCATGTGATGCAGCCACCTGATTGAAGGAAGGGAGGTCTGCTTCTGTTCAGTACCTAGAATGGGAGATTGTTGAGAACCTCACATACCTAGCTTCCACTTTATATAACAAGGTAAACCAAGTTGTAACATGAGCTGTAATGGTTTACAACTCATGGTTTGTCCAGAACACTAAACCATCAGCCTGGGTTTGGATGATACACTAAGTCAAACCATGGCTTCATTCAGCACAGCAACTTAATGACTAGGGAGGAGCAAAGGATCTCTTATCTGTGGGCCTGTGCAGTAGAGCTAAGCCATGGTTTGGGTAAGTGTGACACATGAACGAGACCAGTGTTTCTGATGGGCATTGTCTTGACTTGCTTTGCAGCTGTTCTCACTATGTATAAGCACTAATTGGAGAACTATGGTTCGATGCCATCTGACTGGGAGTCATATCCTGGTTATCGGAGAGACTTTAAACCATCCTGGCACCGTGGACCCAGGTGTTGACAATGTGTGAGAAGTGATACAAGCTCCTGGAAGCACAATGTGTCCAGAGGGTGCTTCAAAACAGCCACTAAGGATTGTGGAACTTCAGAGTCTATCAAGCTCATATAGGCCTTTGGAAATTAACTATCCATTGCTGAATTATATTATTCTCATAACTGAGGCAAAGAGAGCCAAAAATAGCTTAGCAAATGTGCTTCTCTATCTAGATGAATAGTAAGTGACCCATTGTGATTTCCTGTTTTGTTTCTAATTATCTTTTTTTTTTTGTACTAGATGGCATGCATCTGTGTCCTACAACCCTAGGCTTTTTGTTAATGCGACCAATGAAACCTGACATTTCCTGTATGACCAGATTAGCCTTAACATTCCACAATGTTGGAAGTCCCCGTACTTGCTTTAAATACTTTATACTAGGTTTATGTCTGAATATATGATTGTATTTAAATGCTGAAGTACAGAAGCATGAGTCCAAATGACGAGCTTTATGGTCCCCAGCTATGCACATTCTGAGGGGAAATTTCAAATGTCCTGCTTTCACCTCAGATCCAGCTGAGCTAGGTTTTGGTCTCCACACAAAATTCTCTAATGCTGTTTAAATACAGTTTGAGGGGTAACTTAAACATGCTGTTAAAGTTAACATAAAGTTTTCATTTAAAAAAAAAATAGAGTGAAATTCCAATGCAAATGCAAGTTCCTGTTAGGGCAGACCACTTGACTTTCAGGAAAGCACCAAAAAAAATCTATAAAAAATGAGGAGGGTGACATAGTATACATGTCGTCCTCAGGCTCATAATTTAGCAGCATTTGGATTTTCCTAAATTAATATAACGCACAACAGTAACCATGGTTTGTTCAACAAACCATGTGTGCATCTCAGGCAAGCAAATAAGCCATGGCTTGTTTCTCTAAAACTTGGTTTGTTTTCCATCTGTTCTTGACTTGTGTCATTGTAGCTTGGTGAGTGTCTGGAATGGGATGGCCCAACAAATCATGGTAAAATCAAAGGGAAGTTTCCTCTCTCTTTTTTAGCCAGTGGGCAGGGCCCACTCATGTGAATACTTCATATGCCCTGGGTCATACTAAACATTCTCTGGATGGTTTTAGAATGGAGATTTGTGAACAGAGACAGCAAATCATTATAGAATATTTCTGGTGCCAATGGCTATATACCCTGATATTTTATATTCAGGATTACAAGGAATTCTGTGAAACAAATTCAAGTGAATAAAGAGATCTAACATCAAACAACCCAATAAAAGTGCTGTTTTACTATTTCAAGGCAAGGATTTTCTCTTTTTTACACAATTCCCCATATATGAATCCATTAAAACCAGAGCAAACAACTTTTGAATGTCATGTTTACCTCTAAAATGTATTAGCCAAATCCATTTGACAAACAATGTTTAGCTTTTAGTTCATACTCACTGTTTGCTTATGACAGACACATTGTGCTGGAGCCTATTTTGTGCTAGGACGGTCACTTTGTATCACCCAGCTGCTTGTGGTTTAATGGTTTGTGAATTTTTCTAAGGCACTTATATTTTTATATTCCTCTATAATTAATGTCTTGGCTCCTGAGAAAACAGCAAAAGGTACAGACATGACATAACACACTGTGGCATGTTCAAAAGCTTCTAAGGTGAAGATGAAAACTTGCAGAACTGCATTGTCAAGGTGGCAAAAATAGGAGTCCAAATCATGTGTGTCAAACATAAATTTCAGTTTCTTCATGTTGGTGGAGGATGTAGCAGAATGATTATTATACATGGCCACTGATGATCTTGCAATTAGTTTCTTCCCGCCACCTGCATTCCCACACATGCTCTTAACTCCAAACACTTCTTTTTTATATAAGTTTATTTATAATTTTCATTTATAGCAAACATTGCAGGAACAAAAATTTAATCAATTCTCACATATCAAACCTCGAATTCCCTTCCCCTCTGAATTTACTCTCTTTCCCCACCTTCTGCATAAACCAATTAACTATATTTATTCTTTTCCTCATCTATTTCATATATGTCTTAGAAACTCCAAATTTTTACAATAATCCTGCTAATGTCTTAATTTCTTTATAATTTGTTTGTAAATATACAATAAACAATTTCCATTCCTTAATAAAAAAGTTTGTTGTCTTGATTTCTTATTTTTCTGGTAGTTTCGCCATTTCTGCATAGTCCATTAATTTCTGTAGTCATTCTTCTTTCATCAGGACTTATTTCCATTTTGGGGCGAATGTCATTCTTGTAGCAATAGTTACATACATAAATAAATTTCTATATTGTTTAGGTCACTCTGATCCCATAATTTCCAAAAGAAAAGTTTCCATGTGTTTTTGTTGTTGTTGTTTTTACAAATGTTGTCTTATATATCATTTCCCAGTAAGCTTTAACCTGGTTACATGACCACCACATATGGAAAAGGGTACCCTCTTTCCTTTTGCATTTCCAACACATCCACGATTTTAGGATTTATACATTTTTGCCAATCTACTTAGTGTTAGATACCATCTGTATAACATTTTCTTATAGTTTTCTCTTAAGCTACATGCTGCAAATTTTATGTCCATGTTCCACAGTCTTTCCCATACCTCCATTTCTATGTTATGACCAATATATATTGCCCTGTGTATCACTGAAGATTTCACTTGTTCATCTTTTGTCTCCCATTCCAATAACATCTTATATATTTTGGACATTACTTTAACATTACTATTTAGCAGATCTCTCTTTAGTTGAGATACTTGTTTCCTAAACCCTCGTTTCCTATCCTTTTTGAATATTTCATTCAAATGATAATATTATGTCCACATTAACATTCCTGATAAATCCTTAAACTCTTAATTTAAGTTCTCCACCTTCTTCTTTTAACTAATTTCTATAAGTTATCCAGTTTTCTATCGTGTTCTTCTCTGCTATAGCTTCTACTGGTGAAAGTCATAGTGGCAATTTGGTCTCCAATAAATTTTTATATTTATCCCATACTCTATACAAATTTTTCCTAATTATATGGTTTGTAAATCCCTTTTCATAACACAAATACACGTGTCAGCCATAGATGTTATCATGTCCTTCTAAACTAAAATATTCTAATTCTTCAATAAGAATTCCTTCAAACATTTCAATAAACAATCTCCCATATCCCATATTGTATAAAGACTGACTTACCCATGCTGAACAATTTGCCCGTGAAAATCACATACCTTCCACAATTTTCCTGGTAACAGGAAAGCTCCTATGACCATGTGGGAAGCAAGGGCCACAGAGTTCAGATTGTAAGAGCATTAGTAATAAAATACAGAGTGAATAACTTCTAATGACCAAAGTATACTAAACTGTAGAATACAGGCCAAGTCAAAACCACAAAACTCATGCAGCGTACATGTGTTAAAGTGATTGGATTAAGATACCATGGAATTAAAAACCCATTCACAGGTACACTTAGCATGCAAATGATTGCTTTTATGGGCAGCTGTTCTGCTGGTGTGCTAATGCTACATGTGGTGAATGCATTGGACCATACAGTGTGCGCTTGTAAATGGAAGCACTTTGCCCATCAATTCTGCTTTGGCCATTATCAAAGCAATTTTTGGCAAAAGAACAGTGACATGAGAAAGAAAAACACAATATCCTACTTCTGCTAAACACTGTTAGAAGCTTAACAGCACTTTGCAGCACCTTTTCTGTTCTCTTGGTTAACATAGCTCAGCAGCAAAGCATCTGCTTTTGCAGTCAGTGTGTGACAATACTGAACTAGATGGACCAATGGTCTTGTTTAGTATATGGCAGCTTCCTAGGTTCCTAGAAAGGTGATGCTAATCACTTTGAAAAGTTAACATGCATTTTAACAGTCTCAAGATAGATGGCCATGTCACAGCTAATCTTCCCATGCAATTAAACTTTAAGCCTGCTTGTGAAAAGATAAAGGAAACCTAATCTTTCTTGCTGCCATATCCAGTCTGCTGAACTTGCTCTCTTGCAAGTCAGGAACCTCCATCCCCCTCGAGCTAAGACAGTTTTGGTTTCATTCCACCTTGCATTCCAGACCCTTCAAGTGTTGCTATTTTCCAGGGATATCCCTGATTTAGAGAAGCCACTCTGGTTTCTGATTTGATCCCTGAATGTCCCACTTTTCCTTAGGATGTCCCTATCTTCATTGGAGAAATGTTGGAGGGTATGCTCTTACTAAGCACATTCTCCCCACATAAGCATTTTTTCATGGATGTATGGTAAACAAGGTGTACAGGCCCTCCAAGGGCCCCTTTTTTCCAGGGACAGTCCCGGATTACAGAAGCCATTCCAGTTCCTGATCTGATCCCAGAACGTCCCACTTTTCTTTAGGATGTCCCTATTTTCATTGAAGAAATGTTGCAGGGTATGGCATTCTGCATCATGTGCATGCGATATTTTAGCTACCTAAGCAACTGTACTCATGCCTGGACATTGGAAATAAAGGGAATGAATGTGCCAATGTTGCATGATTTCCATCTGTACATCCCTGAATTTGTAGCCTGAGGTATGGATTGGCAGTACATTTTTGATAATGTTATTGGTAAACCGGGACAGCTTAAGAGTGAGAAACCTATGCAGGACCTTAATAAAAAATACTTTTATTTTAACAAAATAAAGAACATGCATATACCACTGCAATAAGAAAATCTATGTTGTGAATTAGTGTAATACACATGAATATAAATCATTCAACTACTAAGAGATACAGTGAAGTGCAATTAAAGCTCATACCAGTACATCAGTGGATAAGCTTCCAATCCCTTGCATAATTAAAATGAACATTTGATATGAAAATTTGTAGTTATGATCCACTGCCTGGGTAATGAAGCATCCTCCTCAATGAGTGTACATTTCCTGATTCTTATAAACATTTTCTACACTAATGAGCCTTAAAGATTTCTCATCAAATGGTTGTTAACTAAAATGCTCCTGGTTTTATCTACTCTAGCAATATATTCCTAATAGGGCTCTCAACCTGAAGATTAGAAATAAGTATGCACTGAATAGCGCAAAGCTTGTTTCTGAAAGGGGACTCTAATCTTTCCGTCAAAGTGTGATGGAGATGCAGACAAGAAACAAAATAAGCATCCATATATTTATTCTAATTCATAAAATTGTTCACTTAACCATGTGATATGATCTTATTTTGTAAGAGACACATTACACAGGTGGTCAGCTTAATTTGGGCAAAGTCCTGTTGACTAATTTAGCCTTGATCTAATTCATAAAATGTATTGTATTTCACAGCAGGCCTCAACTAGGCACTGTGAATGTGCTGGGTTTTTTTATATTAACACTTTCTTCTAGCACACCAGTGGGTCTAATCCTGAAAAAAACCTTCCTGCTCACTCACCAGTCTGTTGGTGATTGCTGCTTCCTTTGTGTCCTGTGGTTGGGAGACAGAGTGCCCACAGTTAGTGTCAAAGAGGAAAGTACCGTACATCTTCTGTCTCAAATATGTGGCAGCAGGAGCCTTTGTTTCTCAATGGAGGAGGTGATTGTGGTGAAAACCTTACCTGTCAGTCCTCCACTCCCCACTCCTACATGTCTGGGAGGGGGCATCTTCTCTGAACATCTAGAATATGAACCTCCGCTGGAGGTGGAAACGAGAGGAGAGTCTCATATCCCAAGCATGCACCTCTGAGAGTCAGATCCAAATTAAGACCTCATCCACACTATACATTAATAGCAATAGCATACCACATTAAACTGCCATTGCTTCCCCCAAAGAATTCTGAGAACTAGTTTGCTAAGGGTGCTGAGAGCTGTTAAAAGGTAAAGGGACCCCTGACCATTAGGTCCAGTCGTGGCTGACTCTGGGCTTGCGGCGCTCATCTCGCTTTATTGGCCGAGGGAGCCGGCGTACAGCTTCCGGGTCATGTGGCCAGCATGACTAAGCCGCTTCTGGTGAACCAGAGCAGCGCACGGAAACACCGTTTACCTTCCCGCCGGAGCGGTACCTATTTATCTACTTGCATTTTGACGTGCTTTTGAACTGCTAGGCTGGCAGGAGCAGGGACCGAGCAACGGGAGCTCACCTCGTCGCAGGGATTTGAACCGCCGGCCGACCTTCTGATCGGCAAGTCCTAGGCTCTGTGGTTTAACCCACAGTGCCACCCGCGTCCCTCCAGTCTTTCTTGGGGGCTGTTAAGAGCCCCTTATTCCCCTCACAGAGCTACAGTTTCAGAGTAGTTTATCAATCTATCCCTCTTCCCAGGGAACTCTGAACATTGTAGCTCTGTGAAGAGAATGGAGGAATTTTCACTCTGTGAGGGGAATAGGGATATCCTAAAATCTTTGAGCAGCATTAGGGGGAGGAAATACAGTTTCCAGGTTTATTTGGGAGAAGCCAGGACTGTTTAAAATGGTATGATACTGCTGGGGCCTGAGTCATAATAAAAGGAGACCCAATGAAATCAGCAGGACTTGCCAAATTAAATTGAATGCCTAAGTCTGGATCCAACCTATGGAGTTGTTGTTTTTTAAAGATGTAAACTTTATTTGACTAGCACCCAATTTGTAATATTCATGAAGTATTACCTTTTTCTACGATGCTGGAGTTCCAGGGCTTTTTCACAAGAACTGCTGGTTACCTCCTTGTTATTCTAGACCAATCAACCTTTAATGCGAAAATTGACCCTTTATGATAAAAAATGAAGAATTTATGTGGCAAACATGAAGCAGATTGGACTGGCCCTCCTACAGCCTGATACCAGACAACTTTTATGCTATGGTAGTGACATTATAATTACATTATAAAAATGGAGGCTGTAATGCAGATAAGATGCACCT
Organism: Podarcis tiliguerta; assembly: GCF_965153285.1. Classification (NCBI taxonomy): domain Eukaryota; kingdom Metazoa; phylum Chordata; class Lepidosauria; order Squamata; family Lacertidae; genus Podarcis; species Podarcis tiliguerta. The sequence goes on along the minus strand of NC_139542.1, from coordinate 46,122,273 downwards.
GAATTAAATTAAGCTAGCAGGTTACAAGCTGTAATGACATTAAACTTGCAATAAATCAGTCAGAGATTAAACATTATTCTATTGTCCTCCACCTAGGAGTAAGCTAAAACTTCTGCTATAATTAAATCAGTTGCACTGCAGTATTTGACTAAACGTCTGATTTAATCTGGACCTATAATTATTTTAAGTGATTTTAATTAGTACCATCTGCAATACAATTTGCAAACAAGTTACTTCTGTAAATAAGCACATGGGAGAAGTATATTGCAAATGAATTAAAAGGTTCTGAATTCTCTGATGCTTTCAATATATATATTTAAGCTATATAGTGTCATAGCTTAAAGGATCATTGTGAAAAAAATTATGTGTAAAAAGAGCGGGAATTGCTATAATATAAATTTTCATTAAGGACTGGCCCTACAATTGACAGTGTGAGGCTACTGTCTCCAACAGTCTCTGGCTCCTCCTCCTGAGCTCCCTGGTTTGATCCCTTCTATTGGAGGACAGAGTGGTGTCTGCCACACAACCTTTCCATCACACCCATAACATAAGAAGAGCCCTGGATCAGCCCAAAGATCCATTTAGTCCGACATCCTGTTCTCAGTGTCCAGCAAGTTGCCTATGGGAAGCCTGAGAGCAGGACCTCCCCACTTGTAAGAACAGAACATAAGAATAACCTGCTGGTTCAGGCCAATGGGCCAGCCAGTCCAGCATCATGTTCTCACAGTGGTGAGCCAGATGCCTATGGGAAACCTATGGCAGAACTGATGCTCAGCAGCATTGCTGCCTCCAACTGTGAGGCTGCTCCCCAGCAGCTGTTAAAAGCATGGTGGAAGACACTATTCTATTGCCAGTACTGAAATAAAAGCCAGCAGCCTGTCTAGCCTGGGTGTGGCATTGGGGTGTCCTCTTGTCCTTTGTCTCAATCAGGAAAATGTTTTGGGCCATTTGTATCACATTTTTTTGCAGGCACCCTCCCTCACATAGTAATGTAAAAAGAAAACAGTGGGATAATTTAAATAAAAACAACATGATCCAAGGATAGGACAGAAGACCAAATTTTTGGCTTCCTTTGCTTGCTTCTGGTAGTAATATATAAATTGGTTATAACATATGAACTAAAGCTCTCTGTTTGTTTTTCATTTGGAAAACAAATGGGTCAGTTCTTGCTCTTGAGCATGCAAAAATGCCCTGATTCATAGGCTTTGGATCTCTGGACCGTGCTGGTATAACTGTATTTATGTTTAAAACAGAAAACGTGTCAGTGTAAATTGCCCGAGGGAGAAAATCTGTTATTATGCTTGAATGATCCAAATCCTGATTTAAGCATGTACAATGAAGTCACGTCCAGATCCTAACATTGTCCCTCCCACGCAGTATTTCATTACTTCAGTGTCTCTGTGCAGAAGCACAGAAGTCCACCCACACAGAGCAATTTGAAAGCATGAGACCTAATTGTTAGCTCAATGTGTGTGGCGGTGGAGAATCAATAAATAGCTAGCGCTAGCTGAAACGCTTGAATACAGTCCTGGGCAATGTTTGCATAACCCCAATGCTACTATTTTAATTAAAACTCAGAAAGATAAATAAATAAATAACCTTGAAATTGGGTTTAAGTTTGGAAAGTAAATAAGGAACATGTGGCGTAACATTTTAAAGGATTAATTACCACTATCCTGATAGTTACAGGGTAATTCCTGTAATTATTCCACTTAAAGTGAACTATTTGGAATTTAGACTGAAAGCACATTTTCTAGTGCAGCCACCAGGCCTTTCATTACCCCATCAAGCAAAATGTGCTTAGATTTAATTAATTACATTGCTTGTAAACATTATGCTAATTAGTAAACTGGAGAAGACTTCTGAGTAGATGATGTAGGGATAATGACCATATGAAAACTTATGCAGGGTATCTTATCAGTATGTGATATACCAGTTTTGAATGTATCTTCCTCAAGTTTTATAGTATTGAACGTTCAGGGCTGGATTCAAATAACCCATTCCTCTAGAGTTTGATGCAAATCCTTAACACTTGTGTCTGTAGAAGCACACTGTAGCTTGGACAGCTTATCCCATTGTTTTAGCAGAAGATTTTAGAGTTATTGTGATTTGAAACAAAGAATCCCAAAATGAATCTGCTACAACTGATGCCATGGAAGAGGTATTTCATTTACAAATGTTGCACCTTTTCTTTTCCCTTTCAGAACAGTAGAGCTTATGCTTTGTTTCTATGGCAATCACAGTCCAGAGCAGAGATACGCAACATTTCCTTGGTATCAACCGCAAGTTTCAGAGGAAGCAGGAGCTACAACTATCACATTAAAACTTATTCCATATCTGGAACAAATTCTCTCTCTCTCTTGCACTCTCTTTTTTACTCTCCATGCAAGCAAAGAGACACAAATGCAGAGAAAGTCTTGTGTTACCCAGGATCAAATATATGTACATTTTTTTATTACTGTGCTGATGAATAATACTAGAACTTGGGGTCAACCAATGAAACTAATTGGTTGGAGATTCAAGGAAGGACCAAGTATAATTAATTGATAGGGCTGCTAAGTTGGGTGGCTTTAAAGGGGGTGAGACAAATCCATGAAGAAGTCTTTTGATGGCTAAAAGTTATAATGATGATATGCTGCCTCTAGGTTCAGAGACAATATGCCAGTGAGTTCCATCTGCTATTGCATTTGTCTCCTGGTTACAGTGAAGGAGAATGGAAACTAGACCTGGTAGGATGCCAATAACTTCACGTGGGTCCCTATCCTTCTCCCTTACAAGTAAACCTCTCTGTTGTGTCCTACATTGTGAGCCATAATTTGGCCTTCTTGCTCCACATTCAAACTGCTTGCTGGCTTGTAGCAGCTCAGTTCATATAAGAAGCTTCCTCCTGCAAACATATTCAGAGCAGAGACATCAGGGCTGTGTAGGGATGTTGTATCACTGGACAGAAATAAGATAAAGGCATTCATATCCCAGTTGCCTTCCAAAAACAGGAGACAAATGGTTCCAGTGCCTACAGTGTGATTTTCTCAGTATGGGTCTCCATGGATTGTTGGGACTTAGATCTCCAGTTGGAACAGTAGACAAAGGTTAATATTTAGACTTGAAAGAGAAGTTGCTGAATTACAACTTATTACTAAAGTGAAAACTATGGAGAGACCTGGTCTGAATAGAGGTATTGGATTCTTGTCTCATTACATATGCTAAAGCTATTTTGGGTCATCTGCTTACTATCCCTTGCTCTTTCCAGTAGGACTAATTGCAGTCGTTAACTGTCGTCAACAGGTTTACCATACCCATTGAGTCAATCACCCATGTCCTATGACTCTTCTGAGAAAAAGCCCACCCCACCTCCCACTATATATAAGGGTCTGGTGGCTTCTGTTTCAGTGTATCTGAAACAGTGCATGCACACGAAAGCTTATACCCAGAACAAACTTAGTTGGTCTCTAAGGTGCTACTAGACATTTTTAAAATTATTTTATTTATTTTGACTGCGTCAAACCAACACGGCTACCTACCTGAAGTTAATATTTACAGTTAGCTTTTCCACTCAAAACCATCCAAGCATTGTATCCCTACTAATACCTTCTGCGATGCAGGATAAGAAGATAAGAGGAAGCCTATGGCATCAGATATGTATGTGCATATCAAGATAGGACTGCAAAGTGCACATACTACCATGCCATGCCTTCCACTCTTTCAACTGAAGAAACCATTAACTAAGACCTTTTCTGTTGGCACTTGTTTGCAGAATTCCACAACCGGAACTGTCAAAACACAACAGTTGCTGTTAGAGTAGAGCACACTGTTAACATGCAATTACATGGTCTCCCAAGACCTATGCAACAGTATAATTCTTAGTTGAATTCTTAGTTTTTTCAGATCTTCAGGTTGTTAGAAGACCATCCTCCACTGGAACGTGGTGGCAAGTTGATGTACGTTTGTGTCCACCTGTCTGGGTGGGTGAGTCTGAAGCATATAGTTCTGGAGTTCTGATCTGGCCAAAGAAAGAAAAAGGCCTGAATTTTGTTGCTGGCTGATAACCTGGGAGAATTTCAATGTTGTTGCTGTTTTGAGAATTGTACTACTACCTGTCTTAAGTCTTTTCTTTTCCTCTACTTCATATTTGTATGTTGGAACGTATAATTTCTCTTTAAATGCAGGTGTAACATAAGCACCATTTGTTCACTGTGTTGCTCTCTTGACTTTTACAAGATGCTTAGCACATGTAGTGTCTGATGAATTAAACTCAATGTGTTTTGCTAAGAAAGAAAGAAAGAAAGAAAGAAAGAAAGAAAGAAAGAAAGCAGGATCATTATTTAGAAAATGAGATTCTGATGAAATGTTATAACATCCGCAGCAGTAGCTATGTTAATCTGTAGCAGCAAAAAAAGAGGCTTGTGACACTTTTAAAGGCTGAATTATTGGTTATTAGCAGCCTTGTACCCTGTGTTGTGGAAATCAGTCACTGAAATCAGTGCAGGTTTGAAAGATTCACTCCACCATCTTGATTCAAAATGGTACCCAGTGACATCCAAACACAGAGGAAAACCCTGCTCCTTGATCTCAGTAATCATCACACAATATTTGATCATGTTATCTTAAGAGGTGTCCAAATGCACACACACACACACACAGACACACACACACGTCCCAATCCAGAGAAAGTTAATCATGGCTGAATTCCATTAAAGTTAATGGAATGAGGTAGTCATCATAACAAACTAAACTTTCAATAAATTTAAAATAAATGTGGATTGAAGTCAAAGATTACATTTCGTTCAGTGTGGTGACAATGGGTTATCCTTCTTTGTCATATTGGTCTATAGTTTTGGACTTCCTTTCCAAGCAAATACTGAAAGCTTCCTAATATGGGTTGCCCAATGGAGAAGGTCAGACTCCTCCAAATTGTCTTTCTGTTATGCCAAAAGCAGAGGAACTCTTTGTTTCTGTTTGCTATCTCTTTCTGGGGGAAAAGAAGGATGTCCTCATGACATAATCCATTGTGAAACATGTTGTGAAGAGTACCATCAGCTTGCATCAGTCACAATGCATTACACTGCATGTCTGGAATTAAGCACCACACTGTGGAAAACCAACCGAGAAACAAAGACAGAAAATCATGGTTTCCATTTGTGACCTACAGTTCCTACAATATTTTCCATCTTAGTAAGGTATAATTTATACATTATTGTAGATTTCCTTTCCTTTCGTTTTTAAAGTAATTATGTGAGAGTCATCAGGAAAAAGAAAAAGGATAGCAAATCAAACAAAGCAGTGAACCTCAAGGGTGACCCACACATGTATCTGTTGTAATACCACACACTGAAGAGTAATTCCTTAAGGTACAAGCATCAACTACCAATAGTAGATAGCACTTGACTGCAAGTTTCATTTGGCTATGTTGCTGCTGCTTAGCAAGAGGTAGAGGGGGAAGAGCAAAGTGGTGAGATCAGCATGGTCAACAGATTGGTTCCACCAGTGCCTCCCCCTCCATATCCCAGTAAGAAGCAGCAACTGGAGGTCAGGTGAGCAGCACTGCTTCACTGCACCATCTGCTTCTAGGTACCACACAGAACAGTTTCAATTATATACTCTAAAGAACTATTTTCATTGGCAGGTAGGTATGGGAAGTTGTACCCTGGTTGAGGTTTGGTGAGCACCCTTAGGCACCTTTAAAGATGAAAAATGTAGTCCTGAGACCTGCCTCCAGGGCCTTAGGACTCACTGGCATGGTTAGGAGGCACATTTTGGGCCACCCTATCACACCTGCCTGGAGTTCTGTGGCCCCAGGAGGGATTTGAGCAGGAATGCCTTTCTACTCACCTGAAAGTGTTGAACATTTTGAACTTGCCCAAAATGGGGTTATTTGTTAGATTGCACCCGTTGGTTCCCTTTTACAGATCTGGTTTGGGTTAAAGAAATACATATATAAATGTGGCTCAATTCACCCAGCCCTTGTGTCTTGCCTCTATATTTCACAGTGAGGTCTCAATTGTCCCTATTATTAAGATCCATAATGCTTGTTTTAGGCATATGGGACTGCTAAGGCAGTAATTGCCATGGAAACATCTATGAAACTCCAGTACTGCTCTCACAAATTGCCACCTATACTTGACTTTAAGTAAATGGTACTTGAGCATTATTAAATGGTGCGATTTAACTTTCCACAAAGCATTTTGGGGGAAAACCCAAACTGCCTAGCTTTCTTGATCTCCCCCAATTGTGAATATCTTTCTCTGGAAATACAAATGACAATTTATACTATATAAATGTCAAGACAACAGTGAAGGGAATGTTATGCTTACATGTGATTTTTCATAGCTGTTGCTGAAGTACATTACAAAACAGGAAAAGATCTGAATACATATAATAAACAGCTACATTTTTTTTTAAAAGTTGCATAAAGCAATGGCTGTCTTAGTCACAGGTCTGGCCAGTACGTAGACCTGTTATAGCTTCTGGGGTTGACAAGGCATATGAGCATCACCTGTCCTGAGCCTACTCCAGCCAAGGAATCAGGCAACTCCTCCCCAAGCTAGTGAGCCCCATCTGGTCTGTGGGCCCTTGCATTCCTTCCCTCTGAACTGACAACTGTTAGTTCTGGAATCCTGAGGTCAGGGGTGGTACATCCCATTTTGCTGCTTGAGGCAAAACAGGAAGTGTCGCCCTGCTCTGCCACACCACCACTACCAGTGGGACACTCACCACCACTGAGCCACCTGCTGGTGGCACTGCAGCTGTACCACTGGCTGTGTCACCTGTACCGCTTGTGGAGAAGCAATGCCTGCACTGGTGTCCCCGAATGAGCTTGCAATATCTCTCCCAAATATCAATATATTTTTTAAAATTACAAATTTCTCAATCTACCAGATTTGCACAAAACAGCAGACGTGTGTGTGTGTGCTGCTCCAAGCCAGGAAAGCTGAGATCCATGGATAGGTGCTTACACGTGCACATACACTTTTTGTGATCTACCACGCTTGCACAAAAGAACAGTCCAAAAATAAAAATAAGCAATGTGAAAATTGGGATTTGGCTTTTGCTGCCCAACTCCCCAATGGGTCTCTGAGTCCCCTGAGTCCATGATCGGTCAGAGGAAAATGGATGGAGATTGGATCCAGTAGAAAGCAGGGCAGGTATTTATTTTTAGAGTTCCCTCCCCTCCTTTTAAGGAGGGAGAGACCCTGAACAAAAGTGTGCAGGAACCTTTAAAGACTTTTGATATTGCCCAACCCCCTTAGCCAAGGACCACACCAAAATCATCATACATACATCATAGGAGGCGGTCTACAGCAGAAATCCTGTCTGCCAGGATACCTGGTCGCTGATTGCATTACCTGGGCAGCCTGGCCATTCTTTAGTGATGGTTAATACTTTAGTTCCTGAATCCAGGTCACAGGCTCACCCTATTCATACCCCAGTCAAAGAAAATTGGGAGCTAGATGCCTGCTTTATCAACAGGGGATTGGGATAAAGATGCAGGCTTGGCCAGGATGCAAGCTCTGAAGACACTGAAGCCTTTCTCGTTCACTACCATTGTGGCTCTGTTCCTTTAGGCTGCTTATCATTATAGCAAGGGGAAGAACAGTGTATGTAGAGTTTTTCGGCTAACGTAATTGGAGTGGGTGGAACTGTTTGAGCCACTGCTGCTATTCACAATGCCCTTGGGATCAAAATGCAAAGATTACATTTAATTAGATGCCCTCTGATATACATGCATAGAACAGATTTGTGGATGGTGCTTTTCAGGGCATTGTTTACTCCTGGAGAAATATACCAAAAATATATATATGCAGGAGCAATATTTTAAATTCCCATGTTAATTCCTGCAGGGCTTATTATGCATAATTTGAAGGACACAAAAACGCTCTATTTTCTTTCCCAATGGACTACATCTCCTATCATTCCTGGGCATGCTGGTTGAAGCTAAGAGCTTCAACAACATCTAGAGTATGGTTACCAGATTTTTTTCAATGACAATGATTTTTTCGGGGACACTTTTTTTTGGGGAAGCTGAATAGCAACAGGGAGTCAGTAGTGGGGATGGTGAGGCAAAAGACCCTGGGCCCAAGCACACATGCATATTGTATAAAGGTGCAAAGCCCTTCTTTTGCACCCTGTGAAACATAAATGCGCAAAGTTTTAAAAAAACTGGGCAATGGCTGCAGCTCCTGAGCCTCCCCCAATCTGTCAAAAAAAAAGGGGGAAGGGGCAGGAGATGGCGGGTGGTGCGCCATTGCCTGTTTTTTTAAAAAAACTGCACATTTATGTTTCGAAAGAAAGAAGGGCTTTGCACCTTGGCTGGTAGAGAAACCGTGCACCTTGCGCCCCTCCAGGGCAATGCCTGCCTGCCCGAGCCTCTTGAGACTCCCCCAATCTGTCAAAACAAAGGGGGAAGGGGGCAGGAGATCTGTACCGCCGGACGTCCCTGGTTCGTGCAGTGGCCAGCAGCAGCGAGCAACTCCTGAAGCCAGCCAGAGCCAACTGCACTACCAGGCCGGTTCCGGGCTACTGAGGCTGGTAACCCTAGTCTAGAGGGCCACAGCTCCTCTACTTCTGCATTAGACAATTTGACATCAGGATAAGTGTAGGCCTCTGGTTTCATATGTACAGAAATGCATGATAGGTATGTAGCCTTGAAAACATTAGCCACTTCTCATGTTCAGAAATGTTGAAGTACTTATACATAGTGCATTATCACTGCCACTGCATTATATGCGTATATAATATGTAAATGTTTTTAAAGCATTTTGAGGCAAGTCAGTTGTCTCATTCAAAGGAGTAGATCAGATCTTCCTTTGCCAGTGTGTTCAGTTTTAATGCAGATTGATTTCTTCCACTGGAACGAACAGGAAAGCAGCACCTGTGAGCGAGGAAATCAATGATCCCCATTTTTTTTTTTAAAAAAAACCCACTGTCCATAAGAAATTATGGGTTAGGCTATTTTACTTGGATGTTAGTTTCAGCAATTATTTTGATTTAATGTGATTACATTCAGAGTGAGAAACTGGATAGGAAGTGCTTTGGCAAATTATTTTGTGGAAGTTCATTTGTTTGAATTTTGGCTGCTTCCTCTTTTTTCCCTCCTATTCTTTCTTCTTTGATACCTATTTAACAACATAGTGGGGTGTTGTTGTTGTTTTTAAAAAAGATTGTCCAATAATACAAAGCTTGATTTGAGACAATGTGGGTAACAAATTAAACGGATAATGTGGCAGCCACAACCAATGGAATAAGGAACTGTACTAAGAGAGAAATATAAAAAGAATGTGAGTGTGAATGTATCTAAAGTTGCTTGTGTTCATTTTCCCACTACCATGTTTAGCCCTTCAAATTTCTAATTCAATGCTTTTTTTAAAGTCTTCATGAAAATTCATCAACATCTTAGTGTGAATTTCTCCTAATAATACACATCGTTTTGCCATTTTGCCTTGTATACTCATTTTTGCAAAGCAGTTTTCTCTAATATACAGCATTTTCATTAATATATGTACTTTTATGCACACTTTACCCAATTATACATATATATTATACACTGGTACCTCAGGTTAAGTACTTAATTCGTTCCGGAGGTCCATTCTTAACCTGAAACTGTTCTTAACCTGAAGCACCACTTTACCTAATGGGGCTCCCACTGCTGCTGCGCCGCTGGAGCATGATTTCTGTTCTCATCCTGAAGCAAAGTTCTTAACCTGAAGCACTATTTCTGGGTTAGCAGAGTCTGTAACCTGAAGCGTATGTAACCCAAGGTACCACTGTAGTATACATTACTGGGCTGAAGAACTGCATTGCAAAATTCAGAGAAGTGCAGATTTCCAAGGATGGCTCTGTTCTGGTTCATGCATTGTTTCAGCAGGTGCAAATCAGGTATGTTTACTTTTAAATAAGAAAATAAATCTAATCCACCATTGAGTTAAACTTTAGAATATGGATTTAGTTTTATTTTGTCCTCTTTTCTTGAAGGCAGTGAATCAGTTTAAACTCCATTTGTGGATTAAGGAGTAGATCAATCAATATAAGTTAAGTTTATGTTAGCTTTACTTTCCTGCTAACTTTGCTATTACATGCAGATTGAGGATTAGTTCCCTAAAATAATATTTGTGGAACCGGATGCTTAACAGTGTCACATTCATTGGACACTAAACTCTGTTTTACATCTGAAAGCCTAAAATTAATATTGGCATATTGCATGAGCTGGCAAGCCTTTTAAAATCATCCTCCAACTTCTGTACAATTCAATAGAAATATTCTCATCAACTTTGAGCTCTACTTACCTCCCAAATGTTTACAACAATAGCCAATCCAGTCTTCCACTTTTGCCAGCCAACATCGTTTTCCATATTTTTGCTGCTTCGCAAGCAAGCGTAACTCTCGCTACTGAGTTTCTAAATGTTGTTTCACACTAAAGAGAAGACTAAATGTTATGCAGGCTTACACATGGTACTACAGCTGAAGGAGAAAAACACCACTGTCGGGGTTTTAATAAATCCATTTCAGACCAGCAGGTTCTTTAATTAAAAATCAGATTGGTTCCACTTGAGTTTCTTACTTTTGTGCTGATATTTGCACTCTCTGCACAACAATACATACTAAAATATCTGTGTCCAACATAATTGATTTTCAAGCACCCAGACTAATACTGTGTAGAAATTTAGACGTGTCATTTAAACACACAAAAAAGACAATCTGATATGGTGTTGCCTCTTAAATAAGAAGGATTATGCAGGGATGGAGTATGTAGAGCAAGAGCCCCAAAACACTCTGAAACTCTTTCTATTTAAATAGAGGCAAGTGTCATCTTGCAAACTGTTTAGGAATTCTGAAATGTGGCAGGTCCTGGTCATGAAAACTCTTAAATACATGAGAATGCAGAATACCAGTACAGTGGTACCTCGGGTTACATATGCTTCAGGTTACAGACTCCGCTAACCCAGAAATAGTACCTCGGGTTAAGAACTTTGCTTCAGGATGAGAACAGAAATCGTGCTCCAGCGGCGCGGCAGCAGCAGGAGGCCCCATTAGCTAAAGTGGTGCTTCCGGTTAAGAACAGTTTCAGGTTAAGAACGGACCTCCAGAACGAATTTAACCCGAGGTACCACTGTACCTACAAATGAACATTGTGGCTTGGCCCCATGTTGTATTTTTATTCCTATTTATCTCCTGTTCTGTTAGAACAAAGTGTCCAGTCCTTTTACTGGAATGCATGCTACAGGAGACTGGAACTCAGTGAGACTAATACATCATAGATGTAATTCCATAGTGTCCAAACGCACTGGCCTACTTCTCTTAGCTTTTGCTGTCAAGTTATTGCATGACCATTCAAAAATTAAAAGGTAAAGGTACCCCTGCCCGTATGGGCCAGTCTTGACAGACTCTAGGGTTGTGCACCCATCTCACTCAAAGAGGCCGAGGGCCAGCGCTGTCCGGAGACACTTCTGGGTCACGTGGCCAGCATGACAAAGCTGCATCTGGCGAGCCAGCGCAGCACACGGAAACGCCGTTTACCTTCCTGCCAGTAAGCGGTCCCTATTTATCTACTTGCACCCGAGGGTGCTTTTGAACTGCTAGGTTGGCAGGCGCTGAGACCAAGTAACGGGAGCGCACCCCGCCGTGGGGATTCGAACCGCCGACCTTTCGATCAGCAAGTCCTAGGCGCTGAGGCTTTTACCCACAGCGCCACCCGCGTCCCTATTCAAAAATTAGACTGACTCAATAGAGGCATTGTCCTAACATTAGGCTGGAAAAAGCTGCCCCCCACTCTTCCTAACTATCTTTCAAAGTAGTTCTCTTCACCGCCAAAATAAGAAACTGCTTCTCCCTTTCTCTCTCTCTCTCTCTCTCTCTCTCTCTGCAAACTTAAAAGAAAAATTAAAGAAAGTTGTCTTGCAAATTACTAAAAAAAAGCCTATCAGCCACCATCCTGCATGAATCTAAGGCTACAGTTTGAGAATAGTAAATGTTATGTGTGCTAGGGTGATATTTGTGAAATTGCTTAATTCATTGAATACTGTAATTATAGCATTCAAGGAACAGCCAGAGCCTTTGATTAATTCTTAAAGTAACCCCCTTCTGCCCTCCCCCCAATTCATGAAGTTTAAAATACTTCTTTCTGGTTTATGAATGAAACACACAATCTCTTTATTCACCAGCCATTCCATAATCTGAATGGAATAATCTTTATCCAGTTAATTAAAGCAGAAATGGTTTTATCCACTGCATGAAATGTTCAGAATATGATAAAGTGCTTCCTCTTAGTTCAAGAAGGGCTTTGCTAATTACACCATTTAAGTTGAAGTATTTCTGTTTCATACAATAGGCAGATGCCCTGCTTCATTTGTGCAGTTTCAAAAAGTGAGCAATGGCTTTGCTCTTCTGTATTTGGGATAGAACTGTTGCCTAGATTATGAATGAAGAGGAGACTTTTTTTAAAAAAAAAGCAAAGAAAAAAGCAAAGCAGTTTCATGAATTATGCAAAGGTGTCCCTAATTTAGGCAAACAATTTGCTTGCTTTGTAACTCATGCAATAAGCAGGATGCTTGTTTAATTCATGTATAAGACAAAGGCATTGTATGTTTTGTGAATGGAGTAACAGCTTGCTTACTTCACAAATAAACAGGTTTTCCTAATTTCCTGGCACATGTTGAGTGAAAAGCCTGATGTGAAGAAGGATGCATATTAAAAAAGCTACTGCTGAAGGGAGAGAAAAGTAATCCTGCCAGGAGATAGTGAGGTCAAGAAGAGATGATTCTCTGATGAACTCTTGTGTCATGTTTCATTATAATCAAACGTAAAATATCCACAGCTGCAGTTGTGTCTCTGTTGTACCAGGTTCTTGATGAATTGATTAGTTTCAGATTGAAGTCTTTTTTTAAAGTTGCAAAGGCATGTCGTGATGAACACACAGACACAGGTTAGTTCAATTCACATGGGCCAAGATATTAAGTCTATGGCTACCCTTTTCCCCAGTATAGGGGCATATAACAGGTGGCCATCAGTTGCTCTGGACAATAAATTTCCCATCAGTCACAGCCAGAATAGCAAATAGATAGATAGGGATGGTAGGAGTTGTCACCCATAATTCAGGCTTGCCTTTTATGCGTCTGAGGAAGTAAACTGTGGTCCACAAAAGCTTATACTATAATCAGGGCTTTTTTCCAGCCAGAACTCACTGGAACTCAGTTTTGGCATCTCAGGTGGGTGCCATTGCCATTATAAGAGTACAAGGAAGACATTTGTGGTGAGTCCCAGCACCCTTTTTTCTAGAAAAATAGCACTGACTATAATAAATACACGATTTGTTAAGTTCCCACAGCAGGTCACAACAGGCCATTAAACTTTGCAGCTGTTTTTTCCACATAAAATTAAACTTCATTGTCTGCAGAGGCATCTGAGCAAGGGTTTTCCCACTCAGTGGTTCCTGGGTTACCTTGGCTCTTCTTAAGAAATAAAATAAAGGCGATGGAATATTTGTCAATAATAATGGTTATTTGAATAGTCTGAAGAAACTAATTTGCTACATGGGCATTCTAGACTGAGATCAGGAGATATTGAAGAGTCTTCACTCAACAATGATGACAAGATTAATGACAGGTTGGAGATTAATGGAGTTGTTGGTCTGCCTGAACTCTGTGGTGCTTGTTGGTATATGAAGCTTTCTATTGGGTTCTACCGGAGCTTTAGCTGTACGCAATGCGAAATTGCTCAGATCTTCTGACCAACTGTATGAGTTGTTTTATTATTCAGATTTCTGAGCCTTCACTGGAATCTGTTTCTATGTTGTAGATGGAAAGAGAAATATTTTGCACAAGATGCCTTCACTTCCCAATTGCTTTGGCTTCTGTCAAGATTTGGTTTCTGTCAACTTTGTCAACATTGACATACTTACAGCTGAATCATCAGCTTTCCTGAGGGATGGTGTACTTCAGAATTGTATCTAAAAATATGACTCCGTCTGGAAGATTTATTTTTCATGCAAATGCTTAAAAAGAAGGGAGTAGATGACAATAAATATTTTATTCATCAAGACATGACTAGCCTTGGATCCTGGGGTCAGGTTAAAATTAGATGAACTGTTTCAAGGTGCTTGAGCGCATGACTTATTAACTGAATAAAAGAAAAGGTCAGGAAGGAAAAGATCCAGGCTTTTAAAATCAGTGCCTACGTTTTACAGACCCATCTAAATCCTGCACTAACGCTGCCCATGCTGTGTGTATTGGCTGAATCTTTTTAAAAAATACTTAACTTCTCCTGCGATTAGGAATCCTACCCTTTAAGCAGGTATAGTTTGATCTGTTGTGGCGAGCTGCTTATGACGTTGCCTTATGTATATGTCTTGCACTTATTTGAATCACGAGCACATATTTTCATACACAGGAGTACATAATTGCACTGCAGTTGGAATCAGTTTAAAAAACATTAGAGTTCTCAGGAAGGAGATTTCTCCTCCGAACTACGTACTTTCAGGAAAGATCTGATTATCTGGTTGCTAAAAGGTAGGATTATATTTTAAAGTTTTGGTGTTAAACAGTTCCTCACGCCACATTGCTTTGAAACCTGCACCTTTCCATGCTTCTGCAGTGATTTCCATGGCTAGGCCAAATTGGCCTTTCAATCATGCCCCCTTTCCACCTGTCAAATCCAAATCACAAGGGTGAGTTAAGTGGCATTCTCAGCTGCTGCTGCCCAGATTCTGGACACACTTACTTACTTAATAATTGGATCGTCAGATGCAAAAAGAGACACAATGAGTTGCACAGAGAAGCTATGCCTGCTGAAATTCCCACTTCTACACAGCTATCAGAAGTGGCCTGCCAGGTCGCACAGAGTCGTTCTGCTACCTTCCTGGCATGTGGGTCAATGTAGCTTATAGGGAGGAAGAGAAGCAAGGCAGTCAGGAAAGTTGGTGCAGGGCAAACACACCAGCAGGAGTGTTGGATTGGCTCCACTGGTAAGTTGCACTGTGCTGACCTCACCGCCACCACATCCCTCCATCTTGGTAAGCAACTATTAAAGGTGCAGGAGTCTAGCTTACCCTCCAACATTTCTCTCATGAAAATAGGTACGTCCCATTCCATAACAACAGTTTTCCTATTTATACCCCACACATTTTACTGGGTCACCCCTGCCAATCTGGGCAGCTTCCAACATATATAAAAACATAATAAAACATTAAACATAAAAAAAAAACCCTTCCCTATGCAGGATTGCCCTCAGACAGCTTGGGAGTTGAATAACTCCATACCCTCCAACATCTCTCCAAAGAAAGTAGGGACGTATTAAAGAAAAGTGGGACATTCCAGTATCAAATCAGAAACCAGCATGGTTTCTCTAAATCAGGGACGTCCCTGGAAAATGGGGACACTTGGAGGGTCTGGTCCAGTTCGCTTTTGCATATGGCCATCCTGGTCCATAAAACCAGAACTTAAAGTCCACGCAAGATAGTATGGTATAGGAACAGCTGCTGCATGTTTCTAGTTCTACTTCACTGCTACAACTTTTGTTAAAAGTTTACTTTGTATTGTAATGTCACAGTAGTCCATTTCCTCCCACCGGAGAACTGCAGAACACTATAAATTTTAAGAATGAGATATGATGCAAGGAAAGGGGCACATGATAGCTGTGTTCAGCCCATTCTTCAGACACTTACAACACAGTCCTATGCCTAATTACAGTGGTACGTCGGGTTACAGACACTTGAGGTTACAGATGCTTCAGGTTACAGACGCTTCAGGTTACAGATTCCGATAACCCAGAAATAGTACTTTGGGTTAAGAACTTTGCTTCAGGGTGAGAACAGAAATTGCGTGGCGGCAGCACAGCAGCAGCGGGAGGTCCCATTAGCTAAAGTGGTACCTCAGGTTAAGAACAGTTTCAGGTTAAGAACGGACCTCCAGAACGAATTAAGTTCTTAACCAGAGGTACCACTGTACTCAGATGATAGACCCACTAAGTTCAATGTAGCTTACTTTCAGCTTTGAGTATACACAGAATTGTAGCTTTACAATACAATCCTATGCACAACTACTCAGAAGTAAGTCCAGTTGAGTTCTGTGAGCCTGCCAGAAAAGTTTGTTTATTTAACAAAATGTTCCTGGCCATGGATGAGAAAGGCAAATGCTGGTAGCTAGCTTTCAAAAATATAGAGCTCTATAATTTAAGCAATAGTATATGCCTATTTTTTTTACTTGTTATTCATGCAAGCTGAAAAAATAAATAAATTGAAATAAATAAATTTTACATATGAAATAGCTATTTCTACCCATCTGTTCCATTCAAATGGATGAATTCCTTTGAGAAATAAATGTATTTGTCTGCATGCACTACATTGTGAATGTCAAATAACCCAGGCAAGTTTAAATTAGGAAACTGTTATTCTTCACCACCAGCAGCCATGTCCTGGTTGAAGCTGCCATAGAATGTGTGTCATTTGTTAGTCATGCTCTTTGGAGACATGGGCTGTGCTGATGCCTAACCTGGCATTGCTCTGTGACTGCCTTTTCTCCATGGAATGGAACATATGCCCAAACAGCAGCTGCAATATGTTGCATGGACAGAATGAGACTGACGGTGCCTCTCTGATGGCGGAAGCTGAAGCAGGAAAGCCATCAATGCACCATCAAAAATATGACATGCAAATATATGCCAGCCTTTGAATACGCATAACAGAGAAACACCTGCCCCTATCCTTTTCACCAACCTCCCATCTCTTCACCTCTGCTGAAACAAAGCAATGGAAATTAGCTAATGCCTTTCTATATTTTAATTCCTTTAGAAAGTATTTATAAATGCATGCAAAAGAATGTACAACTTAACAGCCCCAAGTGAGCTGTTATCCCATGATATTGGTTTTTCTGGACTGCACTGATTAGATTAGACACTATTGGGGTGTTTAAAGGTACTTTTGAGAATCAGAACCAGTAATTTCAAGCACAGTATCTTATTCCATATGCATATCTCAAGAACTTCCCATGAGGATGTAATTACAGAGGTAGCTAACATGGTGCCTGCCAGATATCGTTGGACTCTTCGCTACTCAGTCAAGTACAAGGGTTTGTGGTTGACATTTAAAGCTCTGTTCTGTACCTAACAGATTCCCCGGTACAGAACAAGCTAATCTTTTAAGATTTTCCAAAGAGACCCTGCTGGCCACTCCAGAACCAATGGATGAACACTTGGCAATAAGGCAAAAGCACGCTTTGTCACTCATAGCATTCACCCTCTGATATACCTTCCTTGGTTAATTTGTGAAGCAAGGACAGGAATGTTAATGCCTATAAAAAAACATGCATTTACTCAAACTTTTCAAGACTCTGAATTTTAATTTCTAATTCTCTGATCTGCTCAGTTTTATGATACATAATTTTGTTTTTTGCTAGACATTTAACTGAATGTTAATGTTATATTTTTACTGTTTTTATGCAAACAGCTTTTTATTACATTTAGTGGTATTTAAAAACATAAATAAGCTCTCATCATCCCTGGCCATTGGTCCAGCTGGCTATGGCAGCGACCTCACTCTGGCTAATATGCAGCTGCCTGCTTCCCTCCCTATTTAGCTTGCAGTACTGGTGACTGGGAGATTTTCCTTCCATGGCATATTGAATGTTGAAAGAGGAGTGTCCCAGGCAGCGGGCCCTTGGGGAAATGTTTTTCTTCCAGGGCACCCAAGTATTTAACACAGACATGAACTGGCCTAGAAATTAATTGTCCCAGAGCTCCTTGTTCCTGAATGCCTTTGCAGCAGTCAAGGTGATGTAGAGAAAAGGAAGAGGGAGGAACTCACATTAAAATCTGAGCCAAAGAAGAACTTTTGGAGAAAATGTTGTTTGATTTGCAGTACTGGTAAGCACTGCAAGGAGGACAATTTCATATTCTGAGGGAGGTTAGTTCAAACTTTAATCATGCCACTAGCAAATAAATCAATCTAAGGGAGAAGTCAGTCAAAATTAACATTCAGAGAATGCCTTATAGATGAACAGTTCTGTCTCTCCTGAATTCACGAGCTGTATTCACAAGAATTTGCAAGCATATCATGATTTGATTAATTAAGCATGATGTATGCTTAATTAGAATTATGTTCTAATGTTGGACTTTTGGCAATTAGTGCTTTCCTTGTTGAGCACAAGAAATTTCAATATGCAAATCCACATACATGCAAGGGCAAGAACTATTTTAGGGACATTAATTTCAATAAGGCAGAGTGAGATGATAAATTTTATCTAATGCATGCTAATTTTGTAGATATCATTGTTTCTCTCTAATAGGGGGTCAAAGATTAATTATACATATAGAAAGAATGATTTAATAAATGTGTTAATCTTCTTGCCTGCTGGCATAAATCAGGTAGTAACCTTTTACTGCCCAGCTTTTAGTGCATTAACCTGCAGTAGGAAAGAGGAGTGCATATAAGTTAACAGCAAAAGTGCTCTTCATCTAAGAAACGGCTTGGTACATCTTGCTCACTATTGTTTACATCAGGGGTGTCCCACATTGCACCTGCAGGTGCAAATGTGCATGCAGGTGTCTACTCTGATGCCCATAGTGTCTCCTCCCCTCACTGACATTCTCTTTTGGCCTATGGAGTTGGTTGTGGTGTGGTGCCCACAATAGGTTTTTTTCTGGTTTACAAATGTGCTCATGTGCCCAAACATATTGGTGACCCCTGGTCTACAGGAAGTTCAGAATTTGAAGCAGGGTTCGTTTCCAGCACTAGCTGGAGTTTCTGGGGATTAAACTGAGGATACAATGCATATGCTCTACGACTGAGCTGCATGTCCTTTTCTAGAGTATCATCTTCCCACATAGACAACAGATCATACCAGGAGAGAGACTGAGGGAGGCAAATAACAGAATTCTTGGAACATATGCTAGTGAATTGACTTGTGCCCAAGAGATGTTGCGCTGTGATTTTTAAGTAAGGAGAATTGCCCCAGAAGAATGGTTTGATATCTGAAATGTATTGGGTTTTAATCAACAAACCATTGAGCTTTCTGCCATTTGTTTCTTGGCCTACTTTACAATATGGCCTGGTCGGTAATTTGTTTTCCTTAAAACTGAAGCCCCCCATCTCCTGGTTTGTTCATTAGCAGCTATCATTTCAGATACAATACTCTGACTCTAACGCATGAGACTGAATTTCTGGAATTCTTCAACATTAAAATGAACAACACCTTCTTAAGCTACACACACAACAACTGGAGGGCCACAGTTTAGATAGTCCCTGGATTAAAAACAGAATAGCTATTTTCTGTTTTGTTTTCATTTTCTTCTGATGTTACTAAAATATATATTTCTAGAAACACCTCTGTGCTTTCTGATTACTAAGATGCTCTAAATCCTGTTTGAGCATAAATGTTCTGACTATAAGTAAGGCAAAAGTAATTAAGTGTCTCATTATTCAATTCACTCTGCAAAGGGATGAAGTCAGTATGGCATAGTAACTTAGGAAAGTGAATTGTAATTAGTATTGACCTCTTGGCTGTTAACATGACAATGATTAGGATTTGGAAGCAGTTTGCTGCACCAAAAAAATGTTTTACGAAAAGTGCACAGTGCACTTGCATCAATGGCACCTTTCTGTGGCCTGTCCTATTTCACAAAAGCTCTGTTGATATCTGACAAACATGAATTCCAGAGTCACAGCCATGTTAAGTTTGCAGCAGTGAGAAGACAAAAAAGAGCCTTAGAGAGTGATTTATTGTGGCATGAGAGTTTGCATGCAGTGGCTTGCTTCATCAGATACCAGAGCCTGGTAAATATATACCAGTACATGTGGATTGAGATCCATAGGAGGATAAAGCAATCAAACCAGGTGCAGACTAAATCTAGCAGGAATACACAACACAGCCCCATAGATGGATGACTAAATGCATCTTGAATACAGAAGCATATTGACTTTCATAGCATGGATGCTCATTCAAATCCTGAGACCCACAATAATATTTGTTAAATTACAATTACAACTCTTAGGATTAGATGGCTAATAAAAAAGGTTTTTTATTCCTCCCTGAGTTTCACAAGCATTTGAGTTAGTTTTTAGGGCTGTGCCTGATCATTAAATGGTTATCAAAGCAATAATAACAATACTAATGCCCTATAACTTTTATTCTTCAAGATCGGGGTGGCCAGAGGCTGCACGTGGCCCTCAGCCTAACTTCATGTGAGTGGGTGCAGCCAAGAGGAAGGGGAAGGAACAGAAAACATAGAGGGGAAAGCAATGGAGAGGGTGAGAGTCCTCTATGGCTTATCAGTTCAAATATCTGGCAAAAGCAATATGTTCCTCACATAACAGATCCAATAGTGGGCACACTCACTTTTCTTTAGTCATGACCACCTCTTGCTTCATCTGTGCCCACTACCTGCATGTAGCCCCTAAGGGATAAACTCGGAAGGAATGCATCCCTCCATGAAAATAGGTTCCTTTCCCCACAACTCTTGAATAAAGTTATCCAGGCAATAATAATCTTCTGCATGCTTCTTCCGGTCGGCGCCAGCGCTTAATGGCGGTCCTTGCCTCGAGCTCCGAGGCAGGACTGCTCTGTGAGTTCGGGTCTGACCCGCTACGGCGAGCGGGGGACCCCTAAAATCACAGGCGCTGAAGCCTGTGAACAAGGAGACTCGGCGGGCACCTTTTGCGCCCCCCGGTATTGCGAAAGAGCCTTTTTAAAGGCTCCGTAGCGGCATCGGGTGTGAGCGCGGTGCTGAGAGTCGCAACCCAGCTCGCAGAGTGAAGCCGCGTCGCCATAAGCGGAGAGCGTCGATTCCTTCCTGAAAAGAAAATTCGGACTGAACACCCGTGAGTAAGAGCGGAAAAAAGACGGTACAACAAAATTTTAAAAAATTTGGCTGAAAACGGGACGGCATAAAATAAGGAAGTCTGCCCCCCCCGGACTGCAGAAATCTAAAGCAACGTCAGACCTCGCTGCAGTTGCAAGAAAGTTACAGTTGAACTTTTAACCCTGACCTGTCAAATGTATCCTTCCCCCCCGATCGGCAAGAGAAGGGGGGGAAAGACAGTCTTGTGAAGATACTCTTTAATTTGAAAAGGAAACAAGGTTTCCCATCGCCCTGACTCCCCCGGGACGACCTGCCAGGAGTGAACACCGGGAGGAATGGGTCTTTTAAGAGCATCATTAAAAAGTCGGAAAGTTGGATAAAGTTGTAGAACTTGAAGGGGACTTTATTAGTGAAACTGATTAATTAAATCCATCAGAGGAAAAGTGTTTTTAATAACTTTAATGGCGGACTTCGGACTTTTCACATTTGGCTTCCTGTTTCTTTGTTTCCCCGAATTTGGACATTGTTAATTGCTCCCTCTTGAGGATCAAGAGGGGAAAAGTGTGACTAACAGTGGGATTTTCCATCGCGAGTTTTTCCTGTGAGAACGACCTTGGGACATGAGCGGCACAGCTGAGGAGATAAGAACCAGATCTAAAACTAAGGTAACACAAAAGAAAAGAGCCTCAATTTCTGGCCAAACAGTGCCGGCACCAGAAAGCTCAACAGCTGCATCAATGGATTCTATGACACAGGCACTACTGAAAATTAATCAATCCCTTGAGGCTTTAACAAAGCAATCCACAGAAAATACAAAAAAATTGACAGAATTGACAGTGAGACTGGACTTGAATACTACATCTGTGACAACTAATACGGAATCTATTAATAGACTGATTCAGGAATCTACAGAAACTAGGAAAATTGCTACGAGTGCGAAGGCAATTGCAGAAGAGACACAGGGGAAACTTGCGCCGATTGAGAAAAAAGTGAATGAGCATGAGGCAGCTCTCTCCCTATTGGAATTACAGAGGAAAGAACGAAATTTGAAACTAAGGCAAGTTCCAGAGAACGAAGGGGACGACCTGAAGGAATTCCTCACAGAGGCAATTTTGGAAAATTGGCGAGAGGATTTGGAAGATGATGAAATAGAAATAACAACGGCTTTCAGACTTGGCAGAAAACAAGTTAAAAGGGCAAGGGATTGTCTGATTACCCTAAGAACCAAGCAGGAGAGAGATAAGATATTGAACCTGCATTACCAAAAAGCTTTGGTCATTGAGAACACTCAAGCTCTGATTTTTAAAGATATTCCTAGATACATCTTGGAAGTGAGAACCTTTTATAGAGATCTTGCCAATTTGCTGAGGAAAAATTACATACCTTTCAGGTGGGAGTTCCCACAGGGATTGTCCTTTAACTATAAAGGGAAGAAGGTGAGAATAAGAACAGTACAGGAGAAAGAAGATTTCTTGGAGAGAAATTTGGAGGACCTGCAGAAAGGAACGGCACAAGGACTAACAGCAGAAGGGGGAGAACCAGTGGATATAGCAAACTTATCATACGGCCTACCACAATCAACAACTGAAGAAGAAGACAAACTTGGGGCAGTCGGAGGGACAAACGCTTAATAATTAAGATGTCACTGCAACTTCTTAGTTGGAATTGTAATGGTTTGAACCATCCCCGAAAAAGACGTCAAGTTTTTCATATCTTGAAAAAAGAGCAATTGGATTTGATATGTCTACAGGAAACTCATATAATCAGGACACATAGAAAATTGCTCGTGAATAAAAGATTAGGACAAGAATTTATATCTTCTGACAAAGTCAAAAAGAGAGGAGTTGTGATTTATGCAAAAGAAAAATTGGATCCAAAAATCAAATTTAAAGATGAAGAAGGAAGATATTTGGCAATTGAAGTACAGATTCAAGGAGAAAAGTATTTGGTTGTTGGAGTATACGCGCCAAATGACGGGAAGGCAGAATTTTTTAAGAAGTTGCATGGGACTTTGATGGACTATCTCGACTGCAAAATAATAATGATGGGGGACATGAATGGAGTGGTCTCTACAAATATGGATAAAGCACAAAGACAAATGATCTCTAAAGAAGGTAGATTACCAAAGATCTTTTTTGAGATGACAGAAAATATGGACCTAATAGATATTTGGAGGACTAGAAACCCTCTCGAAAGAGAGGGAACTTTTTTCTCGGAATCTAAAATGACATGGACAAGAATCGACCAAATCTGGGTATCTAGTGTGATGGCTGCAAAGATAAAAAAAGTGGAAATCTGCCCAAAAACCTGCTCCGACCATAACGCAGTGAAGATGGAAATGAAATTGACAACAACTGGATCCTTTAGGTGGAGAATGAATGACTTCCTATTTAGAGATGAACAAATTTGTGAAAAGGCCCTAAGGACATTGAAAGATTATTTTGAGACTAACTTAAGAACAAAAGTTGAAAAAAGAATAATTTGGGACGCAAGTAAAGCCGTGATGCGAGGCTTCCTGATACAACAGAATTCAATTAAGAAGAAAAAACAAAATGAAAGGAAAAGTAGAATTCTGGAAAAGATGAAGGAAGGAGAAAAGAAATTGAGGTCCAATCCAAAGTCTCATGAAATATTGAGAGAAATAAAATATTATCAGATGCAGTATATGGAACTTACAAACCAAGAGATAGAATGGAAAATTAAACAAATGAGACAGAGGACATTTGAATCAGCAGATAAATGTGGGAAGCTTCTTGCATGGCAATTGAAAAAAAGACAGAAACTGAACACTGTTACTTGTCTGGAGGAGGATGGAAGGAGTATATGTAAGCCGAATGAGATAAGTAACTGTTTTCAAAGTTATTTCAGGAAATTATATTCACAAGGGCCTGTGAAGGAACAAGAGATAGATGAATTTTTGGAAAATTATGGACTACCAAAAATCTCGGAACAGAACAGGCTGATTTTGAATCAAAAAATAACAGAACAAGAAATAGAGGAAGCCATTCAAAAGACACAATTGGGAAAATCTCCAGGACCAGATGGCCTGACGGCTAAATATTACAAGGTTTTGAAAGACTGTCTAGTACAACCATTGAAAGAAGTATGCAATGAGATACTGGAAGGGAAGGGGGCACCTGAATCGTGGAGAGAGGCTTTTATATCACTTATACCAAAAACTGAGACTGAAAAGAACCAGGTTAAAAACTACCGCCCGATCTCACTTTTAAATGTGGATTACAAAATATTTGCAGACATTTTAGCAAAAAGACTTAAGAAAGTGTTGATAGGTGAGATTCATAAAGATCAAGCTGGCTTTCTCCCGGGAAGACACATGTCGGACAATGTAAGGAATATAATTGACATTGTGGAGTTATTGGAAACAAACATTAATAGAAAAGCAGTATTGATTTTTGTGGACGCGGAGAAAGCCTTTGACAACATTTGTTGGAGCTTTATGAAAAAGAATCTCCAGGGGATGGGGGTAGGCCAAGGTTTTGAAAATGGTATAAGTGCAATATATTCTAAACAGAAGGCAAAACTAATTGTGAATAATGTGGTAACTGAAGAGATAGCTATAGAGAAAGGAACACGACAAGGATGCCCCATTTCTCCCTTACTTTTTATTTCAGTCTTGGAGATATTGTTAAACATGATTAGAAAGGACCAGTTGGTAAAAGGAATTTAGTTCGGAGCGAAAGAGTATAAGTTAAGAGCATTTGCAGATGACTTAGTCTTAACATTACAGCAGCCGAACACTAGTACAAAAAGAGTTTTAGAACTGATAGAAATATTTGGTCAAGTTGCAGGATTTAAATTGAATAAACAAAAAACTAAAGTGCTGGAGAAAAATCTAACAAATGAGGAAAAAGAGGTATTCCAAAAAGAAACTGGTTTGGGGTTAGCAAAAAAAGTTAAATATTTGGGGGTAAATCTGACATCGAAAAACGTGAATCTATTTAAAGACAACTATGATAAATGTTGGTCAGAAGTTAAGAAAGATCTAGACACATGGTCAGGATTGAAACTTTCTCTGTTAGGAAGAATCGCCGTTATCAAAATGAATGTATTGCCTAGAATGTTATTTTTGTTTCAGACTTTACAAATAATAGACAAGATGGATTGTTTCAAGAGGTGGCAGAAAGACATATCCAAGTTTGTCTGGCAGGGCAAAAAGCCTAGAATAAAATTTAAGATTTTAACAGATGCTAAAGATAGAGGAGGCTTTGCCCTGCCAGACTTAAAACTGTACTATGAATCAGCAGCATTCTGCTGGTTGAAAGAATGGCTGCGCCTCGAGAATGCAGACATCTTGGATCTTGAAGGATTTGATAATAGATTTGGTTGGCATGCATATCTATGGTATGATAAGGTAAAATCTCATAAAGGTTTCAAAAATCATGTTGTCAGGAAAGCTTTGTACAATGTTTGGATTCGATATAAAGATTTACTTGAAAGTAAAACCCCCAGGTGGTTGTCACCTATGGAAGCCAAAGAGGTGAAAAAATTGAATATGGGGCCACATTGGCCTAAATATTCTGAAATTATAGTACAGGATGGTGAACAACTGAAACTGAAAAGTTTTGAGGAGTTGAAAGACAAGGTGAGAGATTGGCTACATTATAGACAAATAAATGAAGCATTTAAACAGGACAGAAAGATAGGCTTCCAGATGGAGAGATCCAAACTAGAAACAGAATTGTTAGAACCCAATACTAAAAACCTATCAAGGATGTATAATTTGTTGCTGAAGTGGAATACTCAAGATGAAATGGTGAAGTCTAGTATGATTAAATGGGCACAAGATATTGGACATGATATTGAGCTTGCTGACTGGGAGCAGTTGTGCACCACTGGTGTTAAATTTACGGCATGTAATGCCTTAAGAGAAAACATTATGAAAATGATCTACAGGTGGTGCATGACTCCTGCTAAGTTAGCGAAGATCTATCATTTGCCCAGTAACAAATGCTGGAAATGTAATGAAACTGAGGGAACCTTCTTTCACCTTTGGTGGACCTGCCCGAAGATTAAGGCATTCTGGGAAATGATCTATAATGAAATTAAGAAAGTTCTCAAGAGAACCTTTTTCAAGAAACCAGAAGCTTTTCTCTTGGGCATGGTGGGCCAAATGGTGTCAAGGAAGGACAAGACATTTTTTATGTACGCCACAACAGCAGCAAGAATTCTCCTAGCAAAGTATTGGAAAACGCAAGAACTACCCACGCTGGAAGAATGGCAGTCGAAGGTGATCGATTATATGGGATTGGCGGAGATGACTGGCAGAATTCGAGACCGGGGGAAGGAGGCGGTGGAAGAAGATTGGAGTAAATTTAAAGAATATCTTAAAAATCGTTGTAATTTGGATGAAAACTAAGGTTCAGGGCAATAAGAGGTAAAGAGCTACAGCTGTTAATACTAAGTTAAAGAAAATTTAATTGATGGAAAAAAAGGTATACATTGTTTGACTAAAAAGTTGCTGAAAAATCTGAAATAAGGATGCAGAAAAGGGGTGGTATGGGGAGGTCCATTTTATATGTTTGTTATTGTTTTTGTTTATGTTATTGTTATGTTTGTTTTTTATGTGGAAAAATAAAAATTACTTAAAAAAAAAAAAAAAAAATAATAATCTTCTGCATTTAGAACTGGTGAGTAGATGGGGTTGTTCATTCCAAGGAAGTTATTCTCTCCCCCAGCAGAAACAAGAAAAACCAACAAGCAGGATGTACAAGCTTCTGCAGCTATGATCTTCCTAGCTGACAGATATGAACAAGCTAATGAACTGGCAACTGTGTATTCATTTTCCAGGAACTTCAGAACTTGAGTCCAGGAAGAAAGCATTTTAAAATGATTCACCTACTTGAAAGTCAGCCTCTTGACATGTATTTTTCTCGGGAACCGAGTAGTAATGCAATTGACATTGAAAAATGGAGAACGAGTCAAAAGCTCTTCATTTAGATACTCATGGGCAACACCACACTTCTGGTCCATTTCTCTGGTCCATTGGTTAGGGCCATTTTATTTCAAAGCAATAACGGAGTGACTCAGTTATTACAATTTAGTTGCATGTCAAAGATAATATAGTGGATTGCTATGAATGTTTTAATTCATTCCAACATATTACATTCACAATGTGTCCAAGGATTTCAAGGTAGCAGGGATGAATCAAAGTCTAGTCCGCTCTCCCCAAAATCAGTCAGAATTCCTGATGAATGCTCAGAAACTTCTGAGATATTTTTTTTTCAAGTGTTCAAAAAGGAAGACACAATCAGCCTGATAGTTGCCTACTCCCTGTTCCCCATTCCCTTTTATTTTATTTATTAAATTTATATACCACCCTTCATCCAAACATCTCACTTGCTCAGCTGCCCTGCTGTCTCTTCTTTTTCTCCCCCCCCCCTACACCCTCGTGGTGATCCCATCACATTGTGGCCTGGCTTCCCCTGCCCACCCTCTCTCTCCCTGCTAGCTTTCTCCATCGCCCTGGGCTTCCCCCCCACCTCCTGCTAGATTGGCCGGAGTGAGGAGAAAGAAGGGGTGTCTCGGCAGCCTGCAGGTAGGCCTTGGCTTCACCCACAGCAACCTCTGTTCATGAGGAGGAGCAATGGCACGGCCGTGTCAGGGATGCTGGGGTGCGGAGGAGGAAAGAAGAGAAGGATGGTTATTGGTTCTGGAGTTGGTTCATGCCAGGGCTCAGCACCAGGAGTTGTGGTTTGGGGGCTCTGATTCAGAGAATATGCGGCAATGAGATGATGGTAATAAGCAGTGCTTTTTTTTCTAGGAAAAAAAGGAGAAAAAACTGCTAGAAAAAAGCACCGGTCACAATCTGTGCATTATTTCTACAAATGACCCTTCTATTCCACTTATTAATTCTCATGAAAGAGTATTTCAACCCATTTAAAAATGTGTGCTCTGTTTTCTCACATTTTTATTGGATCCCACCCCTGCTTTTATTCTTTAGCTGACACTGTTATTTTCCTGCTATTATCTTTTAGCAGGTGGAAAGCCTGAACTTAACATCTGTGAGCTCTGTTGGTATTTATAGTAGTGACACTTTATAACTGACTAACTTCATTTTGGATTTTCCAACCACCACGGTGTATTGAACAGATGTTTCCATGAAACTGGAGGGTATCAATCCTGTTCCCTCTGGATTAATTAATGTATCAAGGTGTATGAATTGTTCAATTTCCTTTCTAAAGGACATAACACTTATAAAACTGTGTTCAGATTGAGAGCCATAAAGGCGGACGTTCTAATTAAACTGAAATCAGTGTTGATTTTCAGGTGTTTTTATTTTGTGCTAGACAGCAGCTATTAGCAATATAATGAACTGAACCTCATAAACCCCAAACTGATTATGTGATTAATGAAGCACTACCAAGAGTGATGGCTCACCGTGAGTTAGAGAAAGAGGGTAAAACTCTTATAAAGCCAGACTAGTAGGCCATGAACATAAGAAAAGCTTACTGGATCAAGTCAATGACCCACCTCATCCAGCATTCTGTTCTCACAGTGGCCAACCAGATGCATTTGGGAAGCCTGAAAGCAGGACCTGAGCACAACTGCACTCTTGTGATTTCTATCAACTGTCATTCAGAGGCGTACTCCTTCTGACAGTGGAGACAGCAGCTCCATAGGACTGGAGCACTAGACTCCACTTACATATTCCTGTTATTAAGATCAGTGGGACTATGAACTGTGGAACTATGACATTATAATACTCTTTTGCCCCTTCCGTTGAAGCTATTAAGATTAAATCAGTGGTGAATGAAATTGTCTTGAAAGCTAGCTGATCTGTGGGCATTTTCTGTTTAGGTTTTTGATGAAATGTCTTGAGTATTGTCCTAAATGGTGTTTTCTGTTGGTGGATTTGCAAAGAAGTTTTTGTAATGGCACCTATGGCAAAATATCTTTTTTGCATTAATGCAGTCATATTTCTCATTCCAAATTCTATTCCACAAGCTAAAAATGTAGTTGTTTCTGTCTGAAATTTTTTACCTTACCTATTTTTTCTCTAAAGAGTCAAGGCCTCCTGTTTACATGAAGCAGAAAGCAGATTTATTTGTTTGGAATGTGTGTGGGTCTTTAGCTTTCTCTTCTGAGGATGAATAGTCATAAGCATATCAATTATATCAAAGATTCATGGTTCCAGCAGTCATAAAATGACAGTCATATTTCATGATTTCCCACCTGCCTCTGCAATTTCCAGCCTTTATTTCTGCAAAGCAGTGATGCAATGTCTGAGGAACATGCTTCTGTCTTAATCCATTTAAAATGAAATATAATTAATTCAAATGTCCAAACTCCAGTTGTTGTTGTTTTGTGATGTGCTAGGGAATAACACAGAAATTTAACAAAATTTCAAATCCTCCAAAAAGTATGTAAATGAAAGCTAATTAACAAAATATCCTGCAATACACTGAATGTTTGACCTTGTTTATATTCCTTGTATATCATTCATTAGATAAAGCCCATCTGGCATCCACTATTGGTGTATGAAATTCTTACTGAACCTTGTCACAACAGTGTGTGTCCAATTTCCTTTCATTGTGCTAAAAACTCAGAGAAGCTCTTGGTATCAAAACACATCAACAGTTCTAAAGATCATAAATCTCTTCACTCCTGGAAACACCATTGCTGATAAAAGTCAAATGTATTCAATGCTTGAAGGATAGCCCTGTAAATACTGAATAAATGAGTCCCTTCACAACTAGACGGTATCATTCCTCCCTTAAAATCAGTCTCTAAAAATGCTACTTTCCCCAGCATGTTATAGGGGAAAAGAAAACACCTCACAAGGCATATAATAGCAGCAGGAAGTTTTGGGAAGCCCTCCCTAAAAAATAACTTTAATAATACTTAGCTCTTCTATTGTTCTCTATCTGTCAGGTGGGGGGACGTAGATTCCAAAAATCCAAAATCAAGCTACGCCCAGGGATTTGGACCACAAGATCATTTGCCAAGAAGGATAAAAACACTGGAATCATCTAGAGTAGCACCATTCCTTATTCATTACTATTGTCCTGATCCAAAGAAATTGTGCGGGAAGGAAATGCAGACATTTTGAGAGCACAAGCCATCGTGATTTGTTTGTGCAAGGGAGTGGCTGCCTCCAGGCTCTCAGTGTTTTGCGGGAGGGATTCAGGTTGATACTGGAAATTTAGGTTTGCACAGCTAAATTGGATTGAAGGCCTTTGTTGCCCGCATGCAACAAATCCACTAAAAAGACCACCCTGACTTTTTGCAGAAAGAAAAGTGATAAGGAAATGCACTGAAAAGTGTGAGATGTTTGAATGATGAACAGGAAGATGTATAAATACCACACAAGCAAATCAGGGTCAATTCAGAGTGAATGTTCATTGCCATATAACCTTCCCACAAGCAATTCAGAAAGAAAGCTCAATAAAGACCAGGCGATTTAAGAAGGGTATTGACAAGCTGGAATGTGTGCAGAGGAAGGCAGCCAAGATGATCAAGGGCCTGGTAACTAAGCCATGTAACCGGAAATAAGTCCCACTGCACTCAGATAAGCTTACTTCTGAGTAGATCTGTGTAGCTGGGTATGAAAGAACTGGGTATGTTTAGCCTGGAAAAGAGGAGATTGAGAGGAGATACTGTATAATAGCCCCCTTCAAATATCTTAAAGGTAAAGGTACCCCTGCCCGTACGGGCCAGTCTTGACAGACTTTAGGGTTGTGCGCTCATCTCACTCTAGACGCCGGGAGCCAGCGCTGTCCCCAGACACTTCCGGGTCACGTGGCCAGCGTGACGAAGCTGCTCTAGCGAACTGGCACCAGAGCAGCACACGGAAACGCCGTTTACCTTCCCGCTATAAAGTGGTACCTATTTATCTACTTGCACTCAAGGGTGCTTTCAAACTGCTAGGTGGGCAGGAGCTGGGACCGAACGACAGGAGCTCACCCCGCTGCGGGGATTCGAACCGCCGACCATGAGATTGGCAAGTCCTAGGCACTGAGGTTTTACCCACAGCACCACCCGCGTCCCATTCAAATATCTTAAGAGCTGTCAAATGGAAGATGGAGCAAGCTTGTTTTATCCTGCTTTGAAAGGTGGACTCAAACTAATGACTTCAAGTTACAAGAAAGGAGATCCAAACGAAACATCCAGAGGAACTAATCACAGATGATGTGAGTTATAATCTAGCAACATATGAAGAGTCACAGTACCAGGGCTTTTTTCAGCTGGAACTCATCGGAACTCAGTTCTAGCACCTCTCAGATGGGCACCATTGCCATTCTAGGAAAACAAGGGAGGTGTTCATGGTGAATTCCATTCAGGGCTTTTTTTCCTAAAAAAAAATGTTTAGGGACATATTGAAATGCTGCCCCTCATTGAGGCCAAACTTAGATTCACAAAATCTTTAGGGGTATGAGTCCCCCTGTGTCCCCCCCAGAAAAGCACTGGTTCCAGCACCTCTTTTTCTGGAAAAATAGCACTATCCCTACCCATTTCTAATCCATCCCCATTCTTTGTTTTGGATTGCTGCTTGGAATTTCATTTAATTTGAAGCTATTAAGCTCTTGTGTTTTGATTGTGGCAGCCATTTTGCATTGTGGCTGCTAATAGTTTCCTTGAACATCAGTTTGCAGAACACAAAACAGCTTTGATTCCTGTTAATTCTATTACAGTTTGATTCCTGTTAATTCAGTTACCATTAATTTTTCTTACTTTTTTAAAAAAAACAACAACCTTGAACAGTACCAGACCGCAGGTATTCCCAGTCCACCTTTGAACCAGGATCAGGTAAGCTCCATGAGCTGTTCTGCAGCAGGAGTGAATGAATAGAATTGATGGGCTATTGGGCTCAAGGTAAACAGAATGGTTGTTCTTATTGTCAATACGGTAAGCTGCTCAGTGCTTTTTCCAATTAAATGTTGTGGAAGATTTCCAGAGCAATATACCAGTGGAGAAAAATATTCAATAAAAGAAAAGGTTTCAAAAGGTGATATGAAGAGGAGAGAAAAAATGAGACAGCAGAGGGACCGGGGGGATGGCAGGCGGGCAAGAAACATGGAACATGAAAATAAATGCATTAGAAAAACAAACATTAAAAAGGAAGAATAGAAGATGAAATGCATGGACCTGAAGCAAAATGAAATGAACAGACAACTACAAAAAATTATAATGGGAAAATAGCAGCCCGTTTGCTCAGGTGGGACACATGCCGGGTAATGCAGAGAAGTGAAATTCTAGTTATATACTGAGCTCTGGCGGCCCCTCTGGACTGGGCAGAAGGGCACTAGGCAAGGAAATGTTAAATTTCTCATGGGAATATTAACAAGGCATTGGGTGTTTTCATGACTAAGGCATATAGTAGCATCATATGACATCCTGGTCTTCTTTCTTCTTTGGTGATCACTCGTACCTGAGTAAGATTATCTTCCATGAACACAGTCTTAACAGCGTGTCCGTGAGTGACTGTGGAGGCCAATTCTGGATCCACACATCCTTCCACAGTGGGGACATAGATTTATGAGTGGGAGGTGATCATGGTGAGGGTTTGCCAAATGTGCCTTCTGCTTAGCTCGTTTCTCCCTTTTGCCCTGAGTCTGAGTGTCTTCAAAGTTCATGACACCTTTGGTAAAGGCTGTTCTCCAATTGGAGCACTCGCAGGTCAGTGTTTCCCAATTGTCAGTGTTTATATTATATTTTTAAATATTTGCCTTGAGAGAGTTTTTAAACCTCTTTTGTTGACCACCAGCATTACACTTTCCATTTTTAAGTTTGGAACAGAGTAGTTGCTTTGGAAGATGATAATCAGACATCCAAACAACATGACCAGTCCAACAAAGTTGGTGTTGAAGAATCACTGCTTCGACACTGGTGATCTTTGCTTCTTCCAGTATACTGGCATTAATTCACCTGCCTTCCCAAGTGATTTGTAAAAAAATTTCTAAGACACCATTGATGGAATCTTTTGAGGAGTTGGAGATGGTGTTTATAAGTGGTCCATGTTTCATAAGCATACAGTAAGGTTGGTAGTATAATAGCTTTATAAAGAAGCATTTTGGTTTCCCTGCAAATGTCCCAGTCCTCAGAAACTCTGCACTTCAGTTGGGAGAAAGCTACACTCACAGAGCTCAGGCAAAGCTGGATTTTGGCATCAATGTGGAAATGCCCATGCATTTCCATGACTAGGATCTTCTAGATTTCATAGTCCTGCCCCCGTTACCATTTGCTGATTGCCATAGGACTTTTGGGGGGGGTTGGGATGAGTTTTTGGAAGATGCCTGTGTGTGAATTTGTTTTATGTGTGTAGATCAGTGCAAGCACAGTCTTCACAGTAAGGTTCTATTCCAATAGCATGAGTATCACAGCAGCCAGTACCTTCTTATCTGCTGTAGCCTTCAACTACCTTCACGCCTGTTGTAACATACCACTTGTCATCTTCCACCTGTTCTGCCATAGAGGACTTCTTGGATCATTCTTTGTCTAGCTCCTCCCCCTTGACCTTACCGCCTTGGGTGACCCTACTGGGAGTACGAGACTCCCAACGGCTTCATTCACAAGGTTCATAGGAGCATTCAAGCCCACTCACCACAAATACAAGTGGCAATACAAATTCACCCTGGATCTTTTGGGGGGCAGATGGTGTTCACCTGTAAGAAGGCAAGAAAGACAATTGGTTTGAGGTTGAGTATGCTAGAACTGTTTAGGGTTCTTTTGCTTTGGTGGTGGTGTTCGGCACGCTCTAGATCTATTTGCTTCTAAGGGGTTTTGATTCAAGCAGGGTCTTGAATTTTGGAATAAGTGTGTTTGGGCAACTCAGAATATCCTCTAGCATGGTCTTCAATTGGTCCAGCAATTGGAATTGGTTCTGCCATGCACACATAATGGCAGAACTGAGAAAACTGTGGCCTATGTATGACTTATAAAGTTGTATCCTTTTTAGCCATCCAGTTCTCCAGGTTGGCTCTCGTTCTTTCTTCCAGAGCTCCCAGTGCAGACACAATTACTCTTCTGTTAAAAAGTGTAGTGGGGCCTTACATGATGAATGACTATCCCATACTACATCTAGAGAACATTCTTCCTAAGCTAAATTTCCCTTGGTTGAGCTACACAGGCGATCTAGGTGTACTGGCAGATTGTGACAGATGTCGAGAGAGTAGAGAGAGCAAGAGAACAGATGCCCGGCTTTCATGCTACGTCTGTCTGCTTACAATGCACAAACATTTGATATCACAAAATATGGCAGAGCTGAAGGACAAGAGAGATTTATTTGTATGCAAAGCTTCACATGCAAAATTCTAATTCTCTGGGCCTCTCTCAAATAACAAACAACCTGACTTATATGCTGGTTGATTGAAGATGAAGACAAAATGTATGGAATAAATAACTGCCTCTTATACTATATACATGTTTTGAAGAAGTGTGTCTGAAAATAAGAACAAAACACCTATAATTGGTTTTAAACTGTTTTAATGTTGCATAGTTAAATTGCTGTAACATGGCCTGAGACCTTACGGAGAAGGGTGGCTATGAAATTGAATAATAAATAATAATTTAGGTAGAGCCCATAACATATCTCAGGTTTGCATGAGGCTGACCAGCTTCTGGGAGCTTATAAAACCAAATGCATGCTTAAAACCTACATCTACACATCTTTATAAAGATACTTAGACTGCAATCAAAGGATTCAGGGTGGATACTGTAAAAAGATTGTTGCATTTTTAAAGGTATTTCTGCATCAGGATCTCTATGTTGCAGCTTGCTACTTCTTGTGCTATAGTGATTAATCTGCTTACCACTTTTGAATTCATAGCATTGTCATTTGAAATACTGAATTGCCAGTAATATTTAATTAATTAGCATTTGCAGATTAAGAAAACTAGCCATATTAATTTCATTTACTATCTTTAATTTGCTGGATATTTTAAGAGGTTCATGGCTTGATCAACTGACAATACTGTACTATATGTCCATTGTCTGTGTCAGTATAGAAAATTGCCTGCCTAATATTACTGCCTTGAATTGCCAAAATAACTTCTTTTACTTCCTACACTATGCTGGAGTGAAATCACATTTTCTAATTGAGTTGCACATATTTGAAGTGACGCCAGCAAAATTCAATAGGCCTTTGTAAAGTTTAAATTCAACAGAATCCATGTGGTTTTGTGGCTTTTTAGAGCGTTTTGCCTTGCAAATGCTCTTTGTCATACAATAATAACTAAACTCTGGCACATCCATCTTCATTGCTCAAACAAAATTTTGGTCCATTGAAGCATTTCCCATGAAAATATCATTCAATGGTGTTTTTTCCATACATGAAAATTCAAACAGGATCACAAGACATATAAGCCACAGGGGTTCTTCTTGCTCTGAATTTGAAATAATTGCAGTTGGTTGTTATTGTCATTTTGTACTCACAAATATTAGATATAGAAGGGAAACTTTCATCTGTTTTGGGTAAAATTTAGCAAAAGCTAGTCACAGTTCTCATTTATAAATGTGATTTAAATTGATTGTGGCTACTTTTACTGGGGATTAGTAAGGTAGAATTTGTTGACTTCTGCCCTTTGTGATCTACAAGCAGTTCACATATTTTCAGTCTTTCCACACAGAAGATACCAATTAGTATCAGAACATTATTTTTATGGGAATCTCATAACTGGCATGATTATCTGTTATTAGGAAATCAAATAG
The DNA here is from genome assembly GCF_965153285.1 of Podarcis tiliguerta. Taxonomy (NCBI): domain Eukaryota; kingdom Metazoa; phylum Chordata; class Lepidosauria; order Squamata; family Lacertidae; genus Podarcis; species Podarcis tiliguerta. The sequence goes on along the minus strand of NC_139542.1, from coordinate 46,086,825 downwards.
GCACAGATTGGTTTAATAGATGCTTCCACAATTTAAGAAGGATATTGAAAAGCTAGAATGAGGGCAACCAAGATGATCAAGGGTCCAAGCCTTATGAGGAACAGCTGGAGCTGGATATCTTTAGCTTTGAAAAGAGGAGACTGAGAGGAGATATGATAGCCATCTGCAAATATCTTAAGGGCTGTCACATGGAAGGTGAAGCAAGCTTGTTTTCTCCTGCTCTGGAGAGTGGTAAAGGAGTAAACATCTAAACCCACCTTAACATCAGGAAGAACTGTTTGACTATGAAGAGCTGTTTGACAGCGGAACAGACTCCCGTGAGAGGTGGTGGACTCTCCTTCCTTCGAGGTTTTTAAGCAGATTCTTTCAAAAGTCTCAAATCTCTTAAAATGTGGGGACTAACTTTTGACTTTGACATTGTTTCTGGTCATTAGGTATATCCTCAGGCATCACTTTAGAAAATACGTTGCATTAGTATGGGAAATCTGAGTGGTTGAGATCCTTGGAGATTAACCTGCAGCAATTGTGAAGAGGTATTTCTCTTTTTTAGTTTTAATGTTGAAATCCAACTTCCATCAGTCCCTGCAAGCATGACCAATGCTCAGGGATAATGAGAATTGGCAACATTTTGAAGGGCCACAGGTTTCCTACCCCTGTTTTCAAAAGTACGGTAGATCACAGTCCTTGGTGAAAGGAAATCCTTTGATCCTTACAAGTCTTCTTCATTCTGCTCCTAACAGTCATGATTTATTCTGAAACAAAGTAGACAGCACTAAAATATACATCATGTTGCTCAGCTGCATATGAAATGGACCTTCCCAGCAAGAGGTGGGACTCAAGGAGGTAGAGAGCTATTTTTATATGTATAATCCAGCTCAATTCCACTCTTATTTGGTTTTAGTCGTAACGGGTTTGGGGATTGGGAGCAGTCTGCTGGGCCTCAGCCACAACCCACACAAGGCAACCTCCTAATCCTAGTATACGAAGGCTGTTCAAACTTCCATTGCTGCATACATTAATATCAAGTAGCATGTAAATTCAAGCTCTCTTGCAAAGCAGGTACTTTAAAAGGCTAATAATTGTGTCTAAGCAAAATATTGTCAATTGGGGCAAGAAGCAGACACATCTCTCTCTCTCTCTCTCTCTCTCTCTCTCTCACACACACACACACACTCTCTCTCTAAAGCCACATTGATTAGAAAACCTTTAGCTCTAAATCAGCGCAGCTCACAAAAAGTAAGACAGCAATTCCCCCCCCCCCAACCACTTAAATAGCTACGCATATCTACTCAGAAGTAAGTCTATCTGAGTGTAATGGGACTTATTCCCAGGTACATATGTATATGATTGCAGCCCGCCTGACTGAAGAAAGAAAAACCAAGTTTAGTGGTGTTAAAGGCAACAGCTGGTTATAAAGCAAATAGATGGCCTTTCCCCTAAGGCTGATCACACAACACATGTACAAATGCAAGATTCATATGGCTTCTCTGATGTTATTTTTCCTCTTGTTCAAAACAGGCTTCTAAAAAGCCGGGGGGTAAGAAGGATGCTGCTGCCATTCATTATTGCAAGCAGGATGAAAATTATCCATTCTCAAGCTCCCAATTGACCTTCACCAAGGTGAACAGTACCAAGTAGGAGCCTTCAACTGCCACACTCATATGAAAATGTCACTGTCTGAAGCTGGGAATAAGGGGGACGGGGTTGGAGGCCTTTGGAGAACATTCTAGTAATGTGTGAGGTGAGCTAATATAGAGATTTTTGTGGGAACCAAGGGGGTATTTTGGAACAAAGAGAGAACTGAGCTGTGTACTCAAAAGACATTCAAAGCACATTCTTTCCTTCAAATAATTCGGGACATTGTAGTTTGATAAGGGCTGGGAATTTTAACTCTGTGAGGGGTAAACTACAGTGCCCAGAATTCTTTAAGGGTAAGAATATGTTTTGAATGCCCATTAAAGATATACTGCATACATAGCTTTGCTGGCCCAGCTGAGCTAGACTATTGCTATGCCCCTTTTGTATTTTTTTTTTTTTTAACAGTACTTAATCCTGACTTTAAGATCTGTTTTATAATATTTATATCTTGGATAAGTCAGCCTGCTTCTCCTAGAATAGAACTGTACAGTAAATCATTGATAATGTAGCAGGGCAGAAAGCATTTTATACATAAGATATCACTGGTCCAAGACCAGAGTGCTAGCAAATGATTTATGATGCCAAGAAACAAATATTGTGTCTCATTACATCTAAGCTTTAAAAAGGAATTAGTTAAATTAAGGACTGCTATATAAAGCAGGAATTTCACTTTCCTGTCAGTCATATACTATCAAAAACATTTCTTCAGTTTAATGCTGATAGATTGTTATGACTTTAAAATCTGACATTACTTTTACAGCATATTTGCTAGTCAAAACCATAAACAAACATTCATTAAAATGCATTATTGTAGGTATATATCAGATGAAAATATCACTGAGATCAGAGGTCTGTTTTTTGCATTTCTGAGCTGAAAAGGTATAGGCTCTGTTCAAGGAATAGTTTTATTATGGAAAATTCAAGAAGTTGTATCCAACGAAGTTGTCCCATCAGCACAACAATTTCTGCCAGTACAATGGGCCTTCCTCATCCTCTCTTCTCCTGTCCCCTCCCCGCACTCCACTAAATCTACTCCAAAGGGTTTGGTGAAATCTGAAACATATTTGGGGCAATGTGATATAAGTCCTGTTGCACAACTGGAAATCCTTGCACTAAAAGGACAGCTTTGTTGGATGCATCCCTGAATATTTAGAAATCATGGCTGTTAGTATAGGGCAGTGATTTTCAACCAGACTGCTGTGGCTCTCTGGGGAGCCTTGAACCATTGTCAGGGGAGCCGCAGGTAGCACCCTCCCTCCTGCTTGTTTGGCGCGCAGCTTGGAAGAGCGATCAAAGGAGCAAGCTGGAGGCAGGTGGCATGTATGGGGCCGTTTCCCCGAGCCAAATACTGCCTGTTCCTCAGTGGTGAGTGGGTTGGCTTCTTCCACTATGTGCAGCTGCCCCCTTCCTCTCCTTTCTCTCTCTATTTTTAAAAATAATTTTATTAATTTCCCTAAAATAACAAAAATAGAAAACAATAACAATAAAAAATACAAAAACAAAACAGAACCAATTGACTTCCCTCTAATCCCTTTCTTGGTTCAATTACTCATCAAGATACTGCATGTCCATTGTTAAGTTTATAACATATTTAAACCATTCATAATAAAATTACAAGTAATCTTAAAACCCTGCTAATTGCTGTGTGTACATTGCTTCTGTATGTATGCAATAAACATCTTCCATTCTTCCTTAAATTCATTATCATTTCTTCCTCTTAATTTCATCGTCAGTTCTGCCATTTCAGCATATTCCATTAGTTTAACTTGCTAATCTTCTTTAGATGGGACACCTTCTTCTTTCCAATATTGGGCTAATAAAGTCCGTGCAGCTGAGTTGCATACATAAACAAATTCTTTTGTGCTTTTGGTAAATCCACTCCTATAATACTTAATAAGAAGGCTTCTGGGGGTTTTTTTAAACAAAGGTTATTTTAAACATTTTCTTCATTTCTCCTTTCTCATCCCTGCCTCCTCCACCTCCTCCTCCCTCCCCTCCTGCACTCTCTCTCTCTCCCCCCCCCTTCCCCACCATACCACCCACTGTTCGTGTAGATGCAGCTATGTACAATCCTTGCCACTCCCTAGCTATAAACAGACTTCACTTGAAGGTCTTAGTCAAGTAAATAAGTTAATGCTCACTGATAGAAGGTATTTTATTACCTGATCCCAAAACTGAATTTTTACTTTTGGCATTCTCAAAAAAGAAAGAAAGAAAGAATTTCACTATATTTGGCATAGCAGCCAGCATGAGGGATATTTATTATGCATCTAACATTTGTGTAATTTCTTGCCTTCAGACAGGCAAACAGTGCTAATTTTCTGGCAACCTCATTTCTGAAGTCCTAGTGTCACTTTTCTAACCTTTATCCTGCTTTCTTTTGCTTACCTGTACTTTCAGCTTCAGCAACAGAAACCCAAGCCAACTTACAAAGCACATATTCACAAGGGCTGGGCAAGGTCTGTTTGATATTTGCTTTCAGATGAGTTAGCTGTAAGGAGTTGGCACCATAATTCCCATGCGTTGACAACCAGTGAAAAATGCTTATGAAATGCAGTTCTGGACATGAAATATTTCTGGACATTGCACTCTGAACACAAATGTAGTGATGTAAGCACCAAATAATTACATGCACACTCATAACTACAGGGACTTTCTTCAAAATGGAAATAGAGAAAAAATGTGTTATTTGGAATACATGATGAGGAGGAGGAGGAAGAAGAAGAAGAAGAAGAATTGAATGACCAGAACTGATGAGTTAAAGACTATTAGTTCTATGCAGAGATCACAAAAGTGGAAGTCCATTTGTTGAGTGCTCTTCTTCACAGTATAAGCCACTTCTACCCTCATTCAGAGAGAAGCTTGTTACACCTCTTCTCTCTTTTCAGAATATATGGCAGAGTGGGCATCCAAGCCTGGCATCCCATGTGGGCAAATTTAAGAAGGCGTATTCAATATAAAAATGGCTTTCTAGAAAAAGAGGTGCTGGAACTCACCATGAACGCCTCCTTTGTTCTCTTATAATGGCAACGGCATCTACCTGAGAGGTGCCGGAACTGAGTTTCATGGAGTTCCAGCTGAATAAAAGCCATGGGCACCACATTAGCAAAACCTGGATTAACCAGTTCAAAACATGCAAAAGGTTCATTCCTGATTAATCAGACAGCAGATTCTGCATCTTGAAAATGGTTTTAAACACAAGTAGTTATTAAAAAATACAGATAGCAAGTAGCATCTCAGATGAGATGGCTCTCAAATGTGCTTCTACTAAGATAGTGGCTCCTGAGACATATGGGTAAAGTAAAGGTAAAGGTACCCCTGCCCGTACGGGCCAGTCTTGACAGACTCTAGGGTTGTGCGCCCATCTCACTCAAAGAGGCCAAGGGCCAGCGCTGTCTGAAGACACTTCCGGGTCACGTGGCCAGCGTGACATTGCTGCTCTGGCGAGCCAGAGCCGCACACGGAAACGCCGTTTACCTTCCCGCTAGTAAGCGGTCCCTATTTATCTACTTGCACCCAGGGGTGCTTTTGAACTGCTAGGTTGGCAGGCACTGGGACCGAACAGCGGGAGCGCACCCCGCCGCGGGGATTCGAACCGCCGACCTTTCGATCGGCAAGCCCTAGGCACTGAGGCTTTAACCCACAGCGCCACCCGCGTCCCATGAGACATATGGGTACATCATCTATAAATGATAAATAAATATGACTGCTAGGGAACACAGTGTCCTTGTAGCTGAGGACACTCAACTGAGAAAAAAGTCAAGACTCAACCAGCAGAGGGAGGCGATATGCAAATTGTCTCTTCCTGCTGTCTCTGCTGCCACCCATTGTCTATGCACATTTAATCAAATAACTGATTAACCGATTAATTGATCAAAACGCTAAGAGGAATTTGTCAAGATTTCTTTCCTATGGAAGACATAAACCTTTAAGAAGTTTTAATGTAATGAAAAGTAAGGAGACTTAGGGACAATTACATCAGTTAATTATATCCTTACTCATATAATTTAGCTAAAAAAAGAACAGGTTTGATAGATTTTGGTGTCTAAATTAAATATAAAAAGAATTCCAATAGGACAAGAAAAAGTAAAGCAATTTAGTTCCAAATGATGAGTGATGAACAGTAAACCTCTTGGCCATAGATTTGGCAATCAGCAAAGAACAAGTTTTAGGAAGTAACATTTTAAGCTACTTGTTAAGGGAGAAAAATATACAAAATCTGTGAAAGGTTGTGGAAGTACAATTTTTATTTTAGGAAAGAAAAGAGGAAGCTAAAATTGAATGCTCTGTGTACCTTTGGATTAACAATCTGGCCACTGACGTATTCTAAACTGTATCTATGCTGTTCCACGTTCTCTTATTTTTAAATGACCGGAACCATTCCTACCTTGTTCATGCCACTGGGCCCATTTAGTAGCTTTATAAATATTGCAGCTTGACTTAGCACTGTAGATTACTTGCACTAGCGTAGCTTTCCAGCAGAAATAAGAACCACACTGAAATATTTTTAACTCCCATAGCGTGGATACCAGAGTTATATTTATTGTTGTGCCTTGATTCTAAATGAAGGTTGCTAAATTTATGCGACACTTACAATTCTCACGCCTTTTACCAGCTCCTCAGAAACAGCCCTCCTTTGCAAAATGCCTTTTGAGGGGTAATTATTATGGCAAGGAAACGTATTGGCATTGTAATACAGCTAGTGAGAAGGAATCAGTGGGTTGAATCTAACAAAGTCATTGCACTTGTGGAATAAACTTCCGCTCATGCAATGGAACTTTTCCTCTCTCTCCTCCCCCTCATGCCGCAATCTCTTCTGGAGGGTTAGTGGGGGACCATCGGAGCAGGTTTGGGGGTGCACAGGGGAGGAAAAGAGAGGAACTTCTATTGTGGAAGTGGAAGCTGTTCTATGAGTGCAGTGCCTTTGTTGAGTACAAATACAATGACGGAAAAGAAGTACCTATGAAGTGGATTCTGCTCGGTTGACTTATCTGCAATTATTATTTTTGTAACATTCTTGTTTTTGTAACATAACAAGGCTTATTGTTTTGATAATGTTTTGAGTAACGAGAGAGAGAAGCTGAAATCCAGCCTGGCCTTGAGCACTCATATGGCAGAGAACCTTTTAGAGAGCCTTTGCCTTTCTGAAGAGAGAATAGTCATTGTTATTTTTTTAAAAAAACTGGAGGACTCTTCATAGCCCCCTAGACGTCCCCTGCATTTTATGTGATAGAAATACAGGGTAGTTTTGCATGTTACAGTTAAACAGCAGCAACCTCTTTTCATGCTTCTTTTCGCAAAGCAGACTGTAGCTCAATGATAGAGGATATATGTTGTCCCAAATAAGGCTGGGAAAGACCCTTGTCTGAAACTTTGGAGTGCTGCTGCCAGTCGGTGTATTGAGCACGATGGACCACTGGTCTGACCTGGTATAAGTTGGCCTCCTAAGTTGCTAGGTGACATGTGAAAAGGGAGCTCACACATCTCCCTGATGGAAAGAGGAACCAGATGCTCTGGTGGCAGTTCATGCATTTTACCACAAGTAACTTTTCCTTGGCCAGAATTTCAGTTATTTATTTATTTATTTATTTATTTACATACTGCTTACTATTCAGAAGCAGTGTACATAAACTATTTCCAACACCCACCACAGAAAAGAAGAATTCTCTCTTTTTCAAAGCTTGTAATCTAGTCCTCCACTGGCCAATTTGTATTCCGTTCAGGGTACGTAAGCAGAGATTTATTTAGAAAGCATTAGCAGATGGTGAATAAATATTTTTTTTTCTAGCGTGTTTCCAACTGTACCGTTAATTTCTATATAGTTAATCTGGTAAATGTAGCAATTGATTTGGCATTTTGTAATCCTCAGAAAGTAAGTAATTCCTTAGGTGATCTGACAAAGATGTGTCAACACTGGATTTTGTGAAGCTGCAGACATTAAAATAGATACTGAAAACAAAAATGTGAGCTTCCTACGTTAATTTTTATCACACATAGCCAAGTATCACTTATTATATCAGTAAATTCTAACATGGAAGCAAGGAACCTTTTCTTTCTTGCTGAGAGCCATATTCCCTGTTAAGGAGGGGGGAGAGCAAAGCCAAAGTGAATGGGAGCACCCCTTTCCCCATACAATCCTGTTTTCTTACATTTCATCTCTGGAATGCAGGGAAATATAGATTATTCTCACCAGATGTCTGAACCAATTGTTTGCAGAGGACTCCCAAACCCTTCCATTGCACTTAAGGGAAAGGGCCTTCTACCTCTGCCGGAATGGATCATAGAACAGTGTTTCCCCACTGAGGATTCTGGGACCTGTAGTCCCAGGTCAGTCCTGGTGTGAAAGATGTTCCATTGGGGACTAGGAGCATCCTGAAGCCATTTCCTCCCCTTGCCCTAGGGTATTTCTGGAGATCCTTGGGCATGGGGAAAAGGAGTTTGTGGTCAGACAACAGGTGCTTCACCAGTATCTTCCTGGACTTTCCACATGTTTTCTTGAAATGCACACAAAGCCTTGACCCTTTCAGGGTGAGCTCAGTCAAGGCACATGTAAGTGAGCAACGGGATCAAGGAAACAACCACTTTGCTAGAAAATGATCCAGTGGAAGGTGCACAGAACGTGATGTGACTTGGCTCTTAAGTTTATGGAGTGGGGTGGAATATTTAATAATAATAACAATACCTTTATTGCCAATGTACAACCTGAAATTAACTGAGCCTCCCCACCACCATAAACACTCAATCTCATTGCACTCTGTGTACTTGTTGCACACCAACCCCGAACTTCAGTTGCACTATATTATTTTCCATTCAGCAGCCTAACAGTCCACAGACAGGAACTATTTTCAGTGGCAAAGGGCAGAAATGAGACTCCTTGTGTACCTGTTGTTGTTCAGACAAGGTGAATTTGTTGACTCTCTTCACCTCCCTTCTTAGCTCAGTATTTCTGTCATATTAAATACTCCAAATATCTTTATTGCACTACCCATTGGCCATGACAAATCTGAATCAAAAATAAATCCAAGCATAAGGGGTATCGCACCACAAATAATGGTCTTTATTTAGATCTTTTTGTTCCCTGGCTATATTGTCCAGGGTCTTCTTTCTGATCTTTTTGGCTGCCAAAGCAAAAAGGGTGACTTTATGAGCCACTGAAATGTTTACATTGCTCAGAAGCCATAGGACCTTCTCTGCTGGGGAGAGACATCTTTCTGTACGGTGAGAAATTGCAATATAGTAAATAGTGTCACTTCTTGGCCTTTGGGCTAAGTTCAAATGTAGTATCTGTTCTTATCAGTCATATTCAAGGCATAAAAATCTACATAAAAAATTACAGGAAAAGTTGTAGAGGAACCTATAGGAATCCAGATTTCATTCTTGAGAAAACTTCACCTAAGCCTAGACCTTGAAATTATCAGCCTTTCACCTTCACTTTTGGATGAAGACATTTATGACTTCACTTTTTCATTTAGTAGCAGATTCCTTTTTATTTTAAGAACCATTGTTGAAGCAATGTTTGTTAGCAAAGTTTACAAAAGAGCAGAATCTGTTTGGAGAGCCAGAAGCAAATTGACCAAGGGTTTCTGAGTTTCATGTGAGCTGTAATGCACCTCCTGACTTCAGCAAGAACAATGCATACTTACGGCTGTCACCTTCAAACCAGAATACTCTTTTTTCTTCCCCAAGACTTGGTTCTTGGCCTACTTCCTCAAGGTTTGTCTATAAATAAAAATGCTTCCACAACTTTGTGAGTGGACCACATGGATATATGCAAGTGTGCGTGGTGACATATTCTATTTGTGTAGACCACTTTGCAAAGGATTGGCTGTGAGCCAGTGACCGCAGAATCAAACTAAAGTCAAATCGCAACAGCCTGGCCAGTCCTGGGAAATGCTCTGATGCATAAAAGCCTAGTTATGCATTTGACAACTGATCATGCCTCAGTGGGCTTCCAGAGAAGCGTCAATGCATCTGTGGAGGACAATTGGTTGCAAGGGAAAGAATAACAAGGGAGAGGATAACATTAAATATGTCACAGGGTTTGTAAAGGCACATGGGATGGTAAAATTTGAAAGTTACCTGCATGACTGAATGGAGCAATAACTCATCTGGCAATAGAGCTGACCTTTGTTTGCTGCAAAATATTTAATTCATGATTCTGCTTTTCACATTTGATCATTACCCTAGGAAATATTTTCTTCAACGTCGCTTGCTGTTTGTAACTGTTTGGACATTCTGGCCTTGCGGTTTTAATGTACAGAACGTTCACAAACCCCTCTTGTGCAGTCACTATTCAGAAGTGTTTATGTTTATTACTATCCATTTGTTGATTTATATACTGCCCAGTGCTTTTTTTCTTTAAAAATCACCATGATACAATATGAGAGCACACTTTCTATTGTGAACCAGTAGAAGGAGGTCATCAATTGTTGTTTAACATTGTTCTTTCGCAAGACCCTGAGGAAATGGAGTCTCTGCTGGGCCTTCCTAACCACCTGAGTTATATTGTTTTTCCAAGTGAGATCTTCACTAAGGTAAACTCCCAGGAATTTAAAGGAAGAGACTCTCTCCACACCCCCCCCCCGGATATACAACGGGGCTAGTTCCCCTCTCTTCTTCCGAAAGTCAAACACCATCTCCTTTGTCTTGCTAATATTTAGGTGCAAGTTATTCTATAGGCACCATGTAGATACTTTTTGAACCTCTCCCCTGTATGCTGATTCATCTCACCTGTAATTAGACCCATTATGGTAGTATCATCTACAAACTTAATAACTGCAGCAGATGGATCAGATGAAATACAGTCATATATACACAAAGAGTACAGGTAGGAACTCAGCACACATCCCTGTGCTGAGCTTCAGGGAGGTAGATGTAACAGGCCCAATCCTCACTGTTTGTGTCCGATCCCTCAGAAAGTCTTTAATCCAGTCACAGATGGTAGAAGAAAAGTCTAGTTCCTTCAGCTTTTTGATAAGAATGTCTGGAAGGATGGTATTAAAAGATGAGCTATAATCAATAAGCAACATTCTAACATAATTCCCCACGGGGGGCAGGTAAGCCCTGGCTTGCAAAATCGATCACAAGATGTGGCACACACAAAACATTTGAATGGCAATTCCCACCAACTTGGGCCCCCCTGGTTCCCTCAAATATTTTATGGGGGGGGGGGGTGGCAAAGGGACCTCAGTGCCTAAGAGTTGGCTCCTGTGCTGTATATTCAGTTGGCAAATGTACCTTTCAATGACTATTATCTAATATGAGGTGGTGGGAAAGCTATGTAAAATTGTTGCAGTATTGATCCATAGGAAGAGGAGCTGATCGGAGTACAGAGCAGCACAACCACAACAATAGATTTTGTATTCATGCCAGTGTTGTGAGCTTTCAACCTAAGGGAAGAGGTGTCATGGTTGGCTCATCCAGCTGAAAACATTCAGTTCCACAAGCTATATTTTGAGCTTTCACTGCAAAACAAGGCCATCTTTAAGGCCTTGGGAGTTCTATCATAACCCCACAACCTCGCCTCAGCAAAGAAAAAAAGAAAAAGGCACTTCTAATTAATTTTTTTCAACTTATGCATATACGGTTTTGAATAAATATAATAGTGCCCTCAGAAACTGCAGCTGAATTTATATTGCAAATATTACCTCCTCTATTCAAGTAAGAAATTGTAAGGATGTAGCCCACTGGAAAGTAATTCAATTCTTTGCTTAAAATGGAATTTTAAATGAATGTAATACTTTTCCATATTAAGTTTTTAAGCTTTAACTGAATATTTTCATTTTAAACCCAACCCAGTTGTATCATCGTTTTAAAAACTGAATAGGCAATAGACTGCAAATAGTCTACTGGGAGGGGAGGATATGTTATTAAAATATTCTTATTGTCAATGACCTTGCATCTAAATATTTCTTTCAAATATTTTATATGCTCTAATTAGAAGACTTCCCTTTACCTTTCAGGGGATGACAGATGCAGACCCTCCAAGTATCCCTATTTTCCAGGCACAGTCCCAGATTTACAGAAGCTGTCTCGGTTTCTGATTTGATCCAGACTGACCCACTTTTCCTTAGGACATCCCTATTTTCATTGGTGAAATGTTGGAGGGTATGGAGTTATGCAACGTAATCGCCAAGGATGTAAGTAACTATACAATCTTTAGAAAACATCTGAACTGTATGCCATTAAGATATACTTTAATATATGTCAATGTAACCCAATATTACAGATGTGCAGCACAATCTTAAGCATCATTATTCAGGAGTAAGACTTCCTTTGTGTTCAGTGAGCCTTACTCCCTTTGAAAGTGTGTATTCTTAATACAGTGGTACCTCAGGTTAAGTGCTTAATTTGTTCCAGAGGTCCGTTCTTAACCTGAAACTGTTCTTAACCTGAAGCACCACTTTAGCTAATGGGGCCTCCTGCTGCCACCGTGCCACCGGAGCATGATTTCTGTTCTCATCCTGAATCAAAGTTCTTAACCCGAGGTACTATTTCTCGGTTAGTGGAGTCTGTAACCTGAAGCATCTGTAACCTGAAGCGTATGTGACCCGAGGTACCACTGTAACTAATATACTGCTCCTAAATAAAGGTTAAACATCATAAAGTTTAATAAGAATAAGTAAACCAGACACACAACAAAACACTGTTTACTGTCTCATGTTTTCATGCTAAACAGTCACTATGGTTATTACTAAATACTGTTAAATTTGTTAACTTTAATTCATTTTGCAACTACCATACTAAGGAAAATATCCTGAAAAATAGATAACACTCTAATATTTGTCACTGTATTCTTTTTGGCGCCTGCTGAAGATATTCTTATTCAGACAAGCCTAAACAGGTGTTTCAAAAGTTTGTATGTGTTTTAATTGGCTTTCGTTTACTGTAGTTTTAACATTCTTAACTTTAATTATGTTTGCAATTTTAAGTGATATTTTTATGAAATATTACAGATAACAGATAATGGTTTCATATAATGTGCAGATTTCATATTAAAGTCGATTTAGATATTTAGGCTGCAACCCTATACCAATTATATGAAAGTTAGCTCCATTGAACTTAGAGGGATTTGCACCTGAATAGACATGAACAGGTTTGAGCTGTGAGGCTGCAGTCATATACACACTTATCTGGGAGTATGTTCTGGACTCAATAGGACTGACTTTTGCATAGATATGCAGAATTGCACTGCATTTTTCAAAAAATGACATTTTCAGAGGTTTGTTATAGTTGCCCTTGAAGAAAGATTTCATAGCCAAAATGCTCTGTGCTCCCCACAAACTTTTCCCTAACACTTTAGGGGATTTTACCTGTTGTATTTTTACTCTTGTCTGATTTCAGTGCCATATGTTTTCAAATAATCCCAGTGATGTTAATGTAAATATTGGAATGTTCCCCTGTCTGCTTTTTCTTCATGAACCACCTCTGAGCTCTGTATGAATATATCAGTTAGTGGAGACCTTTTCACTTTGCTCATTGGCAAAACATTTGCAGGGAAAGGAATTTATTGGCTTACTTATTTTCACAACAGTATAGACATTCTGGCCAGATACATAAACTTGCAAGGCACTGTAAACAGATTCTGGAAAGTTATTGATTTTATTTCATTATATTTCAAAAGCTCTTCATATAGCTGTAAAACTCAGCCTGGAATCTAATATTCCCTGCCTGCATTTACTGAGCACTTACATTTCCTCTCTTTTCCCCAGTGATGCTCCAGTAAGAGGTAACCACCTTCCAAAGTGTCTGGCCTTTCCAACTATTTAAGAAATTTTTTCACGATGAATCTGACAACTGTTGGCTTAATGGCAACGGAATGACCCTCAGCACAGCATTTATAATAAAATGCTGTATCGTAAACACATTCATGTGCTCAAGCTAAGCAAGTGTCTGCCACAAAATTAGATCCTTGTTTTAAAAGACTTCTAAATGCGAAATAGTTTTTCCGCATCTGAATATTTAAAGATAGTTTAGCACTTAATAGGCCATGAACGAGTCTCAGTGTTGATATAAAAATATGCAGGGATGCTGTTATCTGCCATCCAGTTTGTGTCTTACAGGTCACTGCTGCTAAGTAGGTAATTGCAGGCATAAAAAGGAAATATCTGGAGAACTGGATGGGGAAGAAAAACTGGGTTCAGATTAATTCTTTATGTGCAAATTATATTTATATCTTCCTTTTCCTCCAAGGAGCTCAAGGGAATGCACATCATTTCCACTATTGCTATTTTTATCAAGACAACAACCCTGTGAGGCAGCTTACACTAAAAGGTAGAACTTGGTTCTCCCCAGTTCTAGTTTTCACTACACCACACTGGCTCAGTTACTTAGCTGTGAACTCTCTGGATAAACTTGGGTAAGTCAGTCTCTCAGCCTCTATATGATGAAATATATCACTCCTCAGAAGAAGAATGAAGGATATGGTCAGAAGAAGTGAAGGATGCAGATGGGATAGATGAGGACAAGTCAGAGTATATCATTGGGCAAATGGAAACTTGAGGAAATGGCCTGCTTGGTTGACTTACTCCATGCCACTCATTTCTTGCCTGCTCCACTCTAAATGGCACAGACAACAGAATACTTAACTGAGTGATCAGTAGTTGTGTGTTGCACCATACTTGTTAGGAGTGTGCAATAACCACAGTTACTGTTCATATCTTGATCTGGGGCTTCAGGAATCAGCCTGATTAACTCTGTGCTTTGTAGCCTGCCTGATTTGGCTCAGGTGCCATACGAGTCTGCTTTATTTTTCTTCCTTGGTCCAATTCACTATTGAGAATTTATTTTAAAAGCTGTAACTTTTTTCCTTCATACCAAAGTGATTCTAATTTGCAGGCCTTCTACCCCCTCCATAGCAGATCATATGTGACGGCTTAAAGGCAAATAGGACCCATAGCATCTTTAAAGTTTGTGATGAGCATCTTTAAAGTTTTTCTTTTTAAGGGAATTTTTATATATAAGCCGCTTTGAGTCCCATCAGGGGGAAAAGTGGGACATAAATAAAACATATAATATTAATAAGAATAGTGTTGAGAGAAAAACAGAGACAGAGATCTTCTAACGAATGTTGTTTCAATGAAATGAAAGCAAGGTGATAGAAGAGACTACCACTTGAGACTAAAAGCAGGGAAACACATTTCTGAATGGTCTCCTATGTAGAGAAAAGCTCATGTAAGTATAGCAGATCAGGGAGAAGGCTAATCTCACGCAGAAGGCTAAGCTTTTTAGCCCTGCCATGTCAGTTTTCTACTTCCAGGGAGCTTTTATGTGGAGGAGCATTTTAAAAATGTGGTATTTTTACCTGCTCTCTGAATTGGGGCAGAATGTTCTGCCGTCTCATTCTTCTGCATACATAGCCCAGGCATAGTTGTTAAGAAAGCACATTTTCCATGGCTATTAGCTACCATAGCCTTCATTTAACATACAGGGCACATTCTAGCATTTGAGCATATTTTGTAAGTACTACAGCATGTTTAATAGGTTGCTTTAGACTTCTACTTCCAATGGCACTCCAACTTTATATTTCTCTTTTCATGAGAATGTAGACTACTAGGAACAGAATGAATTTGCACCCCATTCACTGTCAAGGGCTTTTAATCAAAGGCAGCATTGGGCAATGTTGCCTGGTGCCAGCTGATATCTAATAAAAAAAGAGAGATGTTACTGCAAAGGTCAGCTTTGACCCCTTTGTTTAATGTGAACAGAATCACATGCTTTCAGAAGGCACAAAAAGCAACTTGCCACTTTAGGAACAAATACAGCCATGGGAATATGAGTGAAGGAAGCTTAGATGGAGTTTAATAAAAGAACTCAAGAAGTTATTCCATGTTCTCAAGTATAGCTTTTATTTCAGCACATGGGGGGAAAGAAACAAAAGCATTTTCTCTCCTGTACTGCTACAATGAAATGCCAGAGTACGGACCCAGAGAGAGAGAGAGAGAGAGAGAGAGTCCATATGTATCTCATGCATTCTGCCAGAGTAAATGTTTCCTTGGTGGTAGGAGGTCTTGATGGAGTGGGAGGGCGGGAGGAGTTTCTGACAGTGTTAATTGGCTCAAATATGTTTTTTTTTTTAAAGAAAAGAACAGTCAATGTCTAAAAATAGAACACGTGCAGGGTTCATGTGCCTGTGAGTCAGAAATCCTCTGACTATTTGAGGAAACACACAGATTTGGAAGGCAACGTGTCCTTTGGAAGGTGAAACAGACTTCTTCATCTTGATGATGCAGGGAAACTCTTGTGGGCCACTGTGAGTAAATTAGTTATGTTCTGCTGAGTCCTCAAGGATGCCAGGATTGTTGACCAGCTAAATAAAACTCCTCTGAAACCAGAGATTCTAAAGAGCAATGGAAAACACCTGATACTCCATAATGGGGGAGTGGAGTTACCAATGTCTAGGAACTATAGATTTGATCATTAACCTTTACTGCAGCTTCTAGCATATGGAAAAACACAAGAATGTAAGAACAGCCTGCTCAGTCAGGCCAATGGCCCATCTTGTCCAGCATCCTGTTCTCACAGTCAACAGCCAGATGGTTGTGGAAAACCAAGTAACATGCTGTGGATTTTTAAAGAACATACCGTATTTTTTGCTCTATAAGACGCACCATATCATAAGACACACCTAGTTTTTGGAGGAGGAAAACAAGAAAAAAGTATATTCTGAATCCCAGAAGCCAGAACAGCAAGAGGGATCGCTGCGCAGCTGTTCTAGCTTCTGAGATAGCCACGCGAAGCCTCTTCAGGGCAGCGGGATGAAGGCTCCCCCTGCCCTGAAGAGGCTTTGCACGGCTAAGCCAGAAGCTAGAACGCGAGAGGGAGCGCTGCGCAGCGATCCCTCTCGCTGTTCTGGCTTCTGGGATAGCCGGGTGAAGCCTTTTCAGGGCAGCTGTTCTAGCTTCTGGGATAGCTGTGCAGCCTGCATTCGCTCCATAAGATGCACACACATTTCCCCTTACTTTTTAGGAGGGGAAAAGTGCATCTTATGGAGCGAAAAATACAATAGTCCCTATTCATTCATCCAAATGTTTTAGAGCAGTGACACACATGATCATGTGCTCATAGTATCCAACACAAGGCTTCATCTACAGACATCTGCATTCAACAAATGGCTGTCAGTGCTAGGGCTATTGTTTCAGGCAGGCAGGATTGGGGCCAGCAGTGGAGACCCACTCTGTCTTCAGTGTTTAAGCTCTCTACTGACTTGTAAATAGAGGTGGAGGGAAATTTGATTCTGTTCACCTTTAAAGTGAAATCTACTTAAATTGTCCTTTCTGGGAGGAAATGCTTGAATCAGACCAATCGCCCTTTGATACTTTGCACTCCTTCAAATTTTGCTATACAATTCAATAGCCAAATAACTATTCTGTTTGCTGGCTTTCCCCCCGAAGACAAAATAAAGGCACTCAGTTCTTGTGTGGAATTAATAACAGCTAAAAGGAAAATTGGGAATTAGGAAATGTGGTTTTATAAAACAAAGTGGTTATAAAAGATCGTAAGGAATGAGATTTATGAAGAAATTGAAGGCACATGGAAAACATGGAGAAATCGAGGTTCTTCACAAGTGGGAGAAAAGGGGAAGTTTTATTTTGGAAAGCCACAGATTATGTGAGGCCTACAGATATGTAGTGCCATTCATAGCTCAAGTAGTGACGGCCAGACATGCATTCGTTATATTTCTATTTCTTATTTTATAACAAAATCAAACAGCTATCGATGATGAACAATGAAATCGCTCCACATCTAAAAACCTTGCAGTTGGTGACATGCAGTTACTGACAGTCCCTGGGGCTCTTGTTTTCATGACAAGCACCCTCTGTATGTAGAACAGCAGGCTCCTGTGCACTAATAGTGCCAAGTCTGGAGCTGTCACCAGCATGCCAAAGAGTAGGAACAGAGCTATAGGCACATCATTTCCCTTTGTTTCATTTTGACAGCATAGGAGGATTTGGTTTTCTTTTTTGCTCCTGGCATACTTATTAGGGCAAATGCTTCCTTCTACAAATCTATTGCTCTCATAAACATTTGAGGGAAATGGGAAGAATACAGAATACCATATTGACTTCCCCAGTTTTTACAAAAAAAATTGTACCCATGTGTATATGCCTACCAAATCCACAACTTGATGGAGTTATCTGCTTCGTTTTCTGATGTCAATGACAGTTCTAATCACCTTGATCTCCCCAGAAGCACTGCTCGCCTCCAGATCTGGCCCAGGAGAAGATCTGGTAACAATGCCCAGGCCAGGAGGAAAAGGCATTACATTAATGAAGGACACTAATTAGTTATTTAAAAACTAATGAAACGTTATTCATATACTCTTTCTCTCAACAGCTCTTACCGATTGCCCATTCCCCATCCCCACCCCTCGTGATTTTTCAGAATGACACAGGGAAAACGATATTACAGGGTAACAGATTGTGTTTGTTTATATTCTGAGGCAGTTTGATAACAGAAACTGCTGCAATTATTCCAAATCTTTCTGCGAGAAGTCACATAGACGGGTATACTTTATGATGGCCACAGTGCCGGCTAATTTTAGCATTCAGTTGTTTTCAGAGCATGTAAAAGGCTAAAATGCAGACCTGGAACCTAAGAGGTAAATCACTGAAAGGATAAGGACAGTGAATGAGACTGGGATAGTAAATGCAAGTAACTGCTGTTGTTGAGCTTACAATGTCTGCTTACTGCCCTTCCTGGTGAGCGGTGGTTGCATCCCAATGCAGCACCTCTTCTCTCTTCGGGTGCACCACACCATCTTTGTCTGTCTCTCTGTCCCTCTTGGCCACCACAGAGGTTCACAGGTTCCTGCCAAAACCCATTCATTCAAACGAGCCAATCCATAGTGACTGGGTGGGGGCATGGTGAGTGAACCTGAGGGAGGCAGGCTTCCCTTGGGTCCGCCCGCTATCTACTTAGCCGGGCCGACCCACAAGTGCAGTGGACAAGCTGAAATGTTCTGCAACAGCCCACGAGGCCACTCTATAATCTGCTCATTTGGAAATGGCAAGAGTAGAGGTGTGACTTGCTGTGTGGAAGAGTGGTGTGATGTGCCCATAAAACTGGTCACTGAAGTCACAGTATGAGTTAGATAAATAGGGCCAGCTTTAGAAATTTTGGGAATTTTGTGAGAGGTGAGGAGTTTTGAGAAATAGGTCTGGAGTACACTACAACAGCTACCCCTGCTCTAGCACCCTCCAGTTGTTGCCAGATTGCAACTCCCATAATCCTCTGGACATGCTGTCTGAGACTAATCAGTGTTTGGAGTCCAAAATCATCTGGAAGACCACAGGTTCCTCATCCCTGAACTACACTACACTGGCTCTCAAAGCAACAGCATCTAAGATGGGTTAGATACCCCTGCATTTAAGGATCATGGAAGCAGGTGACGTGAAAGACCTCTGGCTTGGAGGCAGATATTCACTGCTGATTAGAAGCGACAATACTGGGTTAGAAGTCTGCTGTGGTATAAGACAGCTTCCAACATTCTTCCTACTGTATCTGTGTAGAATTATGTATGGTTTGAATTTCTTGAACAAGTGCATATAGCATCTTCTCTGGGGATGCAATGTCTGTTTCATAATATGCTAATCAGACTAGCAGAATAAGGCAGGTACTTGGCAGGTCTTATATTTTTGCTCTGATCCTTGGACAACTCTATAGTAGCAGGGCTTTTTCATCCTAGTCTTCAAAATATGTGTTGCTAATGGTATAATGAAGTCTGCTATGCTGCTAAGGAATCATCCAGTCATCATCATCATCATCATCATCATCATCATCATTTTATTATTTATACCCTGCCCATCTGGCTGGGTTTTCCCAGACACTCTGGGCGGCTCCAAACAGGCTCCAAACCTTACTACTTGCAGTGAGGGAACCACCAGAAGGCCCTCGGCACTGGACCTTTGTGTCTGGGCAGAACAATGGGGATGGGGACACTCCTTCAGGTATACTGGGCCCAGGGGTGGAGGAAGGGGTGTGTGGTGGGTGCAGTCTGCCCCAGGTGTCACCACTGAGGCGGGTGACAAAATGCCAGGGGGCACTCACCATGGGGCCTGCAGCGCGCATGAGCCACGCATCTCTCCTGGGAGAAATGCAGTGGTTTGGGCGTGCGCAGGCTCTGCATGCCCAAATGGTCCATCTGCCGTCTCCTCCCCACCCCCAGCTGTAGGGCGGCTGAGTGGGAGGAGGCAGGCAGACTGCGGAGCCCCGTGGTGCACCTTGCCCCTATGGGCAGCCCACCCCACCCTTGGGCGCGCTGCCCCAGGCGCCCGAGTGGCTTCCTCTGCCACTGACTGGGTCTGAGCTTTAAAGGTCAACACCAATTGTGCTGGGAAACATACTGGGAGCCAATGTAGGTCTTTAAGGTCTTCCTTTGAAGATGTAGGTGTTATCTGAAACACTTCAGAACGTCCTCTGACAAACCTGCCGTGTTCCTCCTTTCAAACTCTACAAATATTTAAAAAGGGGTTGGGGATCACACCTATCTCCCTTTTCTTGCAGGAGGGAAGCAACAGAACATACTGTTTTCATGTCTGAGAGATAAAAAACAAACATGAACTTAAACTGTTTTGGTGGAGCAGGTGGTGCAAAAGCGGAGCTTGATCTGCAGGAGTAAATGAGAGAAAGCTGCTCTAGAAAAGAAACATGAAATAAATGAATGTGTTTCCTCCTGTGTTACCTGTGTCATGAGATATGATATCAGGATAGGCATCTTGACCACCTCTGTACTACCCCTTCCATACCCTTCAACATTTCTCCAATGAAAATAGGGATGTCCTATTCAATGATGATGATGATGATGATGTTATTTATAACCCACCCAGTTAACTGGGTTGCTCCAGCCACTCTGAGCAGCTTCCAACATTTTAAAAAATATAATAAAACATTCAACATTAAAAAAGAACCTTCGCTATACAGGGCTGTCTTCAGATGTCATCCAAACGTTGTATGATTGATTATCTCCTTGGCTTGGGGATTGCATAATTCCATACCTTCCAATATTTTTCTGATGAAAATAGGGATGTCCTAAGAAGAGTGGGTCAATCTGGGATCAAATCAGAAACTGGAATGGCTTCTGTAAATCCAAGACTGTCCCTAGAAAACAAGCACACCTGGAGGGTCTGTGGTTCAGCAGACACTTATAAACAACAGAAGATTTAATGGAGTATGTACAGTGGTACCTTGGGTTAAGAAGGTTCTTAATCTGAAACTGTTCTTAACCTGAGGTACCACTTTAGCTAATGGGGCCTCCCGCTGCACCACTGCCGCACAATTTCTGTTCTCACCCTGAAGTAAAGTTCTTAACCCGAGGTACTATTTCTGGGTTAGCGGAGTCTGTAACCTGAAGCGTCTGTAACCTGAAGCATCTGTAACCCAAGGTACCACTGTACAGAGAAAGTCTTGAAGCCATGGTAGAAAAGGACTGGATTCAAAATGTAACAACTCAGGCATAGAGGTTGCCAGCTGAGCAGCAACATCTCCATGCCTCTAGTGATATTTTAGGTGTACCTATTCCAGGTTTCCCCTGCAGAGTTTATATAGCAGTAATCCCAAGTTGCTTTTGTTTCTAAGTTAGAGTCCCACTGAAGTTTCACCAGCCCTCAAAGACCTGGCCTCTCCACACGTCTCTCTGGAGCCTTAGGCCCTGGAATTTAATGAATGTGAAACTGTGTTGTTTATCATAGGGATACAATGAGCAGACAGTCCACTGACACGTGAATCTGCTTTGAAAACTGCATGCTTCCTGTGGTCGTGTGGTACTGAAAGGGTTGGAAGTAAAGTGGTACTGCTGAGGAGGTTGAAAAGGCACTTAGAAAAAAACAAAATGATAAAATCTGTTTTCAACCTCTGGTCATGAAAATCCCTGCGCCGTTCCAATTAATGCAATTTACTGCATCCAGCCCTATCAAAACTGATGAGTAAGGTCAAGACCAGATCTTTCATAGCCTCAGCTGCCCCTAAAATCTAACAAAATAAAACTAATAAGAAATGATAAAAATCAAGAGTAGCAGCTAGAAAGGCTAAACCTCCATGGAGAATAGGAAGGAGATGGAACACAATGTTGTTTCAGGAACAGCTGAAAAAGGTTGTGGGTGGGTTTAAAAAATGAAATGAAATAAAATGCAACATAGTTCTAAGAAGTTATTTATCACAGCAAGTCTCACCAGAGCCTTCTACATTCTTGGTCAATGGAGAGTTTGCAGTTCAGGAGCCAGAAAGCTTGGTGGGCCATGCTTGCAACTTTGCTGATGACTTTCTGACAGAAGATAACTTTGCCTACACTGAAGATAAGAATATAGGAAGGGTGTTTGTTTGTTTGGTAAAAGAAAAAAAAATTGGTAAATGAAAAGGAAAATTTCCTGGATGATAAAGATCCAGGTTTGGGACAAGTACTGTTTGGTGAGAAAATCTTAGCAGAGATTTAAAATCACAAAATATTAAGCAAATTAAAGAGTGGAAATATAGGCTGTCCGACCTTTTAAATATCCCCTTCTAAGTTGCTACCAAACTTCCCCACCTCCCATTGCATTGGAAGAGACGATACATTTGGTAAGTTAAGCATGGTTTACTTACAAACTCTTCAAAGTTTAGATTCATGTTCTTTTCCATACAGCATTCAGAAAAACACAGGCAGTAAAACTCAGGTTTCAAAATGGTAAATATTTCTAAATTAGTTGTATAGAAACACAAAGGTGGCTTGTTTAAGCCACGTGGTTAGATTCACATAATGGAAAATGGAAGAACAAAGGCTTGATAACCCTTCCTTCCAAGGTGATAGGAAGTTACCTGGCTTACTCTATGGCATTAACTCTTTCATGCATTAATTAGACTTAAGCATGCTAGTTAAATGATGCTGCCTATCCCACAAAAAGAGCCCAGCTGGAGCAAGCCAATCTAGTCCAGCAACTTGTTCCCACAGTAGCAAACCAGATGCCTGTAGGAAGCCCAAAAGCACTGCATCATGGGACTGCCCTTGTTATTTCCTTGGTGGCTGTGGTTTCTGTTTGAACATTATAATGGGTTTATAGTCTTTATGTACTCCACCTTTGGTGCAGCTTATAGACCACAAACAAGCAATACTTATGAGCTTCAGCAGTGGTGGAATTTTGTACACTTGTTTAAACCAATTGAATGGGACTCATGGGAGATGCAGTCTAAAAAATCTGGAGAGCACCAGTTTGGAGAAGACAGTTTTAAAATACCCAGGGCTTTTTTCAGCTGGAGCTCACAGGAGCCATTGCCATTCTAAGAAAACAAGGCAGATGTTCATAGTGAGCTCTGGCACCTCTTTTTCTAGAAAAATAGCACTGACTATACCCCATAACAGGGTGGCCTACAACAACAATAAAAGCAAATTTAAAATGCATACAGTGGCTCAATAAACCATATTGTCTTAATTTACAGGGCCCTTAACAATTTGGGTCTAGGATACTTCCAGGACCACATAATCCCTTATATCTCTGCCCAATCACTGAGGTCTTTGTCACTGTTCATGGTCCATGTGGCTCAGACACGTGGCTCATCACCACCAGGAACCATAAGTTCAGTATTGTGGGCCCAAATTTATGGAACCCTATTCCAGTTGAAGTGTCCTCCCTGCTGAACTTCCAGTGCCTACCGAATGCTTTTTCATTCAGGCAGGCATTTTAATTGAAGTCTGATTCTATCGTTTTAATTGGTTTTTATTCTTTGCATTGTTCTTTTCTAAATTGCTCAGAGAATATTTTATTTAAGTGGTACTTAAATTGTTTATTTATATATATATACACACACACACACACACAAACTGCATTTAAAGCATCACCCAGATAAAAGAAATAAAAAGCAGGGACAGGTTAAATAGCCTGAGGAAAATTTAAAGAGAGTCTTTGCTTGGTACCTAAATTTGTTGAAGGTTCTACAAATCCAAGGACAAACGTAGGAATAGCTACTGCTTCTAGATCAAGTTGTTGTCTAAACATAATGGTTTTAACTTTGTTCTATATAAAGAAAGCAAACTTGAAGGAAATACATTTGGGCATTGTGTAACTTTTATTAGAACAGGGATGTTTTGTTCAGCATTCCCCTGCATAGCCTGTTTTCTTCTTTCCATCACAAAGCAAATATAAATTGGGACAGTGTAGGTCTTTGTTAACATAACCTAAATAAAAGTGTACTCAAAACCTGTAGTTCAGATTAAAAATAATTAAGCCTAGGCAGTGTAACAGAAAAGAGAGAACATGAACTGGGTTGTAGTGAGTAAATGGAAACATGGCATTGACGTAACTTTGCCCTTAGTCTTTAAAATGCAATTTAAAAATGAAAGAGCAACCAAGCAAGAAAAAAATTAGACGAAGGAGTAATGGAGAAATAGAGCTGTGTGTCATCAGCATATTGCTGACAACATACTCCAAAACTCCAGATGACCCCACTCAGCAGCTTTATGTAGATGTTAAACAGCATTGGGGATAAAATCAAACTATGAGGAACCCCACACTGAAAGCTCCATAGGGCCGCAGAGCATTCCTCGAGCATCACCCTCTGGAAATCAACATCCAAGTAGGACTGGAACCACCACAAAATAGTGCTATCGATTCCTAACTCAGCCATTTCAGAAGGATACCATGGTTGATGTTATCAAAAGCAGCTGAGAGGTCAAGAAAAATATAAAGGACACATTTCCCCTGTCTCTTTCCCAACAGCAGTCATTATTCAGGGTGACCATAGCAATTCCTGTGCCAAAACTGGGCCTAAGCTCCAACTGAAATGGATCTAGAAAATCAGTTTCCTCAAAGAGCATCTAGATATGGTCCTTGACCACCCACCCAAGAACCTTACTCAAGAAAAGGGAAATTGGCAACTGGCCAATGATTACATAGATTTTCCAAATCTAGGGAGGGTTTCTTGAAGAGTGGTTTTACTACTGCATCCTTCAAACAGGCAGGCACCAACTCTTCTTGTAGGGAGGCATGAATCATTTCCCTGACCCAGCCAGCTCTCTCCTCCCTGCTAGTTTTTATCAGCCAAGAGGGGTAAGGGTCCAGAGCATAAGTGGTCACCCTGACCGATCCAAGCAGCTTGTCCATATCCTCAATTGAAACTCATCCAATGTAACAGGACCAGACAGTGCTCTGGATACTTCTTGAGATTCATCTGCTGTCATAGTGGAGTTAAGTTCCCAGCAGATGTAAATGGTTTTATCCTCTGCTTTGCCAACAAGTCACAGCAAGTTACTGTTGGTTCTGTCACCTCCTTTACACCAGACTGTAAAAGGCCCCACAGGACCCAGAAAAGCTCTGCTTTTCTGCAATGAGGATGCAATGGAGGCAGCAAAGTATGCCTTCTTTGCTGCCTTCACTGCCACTAGGTAGGCTGGATGATGAGGCATCACCAGTGTTCAATTGCATTTGATTGGAGTTTTCTCCATTCATATTCAAGCTGTCTCTCAGCTTGATTATGAAAGCCAAACACTATTTTTTTTAAGGAACATTGATTTATGAAGGAGAAAATAATAGTAGTATTAAAAGCAGTAACTAGAAAGCAAATGTTCTTTTCTAGCCAATGAGATACATATAATTACTTAGGACCCTTGGGAAAAAGCAAATGTCCACTGAGTTTGGTATTGTGTACAGTGACTGATAGTGGCTTTCTCGGATTTCATGCAGCTGGAGATACCATGAATTGAAGCAAGGACCTAGAATTGAAGCATTTGCTCCCCCACGAAAGGTTGGCTCTTCATATTATATGCTACAAAGGTTTTTTAAAAAATATCTTGCTTGGTAAATAACCTCCAGCATACCCTGGCTGATTGAAAACATATATATTTACTTTTTATGTAATGAAAAGTACAAAATGCAAAACAAGCAGCAGAGAGAAAATACATATTTTATAACTCTGCCAAAGGCATAAAAACTGTTCCTCTCCCAGTCGCAGTGATATCAAGTTCTTCCACAGATGTTATCATTTTCAAGTTAAGCAGCCATACAAAGATTTGTAGTTGACAGCAGGACAGTCTAATCATGCCCATATTGATGGAAAGGGAAAGAGGTCAATGTTATTCCATAATATAAAATGGTTTCCTGACATGTTTGAAAGATTTGCCATTTTGATATTGGCTTTGTTGGTTTGTGTCTTTCCTCTGGGTATGAAATCTTTAAACCGAGAACGCATTTTTCCCTAACAGTTTGCCTTTTTCACAGTGTGCAATCCCATCCATTTAGAACACCAAATTCTGAATGTTTAATCACAGCCTGGAACGGTTTGCATTTTCCTTCTTTAATAAAGATACAAATGAGACTGTTGTCTCATTTGCAAGTTTCAAAATAATTTGGAGCTTGATATGCTCTATTATCTACTTAATTATTGAAAAACACTGTCATGTTCTTAGAATTAAAAGCATAAATATTGAAACTATGAAATTAAATACGTAGCTTTAAATAACTTTGCCAAAATACAAATTAAACTCATGCTAAACGCATCAACATATTCCTAAATTAAGGTAGGATCTGGTAGGAATTCAGAACCAGCAGTGATTGTCAGGACTGGTTCAGCTGCAGTTCACACAGAAACTCAGAGATGAGCAGTAAGCTTGATTCCTTATTCAGAGAAACAAAACACAACAGAGAACTCCATGGCAGGACTAGCCCAAGTGAGGCAGTTGCCTGGACTGAGGATCTGAGCCTCCCACTTCCTCCTAAGACTTTCCCCCAGCTGGCTGCCTTCCCAACAGTCACAAACTACTTAGATACCAGACTCTCTCTGTCTTTTGTTCTGCCACATGTAAAACCCTCCTCATTCTTGGGGATAGATGAGAAAAAGGGGAGAAGGAAACAGTGGAACTGGCAGGGGCCTGGGGATCTGTTCTTCTCCTCCTCAGCTGCCTCAGTCTCACTTAAACCTGTTGTTTGCCCAACCTCCAACTCGTCTGCACTCCATTCTTCCTCTGACCCGTCTCCTGCATCCCACCACCATTCTCCTGGCTTGGAGCCTTCATTCAGGTTTCTGGGAAGGCAGATAACAGAAGTAAAGAGAATTGTGGCAGTCTTTATATTGGGAAAGCCAGGGATTAAGTTCGGATGGCATACTATGAAAGTATGAGTTAGCTGATGCCAAATGGTGTGGTATAAACTGTCACATCTGAAAAAACAGATGCAATAAATGTTAAAATTAAATTTGTTTACTGCAAATCACTAATGAATAAAATGCTGCAAGTAAACCCATTCTTAATCCAAGTTGCTGACTTCATTTATATAAACTTCCATAATGATTTCAAAGTGGAGATTGACTAAGATTCTCATGGGAGGGGAATTTAAATTCTGATCCATATCACTTCTGTTTAATGGATTTATACTGCATATGTCCTAATTCTCCATATGTCCTCTTACCAGCCCCCAAGTTTTCATAATATTAAGATTGCAAAGTACACAAGAAAAACAACAACCTTGGTTACGAATTACATTATTTGCCATGGGAACCGCCACATACAGATTTCTTTTGTTGCTATGGTAAGTGATACTTGTAGCAGTTGAGAACAAAAGCGTGAGTGCATGATTTAGGTATACCTGGAAAAAGAAATACAATTAAGGGAGGCCCCTTGTCATTCTTTTGTTCTACAGAAATCCACCCCCAAATTCAACAAAGTTGAAATTATTTATATAAGCCATCCTCCAATAGCCATCTTCTCTACAGGTAAGCTTGCAATCAAGTTAAAAAGAAATTAAAAATACATCCAATAAGGGGGGGGGGGGACTTATAAAAACAACATTGAAACCTTAGTTCAGATAAAACAGCATTGAGAGGCAGTGTAATGTGGTGGTTCAGATGTCTGACTAGGATTTGGGAGCCCAGAGTTCAAATCCTCATTTGGCCATGAAGCTCACTGGCTGAACTTGGGTTTGTTGCTCTCAGCCTAACCTACATCACAGAGTTGTTATAGAGATTAAATGAGGAGAGGGAGAACTATGTAGACCACCCTGAGCTCCCATCTGGAAAAGGTGGTATATAAATGCAATAAACAAACTATTAAAATGTCCAGTCACTAGTGCAAGAACATCAGGCACAGAAATGATTGGTTGGTTCTCATGTTAATCATATTCAAAGTAGACCCATTGAAATGAATAGATTTAAATTGGTGGTGTCCACTAATGGACATCATTGGTGGCATAGTGATTAGAGTGTTGGACTAGGAAATGAGAGACCAAGTCTGCAATCCTACTCAGCCATGAAATGTACTGGGTGACCTTGGGCCAGTCAGTGCCTTTCAGCCCAGCCTGCCTTATGGGGTTGTTGTGGGGAGAAAATGGACAGGAGGACCATATGCACCACTTTGAGGTGAAGGAAAAAATAAAAATAAATGTAGGCTGCTTTGGGTTCATGATGGAAGAAAGGGGGGTATCAATGTAAAAAGAAGAGTATCTGTGATGAACCAAAGGTGGAATGTTCCAGAAGCTCTGCTTACACCATGTTATAGTCAAGATAACCCCATTCTTAACTGGTAGTAGCTGTAGCTTTGAGCTCTTATGTTTCTACACAGCTTGGATGGCACTCTTATCTGTGGGCCTGGGAGGTTGGGCGCAGAGGCCAGTAAGGGGAAACATTAGTAATGTTGGGACATTTGCCACCTGTGTTCCCACGTGACATATGCTGTTCTGTTGTATAAAGAATGTATGCATCTTTGCTTGAGTGTGGACTGTACATCATCTTCTTGCCTGGCGGTATCCGTCCTGTGCAAGATGCAAGGAAAACTGGTAGGCTGATTTTTGCTGTAATTCTAAGCCCCTCTTAATAAAGACAATGGAACTGGGGTCAGTTCAGTCTGGGGTCTTTAGCATCCTTGTTTGGAATTCCTGTCCCACAGTTCTAAGGTGCCTTCCTCTGACTCGGTGTATAACATTATTATTAATACTGGATACAACCCCATACATATTTTTACCCCACAAATGTTATATACTTAACTTACGCGCGTGCACGCACACACACACACACAGACCCCACTAAGTGAGAATAAAAATCTTCCTCTAACTAGATTATCCCCATTTCCTTAGCTAAAGATTACATCTTCAGATAAACACATACTCAGATAATGATGCGTTTATCAATCTTGTTAACACTTGATAGAAAATGAAATACAAGGTGTTCCTAGGTGTTTCAACTTAAGGTCAGCATGCCAAGGCTGTAAGCGAGAAGAACGACATTCAACACCTACTGAAGAGCTTTCAACAACATTTGTGTGTCATTAATTTAATGGCATATGGAGAAAGATTAGAAATATCTCAAGCTGTGTAAATTATCTAAATTTCATTTGAACAAAGCTGACTGGTAGCAGTTTCTGCTGGATAGTGATGCGAAGAGGATGCTGATAATCATGATAAGAAAGAAGACAGCCTATTTATTTAAAATCACAGGTTAACAGATAGAAGGGCCTTCTCTTGCTTGAGTAGCTATGTAAACAACTGACATCATTCAGTAGGCAAAGCTATTATCACAAATCTGCTTTCATGAACCATTTTTCACTCTCCTTGTTAGATAGTTACAGTGTTGTGATAATACTGCAACTGCACTATTTCACAACCACTGCTTCATATATACTCAGTTTTTTACACTGGCAATACCCCTGTTTGTAACATGGGAAGGAGTGGGAATTTTGAGCCTCCTCCTGGTATTTGATCAGACCACAATGGCCATCAGCTGAGCTAGCCTGTGTTCACAAATCCTTGTGTGCAACAAGTAGATGAGGCAGTAAGTTTATAAAATATATAAACTTACAAACTGATGTGGAAATGTGGTAACTGAACTAAGCAGTGGAAAGCAAGGAAATGAGGGAAACATATTCAGTTATCCCTGCTTACGATAAGCTGGAAAAGCCCCAGAACTTCTCTTCCTTAAGTATATGGCATAATGAGGCAGCAGTGCTCACCGGACCTCCCAACAGCTGTGTCACTGCTGCTACTGGGAAGAAGAAAGTGAGGCACAAGAAGGTTGGCGCAGTATAAATGCACAAGCAGGAGCCTCAGATATTCAGGTCCAAGGCTCCAGATTGCCAGTCTTAAGCAAGACTCAGTGTCTGATACTGAACCTATCCGTTAGTGGTATGGGCTGCACATATTCCTCTGGACCTTCCCCTTAGGTGGCCAAGTCCTTGCTGCTGCTTGGACCTAATGATCACAACAACATGTAGATGACAACTATAGGGATGCTGATCCACAAGATAGAAATAGAAAGCACCACCACCCAATTTGCAGTGTGGAGGCTAAGATCACCCAAACCACAGGAGGAGCTGCTTCAGACAAACGGCTTGTCACAAGAAACAAGTCTCAATGACAGTGTGTTTTAAGTAAATGCCCATGAGATTGATTGATTGATTGATTCATACATGCAGGCAATCTCCATGTGGTTTAACATAACAGGGGTTTTACAGGTGGCAAAATTGCTGCAACTCATTCAGGTTGTCTTGCTTGCCTCCCACCTTAAAAGCATGAAATAGGTATTTTGTGGTTGGGGAGGATAAGTAACTTACAGCTAATGTTGGAAGCTAAAGATCTCTGCCTATCACACTAGAAAGAGAACCAACTGCAATAATGAATAATTGAGTTACAAACGTTGCTTATTATAGAAGAACTGTCTACATATTTATGACTCAAGAGACAATTGTAGGATTCAAGATTGTTTCTGAAGTCTGAGCTTCCCCCCTCCCACAGCTGCACTTTACAGAACAATCAATCTTAACAAATAGGAAAGCAAGACTAGAGGGCAAAGAGGCTAGAGAGCCAAGACAGCCAGACAGAGCTAATTAGTTAATGAGCACAAACCAAGTTAGGTCTAGTACAAGTAGTGAGCATTTAGAGGAAATGTTAACTCCTTCATTGCACTGAATGGAATTCTGGATTTTGCCTTTAATATACAATCCTATAATATACATTCCTGCATGCTCAGAAGCTAACCTCAGCAAATTCAATGGAACTTACTCCCTGGTGTGTGCAGGACCACTGCCTAAAAATGTGAATATTGCATGAGTAAAAATATTCCATAATTTAGAACAAGGTTCAATTAGAAATACTCAAATGCAAATGAGTTGCAAACAGTATAATAAATTCACATCCTGTAAAATATCCAGTAGATCAATATGTTTGCCAGCAAACTACCGGCATTCCAGAGTAAATACTTCAAACATTAGTAGAGGTTTATTAATTTAAAATGAGATGTTTTCAAGTAGGTTTGGACACCTAAGTTATTTATTATTTCTAAAGCACATTTCAATGTACAAATTGATTGCAGGTCTTAAGGAAGAACAGGGCTGTTACTATTGCAGACCAAAGTGGCAGTTTTAAAAGAGATCATGATCTGGTTCATGTTTTACCAATCTACCTTTTAATTTATTTTTTTTACAGGAACTAATTGCACTTGTTTGCTTAAGGGAGAGGCTTTAGCATATTGGCAAACAGCCAGATAAGCCAGTGTCTGGGAGAATGCTAAATGCACAGTTCCCCTTGTCTGGTCCTCATGCAGATCATGAGGGCACACTGCCAAAAGAGGTTGGCTCTGTTAAGGCTGACAATCACTTGCTTGCAGGGACTGGGTGACTGAATCTAGCCCCTGTTTTCTCCTCTAACAGATTGGTGTAGTTAAAGTCAATATGTGCCATTGTACAGTGGTACCTCAGGTTAAGTACTTAATTCGTTCCGGAGGTCCATACTTAACCTGAAACTGTTCTTAACCTGAAGCACCACTTTAGCTAATGGGGCCTCCTCGCCGGTGCACGATTTCTGTTCTCATCCTGAAGCAAAGTTCTTAACCTGAAGCACTTTTTTTGGGTTAGTGGAGTCTGTAACCTGAAGCGTATGTAACCTGAAGCGTATGTAACCCGAGGTACTGTACCACTGTATGTTTAGCATATAAACATTTGTGCATTCAAAATTAATCTGCACTGAGACCCATTTTTAAAAATAAATAAATATGAGGAACAGAAGTGCACTATTTGCACAAATACAAAGGTTAATTTCAACATCTCTATTTCATTTTCATTTTAGGAGTACTTTCCATTACTGCAAGAAGCGGTTTTATACAAGGAAGAAAATGGTTTGGCATCTTCTGTGAAGTCTGCCAACACAATAGGAAGTGGAACTGACCACTTGGATTTGGACTGTTTACTCAAGCATTCAAGTCTCTGAAATGTATGTTGCATTGTGGCCCAAAGCAACCTCTCTGGGGTGAATGATCCATATCTTACCTGTTAATGTTGGCATCCGTTGGTCTCATGAAACAATGGAAGAATAATACTGTATTTTTTATTATTATGATTGTTTATTAAGTTTATTGGTCACTTTTTCTTGCAAGAGGCAACTTAAAGCGACTTACAAGCAAAACAAACAAAAACAAAAAGCATATAGATACATTAAAAACCATTAAAATAATATATTAAAAATACCTCACTCACGCTAAGAGGCTGCACATAGTTAGAGGCCAAAGGTCTAGTTAAACAGGAACATTTTTGCCCAGTGCCTGAAGAGATATAATGATGGCACCAGAGATTATCCCGTGAGAGAACATTGCACAAATGGGGAGCCACCACAGGAAAGTCCTGTTCTCGTGTTGTCACCCTCCAGGTCTCTCATGGAGGACACACATGAAGAAGAGCCTCAGTTGGCGATCATAATGTCCAGGTTGGTTCATATGGGAGAGGCAGTCCTTGAGGTATTGTGATCTTGAGCCTTTTAAGACTTTATAGAATATGATCTCAACTTACAGGTATGAAGATCATATGGAAGAAAGTGGTCTTCCAGATACGCTGGCCCAGATATATAGCACCATAAAAGCGTATGGTAAAGTTTTATAAGCAAACCAATAGCAACATCCTTGTTCCCAAGGGAACTGGTCTTTGATATTTGAGATGTATGGTTTTAGGAACCACCATATTCTTTTGATTGTAATTTGTTTTGAACTGATGAAAGTCAGCTAATAAATCAAATTAATAAAAGCAATATTATCAATAATACAAATACAATGGGATAGTTAACAAAGAGATAAATGCGAAGAAATTCAGTTGCAGTGGGAAAGGAAATAAGGGGTTGATCAAATCGCCTTGTGGAAAAGGTATTTTATTGTGGAATATTTTAGAGAGGTCATATGTATTATGCAACAACATCACCTTATTTAGGGAGTAAATAATGCTTTACTAGATATTTATGGTTTATGAGTATTTTCATTATCATGTTAAGAGACAACATCCAGAAAAATAGACTAAAGAAGGGTTTGCAAAAGGGGAGAAAAATCAATATTTGTCTGCAAACGTTGTTTAGCCAAGCGGTACATAGTTGTGAAATAACTACTGAGCTGTGAAATTGACATTTGAACCAATAAACTGGACTTCTTCCATCTTGAATGTCTTTTACGGCTTTTTCACTTATGACAATCTGAAGTGACAGTGATAATGAGAGAATTAGAGCAGGGTTCCTTTCTTCTGGAAGGGATATTACTGTAGACAGACAGTAGAAAAAAAGTACATTTAACTGACAAATCACTGACACTTTGGGAGCTGTTATTTCCCCATCTTGATATATATAAAAACAAGATCTAGGAAAAGATCTGCTGTAATGTCATTAGGTTAATAACTTAGCAGGAGAGAGCGAGCTGTGCATGTTGCACCATTTGAAAGGCTTAAGAAAATGTGTAGTTTTGCCAGGATTTTGTACACAAGTGAAAGACCATAATTATGTACTGTGGTTTGAGCACTGCAGCCTAACAGTTTCTGATGGATACAGGAGTCCCTACCTCCTTGTAACTTGCACACATAGAATAGAACTATAGAATTATAGAGTTGGAAAGGACCACGAGGATCATCTAGTCCAATCTCCTGCAGTGCAGGAATCTTTTGCCCAACATGAGGTTCAAATCCACAACCCTGATATTAAGAATCACATGCTCTACTGACTGAGCAATCTGCCCAATCCCACCCACCCTACCTTTGTCTCAATGTGGGATTAGGTGATCACTATGGGGGCAAGTTGTGGGACGCGGATGGCGCTGTGGGTTAAAGCCTCAGTGCCTAGGGCTTGCCGATCAAAAGGTCGGCGGTTCGAATCCCCGTGGCGGGGTGCGCTCCCGCTGTTGGGTCCCAGCGCCTGCCAACCTAGCAGTTCAAAAGCACCCCTGGGTGCAAGTAGATAAATAGGGACCGCTTACTAGCGGGAAGGTAAACGGCGTTTCCATGTGCGGCTCTGGCTCGCCAGAGCAGCGATGTCACGCTGGCCACGTGACCCGGAAGTGTCTTTGGACAGCGCTGGCCCCTGGCCTCTTTAAGTGAGATGGGCGCACAACCCTAGAGTCTGTCAAGACTGGCCCGTACGGGCAGGGGTACCTTTACCTTTACCTTTATGGGGGCAAGTTGGAATTTGTGGGCAATAGTATTCAGTGTTGGGGACACGGGCTGCTCTCTGGACTAAATCACTGAGCCAAGGGCTTGCCAATCGGAAGGTTGGTGGTTGGAATCCCTGTGACGGGGTGAGCTCGTGAGCACGGCCCCAGCTCCTGCCAATCTAGCAGTTCAAAAGCACGTCAAGTGTAAGTAGATAAATAGGTGCCACTCCGGCGGAAGGTAAACAGCGTTTCCGTGAGCTGCTCTGGTTTCGCCATAAGCGGCTTAGTCATGCTGGCCACATGACCCGGAAAAACTGTCTGCAGACAAACGTCAGCTCCCTCGGCCAGTAAAGCAAGATGAGTGCCGCAACCCCAGAGTCGTTCTTGACTGGACTTAACTGTCAGGGGTCCTTTAGCTTTTTAGTATTCAGTGTTAAAGATATAAGTTTAGTATGCACAAAATTTTACATTTGAATGCATTGTACTCTGAAATGCTATGCAGAAAAGTTTGCATTAGACAAGAGAGATTTGTCTCTAGTAAATGCAGCAGAAAAGGTCAGAGGCTTCCATTGAGAGTTTAGGCTAATTGATGACTCATTGCTGGAAACTTGAGAACTCAAGAGTTTCCATGTCATGGGAGTAAGCAGGCATGGAAGGGCTGCCAGCTCAGCATGTCTTGAGGAGGAGCTCCCAGTATATAACAGAGAAGCGACTAAGCTCCACAATGATGATCAAGCAAGATGCTTGCATCAAATCTCTCTGGGATCAGCGAGAGGAAAATTACTGAACTGTTTAAGGACTTAATGAAGAGGGGACCAGATTGCTTGCTTGTTTAAAAGCAATATGTTTCTTTGTATCTTTGTAAGTTTATTTGTAACTACTGTTCTGCAGTTAAGCTTTGAAACTCATTCTTTCTGGTGGAAAGCAAATTCTTGTCAATCCTACACAAGGTCCAAGTCAGGGATTCTGCTTGCAGCAACTCCTCTCATCCTTACTCTGCACTGCGTACCAGGGATGGGTGAGCATGAGTGATTTTCCTGACTATCTACCAGGTTCCTGGGATCAATCCTGTGAGGTTTCCCCTCCCCCATTTTTGATTTGATTACTTGGATTTTATTGACCTAATTTTAGTGTTCAATATATCATTGGTTGATGGTTTTTCATGAAATTGAAAGGCAGAATATAAGTGTCAGATTGGAGGTGTGCAGATAGATCAGGAAAGCTTGATCCTAGTAGTTTATGCACTGGTTAGTCCAGGACTGGATTTGTGCCATGTGCTCTATCTAGGGCTCCCTTGTCCTTTATCTGGAAGCTGCAGTTAGTGCACAATGCTGCAGCATGATTGCTGACAGGAGTGAGGCTTTGTCAGCATACAACACCTATGCTTAGAGATCTGTACTGCCTGCCAATTTGCAACTGTGCAAACTTCAAGGTGTTACTGTTAGTATCTAAATCCCTTAACATCTTGGTACCACTTTACCTGCAACATCTCCTTGCTCCATATGCTCCCACTTGACTGCTTCGATCTGTGGAACTGACACTGTTACAGGTGTCAGAAAAATATTCTGCATTTTAGTGTACACTTTGGAACTCTCTGCCTATTGACAGGCAGCTTCACTGTACTCTTTTCATCACCTGCTAAAAACATTTTTTGTTTAGAGAAGCCTTCCCAGATACGTTGATGTGTGTTTTAATCTGTTTTTAGTTCATTGCTGATTTTACTTTATTTTATTGAATGTTTTAAATGGGTGTTTTTAACTGTCTTTACTGATAATTTTACTTTTTTAAAAAATTCTATTTGTGAACTGGTTTTGTTTTGTTTTTACATTCAAGTGATGTATAAATTTCATGAAATAAGGATATAATAAGTAAATAAATGTTAAGCGAGCTCCATGGAGCCCCTTGATGGATCGCTTTGGGGCACAACCGGCCTTCAGTCTTCCAAGGGCATTGTAAAATTATCACATGGTTCAATCATTGACCCCAGACAGACCAATTCAATTACAGCAAATGGCATTTTATGGAAGCAGTTGGATCAGAGAAGGTTGTTTGTTTGTTTTTCTTTTCTTTTTTGCATCACTGGCCCTGACTTAGCACAGTAATTCAAAGTGAATTCACATGTGAAGATATAGAAATCATACTGGCTCGCTAGTCAAAGTTCCATGCCCTCCTCAGCAGTGTTCTAGTTTATATTACTGCCACTGGCAACATTTGTACCAGGCTTGCCCCAAACAGATTTCCCTTCCACTATTTAAAAAATTTTTTTTTGCTAATCATATTTTTATAGTAAACTGCACACATCTGTGCTTAGAAACCGCAGGCTCATTCTACATACAGCCAATGAAAATTGACATTTCTTACATCCCAAGGTTAACACAGCTGTCATTAAACACTGTTCCACCCTTTTTTGTTCCTTCAGCAGTTATTTGTGCTATTTTAAAATCCTCTCCTGAATACAGATGGGAATAAAGACATATCAGACCTAAGATGGTGCAGTAAATGTAACTGCCATTACTCATACACGCCTCTCTCAAAAGAAAATGTTATTACAATGCACAGGAAGGAATGAGAAAATAAAAATAGTGTTATTATGGCAAAATGAAAGGATGCAATAAAGCACTGCTGAAAGATGACTGAAAATACAATCCTTCAATGCGTCAGGTGACCAAAGTCACTGATTCACTGGGGTAGACATATAAAGCCCAAATGCTGGGTAATAGCTTGGAATCTGTGTCCTTGTGCCAAGTTATGTATTCCTAAGCCCTTCTAGAAACCATTACAAATCAAATAGAACGATGTTTCCACCCTCAGCACATAGACTATTTGTTAATATTCTGTGATATCACAGTAGCTCAGGATCTGGCTTCAGTTTTTAGGCTACTTAATAGCTATGTAGCTGAGCACCAGATTAAAACTATTTGCCCAGGCCTTTTTTGATTATGGTAGTTTAGCTGAGTGAATGGGCTTATTTCTGTTAAGGATAATTGTTCAATTCACACAGAAGTGGAGAATGCCTGTGTGTATTGCTGAAAGGGTTTAACTGGAATATTCCATTGAAGCTAAAGAAGAGCAAGAAAATCTCTCTAAGCACTTAGATGGGTTGATAATTAATTATTGTTGCTCTCTGCTAGCTAACACATGAGTGTTTAACCTTAGATTACATGAGAGGTATTGAATTGCAAATCACCATCTTGGGGAGTTGGTGTACAGGTTGGGAAAAGGTTGTGTAATCTCCATGAGTAAATACAGCTCCAGGCCAAATGGAGGCTCTAAGGAGAGAGAGAGACCTTTGCTTCTAGATCTGTTTGGAATCATAGAAAATAATGGCAAGGAACTGGTGCCCGCAGGTGCCTTGATGCCGACCCCTAAGCTAGCCCATTCAGTTGAGTGGAAGCGGTTAATTCATGCACACCTTTCTTTGCACAAGCACACTTTCCTCATCCATTGAAATGAATTAAGTACATTTTGGTTTTGGAGAGCTGAACACATACTAGAATGGGTGCTTCTTCTTTTTTAGAAGGAAGATAGACTATAGTATGCTTAATGATTCCCTCCAGGAACTAATTCCTCCCAATTTATGTCTCAGAAATAACTAGAGGAAAAACAATTCAGCACTGAAAATGCATTCAGAAAGAATTAATATTAATTAGCAGTTATCTGAGGCTGTTCATGCTTAGTCCTTAAATGCTTGACAAAGAAATGCAAGCACAATTTTTCATTATTATTCTTTCTTTAATAGGGGAAATTCCTCTGCTTAGGCAATTACTGAGAGCAGCAGAAAGACCAAAAATGAAAGATGAAAAGATACATTGTACTGAAAAGAGATACAAACTGCTCCACGGGGAAGTCTCCACAGAGAAACAACACACACACATGGCATTTTACAGGTTTTGGGCAAAACTGCTTTGAAGAAAGTTTTTGAGGTTTGTGAAATGGATTTCGCTTCTGCATTATCACTGAGCAATGCGATCCAAGAGCAATGTGATCTCAGATTACAGCATCATCTTCATTACTTACAGTAGGCTATTCAGACATCTCATAAACATCTCACTATAACATGTTTTTTAATTGGCACTAGCAAAAAAGAGAGAGAGGGAACTATTTGAATAGTTCAGTGGGAGTTATTTATTAACCATTCATTCCGATTTTGTGTGTATTGTGTATGTGTGTGTGAGAGAGAGAAAGAGGTTAGATGATGTTGCATCAAGACAGTGTTCTCACATACATTCCAATGCATTTTCCCATCACTTTTCTTGCTGCAGAAAATCTGTTCTTTGGGGAGGAGAGTGCATTTGCTGTGCAAGACTTCCAAATAAACTATAATTGTGCAATCTGAATTTGCTGGAATGTGAATGAATTCCAGCTGAAAGCAGCAACAGCCTGGGAGCATCTTGTCCCACTGACTCATCTCAGGGTGGCATAGAGTAATTCCAGGAATGCCTCTATCATTGTGTTCCAACCACAGATAACATGTTGCTAGGAATCAGCTCCATCGACAATACTTACCTGGTCCTATTAGGTCTGCACATACCGTCAATCCACTAAACATGCTATGAGATATCTTATTAATTTGGGACTCTGCATTGACTTTGCATTCAGGATGTCACTGGGCATCTGCACAAAAGCTAGGAAGAGCTGACATGTATGGAAATGAGTCAACCTCTCACTGAGAACTCAAAGGCAAGGTCAGCATGTCTACCAAACGTGTCTGCATTTCAGCAACCCTTGTTTCTGTCAAAACTTAATTAGGGGAAGTCTATCTCAAAATGCCTTTGCAGGAGAACCATTTCAAAATTAACATCGCCTCAATCTGAAAATAAAGCGGATCCTCTCTGCTGTGCTTCAGATTTCCCTAATTAACTATATCCCTGGGCACTTTCAGCTGATTTTTGATGGCATCACCTGGGTCTCTCTGCAGCTCCAATCCACAATGCTGTCACACTGGTTCCCCTTCCTGAACATTCCCCTGGGGCCTCCTTACATTGTTCCTGTTGGGAACCCTCTGAGTTATCTTCTTTTCATCATCCATGCTCTTGGTTTTTCAGCATCCCCTAGGCTCTCATCTGATCCTCAACTATACAGTGGTACCTCGGGTTACATACACTTCAGATTACATAAGCTTTAGGTTACAAACTCCGCTAACCCAGAAATATTACCTCGGGTTAAGAATTTTGCTTCAGGATGAGAACAGAAATCGTGCAGCGGTGGCACAGCGGCAGCAGGAGGCCCCATTAGCTAAAGTGGTGCTTCAGGTTAAGAACAGTTTCAGATTAAGAACAGACCTCCAGAACGAATTAAGTTCTTAACCTGAGGTACCGAGGTATATATATTTAAGTGCTACTGCAGTTTCTCATTAAGATGCTTCTGTGTGAAGCTTTCCTGATCGGAGTCCTGTACACACAAAAGACATGGTGCCCCATGGAAAATAAATGCTTCCAAATGCAGGTTGCTGGAAACCATAGGAGAGAAGAGTGCTCATGTTCTCCTTGCTGGTTTCCCACAAGCTTCTGGTTGGCCTGTGCTGGTCCCGGTGCGGGGGGGGGGACTTTATCCAGCCCCAGCACAATATTTGGAAAAGTGCAAAATCAAGTGGTTATCCAAGTTCTGATCTTCAGATTAGTCTGATATAAGCAGATAAGGTCACTTTGTGCTAGAATTTGCAATTTCTTGAGTATCTCTACTTTCTAGAAATAGTCAGAGTTACTTATTTTTACCATTTAAGACTGAGCCTGACAGAGGTTATGCAGGATGGAAGTACATAGAGGTGAGGCTGTGATTTTCTTTACTTGATTTAGGAGACTGAGGCTGCAGCACTGACTCTCCCTCCCACAACATGTGGCCTCTCTGGGTCCGTGTTCAGTCTCCAACATTGAGGATGGATGTCTGCAGCAAGAAAGCTTACATGTATAGACATAGGTTTCCCTGCAAGCTGATACCTTACATCAGAGATGGGGAAATTGTGACCCTCCAGCTGTTGTTGGACAACAACTCCCATCATCCCTTACCATTGACCATACTGTTTGGAGACCTTAGAACTCAAGTCCCATCCAGTGAGTCAGGATTCCAGTTCACATGGAGACATGTGGACATTTACACTCAATGCATGGACATCAAGGCTACAAAACTGTGCAGTGGCACTACTTAGCACCCACTTCTCCTTATCTGCATGAAGTAGGGTTGCCACATTTAAAAAAGTAAAAACCAGGACACCCCAAAAGTTGGTCACCTTTTTTTTAGGAAGACCCCAAAGTTAATTCCACGTTTGAAATCCTGGTACATATGGCAGCCCTGGCATGGAGCCCGTTCACATGAATAATCTGTTTACGGGACATACTTTGAGACAAAATTCTTAGCAGCTGCTTCCCAGCTCTATAGATGACACTTGTCTGTGGGGGGCAACAACGTCGTATTGAACGTCCCATAATTGTCCTTAAGCAATATAAAAATTGAAGAAGGTGTAGAGCGAGTCAATTTCTTTGCCCTGTTTTTTACTTATTAAAAACCCTACCTGATAATTTTTATATGTATGTACATTTTCTCCCAGATCTCTGTGCACATATTTCAAGAAAAAGGGGATCAGCAACATCACATGGGGAAATAAAATCAACAAGATTGTCACTGGATCATTTCATGCCAAGTATGTATCTGCAAAATACAAATTAAGGCATCACAATATTGAATAGAAGGATACAAAATGTTCTTGAAAATGAATGAACTGCAAAAATGCACTTTATCTTCTATCCTTTCCTGCCTCAAGCAGTTCAGAAATTTGACAGTAGTTGTATATTATGTCCAGCACATAATCAATTAACCTTAATTATTTTTGTCTTACTTATTGCCTTAAGTCTAACTCAAAGTTATACATATTCATATTGATGATCCAGGATATGAGTGCCACATTTTCACCATGTTTAACTTTCTCTCTTTCATTCATTATCATTTCTTTCAGCCGTAGCTATATAATGTTTCTTCTGTGATAGGTAGAAATTTATTCAATTTGTCCAAAATGCTGCAGCTGGAGCTCCATTTAGATAACATTTAATTCTTGTTTTAAAACAGATGCTTAGGCTGCCAGTCAGGCCCAAAATATCTGAAAGTCTGCCTTGTTCGCTACAAGACCCTCTTGTTAGTTCTGCCACCCTCAACAGCTCAGAGACTGGCAGGCCAAGAGAGGACATTCTCTGCGACAGCCCCTATGTTGTGGAATTCTCTCACCATAGAGGTGCATCTGGCAACTTCATTATACAGTTTTGGGTGAATGCCAAAGATGTACTTCTTTATCTTGGCCTCTCTCTTTTTAGGTTATTTTTGGATTTTCAGGTTTACAAACAACAACAAAGAAAACAATTAAGATATAATCAATACACCCCCTTTGACTTTCCTCCTCCCCTTTTGTGGATCCTTAGACCAACATTCCTTTATCTTTGACAACCACAATAGATATTTTCAGGATTCACACACAAAAATAAAAAATCCATTTTCAAAAAGAGAGCAATTGTAAGTTTTCAAAACAACGTTTTGATGTATATTAAATTGTTGTAACCCACCCTGGAACTTTACAGTGATGGGTGGATAGTAAATTAAAATAATGGTAATAATACTGCAAAAACCCAAAATTAATAGGATATGACATGCATATAAACTAGGACATGCCTCAAAATGATACCTTCAGGTGCTGCTTGTTCAATTGTTCCTGAAACATACACACCCCATATTTTTTAGAATGTTTAAGAAAGACTGTCAAATTTCAGCTAGAGCATTCTAATTTATTATGTCCTTTTATATTTAGTATGTTTATGGAAATATATCTCCTGTTTATGCAGGCTTATGAAATGTAGGTCACTGATTTCTCCCCCTCCCCCATCAGTCTGCTTCATTTGCATGAAACATGACCTACAAAATTACTTTCTCTTTCTCTCACCTTTGAGTGAGTTTCCATTCTGAAATAGTGATAAAATAACCAAAAGAAATGGGTTCACAGTCTCCTGTGTTTCAGTTCTATTGCTAGCATCAATACACACTGCAAGGGAGTTTTGACACAAAGTGCTTTCTGGGTTCATGGCTGGTGTGGATGCACGTAAATGTCTGGATATGTATCTCCATCTCATATCACAGTGCTTACTTAGACCTAAACTGCAGGATAAGTCTTATGATATAAATAAGGATGCACATATCTATCTGGGGCCACTTGCTTCTACATGCAACTACCGGTAATTGCTCACAACTAGAGCTAGACTGCGGGACGCGGGTGGCGCTGTGGGTAAAACCTCAGCGACTAGGACTTGCCGATTGCATGGTCGGCGGTTCGAATCCCCGCGGCGGGGTGCGCTCCCGTTGCTCGGTCCCAGCGCCTGCCAACCTAGCAGTTCGAAAGCACCCCCGGGTGCAAGTAGATAAATAGGGACCGCTTACTAGTGGGAAGGTAAACGGCGTTTCTGTTTGCTGCGCTGGCTCGCCAGTGCAGCTTCGTCACGCTGGCCACGTGACCCGGAAGTGTCTTCGGACAGCGCTGGCTCCCGGCCTCTACAGTGAGATGAGCGCACAACCCCAGAGTCTGTCAAGACTGGCCCATACCGGCAGGGGTACCTTTACCTTTACCTAGAGCTAGACTGGGGTCATTTTGGAAACTGACACACAATTTATACTGTTATGAGGGGTTGTTTTTTTTTGGGGGGGGGGTTTGAGGGGTTGGCTAAATGCCTGGGCTGCCTTCTAATTCATGGAATAGCCAGGCTAGCTTCCCGGTGAGGTGATAGCCTGGATAATGGACCATTAAGGGAACAAAGGAAGTGGATCTGTGCTAGATAACAAATGGGTGGACCCCCTTCTTCAACTGGCTGGTAGTTAGAAAGGCAAAGGCAAAGGCAAGAGCTGAGCATGGAGTGGTGTGATCTAGAAACAAAGAGGGAAGGGAAGTCCTCTTGGGGTCTTAATGTTGTGAACTCCTCCATCGTAGGCGCAGGTTGTTTATATGTGTAAATGAACCATATAACATAAAGACACTACAGTCTCCATTGTACCTCATTACAAAAGAACCACAAGCCTTGGGTAAGCACCTGGAAATCCTGGAATCTCACACTACTCAGCGATTGGGGTGCCATGCAACAGTATCTTCTGAGATATGGCCATTCATTTGGTTGATATCTTTGTTGGGGCTAAAGCCACCCTAGTTTTTATGATGTAATCTTCAAATAACCAAAATACTTGCCCTCCACTTACGTTTTTAATGAAATTACCCAATGATAATTTAGCTTTATTTCAGGAAAATTGACACCCATCTCCATGTTACAGTTAAACGAGAATGTTGCTCTCCTCAGCAGATTTTAACATTGCATTAATTTGAGCTATTGATGAGTATTAACTGTGAATGTAAATGACTATTGTGACTGAGGTTGCCACACATCTAGAATTTCCTGGACATTCAGCTCTTGCAAATAGCTCAACAACTCTTTGATTTAAAAAGCTCAACAGCTTTTGTGTCTGGATTTTGTGTCCTGATTTGTGTCAACCCTAATACCAACCGAATGCCAACTCAAAACATAATGTTTGTCCATAGAATCCATATTCATTTGAGAGTCATCAAGTGTTCTTTACTAATCAAGACATCACATGATGTAACTGCATATGGGACCCAGC
This sequence comes from Podarcis tiliguerta, assembly GCF_965153285.1. Classification (NCBI taxonomy): domain Eukaryota; kingdom Metazoa; phylum Chordata; class Lepidosauria; order Squamata; family Lacertidae; genus Podarcis; species Podarcis tiliguerta. Next base: position 46,043,217 of record NC_139542.1, on the reverse strand, counting down.
TCTATAACTTACCAATTTAATGGCACTTTATTCTGTCTAATTGTACATAGTGTCACAGCCCTGTGTATTGAGCAAGTAGTAACAATGCCAAAGATGAGTGTTAACTATTGTTCAATATCTAGGACTATAGCACTATGTACAGTTAGATGGTGTAAGTGTAATTAAAGTTGATTAAAAGTTGTGAGCTCAGTTAATATTTTAAACCCATCTGTTTTCCATCTTTAAGGTGCTATCCACATCTAGAACTGCAAAATCTATTAATAATGCGATTTTCTGCTCCACATGTATCAGCACTCTGCCTAGTTTGTTAATGTGTATGTGCTTTCCCCCTTGATCCCAAGAGAGTCTATAACTTTGTCTAGATCAAAGCCTTGTACAATAAATGACGCAGTACTTCAGTCGAAAAGGTTATTCATGGTCATTTAATGAGGCACCATATAAATGCCAATGAATAAAGAGATGTATTTAAATTGCCCAGGATGCTATATATCTGGCAATTCAAGTGATCATTGACTATGAAGTTTAAATTTGATTTTCGTTTTCAGGAGATGTTACCTATAGTCATTATAAAATATAACAACTCCTCCTAGATGAGACACAGAAAAGGGCCTTTGTGGTAAAACCTGTGGAGTGGAATGAGACAAAACCTTGAGTATCCAGGACCCAAGCCATTTAGGGCTTTAAAGCAAATCATCATCACTTCATATTGTGTGTGGAAACTAAGGGGCAACCAGTGTAACTATTGCAGAATATGTAAAATCTCAGGGGTGAGTTTCTACTTACATATTTGATGCTGCGTTCTAGACCAAAGTGAAGTTCCAGAAGACTCTTCAAAGGCAGGCCAAGTCGATATCATTGCAGTAATCTAACCCAGATTCACATAAGGTAGGCATTAAAATGGCCAGATCTGATGTCTGGCAGGAACCTCAGCTTGGCAAAAGCACCCTGACTGCAAAATATCTAGATGCAAAGCTGAATCCAAATGGCAAATCTGATTTTTCAAGAGGAGTGCTACCGTCTTCAAGATAAGCTCAATTCATATTGATGGCACACATATCAGCTTACAAGACAATCTTTCCCAGCAGCCCCATGTAGTTGGGAGACAGACTTCATTATCCACCAGCACCTTTTAGGAATGAGCCCCAAGGAAAGATTAAAACCTCAGAACTGAGCCCCAAGGAAGGACTGGAACAGTGCCTCCCAAGCACATTACATCCAGGTTATCCAGAAGGATGCTATTGCTGATGGTGTGCAATGCAAGATACCCAAAGCTGTGTCAGTCACAAAACCAGTCCTGAACCCAAACTGAAATGAGTCTAAGTCAGGGGTTCCCAAAGTGTGGCCCTCAAATGACCAGTGGTCCGTGAGCTTCATTCAGGTGGTCTGTAGTATAAATAAATGAGTATAAATAAACTAAATAAATCATACAACACCTAGCACAGTGTACTGCACAGGCAGAAAATCATTAAGTGTTCCCACAAGACCCTCAGAAATTTCCAAATGATCCATAGGAAACAAATTTGGGGACCACTAGTCTAAGCAATTGTTTCACCCTCAAACGTATGAAGTCAAGACATGCTCAAGCATTTGGCTCAAAACTGGGAGATTTGAGGCTGGCCAGAAATTATTCAACATGCTGGGATCCAGGGAGACTCCCTTCCCCCAAACAAAGCTTTCACAACAGGCAGTGAGTGGGTTTATCGCTCTGCTTAACCGCCAAGCCAAGACTTCTCTGTCTGCTTTAATCAAAGGCCAATCATGCAAGAGGCCAATTTCACATATCCAGAGGTCTTGTCCTCATCATTAGGTCACACATATTGAACAGTATCCATCATAAGAGGACAGGCAGCTACTGAAGGTACTTCCATAGGATCCACTATTGTTATGACAGCTAAATCTAAATCAAAGTGGGTGAAGGTAACTATTTGCACAGCTTCTAGCAGAGGGAAGTGGAACTTGTGGCCTTCCATATGTTGTCATGGACCATGTTTGATGGAGCTGATGGGAGTTGGAGTTCAACAGTATCCTGAGGGCTACTGGTTCCTCAGCTCTGTTCTAGCAGACGTGTTGCAGTGGGCCACTGAGTCTTCTTTTCCCAATTTTCCAGGCCCTTGACATAACAAACCTTCAAGGTTGCAGAACCCTCATGCCACTCAGGTTGTAGCTGGAATTGCAGTTCTTCTTCTGCCTCTCCCTTCCTCCACCTGCAGACTAGGGGAACAAGTCAGGGGACTTTGGGATCTGAATTGCGTCCACCACCTCCATCTCCAGCTCACCCAGGAACCACAATGCACTGGTGATGATGTTTCCTGAGTAACATAACCTACCTAGTGCAAGGATTTCAAGGGTACTGCAATAACATCTAGAGGTGTGAATCCCTGTTTAATTAATCATGCACCTGCACAAAATTCCAGTAATTTAAATATCAGGGATAAAAATTTACAGGCTGAAATGTATTGGTGAAGCCTTTATGTGTGCCAGTGAAAACCGGCAAATCCCATTTAGTACATTTTCCCACCAGGTATAGTTTCTCAGATCTCCAGATGTTCCTTTTTCAACATAATCTCTTGTTGGAACCTATTCAATTAAATGTAGACAGGTGAATGGGCAGCATGCCACTGCAACAGATGGGAATGAGGCATCCTAGGCAAGAATTATGTACAAACAGTTAAAATGCGATCTGCTGGAAATCCAGACAAAAATGCAACAGAGGTGGCATTCAGCACTCCAGGAATTACACTAAGAGAGCATGGTTTTAGTTATAGAGCTGAATGCTCAACTGTTGAATAGGTTCCAGAAAAGAGAGGCCATTTTTATTCTTGGCACATTTCAAATCAGTTCTGATATTTTGATGTAATCTTTCTTGGATTTTAGACATAATTCTTAGAATTTATTTAGAATATCTGGATTTTAAAAATCTAAAATATTATTTAGTGCTACTAACCCCTTGTTTATATGTGGCTTGATACTACTATTTCTTAAGCGGCGTATAATTGGGATACCAAAGGAATACAGTATAAAATCAGTTAAGATCACCATTAAAAACAGAGAAACTTACTGCCTGCTGAAATTAAAGAAAAGCTCCTCCCTCGGGCAGCTCATAGGAACTGCTGAAGAGCCCGTAAGGAGGAGGACAGGCTGTCACCACTGAGGCCTAGGCCCATGTGACGCCCCAGCTCTGAGGGGCAGGTGGAGGACAAGGACCCTGGGCGGGAAGAAAGGCGGAGTAGTGTGGGGCACAAGGAGACATGATAGTTTTTTTTATATAAAAAAAGCTTTGAGTGACTGCATCTAATCTTGCCCATTTCTAAAATTTACTTATTAGTATGTGTTTTTTATACCAAAGAATAAAATAAAATCGGGATTAAGGGATTTTCTCAGGACCACCAAGGAACCATTGGTATACTAGTGGTAGCACTCACCCTTCTTCTGATAGGAAATGCTCTGCAGCAGTGCAGGGAGGACAAAAAAATGGGGGTCAAGGAGGGTCAATTGCAGGGGATTAAGGATGTCCCTATTTTCATATGAGGAATGTTGGAGGGTATGCGTTTCTATTTTAAAATGTAAAAGACTATTAACATTTTTTTAAAGTTAACAAAACATATTGACTGCCTTTATCATATATTTCAGCCATTAGTAACCCTCCCTGGGATCACTTGTTGATGAAAAGTGAGATAGATATGCAATATCTATCTATCTATCTATCTATCTATCTATCTATCTATCTGTGTATCTATCTATCTGTGTATCTATCTATCTGTCATCAATCTATCTATCTATTGTTACATTGAAGATGCTTGCCAATTACTCCAGACTCAAAATCTCAAGATCCAGGAGAGAGTTCTGTTCTTTGAAGACAGTCATCCCTGCCGAGATTATTTTATTTCCCCATCAGAGCTGTACTGATCTTTGTTTCTTCTCTAGTACAGTTTCAGCAGGAACTCTATTGCCAATGCAGAAGCCCACTGAGTAAACTATGGAAAGGAACTAGCAGCATCAGCATGACTGCAAAGCAGGATTAAGACCAATGGAAGAGCTGCACCGGAAGAGTGAATAACAAAGCTTGCTCTCCATCACAATAAATCTTCTAAAACTCAGGCAAGGAGGGGAAAAACAAGGAAAAAATATTCTTATGGCATTTAGAAGACTAAAACTGTTTAACTGTTTTTAATTGTCCTTTTTAACTGGCTTGTTTTATTGTACATTTTAATTAAGGGTGTTTAAATGCTTTGGTGGAATTGTTATTGTGTGCAGATTGTACTTTAAGAACAACAATTTAAAATGTTTATTTGGAAAATGCAGCAAATTTCCCCCAATTAAACTAAATTAAACATAAGTCAGTGCCAATCTTTCCTTTCCCCGCACATCAGAGTACACCATGCCTTTGTTAAGATACGTTTTCTGAGACAGAAGTATGCCTATGTCTTTCTTCAACAGTACAACTGGTTCATCTGTTGCACATAGGGGCTGCCAAGGAGCAACAGTCTACTGTCCCAGACAGAACGTCCTTTTTCCTTCTCCTTTAGCACACACATGAGCAATAAGGAAAGATGGAAGCTCTGTTTTGGGAGTGGTGCAAATGAAGGCAGGGTACCAAATGCATCTATAATACTGCAAAGCGATCCAATGGATAACAAGAAGATCCATTTCTATTGTACAGTCTTTGTATTTTATTGTAGCATTTATATATGTTATATAATTGTCTTTTGTATATGTACCCACACATCTTCCCCTTATCACATAATGTAAAGGGATTATGGCACTTCAAAAACAAAAACAAAATCCAATACAGTGGTACCTCTGGTTGCGAACGGGATCCGTTCCGGAGGCCCGTTCACAACCTGAAAAGAATGCAACCTGTGCCTGCTTGGGTCGCAATTCACCGCTTCTGCGCATGTGCATGATGTCATTTTGTGCATCTGTGCATGCGCAAGTGGCAAAACCTGGAAGTAACTCTTTCTGCTACTTCAGGGTTGCTGCGGGACGCAACCTGAAAAAACATATGATGAAGCAATCGCAACACGAGGTATGACTGTACTGTCCGTTTCTTTTCATATGTCCCAGAAATCTCATTACCTTTTTCATTCCATGGCCCCACTGTTTAGAAGTGCATGTTCTTTCTACCACTTATAAACATTTTACAGTAGTAATAATAGTATGAGAAATCAGCTCCTCTGGTACAATGATAGTATGATAGTATGATTAAGATATCATAGAATCATAGAATTGTAGCATTGGAAGACTCTGAGGGTCATCTAGTCCAACCCCCTGCAATGCAGGAATCTCAGCTAAAGCATCCATGACAGATGACCATCCAACCTCTGCTTAAAAACCGCCCAGGAAGGAGAGTCCACCACTTCTCGTGGGAGCCTGTTCCACTGCTGAACAGCTCTTACTGCCAGGAAGTTTTTCCTGATGTTCTGTCGGAAAATCCTTTCTTGTAACTTGAATCCATTCATTCGGGAATCTTTAACCCACCTTTCCACTTTATTTTTTACAACACTCAAGGTGGCATGATGTGAAGGAAATTTGTACACCTTTGAAGAGTCATTTATTTGATCCTTCATGAATGCACAAGCTTTTCAGCTGCACATATAATTTCACTCTTTTTAATTATGCAATTTTGCAGATGAGCAAGGTCAGGATTCGACGGTGATTACCATAGCATTTTGCAAAGCATTCTTTTGCAAAGTAAGGCAAATTATTTGTAAAGTAAAGCAAATTATTATCAAAAGAGTTGAGAGCTGTTGAGTACACAGTTTGCCATAAAGAATCTAAACGAGGCCAAAATGTTTAATTGAGTACATTGTGGTGGCAAAGTGAGAGGCACAGAGTCTAATAGTGTAAACCTATATCAGCTTAATGGGTAATAAACTGTATCGAATTCAACATGGCTTCCTTTTGCACAGATAGGTACAGGTTTGTGTTGTAGTATCATGTTTTCTTGTTCTGTATAGATTTCAAGAGCATTTTGTATGTGTGTTTGATTATGTGCATTAGCAGTACTAAGCAAATTTACCAGGATGTAAGTTACACTGCACATAGGCTAAAATTACATGTCCCCAGGAGATCCTTCAGTTTCATCCATGAGTGAGGCATAGGCCCATAGACATGCCCTGCCCCAATGAGCCTGGGCATGGGGGCTCCTCATCAGACATCAGACAGGAATGTATAAAGATTTTTTTAATGGACATGCAGGCAAAAGGAAGAAGGGGCTGTCAAGTTGGCTCTTTCCCCCATTGGCCACTTTGGGGTTCAAAATCATTCCTTTGCCCCCAAGTTGCTTTACCAAGAATGGGGAAAGAAAGTACCAGGACTTTGAATTAATTAATGAATAAACACAGAGAATTTTTCAAGATGCTGTACCCATGATGCATAGGGTCACAATGCAGTAAACATTAAAATTGGAGGAAAAGGAGAAAGGAAGAGGGAAACAAGCAACTTGGGATTCCAAATTGCAATACTGAGTTATAAAATGCCAGTATGGCCAATGGGAACTGTACTCCATCAGCATAAGGGCAACCACAAGTTGCCAACTCCTATGCTCTTCCACTGTATTTTATTCCATCAAGACCTCATAGAGTTTCCTTCATGGTATGTTTTTATGCTGCTGCTATCTTTAAGTAGTTCTTAAGAACATTTCTGTGATTTACTGACACCAATTGTTTTATGATTGTGTGTTTTCACGTCTGCTGTGAGCCAGCGTGAACATTTCATTTCATAGAAAGGTGGAATATAAGGATAGAGAAAGGAAAGATTGAGAGAATTCAAATCAGCACCATATTCAAGGATGTGTTCCTACAGAGATGTATGCATTCCTCTCAAATCAACGAGTTATTGAATGTTTCTTTTGGAGAAAAAAGGAGAATTGGAAGCTGGCTTTTCCTGACTCCACTCGTCCATCTAGCTCAGGATTGCCCACTCTGACTGGTAACACTTTTCCAGGGTATCAAGCAAGAGTTTCTCCCAATCCTACTTGGAAACACATCAGGGATTGAACTTGGGACCATTGCATGCAAGATAGATGCTTTGTCACCGAGTTCCACTGCTTTCTCAAGACATTTAATATTAAATCAATAAAACACAAGTCAAAATTTCAATTTATTGTTTAGAATATATTACTTTAAAAAACGAGCTGCTGGAATTATGCATGGGATATTATGTAAGGAATACTAGTCCTCTCCACTTCCCTTTCAACAGTAGATCCGATTCTGAGAAAAGCAAATGATCAGTTTGTGTATGGAGATGCCACCAAATTTCAGATAAGATGGAATGTGGTGGTAGATTGTCAGATCAATCCTGGAGAATGAGAAACCAAATTCACCACCTTAGGGCTAACACAAGAGACCTATACATAGTTTTGAGTGGAGGTACATCGATGTGAGTCAATTATATCATCCAATACAGCAAGGGCAGAAGCTCTTGGTAATTCCAGGCTCTGACTATAGTTCTGGAATTATTTATACACTCAACTTGGAAGTTTATCTGGAAATTCAGGAAATGAAATTCTCATCAAATTCATTTGTGCAGAACCACATTGTTTCATTCATTCCAATAGGTGTCCCAACTTGTGAATTGCCTTGGCTTCATTGTAAACAAAGATAATCCATTTAATTTTCATTTCGACACATCTTTGGCTTTAAGGCTTCTTGTACTTGGCCTGACCTTATCAAATGACCTACCTTCCTCCTTTCCAGTAACTTGAGGGTATTCATTGCCCGTAGGCATTGTCTCAGCTCCACACCGGGCTAAGCTGTGGCAGATCTGGCTTTCTTTCAGCATTTTAATAGTATCTATTGCAAAACCTTGCGTTTTTCTTTTATATAGCTAGAGGGCCTGTCAGGCTGATGAGTGTTTGCTACATTTTAGGCTCTTAACTAGATTTCTCTTGCATGTTTTACCATTTACCTCTGCTGCTAACTTCTCTTAGGTTCATATAATGTGTCCCTCTAGGGGATCTCAAGTGCTCTATTTTAATGGCTTGACTCCAATGAGCAGAACCCATGTGGATTTATAAATTATAGTACAACTATAAAATACCATAAATGGCTGAGCAGGACTAATCCTTTGTGGTCAGGTGGGAACACTTCTGCTCTTGTTGCTGCAGTAAGAGGTTATTGCTAGAGGGTGTTTTTTAAAAAAGGAAAGTCCACACTAAAAACACTTAAATAAGATATAAGAAGAAGAAGAGAGTTTGGATTTGATATCCCGCTTTATCACTACCCGAAGGAGTCTCAAAGCGGTTAACATTCTCCTTTCCATTTCTCCCCTGCAGCAAACACTCTGTGAGGTGAGTGGGGCTGAGAGACTTCAGAGAAGCGTGACTGGCCCAAGGTCACCCAGCAGCTGCATGTGGACGAGCAGAGATGCGAACCCGGTTCACCAGATTACGAGTCTACCGCTCTTAACCACTACACCACACTATAAATTTATATGGACATTTCAACAACTTTAAACCCATAGAATCAGAGTTTTAAGAACTCCCCTTCATGTTTATATCAAGTGAAAGGGGACTCTGGGCACTGAAAGTGCTGGAGATGATGGGAGATGATGGGTTTGGAATGCCTTCTAGTGACAACGTGTCAGCCAGCTGCTACTGCAGCTCTGCCTGCTCCTCCTCTCCCATTATTTCCCAACATTCCCCCCTCATTTGCCTCTGAGCTGTGACCTCCCACAAACCACTGTTGTAAATCTTTACTGTCTTCGTCTTCCTCCTCCCTGGAAGGGTTAGGATGGGGAGGTGGTCTCCACCACTCCTCCTCTAACCAGCCCCTGACAGTCCCATATATTGTGTGGCTTTCCTGGCTCTGTTCCAAATATCCATGTTTTGCATGCAGGCGTCTGGTGTTGAGAACCTTATGTGCACCATTCTGTTGCGTAAACCTGACTTCCAGATATTGATAATTCCAGATTGTGCAGAGATCAACAGTACATGCATTTGGGCTGAATGGAATTGGGCTGATTTGTGCCCAATTTGTGCCCACAGTGGGGATTTGTGCCCATTTGTGCCCACAGAGTGGATCGGGTTGTCCCCAATTGATCTGTAGTGATTTGTAGTTCCAAACAGTCTTTCAGAAAGCCAGAGAGACAGTCTCCAAAATGTTGCGATAATTAACTACAACACCATATAAGAAGAAAACCAGAGTGTGGAGAGGAGAGGAGCTAAAGGAGGCGTAGAATGATCTCACTCCACCCAACATTTTCAAATTGTGGTGTTTGCAGGGGTGAAGTCTTAAACGGCTTTTTAAATGCTGTCTCTTAGCAAGTGTTTGGTGGAATTGGCTGGCATTTGTTCAACTTCTCTTTGTTTTCTATCCTTTCCCAACCAATCCCAGTTTCATTCACATTTTTATTTATTTTTAACAAAACATATTTATCTTAGCATTCACCCACCTCCAATTGTTGCTCTATCAAGCAGTATATAAATTTTATGAAATAAATGAAAACAAATACTTTAAAAGGGAGGGGGCTGCCTTAGCTATACTAGAATATAGCCTCTCACAATAATGCTTTGTTTGGGGCTTTAGAATTCTTTTAAAATACAGTATTTCTCTTCCATTTACCCCTTTTTTCTATCTTAATGTGTGGAAATTTGGAAGTTTATTTCCTAATTGATTTGTTGTCCCAATTCAATACAGTGGTACCTTGGGTTACAGACGCTTCAGGTTACAGACGCTTCAGGTTACAGACTCTGCTAACCCAGAAATAGTACCTTGGGTTAAGAACTTTGCTTCAGGTTGAGAATAGAAATTGCACAGCAGCGGTGCAGTGGCGGCGGGAGGCTCCATTAGCTAAAGTGGTACCTCAGGTTGAGAACAGTTTCAGGTTAAGAACGGACGTCCTCAACAAATTAAGTTCTTAACCCGAGGTACCACTGTATATATTCCAGGATTCAGTAGTTCCAGTGTACTTCCCCTAAATCACTGGGTTGCTGAAAATGGCTTTGGCAAATTTTGCTCCATATGAGATCTAAATAATTTTAACTAAAGCAAACAAAGCAAAATAACCTCCATATGGTTGACCCTGAGCTCATTCAAGGAAGCAAGGAACACAAATGTGAGAAATAAATGATCTCTAGTGATGCACAACTCAGTTTATAATGAGCAAGTGAGTAGCAATGTAATGTGTATGACCTTTTTCTAGGGGGAACTATCTGCTGAATATTCTATATGAGAGCTCAAAAACAGCTGCTCTCCATGTTGTGTCAGCAATGCAAGAATAGCTCAATGTGTTTCAATGGTGAGGAAGTCCTTCCATTAGTACACATTGCACACTTCTGCTCCCTTTGTAAGTGTCTTGTCTGTGAGCCCTTTGATGATGGGGGTGATTTTGCTATCTTCCCCACTGCTGCCACTCTAAACGATGGAAATATTATTTGATGTCCTAGCACAATTCCAAGATTCATTCTCAAATTACATGTAGTGGTTACTTTCAACACCATCCTTGGTGGCTTCTGCATGGTGACAAAAATATATATAAAAGAGGAATTGTTATTAATCAAGTTGGATACCCGCAGCACTCTCCAACATTTCACCAATGAACATATGGGATTAATAGGAACATAATCCAGACTAAAAAGGAAATGATCATCTGCACCTGATTACAAACAGCCAAAGCAAATGAGGCAAGCCAGAGATTACCATGCACATCAAATAGCCATTTTATACATACAAGATGTTCTGAAGGCACCCACAATTTGGTTCAATTTGGTTCTTTTGCAGGGGGGTGGACTGGATAACCCTTGGGATCCCTTATTTCCATTTAGTTCATTTTATATCTTCAGAGGATCCCAACTGGGTCATGGTCCCAGCACTCCTGTGGGCAAATTAACGAGACCTAAGGAGTGCCTGATAGATGCCATGCTCTCAAAATATTGCTCTATCATGAACCAATGACCCATAGAACACCATCTGTCTGCCTCATACACACCCACCCATCTTTATCCATTAGAAACAGGGCTCAATCATTTCAAATCTGCATCAGTACTTTCAAAATGGCAGCTTGTCTCTCATAATCCCTGGGTCAGGGGATGTGGTGGCAGCAGCAGCAGCAAGGTCTTCCTCTTTTCTTTCTTTCCCATATTACTTCCTCATCTTCCTTCACTTTCACAGAACACTCTATCCTTTTCTTCTCCCATGATTCCGTCTTTGCAACCTCCCAGGGAAACAATCTTAAAAGTCATAGTCAAAATTGCAAGGCTTAATTAGAAAGGAAAATTGAATATACAGAGAATGATCTGAATTATGCTCCCATAATCTGATTTCTTCTTACCTTATATAATATTTCTGCTTTGTTTTCTTCTGCAGTTTAATATTCTGGTATTGCTTGGGTCAGACTGACACTTAGGAGTAAACAAAGTGAAAATATAATGAGTCCTGAGAGGCAGTGAGGGCTGCTGCTGCTGCGGTTCTCTTCATGTACTCCCCCAAACCAGTTAGTTATTTAAAATAAAAGCACAAAAGCTGCTGTGCGTGCTCTCTCTCTCTTTCACACACACACACAAACACACACACAAACTTACTTTCTACTCTTTTTCATGTCCATGTACTTTCTTACAAAAAAGTAACATTCCATTTTTTAAAAATGATTTGGCATGCCTAGAAGTACATGTTCCCACATACCATGGCTATCAGATCCTGTAACACTTTTAGCACTTACTGCAAGGAGAAATGGACTTTACACAACAACATTATACAAAGGAGAGGGGGGACATACCTTTGGGGTTTTGTTTAGGAACAAGAAAATCCATGGATGATTCATAAGATCTCCTTGGCCTCATTTTTTTCCCTTGGCAATCTCTACTATCTTTGTTTTCTTCTACCTATTTTTCCCAACAAAAAAAGTATGAGAACAGAATGTTTTGAGAAAGCATCCTGCTCTTTACCTCTCTAACCCCTGAAGCTGAAGAAGAGAATAGAAAACAAAAAAGAAATGTAACGTTGTGCCATTGTTGTTTCCTATCATTTTGTCTACTTCAGTGTATGTGCCTAACAACACAATGCACAAAACTGAAAAGAAAAGAGAAAAGAAAAGAAAAAGAAGCTTAATATTCCATTCAAGCACTTGTAGTGCATCTTGAAAGTACTCTGGAGCTAAAAAAGAAAAAGCATCAAGATTTCATCGTAAGAGGCTCCTTGTTTACAAAATTGCCAGGAACTTTCACATTCCCAGACTTTATAGCTAAGAAGCACTCTTCATTGCTGTCATTTCTCTGGGTTGCTTCTTTGGGTCATGTTACAATGCACAGAACAATCATACAGCACAGTCCTATACATTGCAACTCAGAAGCTCAAAACTCAGTGTCTTGGGCTTCAGTCTTAAAACACACTTACTAGAAGAGTAGAGAGTAAGCAAAACTTCTTCCAAGTAAACATGCCAATGATTGTGCTATTGGGTTTTTAAAAAGCATATCTATTCCACCTTTCCAAAACCTTAATGTGGTCTAAAAATAATAATACCTGCATTGTAATTCTGCTAGTCTTGCAAGACCTCGCTCCTTGCTTGTCTGCTCCCTTCCACCTGACCTGCAAAGACCTTGACCGTCTCCAGCTACAAAGGCTACTTCTGCTGTCTAGGATATCTAGAGACAATCGGGGTGGGCTATTGATTGGGGTTTTTCCTGGGACAAGATTTACTTCAGGAAATGTAATATTTTTGCTGTTAATCTGGGTAATGTGATTGTCAGACCTTATTATGAATATTCAGTGGATTTGTTAGTGTCGACCGTATTATGAATATTCAGTGGATTGTTTAATTTCACTGTATCTTTGTTAGTGTGAGATATTTTCATTAGTTCATTGTTTATGTGACTACTTAAATTCCATTATATCTTGTAACTGTTACAGAATTGTGTAAAATGTTATGACATTGTGAGACCTCTTGGAACATGGTTTATTGTGGAAAGGTAGCATGTAAATTGATGGTGGTGAATATATATTGCAACAAAGGAACAAACTCATTCCCAGCTCCCCCACCTGCTACCTCCCAAAGCTTACCAAAAAGTTCCTAGCAGTTCTCAAAACTGTTTGGATTTCATACTGAATTTTGAAATGCCCTGGCAACAGCAGAGGTGGGTGAGTGAGCACATAAACATTAGCTGTTACCTTCTTAAAGTTCAACAATGCTGCAGTGGTATGACATTTGTGAATAGGAAAGAATGATCCAGAGATTTTGGACTTTACTTTAGGAGTTCATTACTTGCTTTTTGCTGTAATGGTTTTTATCCTCCAATGCCCGCTCCAGTGCCTGAGTTGTAAAGATCCTGAACTTCTGCATGAAGGGCAATTATGGTGTTTCCTCCCTACATCTCTGGTCAGAAGCTTCATGAAAATAAACCAAAATGCTATGATCACTTTGACACAGCCTTAAATGTAAATGGACATGCCTCATCTTACCTCTCCCCACCGCCGCCCGCCAAATGCAGCCATGACGCCAAACCCTCATTGCTTGTTTACTAAAAGAGCCTGCTAAATATAATTTCGTACCATTATGCATTGATTGCCACATTCTATTTCTAGAAGATTGCTGTACTAACCATGCCACATATCACTGTTTCCATCAAGCACTTAGGGATTTAGAAACTGCAAACTCTAAAGAGGTAGAATGTAAACATTCACCATCGCTGTCATTATAAAACTCCCAGTGCTGTTCACACTTGATGAATCACTTTTTGCAGATAAATACCGGGCATGTTTGCTGCTAGCTATGATGATTAAAAGTGTTGCTTTCTTCAGTTATACTCCCTCTGCAGAAACAGCGACAACACCCCAAAACAAAACTAAATCTTTCAAATACTCTATTAAGCAAGAATTCAAACACATCTTATCTTTTCTTGGTGAGTTAATGAGGCACCATTTTGTTACGTCCACATAACAGATTCATATCATCTGAATCGACGACAATACCATGGTCAGATTTTAGGCAAGACCTTCATTCTATTTGCAGCTTTTCTTTATTAAATCTGACCTTTGGAGGTCCAGGTCTATCAGGTACCAAACAAGTGGTTCCAGGGCCCCATGAAAGCAATCTAGAGAGCCACCTTGTCAGATGCCATGCAGTCAGTACAGATGGGCAAACTCCCCTCAGCTCACCCTAAGCATCTTTGTTTCAAAAAAGATAAAGCTTTCTGAGTAAATTCTTTCTTAAAAACCACAATATTTAGAGTCTTTCATAAGAAAGCTAAAAGAAACCCCACAAATAGATAAGGAACCACTTCGCTCTTCTGCCAGTACACAAATCCCTTCACAGTCCCGAAAGGAAAGAGTAACCTGCATGGGGATCGCTTGTGAGAGCTAGGAAAGTCCCTTCACCTGTCTCCTGTCCTAAAGGGAAATAAAGCTTTGTGCATAGTGGGGCTTTGTGCTGCTTCCTATCAGCAGCAAAACTATCTGCCCAGGGCATGGTTGTAGCCTCTGCTGCAGAGGAGGCCCCCACCCAGTGCTTCTGGGAAGCCCAGCCAGATGGGCAGGGTATAAATAAAATTATTATTACTCCTTTCCTCTGGCAGAAACTGGCACAGAGATGAATATGCACCATCCAGTGCAGGCTGGTCCATTAAGGTGAATGAGACACCGCCCCACCAAACTTTGTTCTCAGCCAGCCCCACTTTCCTGCCTTCTTACTCCAGAGGGCTAGGATGCTTTCAGTTTCTTCCTTCCCAGTCTCAGTGTTGCTTTTGTATACATCAACAGAGAGGAAGATGGGGAGGGGAACATACACACCAGCTCCCAGGGACCAAGGCAATTGAGGGGGGGGGGCTGGTTCCTTGCAAGTCACATGTGTCATTTCAAGATGTCACATCAGGTCCCCTCAATCAACTTGAGAAGACAGAATGTTGGGGGGGGGGTGGAACGGATGACAAGAATTAGTTGTTTTTACATGTCATCTGTCAATCTGATCCCAATAGGCACCAGTTTCCACTGACATCATCCTCATCTGCCAAAGCAACAACATGGTGAGGATAGGTAGGAATGCAGCCTTTGAGTTTATGGATAGTACTTCCCTTGGAAAAGAAGACTTTGTTTAGGTGATGCTTGAGATAAAATGTTAATACAGAATAATTAATTTCCTCTTTCACAAAGAATCTTAATAAAGTTTTAAAGACAAGCAATAAGAAGCGAAAGAGAATTTCCCACAGAGAACATTTCCTCTCTAGTGGCCTTTCAAAGGTTATTGGTAGCTTAGCTGTTCAAAATGCGCACAACTGCATAAATGGCAAAGTGAAATTGAGTCAGACAGGCAACAATAATATTTAGCAAATTATTGGTAATATGAACTGGTTTTATTTCGCCTGCTTGAGAAAATGGAACTGCTGATGCAAACATCATTCGCAAATTAAAAACTTAAAGGGGGAAATTAGTGATGAAAGAAGTGTTCGATAAAATGTCTTGTGGAAGGAAGCCATTTACAGCGTATAATGGGCAGCCTCCCATATGACAGTTCCCTTTCCCAGAAACCCCCACCCCCTACCCCATCTACACTAATTACACACCTGTATTGTGGCAATGTAGGGACACGGGTGGCGCTGTGGGTAAAAGCCTCAGCGCCTAGGGCTTGCCAATCGAAAGGTTGGCGGTTCAAATCCCCGCGGCGGGGTGCGCTTCCGTTGCTCGGTCCCAGCGCCTGCCAACCTAGCAGTTCGAAAGCACCCCCGGGTGCAAGTAGATAAATAGGGACCGCTTACTGGCGGGAAGGTAAACAGCATTTCCGTGTGCTGCGCTGGCTCGCCAGATGCAGCTTTGTCACGCTGGCCACATGACCCGGAAGTGTCTTCGGACAGCGCTGCCCCCCGGCCTCTTAAGTGAGATGGGCGCACAACCCTAGAGTCTGTCAAGACTGGCCCGTACGGGCAGGGGTACCTTTACCTTTTTATTGTGGCAATGTGCATATTTCTTAGCCAAAGGGGAAATGTTGCATGTTGCATGCAAAGATGCAAAGGCTTGGGACTTGGAAGTCACTCACATTCCTATTCCCTCTTGGATCTTTGTTTCTTGGGTTCGGGACTTCCATGCCCCATCTCCTGCCACACATCACCTTCATATCATTTACAGCTCCTCTCATGATGAGTTGGAAGGCAAAGATCTGATTATGCGGGGGACTAAGTCACACAGGGAGCCTGCAGCTGGACAAAAATGCCCATTTGCCACACTTCAAAGCTTCACCCTCAAGCGACAGAGGGCTGTAGACTGGATGAAAGCTGGACAGGGCTTTGAGACTTCCCTATATAAGTCTCAGGTTTATATAGCCAAATGTTTTATTTGTTATTATATAAAAATGATGTTATGCTGGTAAATATTTGTAAAATCCAATAAAAATTAGAATGAAAGAAAGAAAGAAAGAAAGAAAGAAAGAAAGAAAGAAAGAAAGAAAGAAAGAAAGAAAGCTGGGCAGGGCAGGACTTCTCCTTGCTTCAGCCTTGAGCATCTCATGTCATCGGTTTATTTATATGCTTCTCCACAAATTTGTGCCCAAAGTGGCTCACAACATATCAAATGAACAATAATAGGCCTGCTTTCTGAAGAAATTGCTGTCCTGCTCAGCTGAATGGAATTTGTTAAAATTTACTCTGTCCTTCAACCAAACATGGTTTCTAAAAGCTGCAAAAGGCAACAGGAATTGGAAACAACGAAAATGAAACAGAAAGGAGAGAGTAGTACTTACCACCAAAAGAACACAACAGACTTCCTCCAGCACCCAGGAAATAACAGTGGTGGTACCTAGGAATGTGATTCCATAACCAGAGCAAAACTGCAGAAAACACTCTTAACTCCTGTAAGCATGTTTCTAACCTCCAAAGAGAGAGCATCGACTCCAGTAAAACTATAGGCTGTGTTCTTATGTATGCTTATCTCTAAGTAAGCCACAAGTCTTATGCACACTTGCATAGAAATCTATATTTACTTAACTTCCCATTAAACATGGGAAACTACATATGTTGGCCATTTGTTTGGAATGTCAAGTTAATACACAATGTTCAAGGAAAACATTGTAAGTTTTAACCAGGTGGTGGAGGAGATATCTTTATAAGCGGACTTCAGTTCTTTTTGAGACATGGTTAGATTCCACTTATGATAAAGGCACAGCTTGGATTTATAACCTACCATAAAATCATACTAGAGACTAAATCGTTATTCATTACCACAGGACACTCAGTAATTTATTATGGAATCTTGAAGAATATGTTTGGATTTCCAGGCCATCCACCATCAACATCATACATACATGTCATTGTAATGCCACAAGCTCTTTCTGTATCTTGAAATAAAGAAGGATTCTGTGAAATTACAGACACTTTGTGGTAACCACAGACTACATTCTTATTTCAGGGGCTGCTCTTTTGCTTAAAATTGTTCTCCCACTGTTTTTTCCTTTCCATGAGATATCAGTTGCACATCTGCAGGGCAAATGAGGACCAGTACAGAAGCTGGTTTGTTCCTTAGGGAAATGCTTTATGACTGCCTTCTGTTAATTTCCTTTATTGCTAATTTAAAAGAGTAATGACAAAGTAGATGTTTCCCATTCTCTAGCTCAAACTATTCATTTCAATCAGTGGTTAAGAGGGATTTAATTTCAGATGTTTCATTAATCCATTCAGAGTAGAATGGTTTGATTTGATTATTTTTTTTTAATCTACAAGGATTACATTGTAACAATCCATGGGGATAGAGTGAAAGCATGCACTGTTACACTGCAGAGTAGTCATGTGCAGTGTGTTTAAAGTGACCATTAAGTTTATGAAGCAAGGTAGGGTTTTTCCCATGTAGCCAGTCAAGGAACATTCCTAATTCACTTCTATTGTGAGGAAAGGGTTCTCATATGCACTGAGCATCCCCCAGCATTGTAGCAACCACTCAGAGCTTAATGAACAGTACAGTGGAGATCTGTATGTGCAGTGGACCCAATGACTAGTCTGCAGGGGGAAATGTTATGAAAACTACTGTGAATCAAATGATGATATTCAACTAAGTTTTACACAGAGCAGACCCACTGAAATTCATACACTAAGTAAAACTTGGTTGAATACCACCCAAAGTGTCTTATTTGTTGTGTTGTTATCTTCTCTGACAGGATACACATCAACTTCTGGACAAATACAGTTGTGAAACATGACTTCTATAGCTGATCTCTAACATTATTATAATTCTGCTCTAGTGAATTCAAGGAGTCTGGCTTCTCATCAAATCAGACACTTTCCAAAGAAATAAAAACAGGTATACGCAAAGGGGAATATTCATCTGCCAGTATTTTGAAGAAACCCTTTGGTCATATGTCAACAAGCAGTTTAAGTTTCATCCTGTGCTCTCATATTTCAAAGCTTCCTCATCTTGTTGAACTATAAGAATATCCTTCAGCCATCTTAACTGTAATTGCAGGAAAGAGGAGCCAGTTAATTGATTGCCTTTAAACAATTAGTACATTCCTATATTTTTTTCATTCCTGTTACAACTTACATTAATTATTGAAATATTAAAGATGGCATGCCATAATCAAATGTTAATTTTAGCACCTGCGGAGACTGACATTCTAAATGAAATTGAAGGGCAGGGAGAATTTGCTCAAAAACAATCTGATCACAACTACAGACATCAAATTTACAGTTCCATAATTTTAAGCTAAGATTTGGGACTAGTGTTTCTTTCTTGTTGGTCCTATGGGAGAGAGGTTAAAAATAATAAAGCTTTCTTCAGCTATGTTTGAAGTAAGAGGAAGAACAAGCAAATAGTAGGTCCTCTGCATGGAGAAGATGAAGAACTGCTATTGCTGACAAAAGGCAGAACTGCTCAACACCTACTTTGCCTCTGTCTTCACCCAAAAGGAAACCTGTGTCCAACGTAGTGATAACAGAATAAATGATGCAAAGAGGGAGCTGAAGGCCAAGATGGGAAAAGATGAACACCTTGCTGGTAAGTTGATTGTCTTAGAGCAGGTATAGAGAACCTCCAGTTCCTTGCAAGCTGGGATTGGTTCCATTCAGGAGGCCCCAATGAGAGTTCCCAAGCAAAACCACTCCCTGCTGAATTCAAGACCCATTGGAATCAGTTCCACTCAGAAGCTCTGATAAAAGACAGCGTAACTGAAGCAAGCATGAGACATGCTGGCAAGTCACTTTTCCTTTGTATTGACTCTGCTGCACATTCTTCAATCAAGCAGAGGTTCTATGACAGGAAAGTGCAGGAAAGTACATTTTATCATCATCTATCTGTTAGGACTTTCAGGTATTTCACTGGCCACTTTTGGCAGCTGCTGGGATCCACAAGGAACCTACCTATATTTTCACGAGCAAAGTAACATGTCAGCCTGAAGGATATTTTGGGCTCCAGTAAGAGGTTTCTTCATTATCCATTTACAATTTCTCTCTGCACAATGTTGCACATTTGCTATAAAACTTTAAACTTGCAAATACATGAAAAACTGATGAGCTTTTCCCATCTTTTCTTTCCACCTTAGTTTGTGGCAATGTAAAAAGGAAAAAAAGCCATTTAGGTCAACATACTGTATCCTAGATATTGTGCAATACTTTGAGCATTAAGACAGCAAAAAATCAATATGGTTTATACTGCAAGAAATCAAAAAGGGGCAATATCTTTCCAAGAATAGAATTCTCTGATGGACAAATTTTCCTTGCAGCTGCCCATCTGTTTGTGTAAAAGCCCATTATTTTTAGTTGTTCAGAAATGATAAAAGCCACCTCTGTATTTTTCCGCTGGCTGTATGTCTTCCTCTTGTCCAAAGACTCAACTTACAGACTGGCATTGCTAGCTAACCATCCAGGGATTGTAGAGTAAGGGGTCTAATTTGAATGAACATCCTGAGATTCTAAATGACATAATGCTCTCACAGACATATACATTCAAAGTTTCACATAACACTCTGTTGTAAATCACTTCATAAAAAATTCAAATAACAGAGTGATAGATTTCTTCCTGATAATAATAATAATAATAATAATAATAATAATAATAATAGGAAAATTAGTTGAGTCTTGGCTAAGCAGCTAAATGTTCTTTAAGATGATAGAGCTGGAAGTTTTTCTACTAGTGCCTAGGAGTCACTTCTCTCTTTATGGGGATGTTGACAAGTTGGAACGTTTCAGAGGAGGGAAATTGAGATGATCAAGAGTCTAGAAACCAAGCTTTATGAGGAATGGTGAATGAAGCTAGGTGTGTTTAGCCTGGAAAAGAGGAGACTGAGAGGAGATACGATAGCCATCTTCAAATATCTCAAGGACTGTCACATGGAAGAGGGAAGAAGCTTGTTTTCTCCTGCTCTGGAGGGTAGAACTCGAACCAATGGTTACAAGAAAGGAGATTCCAACTAAACATCAGGAAGAACTTTCTAGTGGTAAGAGATGTTTGACAATGGAACAGTCCCCCTTGGGAGGTTGTGGACTCTCCTTCATTGGAGATTTTAAAGCAGAGTTTGGATGGCCATCTGTCATGGATGCTTTAGCTGAGATTCCTGCATTGCAGGGGGTTGGAAGGGGGTTCCTTCCAACTTTACAATTATGTGATTCTATTGCATCCCCACATGGCTGGGGCTGTGTCTGATTATGAAAACTACAAGAGCAGGGCCGATTGCATGAGGCCTTTCCACAGAATTAGCACCCTGTTTCCCAGTGGTGTGCTGATTCTGTGAGAGAGACACAAGGAATCTGTCCTACCCCCACAGTTATTCATACCTCCCAACTGTTCCGTTTTAAGTAGGACATCCTGGCTTCTGTTTGTATCCCAGAATGTCCCATTTTTTGGTTCAGAGCTCTGGCACAAGTTCTTGTGACAGAGCACTGGACCAAAAGACACCTGCTCTGCTCATCAGCAGGGTTGCCCCAGAGTGCCTTCCATATCCTTCTGACTCACAGCAGAGCCCTAAGCATCACTGATAGATGAGTTGATGGGCTCTGGAGGGCTCTAGGGTTCTGGAGCTGGAGCTGGACAGCAGGCCAAGCCCTCTTCCCCTCCATAAGCTAGGTTTGAAATGTGGTCATAACCTGACATCACAATGGTACCAGGTGACTTGTTTTCACCCATGTGCTGCATGGTGCTTTGAAGTCCCAGTTTCAAAGCAATGCAGGGCTCCCTGCAAGGACTGACAACCAGCTGATCGTTGGTGCTTCCAGAGAGCCTTGTGCAGCACTTTGAAGCCCTGCAACCAGCTGAAAGTCAGGGTTTCAAAGCTTTCTTGACCCTGCTATGACTTTACCTTCCCTACACCTCAATATAGAATAAAGGATAAAGTTATTCCTACTCAGAGTGACTAAAGGCCACATAGGATGTCAGAGCTCCCCACAGCTGATATCATATATGATCCCAGGTGTGGGGTAAGTGGGTGTGGCTTGACCAGAATTGTGTCACAGACCAAATGAGAAGGCCTGCAAGTCAGATGTTCTCCACTCCTGCTGTAATAAAAGTTCATAGGGGAGGAGCAATGCTTTGCATACAGAGGGTCCCAAGGTCAACCCATGGGAATCTCTAAGAAGGGAAGGATAATGTTTCCTGTCTGAAACCCTATAAAGCTGCTACTGGTGGTCACCATAGCTGACACTTATCTAAGTGGTACAATGGTCTGACTGAGTATATGGCAACTTTCTGCTGTAAAAAAAGGCAAAGAATTATGTCATTCATGCAAGCAGGCTGCCGCATAGGAAAAGATGGACTAATCTTGTAAACATTAAAAAGTGTGCACTATACATTTTATCAAAGACTTACTGCATTTCAAATGCTAATAATATCAGCAGAGAAAAGGGATTTTGCAGATTTTAAGTACCAAGTTAAAGCAAAGCAGCTGGTAGGCTTTTTGTTTTATTTTTTTAAAAAAATACCCCAAGGCAATATATTAAGCTTTTAAGAATAGTGGGCTCTGTCTTGTCTTGGCATATAGAGGTAATTGGGCAAATATTTGTAGAGAAAAGGCATTAACAGTGTCAAAAATGATGACATTCTGAAATACAGAAAAGGAAGCTGAGCTGCATAGCTCAGAACAGCGGCAAGCTCACTTAATATGTTGTGCTGATGGTGGTCACTTCCAATTACGCTGATGAGCTAAATAAAAGCTAAATTTAAACAAATACATTCATGGTGTGCCCTTTGCTGTGTGCTCTCATAGGCTGATGTGATTTACAACTTCAGTACTTATCTGAGAACAGAATACATAGATCCAGTTGTACATTACGACCCTTGAGCTTTTGTTACACAATTAATTACTAGTTCATTGAAAACAATAAAGATAAGACCATCCCCAGTTGTTCTTCATTTTTTATTTTTTATTTTGAAGTTTAAGTTAAGGCCTAGTGCAAACAGTAGATTGAGTGGTTTGTGGTTTTGACTCAGACTTTGTTTTATTGCATATAACAGTCAAAAGCTCATTACAGTCATGTAGAATTAACTCCTCATGGGAGACACTGTAGTAATTCCATTACATTTGAAACTTACTCCTCCCCCCCCCCCCAAAAAAACCCTTTCAATTATTTTTCTGGCAAGAGAACTGTGAACCTTCTTTCCCTGGGTGCGTTTTGCATACAAAGGGCTCATGTTCTGTTGACTTTCAGTGGCATGATATGCTTGTAGCACCACCTCATAGCACACATTGCACAACAAGAGCTTCCAGAACCTTTACTCTCGGGGCAAAGAGATGAGTTTTGCAGTTCATTAACAGTAGAAGTGGTGCCTTGTGCAGCCTGTGGAATAGACTAGACTAGACTAGACTTTAAACAGCCAAAACAGCTGGTTGCCATGAAACCCATCAAGCAAAGACTTTGGCATGGCACTTAACTTTATTACTACTACAAGATGTCATCTGGTGTACAGAACATGTGTTTTAAGTCTTTAAAGGATACAGGTCTACGAATCTCTTCACGTGATATTCCTAGAAAAAGGAGCAGATGTTAGACAAAACCATTCTATATTTTTCAGTATGCTCTTTGCTCTTTTCTTCAGGGAATTGCCTGCATCGCAAACTCATATTCCACCCCTACCCCACCTGCTAGGTTACAGAGTTTATGTTTCTGGTCTGAAGACGAAAGGATGATGCAGGCCCATATCCATAATATTGTGGACATCCCCTTGTTTCTATTCCTCTCCATCCACAGTCTATGTGTCTTTCCATTTTGGGTATTCTCTCCAGCCTAAACAGTTCTTGTATGACCATTTCCACTGAGGCAGGCACATAGTGATCACCTGGCAGGTGCATCACCAGTGCCAGGGCTGGGCCCCTAAGGAGCCTGGGCATTGGCAGGAAGCTAGGCCATCAGGCAGAGAATAAATGGAGTGTTGCTACGTCTCTTGTTAGCCCAGTGGGTTGGATAAGATCCAGCTGATTACTATGGGGGTTAATGAGAAATAAAGGTGCACAGAGCAAGACTGGTGAGGGGTGTGGTCTAGGCAGACAGAGAGGCCTTGGGTCTGAGATTCCCCACCCTTGCTCTACCTCAAGAAGGCCCTCCATGAGAATCCATGCTTTGTTAATTGTTGAAAAGTCTAATTTTAAAAGGTAAATAAAATCTATTTCTTTTTTAAACCCAGTCTGATAATCTTCTGCAGGGTACTCCCATTTGGACACAGACCTTCAGATATTCACTTCAGTGGGGAGCACTGTTCCAGCCCCACATAATGTGTAGGAAGCTGGTCTTCCATTGAAATGAAGGGACAGTCCAAACATTCATCAGCATATGGTCATTGGAGCAACATGGTGTTGGGTTCTGCATCAGATTTAATTTCAGAATCTCCTCCAGGAAACAAGTGAGCACTATGGACTAATAAGGCAGGAAAAAGCTAATTGTGGAAGCTGGCCCATATGCAGCCATTTCAATACATTTTCTTCTACAGCTCTCCCTTTATGTTAGAAATGCTCTTTCCTAATATACACCCTCGAGCTAGAAAATCACGATGCCACATTAGTAAAGCTTGCTTCAGTTTCTTTCTGGCCTGTTCCTCCGCTACCAACATATAATAGACTTCCAGTGACAATGAACTCTGCCACAGGCTGGCTGCCACTCTCCCACCTGGGACCCCTGCTGTGCTTGCATGGTGGTATTAAAAGGTTAAGCACTAATCAGCACTGCAAACAACTCCTTTGTGCTGGACTGGTACCATTCTCTGAGGATTTGGTGCAATACAAAAGCCTAGATTAAACGACACATTCTACTGTGCATCTGCTTTCCCTGAAACTTCTGCCTTCAACGCAAATGCAAGCTGAGTGTTGATGGCTCTTGCATACCAGTCAGAAAAGACAAAGCAGATGAGAGATTATCTGCAGATTTCTTGAATACACAACACAAGATAGCTATTCTTCCTATAATCCATTTTTCAATAATATGCTTTCCTGTACAATGCTCATGTATATAGTGCTGTCATCATATGTAGCATTCTGTAAAGTTCCTTAAGCAAGTGGCAGCTTACGGCCAGAGCACCATGTCCCTAAATGACCCTGTAACCTACATTTTGACTCTGCAGGAGGCAACAGAGGGAGAGACAAAAGGAGATTGAAAGAACACGAACAAATGCAGTTACTTGTATTTATTGATTTATTTGATTGATTAGTTATATACCACTTCATGTTTCAACAGAATCATTTAGTGATTTACAAATCCCCCTCAAAATAAGAAATGCAAATTCCACATTCAACACCAAATACTACTCCTATTACTACTACTACTAATGGCTTCACATTTCATGTATCAATGTACAGAAGTAAAAAGAAAATCCATATACTAAACATCACAACACATCAAAATGCAACATCACTACAATGTATCATCATAAAAATGTCATAAATATTGCAAAATCGTTCACCTACACATTCACACTACACAAAATCTGCACAATCCACATACACAGTCATTCAACAATCTCCTTACACCCACCATATCACTCCATCCACTAAGTTCTCACTTTGATAAAGCGCTCAAACATTCAACTAACAGGAAAATAAGTCCACTAAATAAATACAAAAAGTCCAATAGCAGCATACAAACACCCGGACCCACACTAATTTCCTCTATATCTCTCACTTGAGACAGTTCAAGTACCTTCTCCTCTCATCTCACCTAGGGAGATGAAGTCCTTCTCCACAAGCAGCGTCTCATCCTATGGCCATAACCTACATGGCTCTTGGTTTCAAAAGAAAATTTAGAAAGTAACAATAGTCTCAAAATTGCATCAGCACAGATGAATGCTTTCAGCCCATAAGAATTCATAGCTCAGTGAATGTGTAGCAGAATCATGACCTTCCTGCTTATCAACCACAAATGATGTCCTCATGGTCTTGTGGATAAATGATGCATACATGGAGCTGCAATCAAGCAAGGATTTCCTCTCTGAGCTTTACCCAGACATTTGCAGAGCTTTACCTGGCATTAGCTTTACCTGGCATTGAGGGACGCGGGTGGTGCTGTGGATTAAACCACAGAGCCTAGGACTTGCCAATCAGAAGGTCAGTGGTTCGAATCCCCACAATGGGGTGAGCTCCCGTTGCTCGGTCCCTGCTCCTGCCAACCTAGCAGTTCGAAAGCACGTCAAAGTGCAAGTAGATAAATAGGCTCTGGCGGGAAGGTAACCAGCGTTTCCGTGCGCTGCTCTGGTTGGCCAGAAGCAGCTTAGTCATGCTGGCCACATGACCCGGAAGCCGTACGCCAGCTCCCTTGACCAATAAAGCGAGATGAGCGTCGCAACCCCAGAGTCAGCCACGACTTGACCTAATGGTCAGGGGTCCCTTTACCTTTACCTTTTTACCTGGCATTGAAGAAGGGAGAAGCCTTTTCTCCCATGGAAAGTTGTGTGTTCACAAAAGCCACTGCATGGATGCTGGAGGGCTAACGGAGTCAAAACCATCCTTTGATACATTTTGAAAACCAGCACCCTGAGCAGAGATTGCGTATACTGCAGTAAATGCACACAAGACTTTTCTTATAACTGAATGTAGTTTGGTTTCAAGGAGAAAGAAACCAAAAGGAAAGCCTTTTATTTCCATTTTTAAAATAAAATACTTGTTCACAACTTCTTTTGCACTCATTGCCCACTCCAACCAGGAGGCTTAGAGGGACTTGGGAAAAGCTGTCAGCAGGCTAGACTTTATGCTTAGCCTTTACACCTTCTATCACGAAGCTAAGTAAATCACTTGATCCATCATCTTAAAAATAAAGGGAACTGTTCTATGCCAGATTATCACCATTGTCATCCCTATCGCCATAGTAAATTACTACGCACACAGTAATTTACATGAGAAAGGGCACCAACTGGATTCCTTTTCTCATCTAAAGGTAAAGTGACTTTAGCAAATTAAGGGAGCTTCACACATTAAGCTTAGATCAAAACTATCATGTGATAAGAGATGAAATAATAGTGTTCCATGCATGCACCAGAGCATTTAATCAGCTCCCTTCTGACAACAGCATTTGTTCTTCCCAGTCGCAAACATAGGATGCTTAGCCTCCAAAAGGATACACTTGCCTTATTACCTGCATGCCTAATGGCCTAACTGCACATGACAGGGCCAAAGCAAATGGGAGCTGGATTAACCCTTCTCTTCCCCAGTCCTTTAAAAACGAAATGAAGAAATCCCAAAGCTGATATGAGTCCTAGAAAGGAAAGTTCAATTGCTAGTATCTGCTATAGGAATGTATTTTGGGGGACTGTAATGGATATGGTCAACCCTCTGCCAGCACAACATGGCTCCAATCCTGCTGGTGCCCCCTGATGTTGATAACTTAATAGTAACACAGGAAACTATCTTATACTGAGTCGGACCATTGCCTCATCTAATTCATTCTTGTCTGTACTGGCTGGCAGCAGCTCGCAAAAAGTTTCCTTCAGGAATCTTTCACAACCCTACCTGGAGATGCCAGGGACTGACTTTGGGATTTTCTGCATCTTCTCACCCACAGGCCTTTTCTCCTAATGTCCTGCTTGGCCCTCAGATGAACTTTGCATAGTCTTTCAAGATCTCTGGATTGCGGCATATTGTGGACCACAGAAAAGGTGTTATGGAACTACTTTAGGTTTAGTTTGAGATGAAACAAATAAGATTGTTTTCCATGTTAATCATAGACCTCTTTGAGCTAGAATCACAGACTTGTAGAGTTGGAAAGGACCACAAGCATTATCTCATACAACCCTCTGTGATGACAGGAATCTTTTTGCCCAATGTGAGGCTTGAATCCTCAACCCTGAGATAGAGAATCTCATGCTTTACCAATGACTGAACTTAAAAAATTTTACAGTGGTACCTTGGTTCTCAAACTAAATCCATTCTGGGAGGCCGTTTGACTCCCAAAACAGTTTGAAAACCAAGGCATGGCTTCCGATTGGCTGCAGGAGCTTCCCACACTCAATCAGAAGCTGTGGAAGCCGCGTCGGACATTCAGCTTCTGAAAAACGTTCACAAACTGGAATGTTCGGGAGCTGATTTGTTTGGGAGCCAAGCCATTTGAGTACCGAGATACCACTGTACTGACTCTCCAATGATGTTTAATTGCTGTCTTGAGCTGCATAAGGAAAAAATATTTAAGCACAATAGCATAATTTCTTGAAAGTGGGGTTATTTTCAGTGTATTACACCTGGTTAAATATACTGTAACCCATTCTGACTTCATACCCTGTAAGCATATTTATAGGAATGGTCAGGCCCACTGAAGTCTAGTCCTTTCCACTTCTGCATGGGGATGGGACTATGTCCATTTCGTCCAATTTCTCTGTGGATTTTTCAGGGGAAATCCTTTAAAATGTGAGGGCTGCAGCACTGCCTCTGTCCCTCTAAATGATATATCTTTTTCTTTTAAATTTTTGGAAAAGACATATTCCTGGAGTGTCTAGCCTCTAAGGCTCCATGCACTTTGAATGCAGTACAGCACAGATAGCCAATATGGTGCCCTCCAGCTGTTGTGCTTTCATGAGCCCAGCCATCATGGCCAGTGGTTAGAAATGATGAGAATTGTAGTCCAACATCTGGAGGGCCCAACATTGACTAGCCCTGCAATACACCCCTTTGAGTGACTGTAATTGATGACCTTCCATTACTCATGATCCATCTGGATTGAATCAGTTGGAGCTGAGTTTAAGAGATTCCCACCCACCCCCATTGCTACTTCTTTAAGTTCTATCATCAAGGTAAACACTTTCAGCGGTGTTTTTATTATAGATCTTTAAGATATGTATTTCTCTCTTATGTAGCTTGCACACTAAAATACAGGCACTGTCCATTTTCCTCCTCAGTCTAAATCCTGTTAGCCAAACTCAGTAATTATAAGAGACTTCTACAGCTAACAGTATATCAGCATTTTGTTCTCCCTTCCTCTTAGATAGTATAATTGTTGCACTCTTGCTTATGCAAGAGTGCATGAACTCCTTGGGATGAACTGACTCATTTCTAATACAGAAGTAGCTTACAGTACCATGGCTAATGCAGCTATGCTATATGAAGGTTTCTTCCCTCAAGGCTAGCAGATGAATTTTGTGTTCTGATATACATTGGCATTTACTCTATAGGGAAGCACTGTTTAGAAAGCATGAAAGGCAAGATAAAATAAAATAAAATCTCAGTTTGTCCACCCATTACAGATAAGAAATTATAAAGGGCATTGTTACCAGAATTTATTTCAGACACTTATACCCAATTTACCTTTTTGTATTAATAATACTTTATATTTCTATGGCAATGCATGTGCGTATTTAAGTACTGGAACAAGAAATTTTCTGTGCGTTAACATTTTGGTTTTAACGTAGTTCTGTTTGTTTCTGTTCATAGCAACTGTGTTATGTGTCAGGCCTGGTGTGGATGGATTTCATAACGCTCCATGGAAACAGAGGGGGTGGAGCTTGTTTTACAATCTGGATAGACTTTGGCTCTCAGTCCTTAATTTTTATAGGAAAGCTTTTCTATAGAAAAATGGGCTTCAGGCACAGGCTAGCTGTTAACAATGCAGAAAAAAACACCAGCAGAAAACAGAAAGGAAGATGGGTGATGGGTAAATCACCATATATATTAATAGTGGATGCATCTACCAGGATCCTAGCCAAAACAGGGCAACTGACAAGCAAGATGAAGGCACTTGCCTTTTGGGAGAACTCTAAGACTTACAAACAAAAGATCTGGAAGGGAGGCCTAAGGATGTCAACCCCGAACCAAACTGCATAGTGTGTGCTGAGAGTGTTCAGTAGACATAGAAAGCTGAGTATTTGCTGGAGGAATGAAAAAATGTGGGAGAAGAATAGAATGGAGCGTTGGGGAAGAGGCCATGACTGGCTGATTAGAATCCTAAACAGGAGCACTCCACACTGTAACATTTTGTAGCAGGTCACTCTTTCACAGACTCATTGGGAGTGGTCACTGTGGTGGTTCTGCAGTGGCACCCTCTTGACATCATCACTGCCACTTACTGAGGTGGGGGCAGCTCAGGGCAGATCACTGGTAAGATAAGGGCTATGTGGTTACATCAGTGGGTGTGCCTGTGCATTGGTAAGCAGCAATCATACTGGTGTCAATAGCACCACTCCACACTGACAGCTCCTGGTAGTAATGGGAAGTGTAGGCCATAAGCTTCATATGATGGCCAGATGGAGAGAAAGGAATCAGAGCTCTTTAGTCAGCTATTAGTTCAGGAAGCAAAGGGTGCATAATTCCATTGCCAGCTAAACAGGGGAAATAGAAATGATTTGCAGCCTGCCATAATCTGACTGCAGCAATGGATATGTTGGGGTGGTGGCACAGGGTGCTGAAGAGGTGACACTTACTGTGATAATTTCATTCTCATTTACCATGTCTGAAAATTGACTCATGTACAGCAGAGCAGTCTATAATCTTAAGCATGTCATTATAATTCACTAATCCCTTACTATTACTAGCGTTTCTGTAAGCTGTTCGACAGCCTGCAAGAAGAAGGGCAGAGAATTCTCTACCATCATGAGTTTAGCATACATTACTATTAGTCTAGGTGTCTTGCATTACTAGGGTTGAACCAAAGTGTGCTTCAAAAATGCCCCATTTTGGTACAAGGATTTGCCCATTCAGACTGAAGAATGCCTTACTCTGATCTGGCTTCATGATATCTTCAAATAACCAAATCTGATTGGCTATTTAACATTGTCAGGACATTTGCTTAGAATGTGGGAAACACTGGTATGTCATCATCATATTGCCTAAGTCAGTGGGCAACACTTTCAGGGGGGAAATCTGCTCACACCACACAATTTTTTTTATTGATAAGAAATACATTGGAAGACAAAACAAAAAAGAATTCATAGCAGTGCTTGATTTATAACACAGAACACAACTACATTATAATATGATCATGGGACACTGAGAAAATTTAAAACAATGCAGCTACATAAGAAGAAGAAAATATTGATACAATGCTATATAACATTGAAATGTTTCTTCAATTGTCCTCGAATCTTCTCTCCATACCTGAGATTATCTCCTGCCAGTGTGGCATGCCACACACTTTGAGAACGCTGGCCTAAGTGATCTTCGATGAATAGATGAGATTACTTCAGGGAGAAACCATTGCTGGATTTTTATTTTTATTTTTAATGACAACAAAGGTGCAAAATGGAAAAATAAGCATGCCAAAATGAAAACAATAACGGTGATACAGGGTGCGTGAAAGAGAGCAACAGAGAGAGTAAAGCCTGGAGAAAAAACTAAAGTTCATTTTATCATGCATGAATCTGAATTGTACAGGCACAAAAACTATGCCGTGGAGAAGAAAGGTCATATCTTGAACTAGATCAGTGTTATCACTTCAGCCCTAATACTCTGCATGATGTGAAAGGAGGACGGTGACAGATGATAGCAAATCTACTGAGTGCATGACTTGATAAGTGGAATGCTGAAATAATCATGCTGAGCTACAACCCTTTCTACAATCTGAGATGGCAAAGAAGAATTGTAAGTAAATTAATAGCAATTGTGGTGGACGAGAATGGCCCCATGAAAACAGTATGTCAGGTATCTCAAGGTTGATAGGTAGGATGCCATACATCTGCAATTTCCCAGACATAGATGTGATTCGCTATGGCAGCCCATATTGAAAGTGTTGACTTTTTTTTGACAAAAATACAACAATGGCAACTTAGGCAAAAAACCAAAAAACAAAACAAAACAACCTTAACAACTTTTGTGTCCAGATTTTCATGCAGACAAACATACAGTTTGCGTATTTCTCTTTGGCTATCTTCTGCCCCATGCATAGCCTACCAAAACTAGACCAAATGTCATTTTCACATCTTGCTTATCATCTGGTTAAGTGTTTAGTCCAAAATCTAGCACTACCTTCCAAGTAGCAGCACTTTGATACACACGAAAGTAAATGTGGCGTTTGCCTCCTAGGTGGGTCATAAGGAAAGGGTTAAATGAGTGTGAAGTGATTGGCCAGTGTGAACCCAAGGGGAGGAGTTAGAGTTAGAGTTGGAGTTGTGTGGAAGTCAGTTGGGAGCTGGAGAAGGAAGAGGGAGGATAAGTCTGTGGGTTGGTCTAGTTTTGATGTGAGAGAGTGAGAGCAACTGTTAGGAGGAGTCAGACAGACAGTTGGGATAATAAATTAGGAGTTATTAGGAAGGTATAGGCCAGTAAAGAAACTAAGATTAAGAAACTGACAAGAAAAATGATCTGAAACCATAAACTTGTTAATGCTTATAAAATAAACTTGCTTATTTGATTTAATGTTACCAGCTGTCTGGACTCAGTGTGTACCCGAGAGAAAGGGGTTGGTGGCAGCGGGGAAGTGATCATAGTGGTGGCACAGGGATCAATAGACCGTCACAAATCCAGGGACCCTATGTGATCGCCACAGTCAACTCTTTCATTACTGTTTCTTTCTCGGGGGGGGGGGGGGTGAGGGAGTGGATGAGCCTAAAAAGGAAGAAGAACTTGGATTCATAAATCCAATAAATCCAATTTGGCAAACAAATCCAAAACAGTGTATAAGCAGCTGGTACTTTCATAAACTGAGGAACTGCTACTGATTGATTTCTCTGTTCCACAGGAGTCTGCTGTGGAAAAGGGCGTACAGGAGAAAACTGGAGGGCAAATTGCAGGATGGAGATGAAGAGCTGCTGCTTCTAGATCTCTTCACTCTAGGTGTGCCAGGGGACTTGGAGGAGCAACCAGGGCTTGAGAAAATGGTGGCATTTTCCTCAGTGGAGAAAAACCACGCAGGAAAAGCTTGAGGCATGTGTGCATGCGCCAGTGGATTGGGGTGGCATCAACACTATTATGACTATGTGATGGGACATGTGACTAAGCCTCAGGATATCAGGGTTCAAATTTCCACTCAGCCATGAAGCTCACTGGGTGACCTTAGGCCAGTCACCATCTGTCAGCCTAAACTACCTCACAGGGTTGTTGTGAGGATAAAATGAGGCGGGTCATGAACTCCTTAGATAAAGGCAGGATATAATTTAAATAAATAAATATTAAATATCAATGAATACTACTGTCATTACCACCAACAACACTACTATTACATTCCTCATTGACATGTACCTGATAGTTGAATGCAGCCTTGAATGGGGAAATTCTGTATTTCTTCAGTGCACACAGGTTTAGTTTGAAGGAGATCAAAGGAAAATGTGCTCCTAAGAAAACAAAGGTCCCAGCTGAGTGACTTTTTGGCTGCTGGTTGCTATTCAGTATGTAATGAACTGAGTCAATTGTTTGCCATTCACCTCCTCTGGGTTATGGCATTAAGTGGACTGTTGATATATTGCAAACTCCTTTCATGCCAGAGGCCCTCGTTTCACACCACCTCTCATACTTACTGACAGTAAAATTCTGAAATACAGGACAGAGGAAAACGGACTCCTTGCTATAAGAATGCCATGCTGTGGCAAGATCACAGCAGAGCTTTAGCTAGGATACATGTGCACAAGCAAATACTTGAGTTCTTAGCGACATCACTGTTGCAAACGCTAATATAAATTCAGATAGACATGACATAGACATTTCCCCTTTGAACCTCTCGAAATTGTGCTTCAGGCTGTGAGCGTACCTCTGAAATCTTCCATGTGCATTATTCCGGGCTGTATGTGTGTGGGATAAGCAGAAAGAAGGAAATGAAAGGGAAATGTGGTTTTGTCTGTGTGGAAAGTGAAATATGACCTACATTTAAAGAGACAATGCGCCCAATCAGCCAGAAACACATGCCACTGTACGCTCAAGTACAAACTGACTTGATTGAGTGCAGCAGTGATGAAATTTGCAATCTGCCATTCCAACCTGCAGTCCTACAGCTTGTTTCCGTATGGGGACTGCAGAAGTCAAAATCCAAGAAGGTGGCAAGCAGGAATATTTACCTGGAATGTTTCCAAGTGGAAATAGAAAGGAAGTCAATCCCATCATAGTTCAAACAGACTGTGGTCCTCATGTGGCTTCCTGGATGACTGGATTGGGATGGTGCCAGATTCACAAGCCAACAAGGCTTGCAAACAGAGGCAATGCTAAAATGCTGCATATAGAACCTTAAAATAGGGCTGCCATTATTAATCTGAATTTGTGCTGAGCTGAATTTTGTAAGTTTCAGGGGTGAAGTGAAAATACTCCCTACACCTCCCCCCCCCAATTTGATGAATCTTCATAGGTAGCAAATTTTAAGAATTTAAAGATAAACCCCCTTCAGTAAATGTTTTTAAACCACCAATCCCTGAAAATTATTGAATATGCCCATATTCATTCATGTGGGATGAATGATCCCATGGGAGTGAGAGAGATACTCAACACATCTTTATTTTTATTTCTATACTATAAATATAATACTATAACTGTGTCCTCGGTGAAGTTCATGATTTAAAATAAATCAATACAATCAACTGTACTAAAAACAATCAATATAAAAAACACATAATTTATAATACGTGGCAGAAAGCCGTACAACATCATAAAATCAATAAAGCAACACTTTAAAAAAAACAGAAAGGCAAAATTTAAGTATTCTATTACCTTTTCATACTCAGATTAGTGTATCTGAAAACAAAGTATTTGGCTCTGAGTGGTTTCTTCGGCAATCCATCAAAGCTACTGTACATTTTTCTCATCCAAACCATTCTTTTTAAGCGTTTACAATTGCCTTTCTGTTTGAACCTGCAGTTACTCCACAGAGGTGCCATAACAGATTAAACCCCATCATCTTTCTAGAGTTCCAATGGATCTTTAAGCCCACACAACAAACTGAAGCCAGGAATTTCACATGCACAAAGAATGAAGGCCTTGGGCAATACAGCTGAAGCAACATCTTAGCATCACCACTGCTTTGGGTATTGGCGAATTATTGTTTTGTTACAGCACTGAATTTCCAGCAGTTCCTTACACTGGCACGACTTACAAGAATAACACCCTTAATGTGTGAAATTATTTCAGATGCTTAGTAATGCTATGTCTTACCATTCATGCGTCATGTGGGAGTCCTTGTAAACAACATCTGACCATCACTGTCCTGCTATTTTAGATGCTGTGTGCCTTATCGTTTATATATAGTTGTACTTCATATGTCCAGGCTATTGCTTGCAGCAATGTTTGTACTAGCTACCTCTTCTTCAAGTTACTATAAAAAACAGTCACCCATAAATAGCAATACTAGCCTCAAACACGATGCATAATATATGCATATTCATTTTTTAAAAAAAAAGTACAGCGTGCCCATCTGTCAGTAAGAATGTCCATTTTCATCTGCATAAGCCACATTATAGAAATAACTCCCCTTTATCTGTTATCAGAAATTTGTCCTAAGTAATTTTTAAATCATCATCATCATCAGTAGCTAAACTCACAGTAATTCAAGGAACAGAAGCTATAGGGTACATCAGAAGACATTATCATAATCGTATTAGGTCTATAATTTACTGTCTTCAGTTCCTGTAAAGTAACAATATTTTAGCCCTGCTGATCCCTGATCCCTGCGCACATTAGAAATAAGCAATCACAGAACATTGGCAAAACAGCCTATCCTGCAATAGATGCAGTAGTGGAGTGGTGGAGCTCATGTAACCTCCTGAAAGCTGAATTGCTGCAGCTTACCTGGAAGGACAAAGTGATGGAAAGGTTGGCATGGCGCAAACATTCCTGCTGATGTGTTTGTACCACACCAACTTTTCTGCCACCTCCCCATTTCTGTCCAAAGAAGCAGCAGTGACTCAGCTGTCAGGAGGATAGGCGAACCTGCTAGTCTGTCATGCCATCTGCTACTGACCAAATGTTGCTGTCTCCTGTGCAACCTTGTCCCTGCATTTCCAGAGAACACTTCCCGTGCTTCTCTTGCAAGTCTGAAATGAAGTAGTGGAGCACATGGTGCGTCTTTACAAATATATTCCCCAGGTTTGTGTCTTTGATGTTCCAGTTCTAAGGAGCTCTGTGGCATGGACACAAATATTGCCTTTGCATTCTGCCTCTGTTGATGTAGTGAGAAGACAAACCTGACAAATCCCTTACTGTAAAATAAGATTACAAACTAGTGAGGAATGAATTTTTTCAATGTTGATATCTCTCTGTTTCTTATTTTTCCAGTCTTGACTTCAGTATGCCACATTTCCACATCAGACTGCAATCTTTTAAAAAGAAAGTCCTCCTGAAAATCAATCAGCATTTTTGTGCACATATTTGTATGCAATTTTGCCTAATAGACACATTTTTGTGAATGGTCTTCCTGAATGCATCTTTTGTATGTTATTTTCACTAGCACGTGCATTTATATGTACACTTTCTCCTACCGTACACATATTTGTACACATTTTGGAGGACTGTATTGCAAAATTTAGAAAAATGCAAATGTTGAAGGACAGCTGTGTGTGTTTTTTTGGTTCATTTATTGTTTGGGGAAGAGCTAATAAAGTAGGTCCTCATTTATTGTGACCTGAACCAAGTATGTCCCCTTCCCCTAAGAGTTACTAGAAATATGGTCGAACGGAAAAATCCACACAGGATATAATTGGTGTTTATCTGCTTAAGGAGATTATAAGAAGAGATCATAAAGAAAAAGAAAAAATGTACGAATAAGATGAGATGTGGAAACAGCAAGATAAGACTGGATAGAATTATGAACTTTATTTGGACTGATTTGGATATGAATGCAGTAGCAAGAAGATGATCAGAATCCCCCCATCGAAACTTGAAATATGGGTCGCCTCAACAAAAATTTAAAATTCGGCTTTGTAATTCGAGATTTATGTGATTTGATTTGATTGGTTGGTTAATAAAAATTATTTTTTAAAAAAAGAGTTACTAGAAATAGTCTATGTATGCTGTCAGAACATTCATGCTTTTTTAATTTTAATTCATTGATAATGATCACAGCATATCAGTGGAGGAGCTAGTTAGTAAAAATATTGCTATGGGTTGGTAGTTGTTGATCTACTTGTAGGATCTATCCTTCCTGCAATTTTGGCCATGATTTTTGAAATGTGGTTGATTTCTGATTTTTGCATAGCTGTGCTGGTAGGAACTACTTGATTATTTTTGTGAATTGCTCAGATAACCGTGTGTGAGTCAGAAAGCTGCTTAAGCGTGAAGAATTAAGTAGGAGTGTGCAGCAAGGAGAAAGGAGGCCTGTTTCCAATGGACTGGGACTTTCTAGTTACAAATAAGCTCTTACTGTGTTGGTTTTGGGTTAAAAGTGTAATTGTGCTTTATGATCCATTTTTGACTGTGTGTTCTAATACCTTTGCTGTTATTTTTCTACAGGGAAACTGTTTGTTGCACACCTGTGGGGTTCTGTGCCAAAATCAGAGTTAGAAGGAATGTTTTAGGGGTAAAAGGTTGCAGCTTGGTTAAGGCAGAAAGCAGGAGAAAGGGTCAGACCATTATGGCTGATTTCTGTTCTGCATCCACAGCTGTGGTCACAGGAGAAGCAAGACACCTTTTGGGGTGTCAATGCTGTGAAGCCCTCCATTGTAATCTCAAGCTGTATATAGGTGTAAATAAACCATCTATCCTAAAGACACTGCAGTCTCCACTGTGCCTCATTTCCAAAAGGAAACACGAACCCTGGGTAAGTGCCTGAAACCCCTGGGACCTTGCAAAGATGGTGGTGGTGTGCGGGAATGGTATTATTTATGATGCTGAAATGAATGAAGTTGAGATGCTGGATTTTTTGTTTATTTTTAAGAAATCACTAAGAGTTCTCAGCAGTTAATAATAATGCTAACCCAGCAACACAGGGATTAAAGGGTGGAAATTTAAATATTATCTAAGGTCAAGAGTCTTGTTTGTTGAAATCTTTGTTTGGAAATGCTGGCATGAGCATGAAGTAAACAACATTTTAAAGGTATAACCTGAAGCTTAAACAGTTTACTGTGAAGAGATGGTTTTCATTCAAGTTAGTAATAACTTCTTTGCAAGCTCATGAAGTTTCAGGTGTAAATAAGAGGGTCAGAAAATTTAGGAAGCTTGATATCAACTCTTTAACTCAACCTCTTTTCTCTCTTGAGAAAACTAGAAAGATCTTGATTAATAATAATAATAATAATTTATTTTTACGGTCAGAGACCAGCTTGTGAAACAGAAATGGAACTACAATCCCAAAAGCAAAACAAGCATTTAAAACAATATACAACAATGGATTTTAAGTTTAAAAATGAGGTATGCATAAAAACACATAAAATCTTTAAGATAGACTACCATAGAGAAATGACCCAGAGTCGCCCGTGGATCTGAGTTTGGGAATTTTCTTAACAAACTAGTTTGAATCGGGGGATGGTCTGTGCCTCCAAATCTGTGTGCAGAATCTGGTGACCATCCGGGTTGTATTGTGATCTTTGCCTAACAGGAGAAGATCAAATTTTTGCTTTACCAGGAGGTCAGCAAGCCTCACCAGCACGGGGTCAATGGTTTCTCTAAGTGCCTCATCATAAAAGGAATATTTTTTGCTTTTGCCACACTAATTAATCCCAGCCAACATTTTCTGTTATAGGCAATCTTTTGGTAGGTTATTGGGTCTTTATACTCTTTTTTTAGGGCACGTATGGCAAGGTAGGCTTGCTGCCTGACAGAATTTTTGATTTAAATACATTCCCAAATTTCTTAAAGATTTATTTGAGGGGGGGGTTGTTACAACTAGGCTTTCAAACTTGTTTGTGTATCATATCATATCGTATCATAATATAAATATCTCATTAGATTTTTTGAAATTAAGATAAGGCTTTGTTTGTTTTAGTAAAGTAATGTTTTGTTTTGTTTTTAAATGTCAATACAATGCCTGTTATAACTATGTCATTCTCACATATCCCAGTTAACACAAGTAACTTACAGCTTGCTTAGCTATTTGGGGGTGAGAATTAACAGATAAGAAGTACAACATCACAGCCTTATTTACCTAATGCCTGGGAGGGCTCACAGCAGGTGCTATGTTAGTCCCTATCTGCCACTGTATCCAGCACCACCAGGAGCCATGGGAAATATAACATAGTTCTCTTGATGCCCCTAAGGAACTACATTTTATGTGGTTCCCAACATCTCTATATGCTATAATGAATAAGGCTCATAGCAGCATCTAGGTCAAAGGAAGCCAGTGTAATGCTTTCCACATATTTTTGGACTACAATTCCCATCATCCATGACCATCAGCCATGACCATCAGCCATGCTGGTTGGGGCTTATGGAACTTGTAGTCCAATAAGAGCTGGAGGGCAACATGCTAGTTACCCCTAGGTCAGAGTCTAACCAAAGCCCTGCTGTGAGTCCTCCCCACCACTACTGCCAGGAGTGGTGGCTCATGGTTAGGTCTGGGAGCAACAAAACCTCTAAAACACAATAGGGCCCCCAATCTCTCCCCATTATCAGACTCCCAAAGTGCCTCCAGCCAACTCAGTTCATTTTCTGTCTGTCCCTTCCAAATGGGCATCATTCAAACACACAAAGAGATTCCCAACTATGGCCATTATGTACTATCAGTCAACCATTTTGAGCTATTAATTGGTAATGTACCTACCATTCAGCAGTTGTAGCAATACAGTTTAGATTATGTTCTAGCAAATTTTCATTTCTATTACAGTATTTCTCCTGATTTATTTCTGAACTGCCCTTCATCAGTCATGATCTCAAAGCCAAACATCAGTACACTGAAAGAGTATAACAAGAAAATTCCAATGGTAATTTAAAACCAATATGAAAACAATTAAAACTGCAGCTATTAGACATTCATTAATTCACTGTTGATCTTGTCTAGAATAACTTCTTCCAAATATGCTTTAAAAAGTCTGAAAATGATGTTGCTATTCCTTTACAGTTGGGAATATTACTTCAGTGTTTGAATTACATTTTGGGGGGAGGGTGTGCTTAAATAGCATTCCTACCAGCACGAAAAAATTTGATTACAAGATGATCATAATCAGTGTTAATGTGAAACTCCATTATGACAAAATTTTCAAGTTTTTAAAATCCTAAGAAAATCTCATTTGCACTGCTATTTCCATCAAGTGATTACTGTACATTTGCAGTTCCAGATTGCATTCTAATTTCTGCACCTCTTGCTTAGGCTGCATAATTTCTCTCCAGTACTTTTTATCAGCACACACGAGTATTTGAGACTAGACTAGACCAGACTAAGAGCTGTGTATTTGGAAAACATTTTAGACGTTTTCTGGACATCCTTGCTCCCTCTTAGGAATCTGTCAAACACCACTACAACACTGAAAATAATGATGATGATAAAGATATTAACAGTAATTATCAAGCTGGACACACAGGGGAAATAAAGCGACAAGGCCCCAAAGTTTGGGTAAATTGGGCCACATTTATTTAAACATAAAACCGATCTACATAGTGGGAACAAGGTATGGGATCGAACCAATAACCAAACTGTGTGTGAGTGTCTGGTCCCAGCTGAGGAAGTCCATCTGAGAGTAAGGAGCCAGGCCAAGGAGGACCGTTCATGCCCAGCATGACTTCAGTCTCTGACATTGAGGCCAAATAAGTCCCTAGCCTGAGGAAAAGGTGGCATGCTAAATGCCAGGTGGAAACCCAGCACATCCAGAGAAGGGCCTGACTATAGGCAAGGACTCCTCAGGAGTTCAGGTGTCCTCAGCAGTCAGACGCTCATATCAAGGAGACCTCTGGAGAAAAGGAAGTTGATAGGAGTTAGCTGAGGTTCAGATGTGGTTCCAGCAGTTCAAATATCCCAGTGGTGGGCTGGAAGAGCTGCTGGAACAACGTCTGTGTACTAGCTCTGTGCCCTTCCTGCTGCTGTCTATGCCAAACCTGACGATGGACTCCTCTGACTTTGCCTCTTGGCTGGCCCTTTGTGGTGTGGAAACGTGGAGAACTGGAAACTGGAAAGGAAGAGAAGCTGACAGTAACTGAAATTGACAGATTTGCTCATCCTAGACACTTGAGACAGAAAATTATTCCCCAGGAATATTATTACAATAATCCTGAACGTACCAATTTTCTGTCCTGTCACAAAATTAGCTGCCTGAGTCAACCACCTAATGGCAGGGCCATTCCTGTCTCTAACCTATGGATAACCTGGACTTTTCTTGAATTTGCCAATTTAACTCAGAAATGATTTCATCAAAGGATCCTGCAAGCATACAGTACAACTATGAACATAAGTTTAGCTTATTTTTACCAGTGTTGATTACCACATCTGTTGCACAGCTATTCTTTTTTCTTTTTTAAAATCCATCTGGCATTTGTAATTGCCATCTGCCAAACTTTTCAGTAACAAGTTCTACATGGTAAGTTTTGCTGGCTTACTGCTTTCTTCTTCTCTCAAGATGTTTCTTAGCTTAGCCATACTGAGCACATTTGAATTTCAGCTGTGTTTGTAGCTGTCTCCAACGTGATTATATGCTGCAAAGTGATGTGTTCAACAGAAGAAACCTGCTGACAGGTATTATTCCACCTTGTGGCGAGCACAAATACCTTTCGTGTACATTGCTGACTGCTAAGGTCTCAGGAACATTGTGGAATATTGCATGGCTCAACCAATGTGCTGAGTTGAATACAAGACAATGTCATAAACGGACAGGACAAGCATATTTTTCGGGCACAAGTTGGTCCTCTTTCAACACTGCACAATCAGAAATGTCTTGGAACATTACAGAACAAAGGACATAAGATACCTACGTATCGTGGACTCCCAATTCTCTGATGCTTCACCACTGCAAAATAGAATTTTCACTTCTCCTTTGCAGTTCCTGCCCCCATGTGCCACCTCATCATTACAGAATTCTCAGACATAGTTAAGCTAAGTGGGTATGGTGATGTAATGATGGGGAGGGCTGATACCTTTAGCAAAACTCCATACATGGTCAAAGGGCTACTGTTGCTATAGAGGATTATGGCAGGGAACACGTGTAAGGCAGTTTCTATTCAGCTGAAATAATACTTATCTGTGCATTACTGAAAGAAACTGAAAACTTGGAATGGTTTTTATTATCATAATGGTTTAGTTTGGTATGCTCTTGATTGTGTATCCACCAAGGGCTAATTTTACCCCTCAAAATGGCTGTGATCAGAAATCAGTACAAAGTAGCAATGAAATTCATAGCCATCTGATTTGGCCAATGAATTTGGGTGACACTAAGCTGCAACATAATTGCAGGGATGTTTTCAGCAAGCCCACTCTGCCTTTGGAAGCCTTGCAAGTTGATCAACATCAAGGGAGGGGTGTTTCTAGGACCAAGGTGAAAATGTCTAGCTTGCTTGTTATTTTTGCTATTGCCTGGAGGTTCTGTTAATATCACATTATTATATTTATAGTACTATAATGTTGTTTTTGTATGTTGTCATATTTCCTATCATGATGTTATTCTGATGGTTGATTTTGAGATGTATTCCATTTTTCTTTGTTGTAAGCTGCTTTGAGCATGCTTCTTTTTGTGGAAAGCAGCTGACAAATACAATTATCAATGTGTGAGTGAGCAAGTGTCCAGCTTGCAATGCCTGGCTGTATTATGGACAAAGGACTGTATCCCTGAAAAAATTTGCATGTTTTAGTATGTTAAACATGATTTTGAACAGTTTCTCAGTCTAAATGCGGGTCTCATGGCTATAACACCCAGTTTAGCATTTGCTCTTTTTTGCCTCCCCCCCCCCTCATTTCTCACTCCTTTCTGTCACATCCAGTCTAATTAAGCATTTTTGAGAACTCAAAAGCTTTGCCCAATGGTTCTCTCCCCCCCCCCTTATGCATCACTACAACAGCCTTTGCTTTTGTGTGTTCAGACCCAGAGATCTCCCCCCTAAATAAAGACACACTTGACTCAAATTTTAATTTTGGTTTTTGGCAGAATTTAGCGCCTGCCAACCTAGCAGTTCGAAAGCACCCCCG
The DNA here is from genome assembly GCF_965153285.1 of Podarcis tiliguerta. NCBI lineage: Eukaryota > Metazoa > Chordata > Lepidosauria > Squamata > Lacertidae > Podarcis > Podarcis tiliguerta. The sequence goes on along the minus strand of NC_139542.1, from coordinate 46,000,970 downwards.
GGTGCAAGTAGATAAATAGGGACCGCTTACTGGCGGGAAGGTAAACGGCGTTTTTGTGTGCTGCGCTGGCTCGCTAGATGCAGCTTTGTCACGCTGGCCACGTGACCCGGAAGTGTCTCCGGACAGCGCTGGCCCTCGGCCTCTTAAGTGAGATGGGCGCACAACCCTAGAGTCTGTCAAGACTGGCCTGTATGGGCAGGGGTACCTTTACCTTAGGCCACAACTTTATTGATTACAGAAGGTGAGTGGTTGCATAGGCTCTGGTTCAACTAGCTCCCTGCATCCTTGCAGGCAGTTCTGACCCAGGGCACCAGCATAGGTCAGCCAAGGGTGAACACCTGGGAAGGTGAAAAGCCAGGAACAGACTATGTTCACCCCCCCCCCCGATGCCCCCCTGGACTCAGGCATGGGCACAACCCCCTCTCAGGGGTTGACCAAACCAGTTGAGTCTCTGGATTCCTTTAACGGAATACCCGTCACATAGGGATGGTGAAACCGTTCTCCCATCCCTATCACCTGAACTGGTGCCTATCCGCAACCTTACAAGTTGTAAGGTTTTAGGGAGGACACGATTTCATAAATAAGCACAGTTAGTGATTCAGATAAGTAGTCGTGTTGGTATGACGCAGTCGAAATATATAAAAAAATATAAAAAATTGTCCAGTAGCCCCTTAGAGACCAACTAAGATACTTGAAGAAGTGTGCATGCACATGAAAGCTTATACCAAGAACAAACTTAGTTGGTCTCTAAGGGGCTACTGGACAATTATTATTTTTAATATATATATATTTCAAGCACGGTTAGTATCAGTGAAACTTTTTAAGCATACAAAGTGTGGAGGAAATTCCCCATCCCATCTCTCATAAATTCCTCATGATGTGGGGGGAGGTGCAAGGCATGTGAAATCAAACTAAGTATATATTATTAACTGTCCATATAGCAAAGTGGTCTGGTTATTCCATGTTGATTTGTGAGCAGTTTTCAGCACACAATGGAGATAACTCTTTTTTTTAATTTTCTTTTTTTTAATGGCTTCATTGGTTACACCTGGCTTTCAATCTTCATCACGTATAAAGTTAAGAGTGCAAGTTGTAAAATGATTTGCTGAAGTTAAAGATTAATCATTGGTTCAAGGGAAATTGTTTCTGAACTCTGACTTCAAGTTTACCATTGCAGATAACATTAACCCCAGGACATACTGCAGGATTATCTGTGCACTAACACTTTCTTCCTATCAGCATCCACTTTTTAAAATATATGATAACTTGGAGTGGACTGAAGACCAGTGTTATTTATTTGCCTTCTCCTACAAAGACCTTATCAAAGTTTTATAAAATCACTTAAATTATGTCTACCAAGTCACCTTTATCTTTCTTTTCATTAACCTTTTTGAAGAACTTCACAGACTAGAGGACCACCGAAGGTGCATGAAAGTTTCTAAAAGGTGATGAGGAAAAATGAAATGAAACGGTGTTAAAAGGGCAAATTCTACAATTCATGAGTACAAGATTTATAAAACATTCCACAAGTCAGCTGGCTAAAACTGCAGTAACTTTTAAAGCTCCAAACATAATTTTGGCCACAGGCATTTGGTGCTGGAAAATTAATTAGTTTTCTCTCTGATTTTTGAGAGAGGGGTGAAAGGCTCTCACAAACAACATCTTGTTGACTTCTGATCATATCACTCTCTTGCACAATCCCCCTATTTTCACTGCTGTTAAACGAACAAAGTTGCAAATTGCCTTCTGCAGCATGGCCTGTCAAGATTGGAACCCTGAAAATAAAGATACATTAAGAGATTGGTGTGGAAGTATTCATTCTTTTATGTGTTCAATTTATTACTAAGTCAATGGCAATAAACAGAATATGCAAAAAGCTGGGAATAAGCAATAAATAGCCACTGTCAGATTTCCAAAATCCACTATCTATTGCCATGTTATGCTCAGGTTCCAGATGAAATATCATCTTTCTCTTTTACCCTTGGTTATTAGAAGACGGCATGTAGTTAATCACGTTCTATCACAGATACCCTTACACCAACTTTAGTGACTCTTCACAGAATAAAAAGCTCATGGTGGCTGTAAAAGTGCTTCATGTGACGTAAGATTCGCATCTCTCCTTTTGCTTGTTATTTTTAAATTCTGTAACACGTATAATTCTTTAATTAAAAATATATTCAAAAATATTAACTCAAGCCATGTCTGTGGCCTTCAAAATAGTGTGTGTGTGTGTGTGTGTGAATGAATGAATGAATGAATGAATGAATGAATGAATGAGAGAAATACCTTTATTTCCTGAAGTTCAATAGAGGAGAGCTCAGAATTTTCTATAACCCACTGAATAATTTGCAAGGCCACGTGCTAAACCCTGTCCTTGGAGCCTCCCCCCCCCCACAGGAAAGAAACTAGACACCAAGGTATGGGTTCAAATTAGGTCACAACTTTATTGAACTTCAGATGTAGGAAACTTGGCCCTAGCCTTGAAAGGTATACCTCTCAGCCCACTGAGGCTGAGGATGTGCAGGGTCAATCAGGTGCCGTGTGAGGGAACTGCAAAGCCTAAACTTACACAGCGTGCCCATGCACTGCACCTAAGTTGGGAGTTTGACCTACTTGCCACCGCTCTAGGGCCAGTGTCTCCCGTAATCACCCGTGAACGGGACCTGCTCTCTCCTGAAAGTCGAAGATAGACTAAAGGATACCTGTTGTTGTTGTTGTTGTTGTTGTTGTTGTTTAGTCGTTAGTCGTGTCCAACTCTTCGTGACCCCATGGACCAGAGCATGCCAAGCACTCCTGTCTTCCACTGCCTCCCGCAGTTTGGTCAAATTCATGCTGGTAGCTTCGAGAACACTGTCCAACCATCTCATCCTCTGTGGTCCCCTTCTCCTTGTGCCCTCCATCTTTCCCAACATCAGGGTCTTTTCTAGGGAGTCTTCTCTTCTCATGAGGTGGCCAAAGTATTGGAGCCTCAGCTTCACGATCTGTCCTTCCAGTGAGCACTCAGGGCTTATTTCCTTCAGAATGGAGAGGTTTGATCTTATTGCAGTCCATGGGACTCTCCAGAGTTTCCTCCAACACCATAATTCAAAAGCATCAATTCTTCGGCGATCAGCCTTCTTTATGGTGCAGCTCTCACTTCCATACATCACTACTGGGAAAACCATGGCTTTAACTATACGGACCTTAACAAGGCCCCCAAACCACCAAAGTTGTGACAAATTGCTACGGGGAAGGCAAAACTTGCCAATGCAGGGGAAATTCCTTCCGGGTTCTGAATACAGCAACCATCTTATGACCATAGCAGCGCCCACTAACCTAGAATGCAAAAGGTTAAGCTGCAAAAGAAGAAAAAGGTGACTAGAAAGCCAAATTTATTATTTAGGGAGGGTTGGGTGGGTAATCCTGAAAAAGAAGGAAGAAGAATGAGCGTTGGCTGAAGGATCGGCCCCAGTAGCTGCTCCCGGCCACACCCCTGCCTGCAGCCCATTGGCCTGCCAGGCAGGGGTGGGCCAATCACACCCTGTTACCAGGTGGGTGGCACCCGGCCAGGTAAGCCCCACATGGGGTCGCAAACTCCGCCCACCCGTTGGGAGGAGGTGAGCGGGAATTTTCATCTGAGAGGCATTCCCAAATAAGATCAAAGCTCATTCAGCAACAGTGCCAATGAACAGTAGTTCATTTTCACATTGTTTAAGTCTGTTGTTACGGTGGGAGCTCCTGAGTCAGAATATTTAAAGCAAATTGAAAGCATTTTCCACTGTGGCAGGTACTATCTGTTTACAAGGCTGCAGATATAAAGCCAAATATTTGGCTGCTTATTTTATATCAACATAGGAATGCATCTCTTCGGCTTCAGCTGTGAGGCCCCTCCAGCCTGCTTTGGACAGCAACTAACCTTTTCTATATTGAAGAGCCGAGGAGGCAGCCCAGGTGCTTCGGCCTGTAGCATAACTTGCTAACATCTGTGCTCTAGGCAAGGAGAAGTTGGTGAACTAATGCCAGGGCACCTGCCCTGAGCTGTAAAGCAACCAGTATGGAATCTAGAGTCTGTCACAAGAGAGTATCTGTATGGAAGCAGTTGCCTGGAGAAATTGTTAAAACACCATATCTAGAGGTTTCTATTTCTACAGCAAGACTGGATAAATGCCTGTCAGGAACAATTTAGTTTTAGTGAGCATTGCTGCAGAGTAGAAGATTGGACTTGATGACCCTGCAAGCCCCTCATACTTCTATTACTCTATAAAGCAATACCCCAGTTAATAACGTCTCTTTTCCTTGAAATTCATTTTGACTCATTTAACTTGTGCTTAAATAGCTATGACTAATGATTCAATCGCTAGCAAGAACAACAGGGGAGAAAATGGGGATCTTGACAGGGAAAGGCAGTTGAATGGTTTCACAACCATTAATAATGATGATCATACCAGGGGTTTCATATACAACATTTTGGGTAGCCTTGTGGAAGCCAGAAGGATCACAAATGAGCTGCTACATGTGAATTAATTTAAATCCAGTATCTACATTCTGGTAGCCCTTTGCAGTCCTACATTCTGGAAGCTTCCAGATTGGGCTTAATACTGAAAACAGATCATTCAGATATCACAACTGGGTCCTTTGTAGCATGTTTTATTTTAAAGTTATTGGCTCTTTCCTGGAAAGGGTAAATCCAGATTAAATTGGGAAGGGGAAATATGGGCTGGCATTTTGATGCCACTGGGATTGTATGAACATTGTATATATGAAGATCACCTATCTGACAATAAACATCCATCTGGAAGCACCTTCCAACTCAATGGAGAACCAAAAACAGAGAATCATTTCAGTAACTGAAATGATCATGATGGGCTTAATGATGGGCAACAACATGATGGGCTTTAAATGAGTGAAATGACCCTCAAGGGCATCCTGCTCATCCATCATTTTATCTCCACAGCAACCCTGGGAGGGATGTTAATTAGAGCGATAGTGAGAGACCCACAATCACCTAGTGAGCTTTATGACTGAGAAGGTTTTGAACCCAGTTCTCTCTAATCCAGACATAGGCAAACTCGGCCCTCCAGATGTTTTGGGACTACAACTCCCATCATCCCTAGCTAACAGGACCAGTGGTCAGGGATGATGGGAATTGTAGTCTCAAAACATCTGGAGGGCCGAGTTTGCCTATGCCTGCTCTAATCTAAAGTCAGCACTACTCACTATATCACACTGACTGAAACCAAAGTACTTATAACTGGGCACTAGTGAGTGCAATGGAAATCCATTAAAATAATTGGAAGATTTACAGTATATTGTTTCAAGATGCAACTGCAACTAGAGAGTCTATGTAGGTTAGCATAGCATTATCATATTAAGAGTACAAATCAGAACCCCATTAATAATTTACAATTTCAGAAATAAACACCCGAGATTAATTTCAGAACTCATCTTTCAGTGGCAAGCTGTTAATGGAATACAAATCATCCTATTTATACACCTGCTCTTCTGTATTTAAGCATCAGCATTCATTTTGAAAGTTCCATGACTAATGTGTAAGCATTCTATTCTTAGACATTTAATTAGATGCTTTCACAGGGGGAGCTCTCAAATGTACCTTTCTTACATGCTTGCACACCTTTACCTAATGGCTTTTTAAATGTGTAGTAACAAGTCTTCAAAGAGTGCAGAATGCTATACTACGCTCATTATTAGGAGGCATTTTATTCTGGCCCTTCCCCCCCGAAGGTTTTCCCTATTAGTGCATTCCTACCACTGTTCCATTGATAGAAAAGCAGGCATAATATTCAGCTACAATTTGACCACAATGGCACCAAAATACACGTCCAGCTTCCAGTGCGCCATGAGTAATGGTTTACACTTATCATAAAAATGGCGAGTCTCTTTTGCTCCACAAACAATAACAATTCCACTTATGGATACAGTCAATTCGGGTTTTATGTTCCGTGACTAAAATATAACTAAACTTGCTTGTAGCTGGGGCCTACAGCTCTGTTTACATGACCTGATCAATTTGTGGAGACTAGATACGGGGGCTAGCAGGTACAATCCTACCCAATCTCCTTTATTGAAACATCACAAAAGTTGGTGGGTTAAGATAACCAATTTAACAGAAAGCTGCTCAAGGCTAGTTGAGAGCATCTGATAGGTGTTCACTGATAATTATGAGCAGCTACTTAATCGGCATTTGGCAGACACTCTGCATTTTTCTAAGGCAATTGACCATGACTGTCTGAGAAGATGCTACTCATCAAGCAGCAAGTGCTCCCTGATGGCAAATAATCAGCTGAATATGTATTGTGGAAAACCAGGGCTCCAAAATACACAAGGAACTTCCATAGGTACAAGAGGTTCCCAGCTACCTTCCAACTTGTGAGAGGCAATAAAGCCAGGAGTGGAAGTGGGAGGACCAAGTCTTCCCATCTCCATTGTCTCATCTCACATGGTAATTCCTCCTTTTCCATAATGCCTGAAGATGCTGGAGGCTGTTCCACAGTAGTTGACAAATTGATTACTCTAAAATTAACATGAGCTGCTACATACAATCGAAATCAGTGTCTTGAGCCTAGTTCTAAGTAAGTTTGCTGAGAAGTAAGTCTTACTAATTTCATTGATATTTCGAGTAAGAATTATTAGGTTTGTATCCTGAATTGCTTTCAGGATCAGTGTCATTGTATGAAACTTTAAACAACTATTGCCCTCAGTCCTTTCTGTTTTCTTGGTCTCTTGAATTGTGAGGCAGTATTAATCAAAGGACATTTTCTCTGTGGTTGTATGTTTAATGTTAGCTTAAAGCCTCTGGGCTTGCACACTTGATTGAGTTACATCTTGAGGAAACTTTGGGGTCGAGAAAACCACCATAACTGACATAACTAAACCATTCTTAACTTTAAAAATAAACACGAAAATATGAACTGCATAATTCATTGCAATATAGTATTTTTCATTGGACTAGGCTACTGGAGATCAAACATAATGGATTATGTTCCATACCATCTTGTTTAGGGGGCTTAGAACATTATCTATCATTCCAGACCTTCAGCAGTCAGAGGTTTATGAGGAGGAACATAGCAAATAGAAATAACACCTATCCTCTCATCTATCATCTCAGAAGAGGAGAATCAGTTTAAGCAACAGGCATTAATTATCTGAACAGAAGAGAAACAAGTATTGGATCAAATGAAGCTTTGCTGTCACAGTTCAGTTTGACATTTTAGTCTTTAGTCCTATATACACTGAGCTGGGAGTAAGTTCTGTTGAACTCTGTGGAGGCTACTTCTGAATAGACATGTATAAAATCGCTATGTTGACTGACGGTGCAATCGAAATGGTGGTAGGAAAGCTTTTGCCACCATCATCACCATGGAGTGGGCCTGTAAGTGAGACAAAACCTGTGTTTCATCAGATCGGTCATTAGTTTTCCCTCTCCAATTGGTCTACCATCATCCCTCCATTTCACTACCTGTAGTTTCTCGGAAAACCAGGTGAGTGGTTTTGTCAAGACACTACTGCATCCTCAATATTGTCAAGAATTTGAACTCAATGGCAAGCAATGGCAAAAAGAAAGTGCTGAAGAACCATCACAAAGCCATCTGAATCTATCATTCTCTGGGAACAGACCATTCAACTAGATAAGCCTGTAGATATTAAGGACATCAGGAAACCTAAGCCCTACATTATAGTGGTATAATTTCCACTGGGGGTTGTAACTGTAAAGACATATTTTCTTTTCTTTCTTTTCTTTCTTGAATTCTCAAGTTAGAAACCCATTTCTCTTGTTGTTTTAACTGGGTACCCTAGTTAATCACTCAACATGACTGCACCAGCCATTCATAGTGAGTAAGACAAAGTATTTTCTTTTTACACCTTTCCCCACAAATAGTTCTTTAAGATTTATGCAAATAGTTGGCATGTAAATGATCTATACAAGTGATGGGAAACTTGTGACCCTCCAGAGGTTGTTACACTACAACTCCCATCATCTTATGCTTGTCTGGGTTGATGGGAATTGGAGTTCAGGAATATCAGAAGGGCTATAATGCCATAGCACAAAAGACTATCGTGATTTTAAGGAGGTTAGATTTCAAGGAGGTGTCCAGCAATTGAACCGCTTATGCCCAGATAATGCCTAGAAATTCTGTGGGCCTGGACCTTTAAGCGGTTAATTCTGTCTGTTCTCCATCATTCCATAAAGTAGTAGTCTCTCATAGCTAGTTGTGCTGGGATGGCACTGTGTGGGAATTTTAATCTTTAAGATGGGCTTTAGCAAACACTTGAAACAGGGAGAGTACTCTGAGCCCTGTCCACACACTGGAACAATTTTGTGTGTATAAATGATAGCTGGAAAATTGTAAGACACATCACAGAACTCAATTACATGCACACATCATCTTTGTGACTTCAAGATGAACAAGGTTTGCTTCCTAGTTAAACAAAACAATCAAGCAAGCTGCAATCAGAGGTGTCGACTTACCCCCTACTTTGAGGGGGAACAGCCACATGACTGCGATGGTTAGTATTTTGTGGTTAGCATTTTGACTACCTAAACTATATTCTAGCTCAGATCTGATTCTGAGGAAAAACTGGAGCCTTTCCAGCCTTCCCTTCCTTTAGTCTCCAACTTTCTGCTGCCCACTTATTTATGTTGCTGCTACAGAAGGATGAAAGAATGAAGCTTGCTCTCACACTCCAGATTACTGGTTTCTATTACAGTCAGTTGACTAATAAACCCTGGTTAATAATAATAATAAATTTTAGGTGAACTCAAGAAGTAGTTTTGGATCCCCCCCCCTTTGAATAGCAGACCCATGGCCCATACAATAACATGGTTTGTTTTTTTGAAAAATTCCATTAGTTTGTTGTTGTTTTTAAAAGTGTACTATCTAGCACAGGGCTAACAAACCCAAAGGCTCCTTGGATCCGTGTAAATAGCTGTGCAGTCCAATAGAACCCAGGCATTGCTCAGCACTTGATTAGGTTTTCTTTTGATCCTTTGTCAGTTTTAGTTTTTATGGGTTGGTGTAGGAATAAAAAGTACAAATTAGTATACAGCCTAGGGGGGAAAATGTATACAGTGGTACCTCGGGTTACATACTCTTCAGGTTACATACACTTCAGTTTACAGACTCTGCTAACCCAGAAATAGTGCTTCAGGTTAAGAACTTTGCTTCAGGATGAGAACAGAAATCGTGCTCTGGCGGCGCGGCGGCAGCAGGAGGCCCCATTACCTAAAGTGGTGCTTTAGGTTAAGAACTGTTTCAGCTTAAGAACGGACCTGCGGAACGAATTAAGTGCTTAACCCGAGGTACCACTGTACTTTTAAATCCAGTTGATTTACCAGTACATGTGAAGAGCACATGCTTCCCCAGTAGGTGTTAAGTGCTTAACTTTGCCTAAGGTATGAGAAACCTGTGTCCCTCCAGAAGTTGCTGGCCTCCAACCCATCAGCTGCCACTATTATGGCCAATGGTCAATAAGTTAACCAGGAAATATGTCTAGTGGCGTTAACAATGAAAGAAACAGTAAAAAGATGTGAGTGTCATACACAAGATCTAGAGTGCCACAGATTCTCCATCCCAGCCACAAACAAATAGGTTGTGACTACACAGTCAAAACCAGTAAAATATGGAAAGTTTGAATGTACTGTGCATCCACTGTCTTGTGTGTGTTCAAAGATATTTTTTAACACAGTACTGCAGGCATTTCCCCATTCCACAAGCTCCCCATTCCACAAGCTTAAAAACAAAGAACAAGGCAATCAGTGCACCAATTCAAAATATGCCTAGTGAATTTAACTATGAGAAAAACTAGTACTTACAACATGTTTTTTCTTTAAGAATTTCCATAGTGTTGAATAAGACATACTTACTGTAGGATGGTGTATATAATTTATAACTGCAGCCTATTTGCACTAGAAACCTCCTGATAGTAGTTTTAATTAATATTGTGAAAAGAAAAACACATCTGCTTAAGTCTCTGTGGGAAACAGGACAGATTAAATGGCTTAGTTAAAAAAGTTAGTACTCCAAATATGAGATGTGTTTTATGCCTCTTTTCTCACCTTTGATACATGCACACGCTTATCAAAGCTGATTGTAGAAACTAATTTGAATGAAATTTTTACATTTCTCTTAAAGTGCCAGTTCAGAGTTTCTTAAAAAGAAGAGATTGAATCCAACTAACTTTTATTCAAAGAAGACTCATTGAAATTAATTTAGCCCAGTTAATTTCAGTATGTCTACTCTGAGTATAACCAACATTGGCCAGCCCCCAATGTTTACATAACTAACAGCCTGCTCAGAAGTAAGTTCCATTGAAATTCAATGGGGTTTATATACAAGTACAGAGTTAGTAGTGCAGCCTAAAATAATAGAATGTTATTTTAATGAAAAGCAATTTCTAACATTATTCTTGTAGTGGGTGGATTCATTGCCCAAGATGAATGTGAGGAAGAATGCCTAAAACCAAATTTGAGTACTTTGTCTGTATGCGTGTTTTTTAAACCAAGTCATTAAATTGGTCTAATTTTATAATTTAACTGATATGCTACCAAAAAGAGCAGAAGCCAATTTGTATGCATCCCAACCATCCGCAGGGAAGAAGGTTGTTCATGTTGCTTTCCCAATGAAGATAACAGTAGAAGCGGCTCCACCACCAATATATACATGTGGGCTAAGATCCTGAAATCAGTTACTGACTAAACCCTGCTAAATACAGTAGGACATTCCTGAGCAAACATGCACAGGATTCTACTGCCAATCCTTCTCTCTCCCTCCCTTCTTCATTTTAGATAACTGATTGCGCTGGACATTGATGGTTACTCGCCACACTTACTGGCTGTAACAGTCATCTTTCTGAACTCTAGGGCGAGTCATCCATCAACATCTTCGACCCGGAGAATCATGACAACCTCACCACATTTGTTCCAGATGTTTACACACACACAGAGAGAGAGAGAGAGAGAGAGAGAGGGAGAGAGAGAGAGAGAGAGAGAGAGAGAGAGAGAGAGAGAGAGAGACCCCACTGCTTCCACAACACCATTGCACAACATAAACTTTCCCGTCATGAAAATACAAAGCACTAACGGGACACGTGTCCCTTCGGGCAAGGTCTTTCTTGTCTTTCCGCAACAGTAAGGAGCAATCCCCTTCCCAAACAACACTTCCCCTCATCTCCCTCCTCCTCCTCCTCCTCCTCCTCCTCCTCCTCCTCCTCCTCGAGGCGGTTGGGAATCCTTTCCTCCGTCCTTCTCCACAGCATCTTTGCCTAGAGGATCCCTCGTCAATCCCCGTGCTTCTGTGCAAACGCGCTCCCACCGAGCGCCCCTTTCTGCGTCTTCGCGAGGCAGCTCTGCCTATCTGCTCGGTCGTCCTGGGAGCTCCCCTGACTGGCTGAGGAAAGTCCGTTGCTTTGATTCCGTCTCCGCCCCCTCCCCCTCCCCTCTCCTCCCCTCCCGAGCCCTGGCATTCCCAGTGTTCAGGAATGTGGCGAGCTGGCTTCTGGCCGGAGAAGGAAGGACCGGAGGAAGCGAAGGCGGAAAGTAGGTCTTCCCTGCCGCTGCTTCGCTTCTCCCGATGCCTCTGCTCGGCTGCCTGGTCTTTCCCCCTGGGATCAGCCTCTCTCTTTAAATGCACAGCGCAACCCTTGGCGAGCTGGTTGCCAACAACAACCACCCCAAAATGCCCGAAGTCCCAGGCGCTGGAGAATAGACGACCCGGGGCAGGGGCGTCCTCGCGCGATTGGATTTACAGGTGCCGGAGGGTGCCGGGGAGCTCTCCGAGGTGCTGAACACTCGGCAGCCTCTCCAAGAGCTCTCAGGCTGAACTCTCCCTTCCTCCGCTTTCCCTCCTGGATTCCCTCATGACTCGGACACGTTCGCTTGGGAGGAGGTTGTGAATTCCTCACCATATCATGGCCCGGATTAGATACCTGCGTGCAGCTGTCTCGGGATTCTATCTGTGGGAAGCTGCGGTGCTGCTCAGGTGAGTCTCCGCTAGATCTCCCAGATGTGCCTTACTTGGTGTGATTGCGCGGCAGAGGCAACGGGACTCATGGACGGAGCTGTGGAAAATGCCTCTTCCACTCGTAATGCCGCCACAGACGTCGACTAGCAAGCGAGATTTATGTGGACATTCTGATACTGTTGTGCAATAGTCTCTTGCATCCCATGCCATTTTTGTTTTGTACTCCTGTGCCTGACGTTTAAATCTCGCCTCCCCCTCCCCAAGTTTGGTTCTCCTGGAGTTCTGTATCCTGTTTTGTCCGCTATTCTGTTACGAAGCACAGAATATTACTGAGCAATATTTGAAATGTAGAGTGTTTATTCAGAACTAGAAACCTCTCTGTTATTCTTTCATACTGAAATAAATATATGACAATTAATCCCTAAGAGCCAATCCCAGGTCCCAATAGCTGCCAGCTTCACAAAGAAAAGAAAGAATTTGATATTGGATTGTTTTCCCCAAACTACACTGTGTACTCTCTGTGCCAGATATTCAAATGTGTATTTTAGTGGGTTGCCCCACTCTCACTTGGGATATTTCACACAGAACCCTAAAAATAATGATTATAGCCCATTGCACAGTTCAGTTTACATGTTTGAATTTAAGCCAGTTTAGTTTTATTAAAATAAAATGCATCAAAATTGGCTTAAATCTAATAATTTTAACTTATTTAAAATCCAACTCAAGTACCTAACCATAAAAACTAGAACTAAGTGAGGACTTAAAGGAGTATCCAAGCTATATATATATATATATATATATATATATATATATATATATAACCCTTCATGATAAAAATAAAATTCACAACAGTGATATCCAGCTATTGTGAAGAAAAGCATGCCAGATAGCATAAATATTAGGCTATTCATGTTTTTATCTGAAGAACTTTTCATACAGCATACATGACAAACATGCATTAGATGTTGAAATATTATGCACATATTCATAGTCAAATAAAAAAACATGCAGGAAGAAAACTGTTGTGTAAATGAAATTCTTTTTCACATACAAATATTCATGAGCTGTGCTGCAAAAACATGGAGGGACCCCTGAAATTAGCAAGTATCACCTGAAGCTTCTGCATGTTTGTCTGCATGTTCTTAAACTGCTAATCTGCATTATGAAATGCAAAACTAATTTCTTTAGGTTGTGCCTCAATGTCACGATGGTTATAACATTAATGGAAGGGAATGGTATGAAGTAGATCTGGTGATTATTTTATGTCATGGCTGGTAAGATGAATCTTGCTTTTTTGAAGGGCTCATGTACAAAACAAGTAACTGAGCCACCATTCTCAACTTAGTGAAAGGGTATTACAAAGGGCTCTTTAAACCATTTTTATTCAGTGGTACTATGCTAGGTGCATTTCTGAGAAGCAGAAGTCAACAGGGCAATTATATTTGAAGCCTTGCACCCCCAACTAATTTCAAGTTCATATTGACTCCAGAGGTTATTGGGTTATATCTTCAGTTGACCACCAGCCAGGATGGACTCATTTAATTTCACTTTCGCAGACTGGTAAAATGATCAAGCTCTGGTTAAAAGATAATAGCTATGATGGTACTAGGAAGGGTGAGAGGGTCAAAGGGAGGAACTCCTAATCAGGTTATGGGGAAAGTGCACAACATTGTGAGGAAATGCAGAGCTAGAGGGGGAAATGAAATGAGCCCTCACTAGATATGTCATTGGCATGTTATTTACAAGCCACATATTTCAGCTTTAGCTGTTAATTTTATTTTACTAAAGCAGATGTGTTTTTTAATGTATGACAAAAACTATTAGGAAGCAGCAAGAAATGTATATAAATCTCTTGAAATAAAAAGTGCACACGCTTAAAATCCACTTACTTCGATGGGATGTAGGTGCACCTGATTTTTCTTAGAGTGAGAGAATTCCTGGTATACTATTAAAAAGTGAGGTACTAGTCTATATGCTAATAGTAATCTGAGTCTTCCCACATTTGTGCTTATGTGAACCATTGGTGCACAAGACGGAATACTTGCAGAACCCAGAGATACACACAGGCAGGGCTTTTTTCAGGGGGAACTCACAGGAACTCAGTTCTAGCACTTCTTTGGTGGGCGCCATTGCCATTCTAAGAGAATGGGAGAGGTTCTGGGATTGACAATATTTAGTTTTGTGGGGGATAGAATGTTGAATGGGTGAGAGGGGGATAACCATACAACTGGGGTGGGGGACAACAGAGTGGGATGCCTGGAATAGAACAAGATATTTGTATTTGTCTACCTATTTGAGTAAGTCACTTCTTCGATCACACTGAGAAGTTACTTAATGCCTCAGGTACTGGAGACAGAACTGTCTGTAGACATCAACTGAAAAATTAAGAATATAATGGGACTGAGATCATGGCCAGCTTGCTCCCCCGTAGAAAAAAAAACCCCTCAACCCAGCCCAAGGAAAACCCCAAAATGGAGAGGGGCACACCATCTCAATGACAATTGAGCATGCTCACTGGGCATGGAATGTTAACTGCTTGTTGGAAGGGAAAAGAACAACTGGGGAGAGGGAGATGTTACGGCTTGAACCTAGAACAGAAACACTCCTCACCTGCTTTGTTGCCATGTGCCCCACTTGTTTGGAGAGTAGAGGCAGTAGTCTCAAAATTAGTCAAATGTGCCTAACATCACCCCATTTCATGTCCAATACGTAGGGACCAGCAGACCTGTATATGCTGAAGATCAGTAGACAATACCTCTGATCTTTTTGTGGAAAATGTATTTCTAATTTTGGATAAAATTTCGCAAATGTGCCAAAACTTAGAGGTAATATACTTTCATATTTTTTTTAAAAAAAGCCAACAATAATGAGAAGAGTACATTTTGCTTTTTTTATACATAGATGCCACAATGCTTCAGCCCCCTATCTGAGTGAGAGAGAAATAATCTCAGACAATAGTTGAGAGGTAATGACGCATATAAAAGTGTTTGTGACAAGTGAGAGTGACCTCTAGTTGGAGGGATCTGTTCTTGAGTCACAACAGGGAAATGGAGCGAGTGGGTGTGTTGAGCAATAACGTAGGAGCGTAGAATATAAGAGCTATCATCCTATAATTTAAAGTTAGAACTAATTTTCACTTGGAGGTGTATGTTCTCATCCAACCATTCTTACAAGAAATTCACCAGAATATGTATTATGTGAAAAATCTACAGAAGCAGACTTTTTTGCTGCAGTATTCTGTGTGGTGAAATAGTCTTTTAAATGCATCCCTGTGTGAAATATAAGACTACTGTTTACCAAACCATACAAAGCATGAGTTATATTCTCACTGCTTTGGATTCACTATGTGTTCATCCTACGATAATTAAAGGTTTTATAGAACAAAATAAAAGACAGAGGACAGACACGGGATGAGATGGGAAGGGAAGGAGTTTGTGCAGTTTTAAGACTACAGCGCCCAGAGTGAAGTGAGACTGAGTGAAATTATGTGGATGGAAATTTCTGGCATATCACAAACTCTAATAGCAAACTCATCTGATGGGTGCTGAAAAGACTGTAGCCAATTCAAGGCCACTGAAAAACAAGAGAGCAGTATCTGTATGCGCAGGGGTCCCCAAGGTTTGCAGAACTACCAAAAAATATTGGGGTGGGGGGACTAAACAGTCAAATGAGGACTGTGAATGCTCGGTAGTAATGGAATGCTAAATGTTGGAACAGGGAGTGGAATGGAGTAGCCTAGAAGACCACATGGTTGGCTAGCTGAACTCATGAACTGGAGCACTCCACACTGCAAGATTTTATAAATGTTGTATAAATATACTTGTATAAACATAATTAGAAATAGTTACTATAAGAAGCATGGCAACATGCCCAGGATAGTGCTTTATGTTCCTTTTTCCCATGAGTGAGAATACTGAGCAATAAAAAGCACTGATGTTGATACCAAAATATCACATTTAGATTATTTAATGAAATAGGGAACATGGGAGCTTGCACACACACACACACACACACACACACACACACCTCAACCAGTCTTTGTCATCCTATTACCCTCCAGATGCTTTGAGCTACAGCTCCCATTATACCTGACCATTGGCTATGATGGCCAACACTGATGGGAGTTGTAGTCCAAAACATCTGAAGAGCATCAGGTTGGCGAAGGCTGCCTCACACTGGGAAGACATTAAGGTAGGTCATATATAGTTCATGCTCGGAAGGTTACTATTTCAGGAATAGAAACCAAATCTCAAAATGAATGTATATTGGGCTCCGAACTACATCAGGAGTAGGAAACCTTCCAGCCTTCCAGATGTAGCTGGACTGGGCTAGGCTGGCTGGGGCTGATTAGAAGGTCCCAGGTTCCCCATTGTTGCTCTAGGATAGGTTTCCCAAACTTGGGACTCCAGCTGTTTTGGGACAGCAGTTCCCATCATCCTTACCTAGCAGGACCAGTGGTCAGGGATGATGGGAGTTGTAGTCCAACAACTGGAGACCTAAGTTTGGGAAACCCTGCTCTAGGCTAAACAGCTTATTGTGACTCAATGGGGCATATTTTTGCATCTCTAATTTTCTTTGTTATTTCTTTTGAATTCTGAAACATATATAAAACTTTAATAAACATACACCGTATTTTCCGCTCTATAAGACGCACCCGACCATAAGACGCACCTAGTTTTTAGGGGAGGAAAACAAGAAATAAGAAGCCTCCTGAGCAAAGAGGGTAGAGTAGAGAGCCAGTGTGGTGTAGTGGTTAAGAGCGGTAGTCTTGCAATCTGGGGAACCGGGTTCGCGTCTCTGCTCCTCCACATGCAGCTGCTGGGTGACCTTGGGCCAGTCACACTTCTTTGAAGTCTCTCAGCCCCACTCACCTCACAGAGTGTTTGTTGTGGGGGAGGAAGGGAAAGGAGATTGTTAGCCGCTTTGAGACTCCTGAAGGGGAGTGAAAGGCGGGATATCAAATCCAAACTCTTCTTCTTCTTCTTTGCTCAGGGGGCTTTGCGCAGCGCTCCCTCTAGCTGTTCTGGCTTCTGGGATAGCCCGTGAAGCCTCCACAGGGGAGCGGGATGAAGGCTCCCCGCTGCCCTGCGGAGGCTTCGTGCAGCTAAGCCAGAAGCTAGAACAGCAAGAGGTAGGCAGGAATTAGGTATGTTCTAAATGGGCCTGCATTGCACCTAAAGGACCAGGTGCATAACAGGGGTGGGGACCTTGGTAATATGGCACCCTGCGTGAGGCTAAAATTTGGGCTAAAGCCGCCTTTCCAAAGGGGATGCTGGGCTTTGGGAAGGAGGCACAAGGCTCTGGCAGAGTCCTAAAGTTCTCCTTTCTTCTTTCCAAAGCCGGACAAGCACTAGCTAGACTTTGGGAAGGAGGCTAGAAGACACCTCTTTGGCCCCTGCACCCTGTGTTGGGGAACCAGTCACATTGTCCTAAATCTGCATTTGTGCATAATCTAGAGGTGATTCTACCTTGTTGCTAGAAGTATAAGGGTCAGAGGACCTGTTTTCACCTATGGCTCAATAGATATAGCCAGGCGACAATAATCTATGTTCTACTTTGTAACCTCGCATCTAGACTGCTACAATGTGCTCTATGTCGGCTGCCCTTGAATACTATATGGAGATTGCTGAGAGTGCAAAATACAGATACCAGGATCTTGATATCTTGATGGACCTGATAGATGTAATGCCATGTAACACCAGTCTAAAAAGACATGTTCTGGATGCTTATTTGCTACCAAGCCTGATTCAAGTTTTTTGTTTTGACATATAAATTCCTGAGCAGTTTAGGATTTGGTTACCTGAAGGACTCCTGCACTGTTTTTTAGTTGTTGTCCCCCCCCCGAAAACAGCTCTGCATGTCTGGCTTGTGTATTGTTATGTTTACAGATAGTTGGAGGATGGTTGTGGTTGTGTTATGGTTTTATTATTGTTCTTGTTTTAATGTTTTGACCCATTCTAAGGTCTTCTAAGGTTGGAGGATGGATGGCGGCTAACAGATTGAGGTTGAATCCTGAGAAGACAGAAGTACTGTTTTTGGGGGACAGGAGGCGGGCAGGTGTGGAGGATTCCCTGGTCCTGAATGGGGTAACTGTGCACCTGAAGGACCAGGTGTGCAGCCTGGGAGTCATTTTGGACTCACAGCTGTCCATGGAGGCACAGGTCAAATCTGTATCCAGGGCAGCTGTTTACCAGCTCCATCTGGTACGTAGGCTGAGACCCTATCTGCCTGCAGACTGTCTTGCCAGAGTGGTGCATGCTCTGGTTATCTCCCACTTGGACTACTGCAATGCGCTCTACGTGGGGCTACCTTTGAAGGTGACCGGGAAACTACAACTAATCCAGAATGTGGTAGCTAGACTGGTGACTGGGAGCGGCCGCCGAGACCACATAACACCGGTCTTGAAAGACCTACATTGGCTCCCAGTACGTTTCTGAACACAATTCAAAGTGTTGGTGCTGACCTTTAAAGCCCTAAACGGCCTCGGTCCAGTATATCTGAAGGAGCGTCTCCACCCCCATTGTTCTGCCCGGATACTGAGGTCCAGCTCCGAGGGCCTTCTGGCGGTTCCCTCACTGTGAGAGGCCAAGTTACAGGGAACCAGGCAGAGGGCCTTCTCGGTAGTGGTGCCCACCCTGTGGAACGCCCTCCCATCAGATGTCAAAGCAATAAACAACTACTTGACATTCAGAAGACATCTGAAGGCAGCCCTGTTCAGGGAAGTTTTTAATATGTGACATTTTAGTGTATTTTTCATCTTTGTTGGAAGCCACCCAGAGTGGCTGGGGAAACCCAGCCAGATGGGCGGGGTACAAATAATAAATTATTATTATTATATTATTATTCAAAAGCATTAAGACTATTAAGGGGAAGTGTTTGATTTCTATGGCCTTCACACTTTGCAGATGCATTTAAAGTAGGTTTTCAGCCAGAAATAAAAAGTTAATTCCAAAAGGTCAATATAGGGGAAGGATGTGCCATCAAATACTTCCCATTAATAGTGTTAATGCTTTTGTTGGGGGGGGGGGAATCTGAAAACTGGAGAAAAGATTGTCCTGTTTTCATATTATTTGACTATGTTTTTTACAGGAAAAACATGATATAGGCCATTATTCTTTTAGTTCATTGTTTAGTATTTCCTATATAGCTGTCTGCTACTGCCACCACTTTACGATTAAGAAAGCTAAGGATTGGTACAATTAATCTGTCACGAATCTTTATGCTCGTTTTCACATTCTATTCATTTTCTTCACTAATCTTGGTCAGGGCTTCAAATTCTTTGTCAGCTAAGGTTTCCTTATACGTTTCAGAAATTGGTCTAACAATATCTCATATCAAAAGAAATAGTAGTTGGATTGTTCTGCTTTTGGAAAACCAGTATTTTGTTATCTCCTTTGATTTTTCCGCTTTCGCACTCTGATGTATAGATATGAGTAGCTGCAGAAGTGCACACAGAGGCTTGTTAGGACATAGCTTCAGAGGCATTCTGTGTGAAGCAATTCAGGCCTACTATGCTGCCTGTCCATTTAAATCCCATTAGCATGGCTTACCCTGATACAACTGGCATGTAGAATTGCATAGAGCCAGGTGACCAGGGAAGGCCTCTGTTATGGTGCATCACAGATGTGTCATCTCCTGTACTAGTTTATCCCACCATCTTTTCTCCAATGCCCATGCAAACAGTCGATTGCTACACTTGTACAACTGTCAGGAATATGTCTGTTACCAGCATAATGCCATTGGTCATGTTGTTGCGTTAGCAAGGGGATTGGGAATTCTGATGGCCACAAAGGTAGCAACCTACAAAGCATTCAAAAAGGAATTAAAATGGTTGCCCTCATCTTGCTCCTGCCTATGCTTCATTTAGAAGCACAGTACAGGCTTCTAAATGGTTTTGTGAATATATATATATATATATATATATATATATATATATATATATATTTAATATTCTATTGAATTTTGAATGTCCAGTACAGAAAGGTTTAAACCTAATAATAAAATTACTAAATGTGACCAAAGCTGCAGATTTCAGATGACCTCATCTTAGCCAAGTCAGTGAAAATGAACTTAGCTTAAGCTTTCTTCTTGAAGTCATGGGAGCAATGGGACTGCCATGCCCAAACTAGAAATTGAACGGCTCCATGCAGACTTTGACACATTACAGAGTGGCTATGTGATTGCTCTATGGTACATAAGACCTTGTTAATTGTCTACATTCCACATTCTGCACACATGGACTTAACGCACATTATCGTCTTGCCCATAGGAAAGTCTAAGTGAAATAGTTCTTCTTTCAGATGAAGAAAAAGCCAAGGCTGGAAACTATCATGGGACTTGGCAGTTTATAAGACAACCAAATTAAAATGATGCTTGGATTTCTATTTACATTTCACACCTCATGCTGTGCTAAACTCATTTTCCTATTATTAACCATTCTTAATATGCTCCAAGCTAACTGACTTGCTCTACAAATAGAGGTGAGTCACTCTGGAAATAATATTGTTATTCTTTACAACACATGTCACTAGAATTCCAAACCACAAACCAGTTAAGTAAAGAAAAATACAAAGGTTAGTGTCAGTTTTGATCCCTTGGACTTCAGCTTTAGATATTAAGGACTTTAGATATTGATGACTCTAGATATTGAGTACTACATGGACTTGTGCACGGAAAAGCAATCAAAGAATGTGCAAACTCCTCCAAAATAATACTAATTTCCCTATGGGAAAGTGAAATTATGAAGCAAGGCGTGAAGATGCAGTAAACTGTGCCATTACTTTTAAAGCCCCACATCAGGGTGTGCAAGCTCTGGCCTGAAGGTCTGATTAGGCTCACCAGGCCTTCCCATGTGCTGACAGGCCATTTCAACCAAGCCAACTCAGTCAAAATGAGGGTTGCAAGCACTGCTGTTCAGCTGATTGGAGGTGGGGCTTCCATGGGGCTTTCCAAGACCATGGGTAATGCCTTTGCCCTCACAATTTGATTCAAACCATGCAAGCAAAAAAAGGATCACCTGCACACTTGTCTAACTCACCCAGTTGTCAGACTTGCACACCTGTCCAACTTGGCATATGGGTGGTGAGAGAGATAATGATCTGGAATGATCTGGTCTCCATCCAGATGCAGTTTCTCACCCTAGTCATAAATACCTGAAAAGGGCTCCTCACTATTACCAGCCTGTCAATGCTTTAGGAGCAGCAAAGGGGACTCTTTTTTGAATTCCACTGTCAAGAGAGGCTCATTTCAACATGGCACCCCATTTGTGGAATGCTATCTCACTTCAATACATAAAGATATATCTAATTTAGCCTTCACCTCTGTCAACCCTTTTAAAATTGTCTTCTTTTACTGGTGTTTTAAGAAGTGGGCTTTAGTTTTACTGGCATCTTTTATAGGTTTTTAAAATATATATTGTTCCCCACACTGGTTCTTGTATCGATGAAAGGCAACATAAATCTTTTTAACAGATAGAGAACATTTACTAATATACAGAATGTCCAAAGAATCAAGTACATGCTATTAGCTAAGTCAATATGATTATTTAATAATTATTGGACTGGTAAGAGGGTTACATGATGTGCAGGTTGGATAATTGTATGATTGGCCCACAGTTCAGATTATGAGTAATTAAATGTACCGTATGTTTCCATGTACAGTGGTACCTCGGGTTAAGTACTTAATTTGTTCCAGAGGTCTGTTCTTAACCTTAAGCACCACTTTAGCTAATGGGGCCTCCTGCTGCCGCCGCGCCACCGGAGCACGATTTCTGTTCTCATCCTGAAGCAAAGTTCTTAACCCGAGGTACTATTTCTCGGTTAGCGGAGTCTGTAACCTGAAGCGTATGTAACCCGAGGTACCACTGTATAAGACAACGTTATTTGCTTTTTAAAAAAATAACCCTCAGATAAATATTTTAAGGGCATAGTAAGTTTAACAGTTAATGTGCAAAATAACTGGCCAATGTGCAGTTTCACTAGGTCTTATGGAGAATATGCCTATTAAAGATTATGCATAATGACAGAAGAATGTACAATATTAGGGAAATATATGCATGCTCTCAGGAGCCTATTGGTGCCAGGAGTGGCTGCCCACCCCTCAGGGAAAAGTCCTTGCAAAGTATTTTCTGCTGGGTGGTGGTGGTGGTGGGAATTCTGCAAGGGCATCCGGAACACTCCACTCTTGCCAAAGCTTGGCAAATGGGGGGGGGGGAGCGTTCCAGAAAGCTTTGGTGCTGTAGATCAGCAACAAAGCAGAGCTTCTCCACCAGTGGTTGAAGCAATGGGGTAGAGTAGGAAATGCTACCTTTTGCATCTCAGCAACTTGAGGCAGCTGCTTCACCCCAGCTCACTTGTAGGCCAGCTCTGGCTGAAAATTATTTATTTTGACCTGGAAATTTGCACAATTCCCTCTTCATAGACAAATTATCTACACGTTTTCTATGAGGCCTGGTAAAGGTGCACAATGGCCAGTTGTTATGCACATTAACTGCCCAATTTATATTCCCCCTAACACATATATGTACTAACTTAACAGAGAAAATAAGTGTTAACTCCTGTATTAATGCAAGTTTCCAAATAGTAATGATTGCTAAACTTCACCTTGAAGAGTGAAGTAAAGATATTATAACATTCATTCCTCACTAATTCCACCGTCCATTGGAGCGTGATTTATCTTTCTATTGAATTGTCTTTGAACATTAATGAGTTTGGTGGGCCTCCAATGTATTCAAGACAGAGTTTAATTTAAAACTGTTATGCCCCACATTTCAGTTATCGATAACTGAAATACATCATCACTTCTCTAAGTCACTTACAAAGTAATAAAATAAGAGTTTAAAAACTCAACAGTCATTTAAGTGTCATAAGGAATTATAAGTCAGCCATATTTTCAGAAAGCTACTAACTAGCCATGGGTCATAAAAATGAAGTGTACAGTATTAGAAAGTCTTCCAATAACAGAAGGCATCACTGCTGCTTCATTATAATTTTAAGGTTAGTCTTATTCTGATGGTAAGTCATTTGGTTCCAAAGGGTTGGGATCACTATGGACAAGATGCTGCTCTTGCACAAATTTTATCTCCAGCATAAATGGGATATGAAAAGAGCTCCTTCACTAGATCTTTATGGATGTATAGGTGGGTGGGTGGGATTTTACAGGAGATATTCTTAAGATACACAAGGGCTCTTTAATGGTAAGAATCAGCTCCTTAAATTTCATTCAGTGCAGGGGTTGCAAAAATCAACAGAATTATTCATCCATCTTGTTTTTTGTTAGAAGATCCAATATCCCCTGCATTTTTCATCTGTTCTGCAAGAGTAGCTCTATGAAAAAATGTGTTGTAACATTTGCAGAGGCTACTTGGCTACAACTCATCACAACTATGACATTGGGATGCAT
Organism: Podarcis tiliguerta; assembly: GCF_965153285.1. Classification (NCBI taxonomy): domain Eukaryota; kingdom Metazoa; phylum Chordata; class Lepidosauria; order Squamata; family Lacertidae; genus Podarcis; species Podarcis tiliguerta. Next base: position 45,977,613 of record NC_139542.1, on the reverse strand, counting down.
TGATGGGGCTCTTGATAGGTCTAGCAAGTGCCCCAGTTTTCCCCCATTGATTCCGGAACATGATACTCATCATCACCTGATTCTGTTTTGAATAGAATGTGGTAGCATGTCAGAAATCAGAGCAAATGTGCACAAATTGGCCAGGGAAAGGTCAATTTTAAGTCCATCCAGAGAGATGAGATGCTGGTGGCAGACTGAACCATTTGTGTGCTGATCACAAATTGATCATGTAGCTTTCTCCTCACAAATGATTTCTTCTTCTTCTTCTTTGGTGATCACTCGTAGCCAAGTTAGATGGTCTTCCATGAACACAGACTTAACAGTGAGTCCATAAGTGACTGTGGAGGCCAATTCTGGATCCACACATCCTTCCACAGCGGAGACATGCGTTTCTGGGTGGGAGTTGATCGTGATGAGGGTTTGCCAAACGTGCCTTTACACATTTCTCTCTTTCGTCCTGAGTTTGAGCATCTTCTAACTCCATGACACCTTTGGTAAATGATTACAAGATGCCAGCAACCTTCTCCAAGCTCAGCCTCAGATGATAATTTTGGAGACTGCAAAAGCTCTCCTGAATGGAGAAATAATCTTCTTCAAGCCCTTCAATTCTTCTCCAGCTCAGACTAAAATCTGACTCCAAAAGAGTGGTCAACATCCTTCTTGCCAGCACCTCTCAAACAAACTCCCACTCTCCTTTACTAAACTTGTGGCAACAGGAGCAACAGCAGGACATGAGGGTAGGGGAGATGTTCTCCTCCCTGCTTCTGTGCTCTGGCATGCTGTGGATGAAGGGCACAGTGGCCCTTGAAACTTAATAGTCTTCACACTGCAGTAGCCACTGGGTAAATTACCAGTCCAAAGGGCCACCTAGACTTTCTTCCTTGCATGCTGTTCCACAGCACACCTTAGTGGTGAAGAGGGAGAGGCAGAAAGGAGAAGACCTCCATCCCTCCATTGTCTCCATGTGCTACTGTTGTTTATGTCAGTGCTTCACTGGAAAATAAATAGAAACGGGGATTGTGTTTGGGAGCTGTGAGGGAAGCTGTTTGAGCAATTCGTAGGTCTGGCAAAAAGGGGGTGGGATCATTTTCTAAGCTTTGGGTTGTATCAGAAAATAATCTGAGTTCTTGCTGATTTTTTCCCTTTAATAACTTGTATCACTTCTAAATTAATCCAAAACTGGGGAGAGCTTGCCCATCTCTACAATGAGAAAAGGAAGCATATATAATTTCTCCTTTTTTCATACACACACATACACAATCAAAACGAAAGGGTTTTCATTCCCATGGTTTCAAATTTTCTAGAAGTTTTACATCTCTCATCTGGAGGCTATTGATCTAAACCATCCTGTTTCACTTTGAGGAATAAATTAAAACAAAAGAAGAAAATATATATTGCAGCTGCATTAAGAGCCTTGTAATTTGCCTTTTGCAGTATTTCAGTTTTACAGTTCACTCAGATGAGAATAGATTTTGATAAATAGCATGGAATAGTTGTAGCTCTGTGCAGCATGATTTATTGATGATATCTCCCACCCACCCTTTCTTGGTCAGGAACACTTTATGTCGACGGAGCCTTTGGGATTCCTCTCCTCTTCAAAATATGAATAATGTTATAATGTTTAACCAAACAGTATCATCCTGTTTAATTATTCAGACGAGTTTAATTTTCTAGCATTTGGAATCAATGTGCTATTATGAAATAGCAATGCATTTGTAAAGAAAAAATCAATAGCCTTGGTTTTAATATAGCCTAAGCTTTTAAAACCTGCATTTTAAAATCTTTTTTTATTTTATTTTATTTTACAAGCTCTACATACTGCTTTTCACTAAGTTTAAATCCCATGGGATCCCCCTGCCTTCCATTATAGTACTAAGAACATCCAGTATAACCTATAGCAGGAGTGGGGAAATCTCTTTCTCTGGCCCCAGAGAACTCCCCAGATGTGATCGGCCTCCAGTGCCCACCAGTCCTTTAAGAAGGTCCTGATCTACACCACCAAGCATCAGCTAGGTGATGGCTTCTGACAAGACCATATCTGTATATTGCCCAGGGGCTACAACTGTGGGGAAAGGGTTGGGCACCTTCATTCATCTCCTTGATGGGAGGGACCCAGCTGCAATGTCTCCTTCTCACCTTCATTGGCATATTGCTGAAATCCGAGAAGCTAGAAAATGTTATTGTCCACATCTCTGACATGGAAGAGGCACTAAAATGTTTCCCATCCATTCATACACACAATGTAGCTCTCCAAAGCCAAGTTAGTGAAAATTCTCTTGGTGACCTCCATCCAGTTTCCATTTTACCTTCTCTTAAGACCAGCCGTTGCCAACCAACTGCTCTCTAGATGCATTGGACTGCCAACCCCACAGAGGCATGAGAGTGACGGCTGGAGCTGGTAGAAGAGTTTGGATTTGATATCCCGCTTTATCACTACCCTAAGGAGTCTCAAAGCGGCTAACATTCTCCTTTCCCTTCCTCCCCCACAACAAACACTCTGTGAGGTGAGTGGGGCTGAGAGACTTCAGAGAAGTGTGACTAGCCCAAGGTCACCCAGCAGCTGCATGTGGAGGAGCGGAGACGCAAACCCGGTTCCCCAGATTACGAGTCTATCGTTCTTAACCACTACACCACACTGGCTCTCACTGGTAGGCGTTTGTAGTCCAAAATATCTATAGGGAACCAAGCTGGTGAAGGCTGGTCTAAACACTTGAAGTCCAAGTGTTGTGTTGTTTTTAAAGCTGCTAATAAAGATATGCAGAGAATGAGGAGAATAATTCCACGCCTTCTGCATATATAAAACTTGCATTATTACTAATGGAAACTGTAACTGCAATGGTAATAAAGAAATGTGCCATGATATTGTGCACCCACTCATTAAAGAGTCTTGTTTTGCAAAGGCAGCATGTGATATAACTGGGCAATTCTTCACAGAAACTATCTGTGAGCAAAATATGTCTCATTAGTTTCTTGTTAAGGTTCCCTGCACAAGTTTGTTTTTCTGTCAAATATATAAATACATAGCCGCTAACTGTGTTTCTACTTACTCTTTCACTTGCCGATGTTACAGTAACTAGAAGTGACCTACAGTGGAGCTAGGCTAGGCTAGCAAATCTACCATCTAGGCTAAACATACATAACTTAGTCATTGTGACACTGGACTAAAAACCTGAAAAGCTGGGAGGGGGGTTGTTTTGGTTGTTTTGTGGTTTTTGTTGTTGTTTTTGTAGTTGTTTTTTTGCATTTTTCTATGTCAGGAACAGGCAGGAATCTGAAGGTTGTGCAGAGGAGGCAGAAGGGCAGGAGAATGATCCAGAGAATTGAGCCAGTAATTTGAGTGGTTTTGTTCCACCTGTGAAGCAGGGAGAAAAGACTCAAAGGTGGGGGAAGAGTTGCAGGAAGGCGCAGAGGCGGAAGAGACAGTCCCAAAGAGAGTTGGGCTGTTAGAATCTCCTCCATCGCCTCCCCCACTGTCTCTAAGGACAAGGAAGGGCTTAAAGTTTCAGGAGCAGCTGGAGATGTAGTGCAGGAGAAGTTGCTGGTTGCTTGTTGTGGCATTTGCCCGTTCTTTTGGAAATGTCTGTACAGGGGGAGAGAAAGGGTTAATAGGTAGACCAATAGAAAGCCAGAGGCAGAGCCTACCTGTTTTTAAAAAGACTTAGCCAGAGGTTTAGACAGTTGGGAAAAAGCAATAAAGGAAAAGCAGTTGGGAGTTAAAGCAGTTGGAAGACAGATGGAAATAGAGAGGCAGTTAGTGCAGTTGGTTCTTGTGTGAGGGGAGGTAGAAGAGTTAGAGACAGGATAAAATAATTGTGATTTACTGGTGAGAACCTGGTTGGTGGCAGCGGATTAGTGGTGTATGGGTCAATAGTCTGCGAAACGGCCGGGGGCTCCGTATGAATGCCACACTTGTGCACACCATGTCAGAGGAGGGGGTTTAAATGTGCTGAAGTGGTCATGGCGCACTGTTGCTCCAACTGTTGGATAGGAGCACAGGTCTGAAGAGGAACGTGCCTAGCAAGCTCTTTAGCAGGAATGGTGCATGTAATTCTTGTGTCTTAGGAGCTGATGTAATTTAGTGCTTTGCCAATAAAGAGCTAAACTTCTAGTTGTGTGTCCTCCTTGTGGGGGCTGAATGGGGCCTCTGGACAATGTACTATATGTTTGGAATGTTGCTTGTGTATTTGGGGTGTGTGGGGTGTTCGGGGAGGGTAGGACCTTTGGTGGGTGACATATCATACTCCTTCTGGGATAGTTTGTCCACCTTTGGTCCCCACCCTGCACTCAGCTCTCACCTGTGGTTCCTAGAAGCTGTTGGTATGTGACAGCAGCCACATCCTGGGAATGGCTTTGACTGGCCAGCTAAACCAGGTGAGGGTATCTGGTGGGTCTCAGCATACAGTTTAACATCCCAAACTCATAACAACACAATACTAAGATTTTACTTGGTAAGGAAGCACTTATGTTGGCTTTCCTGCTTTATTGCTTCCAGTCTCTAATCTAGAGGTGGGAGAAGAAGCTAGTACCTAAGCTTGTTTGTTTGCTCTTCTTCTGCTCTTGAAAATATTCTGCAAATAATTTTTTTAATAATGCATGATACAAATACAGATGGCAGTATTCTTTGCAGTTCTTTGTCAGCAGCAGACTTTGATATTATTTGGGGTGTGTCTGTTTGGAAGGACAGTTTCTTAACATGTGGCTGTCATTTTTTCCTAACTGCTATTCAAGAATGATGTCCTCTCTAGCTGTGGTCAGACCAGTATAGTATGGTATGTTCTTCAGATGTAGTATACATGTTTGATATTCAATATGCATGCCCACACAAGACTGATACTTTGTCAGATGTAGACATAAACTGATATCAGTTTTTCCTTCAGTGCACTGCTCATAAAACTTTGATGTTGTTAATGCCCATCTACTGTAAGTACTTGCCTATTTGCCTGTGCTTGAATGTGTTTCTTCCATGAATTCCCTTATCACACTCCACTGAAAAGTGTTTTTCAGCTTTTAGCAAGCATTCAAGCTGAAGCTTTGCTCTTTCATTAGTCAGACCAGAAATATGGGTGTTTAGGCCCAAGGTGGACTCCTTCACAGCACCTCAGAATGTTGTAAATGATTCCTTGATGTTAGAGAAAGTTGGGTGGCCATCTCTCAGGCATGCATTGTGTTCAGTGCAGCTGTCGAGGTTATCTTGTGCCCTAGGCAAGGCTAAGCACTTGCATCCTACCTAAAAAGAATTCTATCTTCAATTTTCAAAAACAGATACCTTGTGGGGGGGGGGAATGAAAAGCACAAAACTTGAAACTGCTAAATTTCATTTAAATTGCAAGAATAAGTAACACAACAATCTTTTATTCTCTTTCTCAAATGCAGAAGATGTTTTAGCACATAAATCTTTTTGAATAATCTTGTCTCTAAAAAGGTTTCAATTTTAGGCACATCAAAATATCCCTTTGCATGCCTTTTCCTTTGCTAATTTGGCCACCAGTTCCTTCAGGTCAAGGGCTGATGCTTGAGCATGTTCAAATGATATAACTGATGACCCAAGTTGTCTCTTTTGCAACATTGTTGAGCATATGTAAGTTCTTACAAGTTTGCACTTTCAGAAACTGCGGTCACCACATGCCATACTGGAGGTGTTTAGAAGGACCCTTAGAGCAACAGAAACATTAGGCACATAATCCAGGAATTTTTGTTGTCATATGTAGAGAAATACTCCTATTCCTGCACTGCAGGGGGTTGGGCTAGATGATCCCTTCCAACTCTATGATTCTTGATAACATTTGGTTTTGCGCTCAAGCAACAGCATTGTGTCAGTGACTTGGGCCTAGAAGAGACATGTTGTTTTCAGTTCAGTGCCAGGACTCAAGTCATGTGCTACAGATATGAAGAATCAAGAATGCCTGAGTTTGTGCAGAGTATAGGCTGGTTTTTATTTTAATTTCCCACCACACCTAATTCTTACTGTTGAAGCTCAGGAGCAGGTGAAGAAACAGCAGAGACTGAGTGCCTCATAAAGAAACATTTTTTTATTAATCAGGCATGACTCCTGGTAACTGGAGTAATATTGTGATGAGTACTGAGTTATGTATTGAGGGGGTCAAGCACTTGTAAAAAATAGTATGAAGCCAAACATTACATTTCTTTCCCCTTCAGGGGTGTTTTGGGTTCTTTTCAGCACAGACTGCTGTAATCATTCTTTGTCTTTATTGACTAGATTCTTTTTAGGGGACCTACAAACAATTCTATTTAAAATTAAAATAAACTAACATTGTAGTTGAAATAGGTTATACTGGGACTGTGATCTTCTGTGTATGTGAACATCCTTTAGAATGTCACAGAGAGTTCAGAACATACAAGAAGAGCAAGATATTAAAAATGACACCTTTCATGCTGGGCCAAGATGACAATTTTGCCTGGGAGAGAGTTGCTTTTAGTTGTAATTCTACTGCAGAGGCTTCTTTTAAAGGAAGGTGAACTTTGTGCACATTGAGTTATCTGGAACAATCTGATGCCATATGACCTTCTGGGGTGAAGAGTTTACTTCAGGGGAGATATTGTTTTATCCAGATTATGGGGTGCATAACAACACCTCAAGGACTATGCTGGCAGTTTTAGGTAAGCTGTCTTTCTGTAGAACGTACCATAATAAATCTAAGTTAGCCATGTCCATTAACTTCAATTGATTTAATCTGGACAATAACTGAATGCCACCCACACATTTTATCTCACTTTCAATTTTCCTTCAGCACCTTCTCTTGCACTTTTGCCTCCGAAGAAGGAGACTTTCCTCTACCCTCCAAATTCTTTTGATTTCTAGCCATTTTTACTCAGCATACAAAAAGATTCTGATGATGGCATTAGTCCAAGCAAAAGGGGGGTGACATAGCTAAAGGGCAGGGCAGGCTGTTGCACCAAGGTCCACTAGTGGGCATGTGCCCCACTGTTTTTGAAGCACAACTGTAGGGTCATTCAAATGGATTTAGAAGAAAATTATGTATCTCCCCCGCCCCCTGGAATGTATGACACAGGTAAAATGTAGAAGAGTATTCTTATTTTATTATTTTTATTTATTTCATCATCTTCTTTCATCAGAAGATCTCAGGGCGGTTCGCAGAATAAAATGCAGGGTAAAACACAAGTATATAATTAAACCAAAACAACAAAACAATACCCCTCCTTCCCAAAGACACACTTAAAAGGCTGTAGAGTATTAATCAGCCCAAGGCCTGGTTGAAGAGTAGTTACTGGAGGCTTAATACTTGTTTTACTCTTGTGGTGTCATTGCTGCCACCATGCCAAATTGTTGTGATGCAAAGCCTCTTAGGGAGCTGTGTGTGATATGATTTAAGCTGTAGTGTGTAAGCAGCAAAAGTCACATGATGCAGGGGTACTTTATGTGTTTTTCCTGTGGACTGAGCTTTCATATGGAGTCACCTACTTCACCGTTTGTATGAAATGGATTTGTGTTGCTGTGGGAAATGGCTGAGACAAACCATTGAAGTAGATTCAGAAGAAAGCATGTCAAAGGATGAACCAAGTTAAAAAGACAAGAATGAAAGATAATGGGTGGCATCTTGTTCTGAAACTCTAATGCTTTCCCCCTGACATTAAGAGGTGTCCTTGACATTGGGTGGCAGTACATGGAACACTTTTAATCTGTGATACAGCAGTAGCTCTGTGCAAATGGTTGATCCAACATGCGTAAAAGGGATTGGGATTTGATTGCTTTACCCAATTTCTCTCTACCACACCCTCAAAGTCTATGACTGGCAGTCAAATTTGCATAGGCACCTTCACGCATAAAACCCAACAGGGGTGGCTCTTGCTGCAATATCCAGACACTTAATTAATGGCACCTGCTTGTATTCAGCTGCATGTTCAGACTCTGAAGCTGCAATCTATGCCCATTTAAATGGATGTAAACCCAGCTGAACACTGTGAATATATGCACATGGCTGTGCTACCAAGTGCATTCCTATACAGTCGTACCTTGGTTCTCAAACAGAATGAATTCTGGGAGTCCGTTCGACTCCTGAAACTGTTCGAAAATCAAGGCATGGCTTCCAAGTTGCTGCAGGAGCACCCTGCGGCCAATCGGAAGCCACACAAGGCTTCCAAAAGTCATTCAAAAACTGGAACACTCACTTCTGGGTTTTGATCATTTGGAAGCCGATTTGTTCAGGAGCCAAGGCATTTGGGATCCAAGGTACGACTGTATGTTATTTATACAACACAGCATAAGTACAGAGAATTACGCCATTGGTGGGTGACTGGGGGAATCTTTGTATGCATTACCAGTCAGTCTTGTAATTTATTCTTGTGTAATGCCATTAGTCATGGTGGCTATACAGTGGTACCTTGGGTTTCAAACACCTCGGGTTACAAACACTTCGGGTTACAGACTCCACTAACCCAGAAGTAGTACCTTGGGTTAAGAACTTTACCTCAGGATAAGAACAGAAATTGCACAGCGGTGGCGTGGTGGCAGCAGGAGGCCCCATTAGCTAAAGGGGTACCTCAGGTTAAGAACAGTTTCAGGTTAAGAATGGACGTCCGGAACGAATTAATTTCTTAACCAGAGGTACCACTGTATGCTACTTCCAGAATCAACAGAGGCAGTTCTCTGAACACTAACCACTGGAGAAAAGCAGTGAGAGAGGGTGGTTACCCTCAAATTCAGCTTGTGGTCTTCCCGTGGACATCCAGTAAGCTATGGTGGCAAACAGAATGTGCTGTCTCTGACCCCTGATGTTTCCCTCAGCAAGTTGGAGGGTGACCATTTGCTGTGGGTTGGGGAATCTGCCCTAACTGTGTAGGTTCCCCACACAAAGAGGAGCTCTGGGAAATCAGGATTATATGTGGTGCAGGAAGCCCCCATGAATAGGAAAAGGCCACAGCTTGTAGCAGGTGAGGGAGGGGCCAAAGCTTGAGGTATTCACTTCTACTCCCATGTTCTATTACCATGAGTCCAAGTGGAGCAGCTGTTGCTGTCCGATGAGGAAGATGAGGAACAGAGCATGGAAGGCACCACAGGTGGGGAGCAGGCTGAGAGGGAAGATGTGGCCTCCTGTGCATTTACATGTTGGAAAAGTGTAGGCAGTCCCATTAGCTTCCTATCCTGCTCTAGCCATGGAGCAGCAAGATTCCCTAGCAATGGACGAGGGTTTTAACCTGCCATGAGGGAAGTCTGGGCAGCTGGAGCAACAGCTTGGGGGACTGAGCTCCATCCCATCATTGAAAACTCAGGGCTGCCTCTGCTATTGGTAACAGATACATGCTCTTCATAGAAGCTTGTGCCTCCAAGTGTGTCAGCCTCACAGGGAGAGCATGCCACAGCTGAACTCAAAATCTGACAGGGATGTGTGACCATTTGTTGGGACATCTTTGCAGCTTTCATCTAGTTTTAGATCCCTGGTGCTGATCTTAAATTCTCTAGCTGTGCTTTTGGCAATCTGTACCCATAGCCTGACCTGTGCCATTGTAAGCCTAAAATAAAGCTTTCCTCACTCACATGTAAGAACCTCTGTTGTAGCATTTGGGCCACTTACTCATGAGTTGAACTCTTGAATGGGGTTTATTTCCCATGGAAATATATTTCACAATGGGGGTCATTCACTTCTTGGGCATCCCAGATGAAATTTATTAACAGAGCTTTGGTACAACCTTTTTCCACTAAGCCACAATTTTGGTTTCCACTGATATTTGCTTAGGATGGCAACCTTAAAAATACTGTATATTCATTTTCTCATTTGGTGTTATTCTCTTAAAATATGTTTAGTTAATTTAGGGTAAAGGGGAAATATGGAAAGCAGTACCAATGAAATTCTCAATTTAGTTTTCAACAATTATCATTTAAGCTCATTCTTACAAAGACATCATTTTTGAATCTCAAAAATGTTGGATGCTTAAGCTGATTAAAAGTGTGGATTTTGCTTGCTTTTAGTTTGGTGGCCACGAAGGAAACAGACAGTGCAAGATCACGCAGCATGCCAATGTCTCCATCGGATTTCCTGGATAAATTAATGGGTAGGATGTCTGGCTACGATGCAAGAATAAGACCGAACTTCAAAGGTAATGTCCTCTCTCAGGTGTCTATTTGGGTTATAATGTTGCTTGAATTGTTTTAGAAGCAAGAAAAATGTTTGGCTCATAATTGAGAATATAGTTTTGATCATTCACACTTCAGCAATCTTTTCTTTTTTAAAACAACTACATGTTCTTCTGCTGGTTCAAACTTCTGGAGATGTTACAGTGCTAAGTTTCAATTGGAATGGAGAATTCCTGCAACATTTTTGGATGACAGAATATAAATTACTAAATGTAGTTAAGGTTATGTTAGAAACATTAAAGAATATTGCAGCTATTCAGTGCCAAACAGTTTTGTAATGTGCCTGTTATGAAGTGTCAAACTGGATGTGACAGTCTTGTCACACAAAATGGGAAGAACGCAGAACTAGTTTGCCAACCTTCTGACTTTGCCCCAGCTAGTCCTCCCTATCCTGCAGAAAGTCCCCAAAACATCACACAAGCGGGTAGCTATAACAAGTAGCACAGCGATAAAACAATTAGTTATGTGTAGGCATGGGGTGAAAAAATGCACCCTATTGCAATTAAGCATCCACATGCCCACATAGTTTAAAAGCAACCACAGAAATTGCATGACATTTATGTAAATATACAAAGGTGGAAGTATTTCTACAACTGGCTGGAAATAATAATAAAAAATAGACAGATATGAGATTCCTTAGGCCAGTGGTACTCTGCTATGCTCCTTTGAAAAGATGGACTGTTATGGGTGGTGCTGAGAACTTACATTATTCAAATTTTCTGTTTGTTTCAAATCATCAGGTGCTAGAGATTTGGTCAGAACTAAAACTTAGATGCTGCAATGCTGTCAGGGCCCCACAGGTGTTGTGGGCAAACTAAAATACTGGGTCAGGGTAAGAACAGAGAGCAATGCCCACCATTCCTAAAGGAGGAAGACCACCACATGGGTTTCAGATGGCTCAGCCATAGCTGATCCTGGCTCTGCCCTTGTATTGGAATCTTATTCAATAGTGAAGTGTATGAATAACTCAATTGTGTGGGTCTTTCACACACAATAATCACCTAATTGGGAAAGACACACACAGTTTGTCCTGGTCACATGATTCCAGTATTCGTGTCCAGTATTTGTGTGCATACCATCCCTGTGGAGGACTGCATCATGCAATTATATGTGGGAGGAAAATATGAAGCCCTCTGACCTATGTGTATGGATTGGCTGGATGCCTGGATTCAAAATGCAGGAGAGAGCCTTCAGTAGCAGAGTTTAAATTCAGAATAATGTGGGAATGTAGGTTGCTAGACCATTTTATCCCATTTGCTTGCATATGGTGCTCCACTCTTTCTAGATATTCTCTTTCACACAAAATGGTTTCCATCGGGAGGTTTATTTAAATCATTCCCCATGGTGACTTGGACCACATAGTAAGCTATCAGTGTTCTCGGTGTCCTCAAAACCTTAAACCCAAACATGTGCAGAGGAGCAGCCTGAATTCCTTCATCTGCATAGCAACTCAGCGAACCACTTCACACAAACAGCTTCCTAGCCATAGGGAACCATTTAATTCTGCCTCCATGGGCAGCTGTTCCATATGTGCTGAGCCTTGTGTGCTTGGGTTTTTTGCTTGGTGAGAGAAAAAAGAAGGTTGCTATATAAGTGAACTTGCACAGTTACATAAGATATGCACTTCTAATATTACTTTCCTGATGTTGTGGCGGTATCATATTCCTAATTACTCTCTCTCCCCCACTGCCACTGCTTTGCAGCCGAAGCTGTTCTCGTTTACTTACCATAGTTATTCCCATTAGCACATAAACTTCAAGTTCAATCTACCTTAGCTACGCTGCACAGAAGATGACTTCAGGCAAATAATAGGAGGCAATCCAATCTCTTTCCACTTTTTATTGGAATCTTTTAAAGATCTCCAGGGGAAAGCATTAGTAGAAAGCTGAAGGCATGGAGGGTCATTTGGAGATTGGATAGTGGAGCTTATTATAGACACCAGGAGGTCATGCCAACTGTGGAATAGGGCAGATGTTGAGCCAGTAGTGAATTCTTCTGCAACATGTATTCTAAATATCAAAAGCCTTATTTTGTAATTGCTGGAATACAGAAGGGACACAAGTCTAATTTGGCATTTTTCTCTTTCTTAAAAGCGTACTTTGCAAAAAAAATAAATCTGAACTGTTATGCGGTAGTTATTTTTAATGTTTTTAAGTCCTGTCCTTCTGCCACAGAGTGGCTTAATAGAAACATAAAACTGAAACAATCATACTATAAAAATATCAATAAAATCGCAAGATTGCAATTAAAATACTAAAGCACTAAGTAATATCTGTAAAATCATAGCCCAGAAACAATACAATTCATGTTCCAAAAGCAAAGATAAACAGGAACATCTTGAGATGCCATTTAAAGATGGCAGTTGCGGGAACACCTGCAAGGAGAGGTTCAGACTTATTGTTCAGATAAGCATCCTCTTTGCTGAGTTTTTGGTTTGTGTGTGTTTCTATACTGTGGGAGAAAATATTGCCAAATAGAATTTCGTATTATTTTGGACTCTGCACCTAAAGCCAACCAATGACTTAGCATGAATGTTCAAATGTCCTGGCTCCTGAGACAGCCACATTGCTTCTCACCAGGAATAGGAAGAATTTCAATTCAGTTATAATTTAAAGGTGAACCTACCTAATTCACACTTTTTTAAACATGGCACAACACCCCTTGAACTTCACACTGTTCCAAATTCCACAGTGCTGTTTTCCAGCCAAGTAGCATGTATAAGAATGCATATACTAGGGTAAAGTGTACATAAAAATGCAGATATTAATGAAAACATGATACAAAAATGCATTCTGTTAGAAGAAACTGCATTGAAAAAAGTGTATATAAGGAAAACTGCATACAAAAATGTGTATATTAGGAGAAAATCACACTAAAAGGCTGAATTATCATGAAGGGGTTTGTTTTTGTCAAAAAATCTGCAAACCGATGTGGAAATGTGGAAAACAACAAATGTGGGGAAAATGAGAAACTAAGGGCTTATCCATATCTCGGTGTGCCCCACTGCTTTCCCTGTGGGAAAACCAGCAGTTTAGTGCTAAATTGAAACAAACAGCAATTGGCTTTTCCATGGATGGCCGTTGGTTCTGACTTAGGGCTAAAGAGTGGGTTTTCTGGGGGAAAGTGCTGGGCAAAGGCAAAACCGCTTGGAACCATGCCTAGAAAAGCACAGGACTAGCAGAAAACTGCTCTGATCTGTGCTTTCTAGGCACAGGAAAAGAAAGAGCATGGATGAGGCCCAATAGAAACAAAAATTGGCAGAATTGTACATTCCTTCTCCTCCCTGGGCTTTTTAGCTCAGTATGGTGCATCAACTATGCCAAAGTTTGGATTAGGATGTAATTTGAACTTGGGGTTGCAGTTAAGGTCTCTCCTGTGTGGTGTACCAGTGTGGTGTAGTAGTTAAGAGTGGTAGTCTCATAATCTGGGGAACCGGGTTCGTTTCCCCTCTCCTCCACATGCAGCTGCTGGGTGACCTTGGGCTAGTCACACTTCTGTGAAGTCTCTCAGCCCCACTCACCTCACAGAGTGTTTGTTGAGGGGGAGGAAGGGAAAGGAGAATGTTAGCCGCTTTGAGACTCCTTCGGGTAGTGATAAAGCAGGATATCAAATCCAAACTCTTCTTCTTCTACTCTTCTTCCTCCTTACAAACTGCATGCTTACAAACTGTAAGCATGGAACAAACCTTGGCTATAGGTCATGGTTAAGGTGGAGAGACCTTAGCTGTGATTACTGGTTTGAAAGACTCATAATGAGCTAAGAACAGCCAATGGCCCATCTGGTCCAGCATATTGTCCTCACAGCAGCCAACAATATGGGAAACAAGGAGGGCAGAACAGGAGCACAAGAGCACTCTGCCCTGCTGTGGTTTCCAGCAACTGGTATTCAGAAGCATTGCTGCCTCCAACTGTGGAGGTGGCGCATAGCCATCATGGCTTGTAGCCATTGATAGCTCTCTCTCTCCTCCATGAATTTGTATAATCCTCTTTCAAAACTATCCAAATCAGTGGCCATCACTGCCTCCTGGAGACCAAGTTGCATAGTTTGACTGTGCACTGCATGAAGTAGAGGTTTCTTTTATCCATCCTAAATCTTCTACAGACTCTGCCACACTTCAGTTAGCTAAAAAAAACACCCACTGTCAGGGAACTGCCATCGGAGCAGGAGGAGGTGAGAAGGCTCCCGGATGATGGTGGAGAGGGTCCCAGTAGGAGGAGGGACAGTCCATACGCGGGGGAAGGAAATCAACGCAACACCAGTGGAGAAGGGGAGGAGATAGAGGAAGCGGAGGGGTGGCTCCAGGACTCTTCGCAGGAGACAAGCGGAGAGGGGACAAGTGCTCCTTTGCCCACACCCACCTTGCGCAAAAAGCTTTCGCGCAGGCAACGGGGGAGGAGATTGGGCGTCAAGCAGCTTTTATGTTGGAAGCGGTTTAAGAAACGCCCACTGACGGATTCTGCCAGCGACTGAGGCAGCCACAAGATAGAGGCTGCCCTGTCAGAAAGGGTTCAACTATGCAAGCTAGCCATGAATAAAGGCAACTTACGCACAAGCAATCCCTAGAACCATTACACCCACAGAGGGGCATAGGAGGTGCAAATTGTTCTCTGGGACCTCTCACATTCAAGTAGTCATGGTAAACCATAGCCTAATGCAAAATCATTTAAAAAGCAAACTCGATTGTAGAGTATAATTAGTGCTTGATAGACTCCATTCCACCAGCTTTACATCTGAAAAAGCTTTGCCAAGTATGGAATGCATACTTTAGAGAGGGGGTATGGAGGTTCTTTCTAGGATGCTTCAAGCACTTTCCAGCAGGCAAATTATTATTTCAATTATTGATTGTCAAGCACATTGTTTTCTTACTACTGGCTTCTGTGCAGGAAAGCATTAGCAGTGACACAACCGCTTATCCCTTATGACAGTCTAGCTCATTATAAATAAATCAAAAAACTTTTGTTTTTTAGCCTGTAGCAAAATGGTGGCAAAGCATCATTGTAATCTTCCAGCGATTGAATTGCTTTATGCATTCAGACACAACACTATAGTTCTTCATAGTGGTTTTTAATGGTTGTTTTCTACCTTGCATGTTAATTATTATTGTTATCCAAGAAGGACCTTAGGTTTAGTTTAATTTTCCTGGAATTAGATATGAATGGAAATTAATAAAATGCACTAATATCCTCCTTTTGTTATAACTACTTTGGATAATATATAATTATTCCCATTTTACAGATGTGTATCTAAGTCTGGGATATCCAAGTCCACTTGGTAGTTGATGGTGGGAGAGGAATTCAAACATTCTAGGTTAACATTCAGTAGACTAATACAAGTTGCCCCTCATGATTAAAATTCAAGTTAAACTATCCAAACATTTATTCCCTGAATAACAGACAGAAAGTTAGATATGTTGCAGAGCAGGAGAAAGAGAGAGAGAGAGAGAGAGAGAGAGAGAGAGAGAAACATTGGCTGCATTCACATGACAGTTTATTATATTTCCCATTTATGAATTTCACCTTTAGCCCCACAAGTGCACTCATTGCATGTCAGAAGAAAAGAGGGAAAGTACAACAAAACTGGCCTGTTACCATATATATAAAAGAGAGGAGGCTACACCAACTACAGTGCCAATAACCAAGTACTAATGAGTCTCAAAAGACACCTTATTTGATTTTTTTAAAAAAGGAGATCACATATGTACACTATACAAAAGAATATAAGCCTCACCACCCCACCCCTCCTTTCCCTCCCTCTTCTTCCCCAACCTTATACAGTGGTACCTTGGGTTACATACTCTTCAGGTTACATACGCTTCAGGTTACAGACTCCGCTAAAGCAGAAATAGTTCTTCAGGTTAAGAACTTTGCTTCAGGATGAGAACAGAAATCGTGCTCCGGCGGCGCAATGGCAGCAGGAGGCCCCATTAGCTAAAGTGGTGCTCCAGGTTAAGAACAGTTTCAGGTTAAGTACGGACCTCCGGAACGAATTAAGTACTTAACCCGAGGTACCACTGTACTGTACTCAACACTAATGTCTCAAAACAAATGTAACTGATTTGTAAGAACGACTGCACAACCTGAAAAAAGAGACAGGGCATGTACTTTCATAAACCAAGAAAATATTTAATAAGAGTAATTTTTTAAAAAGGAGATCATTACTTCTGCAAAAAGCACTTTTCCTGTCAGAAGAATAATCCATTATTTCTTACATCAGCCATACAAAAGCTGCATTTCAGACATAACAAGCACTGATTGAATTATTCTTATTCCGAAATTTAATCCCTTTATGCAACAATTCTGAATTGCTCCATCTCTTCAGCAGTGCAGTGTGAATGCACTCCCGAGTGTTGGGTTTGAGGGGCATTTCATCCTTGCAGTACCCACATAAAGGAAGGGCATGTCTGTGAGCAGAACCACGGGTGTTTATTATTAGTAATAATAATTAATCACTTTACTAACAGAAATGGCTCAAACAGTGCTTTTTTAAAAGAAAAAAAGGTGCTGGTACTCACCATGAAGTTGTTACAGTAAATGACACACTTTTAACATTGGGGGAGGGGGGAGAAGGTGCCAGTACTTGAGTATCCCCAGAAAAAAATCACTGGACTCAAAGCAATTTACATACAGGGATGGAAAACCCCTGGCGATCCAGTGCCCAGTTATCCGTTGGCCATTGACCATGCTGGCTGGGTCTCATTTATTTATTTAGTTAGAAGATTTCATGCCCACGCTTTGCCTCAAGGTCCCAGGGCAGGATAGAACAATGGAGTGCACATGGATAGAAACCATTACAACTATCAAACCAATCCCAATGGAACAAAAGAGTACAAATTCAGCAAATACCTTAGCTGTCAAGGCTGTGGTAAAGAGGTGCGTCTTCAGCACAGGGCAAAAGGAACGCAGTAAAGTTGCTAGGCACCCTTCTGTGGGCACCAGAGTCCAACAACTCCTGGAGGTCCACAGGTTCCTCATCCTCACTAGTGGATCTCCCAGCAAAGAATAGAAAAATCCAGTGATATACATTCAAATGCATGTGAAACAAAGGGCTACACAACCAGTGTTCAGAATGGGGGGTGTAGGGGTTTTGTGTGTGTTTTTTGGACCTCTGCAAATGTTGGATGTTGAGGCAGGAAACATGTCTAGACTGCCTTTGACAGATACCTGAGGGAGTGTGTCCCTTTTCTTCTACTTGACAACCCTGTCTAACTTGTCAGGGCGGTAAAATGTGATTTGATTTAACTTAAAGGAATAGATCTGTTGAAACAGTGTCATTTTCAGTCATTGCACCGAAAGGCTGCAGTGTACATTGTTCCACTGAAAGTGACAAGCATACTGCCCATTATTATAGGACTCATAGCAGGCACTTAGCTGATCGTTCTGATCAGCTACCAACTGGTAGCACCAGCTGGATTGCTTTTTCTCCTCCAAAGGTAAACGATTTTAGCATCCAGTTTAAATTAAATGTGTGCAATTGTGCAATAGGTGTTGGAATAATGGTATTCCATGCGTGCATTGGAGGATTTAATCACCTTCCTTCTGGCAACAGCCTTTTGTTCTTCCTACTCACAAATGGGGTGGGGGGTGGCAGTGGAATGAGATGCTTGAAAACCAACAGGACAAAGATTGTGACACCACCATGCATGCCCAGTGTTAAATGCATGTAAGCAGAACCAAGGATTTTGGGAGCCAGATTAATTCTACTCTCCCTCTGTCTGCCCCAAAATTTCCCAAAGCTGATATGAATTCTAGGAGGGAAAGTTTGGTTGCTAGTATCTGCTACATGAGTGTATTTGGGGAAGCTCTAATGCACAGGAATAGAGTTAAATCTCTATTGTGATCCCTGCGTTGCACAACATGACCCTTTGGACTCCTTCCAAATGTACAATTCTGTGATTCTGTCAGCACAACATGGTCCAGTCCTGCTGTTGAGTCAGACTGTTGACTCAACTAGTTCATTCTTGCCCATACTGACAGCAGCTGTCCTTCAGCTTCTCAGAGATACCAGTGACCAAACCTGGGACTTTCTGCATCTATTCACCCGCGTGCCTTTTCTCCAAACATCTGGCCCTCAGATGAACTTTGCGTAGGCTTTCAAGGTCTCTGGATGGCAGCCTAATGTGGATTACAGAAAAAAGATGTTGTGGAAAAATCTCCACTCCAGTTCTGCAAGGGAATGGAAGTAAGCCCATCCTATCCCATTTGTCTGTGGAGTTTTAAGGGGAAATCCTTTAAAATGCACATAGAAATGGAAAGGTACTCAAAGAAAAGGATATATGAAAGGTGGTCTTAGGGCTGCAGAACTACCTCCATTTCTCTTAGCTCATGCATAGAAAAGCTCATGCATGGGGCCAACTTCTGCCCTCCAAGCCTGCCCCTCAGAGGCCACACATTCTCTCAAGTAATGATCCTTACCCCACCCCAACCCCTGCTTTGCCTTCTCCTGACAATGTCTCTTTCTTGCTTGGATGGTGGTCAGAGTGGGTGGGTGTAGAAACTAGCGTATGTGCGAAGATAAGCATCACCTTCATTGTTCTGTCTCCTTTTGCCATGGCATGTGGTCCCCCAAAAGGTTGTCCAGAAGAGAATGTGGACCTTGGGCTAAAAAAAAGTTTGCCATCCCTGGTTTAGCAGCCACAGGTTTTGACTTGTTTGTTGGGTGTGAGCAGTAATTTCTCCTCGTTTTGATTTCATTTACAGGGCCTCCGGTAAATGTGACATGCAACATCTTTATAAACAGTTTTGGATCCATTGCAGAAACAACCATGGTAAGATGTTCTTTATCACAAACAATTACATTTCAAATTATTTAGACTGCAATCACGTGCACACTAACCTGGAAGTAAGTCCTGCAGATCTTACTAGCACTTACCTTTGAATGTAAAGGTAAAGGTAAAGGTACCCCTGCCCATACGGGCCAGTCTTGACAGACTCTAGGGTTGTGCGCCCATCTCACTCAAGAGGCCGGGGGCCAGCGCTGTCCGGAGACACTTCCGGGTCACGTGGCCAGCGTGACATCGCTGCTCTGGTGAGCCAGAGCCGCATACGGAAACACCGTTTACCTTCCCGCTAGTAAGCAGTCCCTATTTATCTACTTACACTCAGGGGTGCTTTCGAACTGCTAGGTTGGCAGGCGCTGGGACCGAACAACGGGAGCGCACCCCGCCGCGGGGATTCGAACCGCCGACCTTTCGATCGGCAAGCCCTAGGCGCTGAGGCTTTTACCCACAGCACCACCCGCGTCCCTTACCTTTGAATGTACTTGCATGCAATCCTGATCAGTGTTCTTTAATTGGCAGGTGGAGCCTTCTAAAATGAAACACACTCCATTTGTGGTTAATCACTTGAGTGCTGAACAGGGCATATGCTTCCATGTACTTGCAGAGTTCCTGCATAAGCAGCTCCATTCCTTTCACTGAAAAGGGCAGCTTCATGTCTGCATCCCTTTGCCAAGTATGAAGGATTATTCTTCATGTCAGACATTCAAGAAAATTTGTATTAGAATTCCAGAACTTTGTATTAAAATCTAACTTCTAAATGCGAAGGATTGATTTGGCTGTTGAATGCCTTTGAAAGAAACAAACCTATCTGGGTTTGTTTATTTTAAATGAATGATCTTTTACTTCTTTTCTGCTATTATGTGACCTGCTGCTCTTTTCATCCCTTGTTTTCTACTCTGCCCCTATTTAATTTTCCTTCACATTACTGCTAGGGATGGGAGGATCTGCCAGTTTCAGTTGTCTCATTTTGCCAATCTTAAATTCAATTCTCAGTGTTTCTGCAGCAATTTACAAAACAAAAAAACAAATCCTCACGAAAATTCAGAGTGGATTTCTCCTAATAAACACATTTTGTATGTAGTTTTGACTAACACATACATTCTTGAGAGCAATTTCTGCTAACATAATGAATTTTTTATGTTACTTCCACTACTGTATTTGTTTTTATGTACGTTTTTATAAACATTGTTTGGAGAATTGCATTGCAACATTCAAAGAAGGGTGAATGTGAATGAGATATTCAATCCATTTCATCATAGAATCATAGAATCATAGAGTTGGAAGAGACCACAAGGGCCATCGAGTCCAACCCCCCTGCCAAGCAGGAAACACCATCAGAGCACTCCTGACATATGGTTGTCAAGCCTCTGCTTAAAGACATCCAAAGAAGGAGACTCCACCACACTCCTTGGCAGCAAATTCCACTGTTGAAGAGCTCTTACTGTCAGGAAGTTCTTCCTAATGTTTAGGTGGAATCTTCTTTCTTGTAGTTTGGATCCATTGCTCCGTGTCCGCTTCTCTGGAGCAGCAGAAAACAACCTTTCTCCCTCCTCTATGTGACATCCTTTTATATATTTGAACATGGCTATCATATCACCCCTTAACCTCCTCTTCTCCAGGCTAAACATGCCCAGCTCCCTTAGCCGTTCCTCATAAGGCATCGTTTCCAGGCCTTTGACCATTTTGGTTGCCCTCCTCTGGACACGTTCCAGTTTGTCAGTGTCCTTCTTGAACTGTGGTGCCCAGAACTGGACACAGTACTCCAGGTGAGGTCTGACCAGAGCAGAATACAGTGGCACTATTACTTCCCTTGATCTAGATGCTATACTCCTATTGATGCAGCCCAGAATTGCATTGGCTTTTTTAGCTGCCGCGTCACACTGTTGGCTCATGTCAAGTTTGTGGTCAACCAAGACTCCTAGATCCTTTTCACATGTACTGCTCTCAAGCCAGGTGTCACCCATCTTGTATTTGTGCCTCTCATTTTTTTTGCCCAAGTGCAATACTTTACATTTCTCCCTGTTAAAATTTATCTTGTTTGCTTTGGCCCAGTTCTCTAATCTGTCAAGGTCGTTTTGAAGTGTGATCCTGTCCTCTGGGGTGTTAGCCACCCCTCCCAGTTTGGTGTCATCTGCAAATTTGATCAGGATGCCCTTGAGTCCATCATCCAAGTCGTTGATAAAGATGTTGAATAAGACCAGGCCCAAGACAGAACCCTGTGGCACCCCACTAGTCACTCTTCTCCAGGATGAAGAGGAACCATTGATGAGCACCCTTTGGGTTCGGTCAGTCAGCCAGTTACAAATCCATTGAGTGGTAGCATAGTCAAGACCACATTTTACCAGCTTCTTTACAAGAATATCATGGGGCACCTTGTCAAATGCCTTGCTGAAATCAAGGTAGGCTACATCCACTGTGTTCCCTTCATCTACCAGGCTTGTAATTCTGTCAAAAAACGAGATCAGGTTAGTCTGACATGACTTATTTTTCAGAAATCCATGCTGACTATTGGTGATCACAGCATTCCTTTCTAGGTGCTCACAGACTGTTTGCTTAATGATCTGCTCCAGAATCTTCCCTGGTATTGATGTCAGACTAATTTATCATATTTGCACATTATGAAACAATATGAGAACATTCACACTGATTTGAATGGAAATGAAAGATCTACATGTGCAGAGCTGGTCTTTACGTTGAAGTGAATGGATAAGTCCTTGCATAAGAATCCTATCAGAACAAGGTACCACTGGAGTGGAGCAACTGAGTGGAACTATATTGTGGACAAAGTGGGGAAGGTCCTAGGGAAGAGAGGAAGATGCACAGATATATACAGAAGTGTTGTATCCTGATCACACTGACTCCATAGTTTCTCAGTCTCTGGCAGACCCTCCTCACACACATTGAGATCTTTTCATTCCATGATAAGAGTCAGAAACTCACTCATCTAAAATGAAAGCTGCAATTAGGTGGGTACATGCAATACATATTCATCTCTAGGGCCTTGGCTGCAGTCAATTATAAATTATTGCATAGGTCTTTTTTATTTTTCACTTCTCATAGTACATCATTTTCAGAACTCCCTAGTAAACTGCTGCTCTGAATGTAGAGGAATGCCAGGGCTCTGTAATAGTTCGCTTCTAAATTATGCATTGATGCAGCTCAAAGGAGGACTTTCTTGCGGTCAGCAATTGTCAAATTCTGTAAGAGTCAAAGCCATCATTTTGAGAATATGAGCATGTTTAAAACACACATAGCTCTATTTGTGACCTCTCTCTTGGTTTAGCATCTATATTCTTTAACTTCACTGTACCGAACAAGAAAAGCTCTTTAAAATTAAAGTAGGGATGTTATGTACCTTAGTTACAGGTTAACATCTGATACTTCAATATAGCTTGGGAATATTTTGCTGCTGTTTTCTTGAACAATTGGGTCACCTTTCAGATATTGTTTTATTTTATCCATGCCACTATTATATTTCACTTACCGTTTTGGGTGAAGGAGAAGTTTTAATTAAATCACTATCTAAATAGTTTTCTTAAGAAAGCTTAGAATTTAGGGGTGCAACATTTCCCCTACATTTTACTATGCTCTAAGTGCACAGCAGACAAAGATATTAAGTGTATGTTCTATATTCTGAACTATCTATGTTATTTAACATGCATACCTCCTTCTCAAATGTGCATTAATGATATTTCACAGGAATCGAAGAAATACTTTTAAAGTCCATTTTATTTTAATGTAGCTTACTCTAATATATGTAGACCAAAATCTGTTATTTCGCTGGCTTGGTCATAAGAAAACAACCAACAGCTGAGTAAATTCAAAACAAGGGGTTTGTGTGTATGTGTGTGTGTGTGTGTGTGTGTGAGTGTGATGGTTGCTTTTAAAAAGTTAGAGATCTTCAATGAGAATGTCATGCAAGCTACATCTGATGAAATTCCCTCTTCTCTACAACTAATAATGACATAGGAGCTTTATCCTCTTTTGCATCATACCCTGTCTATAACTCTTTAAACTGTAATGGAAACACAGGAAACTGCCTTATGAAGATTCAGACCATTGGTCCATCTAGTTCAGCATCATCTACAGTGAACAGTAGTAGCTCTTCAGGGTTTCAGACAGAGCTTTCACCTAGTCCTACCTAGAAATGCTGTTGATTGGGTGGGTGATCTGCATTTAAAGAAGATGCTCTACCACCAAGACATGGCCCTTCCCAAATGGCTCATGCTTGATTCTGTTACATTAAGTGAAAAAGGGAAGCTGAATGTGAAGGGAAATTTCTAAACACAACAGAAATGTGCTTGGTCAGTTATAGTTTCTAAGCATAGATCACCTCATGCCCAGTTGTCTCCCATTTATCAAAGAATGCTAGAAGCTAATGTAGAAAACATAGTAACGGAGCAAATGAAGGAGAGGAAATGTGCATGCAAAATAAATTCTTTAAATTAAATTTTAGGATGGTGACAGTATCCAAGTAGGCTGAGCTTTATTAAGTTACCACCCACCCACCCCCCGCCTGCATATGGTACTACTAGTTTATACCTTCATATACTCCAAGAGAGGATGGGACTGCTTTGCCTCTTCAGCTGGTCTCTCCTTTCCATCAATCTTGGAATAAAAATGCAAGAGCTGGTGGTCACAGCTGCATTCTTCCCCCTTGCTTGTGGGGAGGGGTTACAGAGGCATCCTGAATTGTAGCCTGTTAGCACTGTTTGCCTGTCACCAGCCAAGAGTACTAATGAATGAGAGCAGAAGGTGGCTAGCCTATAGCCACTGGGTGACATTTTTGGACTCCAGGTCCCATCAGCCCCAGCCACCATGGCCAGAGATCAGGGACAATGGGAGTTGCAGGTCTAACACCCCCTGTAGGAACACAATTTTCCTACCCATGAACTAGGCAGCTCAGAACACTGTACAAAAAAGAAAAAGGGGGGTGGGAATCAAATGCAAAGGCACCATTCTATGTAACCACACACTTGCCACATCACCATGCTTGCCTAATGGCCAAACTGCACATAGAGGATTTCAAGGAATGTCCAGGCAGCCCCAAATTATCACCTACCTATAATTTTAGACCCCCTTCAGTGGGTTTGCCCTCCTGGAATCAAGTTAGTTTGGAGAGTTAACCATTCCTGAAGTCTCCCCACCCATTTGTGGAAATTACAATCAGGGCCTTAAAATGCTTTAAAGATGTTACCATCTTAGGAAGTTCTTTCAAACAGGATCTTACCTGGAAGCCTCTCATCAGCTTCTTAGAGAATTCTTGGGTCTGGCATCCATCTATCCCAGGATACTGTGGAGGAATGCACCTTTGGGGGTGAAGTCATATACTGTTAGAAGGCTGCAACACCTGCTGTGGCTGTAGAGACAGATATGAGAGAGACATATATACACTAATAATGTTTGTGCTATATGGTTCTTTGTACGTCTTGCTGGGATGTATGTTTTGAAACTGTAATGATTTTTTTGCCTATTTTATTGTAGACTCTTCTTCTCGTTATCAATATATTGTGCCCTTCGGCATTTTTCGTGGTTGTTACATGTCACATTGGGTTAGAAGGAGAGGAGGCAGCAAGTCAGCCCTGTATTTGCCAGCTTCCTATCATCAGGAACCTCCCATTCTTCAGGAAGTCTTTCTTTAGATCCTGCCAGTGACCCTTGCCATAGTTCTGCGACGATCTCCCGAAATGTGAGAGATTGTGCCTCGTTGTTCTTAAGCCGCTTAACAGAATACTACAGCACTTCTGAAATAAGCAGCAGATCCTAAGAGACTAGTAAATGTGCCACTGTTTCATTGACACTTGGAAAGGGATCGAACAGCAAGCGACTTTAATGGAGCCAATTATCTGTGTAAAGGAACCATGTCTCTTGCTTAGCCCTGCCAAGCTTTTCCTCACAGGCATTTCAAGGCTGGCTGCTAATAAGCACATTGACTGGACCAGGAACAGGAAGTGACTGATCTGACTTGCATGCTGAAGCTGGC
This sequence comes from Podarcis tiliguerta, assembly GCF_965153285.1. Taxonomy (NCBI): domain Eukaryota; kingdom Metazoa; phylum Chordata; class Lepidosauria; order Squamata; family Lacertidae; genus Podarcis; species Podarcis tiliguerta. The sequence goes on along the minus strand of NC_139542.1, from coordinate 45,952,743 downwards.
ACTAGATCTGCTCTTTTGTGTGAGGCTGTCTAGTTGTCTTATTCTTAGAAAACTCAGGTCAAAGAGGCTATTAATCTCATAATCATAGAGAGAGTCAGCCTTGGAAACACATTATTCACATTTTGAAGAACTAGGAAATTAGGCTTGCATGCTAACTCACTTCTGGCAGGTTCCATGTATCTTGCTGTGTGACAAATAAAAACTCAACAAGTGGAACTTTCACTCCCAGTGTTTCATACTGGGAAAATAGACTTAAAGACACAGGGAGATGATTGCCAGCAGTGCCTAGCCTGAACAGCAAAAATGACAATTATTGTTTGGATGTGACAACCTCAGCTGTCCCAACTCCAAAGCTGCTAGCCCAGCTGGCCTCCAGAAAACTCCCAAAATTCATGAGAAGCAAGTGTGTAGCTTTGCATTTCATCGACAATCCAGGGTACAGAGAGTATGAATGAACAATGTGATGCCCTCCCAGTAATGTGTTTGTATTCCAGACCCTGTCAACCCCAGCTATGATCAATGGTCAGAGATGATAGAGGCTGTAGATCAGCATCGTGTGGGGGCACCGAGTTGCATGCTGCTGGTGTAAAAAAGAATTGGCTACACGCCTTGTGTGTGTTCAAAATGCAAAATGTGGCAGACCATACATCACTCATAATGAGCAGACGAAAGTCAATAAGACTGCTTTGTATTAAGTGGTTGAGAGGGCAATTGTTGTTGAGTGTTCAGGAACTGAAGCACCATAATAATAAAGGAAATGATAATGTATGGGGTTTTTAATGGACTGAGAAAAAATTGAGGCCTGACTTTTTCTTTTACACTTTTACTAGTTTTAAAATAAAACAAAAAGAGAGGGGTGGAAGAATCCCCACCCCCGACACCCTCTCCAATATATATTTGAAAGACCAGCATTTTTCCTAGCAACTTTAGCAGGAGTAAAATACTAGCATAACATTACTTTCATCATGGATAGCAAACATAACACTAATTGGAGGCTTTTGCCACAATGCTTGCCAAGTTTTATCATCTATTGTCAAACCGATATCAGCTTCCCATACTTCCTTTTAAACTTATGTTGGAAACCATTAAACAAGATAAAAGACCTCTATAAATGTTAGAAACACCACCTTTTAGACTACCCATAGAAGCTTTGTGGAAACTTTCATAGAAAGTCTCAGGCTTCAGTTGTCCATTGGTCCTAAGAAGAAATTTAACAGAATGTTGTATCTGCAATAGCCGGAGAATATATTTTTTATTTTTTATTTTTATTTTTTATAATAATTTTTATTAATTTACAACAAAACAAAACAAAACATACAATATTTTCACATTCAAATATTCAAAGTCTTTCTTTTTTGGACTTCCTTCAACTTTTCCATAAATCTTTCGTAGTCTTTATTAGTTTACGCATTTCTTATCCTTTATATTGTCATTGTTTGAATCTTTTCCCTTCGTTTCCTTTGGACAATATCTCTCATATTTTCACAGTGCTCTTTTAAAACCTTCTAGCGTTATTTCGCCTTCACTTATATTTTCCAGATAATCAACAAATTTTCCCCAGTTTTCTGTAAACTTTTGGTCTCTTAGGTATCTAATCTTTCCTATCATCTTGTCCAATTCAGCGTAGTCTAACAACTTTGATCTCCAATCTTCCACTGTCGGTGGAATATATATTTTAAGCCTTCATCAACCACTTGCTTGGCAGACATCAACAGGCAAATCTTTTTGTTCATTGTAGATAAATAAACATTGTCACCTGCTGAAGCATGCACATCAAGCAGCTGTTAATGGTGCAGCTACCATGGATGGTTAAGAAGTTGGCAGCTTGTTTTGCTTCTGTGTTTATTTCGGATTTCCCATTATTGTAAAGTTCTGTGACTTTTGGCTCTGAAAGAAGACTGCAAATAAACTGTCAGCTGCAAAAGGAACATAGGCTAGAAGAGTGCATTATGCTGATGGAGAGGGATTTACGAGTTTAAGTGCCATTAACTCTAATAGGAGTTAAGGGTAAAATCATCTAGATATCAAGCTGAGATTAACCTACACACTTGGAGAGACAGCTAAATGCCGAAGACATTGGAAAAATTATTTCCCTCTGGCTACTTTTTGTTCTTAACACGTATTATGTTTAGACTGGTCCCAGTATGTTCACAAATTAAGCCAGGGAAGCATCTGACACAATAAGGACAACTGTATAGATATGCATAAATTGCATGATGGTAACAGAAATTGTTGCACACTCAAAATTGAATCTGCTGTGTTAACTCTTGTGTGAAGTGATTACCAAGGTAAATGAAAGAAACCAATATAAAGTTATTCTCATGTGGAAACTGAAGTACAATATTTTGCATACAGTAAATAAAAGGTAAAGATAAAGGACCCCTGGACAGTTAAGTCCAGTCAAAGGCGACTATGGGATTGCGGCGCTCATCTTGCTTTCAGGCTGAGGGAACCGGTGTTTGTCCACAGACAGGTTTCCAGATTATATGGCCAGCATGACTAAACCACTTCTGGTGCGACGGAACATCGTGACAGAAACCAGAGCACATGGAAATGCCGTTTACCTTCCTGCCATAGTGGTGTCTATTTATCTGCTTGCACTGGCATGCTTTCGAACTGCTAGGTTGGCAGGAGCTGGGACAGAGCAATGGGAGTTAACGCCATCACAGGGATTCGAACCACTGACCTTCTGATCAGCAAGCCCAAGAGGCTCAGTGGTTTAGACCACAGCGCCACCCGCGTCCCCTGCATACAGTAAATACTAAAGTATTTACTATCCAAGTTTCTATCTTTCATTTAGCTTGCTCCCATGTTTTGTTCTGTTTTGTTTTAAATCAACTGAAGATGCATTTAAGAAAACTTTTGAGACAAATAACATGTAAATATAATTTCTCCATGCTCCAGATTCTTTGCCATTCTTTGCAAATCTGAGTATAGATATCTGCAATAGTAGCCTTAGGTATGGGTCTGCCATTTTTTCTCTCAATATGGCTGCTATTCCTGAGCATCAGTAAACTGCCTGCAGGTGCTTAGTGAAAAGGATGAATATTAAACTATGGCGCCATTATCCTTAACAAACCCTATAAAACATATCATTGCACTTTCCCTCCAACTGTACTCTGCTATCCAAGTGTCCCTCCCTATGAAGATGGTCTACCATACACATGAAGATATGTCTCGTGGAACTCTTGCGGTGGAGCGACATGTTTGCTACCCTTAATTAAATTGAAGGATGCAACATGTCACCCTTGCTGCTGTTATGCACAATAAACTTCTAATAATATGCTGAAAAACCTGCTCCTTCTCTTCTGCTTCAAAGTGGATATAATCATTTTGCCTTTTACATTCCTTTTTTATGTACAGCTAGAACCACTTATATACTGTGGGATGCGGGTGGCGCTGTGGGTTAAACCACAGAGCCTAGGGCTTGCCGATCAGAAGGTCGGCTGTTTGAATCCCCGTGATGGGGTGAGCTCCTGTTGCTTGGTCTCTGCTCCTGCCAACCTAGCAGTTCGAAATCACATCAAAATGCAAGTAGATAAATAGGTACCATTCCAGCGGGAAGGTAAACAGCGTTTCTGTGTGCTGCTCTGGTTCACCAGAAGCAGCTTAGTCATGCTGGCCAGGTGACCTGGAAGCTGTACGCCGGCTCCCTCAGCCAATAAAGCGAGATGAGCATCGCAACCCCAGAGTCGTCCACAACTGGACCTAATGGTCAGGGGTCCCTTTACCTTTAGAACCATTTACAGTGTATCAGCAAGTGCATTCCATAGTTTTAGTCACTTTTGAATTCTAACTATAAAGTGTTAGATGAGTCAAGAGACACACAAAGGATACAACAACATCATACTCCAGCACTCTTGTTCTTTGCCCACTGAACACAGTCAGTAAATATGCATAGGATCAGGCTCCCACACCTTTTTTTTTTGGTAGCTTACTGATGGTACGTAGAAAACAGCAAAAAGTCTGCGTGTTTTACCAAGCAGGCCTTTAGCAAATTGTTTGCCACAGTTCACTTCCCTGGTGACTGGTTTGCAGTAGCACTGATAATAAACACAGGGATTACATTTTTAAAAATCCATACGCCTGCTGTCACAGTCAGTAATCACACCTTTAGGTACATGGTTCATTATTGAGCCTGTCTGTCAAATAAATTCTTTCACCATCCGAAAAGAGACTTGTTTCTCCAATCGTTAATTCTGTAGACAGCAAAGATTCAAGATAATCTAAAAAGATATTGATGACTGCCTACCTACTATTTATATGACTGAGACAAAATTCTTTTTGTTCTGATCTTACCTTATTTCCCATTCCATCACCTTTTGAGCATTGTATGGTGGCAGCTGTAGAGGTTAAATGGTTGCTGGTTAAATGGCTGGTGGGCAAACAAGCGGAAAAGACCCCCCCCCCCAAAAAAAAAAAACCCTCCCAGCATTGCCAATTGACCAGATCAAAGCTAAACAGTCTGACCAGCAGTTTGAGCTATTCCGAAAAAAATCAATATGTGAAGCTGCTTTTCACAGCATGGAGATAAATATTATCACCTGCCTGCAGATGATGTTGCTTTATAAACAAAGTAGTAGGAGCTGATTAAAGATTTGGCAGCCCTACATAGCAAAGAAGTTACAAGAGCAATTTTGGGTGTGGAGCTTCCTTGGGCTTGGTTACACAAGATTAGGGATTAGTTGTCACAGCATTTCTGTTCTGTCTGAGAGCTTCCAACATGCCTGTCTGCACAGTTCATTTGCTTCAAAAGCTCTGGAGTTCACCTGAGCTATGCACGATGAGCAAAGGATGCAGGAGGAATTCTATTCTGGTGAATCCTGATATGAACTGACCTGGTCTGCACCTCTTGGAGTAATCTGTCGATCAGAACATAGCTGTCTATCAGATTTGCTCTGCGGCGACACATTTCTTGTCTTCTTTTTTAAAGTGCATTTCAAAATATATATTTTGAGAAATCCTAGCTTTAGAAATGAAATGCTTATCTGGAGAAGAAATGTGTCTTTGAAATACTATGCAAATATGCATGCAGATCGCAGATTAATGTGGAAACAGGGTGGAACAGAATTATGAGTGAGCACAGTAAGGAAACAAGCTGATTCATCCATCCCTGGGCTAGCTCAGGGCCTGAACACTACCACAGAGTCTTAAACAAACATCCTTTGAGGGTTTTTACAGCTGTGTCTGAGGTTTAATGTGCAGAGTTTAACTGAAAAATAAATGAAATTTCAGGAAGCTGTGGAAAATGCACTGAAAAACGGAAGTGCTTTTTGGCAATAATGAAACTGAAAACAAAACCAAAGACACTGTTTCAGCTCAGCTCTGCACCTGACTCCTACAAAACTATCCTATTTCGATCTACTATATTTGCATCAAAGTACAGCAGAGAAGAGGTTGTCAGCTCCCTCCTCTGGTAAGCTAACCTTGTGGCACAGAGCGTGCGATTCCTGGGAGGGACCCACTGTAAGAGTCTGCAGTTTGAGGAAACGAGGCTGCATTCATCCTTTGCCCTAATCCAACAACATTTTGTGATTTTAAAAAACATCTCTGTGTTGTAAGCATGTAAAGCATGCAATCCAAATTAACTGCAAACCATTCATTGTATTTTTAATTATAGAATGCAGTTCTACCATGTGAGGTTTAAAAAGATTAGACGCTAAGGCTGCTTGGGGGTGTTGGCACATGCACCCAATGTGCTCATCCAAGTTTGAGCAAATGGTAATGAAATTAGAAGGTCAGGGGATGCTGGAGATTTCATTCAACCAGCCAAAGGTGCTGCTTTTGTGTTTGTGTTTTAAGCAAAGAAGAAGAAGAAAATATTGAAATGAAGCAAAAGGAGGGTGATAAGGAAAGGAGCTGCGGTGGTTCCTTTAAGGGCTGGTGCAGCAGGAAAAGCAATTGTTTTGTGCAAGCCTATTGTTCCCTTGAAATGTGCCCAGTTCTTTTGATTGCATGACCTTGATGAAATTAGCAGCACTATTGTGACTCACACTACTGACAGCGCTGCCAGCTTTCGGTCTCTTCATCACACACTTACAACAACTATTCCACGTAAAGGATTTTACTATCAAGAGATTTGTGGTTGGTTTTTTTTTTAAAAAAAGGTGTTCTCACTTCTAGTCTAAAGGAATAAAAGATGTATGGGAAGAATAATGTCACTGAGCATGTATGCTACCCCAGCAGAACAGCGGGGGAGGTCGTCTCTAAACTTCCAAATTTGAGGGCACTCTCATAGGCTCTATTAGAGAAAGTGCAAAATTTCCGGAGGGGTTTTGATTCTGCCTTGATGGCTCACTGAGTTGTTCCTAAAGTTAGAAAGGCTGTCAAAATGTATCAGGTGAACATGCACTGTAAACTATTAGTAAATATAATTGTCATATAAATGTTGGACTTTCCCTTTTTTGAAAAGGGGAAATGGAAAATGGACATGGAAAAGAAAGAGTGGAAATTAATGCCTAAAACATAATTACTGGGGTAAATATCATTTTTCCACTATACGCCCCCCTCTCCATTTATTCCAGATTCATATATATTTCTACTGGCTAGAGACAAATGCACAAATAATCTACTTGTTTTACCACCAGGAGGGCTATATTATGTCTTTCACTATCCAGCTTTCCCCACAATGGATTCACCCTCAACACTCACATCTCCAACTATTGTGTTTGTTTCTGTTCATTCACGGTTACTATCAGCTATCCCAGTCCTCATAATGTATTACACTACGAGCTCCCAATATACATTTGCATCACTCTTGGATATTATATGTTTATCATTTGCACATTGTTTTGTGACATTTTGAGACATCTTCATCCCCTTTTGAAAAACTTGTTATATGAAATAAGAAACAATAGTGAGTTTCATAGCTCAGGAGTGATATGAGTCCTCTGTCACCTGAAGCATTCTTATTACTACACTGCACTGGCCCTAGCAGCCATTAAGAAAACCTTAGGAACAAAGGAGGCAACTCCTTATCCAGGAGGATTTGCCTTCTCTCTTCTTTACCCCACACCTGAAGCTGCTGAGTTCATTGAAAAATGTCAATGGCATGCCATACAACAGTATATTGTAGTCCCCCAAATATCTCCTCAGAGTTTTGGGAAAGTACTTCACGCACATGTTCTGTTAGGCTTATATAAGGTCAGGCTTATTTCTTGTCCATTAATACTAATTGAGAAGAGAAGAAGAAACTGAATTATTATATAATAATCCTCTTACAGGAAAGCAAATTACCTCTGTAAATATAAATCTACTCTTTGATTGTACAAAATAATACATGTTTGAATCATTTCAGCTTTATTCTCTGTAAATAATTAGTGTTTCAGGACTGTGACCATTTCTTTCCAAATTGATGGATTAATATTTGTAATGCAATTTAGGTTTTAATACAGTATTATGTTCAGTGACTAAACAGTATAAGGTTGAAGCCAGGGATGAGTAATATAATCAAGGACTCCAGGGAGTTAAGTTTATTTAAAGGATACAGCTAGTAAATTCCATATTATTCAACCAAATGAAAGATAGGAGCTAAAAACACTAAATACTTTTGGTTTTATTTTAGGATTATCGTGTGAACATCTTTCTCCGTCAGAACTGGAATGACCCCCGTCTTGCTTATAGTGAATATCCAGATGACTCTCTAGATTTGGACCCATCCATGTTGGACTCTATCTGGAAACCTGACTTGTTCTTTGCCAATGAAAAAGGCGCCAACTTTCATGAAGTAACAACAGACAACAAATTGCTACGGATTTTTAAAAATGGAAATGTTCTCTATTCCATCAGGTAAATTGCAAATAAAAGGCTCTGATGTCATATGGAAGCAATGAGGTTATGATTTAGTTTGGATGCGGTACACTTTCCCTTAATGAAAACAGTCACTGCATTCCCTTGTGGATTGTTCACATACATAGATACAAGGACATAGGCTGATTTCTCTAAGTCATCCATATGTAATTCAATTGGTGAAATAACTGGAGGCTGTTTAAAATGCCATGGTTCCATGTAGAGGCCATTTCTTTCAATTGAACACAGAGGTCTCACAGCTGAATTTTCTTCTGAAAGGAAAAAAAAACCCACAACCCATTATTTTTAGTTTTATTTACTGGTTCTAGCCTTCTATTAACAAACTTAAGCTTAGATGTGGGAGAAAAGTGTTGTGCTAATAAGAGTTGTGTCTCTTTTTTAGGGGCGAGTCTTTTCTCTGGTAAAGTAGTACTGTGAATGGAAGTCTTAAATGAATGTCTACTCTGAATTTCTTACTTCATTTCAGTAACAGTTCAGTGATTATTCACTTCTAGATGTCTAGAGATTTGTAATATTTAATTTCTCATATGACCACAATAGATCAGCAGTTACCAAAATAAGAACAAAAAACATGATGTAAGAAAAGCCCTGCAGGATCAGGCCAAATCCAGCATCCAGCTTCAGCAGGGACAAACCAGATACCTATAGGAAGGCTGCAGGCAGTACATGAGGGCAATATTTTCTCCTACTGTTGCCTGGTATTGGTGACTGATACTCATAGGCATGTTGCCTCTGATCCAGGAGGTAGCATGTTACTAGTAGCTATTTAAAGCTTTGTCTTCATGAAGTTGTATAATCTTTTAAAATCATCTAAGCTGGTGGCTATCTAGTGTTAGTGAAGTCCATAGTGTAAGTATGCAATGTGTGTTAAAAAGAAGAAGTCTTTCCCACCATTTGGGGTGTGTTGATGACTCAGTTAAGCATATGTAGCAGATAATAGTAGTTTTAAGAGAACTATGAAAACATTTAAAGTGAAGTCAAATAAATAAGAGCTGTGCAGAATTGCCTTTTCCCCCTCCATGACCACAATCATGTAGCAGCAGAAGCAGCATAAAATCTATTAAACAGATAAAGGTATTGGAACTGAAGTAACTATCAAACCTGGGTTTGAAATCTCTGCTACATGTTTCTCAGGTTCTTGGTTCAAGACCTGACTTGGAGCCAAGTTCTGACCATGATCCAGAAAGTTAACCACCCAGTAATAGCTGCCCCTTGGTCAGGTCTCAGACACAAAGTGACTTTTCCCTGCTGCCTTTATGAAATGGGAGACACACACAGAGCCAGTTCTGGCACTATTCTTTTCAGATTGAGAAATCTATGTGTAGATCATTGTACAACGTTGTGCAAAGTGTAACATTGTTTAGATTTCACCCCTTCTTAGATGGTTCCTCCCCGGGGGGGGGGGGGACCAAAAACAACTCTGTGAATGTTGTTTTCCAAAGGTCCTTCATTTTCACTCTTGTTAGGGGATTCTTCCATTAACTCATTCTACCTTTCTGGCACCTGTAGACAGAGGATACCAGTGCAACACTTTCACTGAAATCATAAAGGATCATCTTTCCTTGTAGGAAACAGAAGGTTTCCTCCAGCAGGCTCAGAGGGCTTTTATTTGAAAGACTTAAATTGCTGTTGGTTGTAATATCACAAACAACTAATATGGACTTGCAGGGTTAGGGTCTAGGCTACAATACAATTCGATCAGGGCAGGAATTGTATTTAGAAAATGCTGTCGTGAAAAACTTGCTTACTCAGGGGGTAAGCTGCATTTATTTTCATGGGGTTTACTTCCAAGTAAGGTAGAATTGAAAACCTTATTTTTTCTCCACAAATTAAGCATATTGACTTCATATTATTTCCCAAATGCCTAAATGGTTTGTACACCTGCCTGCTTTCCAAGACTCTTGTTCTTTATTGAATAATGGATGTGTGTGTAGTAATTTTGAATATGAGACAATGTGTGTTGGCCAACATTCGCTTTATAATAGTTCTTCTGTATTCTTTCAGATTGACTTTAATACTCTCCTGCCCAATGGACCTCAAAAATTTCCCAATGGATGTCCAAACATGTATCATGCAGCTGGAAAGCTGTAAGTGTGAACATAGTATTCTCATGTTCATAGCACATAGTCCTGTGGCACTTTGAAAGCAATTTAAGTATTGCAGCATAAGCTTTCATAGGCAAAAGCTGCCTTCTTCAAATGCATCATGTTTCATGTTGATGTTATATGGATCAAATATTATAGGCAGTAATGGGTGATATCCAATGGTATCCATGCAGAAGTGGAATGGACTTCTCTCTGCACAATCAGACCTCCACCTTCCTCTCCTTCTGCTTTTAGGACCCTCCAAAGCTAATTTGGGGAGCATGAGAGGTTCCGAGGGGGAAGAAAGAAAAGGGAAGTCTGATTGAATGAGCAGTAGTCTAGTGGCCAAAGTATGTGAATTATGCCAAAAATCAATCCTAAATAATTATAATGATCCCCTTGTTTCATTTCTGCATGAAGAAAATACTCATCTCCCCAACCTCTTTGAATGAGACCCCAAATTTTGGAGAGTGGAAACACAGTCACTGATGCCTTCTCTTTCATATTTTCTATGTTATAGCCAAATTGCCCCGGTAGTTACCTGTAATGGTCCTGATATGGGACAGCAGAAAATGACAAGTATTGGGTGATATATATTGTATGTATGTGAGATTTATATTAATAGTAGTGATCGTCCACCAGTCAGACTAGAATAAGCGGGCTGGAATGTTAAACCATAGTATCCACTTGTTTTTCTCAGTGGAATTTGGGTCACACTGAAAAGCATGTTTGATATATCTAGCTCCTAGAATTCTACTCATCAAGTAGAGCCTTGTGCATTTGGGCCTGCTAAAGGCATGTCATTGGGTTGCTTTGCCGAAAAGTAGTAAAATCACTGCAGTCAACATTTTTATATTTTTGAACCACAGCGGGATTCCTAGAGATCCGCTCAGATTCAGTCAGCAAAGCAAAGCTGCTCTGGAACATGTGCCCTAAATAGTAATTTGTAAAAAAATAATGAGAACAGAACTCAAATAAGTCACTTCGGCTCAGAGAACTATAAGGCAAAATGTCTAAACCAATCGAGCTCTTTGTGAACAAAAGCTTCCTATACAAAAACACTATGGAGCCTTCCATTGTGCTGAGGGCACTTTTGTGTATATGATAAAACTAAGAGAGGGGGTGGCATCCAGCAATAAATACTGGTCATTCTGCAGAATGGAAAAGTAACATTGAAAAATAAAATTAAAGATTTCTTCCAGTTTTCCTTTTTTCTATTTTAAGGCCACAGAGTCCACCACTTGTATTAGTTATCGACATGTAGACCAGACTAGGCTTTGTGGGACACATATAGGTCACCAATTTCCCTAGTAAAGCCTCTCACCATAGTTTAGGGCATTTTCCTCCATATGATCATCATAATAAATAAATAATACATTTTTATTTATACCCCGCCCTTCCTGGTTCAGACAACCGGGCTCAGGGCAGCTAAGAACAAATTTAAAACACTTAATTGTAAAATACAGTATAAAAACATGAATAACAATAAAATTCAAAGTTCAGAAATCAATTTGGAGAAAATCCATGTAATAAGCATTAGATAGTCACCAGGGCTAGCTGGCTGAATTAGTCCTACTTGGGCCAGCGAGGAGGCCAGGGGAGAATTAGCTGTGGTGTCTTGGAGCAGGTAATGTTCATAAAAGGGGAGGGGGAGGGAAGAGAAGGAAAATAAAAGATCAGGCTGAATCCAAATTAAAGGCCAGGCAGAATAGCTCTGTCTTACAGGCCCGGCGGAAGGAGGTTAAATCCTGAAGGGCCCTGGTCTCATGGGACAGAGCATTCCCCCAGGTCGGAGCCATCACTGAAAAGGCCCTGGCCCTGGTGGAGGATAGTCTGACTTCCTTAGGGCCCGGGACCTCTAAACTATGGTTATTCATGGTCCATAATCACATGGAGGAAGAGAATGGAGCTGTGTCTCCTGCCCCACTATCTCCTTAGCTTTTCCACAGATCCATACCCCTGGTGGCTACATGTTGCCGAGTAGGATATCTGAAGAAAGAGCCTGCTTGCCTCCCTGTGCTTTAGAACCTCTGGCACATATAGAATAGGCGCCACTCTTCAGACACTACCCCAACATGTGGGCAATGGAGGGGCAGGCCACAAGGATGTGATGATGGCAGCAGGACAAGTGGATGCATCTCCACTGCCTTCCTCCACAGGAATTGGATTGTGTGGAGACCTGAAGAGGACTTGTTTCTTATCCAGGATGACTGGGCTGCAGGTGGCACATAGTCAAAGTTTAGAGATAAGTAGGGTTACTATGTGCCTCTTTTTCCAGGACACTTCTTTTTCAGGGGTTAAATTTCTTCTGAGTGGATTTTTCAAATTTGCCAAAATGTCTCTGTCTATACTTTTTCGATGAGATCTAGACATAACTGGTGGTTGAAAACTTGCTTTCCTCTTCTCTTCTCCTACCCACCCCCTCAGCAATATATCACAACATCTATAGGCTAAATATAGTAGGGGTATTTAAAATCAGAGTAGTCAGAGTGCCCTCTTTTTTCCCCTCTTCAAAATATGGCAATCCTAGAAGGTAGGCTGCAGAAATAAGACTTTGATGCCCATGGGTGATATTTTTGCTATGTTGGCATCATGCTACAAGCTTATTATCCAAGTCTATCCTATCATACTGACTGTTAATCATATCCCTATTGGTTCTACCCTGTATCAAGCATGTAGAATTACAAAAATGTAGCTTGCTTGGCGGTTTCTGAAAGGCTGTTTGAACACACCATGGTCTGCTTGTCTGCTCCCATCTCTTCACAATCCCACTCTTCCCCACTGAGGCAAGCGCAGTGACTTTCTGCCCTCTGGTGCACAAAGTGTATTTGATAATGATGTCATTTCTGGTGCAGTAACACAGAGTTCTCCTAATATATTTATATGTCTTGGGTCAGCTCATGATTGCAATGATATGAAATAAGTTTGACACGGTTATCAACAAAGCAGTCTAAAGTGCTAATCTTACTGAATTGGGAAAGAACGGGGGACTGCCAACTGCTCACAGGATCAGTCCAAAGTCTCACTCTGTTTTGGCAGGCTGTTCCAATAATTTCTAAACTATAGCCAATGATGCACTCATCCTTTAATAGGTTATGTAGTCTCCTAGTTGTCCATGAAGATCACTTATAAATTTTGATATTATAAATTAAAATGAACTAAATAACCATGTAAAAAGATACATTCAGAGAGAGAACAGTGGAAAGGTTTTGTCTACCCTTTGTGACACCACCATGAATTTGATCAGCTATGTGATGCAAGGACACCATGTTCGTCTTGAGATTCCTGATTGTTTGGGATCACACACTGGCAAAGAAAGACACCCTAAAAATAGTGCTGATGCCACCACTCCTTATTCTTTGATAGACAAGAAGTGTGTAAAATCTCAGACTTATATAGTGTTAGGTCACATCTTTAAAAACAACACATACTGTCATATAATAGGTATATGGAAGAGACACAAAGGGGGTCTCCTTGGTGGGTAAAGTACACATTAAGATTAAAAGCTTCCATCCTTAGATAAGTTCACACAAGAATAGTGCCTCACAGGCACATGGCTGTCTTCAAAGCCTCTCTGAACAATTGAGGGGCCCTCCTGAGCTATGAGGGATGGAGCACGACCCCCTCAACTTTCCAAAGATTTTGAGGGGAAAGGATGGAGGAAGAACCTTTCTTCCTGTGAACATCCATAAGACCATGGGGTAGAAGAAAAGGAGACTGAAGGTGTTTTCTCTGCCTTATCAAACACCTCCAGTGAGCTCTCTCCCAGTAGGATGAAAGTGAAGGTGGAGGTGTGTTTTGTGTACTTTTCCTGATTTTCCTGATGCTTCATTTACACCAGCTCCTGAGCTGGCATACATTCCCTTAAACCCTTCTTTCTCAGTGTTGTGTCCTCAGATGTTGTTGGACTACAACTCCCATCATCCCTGGCCACTGGTCTTGCTAGCTAGGGATGATGGGAACTTTAGTCGAACAACATCTGGGAACCCAAGGTTGAGAAAGGTTGTCTTAAACCACTCTGTCACACGATCCAAACCACCCCAACAGATGCTTTTGTGGGACTGTCCTGACTTTGGGGCCAGGCTTTACATCTTTCCACAGCACTGGGGAGGAGCAAATTAAATCAGACCACCATTCCTAACGTAGCGCTCTCTCTGAACTCAGAGAGTGAGATCTGATGTTTTGTATGGCCCCTGAGATGCCCTCCGAGGAACTATAGTATTGCTGAGTTAATGACATCTGAGTATCCAAGGCTTTCACCTTAATTTCTGTATTATCCATGGAGAAAATCCCTTAAGTGTCTCTTCCATGTGCCTATTATATAATGCTAAAATGGTTTACTTTTGATAATGGAACCCAAATGCTAGATGTGCTTTGTTGGCATATCTGCCTAGGGTGCTGTCTTGTTGCTCCCGTAATGCCAGATTTATTAAAATTGGCATGTCTGTTGTTACAGATTAGGTACACGCTGGTGCAATGCAAGTTTTGGCAAAGGCTATATAGTGTGTATATATGAAAAGCACAAATTCAACCCAGCTACAACCCTGTAGAATAATTTATACTATCTCAACCTTTACTAGTCTGATATCTTTTTCTTAGTGATTTTAAAACATAGCAGTGAAAAAGTGAATTCCAGGTTGCCCCATGTCTTCAAAAGGACAAAAGGTAGAAAGAAAATATTGTATCAGCAATTGCCTATGCATTTTTCATAGTTAAATGAATTGTAACATAGAACGAGTTAGTGGCCATGGCAGATAATTATAATTAAAATACATATTAAATGAATGAATCTCATTTCTGAAAATCCATTTTGACATAGCAGTTGTTCCTTGTCAGTTCAATGAGTTGCACTCATGAGATTTTACTCCTGGCTAGAATCTACATGCTTCAAATGATAATTTGTTTTACACACAGCTGGTTTTCATCTGAATGTATACAAGGTGTGATAAAATATATGCATCTGTGGTTCTCTCTCTGTAAGCTTCTTCTATGGATTTGTAATAGGGTAATATTGCATGATATTGTTCATTGAGAAACACAGCAGTAAGTTATATACAGGATAACACCATTTTAGAGCTAAGGTGGCTTTCTAGATAGTTATTAAAAACTTCAAACACAAAAGAACACAGGAATCCAAACTAAAACAGGAAACATTTACACTATACCTTTTTGCATTGTTGTCATCACTGCCCAGCTAAGCATCAAAGGAAAACCTCAGGGAAGACAAACAAATAGATGGAATATTTCAGAATGTCTGGTCAATTTTGATGAAATTAATAAGCACTGATTTCATAGATCAGCACATTTAATGGGGATACTCTGAGCTTAATTTGAGCCAGGATGTCAGAGCCAGTGTGGTGTAGTGGTTAAGAGCGACAGACTCGTAATCTGGGGAACCGGGTTCGCGTCTCCGCTCTTCCACATGCAGCTGCTGGGTGACCTTGGGCTAGTCACACTTCTTTGAAGTCTCTCAGCCCCACTCACCACACAGAGTGTTTGTTGTGGGGGAGGAAGGGAAAGGAGAATGTTAGCCGCTTTGAGACTCCTTCGGGTAGTGATAAAGCGGGATATCAAATCCAAACTCTTCTTCTTCTTCTTCTTCTTTCCTCCTACACTTTACACTGATGATGATGATGGTGGTGATGATGGTGATAATAATAATAATATAATATTAATAAGAAGAAGAATGATAAAGAAGAAAATGTATTTTCTTCATTTAGTAAAATCTCAGGCAAAATTTGAAAATTTCCCTTCATAATGGAATCTGGAGATTAAGCAAATTTTATGTTATGACATCTTCTGTATGCTTTGTTTTTAATTCCTAGTTGGATACACGATGAACGATCTCATCTTTGAGTGGCAAGAAAAGGGGGCTGTCCAGGTGGCTGATGGACTCACTTTGCCACAGTTTCTCTTGAAAGAAGATAAAGA
The DNA here is from genome assembly GCF_965153285.1 of Podarcis tiliguerta. NCBI lineage: Eukaryota > Metazoa > Chordata > Lepidosauria > Squamata > Lacertidae > Podarcis > Podarcis tiliguerta. The sequence goes on along the minus strand of NC_139542.1, from coordinate 45,936,919 downwards.
TTTATGTTACTGCACCAAGCATTACAACACAGGTAGAAGAATCACATAGTTTGTTGACAACTGAAAGTCTCGTTGTTTCTCTTTCCTGTTAGTCGTTAGGAGTATTCAGCAATGTATTCAAAACAAGTGATGACAAAGCAGCCATAGTGGAGATGTTGTCTGCTGAACATTATGGCTGCCACCACCAAGTGGCAACCAAGGGAATCATAATCTCATAGGAAAAACAGCACCAGACTTTTGAAGTAGGAAAAAAAGAATCCAAAGTATAGTTTTATGAGCCCATTTTACATGTAGGAGCTTAAGAAAGGGAAGAGAGAAGCAGGAAGACACAAAGGGAGCAGAAGTACATGGAGGTTTGCTTTTGGGTGAAAGCCAAAGAAGCTGGGGAAGAGGCATGCAATGAAACACAAATGAAATCAGGTAGATTGTTGGAGTCTTCCATTTTTCCTGTCAGAGCTCTTTTTAGACTCAGTGAATCGAAGCCAATAAATTCATGTCTGAACAGAGATTTGAACCTAAGTCTCACACATTCTGGAACATACTATTTTTTAAAAATTGTTGTAACCTTGAAACCTTAGGGTGAAGGGTGGGTAATTAATAATAAGAATAATAATACCACATCTTTTCACCTGGGTCCTAAGTCTCAATACCCATTATCCATGGACTCTGAAAGAAAAGCATAATTTGTCAATATCCAGGGGAGAAAGAAAGTCATGTGAGGGGTTGGAGAGTACATAGTAAGCTTACAATACTATGAGGTGGTCTGAGGACTTTACAGCCATTAAAAAAAAAAACCCTTTTCTTAAAAGTAAGAGCTAGGGCACGTGGCTACAAAGCCATGTGCTTTCAAACGAGCCCTGGAATATCCCTGGAAATTGTGCTACCTGATAATGTAGCATTATTTCTAGCATAAAAAAAAGATGGTCCCTCTTTGAACCCACCAAAAGTTCAGCAAGGTGGAATGTTCAGGACAACCCTTGCCTATATTTTAGCTTCTGGACAGAAATATAGTAGAGCTAGACTGCTGCTGGGTAGATAGCAAAACAGAAATTTAATCACCTTTGTGTCAGCTGGCAGAGCTATGCCTCTGCCTCTGTTGATCAACCTGTGGAACAAACCATATGCCAATCCCTGTAATAAGAGTTCCTTGATTAAATAAAATGATCAGAGGGGAAAATGGAGAATTTCTCTCTCTCTCTCTCTCTCTCTCTCTCTTTCTCTCCCTTGCATTTATCATGAATTTAATTTTTGCTCTTTATACTGTCTTCCCAAATTAATGTTCCAGTTTTCATCAGGCCTTGTACAAATCTCAAACTGGATTCCTTAATGCAGAAGCAGGTTATGATGAAAACATTTGTAATATTGTGGGTTAAAACACCTATTTGCACAAGAAGCACTCCAATTGACCTAGGTCATAGGCTCACCACACAATTAAAGTACTCTTACATCACTTTAACAGTCATGGCTTCCCTCAAAGTCTATTGGGAACTGTAGTTCGTTAATGGTACTGAGAACTGTAGCTCTGTGGGTTGTCTCCTAACAACTCTCGGCACTGTTAACAAGCTACAGTTCTCAGGATTCTTTGGGGGAAGCCAAGGCTGTTAAAGTGGCCTTCAAAGTTGTGCAGTGACTATGCAGTGTTATTATGAAAAGTCAGAGTAATGTTACAAATACAAAGTATACTGTGAATCAAATGAATGTATCCCCCCCCCCCCCAAATAGAAATGGAAAAGAGCAAGAAAAGCCTGAAAAAAATTATAGGTTAGTCCAGGGGTTGGCAAAGTTTTTGTAGCTTGGGCCAGTTCATGGTCCTGCAGACACTGCGGTGGGCTGGAGTGCGCACGGATGCACGCATGCTCAAACGCATGCTATTTCCGGCACTCCTTCTGGCGCAGAGGCCAATGGGCCTTAGGTTGCCAACTCTTGGATTAGTCACTTTCATCAATTGTTATAAACATAAAGCTATTTTTAAAAATTGCTGTATCGTTGCATTTCTTACCGCTGATAAAAAAAACCCGCAGCTAATTCTGCTAAAAATTTGTCTCTGTTGTAACTAGGCAAGTTTACATGCATTGAAGTTCGATTCCACCTTGAAAGGCAGATGGGCTATTATCTCATTCAAATGTACATACCCAGCCTCCTAATTGTCATACTTTCCTGGGTGTCGTTTTGGATCAATATGGATGCAGCACCAGCAAGAGTGGCTTTAGGAATAACAACAGTTCTCACCATGACAACACAGAGTTCAGGGTCACGGGCTTCCCTGCCAAAGGTATGCAAGCTCTTGGACTTTGTGTATTTCTCTCTGTGTGTTTTGCTCCTCCTTGAACATGGGGCTATTATTTTTTTCATATATTGTGTGTTAGCCCTCCTAGTCTTAAAACACGTGCCGCTAGTAATATATCTACAGTATAGCACAGTTTATGGAAGAACTGCAGTAGCAAAGGACATTTTCACCTTGTAAATTAACCTTAAATTGCTTTAATCATTTTCAACTATGTCAAATTCTCTGCTGGGGGTGGAAATGTAGATTCTCATAGGAGATATTCCTTACTGTGCAGTAGGGCGTTTGTTTTGTATTGATCTGCTTCCTTTCGTGCCACATTCCCTCAGGACCTCTTAGGATCAGTTAACGGTGCTTTCTTGTGACAACTACTTTTGGAAGCAAAAGTACTTAAGACAGGCAGTTATATTAGGCCCACACATGTGGAACTGTCCAGAGATTTGCTGAGATCCAAGCTGAGGACTAGAGCTGAAGATGTAGTTGTCATGATGCTGCTACCAAGAATAGCTTCCCTGAGGCAAACAATACCCGTTCCTGGTCATAATCTTTGTAAATGCTCATTGTTGTCTTAGCCAATCATCTTGTAAGTTTTGGGCTTTCTCTGATACCACCAAGAATCCAGTGAGGGTGGATTCACAAATCATGGGGTATCTCATGCTATTTGCAAACATTATAATTGAAGAGAAAGTGTGTTTTCAGCAGAATCTGGATGGTGGGTGGCTAGTGTACCTTCATAAACCTTGAAAGATCTTTTCAGTGGGGCAAGATTTGGGGATTAAAGCTAAACCATTTGTGTAGTGCACTTTAGCCTTTATTTCAATTATATGTGTAAATTTCTATATAGCCGCATATTTGAATACGCTGGGTATTATAATAAATTTATGATTACAAAACCTGCTGTTCAGAAGTAGTATTGCAACTCTCTTGTGCAATAGCCACTTGATACCCATTGCCATAAAATAGTGAATATAGTTGTAAGTAGTAGCTTTATTTATTTTTCTCCTGAACACATTTTTGGCAGTTACAACACCCTGATTTGTACATACAGGTCTTACAATTCCCTGTAGTTCACAAGGTGATGGCAGACATAAAGCATCACTAGTGTGAGATCTCTGTTATTTGATTTACTGTTTCAAGGTCAAATTCCGTTTCCTTTCACTTTGAAGAAACCCTGATGCTGACTTCAACAGAACAGTACATCAATATAACTGAAACTAAGAAGTGCTCTGAAGTGTTGTACTGTTTGAAACTTTTACTGCTAGATGTTCAGCTCTGAGAAAGAATTGGCCGATGTCTCTGAAGAAAAGAAATAGTCCACTTGGCTGTGTAGCTTAATTTCTTTTGTCGTAATGGATGTGGTGAGGAACTCAGCTAAAATACTGTGTTCAGCACCTAAAAGTGGAATATTTGCTGCTTCTTTAAATGACTCCAAATGCTTCTAGATATATACTACATCCCAGCTATTCATAAGAGAAAAGTTAAAATATTTCTTTCTAGCTCCAAAGCTTTTTTGATGCAAAGCTAAAGTTCTGACTGTTTTGATTAGCTGTGATGCACTATTTTGTAGTTAAAGGATACTGTTGGAGGGGAGAGCAATGACAACCTCTCGGTTTATGGCCAATGCCTTTCCTCAAGACCCCTTTAACAGGGAATCCTGGTATCACCGCCGCAAGGGGGTGTGGGTCATCACTTCAGCCCCCCCCCCCCCTTTTAGGAAGATAGACTAAAGGATTCCGCCCAAGGCCTGAAACCACCAAAGTCGTAACATTTTGCTACGGGAAAGGCAAAACCTGCCAATGCAGGAAAATTCCTTTCCGGCCCTTCAACAGCAACCCTGACATTTAGCTTTTTAAAGTTGTTTGCCTGAATAGGAAAGTGAAAATTTCCTATTCAGGTAAACAACTTTAAAAAGCTAAATGCCTCATCTGAGCTCATCTGCTCTTGATTTTAGTATGTGTCAGTGGATGCAATAGGACTCTCCTCTTGTCCTTCCTGCAACCCTGCCCCCCCCAATCTTCTACAGTGGGTTCCCCAACCCCACAATGTAGATTTCAAGGATAGGTGGGTCCAGCGGAAAGAGAAGGGCAAGGGCTGTTACATGAGCAGAATTCCGTTCCCAAAGCATCATTGGTTCTTACCACCAGCTTAAATCCTAAAATAAGTTAATTTGTGGAACTCTACCCGTCTAAGCTGGGAATGGGAACCATATGACCATGTGGGGACATGTGGAGCTCAAAGACATAGTCTTATCTAGAATAATAAGACATTTTTGTTAGATTCAAAAATATTCAGTGGGCGAGATTGTGAGTATTTGGGCTGGGGGTTTGTTCCTTCCATACCAACAATTGGGAAACACTGGCCCGTGAGCGCTCCAATTGGAAAACAGCCTTTACCGAAGGTGTCATGTGCTTTGAAGACATTCGAACTCAGGACGCTAGGGAGAAACGTGCTCAGAGGAAGGCACGCTTGGCAAATCCACATCATGATCAACTCCCACCCGGGTACCAATGTCCCCACTGTGGAAGGACGTGTGGCTCCAGAATCGTCCTCCATAGACACTTACAGACTCACTGTTAAAAGCGTGTTTATGGAAGACAATCTTACTCAGCTACGAATGATTGCCAAAGAAGAAAGAAGAATGATTTGCAATGCTGTATTAGCACAATAGCTGGTAGGTTTCACCCTATATATTTATATGTAATGGCACAGGAAATCTTAGGATAGTGCTTTTAGTGTGAAGTGTTCAGGAAATGTTACTTTTATGGGAAATATAGATTTGGCCTTTGCCCTTCCCTCCCGTAAAACTAGCTTTCTCTCTGGGCTTGGGGAAACACATTTCTCTTTCCTTGACATTAGGAGACACTGCACTTCCCATCTGTGTTTCTAATACCAGCAGTCTTATACTCTGTGCTATCTATAGGTCTCGTACGTCAAGGCTATTGACATCTGGATGGCTGTATGCCTGCTTTTTGTATTCTCGGCACTTCTGGAATATGCAGCTGTAAACTTTGTGTCAAGGCAGCATAAAGAACTTTTGAGATTCCACCGAAAGAGGAAGAAGAACAAGGTAAATATGACAGCCATAGGTTAAAGAAATGCAGGCAGCAGAAAGGGCTGTCTGCTTTGTAACAATGGTACAGTGTCTTAGGAGTGGCTGTACAAGTAACATGTTAACACAGGATAACATTCTGTCTGCCTAAGGTCAGCACAAGGCCTGTGTAATTCACAAATCCCGCTGAAACCTTCAGAGAAAGGATTAAAAAGGGATTTAAGTGGGACAAGAGCCTCGTGGAAGCTTGCTGCACAGAGTTTAATTTCACCCTCTGAGAATACTAGCAGATTGCCCCTTCACGATGGAAACTGATGGTTTGAAATGTGTTAAAATAATTTCCTACTATGGTTCAATGGAAGACCTTGATGGATGTATTCACATTTGTTTAATCTACTTATTTATATAAGACTTGTTTTTGGCACTTTTGTATTGGGGAGTGGCAAGAGAGGGAATTAGACGTTGCATGTATTTAGCAGTTCGATTCTACACTTACAGAGTCAATACGGGTTTATCTTTTTATCATGACCTTTTTAAAAAGGGTTGTGCAGCAAGTTGAAGATGAACCCACAAAATAGCCAAGGGGTTAGGAATCTGAGCAGGGGTACAAGGACCCTGAGGACATAGTTGCATCGTAAGAAGGAAGGACACCTATGACTGATCCTCTGGAGAACAAGAAGGGGCTGGAAACTGCAGCAGGAAATAATGTATGGATGCAGAAGGCCACCATAAATCCATATCACATTCTCTACATCAGGGGTCCTCAATCGTATTTTTACTAGTGGGCACATATTGAATTTGCTGGGGGTGCCTGTCACAAAATGGCTGCCATGGAGGGGGAATGGCATAAAACAAAATGTCTGCCACAAAGAGCATGGCATAAAACAAAATTAGAGAGACAACCACCCTAACAGCTCTATGCTTACCATGGGAAGTCAGCTGTGTCCTGCTGGTCCTGATTATGGCGTTCATACACAAATTGATGCTGTTCCCGTCTAACAACAACAGGGAGCATTCCTCAGTATTGGAGGGAAAATGTAAGGTAACCATACCACTCTCATTTCACATAAATTGCTTAGAAGGTGCCTTCCCATAACTTCATCTCTGGAAGAGCTAGAAGCGTGGAAGGAAGGAAGGAAGGAAGGAAGGAAGGAAGGAAGGAAGGAAGGAAGGGATGGAAACTCAGTGTGTAGCACTACTAGAAGATTTTGTGGGTGCCATTACACCTGTGAGCACCAGGCTGGTGGCATGCTCAAAGTAAAGCACTATAGATGTTGTAAGTGGAACAAAACAATGCAAGATGTTTAACACTCACCCCACACACAACTTAATAGACATCAACCATTTTATAAGTTGTAATACATTTTCATTTCTTTTTTGCACCAATAAAAATAGATGCAAATGAGTATCCAAGGACAAGAAGAGTGCCAATGTGATCCCATAACCCAAAAGCTCCGTATGGGTGGTGACTAATGTAACTCTCATTGACGGCTGGGCTGTAAAGTCCTCCTGTTTCAAAGCTGACATTCATCTTTCTTCCCAGATAACAGCAGGAATAAAATTCAGTCACACGACACTGAATCTTGACAAATCTTAAAATGTTTTATCATATTATAAAATGACTGGTATTCATGGGACAATGAGTTAACTCCAATATTCTTCTTGGTACCGAATGCAACACAAATTTAAATACATACACATATGCACAGATGTTTTATAGGCTTATGCAGTTGGAGGTGACCTAGAACTTAGAAGTATTTAACATTGCTAGCAGATGAGCTCCAATCATCCAGATTATAATGTGATAGAATCTGCAGAAGTGAGAATCTGTATCATGCTGAAGCTCCTATGGAACAAAAATGAATTTTAGTGAAAACGGGCAAATAGTTGGTTCCATTTCAATTTGTAAGAGGAATGGATTTTCTCATTGGTAAATTAGAACATGTAACTGGATTTCATTAACAACTTGCAATATCCTGCTTTGCTTCTCCCTTTTGATCTCAGATAATTATACAGCTTAGTTTCTAATTTTTTATGAATCTGACAGTGGTTAAACAGTCACTAGTTTTCTAGTTTAGGACTTTTAATTTTCTTTTTCTTTTTAATCTGCAGTCAGGTTAAAAGAAAAAACAAAAAACTTGGCCAGTTGGATTTTATCTAACCAGGAAATGAGCAGAGATCAAGAAATATTTTTTTTCCATAGGGCTCTATCCAACTAAGGCTTACTCAGTGTCAATCCATTGAATTTTTTTGGTATTAATTCATTTAAGTCCATTGATTTCATGGGGTCTACTATGAATATGACTTAGTTGGATACAACCATAAGGTGTCTGTTGCGTTCTACATTTATTTCCTCTCATGAACATTAGAAGCATGCTGTGTAAATTGATCAAAGAAATGTGCTGCTTAACACAGTACCTTGGTTCTTGAATGGCTTAGTTGCCAAACAAATTGGCTCCCGAATGTCACAAACCTGGAAGTAACTCCTCTGGTTTGTGAACATTTTTCGGAAGCCGAACGTCTGACACGGCTTCCGCTTAAGTACAGGAAGCTCCTGCAGCCAATCGGTAGCCATGCCTTGGTTTTTGAACAGTTTTGGGAGTTGAACAGACTCCCAGAACGGATTATGTTTGAGAACCAAGGTACCACTGTATTCCATTTCTGACATAGCAATATTAAATACTGTATGAGAAGTGTGGTCAGAATAATGAAACTGCCATTCAATAATCATATGCCATCCACTCAGTTTCTCACATATGGATAGCTATTTTATATACTATCAGGCCAATGACCTAGAAACCTGTTAATGATTTTGGAATCTGACTTCAACATTCAAGAACTGAGAATGAATGATTGGTTGGGTTGTCCCTTGGTGAGATGATTATTGACATTTAATTGTTACATTCCTTCCTGATTGGAGAACCATTGTTAGCTAAATTCCCCTGCTTTACTTTGCTGAATAATGTTCTGTCCATATAATCTGTAGACTGCAAATGCTGTATGTATGATACAGCATGGAACAAATACCGGTATGTATATTTGCACAGAGGTACATTTGATTTCCATAATTCTTCCACTTTTTGGAAGGATTCTTTTTGCAGTCAAACCTGTGTTTATATGGATGTAGATGTGTATGTCCCACCTTCCTTACAATCTATATGCAATGGCAAATGCATAGGAGCACAGTCTCTCATCACACACACACAACTTTTGAGACTGCATGAATTAGTGCTAAAGCAGTCTTCTGGTTAGAGGTTTCTGGTAGAATATTCAGGTCAACAAACTGTAGTAGACTGAAAAAGTGAAATGATCAGAGCTACAGTGCTGGACCATTCTCTGTTCTAGGACAAGATGTAGAAAATACTTTTTTTCCCCCTTTCAACCCTTCCAGTGTCAAATTCACCACAGTTCCTCCTATTAGTTCTTGGAGTGAAGTTGTGATCAGCCAACCACTGATATGTAAATATTTTGTGAGATTCCATTTAGGTTTCCCTTTTTTTATTATTCTCGTCAAGCATTCATTTAATGGAATCACTCCATGTATCACTTCAATTTATGTCATTCAAACATGCTTTTGGTGTTACTTATTTTTCCTAGTGAGCTATATAATTGAGGGAGAAAACAAGTGGCTTGACCTTTTCCCAAAACAACACCAGCTTCGGAGAGCTTCTAGTTGAAAAAAATGCCCACATGAGAAATTAGGCCTTAAGGGCGGGGGGGGGGGGAGCCCACCAACCCACAAATGTCAACAATTATGTTCTTATTCTTTTGTTTTTTAAACTAAAATCCTGACCACTTGTCTGGAGATTATTCCCGCTATAGGCAGCCAAGCAAATAGCCACTTACAGCCTCAAACTAACACAAGAAATAGCAAAAGACTAAATGTTAAATAGTAAATTCTGCATTATGTGCAGATTATTAGATAACTGATCATTTGATGACAGATATCAAGTGCCATCAAATTCAAAGTATCAAATATTGCTCAATGAGAAATAATATGTGGGAAAATATGGTAAACCAGCAGTCCTGACAGACAATGTGTCGAACACTGCATACTGATGCATATAAAATATCACATGTCAAAGGTCAGATACTTTTGGATGAGCACTGAATATTAGATATTGAAAAGTCAATTGATGCTTGACCTTGAAATCTGCACCAGATAGTTCCAGGGTTGAGCTGCAGTTGCAAATTGACTTCAGCTGCTCTGTCTAGAATACTCAGAAGCTAATGCTACAGACTTAAGTAAATGCATGGACAGGTTTGCGCACTACCTGCTGAAAACCTTATTACAGCAAAGAGAGAGATTGTGGCCCTCACACTTTATGGCATGTTCTACAGGCATGGCACACGCGCGGGAAAACTGATGTGGATTGGAACTTGCCACAGCTTTTGACATAGTATAGGCAAGTATCCTGACAAAACAAGCAGACAACATCTGCTGTCCTATGTCTCCCCTAGTCCAAATGGTGGGCAAACCATAGACCCCTCAGAAGCCTGGATGTGGGGCAGCTCAGCCCCTCAAGCATATTCTGATGCTGTAGTGAGACACTCCCAAGACCCCTTATGAGGTGGGTCCCCCTTTCAATATGTTATGAATCCCAACCAAATAAATGTTTTGACAATAAACATTTTTTAAATATATATATATATCACAGCTTCTTGGTCAATTGCAGCTGCAAGTAACATTCCTTCCTAGGCCTATTAACCAGTGATGAACCAAAGCCCATAGCAACGATGCCCATTATCTGAAAGAAGGTGGGTGGGAAACATGACAACAAGATAAGTCCCATGCCTATTGTCCATACCCAAATTTATAATTTAGGAACAGGCCTGTGGAAACAGGTTATCCTTCAGATCTGCTTGCCCAGCTCCACCCTCTTGACTTCAAATTGGCTTCTATGAGCAGGATAGGCCTGGACCTCAAGGGAAGTTCTGAGGGGGAGGAAGTGGGGCTCCCTCCCATCATGTCACATGGGCATTGCACAAAGTGGGCTCCCCACATAATGATGGAGAGCTCTACCTTCTGAAATATTTTTGAGAAGAGAGAACATCACATCTATGAGGGGTATCAGTAATGCAAGCATGGGAAACATACAGCAGCTGATTAAAAAAATAGTGATTGCAACTGGAAACTTTTGGAAGAGGTGTTGGGAAATTGTATACTTATATTTTGAAGATTCTGCAGTCATCTGTGTAAGTTGGGGTTTTGCCTTTGCATGAATCAGTATCCCTAAATTCATGAACTGGATCTAAAGATATTTAGGATGAATACATCTAAAATTCACACCCATTTTGCCCTTTAAAAAGCACTTACAGGGGTTGCAGAGAGTAAGTTGGAGGTGTATCATAAATAAATGATACATATGGATATTGCTTTGCTTGTTGGCATTTCCACTTTAAAAGACGCAAGCATGCATACTAATTTTGTGCTTGTGTTGAAGAAAATATGGTGTTACATCTAAGGCTACATTTTACTAGTCTTTATTTACTTTTCAACTTTTCTTCAACTTTTTAACCCAAGTTCTAAATGCCATACTACTTGTAGACTAGGTTGATTATATGTTTTTTCACTAATAATCATTTCCTTTTTTTCCCTTTTATTTTCTTTTGTTGTCTTTGTGGTCTGCCTTCCATTTTGATGAAAGTTTTATGAGGGAGTGCTTGATGGAAATGAAATCAATGAATCATTGCGGCGTAGCAATGGCTTGAGAAGTACAGAATTCATAGACGGGACTTTGCCTCAAATCTACAATATAAATTTAAGGGTAAACTATGTAGAAGATGTCCCATTTGTCCTAACATGCTACCCAGTCATTAACAAAGGCCCAGTCCATTTGTCTGAACTAATGTCTTTCCATGTGGACTCTGTGAACTTCCATTACTACTTCTGTGTGATGATACATATTGTTACTAGAGAGGTTCAGCCTTCCTTCATCATGGAAATAACATTTGTGGTGGTTAATTTGGAGCTTTTAACATAGAATTCACATTTGATTTTCTTTCTCCTCAAAACATGGTTTAGAAATTAATACATCTAAATATGGTACACCTAAATACTTCTGCAAAAACAATATAAATATTAAGAAACAATTAAGGTTTCCTATACTGATGCAATGTTAAAGCATTGCCAAGATCTGAGAGACCTTCAGTAGATAAGCAAATAAGTCAGTGATAGGGTGCCCCTTGTGCCCAGGGTCCAGAAGAAGCAACCTCTCACCATTTACTAATGCAGCTTCAAATCTACTTCTTTGAAAGGAGCATGAATATGCTTCGCACATGACCATTGTGAAATGATCTAATATTGTCTGCTTCACTCCTACTGTGTCTTTGTAAAGAAGCATATGCATTTCTCAAAAGCTACTGGAGACGGTGGGGTAGGTTCTGGAAGCTTCAACGATTCAACCATGCAACTGAGTGGCAGGTGCATTCCATAATCTTAAATGTTCTCAAGTGGATACTTTATGAGGGCCCTACACCAGAGTAAGCTTAAGGGGCCTGGTAAAGGACATCTGTGGTATGTGAGACCTTGTAGTTTTGGTCAGTCAAGGAGAACAGGAGACAGTGCAGCAGAGATCAGGTACAATCTTTAATATCACAACAATTCAAAAAGACGTGGTGTCGAGAGGTGATGGATTGAATATTTGTAAATGTTTCTAAGTGGTATGTATAACTAGGTCCTCTTGCTATAAAAATTAATCAGATTATTATTTTTATCTGAGAAAGGCCCAGTTCACATGAGTGTGTGTGTGTGTGTGTGTGTGTGAGAGAGAGAGAGAGAGAGAGAGAGAGAGGTAATACTAGCTTCAGAATATTCTCAGCCTGCTACAACTGATTGTGGGCATCTCCATCAACAGGTATAGGCTGAGAGTGTTGTTGGCCGTCATGGCCATGTGCCATATGAAAGGCTACCACACATGTGTGGCAAGATCTAGCAACCATTTGACAGCCATTTAGAAATCATCCTGTCATTTTACCAGATGCCACTACAAATCCAAAATCTAATTTGGGTGGGAATAAATTTCCCCAAAACGTTTCTAGAAAAGAATCTGGTAGTTCAATTCATCTCTATGTCCCCAAAAATGGCAGACAGGTGTGGCCATACTGTGGCAGCACAATGTTAGTAATAGTAAAACAATTACAATCGCATTATTTGCAGGCAATAAGAGAATGTTGAATTATGAATAATATGGAAAATATATATATTGAATGTGACTTCATTCCGTTGAATGATGCAGGATACAGAGACAGGGTGAAATGATAATATAATATAATACATTGCTAGGGGTTTAAAATGGCTTCCATATTAGTAGAATCTACATGCCTGACATTTGCTGACCATGTATATCAAGCTTTATATATAATTGCCTAGGATTAACTATAATGAAGAAGTTATATTTCACAGTATTTGAAGTAAAAACAATTTTTATTTTATTTTGAATCATGTCATATCATTCATGTCCTATTTTCATTTTGTATCTTTGTTATTCTTCATTTGTTAGCAATCCACAGCTTATTTATTTCCTTGTTGTGTCCAAATTTCATTTATTTTTGTTTATCGGAGTAGGGAGGCAGCCATACCTGCAGGAAAGCCAATGTAGACTTTCTTGTTGAAAAGAGCTCTCTTTGGATACCAGTCAATGTTTTCAGCTCATCCTGTTTGTGAGTTTTTCTGGATACACCTGCAGGCTTTGAAAGCAATTTCCTCTTATTGTTGCACTGATTTCACTATTTCGCACTGGACATTTTTAATCAAGCTCAGCTGCAGACTAAGTACATAGTCTAGAGAAAGTTAGGAGCGTAGAAGTCTCCTAGAAACAATAATCCCTTGTCATGGAACTCTGTGTCATGTTTCCTCTAGAAGGTACTCTATGGAAATAATGCATCTGTATTTCTTGATAAAATAATTGTGTATTGCCTTCTTTTGTTTTAAAGACCCTTTAAAATCAATTAATGATTTAATAATTTTAATTACAACCTTTACCCATCATTTGGCATAATCACACATCACCTTTTAATGTGAAAAGGTTACCAACAGGTAACTCTTTCAATCTCATTTTGTGTGAATATGGTTTCACGTTGAGGAAACTAGTATTTTACACACTGGGCACAGGGTTTTTTTCTTAAACAATGTTCCCTTGGAGGGCAAAGCACCACATCTCACCACACGAGGGAGTGCCTTGAAATGGAATATTCAACATACTAAAATGCCATGGCAAAAAGTCAGGAATCTTCTGGTTTGAGGCCCACCCTCAGACTGCCAACAGTTGCTCCGCTGCATGCAAGTTGTCTCTCACTCAAAAGGGGAGGAAGAAAACACAGAACAAGATGATTCAGAAACTCCCCCCCCCACCACCACCACTGATACCTAGCTATGTTCACATCATGTTCTTGGGAGGTCTTGCCAGCAAAGCCTTCCAGCCGGTGGCGAAGCTGCATGCTCCGCTACCGGGGGCGGAGAGCAGGCGGGGGCGTGATGGTGCCCTGGGGGGTGGCACACTGCCCATGGGGACATTACACACATTCTGGGGGTGTGACGTGCCACCTGTGGAGGTGTGGCACCTGGCGCTCAGGAGTGCGCTGCACGCATCTGGGGGGGCCGCTGCGATGGCACCCTACCGGAATAGTGGTGCTGGAGGCTGTCCGCTCCCTCTGCACTCCATTTCCTCTGCCAGTGCTTCCAGCCAGTGGAGCCTTCCTGCAGCCAACCAGGAGGTGCTTCTGATGGAGTTGTTTCCACTCCATTGGCAAGCTGGCATTTCCCTTTCCCTGGGGAGGAATACCATCAAATGTAAGGAAGATAGGTACAAGGAAGTTTCCTTTATAGTTTTAGGGTGGTTTTAAAAGGGGTTTTTCTTTTCCCAGGTTATTTTTATTTATTAATATATGTATATACCACTACCTCATACAAACTATATCAACGTGTTGTAGAGCAATAAAACATAAAAACATACAATAAAAACACAGAAAGGTTAAAAACAGACATTAACCAATTAACCATTGTGGAAGTACGCATTCTTAATTGCCTGCATAGTCCTGGTAGAATAGAAAAGTTTTCAGCCAGCACTCAAAAGGTAGCCCAGAAAGTGCTTTCTTGTGTGTTGTTGTCCAATAACCTTCACCAACTTTTGTTGTTTTGTAGACAGTTGGTATGAAAGTAGTATATGTCAGAGGTGCTTCTAGGTTTTACAAAAAATGCTAGATTTCAAAAGCAAAGGTGCAACATTTTTTGTGTTGGGTTCCTTTGAAACCACTTTGGGGGGTTGGAGAACTAAATGAAGAAAAGGATTTACTTACCTTCCTGTGGTTTGGGCAGAGTTATGTATGAAAATAGCAAATGTTGTAGAAATGCCTGCAGATCAGTAACCGGTAACGTTTCAGGAGAATTAATTGGTGCAGGGGATAAGGACTTGTGATCAATAAAAGCAGTTTGTGGGTTTTGTGGGGACATTTCTGCTCAGTTGAAAACAGTCAGTTCCTTCTTTTTCATCACTCCTAATGTAGAAAAGTTATTCCCTCTTTGGAAGTTAGAGCTGTCAGAAAGAAAACCAAAGTCCCCTTCCTGACCTTATGCAAAAAAAGGTCTTTGCATTAGACACTTGAAATTTCAAAGAGACCAACAATCTGAGTCTATTTGATGCTTCAGGAGCAGCTCAGTTCAAAGGAGACCCACTTTGCCTTGGAAGATCCCCAAATCTCTCTGAATCTTCCTGATTCAATCCAAAATTTGGTATCCATCTGAACCAAATACAGTGGTACCTCGGGTTACAAGCACTTCGGGTTACAAACTCCGCTAACCCAGAAGTAGTACCTCGGGTAACAAACTTTGCCACAGGATGAGAACGGAAATCGCATGGTGGCAGCAGGAGGCCCAATTAGCAAAAACGCGCCTCAGGTTAAGAACAGTTTCCGGTTAAGAACAGACCTCCAGAACGAATTAAGTTCGTAACCCAAGGTACCACTGTACACACGTAATGGTCATCTGGGCCATTAACTATTATTGCATGTATCCTGGTAACAGCCCAGTTCTAGCCCAGGGTCACAAGTTAACATAGTTATTATGAGAGGTGTGATTATTATATACTGTCCTCCACTGCAGCAAGCAACTGAAAGCTACAATCTATCCAACTACAGCCAGGGCTTTTTTTTTTTTCAGTTGAAGCTTGCCAGAACTCAGTTCTGGCACTTCTCAGGTGAGTGCCACTGCCTTGTTCTTTAACAGAATAAGGGAGGTGTTTGTGGTGAATTCCGGCACTTCTTTTTCTAGAAAAATAGCACTGGCTACAGCTAACAACATCATCTATAGGCAGATGTAAGATAACATCCTAAGAAACATTATACTCAGTGACAGGCAGGAACAGATATTGGATTTTAAAATTTCTCACATGGGCAGATGTCAAAAGCCCTATGCAGATATGTAGATTTAATTGTTTTAGTGAATACAGAAAGGAAAGCATACTGCTCCACAACCCCTGCAATTGACTTCCCACATTGGACAAGAAGGTCAGAAGGGGTTTCTGTTAGTGTGTCCAGATGAATGTTAATTCACCAGATTGCAGAAAAGATGTTCAACTGGCCATGCTTACAATCTCCATTCAGACAATTTCATTCAATGCAAGAAGCTTGAAGGAGTTGATGGAACCAGGATACATGCTTCATAGATGAAATAGCCAACGAGTACTTTAGAATTATTGAATTGTGACTCAAATAGAAATCAAATTGCAGCCAACACAGCAGTAGTTGGGCTACTGGTATTACCGCATTTGCAGCAGCTGATTACCTTATGGGAGGGGAAGATATAGAGTAATAGTTTTAATATTTTTTTGAATAATGATATAAAGGGTCTCGAAGATTTCAGTTGTTAGAATTTCCAGGTGAAGACTTTTCCTGTTTGTTTATTTTTACAGGATGAAGATTCAAGAGAAAATCGGTTCAGTTTTACAGGCTATGGAATGGGGCCACCATGTATACAAGCAAAAGATGGAGTGGTTCCCAAAGCACCAAACAATCCAGTTCAACCTGCACCAAAAAGCCCTGAAGACATGAGGAAGGTATTCATTGATCGGGCCAAGAAAATTGACACCATCTCCCGAGCCTGTTTCCCACTAGCCTTTCTGATATTCAACATTTTTTACTGGGTCATCTACAAAATCGTTCGGCACGAGGACATTCACCAAAAACAAGATTAAGGTTTCCAGTGCTTAACGGTTCTGGTTCTCTATTACTATGGTACAAATACCGATTGGCTCATAAAGGGCGTGGAGGGAAAAAAATCACATTTGACTTGCTATGCAAAGTCACAAAAGGATAGAAGAGTGGAATCCGAAGAAGCTACAGTATCTGCTGCAACAGCGATTCAACTTCTTATTAGCTAAAAGTAGCCAGCTTTTGCAAAGAAAAACCACAACATTCTAATTTAAAACTCTACTGCCAATGTATTTATAGATGCTGTTCCATAATGGTATAGTATCTTCTGACGTTTCTTGCAGCAAAGTGCCATATTAACAGAAATGCTATTCCACTTTAAAGTTTCCTTTAAACTTTATAAGTCAAGATTTGCCATGGGGGGGGGGGTGCTTAAAAAAAGAAGTTTCCCTTTAAGTGACGAAGCACATTTTCTCAATTTAAAGACACTGCCAATGTCTTTTATAATAAACACCGAGCATATATTGGGCTGCACATTAAAGAGAGAACTCTCATATAAAATACTTCATAATGACACAATCCACTTACTCTGTGAAATGCTTCTGGTGCTTCTGGTGAGGCTTCAGTTCTGCACTGGAATAAGCAGTTTGTTGATTGCTGGCCGTTTTATAAAAAGAAAAAGTATGCCTTGGCGAAATTTCTCTGTGCATTCAAGGCAGGAAACTGTCTAATCACATCCTTTACCAGTACAGAGAGTATGACTCAGCAGGCTAGACCTTCTGTTGAGTAAACAGATCACTTGCTTCTGGTATTTATTCTAAAATGTAACATAGATTCTACATGATAGGATGTGAGGTCAGATATTCTGAGTCACTCAAATGAGTATTGTCACCTCCAGGGCCCTGGAAAGGGAGAGGATTTTGTTCCATGGAGGTTAAATATGCTTAAAGCTATTGAAATTATGGGGCAGTGGTGCATATTTGATTCTGTAATATACACATAATATACACTAGGAAGTTAGTGTCATTGAAATCAGTTCAACTTACTTCCAGGTAAACATGCTGAAAATCATATGTAGCACCCATTTATTTTAACTGACTTTACATACATATGTGCTGAACAACATCAAAAGAAGTGCTAGAACAAAATTGGGGGAAACAAAAACCTTCCTATGAAAGTCAAATTCTTTAGTAAATATACCGGATAGCCAACTATGGCATTCTACTTGTGCAACTGACTGTTACTTGCACAAATAGGAATTGCTCTTGTTCCCTTCCCTCCCAATTCCACCCACCCACCCACATTTCCCAATATCTGCTCTGCGTAGTTGGGAAACCCTGATTGGGGATAGTTTGCAGGGCCACAGTGTGAATGGTGGAAATAGAATGTAGCCCACCTCCTGGTACGATGTTTCATCTAGGTATTTAAATTAAGGAAATTTATTTCCTTTTTCTAGAATTGCACAGCCCTTTAAATTAATTCTCTCAATAATTATATATTATGTTATAGGCTTAAAAGAAAATATAGAATAGAACTTTGCACCTAGAAGCTGTTTTTTGTTTCTTCTGACAGTTCTCATCAGCAAAGACAGAATATATTTGCTCTATAGCATATCTAATGCAGTGGAATGCTATATGTTCTGAAAGTGTGCCAACAGAAAAACCACAAGAGTTTATTGTTGAACACCAGAGAGGGGAGAGAAAACATGCTGCTTTGAAGGATAAAGAAAATCAAAGCTGAAGTTTTACTTTGATTTTTAAATAAGAACAAATGTGATACAGGACTATTTCCGTAATGTGTCTGTTATAGAAATATTTACTAAGATGACTTTAAAAAGAAAAAAAGAAAAAAGAAAAGCAAATTTGATTTAAATAGATCCATTTAAGTATGGGTGGGTGGAAACCATATGCAAATTGTGCCCTGTGTCAAAAACAGCTCTAACATAGTTTTATATTGGCGTCAGGAGATATTTTCTTGAGCAAGTACTTTCAAACAAATGATTCCCAATGCAAAACTTTAGGTGGCGTGGCCAGTCTGTGATGACTGTGCTATCTCAGTTATACATTTCTGAATCTGCCTTCAGTGTGATCAATACAGAGACTAAGGATTTAAAATGTGTTGTTAAATCTAAGTAAATATTCGTGCAAATGAATTTTGTACAATTTCTGAACATAACAGAATTCTACAGACACTCTAGGGCTATGAATAGAAAAAAATGGGGGAGCCCTCTCAACTTTCTTTCCAGTAGCCACAGATTGTGTGGCCATACTACTTTGGTAACTCAACATAAAAAGTTAGGCATGCCTATTGAGGATACGAATGGCTTGAGATAGTTTCTATTTGAACAGGATTAGGTGCCTAATCTGTGGGAAAGGTGGTTAGTTTGAAAGAGTGGAGGCAAGCAGCACTACAGAGAAAATCCAGTATTTCTCAGTTCATGAGCCGTGGGTGCGATACTAAGATATACCCTTTAACCTGGCCTAGGGGAATGTTCTGCACAAAGCATTATAAACTAAGTTTTAACTTTTACTCCCAAAATTATTCTTTCATTGAATATAGAGTGCAGGTAACGGGATAAAGTTGGGGCATAAGGGCATATCATCAAATTCATTTCACTTCTTTACAATGCAGAATGATAAAGGAAGGTTTTGTGTTGTCTCATGCCACCAAAAAATACCAGCAACCCACTAGTGCCTATTTTATTAAGTCTAAAATACCAGCAGGCATATGACAACCTATCACACAAATAAATCCAGGAATGGTGTTGCAGACCCTGTCAGACAAACTAATGCTTCTTATGGATTTAGTGCACTGTTACAAAACCCCCAGTGATTTCAGCAAAGTGACAAAAGTTAGCAAACATGTTTCCCCTGTATTCAGGTTACTGCAGGCTCTATGTTAGATACACCCTATAGTGCGGCGGCTGGGACTGAGATGAAGTATCAGCCACTGCAAAATTCTGGGGTGAATTAGGACATATTCAGTGTGTGAAATCCCCAGCAGGGGGGAGAATCCAATTTACACCAATTTTGTTATTCATGGCTGCTCACAGTCATGATGATAAGAACCATTTGCCAGAAAATTGGAAGATCTCCAGCAAATTGCCGGAAGATAATGAAGCATCCCCACATTTCCTAGTCAAATGGACATTTCTTCCTATCTTCAATCACTGTCATGCAGGCAGCAAAGTACAGAAAGTCAGAGAAGTGTATCTGCATTGCCTAGGCAACTGGGCAACACTTTTGATCTGATGTCACTGTTTTGCAACATGGTGATCATTATTTTGCCTGTGAACAAACCCAGAAGAAATTAGTGTTGGAAGTCGTGGATAAGGGAGGAGGCAGAGGCACCAGAATGGCTGAACTTCATGTCCTTTCACACACACGAAAAAAAGCAACAACAAAAATCAGATGCAACTTCACAACCTCTAAACAAGGCTGCAGTAAAGTGCTGAATTGGAACAAATGGCAATCATGTTTTCCACAGATTCCCATTTTTTTCCTGATTTAGCATGAAAGAGCAAAAGCAAAACCACTCAGATTCCTGCCTCGAAAGCACGGGGAAAGTGGGAACCCACTTGGACCCATGCTTTCTAGACATGGGACAAGTGAAATTGTAGACGAGCCCTTTCATGAATAGAAGCATCTGACTGGCTTTTGTTGGAACCAAAATGCTGTCTTAAATGAACCATGGATTCTTATGTGTCGTATGGAAATATGTGAAGCTCAAAACATTCATGAGTAGAGATATGTGGGATTTATCTCTCAGTCTCTAACCCCTTCCAGGCATTAGTATTTCCATGGAGACAGCTAATGCATTGATAGGAACCCTATCATTTGGCCTTACCTCCAATGTTTTCAGCCCCATATGTTGTACTTGTGTAGGTCCCAGGGCTCCCAACTACATTGCGTTTGCGTAAGGTTTGCTTGATTCCACCTTCAGAACTTCAGGGTGCAGAACTGGACATGTATGCACAACATAAAGGACAGCATAGTAGTTCTACCTCTCATTCATGTATTAGCCACATGAATAGGGTTCTGTTTCCTACTCCACTCCACTCTCTAAATAGTATTATTTATTACGAAGTCCACTAACACAAGAACTGTTTGTTGCCCACATCCATATGGAAATATGAAAGACCTTTTCAGCCCCAAATTATGATCAAAGGGCTCAGTTATCTTAGGCAAGTATCATTATTATATCCTTATGGAACATATGCAAACACTTCACTATCCAGTTTACACACTCAGATTCTCCCTACTGTGGCTACGTAGTTTCTTCCCCAAAAGGAACAGCATACCTAATGTATTTTGGGCACAATTTTAATCTGTGCTGCCCTACCTAAAAAGTGCTTTGAAATGGGGCAGACAGAGATCAGTGCCCACTGGCATTGCAGGAGATGCACAAATGCAAATGTTGACCACTAGGTTGTTAAAATTGATGTTAGACACCAATTGAGGGGAGAGCCTACTTTCTTTACCTGAGGACATTAAAAAAAAACCCTCACTGAGAGCATTGTTTGTAGAATATGCGGAAGAAGGTACCACAGGATGTTTTGAGAACAATTTATTTGGTCATAAGGCCGTGCAATGGGAAATGCATTTCAATTCAATTGTTGTTAGATTACCATGATGAAATCCAATTGATCTCTTCTGATCACTAGCACGTCCTGCTTCCTGAGCTGGTACGTGGCAGGCAGATATTTAGAGTGTTGAAGGAGTGGAAAGTGAAGTTATAGGTAATCATGCAGGCACTCTTTCTGGAACAAGCACAAGGAAACTTAGTTTTGAGGTACGCACTAATGTATTATTATTAGTCACTCTGACTTCTGTGTGGCAGAAGAAGAGGATGGGACATGGCTTATTGGAAGACCACAAGCTTTGCAAGCAGGTGGTCCAAGGTCCAATCCCTCGTATCAGGCAGAAAGGGATATCAAAGACTTCTGAGGGAAACCCTGGAGAGCTGCTATAGGTCAAACTAGACAATACTGGGCTTGATTGACAAATGATTTGATCAGGCATAAAAGCAGCTTCATATGAGGCACTGATATCTGACCTGAAATTTGGAGGCCTGGATCTGGATTCTCTTATAGATTATAACCACGTAAAATGTGAAGGGAGAACGAGGAACGATTTCATTACAATTTATCCTGTGTTGCAGGCATATTACACTATTATCAGTCTCCTGGATTTAAAGCAGCTCAATTCTTGTCAGCTTAGTACACATTTAGATGCAAGATATCGTAAAGTTGTATGGTTGTACTACTAAGTATAGCAGCTAATGTGCTATTGCTTCTCATTCACCATGAAGCTTCCGTAAGTGGAGGGAAAGAGGTGTTATTTCAGAGGGAAATATGACCCAGTGTTTAAAATAGCTAGAGGAGTTTTGAGTGCATGTACCATTTGTTTAAATGGGCTTGGAGATGTTACAAAATAAACGTCTTGTTTCCCACCAGTTCCATTTTAATCATATATATTTCTTCATTGAGTTTTATTTTAGGCATTATTAAAAAAAATTATATTTGAGAGTACTGATACAAATCTTTATTAAAAGCACATATTTTGTCTGTGTAATACCAGGTAGAGTTCTATAAAGCAATCTAAACGTGCACTTTAGACTTAAGGAAAGATAAATGCTAATACGACATAGCTCTGCCTGTTACAGCACTGATAAGTAATCATTTTAAGGAATATTCTTTAGGATTAAGAAATATTTAGATGAAAAATATTTTGGGGGTAATAAATTCTCTAACCGTAAAAATAAAAATTGTATTTTTACTTCATGATATTTTCTACTAGATGAAAGAACTGTTTGTTATTATCATTCAGCCCAGCTTAAATTGTAACTGCAAGAAAGTGACATAGTCAGTAAGACTAAGAGCACAACATAAACCCTCCACATGTAATTCCAATTCTCAATTGGGGTAGAATTTGCTTCAATGCATTGATAGCTCTCCAAAATTTGCTTCATAGTAATTCTTACAATAATCTTGTAACTCAATGTGGAATCTGTACTAACAGAGGTTAGTTTGATAAGAGAACATTGAGTTAATGGTGTTTTCGTTTGCTTTCAAAACAGCTCTGAAATCTATTTTGCAAATTAACTTATATGGAAATACAAAGATGTGCATACAGGTTTTCGGATGTGTCTATTGTATGGGAGCTTCTTCTTTTTGCAGAGGTTACAGAATGGTGCCTCCTGGCAAAACATACATTGCACAGTGGTCTCTTAACCATTATCACTTTGGAATATTTGTGCAAACAGATGAGACTGAGGGAAATAGTTGGGTTAAAGGCCATGAAACGCTGGCTCATGCTGTATTCTCGATATGCTTTGATATTTATTGCACTTCTTCACTTTCATCTCCATGAAATATGCAAGAGCCATTCCTTAAGTTAGCAAACGTCAACCTATGACAGGACAGTATCAATGGATGAAATGGACTGCGTAAATTTTTACATTCAATGGATATTTAATTGTGAGCCACATGAAAAGAAACTGTGCCATAAGCTTTTAACATGGAGTTTAAACATTATATACAGTAGCTTGTGTGATAGTGAGCCAAGCTTCCTTAAAAGGTGAGAGCAAAAAAAATTAATATGGTTATACTAGTGTGTCAATGACTTGTCTGTGATTTTTAAACATATCATCCTGTGAGTTCTGTCTAGACAGCAGCAAATACCAATTTGTGTCTAGAAGTATTTCTTTTCAGTAAAATCCAATGAAAAGTGTCATGCATGAGTTTAATTAAACTCCTTTTCTTTCTTGTATTCCTATATTCAGCACTACAGCCAACATGCTCTGCTGACAGAGGTATTAAGTTGTGTGCTGCCTATGGTGTTCATGTAACTGTATATATTTTGTTCTAAAACAAGAATAAAAGCTATCATTTTTCAAGACTCTGCTCAAACTGTTAACACAATTTAAGCATTGACTATCAGTGTCAAATCGCAAATATTTAGAAAACAAACTGGGGTCGGGGAAAGAAATGCTTTTTCTGGTGGAAATACAGGAACAAACATGAGAGGAAATGGTAAACAAAAATCCTGTGAACTACCTCCTTCAAGAGCAGCCAATATGGAAATTCCCACGATGAGCAACACTCAGTACCCAATACCCAAGTGCCTTCTTAAGTTCAGGGGCTTCACTGCAGAGTGGGAGATGCTTCTAAGGAAACATTAAAAAATAATGTATACATGTCATGTGGGTGCCATGAGGTGAATAATTTGTCTACAAAAGCAATAGTCCATGCACATCAGCTTATCTAAGCAGTTATCCTGAAAGAAGATGCATGGGCTGAAATCCCGCAAATACCTTTTAAACTTTAAGCAAGTTAAACTCTGTATTCAGTCTCCAGCAACAAAAAAGGAAGAAATTTGATTCACTTCACTCTTAAAGCCATGTCTATCAAATTTGTACGTTCGAAAACAATGTAAGAACTGAAAAACAGCCATTTGGACTATAAAATGGTGGTTTTCTTGAGTCAAAATAGAGTACCCCTAGACATTTTTTAAAGGGAAAAAAGCACTGTTTTTAGTATATAAATAGATTGATGAATTAGCCACAGCTTACAGTCCAGATAACAACTTTGTGCAAACAGATTGGGAAAAATGCTCATGAAATAGTAAACATCAAACTTCCCTGCAAACTTTGTGCAAACAAATCAGGATGAATAGTTAATAAAACAGGTTGTTTGGAAGCAGCCCAAACTTTAATATGATGAAACTTTTCCATATGACCTGATCCTTTTATGGTGGTAGCAAAATATTCTCCCTTCTTTTCCTAGTAGTACTTTCCCCCTGTGCATCTCTAGGCAGTTCTTGGGGTGCATGATATTATCAAAATCAGGCCATGCCCCCCAAGTTACTTTTAGATGAAGACAATTATGTTTGGAGATCCAGTCACAGATTTTTCCACATAAGACGTTATTTGGCTTTCTGTCACACAGAAATTATATACGCATATACATTTGCAAATGTTTAATTGCCACATTTTCCAAATCATTTATAAAACCATTTACCTTGGTGCATTTAGACCTCTGAAAATTGGGAAGAAATCAGCTAGGATCAGTGTCATAAATTAGTATAAATATGCACCGAAGACTGAAGTAAGTGTAGACTTATTTTTTTATAAATGGACATTAAAAAGCACACAAAAGTTTCTTTAAGCAGTTTACTTGGACCTTTTTCATACATTCTCCTACTGGGTTATTGGGTGGCCTACGTTAGCAGAAAATAGAAATTATAAGCGATTAAGAGCAACAACAGCAGACATGCCATCTCTTCTCCATGTGAATCGCATCCAAATATGCCGTGTGTATCTATTATGTGGTTTTATTTTACAGCTCATCAATTCCTGAGAATGCTACTCTGTTCACAAGCACAGTCTACTTATCAGTATCACTGCAAGCCTGCCACCAGATGGCTCTCTTTCCCTATCCGTTAGAGAATATAATGCATAAGGTTACTGAGCTTCATTCCTACTGTCAAATAAACCAAAGCTGAAAGGTGTCGTGCTACTAATTAGGAACCCTGATCAGGCACCAGGAGAATGTGCACACTAGAGAAAATTGTGTGCCTAATTAGGCTGCTTTTATTTCACTACAGCAGCAGTGCTGACGACGAGATAAAACACTTTAGCAAAGTCCATGCCTACCTCACGTTCGTATCTCTCCTTTGCATCCCACTCAGCTGTATAGCTAATGGCTGAACGGTGCAGTTTCAATATGGGTGCCTCTTCTAATTAAGGCTGTATGCGTACTCCTGTTTACTCTGCATCCAGGGCACTCCCACAGGAAGCCGTATACATGGATGTTAACCAAAATCCATATCTGCCCTCGGAAGGTGCTGCAAGTCAAGTGTAGGCAATACTGAGTTAGCTCACAGGTAGGAAACGTTTGGTCTTCCACATGTTGCTGAACTGAACTCGCAACTTCATCTTTGGCCATTGGCCTTGCATGCTAGGTGTGGTGAGAGTCAACATCTGGAGGGCCAAAGGTTCCCCACCCCTGAGCTAGGGAGATCAATGATCTGGCTCAGTTTCCTATGGGCTATGTTTTCAGATCTGGTTTCAGCAGTGAAACAGCTTTGGTTGCCTTGACCTTTATTGAAAGAAGGAGGGGTGAAATACAACTCCTTGATCTCTCAGTGACTTTGGATACTACCAACAGTGGCATCCTCCTGGAGTGGGTCTGTGGGTTGGGAATTGGCGGCACAGTTTTATGGAAACTGTACGGCCTTGTCTATACAAAGCCAATATCTGCTGGCCCAAGCCTTAAGATCTGGGAAAGATCTTCTCATGGTCCCACCAGCCATCATAGCGCACTGGGTGCCGATGCAAGAAAGGGCCTTCTTGGTAGTGGCACACTGCCTGTGGAATTATCTGCTAGAGGATTAATCCTGCTTTCTGCAGCTGCATCTTTACCTGCTTGCCAGCTAATGTCCCATATGATGTCAGATGTGGAACAGGTGAACATGGTTTCAGGAAAAGGGTCTCATGGGCCAAGTGAAGAAGCCTGCCAGGTCAAGTTTGGCCTACAGACCAGAGGTTCCCCACTCCTGATTCAAAACATATTTTTAACTCATACACTGTTGCCCAAATGCTGGGTTCATCAGAGATGTGAAAAGATCACAGAGGCATGTGTGCACTTCCAAACTGCTGATTTTCTGACCTGAGGGTATGTCACACATTCCCTGCACCAGGACAAATTAATTAATGATAAAGTTAGCTATATACTATGCATATGTATAAAATAGCCTTTGCCAAGCAGGTGCCCTCAATATATTTTGGCCTATAGTCCGGTACCAGTCAGTACAGGTATCTCAATCTCAATGCATCCAGCCAGGTAGGTGGCATGGCGTTTTTATGCAAAGTTTATCTAGCAACAGTGTAGGACAAAACTGACTGCCAACGACATTTGAAGGTCATAATATAATGGAGTTATATTTACTGTTACATGTGTGTAATGTTTTGCAAATATAAAGGAGATTATATACACAGGGAAGAATAAACACTCATATGCTTTCTACATTGCTGTATAACTTGAAAGAAATATAAAGCTAAGTATCTTAAACAGGGAATTTAAATAAAGCCCATTTCATAAAGGCACAGCATTAAAGTTGCTCAACTGTTTGTTGTAGGTATTCTCTTAATATTCAGAGCCAAACATTGATCCTCTTTTAACACTGCTAATTTTAAGTTTGGCTTCTATGCCAGGTTGACAACTAAGATTGAAAGGAGAAAAGTGAATCAGTTGAGATGGGGATTTTGTTATTGTAATTTTGTGGTTACAAAATGTTCTTTTTAAAAAAACATTGTTTAAGTGAGGTGCCCATTTATTTTGGCTAAGAATTAGGAATTCTCCTGGCTAAAAGCTTTGAAATAATGCCCGTAAATATTCTTTCTCTCTTTTGCCATATATCTATAGTAAAGGTAAAGGGACCCCTGACCATTAGGTCCAGTCGTGACTGACTCTGGGGTTGTGGCGCTCATCTCGCTTTATTGGCCGAGGGAGCCAGCATACAGCTTCCGGGTCATGTTGCCAGCATGACTAAGCTGCTTCTGGCGAACCAAAGCAGCACACGGAAACGGCGTTTACATTCCCGCCAGAGTGGTACCTATTTATCTACTTGCACTTTGAGGTGCTTTCGAACTGCTAGGTTGACAGGAGCTGGGCTGAGCAATGAGAGCTCACCCCGTCACAGTGATTCAAACTGCCAACCTTCCGATCAGCAAGCCCAAGGCTCAGTGGTTTAGACCACAGCGCCACCCGCATCCATATATGTGTGTGTGTGTGTGTGTGTGTGTGGTATATATGATAAATTAAGTCAAAAGGAAAGCTAGATCTCATAGTAAAGGGTGCTGTCCAAAATTAAATCAAGAGGTGTGTAAAGATTTCCAGGGAGTTTGTGGTGAATGTCTTTGCTGTTCCTCTGACACACAACCTCTCCAAATAGTAACACCAGAGGAATCTGGAATTGCCTGGATTTGGGGATGGATTTGGGGTTGGCACCAGCCTCTTCAACGTGTCTATGAACTACAATGCATAGCTTTCAACTTGTGTCCTGTTAGGTACCACTAAGCAGAAAAAGATGGATGCCTTCTCTTGAGGAAACAAACCATAAGCCTAGGTTTGGATGACATACTGAGCCAAACAATGGCTTATCCTTAAGCATCAGGAGGACAAGGGAGAAGCATAGCACCCACAATCTCCTCTTTGGGAACTCGCACAGTTGAAAGGCAATTTGTTCACATCAACTAATAAAATGATTAAAAATTTAGCTGCCTAGACAAATTTCTAGTGCCGTGTTTTTAGATAAACAAATCTCTCTAGGGTTTTTTCAGTCTTGGGGGGAATAAATGGAATCTGATTCATTTTGCATGCTTCTACATTATTTTATCTCCAAACCACATGGAAGGCGAAGACTGTACAGTTTCCCTGTCTCTAAGGTGATTTAAGCTATTAAGAAAGATGGGCTAAGACTGCAAAGCTATCTACACTTAACTGATAATAGGTGCCACTGAACTCAAGTGGGGTTACTTCTCAACAGACAGGTCTATGATTGCATTGCAAATTGTCAGTGGCTCTGGCTCCAAATATGCCTCATTTCAGTCTCTAAGTTTCTTAGATGTAAGATGCATTATCACAAGACCATCTCCTTATTCTTCATTACTTTTTAAAGTAACTACAGAAGCCTCTGATCCAAATTAGGGCTACATTGTGGGTGATCTGGGATCAACTCTTTCCTCCTGCACCAGTTCTTTGTTTATTTGCCTGGTAGAAAAGTACAGTATATAGGCACAAATATATAGGCACCTGGAATCAAAGTGTGGGACAAACAAGCATGAAGCCTGATGTTCTAGGGAAAAGACAATTATACCTTTTCTTCTGTGTAGTCCTAAGTATGGAATGCACGTTTCCATTTCACAGACTGCATGCACCATAGTTTGAGAAAAATATAGGCCAAGCAGGGGAGCATGTTGGGCCAGAGGGTTGCTGCATATTTCAGGCATAATGTTCTTTATTCCTGACATGTTATGACTATTGGAAGGCCTGGATTAACACCTTTAGGGGCCCTAAGCAATTAAGAGATTTCCGTGCCCCCATATACATCTAATTCAAGATATAAACAATAATAAACTATAAAAGAAAGTTTTATTTTTCAAAATGAAGCAAAACCTACAGTAAGATGGAAAAGAAATTTTATTTTGGTATACTTCCACTTTATTTATATTTGAAAATTTTATCCTGATTTTTCTAATTGCTAAGTCTTTGATCAGATCCTCAAACCTAATCTTATGTAACGCATCTGCTTCAGTAGTAGAGATAAGTTATCCAACCGGCCTTGTTGCATAGTTGTTCTGTTGGGATTTTTAACATGTTTGACTGATAAAATGAACACTCAGCTGAGCAATTTGTGACCATTAATGTTAAAAAGAAGGCTGCCATAAAGAAGACTGCCATAAAGAAGGCTGATCGCCGAAGAATTGAGGCTTTTGAATTATGGTGCTGGAGGAGACTCTTGAGAGTCCCATGGACTGCAAAAAGATCAAACCTCTCCATTCTTAAGGAAATCAGCCCTGAGTGCTCACTGGAAGGACCCTGATGAGCCACTGGCCACCTCATGAGAAGAGAAGACTCCCTGGAAAAGACCCTAATGTTAGGAAAGATGGAGGGCACAAGGAGAAGAGGACGAGATGGTTGGATGGTGTTCTCGAAGCTACCAGCATGAGTTTGACCAAACTACGGGAGGCAGTGGAGGACAGAAGTGCCTGGCATGCTCTGGTCCATGGGGTCACGAAGAGTCGGACACAACTAAACAACTAAACAACAACAATGTTAAAAATCTGGCAATGGAAAAAAAATTCTGGTGCTCCTTTTCCCTTGATGTCCTAAGAAGAAGAGTTTGGATTTGATATCCCGCTTTATCACTACCCTAAGGAGTCTCAAAGCGGCCAACAATCTCCTTTCCCTTCCTCCCCCACAACAACCACTCTGTGAGGTGAGTGAGGCTGAGAGACTTCAGAGAAGTGTGACTAGCCCAAGGTCACCCAGCAGCTGCATGTGGAGGAACGGAAGCGCGAACCCGGTTCACCAGATTACGAATCCACTGCTCTTAACCACTACACCACACTGGCTCTACTGGCATGTGCTTATTTTGCTTAATAGTTAATCCAGTCCTGACTACTGGGTGTACCTAAACTTTGGTACCAGCACTATTACCTGTGATATATGAACTCCAAAATCCATAAATAAACATTTGTGGTTTTTTAAAGGGTATACTTATTAAAATATAACATAGAAGAATTTGTGTGAATCCAGACAGAAGTGTGGTGAGGTACAGCCTGTTCTGCCAGGTGGGAAATCTCCTGCCAAACCGCCCTAGATCAACTCCCTCACCCAAGCTATCATGAAAGATGGCAAAACCATATTCCATAAAGGGAAGCCATAGGTGTGTGGCCTGACTAGTGTCAGCCACCACCACCACAACTCAGCATTTGGCATCTGGAAGACTCCAAGAGAACCACATCAAGCAGTCCCACCAATTCAGTTGATCATGGGAGTAGTTGTGGGAGTAGTAGTCCATCCAACAAGCCTCAAGTGAAACACAAATAACAGTTTATCTCCTGAGGCAAATAGCAGATTGTGGGAGGAACCTTTTGTGGGGGAAATTGCATGAACGGCATTAATCCCCTTCCCCACACCATCAAAAGATCCGTGTTTCATATTTTGTCTAGTTTGATTGAACTCTGCAAATGTACTACAAATGTTCTGAAAGCTTCATTATATAACAGTTCTTTTAAACAATAATTAACCTATTTAGATTTGGGGCGTGATCCAACAAGTCAATAGGCTTAAGTGTGCCTATTTCACTTTAGCCTGCTTGGCCCAAATGCTCAGTTTCATGACTAATATCTCTCAGCTGTGTGGTGGGGGAAAATAATCCAAAGTTGGAGATCCATCATCAACAACTCCCAACGTTTCTTCATGGAAAGCAGTTGAAGAGGATGTGTGATCAGTACTATTGGACTGAGGGAGGGAGGAACTAACCCTTCCCCCTACCAATTCATTAACTTAAATCAGCCATTTATCCCCACAACACACACACACACTCACACACCATGAAGCTATTAGTTGTCAAAGAGAAGAGACAGAAAGGTTCTTGTAGTGGTATTTCACTCACCCAGCTCTGTGGCTAATGGCTAAATGAAATAGCTTCAAAGCCAGGCATACAATTTGAGTTGCAGAAAGAGCATGAAAAACAATTTAAGTTGTGGAAAGAGCATGAAAGAGCACTCCCTTTTAGCCCAGAATAATACCCCTGAACAAAATGAGAGACCCTGACACTTTAAATCAGGAGTGGGAAGATTTCAGAGTTGTCAGGTTTACTTTATTTCTTTACTAGAATTCCAGAATCTCCTAGTGAGAGCCAGGTGCCAAAATCCTAGAGCTTGAAAATATAGGGTGCCTCTCACCTAGGAATTTGTTCTCAGGACCAGAACTGAGTTCACAATCCATCCACACAAAAGCTCACTCTAGTCCTCATTGACTTCGTTTTAGCTGTGAAACGTAGTTGGGAAAAGTTGTCTTGTTGTTGTTAAACAGCTTGGAACCAGAAACCTTTGTTGATCTACTGAAAATCATCTAAAGATCTACCAGTCGCTCCTGATCTTTTTTCTGATTATCCTTTTTAAAATGCAGTAGATATAATAATGGATCTTCTCCTTTTGTCTTTTTTCCCTAAAACTTCATGACTACATTGCTATTGTGCGGGTAAAATAAAATTGGACACAGTTTCAGAATTAGTATAAACTTGCCCTAAATATTTTTTTAACAGAGACACTGTTACACTTAAGACATAAAAATCAGTGCTGTGGTGCTTTTGCCCCACCCCCACCCTGCATAAGTCACACTAAAGGAAACAGTTCCTTGACATCTTAGGACAGATAGGTGCCAAATATCTCAAATTATATCACCATTAGGGGTTCATTTAGAACTGCTGACATGTAAATACTGGCTCTGCATTAAATGTTCCAGAATATTGTTTGAGCCAAAACAACTTCCTTCCCAGTATCTTTTATTAAATGCAATTTTTCATTTTCTGGGCTGTTTTCATTGTTAAAGAAAATACAGCTGCAATCCATCAGGCATTGTCTTACTGCTCATACTTACTAATTATTGTGAGGCATGCATCACTAATGCCTTACTGAAATGAACTGAAGCTGTGCAGCTTTATGGATTGCAGCCTATGTCAATCTATATATTTGATAGACGAGTCTCTGAAGAACTAATGTCTCTTTTACTTCCTTTACACAACACAGCCTTCCCAACACTGCATGGAAAACTATCTTCTACCACCTCTCTCTGTTTCAGAACTAATTTATGGTGCTTTGAGAATTAGTACTGTTGGCTAACAGAAGTTTAAAAGCTTTGATGCATTGATCCTACTGCATGTGTTACTGGATTAAGACCGTCACACACAAGTATGTCAATTTCGAATAAACCTCTATCCAAATAATGTACTTAGCAATAGAATGTTCCTTTATTTCCTGTGGTTACATTTATTTCATTTTTACTATATGTGTGTCTCGCCTATCAATCTCAATTGAATATTGAACACGGTGTTTTTATTTATTGCCTACAAAAAATTAGAAGATGCTTCTAATAAACAGAAACACTCTACAGAATGGCCAGCCTGCTTTTGTCATGAGGCTCTAGATTTGCTGGTTAGGCATCCTGTCCTTGGCTTCTCTTTCCAGAGGCACCAATGTGTCCATTGAAGAAGGACATATCTTTCCCAGGTCTCTCTCCCAAGAGAACCTGACCTCTGAGCTTCAGGGTCCTCTTCTCAAATGAGATCACAAAATATGCAGCACCAGAATACGTTCAGGTCACAACCTGCAACTTGTTTACCTCTTCTGCCCATTTTAATCACTTTGTTCTGCAGATCTCTGATTACTAGTAGTTTGCTTGTTTGCAATTGAAGTCTGCAATGAAAAACCCCCTTCAAACTTCAAGTCACAAACTGTCCTCATTTAAACAGACCTGGTTTTGGTGACAGGGGAGCTGTGGGCAGAACATTCAGTTTTTACCACTTTTTATTGTATTTATATGTATGTTTTTAACAGGTTCTGTGTGTTTTAATTCTGTTAATGCTTAATTGTTTTTTAAATGATTTCCCCCCTATGTTTTAAGCTGTTTTTATTTTATCTGTAAGCCTCCTTGATTCCGTGTCGGGGAAAAGGTGGGGTATAAATAAAAAATAAAATAAAAAATAAAATAAAAAATAAATATTTTGGAGCAGGTGGATAAAGGGAAAAGGGGAGATAATAACAATGTATGGAGGAAAGATATTATTATTATTATTATTATTATTATTATTATTATTATTATTATTATTATTATTTCTACCCCACCCATCCGCTGTGCAGAAGTTATGCCTTTTGGCTATCTTGGGACATAAAAATAGAATCAAATAATTGTTAGTTTTATTATTCAAATGGTAGCTAGTAACATGCTGCTTCTTTTCAGCTTCAGTTAAAATGTAATAATTCGCACAGTGCTGTTATGGTGCTGAATGAAAAAGAAATATTGCTATCTGTACTAACATTTAGCGATATGTGGACTATTCAATCCATTTCAGAGAAGAAAGGTATATACTATTTTGAAAGGTACGTTTGTCCAAAATATAGACCTTTTGAGTGAGTTAAATGGTTACTTATTAAATGAGAAGAATTAACAGGAAACATGAGCTTAAGAAGTCAAATAAACTTCATTCATTATGGTGATTGGTTCCATTTTTCACTTGGACTTTGCTAGGACTACACTGATTTAAAGTCATTTAGTCCAATATACACACTATTATCTCTTAGCTAGATTCAGCAAATATTATCTGTATGAAAGAAACTGCAGGAGTTGTGTAAGGTCAAACATACTGGCTTTCTTTCCAGTGCTGGCTTTCATTACCTAAATTCATCATGAAAACAGACAAAGGAGTCTCATGAGTCTTCTGAAATGTAAAAAATGCCAGTGCACACATAAATATCCCTCCAATATTTTATTAAAAATAAAAACCTAATAGTCAAGCAAAGAGCATTGACTGGAAAGTTCCAAATCATTTCTCAACATTTCTCAGCAGTGCTAAGCAAAGTGCAAAAATCAGTATTCCATTTGTATCATCAACCCTTTGTGGCTGACAAAAAAAACTAGCAGTGAGGGGACAGTTGGCTAGATACATTTCAGTTTTCTAGATACATTTCTATCAGAGTTAAGACCCTGTTTTGGCACAGAAATTGCTTGGGTCGCCCTGTATGACAATCTCTGTCAGGAGAGAGACAAGGAAAATGTGTCCCTGTTAATTCTCCTCGGCCTCTCAGTAGCTTTTGGTCAACCACGGTATCCTTCTGGAGTAAGTGTCAGAGTTGGGGGTGGGCAGCACTGCTTTTCAGTGGTTCTGGTCCTACTTGAATTATTATTTCCAGTTTAAGAGTTATGTTGCCAGCAATATGGTGATGACACCCAGCTCCACTTCTCCTTTACATCTGCAGGTGTGGTAGGGGATGTGCTGGACCGATGTCTTGCTTCAATAATGGGTGAGGGCCAACAAACTGAAGCTCAGTCCAGATTTGCTCTCCTGTTTAGTTTTAAGCTGTTAAATTAGATTGGTTTATTTGTATTGTTTTATACAAACTTGTGTGGGTTTTTTTTGGGGTAATTATTTATTGATATTTATTTTTAATTGTTTCAAATATATCTATATACAGTATCTCGGGTTACAGATGCTTCAGGTTACAGACTCCTCTAACCCAGAAATAGTACCTCAGGTTAAGACCTTTGTCTCAGGATGAGAACAGAAATCGTGCGCCAACAGTGCAGCAGCAGTGGGAGACCCCATTAGCTAAAGTGGTACCTCAGGTTAAGAACAGTTTCAGGTTAAGAACGGAGCTCCGGAACAAATTAAGTACTTAACCTGAGGTACCACTGTGTTTGAACTGTTGTACTTAATTGTTCACTAAATATGTCATAAGCCACTTTGGGCACAATATCTGCATCATCAAATCTAGATAACCACCTCTCTCATACTCATCCCAGGTGAGAGACATAGAGACCAAGAACCTCACAGCATAAAGACCTACTTCTAATGAGGCTAGGGCCGCAATCTGTACCCAACTTACCTCAGGAATAAACTCCATTGAGTTCAAGAGGACTTATGTTTGAGCAGGTGCGATTAGGATTGCACTGTGATTCAGAACTGTGTGTGCTCAGAGTTTCAGAAGAGAACAGGGTGTGCAGCATGGCCTGGCATTGCACAGGTCCAAGTGAAGGCTGCATGAAGCCTTTGGATTGGTGAGAAATGGCACAAGTACTAGACGCATGGCTTTCTATTTACTTTTTGTCTGTGACTCTTCAAATTCCAGCTCAAGGTGTTTCTCTGACTCTCGCACAGGCCCTAGCTTTGACTCAAGCTTCAGTATCACATTTTGCTTATATATATAAGAGCTTATATATATAAGAGCAGGCCACTGTGTAGCTACTGCAGAACACATCTAAGGTTATCAAAGAAAGAAAGAAAGAAAGAAAGAAAGAAAGAAAGAAAGAAAGCAGAAGGCAAATAAGTGAGGCACATTCAATGTCGGAAAGGAAATGGTTCTTGTATTATCAAATTAAATAAATATATTGTTTCTGCATATCTTTTGGGAATGG
The DNA here is from genome assembly GCF_965153285.1 of Podarcis tiliguerta. NCBI lineage: Eukaryota > Metazoa > Chordata > Lepidosauria > Squamata > Lacertidae > Podarcis > Podarcis tiliguerta. The sequence continues at coordinate 45,901,738 of NC_139542.1, read as the reverse complement.
AGGAGAAAATTTATTTTGTTTGCATTTAATGAGAAATTACCTAATTCACACTTCTTGAACAAATATGTGAATAAAAACAAAGCTACCCTTCAAAATGCTGAATTTTGCAATACAGTTCTCTAGCCACACAACATGTATAAAATATATGTATTAGGGGAGAATGTGCATAAAATACATAAACATGTTTTACATGGGGAAATTTGTTATAAAAACTCAAAACTGCATACAAATATTAGGAGTAAGTTGTATTAAAATGTTTACATAATTTTATTTTTTTAACGAAAAAGATAAAACAACAGATTGCAGATTGCTGCAGAAATATGGAAAACAGAATTGCAGGTTGGAAAAATGAGAAAAGTAGTGAACCGAAACCGACAGATTCATTCTTCCTTACTATGGATATAATATGACTATTTATGGCATTTTGTTCCTTAGGGCTTTTAAGAAATAATTTCCCAGAAGCACTTAGGGACAAAATGTCAGAAATAACCTAATGTTCTTAATTCCTCACAGTAATCAAACATTTCTCTATGGCATTCCACAGTTCTGAATCATGTCATTTTGATGTGCAGCTTTTAAATTCTCAACAAAAACAATGAATGAATGAATCACATCTGTATTTCTTCTTGTCCCACAATTCAAAATAGTCTGGCAAATGCACCTATTTATACAGAGGCAGGATCTAGGTATTTCTGGAAGCTCACACCACCGATATCAGCCATAAAGTTCTGGTCTTGTATCTTGTATCTTAAATAGGTTAGAACAGCTGCACATATCTGCACATAAAATAAGAATATATCATCCCTAAACAGCAACAAACCTGCTCTGTCACATTTAATCAGCTAATGTAAGTTTCACCAAAGCAACCTTCGCTGAAATTTGAAATAACAATCATTAATAAGGCTTTTCAAGTCTAAAATGAAATATTAGACTAATTTTGGCATCCCACCCCCACCCCACCCGCAATGTAGTGAAATTTTTGTTTCGGGCCTGATTACACTACCATATTGACATTTGCTAAACAATGCTATTTTCATTCATAACAAACTGAACTGAGATTTATCAGATAACTATTTTAAAGGCAGGCCTCAACTATCAACTCCTAGAAAAGCTCCTGAGAAATTGCTTCTTCAATCTATTCTAGCTAGTACGGATGCAATCTTGCTTGTTCCTAACTTTCGTTTACTTTGGAAATCTTGCAAATGGGAGCACTGATAACACTAGTTAGAGCTGGGAGCCTGACTCATATCACTTTCTCAGGCTGCTTTGGTAATGAACTCTTCTTCAGAGTGCTGACGTAGTAATCCTTTTTTCTTCCTTAGGCTTTCGAAAATCACACCAAACGCAGAATATGACACTGGACCATCACTGAAAACATTCATATCCTGGAAATGGTTTTGATGTTTTAACTTGTTTCTGTAGTCTCATTCCTAGAGAACACGGTCGTAAGACACACTGAGGCTCAGGGCTGGCATTTGCATGAGATGCAATGAAGCACTTGGGATGCGGGTGGCGCTGTGGGTTAAACCACAGAGTCTAGGGCTTGCCGAGCAGAAGGTCGCGGTTCGAATCCCCACAACGGCGTGAGCTCCTGTTGTTCGGTCCCAGCTCCTGCTAATCTAGCAGTTCGAAAACATGTCAAAGTGCAAGTAGATACCATTCCGGTGGGAAGGTAAACGTCGTTTCCGTGCGCTGCTCTGGTTCGCCAAAAGTGGTTTAGTCATGCTGGCCACATGACCTGGAAGCTGTACACCGGCTCCCTCGGCCAATAAAGCGAGATGAGTGCTGCAACCCCAGAGTCGGTCACGACTCATCCTAATGGTCAGGGGTCCCTTTACCTTTAATGAAGCACTTCTCTTAGCAGTGAATGAACTTGCCTCATCATCCACCACTGATGTCATCCCCAGCTACTCACCCAGCAAAGATATTGCAACTGCTTGGTTCTCTGCAGAGTGCCTGCCCCATTCCTATGCCTTACTCTGAGGAAGTAGGGCAGGGTGAGCAAGTCTAAACAAAAGTCATTCATATTCTTCCCCCCCCCCCCCCCGTGTGCATGATTGGAGAATGAGTTTTTACAAATTCTGCCTGGATGCAGATCTGCTGTTCTGCAGCTTGCTATCCACACCAGTGGGCAGACCTTGACAGAATGCAGCTGGCCTGTGTTTCTGTCCCTCTCTGCAATCACTCTTGCAACATCTTTTTCCCCCCATACTAGGCACACAGGCAGTTATTTATTCATTTGTGCACAGGGAGTTAAAAAAAATAATTGCAGGAAGTGTGCAAGTTGAACCAACTTTGGTCTATTACTTTTAATTTAGACTATCAGCCCTCCTCCTTTTTTTAAAATGTTAACACAAACACAAATTAAAGGTTCACAAAATGTTATAAGATGCACCATACACGTATGAGTGTGGGTGTTGCCTGTTTTGAACCAATAAGCCTCTCCTAAAATAATAATGTAAACATTTGCACTTTTTAGATTTTCTATGCCACTTTAGATTTATTAGGCAGGTTAATGTGTTCCTTGTGACTACGCCTGTAAAAAGCAAACATCAACACACCTACAGTATCTGTTGGCAGCCGCCATTAATGAAAACACCGTGGAGAAATCTACCTTTGCTCCATAGCCCAGAAAATGCCCTTGATGCAAACAGGCAAGTCTCTCTCAGCAGGTTTTACAACAATTTAAATTGCTCTTCCTTAGCACACTGGGCATAATTAGCCTTAGCAGCAAACTCCCGCAGTACTAGGGCCAGTGTGGTACAGTGGTTAGAGTGCCAGACTAGGACCTAGAAGATCAGGGGTCAAATTCCCACTCAACCACAAAGCTCACTGGGTGACCTTGGGACAATTATTGTCTCTCAGCCTAACCTACCTCAACAAGGGTTGTTGTGCAGATTGTATGATGAGGAGGACATTATTATAAATAAATTTAATTTCTATACCGCCCGTTATCTGAGGATCACAGCGAGGTTTACAATATAAAAACACAAAAATACATAACAAACAAAAACAATTACACCCGTTTAAAAGGCCAAAGGCATGGGGAAAGAGGGATGTTTTTGTCCGGCTCCTAAAGTTATGTAACAAAGGCTCCCTGGAGAAGGCATTCCACAAGCAGGGTGCCACCACAGAAAAGGCCTGCTCTTGTGTTTCTGCCCTCCAAACATCTTGTGGAGACTGCGCACAAATAAGGGCCCAGATGAGGCTCACACAATCCAAGTTGGTTCATATGGGGAGAGGCAGTGCTTGAGATATTGTGGTCCTGAGCTGTTTACATCACCTTGGAGCTCCTTGAAGAAAAGGTAAAATAAATAAATGAATCTCACATTGAAAGGACACACAAATTGCTTTCCATAAATAGCTGGCAAACTACAGGAGGGGGACTTAAAGTGCTTAAATTCTTAGAAAACCCTTCCTTTTCTACTGATATATTACATATGTCTTTTGCTGCTAATGATTGGCAATTAGATCGAAATCGTTTACATGCATGCCTGCAGGCAGAGGCTGCATTATTATTTTTGTACACTGTGTACCAATTAACTTCTTTTCTGTATCTCTTCCTCACATCTGCCTGTCACATTTAAAAATCTAGACCAGGGAACGGCCTTTCCTTATACCAACTTCAGGCTATGTTATAAGTTATTAGAATACACCATGGAAAATCCATCAGTTGCTAGAGGTGATAGCCTAAAAGTCACTAGCTGTTTGCCCTCAGAATGGTCCTGAATTATTCAGAGGTACTTCACTTTTTAAAAAATGCTTTTAAGTAAAATGAACAACCCAGGACAATTGTGAGGATAAACAGAAGGTGGATTTCAGGCTCTCACCTTTAGGAAAATGGAAGCTGCCTTATACAAGGTCAGATTATGTGTTCATCTACCCAGTATTAACTCTAATTGGTATGAGCTCTCATACTGGGAAAGGGGCACAAATCAATGGGTGAGGTCTTGGGTTCAAGTCCTGACATCTCCAGGTCTGACTTGGCATAAGACAACGTCCTATGTAGGTTCCTGTTTCTCTTCAAGATCTCAGTCAAGGGTCTTTCTCTCATTTGCCACCCAGTCCTTTTATAACTGGATTGCTACGGAATGAACCTGAGGCCTTCCATAATGCACTAGCATAGCTTACAGTCTAACTGACTTTTAGAAGATATCTAAAGGAGCCCTGTTTAGGGAAGTTTTTAATGTTTGATGTTATATTCTGATTTAATAATTTGTTGGGAGTTGCCCAGAGTGGCTGGGAAAACCCAGCCAGATGGGTGGGGGTATAAATAATAAAATTATTATTATTATTATTACTTTTATCATGGATGATACAGCCAAGCTGATGTTGCATTACAGAAACCTAAATAGGTGAGCTGGGTAAAATGGATCTCACCCAACTGTGTCTGCCTAGATTCTTGGCACAGCACTACTTGACACAGCCAGAAGACCAGAGGGGCAGCACTGTGGTATATAACACTCCTATAACTATTCTCCTTATGGGAAATGTTTATAAGATTCTCTTTCATTGGTGTAATACAGGGGTCAGCAACCTTTTTCAGCCATGGACTGGATCACCATCCCTTAGACCATGTGGGGGGCCGGACTATATATATTTTTTGGGTGGGGAATGAACAAATTCCTATGCCCCACAAATAACCCAGAGACACATTTTAAATAAAAGCGCACATTCTACTCATGTAAAAACACGCTGATTCCCAGACTGTCCACGGGCCGGATTTAGAAGGTGATTGGGCCACATCCGGTCCCCGGGCCTTAGGTTGCCTACCCCTGGTGTAATACTACGAAAGGCTCCCACTTTCCGGAAACAGCTGAAGACATTTTTTGTTCTGACAGACTTTCCCAGCTGGATAAATAGGTAGGTACCACGAGCATCTACTTTGTTACGGTTTTAGTCTTGTTTGAAATGTTCTTGCTGTTTTTCTGTTTATAACTGTTTTCAATTACGGGTACATCGTCTTGATAGGCTAGTTTTAGAAGGCAATTAATAAATCAATGATAATTACAACAGCAACAAAAGAACAGCCTGCTGCAACAGGTCAATGGCCGTGTAGGCCAGGATCCTGCTCTCACAGAGTGGCCAACCACGTGCCTGTAGTGCAATGAGCTTACAGGCAGGACACGAGTGTAACAGCTGTATCTGAAACAAAGCTATAGTTTCCGAGAAGATAAATTTGGAAATATCAGGCTCTGGGATCAGATATTGTACATATTTTGGAGGGATTGCTCACAACTCTTTTGGGAAGAAACTTTGTAGATAATTAAAAAAGATTATTGGGTACTATCAGTGCTATTTTTCTAGAAAAAGAGGAGCTGGAACTCACTATGAAAAACCTCCCTTGTTCCCTTAAAATGGCAGTGGCGCCCACCTGAGAGGTGCTAAAACTGAGTTCTGGTAAGTTCTGACCGGGGAAAAAGCCCTGGGTATTATATATCAGATACACCTGCAGGTTTTAAGTGGCGCTTAGTTCAATGCAGCTACTGGTGTCAGCTTCTTATTTCAGCCCTCCGATGCAAAGAGATGGATGTCATGCGCTGACAAGCAAAAATAATGCGTAATGAAAGTAGAGTTGTTGTTGTTTTTTTACAGCAGATATATTCCTACATGCTTTTGTGACTCATTCACAAAAAGCTACATGACTTGGATAGCCCCACTGATGAAGAATGCAAAAGTACAATCACTCTTATAAGAACATCTTGCCCTGTTGAACTTATTGCACGCAAAAGGGCAATGAGCTAAGCTCATGCCTTTTCTCTGACATTTTCTTAAACCCTTAAAACCAAAACTTGTGAGTTTCACCAAAGAAACAGATGTGGGAGGAGCTGCTTAACCCTTTCCCTTCCAACTGTTTTCTGCTCAGAATCCACCTCCCCTCAAGCTACTTTTTGTTGTTGTTTAGTCATTTAGTCGTGTCCGACTCTTCGTGACCCCATGGGCCAGAGCACGCCACGCACATCTGTCCTCCACTGCCTCCCGCAGTTTGGTCAAACTCACGCTGGTAGCTTCGAGAACACCATCCAACCATCTCGTCCTCTGTCGTCCCCTTCTCCTTGTGCCCTCCACCTTTCCTAACATTAGGGTCTTTTCCAGGGAGTCTTCTCTTCTCATGAGGTGGCCAAAGTATTGGAGCCTCAGCTTCACAATCTGTCCTTCCAGTGAGCACTTTCCTTAAGAATGGATCGGTTTGATCTTCTTGCAGTCCATGGGACTCTCAAGAGTCTCCTCCAGCACCATAATTCAAAAGCATCAATTCTTCGGCAATCAGCCTTCTTGATGGTCCAGCTCTCACTTCCATACATCACTACTGGGAAAACCATAGCTTTTACTATACGAACCTTTGTTGGCAAGGTGATGTCTCTACTTTTTAAGATGCTGTCTAGGTTTGTCATCACTTTTCTCCCAAGGAGCAGGCATCTTTTAATTTCGTGGCTGCTGTCACCATCTGCAGTGATCATGGAGCCCAAGAAAGTAAAATCTCTCACTACCTCCATTTCTTCCCCTTCTATTTGCCAGGAGGTGATGGGACCAGAAGCTACTTTTTACCCAGTCACAAAAGAGGAGATGACTATTTACTCTTGTGTGATAAATAGCAGGCTGCCATGGGGTATTGAGCAAAAAATGGCTGAAACAGAAAGGATAAAGCAGTCTCCTTCTCCACAGTCCACTTCTTATATTGAAACATTTGCGTTTAAAAGCTGCTTTTGATTTAGAAAGAAAATACAGGTCAACATAGTTGCCTTCCAATTACATGTGGCAACATGTCTCATATCAGGGATTAGAGAGTAGTAGGTATCTGCAGATGTATGACATCTTTATGGAATTTAGATCCTGTTTTTCATGAACAACTGAACCAGTTCAACAAAGGTCATATGACCTTTCTTTGTCCTTTCTTAAGAAATATGCTTTTGCAAGAAAATAACTTCATGGAAGGTCAGACTGCTTTATATATATACTCTATATTAACAATTCATGTTTTCCAAACTCATGTCTGGCTTTCACAGAAGCAGCTTATCTTGCTTTACAGACAACCGTGAATAATCACACATACATTCTTCTGCAAGAGATATTTCTAGGCAAAATCCAGACTGTGCAGCGAAACAGTGGGTTAATATAAAGTACGTTTAATTACGGTTTCAGCTGCTTGGTTTTTTGGGGTTTTTTTTACACTTAGAGAACATATTCCACAAAAATATCTCTTTGAGAGACCATGGCTATTAATATTCACCTGTCTAGCTATGGGAATGTCAAGTGGTTCAACATTGGTGTATCTTTCTTATGAACAGATAGATGTTGAATTCTCCCCACTTTGCTAATACTTTCAAAAATCATTTACTGGGGCATGAACACTGGAGAAGCCATTATTAGACTAATGCACACAGGCTATCATAAGAACATAAGAAGAACCTGTATTTCGCCCCACTATGTCATGGGGTGCCACAGGGGACTATCTTATCTCCAGCGCCATTTAATATCTACATGATGCCATTAGGAGCTGTCATTAAGCATTTCTGGGTGAGGTGCCATCAATATGCTGGTGACACTCAGTTTTAAGTGCCTTTTAACAGCTGGTATGACAGTTATGGCCATTCCTGAACCAGGGAAGCCTTGCCACAGTAGTTCATGCATTGGTTGCTTCAAGACTGGACTACTGCAATGCGCTCTATGTGGGGCTTCTCTCATCTTCCAAATGTAGTTGCACATAGATTTGTTTTAGGATACCAGCAGTTTTATTTTCAGTTCCTTTCCTAATAATCTCTAGCATGGAATCTGCCTTTTTCATGACTGCTGCACACTGGGTTGACATTCAGCCATCTACTATGACCCCAAGGTTTCATTCCTGGTCTGTTGCCACCAGTTCAGATGCCATGAATGTTTAGGCCACATCACTAGCAAAGTTAGATTATATACACTGGTTTCTGTATAAAAAAATGGAGAGAGAAAGGGAGCACTTTGTAAATCACTTCAGTTAATCAATCATTTGGCAGTAATATTAGAAAACACCTTGCATGATATTTCTTCAGCCAACACAAATTAATAACCTTGCCAAAATATTATTGCCAACTTTCCTGGTTTACCAACTGCTTCTCTTAATTGCATTACAGTCATACCTCAGGATGAATACGCTTCAGCTTAAATATTTTTGGGTTGCGCTACGTGGCGACCCGGAAGTAACAGAGCACGTTGCTTCCGGGTTTTGCCGCTTGTGCATGTGCAGACGCTCAAAAAGACATCACACGCATGTACGGAAGCAGCGAAACACGACCCACGCAGATGTGCAGTCGCGTCTTACGTTTGCTTCAGGATGCGAACAGGGCTCCAGAACAGATCCCGTTAGCATCCAGAGGTACCACTGTATTTTGAAAACACCTGAGTCTGACCAAACTGCGGGAGGCAGTGGAAGACAGGAGTGCCTGGCGTGCTCTAGTCCATGGAGTCACGAAGAGTCAGACACAACTAAATGACTAAACAACAACAACAATGTACTGCTCAAGCAGCAGGGTAAATCATCTTATGGGAAGGGTTTCAGTCATTTATGGGTGTACGCATTCATCATGATGTCTAGTTAGACATTGTACAAAACAGCAAGATGAAGCAGGTTTCTTGCTTTTGTGTAATGCTCCAGAATTAATGCTCCAGAATTGGAGCATTAAGCAACAACTGTACATGGGATGTACTGCAAACTATGACAAATTTTCATGGAAAATGCCTGAAGAGCAAAGGGAAAAGGAAGCATCCAAAATATCCTCATTTAAATTTCTTTCCAAATTTCAGCATTCTGAACTACATGATCTTGTTTCCAATGGGAAACCAATTCACTAGGAATTCTCTGTTGCTCTATCTTGAGTTCCAAATTTTGTACAGAATGCTGTTCATGTGCAATTTGCAACAGCATTCTCTTCTGTTCATTCATCTCTACCCACATGCATGAATGACATGCAACATATGTGCCTCCTCCACCCCTTTCCCCACTAGCAGGGGTTGTCTCCAGACTTGATTACCAGCTTGCATGGTATTAAAAGGGAGTTAGGCAGATTAATACTATCAGTGACTACTAGCTATGATGACTATGTACTACCTATTTTTAGAGACAGCATACCTCTGAATACTAGTGGGTGGGATTTACAAGTGGCAGGAGTGCTGTGGTGCTCATGTCCTGCTTTCAGACTTCCCATTGATATCTGGTTGAGCATTGTGAGACCAGGATGCTGGACTAAATGAACCTTTGATATTATCCAGTGATCCAGCAGGGCTCTTCTTAGGTGAGGTCAGGTAAGAAAGCAAAGCCATCAGGCATTCTGTGGCTTGCTTTTAGCAAGCAAAAAGCAGCATAATGAGCAGAGCAAAGCAAACAGTGGCTTGCACTTCACAATAAACCCTTGCTTATCTAGGATTTAGCCATGAATGATGAATCCAACCTAGCATGCATCACTGAGACTTGGATTGACAAGCTAGGTGGAGTTGGTCTGACTCAGTTTGACCCATATGAGGTTTGGTGCAGCATGAACACAGACTGGTAGGTGGTTGAGGGGAATGAGGTGGTCTCATGATGCTTCAGTTCCTGGTGAGATTTGGACTCACAGTAGCAGTTCTCTCCTGCAGGAGTGGGGGATCTTATTGGATTTTCCAGTCCCATAGACCGATGGATGACACTGATGAATTGCTTAATGCTCTGGTAGATTTGCCAGTGTACAGGACTGGTGGTCCCAGCATTGCCTTATTCTCATTATGAAATGGCAAAATCTGGCAGGGCAACTGCTCCTGAGTGGCTTCTCCACTGCTCGGGAGCCCATAATAAGCCTGGATAACCTAGGGAACCATGCACTCTGAAACAGGCCAGACAATGGCTATAGTACATATGGTGCAATACATCCTGTGAAGCTGATCAAACACATCTTAGAGCACATAATTATGCAGTGAAAATCCTTGAGTAGGGAACAGTGGTTTGAGGTTTGTTAATACTGACTTGTTAAATAGGGCCATGGTTCCTGTGGAAGCCCATAGTAGCTATTTTGCTAGGCACTTTGATGATAAAATTGTTTTTTCCCTCAGTAGTCTTGATACCATGGTTTTGACAGTCCATTCACCATCAAGCTTGGCTTTGGGAATCAGTTTTAGTTAATGGCTTTGATGCTGTGGAAGAGATGTGTGCATCAATAGGACTACCTTCTTGACCTCTCAACCCTTGCCCTTCTTGGATGATCAGAGTGACAGGGTGGATTCAGGATGTGCTAAATGTGTCATTATGTTTCGGTAGTGCCTGCCACCTTGAAGGGTGTAGTAGGGCACTCACTCCTAAAACAAAAACCACCCTAGACCCAATTATATTTAACAACTACTACCCAGACACAAATTCCCTTCTGCTGGAAGGATTTTTGGAGTAGGTTGTGGTGGCACAGTGGCAGATATATGTAGATGAACCCAATCTAGACCCATTGAGTGAATTGGCTTTGGTCACTCTCAGGAGAGCCATAGGATGAATGAGACCTATCGATCTCCCTATTCATACCATCAGTTATCCACTTCTGCTTCTGCTTCTCCTCATGATGCCTGTCATCTTCACTGTGACTGACCTTCTTCACAATGACTGACCTAGACTCTGGCTTGTGTAAAAGGTAAAGGTAAAGGTACCCCTGCCCATACGGGCCAGTCGTGTCCGACTCTAGGGTTGTGCGCCCATCTCACTTAAGAGGCCGGGGGCCAGCGCTGTCCAGAGACACTTCAGGGTCATGTGGCCAGTGTGACGAAGCTGCTCTGGCGAGCCAGCACCAGCGCAGCACACAGAAACGCCGTTTACCTTCCCGCTATAAAGCGGTACCTATTTATCTACTTGCACTTAGGGGTGCTTTCGAACTGCTAGGTGGGCAGGAGCTGGGACCGAAAGACAGGAGCTCACCCCGCCGCGGGGATTTGAACCGCCGACCATGCAATCGGCAAGTCCTAGGCACTGAGGTTTTACCCACAGCGCCACCTGGCTTGTGACTTACCTTTTATTTTCCTACCAGGGCTTGTCTGCAGCCAATCACTTCAAATTTGGGTGGAAATTTCCCTTAGGGCACTAGTGTGATTCACTGGGATGAGGCAGAATGTCCACTAACCAAACCACTCAAAGCCTGCCATTTTCAATGCTCTGCTTTTGAGGGCCTTGCTCTCAAATCTATATCTATCTGTCTGTCTGTCTATCTACTATTTATCTGTCATCTATCTATCATCTATCATCTATCTATCTACCTATCCATCCATCCATCCATCCATCCATCCACCCATCCAAAGTCAATTAGCCACCTGCACATTCTGATACCATGTATCTAAGAATCTCTTAGTATAAAGCATAGATAGTTGACATACAGTTTTGCTCAAAACAAAGTTTTACCTCAGAAATGACTGTGAAAAGAATAAGCACTTTGAACTGTGGCCACTGTGGCCAGAAAAAAAGGCTAGAATTTAGTACACCTGTTTTAAAACTTTGACTATACACAATTTTGACTTTACATGCTATCCCTGGAACAAAACCCCCACATAAATTGAGAGTCACCTGTACTTGGAGACATTCTTGTCTGGCTTCAGGCCTGGTCATGACACTGAAACTGCCTTGGTCACCCTGATTAATGACATTTAATGGGAGAGAGGATCAGGGAGTGTGACCCAGGTCATTCTGTTCGATATCTCGGTGGTTTTCCATAGCATTCTTCTGAAAAGTCTCAAGGAGCTAATGTGATCTGTAGTTTGAAAAGTAAATACCCTGTACCTTCTCCTGTCCGTCAGCTGGCCAATATATGAATCTGCTGTGATATAAGGTAGCATATGTGAATAAATCCATTGTTGGTGCCACATGGTGAAAAGACTGGAATTAAAGTGAACCATCAACTGTTACCTCACCTGCATTTGGAAAACACTTCTCACCATCACTCATCTCTTGCATAACCATTTCTTGGAAATGCGCAATTATATTTAGACATTTTTCTGTACACCTTGCCAATAGGGGTTTAATGTGCTGAGTTTGGCTCCGTCTACATGCATCCACAAATCAAAAGCCATCGGACTTAAGTTGCTCAATATGCCAGTTCAAGTGAATGGAATTACTGAGTATAAAAAGAAGTGACAGTTTGTGATGTGTTCCTGGCTGATAGTTGTGCAACAAACTGCAATAGAATTTCAATAACAAACAGCATCATGGTGCCTCCTTCCTTGTTGGCTTCACCGGGGATGCTGCTGCTGGATATGTTTAGGTACAAACCACTTTGTGTGCTCTCCACAGGAGAGGGAACATAGCAGATAGACAGGGGCAGAGCAATCCTAGTCCAACTGAGGGTCAAATGGAGCAGAAGGCCCACCAAATGATCTGAACCCCTACCAGTCAAGATGGAAGGTAGATATGGTTTTTCTGGGGAGTTAGCTGCACCAGTTCCAGTCTAGCACAGCAGAGGACCCAATATCAGGCTCTTTTACTGGAACTGGGCTGGCATTGGATCCAGCAGTTCCATGGTTGGCCCAACTCTGTCTTTGGAATGTCATGTTCCAGGCCTCTGCTGCAGCCCAATGTAGAAAAGCCTGCACTTCTCCCTAAGGTCTCTCCCCACCAACCATCAGTATCAGGCAGGGGCAAGATTTCAGCCTAAGTTCTATGAGGAGTTTTAGTTTAGGGTATGGCATAAGAAAGATAGCATAAAAATAAAGTTAAAGCATATATACTCAGTTCGATCAGTGCGATGAACTTTTAAACAATGAAACGTTGTTGTTACAATTAATTTATTAATTTCATTCTAATCCACTGTCTCCAGGCAATTTACACATAAAATAATTGAAAACAAAAGCACAAAAGCAACAACAAATGTTTAGGGAAGTTTTTAATGTCTGGTGTTTTATTGTATTTTTAATATTTTGTTGGAAGCCACCCTGAGTGGCTGGGGAAACCCAGCCAGATGGGCTGGGTATTTTATTATTTTTATTATTATTATTATTATTATTTATTCAGAACAAGAGTGGGCACGTAAATACCCATTTATCAAGCTGGGAAAGGCATGTTCAAATTGGTTCAGAGACGACATTCAAATTTATTGAATAGTTTTCAGAATTGAATCAGTTGCAACTGATTTCTCAGTAAATCAGTCAATGAACAACGTAACTCTAATGAACAAAAATAGGTTATTGATAGGAGAAATCAATTTTTCTAGAAATAAAAATAAATAGACTATGTCAGCTTTAAGGGATTGAACAGCACCATGGAATTATGAAGCACCAACCTTGGAATTTATTGAAAGTTTCAGAATTCCTGTTTTCTTTTGGGGGGAGGCAGGTGAGGCAGCACAAGTTTCAGAGCTTTCCCAAAATTAAAGAAAGATACAGAACTGTGCAACTTCCATGCTTTACAAGATCTCATCTTGATCAATTTAAAGAAAAATCTGCACATGTAAATACATATGTCTCCTCCAAAAGATCTATTCCACTCATTGGGAATCCTGTGACAAAAATAAAGGAGTCTCTTGTCATACAACTGTCCTCCTATAACTTTTTAGATTGCTTTGCAATTCTAGGAAGTTATTCATCCCAAACCAGATACATTTCCTTTTAGTGCCTGTATTGACTCAACATCCAAAAGAACAAGTTAGTCTGTATTTTCCTTCAGGCACTTTTCTGACTTGTCGGTCAGGAATGTTTAGTAATTAATGTCAAACTGCCTTGAATACTGTTGCACAGGGCAGGATTTTCAAGCAAGTGGCAAGTGTGATAGTTCTGGGTTTCGGGTGATATATTCCTACTGCTAGTTACCGTATGAGAAAGCAGCTCTTCTATTTCCAGTGGTTATGCATCTGTGTTGTTGCGTATGTAGCCAAAACAGCCCCACCCACAACAGAGAAGTAACAGCAGGATTGCAGAAGCACACACCCTAAAAGGGTGAGTAGAGAAATAAGATGGCTCAATGAGGACTGAGCAGGCTCTGTGGCAATAGAATATTATATCACTGCCAGGCAGGAAGGGATGTAGAGGATGCAGTCCTGAGCAGGAACATCTATGCTGCAACATGGTGTTGTCAGTTTCACTTGTTTATACCAAATTTGCCGTACAATTTATAGCATACACAACCTTACTTAATATCCCCCCCCCCCAGGGCCAGTAGCTAACAAGGTTGGGTGTTGGCCAAGGTCTCCAGTGGTTCAGAAGAGCCTTTCACCCATCTGACAAGGGTAGGTTCCCTGGCCCCATTCACAGGGGACACCAGCCATTTTCATTTACCCCAAAGGAAATGCCCTCAGCTCACAGATCTAGGAAATAATTTCAAATACGTGTGGGCTGCGGCCTTGCATTTTGAGTTAATTAAAATGGCAGGTGGCCTTTGAAGAGGGGATCCGAGCTTGGTTCCTGCTCAAAAGTGGCATCACTTCCTCTCTGCTGCTCAGTTACAGCCCAGGAGCTGAGCATGGAAGGTAGCAAATTATTTTTTTTTTGGGGGGGGGTGTAAATTGTTATTAAATGGTACATGTTAATTTGTATTTTGTATCTGTATTTGCGGGACGCGGCGGCGCTGTGGTCTAAACCACTGAGCCTAGGGCTTGCCGATCAGAAGGTCGGCAGTTTGAATCCCCGCTATGGGGTGAGCTCCTGTTGTTCGGTCCCTGCTCCTGCCCACCTAGCAGTTCGAAAGCACTTCAAAGTGCAAGTAGATAAATAGGTACCGCTCCAGAGGAAAGGCAAATGGCGTTTCCGTGCGCTGCACTGGTTTCGCCAGAAGCGGCTTAGTCATGCTGGCCACATGACCCGGAAAAACTGTCTGCGGACAAACGTTGGCTCCCTCAGCCAGTAAAGCAAGATGAGCGCCGCAACCGTGGAGTTGTTTGCGACTGGACTTAACTGTCAAGGATCCTTTACCTTTTTATCTGTATTTGTATTTTTTGTTTTCATTTTCTAGGTTTTGTTGTGTTTTTAAATCCTGCATTGGCTCCCAGTGTGTTTCCGAGCACAATTCAAAGTGTTGGTGCTGCCCTTTAAACCCCTAAACAGCCTCGGCCCAAGATATCTAAAGGAGCGTCTCCACCCCCCATCATTCAGCCCAGACACCGAGGTCCAGCTCCAAGGGCCTTCTGGTGGTTCCCTCCCTGCAAGAAGTGAAGTTACAGGGAACCAGGCAGAGGGCTTTCTTGGTAGTGGCTCCCACCCTGTGGAGCGCCCTCCCATCAGATGTCAAGGAAATAAGCAACTATCTTACTTTTAAAAGTCATCTGAATGCAGCCCTGTTTAGGGAATTTTTTAATGTTTAATGCTGTATTGTGTTTTTAATATTTGGTTGGAAGCCGCCCAGAGTGGCTGGGAAAACCCAGCCACATGGGCAGGGTATAAATTAGAGTCCCGGAGCTCCCAGATAACACAGTTTTAATTTGGTTTTAATTGGACTTAACTTGTTTTAAATCAACTGCTTTTATGTCTAAGCATTTTTAATATTTTGTAGGGAGCTTTCCAGAGTCACTGGGACAACCCAGTTGGATGAGTGGCATATAAATAAAATTTATCATCATCATTATGCTGTGTTAATAGCAGAAAAGAAGAAGAAGACACTGCTGTCTTGGGGTGGATCATGTGTTTGGGGTGTGGGCCTATGGGGGGCACAATGCCAAGAGCCGCCTGAAGCCTGGGACCAACCCTTCTTGAGAATAAGCCTCACTGAACACAGTTCACTTCTAAGTAAACCTGCACTGTAAATAGGATAGCATATTCCTACATTTAAGCAGCAATTTATGGTGAACTGCTTATGTTATTGTACATGTCACTGTGACCCCCGTGTTCTTTAAGTCAAAGAGTACACGCTCTCAATAAAGCTTTCTTGGCTAGAGGTCTTCCCAGTTGTCTTTGCAGTATTTCTCCATTGTTCTGTCCTAGATCAGAACAATGGCCTAAACCCTGAACTCTTTGGATTAAATAAAACTTGTACTTGGAGACAGAAAACTCATAATGATGCAAGTGTTGTATTAAAGCAAGTGGTCATGAATCTATATTATCTATATTCTATATTATCTATCTATATTATCAGACCTTCAAAGTTTTGTCTGAAATCCCAAGTGCAAAATCAGGACTATTACTTGAGCCAGTCATTATCCCACCCAATCTAGTTTGTTATTTTTGTTTTTGTTTTGTTTTAAAGCTACAATCTACCATTATGCAATGCAAATAATAACTAAACCAAAATGTTATCACTAAAACTCTTTCCATCATGAATCACATAAACCAGTGTAGCCCAGGAGATAGCACTGAACCTCAGACAGGATAAGAAACAGTGCTGTTGTTTTTCAAAAGGACTATCAGAGAGTTAAGTAGGGTTTTTGGGGTTTTTTTAAGTACAATGAATGAATGAGCTGAGAAATCACCTGTTTTGAAGTTTTTAAGGGTAATATTGCTTTAGCTATGCTATAAGGGCAGGGAGTTTGGACTACATGAAACATCAGCTGCTTTTTCATTATACGTACAGTTCTATTTTTATACTTCTACTTTCCCACTAGGGAAATTCGGCTCACTTTACTTCTCTCTCTAAAGAACCTATTCAGCAATAATGCTCTACCAACAAATGGAAACGTTAACATAATCTACTGAGGCTGGATGTTTTCATTAGCTAACTTTATGAGTCAGAGCACCTTCTCAAACTGGCCAGATTTAGCCTTTTGGTTCAGTGGAGACCAGAGTAAGCAGCATGATTATATCCACTGTGGGAAAACCTCAGATAAGGATGTCCCTGCGGGCAGAATTGTCGGCTAAGGAGCACTGATATTATTATTTTTAAATTAAGTTCCCTATCAGCCTGCTGCTGACCTAGCTACTTGGGAGCTAACCACAAAAGCAGACAGATTTCAAAAAATACTGATGAAAATGTGCTTAGAGTTGAGGATGCCACATTACAAGTTTTTATAACAGACATTTGTTACTCCAACTAAATCAAACACAAAGGGGGGGGGGAGAGAAAATTCCACAATGAATCCCCAATCTACTTCTCTCTTCCTGCTCACAATCAAACAACCTTTAAGCATTACTTCAACGGAAACCAGCCTTCTGATAAATTTGTTTTCTACTAATAGCATATGTAACGGGTAATATATAATTAACCACACCTTAAAAGTTTAAATTTCATATGTAGATTCTGAATATTCACAAGCATGCCACAAGAAAGCGCTGGAGATATCCTATTCCTTTCTCATGAAAGTATGCTTAAAATGCTTGTGATGATATTCATATTTCAGAACAAGCAGGAAAACGATCCTTTCCTTTAGAGAGATGCTAAGACTATTCTGAATTCCTATCTTAGACACATTTTACATATAATGAGCAAGTTCAGTCTTCCACCCCAAAGAATTGCCTTACTGCATGCTACCGTATACAGTGTGAGTACAAAGAGAGTACTGAAGTGATGGTAAATAGTTGCATAAGCTGTATCAGAATGTTACATCCACATTCTAAGATCGTTTACTTCAAAGACAGTGCCATTTACTTCAATTGAATAGTACATAACGCATTTCTGAATTGGTTTCAGGGATACTTAAACACAGGAAGATCTGTCAAACTTCATTTTGAGGTATGCAACAGAGATTACTTGAGCAAAATTTAATTTTTGCTTAAAGGAACCAATAGAAATAGCAAATTCTAAGATTTCACTGCAAATAATATAAATTAAGCAAGTTTATGCCTATTCATTTCATGCTTTAAAAGAAGCTTTATATCCCATACAGGATGTTCCCAAACATCCTGTATGTGAGGTAGGTGGGTGCCTTTCCCAGTCATAGGAGCCAACTCCTAAGAGCCAAGGATCCTTCGGCCTCCCCAATAAAATATTTGAGAGCGCCGCTGCTCCCAAGTTGATGGGCGTTGGAATTGAAATGGTGTCTGTGCACTGCGTCATGTGATCAATTATGTAGGGTAGGGCTTACTTGGGCCCCCCAATATTTTATTCAAGTTGGCACCTCTGCAAAGAAGTAATGGGGGAATTCCACCACCACATGTGTAAGATCTTCCCACCACCCAGTGCTTGAAACAGCCCTGAGATAATAACAAATAAATAAAATATAAAAATGCACTAGCTAAACTTTGAAAAGCCTAATGAAAACCTAATGATAGCTAGTCCCCATCATGTTGGGGACTGGTTTGTTTTCACCTAGAACAGCAACGTGAAGTCATGTCAGGGATTCTGTTTGCTTAGCTTTCCCTCTTTTCATTCTCACAGCACAGCTGGCCTAAAAAATAGCCTGTAAAGGAAGAATACCAGCTGCAGCTGAAATAACACCCATATAGTTGAGGGAAGTTCATTTGGTTGTCCTCCTCTGAATCTTTCCTGATTCGTGACCAATTGCCCTGTTAGGAGGAGAGAATGTTTAACATTTTAAAGAAATGAGCACGCAGAGCTGCATCATTCAACGATATCCATGATGTCATGTAGACCAGTGTTTGAAACTCCCATTGTTCTAGGCACATTTTGCGACACGGAATTTCACTAGTGCGAGCAGTTTCTGAGCTCTGGGGGCCTTTTTCTGCCTCCCCACTTCCAGCTACTCTCTGAAGATTGGAGAAGAGAGTCTCTTAAGAATATTAGGGGGGCAGGCAGGGAGTGGACTAGACCATGTGGAAAATGAACGTAATATTTTAGCTGCAGTTCATTCATTTTCAGCTTTGTGTTCTTTAAAAAGTGTGCCTAGACATTCTCTTGTTGCGCCCATCACCTAGGTTTAAGGTGCTATTTAGCTCCTAGCTTTCATATCTCTGTTTCTAACACTGATGCAGACCTACCTATCAATTAAAAAAAAGGTTTCTAGGATCCAAAGAAAGCATGCTTGTCCCCTTAGGAATTATTCATAGAATCATAGATTTGGAATGAGTCACAAAGGTCATCTAGTCCAACCCCCTGCAAGGCAGGGATCTTTTGCCCATCATGGGGATTGAACCCACAACCCTGAGATTAAGAGTTTCATGCTCTACTGATTGAGCTATCCTAACATGGATGCCGAAGTTACTTTCCCAAAACATGAAGAATGTTTTCCATATAGGGGACTTTGTCATCATCTCCACAGCTCTTGCCCAGAAATATGGACAGAAAAGATGGACAAAAAACTATTTGGGCATTTACACTTCATAGATTTTCAGGTCTTCATGAAAATTCCCCTGCCCAATTGTTTCCTAAGATGCAGTGCAGCTTTTCATAGCAGAAATCTACTTCTCTAGTTTTCTTACTCATCTTTGCCACAACTTTTAGGGAGCATCTCCCAATATCCCCATTGGGATATTTCTGCCCACTGGTTTTGTCTTCTTCCACTTATCCATCGGCTACTAAACAATTCTGTTTGGGAGCTTATTTGATATAATTACAAAGGAGCAGGTAAGTACTGCACAACAAATTGATTTATCACATCTACTGTACTTACTTTGACATTCTTTGTATGGTAGATAAGTAATAGGGCAAATGCAAGCTATAACTATTCTTAAAGCTAGAAAAATTGGAATGATTATCTCAGTATTTTGATCAATGGAGGGATAAAAATTGCTGAGAAGAGGGGATGTGAAAATACTTGATTGTATTTCTGCAATCAGCTTGTCTTTGTTTCCCTTTCCCTGCCTTACATACTGGCAGGAATTGCTTGTGGTATTATAAAAATTCTTTACCACAAGAGCATCTACATGTAGCAACATCTGAAATGTCAAAGTGCTTCATAACAATCAACACTACCCCCTGTGCTGGGCTTCTCCATTAAGAGTGTCCCTGCAGAGCTCTTGCTGTAATCTGTTACTATGCTGTTTGGATTATTCTTTGCATTCTCTTCCCCGTTCTCTGATCCAAGTGACATGTCTGGAGAATTTGTCAAAATTCGCCGAGATGAGCTGCTGGCACTCTGCACTCTCACAAATACACTTCCATTTGCACCGCAAAGTTGGCTGGAAGGA
The DNA here is from genome assembly GCF_965153285.1 of Podarcis tiliguerta. Classification (NCBI taxonomy): domain Eukaryota; kingdom Metazoa; phylum Chordata; class Lepidosauria; order Squamata; family Lacertidae; genus Podarcis; species Podarcis tiliguerta. Next base: position 45,881,827 of record NC_139542.1, on the reverse strand, counting down.
GAATTTGTGCTTGGCTGTACATATGGTATTGTTGGCAGCTGTGCCTTTGGCTCTGCCACAGGAAGCATTACACTGTGCCTAAAGGTATTCGTATATCATTTCCACACCTTATTTATAACGTGTTTTTGCAAACAAGCATGGAAGCAAGATTTAGCATCACATCAACCTACTCTACCCTTCTAAATATGTTTGCATTGAAATCGCTTTCCATAGGGAATGCGTTCCCTGTGCTCTGTAATTCTCCAACTAACGTGGGCCTTTGAAGCTGCAATTCCACGTTTCCGAAGAAATACAGAACATTTGGTCATATTGGCAGTAGGGCGCATGAGGACATTTTTCCTTTCCTACTGACCCCATATTTTTAAAAAAGAAGACAGCACAGCTACACAGATACAAAAGTTTCCAGAGATGAACCTTGTGCGCATCTGCAACCACACTACACACCTCTTCTGAGTTATCTGATTGCAAAATTACTTCATTCAAGCACTTTTATGTGTTTCCTAGTCTATCTTCAAATTTTAATTCATATCCCGCAGACAAAATTTGATTGCATTTAAACTCCACAGATTCTCCAGTAACAGACTCCTGCACATTACTTTGTCCATAATATGCCTTAGGAGTATAATTTTCAGCCTCTCAAACAGAGCCGCTTTTCTGTCTGCCTTATGCTCATACTTTCTGAAGTTTGATGCCATATTTTGCAGCTAATCTGTCCAGGAAGAAATGCTTTCCCTAAAGGTAACTTTTTGCTCCTGCAGGTTCTAAATCAGTTCAGCACAAAGACATTAGGCAGGCTCTTTTGTTGAACGTCAAGAAACAGGGTTTGAGTATGGGATTCCTCTTGCCTGCGCTAATTCATCATAAGATGTTTCACTTTAAAAATGTTCCCCACTTTTGTTCAACCATTTTCTGTAATTGTGCCAGTAGACCAAGACATGAAAATAAATCTATTTCTTAAGAAAATCATTGTATTTCTTATTGCAGCCATTCAACAACAACAAATGGTATTTCTAAAGACGGGATCTGGTGGTCATTCACAAAGAAAGATCTGTTTCCCAGTATCTTTTCAAGGAAAAATGAAACATTGGCCTTTTCAGATGTAACACATGGTTTACTGTTACAAAAATAAGCCTTTTCAGATGTAACACATAGTTTACTGTTACAAAAATAAGCCTTTTCAGATGTAACACATGGTTTACTGTTACAAAAATAAGCCTCAAACTCATGCACTCTCCTCCTTTTTCAGCACAGTCTGAGGAGATCAGAATCTTTTACATCACATTAAAACACAATTATTGACCTGGCCAAACCATGACAGCTCTGGGCAGTGGAGCAGGAGGAGGACCACTAGGTGACTTTGAGCCAGTCACTACCTCTCAACCTACCCTACCTCACAGCAATGTTGTGAGGATTAAATAAGGAGGAGCAGGAGAACAATGTAAACCATCTTGAGCTCTTTAGATAAAAAGGAAGAATACAAATGCAACAACAATTATTAATAAAGGGATTCAACAGTTGATTTATAAACTTGAAAACTGAAAGAAAAGGGGTTAATGAAATCCCGCTTTTCTTTTGAGGGCAGGCAGTTTAATATCATATAGGTCCTCCTATTTCCCCCCCCTAAAAATATACAATCTGGAAACCCAATTTTCTCTTTCCTCAATTTCCTTTCCTCATTTGCATCCTATTGGACATGTTTACTCCATGAATATACAATGAAACAGGCCAAAGCCAGTGAAAATTCAAGGACTGTAAAAAGAATCTGTAACATTTCATGTTGCTTTGACAACATGAGGTATTCAACAATTTAATAATTTTTTCTTGTCTTTTTTTTTCTGGGTTAATGCTCTGCATACTTTATGTGCCTCCTGCAATACAGTTAAGCTCTTGCCTCATTGCTTTGTCCAGTTGCAAACTTTTATATTTAAGCATTCCATTATTAGATGCAACTATTGCTTACGAAATATGTGTTCTTATTCTCCACATTTATCACAACAGAATATAGAGTTGTATCACATGGTGGATTTGAACTAGCATAACCTTTCCTGCTAGCACAAGGTGAGGAATCCAATCCAAACATCCACTCATTACAGCCCTCTATTGTCTTCAGAACTGCTGTATTTATGGCTTTTTTAAAAAAGAGGTGCACACTTGGTTTCTTTCATTGTGACACCTGCCGTGCTCTCATCTAGGCTCTGGAACAGCTGCAATGCAAAATGTACTCTTTATAAAGGCTTCAAGATGCAAGGAGGTCTGTGCCTACAACACCTATTCTGTATCTACCTACCAGTGGCACTGTGGTCTAAACAGCTGAGCCTCTTGGGCTTGCCAATCAGAAGGTTGGCGGCTCGAATCCCCACAATAGTGTGAGCTCCCATTGCTCTGTCCCAGCTGCTGCCAACCTAGCAGTTCGAAAGCATGCCAGTGCAAGTAGATAAATAGGTATTGCTGCGGTAGGAAAGTAAACAGTGTTTCCATGCACTCTGGTTTCCTTCATGGTGTCCCGTTGTTTAGTCATGCTGGTCACATGACCCAGAAAGCTGTCTGTGGACAAACGCCGGCTCCCTTGGCCTGAAAGCGAGTTGAACACCACAACCTCATAGTTGCCTTTGCTTGGACTTAACCGTCCAGGGGTCCTTTACCTTTACCTATCCACCACAATGGTTATGCATCTGAGCTCAAATCATAGTGAGTGTTTTAACCCTTAAAAACCTTAATCACAACTGTTACATTCTCTGATTGACTTGGTAGACAAGAACTGCTCTGAGAAATAATGACTAGATATATCCCACATATAGAAATCTATTTGGAAATAAAAGTTTAAAATGATAACAAAGCCCCATGAAGCCTAATTTCACCCCAGCATAACAATTGTGTCTAGTGAATTCATAGGTACAACGTTAGAAATTATAAACTGGAATAGCACAGTTGGTAGAGGACGAGAGTGAGGGGGACTCAGGACCCCCACGTTGGGCAAAAGATTCCTGCATTGCACCGGGTTGGACTAGATGACCCTCAGGGTCCCTTCCAACTCTATCATTGATTGATTGATTATTGCCCCACAAATGGGGGGGTGTTCTTTTGTTGAAAATGAAACGACCAGACACCTACAAGGAAAGCAGCGGGTGCTGGATACTCTTCCCCCAACCCTCCCCTCTAGGCCAAGGCTTGCAAAGGTGAAGAAAGCTATGGCAGCAATAATATTTGCTTACAGGGGCACACCCACCCATACGGATGGTCTCTGAGGAACAGCTGCCCTGCCCCTCCTCCCTATCCTGACCGAGGATCTTTTGTTTCTTCGGCAGTTGCAATTCTTCGCCCTGCCCTTATCCTGCAAATTGGGACAAGGAAAACGTGCCTGGCTTCAGGGGCTGCCAAAGAAAGGAAGGGAGGAGGAGGAGGAGGAGGGAGGGAGGGAAAGTCCCTCTCCAGAGAGAAGTTGCTTGTTTTCGCGGGAGGCTGACGAACAGAAATGAAGACAGCCTGGAAAAATAAATATATATATATCTCTCTAATGTGCTTATCAAGAGGAGGCGGTAAGAAGGAACGAGATGCGGAGGAGTGGGGGGGTGAGGGGGGGGGCTTCGTTTCTCTCGCCAGAGCAGCTCGGTTCGCCCTTTATCTCCAGGGCTCCCTGAGGCGCTGGTGGCCGCGCTCTGTCCGAAACCAGACCCAGGGACAGAGAGCAGCCGCCGGCTCCCGTCCGCGCCGCCGACAGTCCCTCCCGAAGGGGAAGCGCCAGCGGCGGCTGGAGGTGGAGGAGGGGAGGGACAAAGGGCGGGTGGCAACTCCGGCGCAGGTGACAACCAAGTTGGGCTCCTTCGGCGCGCTCGTGCGTATTCGTGTCTCCGACTTCAGGCACTTCCCTCGTTCCCGCCTCCTTCGAAAAAAGAAAAGAGAGGAGGGAGCGAGGGAGGGAGGGGAAGGGGGGGAAACCCTCGAGGCTGTGGGGAGATTAAAAACGAGGAGCGAGTAATAAATCAATCCCCAGTTGCCTGAGGAAGGGCGGCCAGAGACAGAGGCAGGGCACTGGCGGAGAGCGCTCCCGCCGGCCGTCGGAATGCACCTGAAAGACAAAGTGGCTCTGGTCACGGGGGCAGCGCAGGGCATCGGGAACGCCTTCGCCCGAGCCTTGCTGGAGAAGGGCTGCAAGGTAAGGAAGCGGGGGGCGAGGGTCCGCGGCATCTGGGCTCGCGCCGTCTCCGCCTCGCCTCCGCCTCGCTCCGAGGACGCAGCGACCAACCGGGCTCCTCCTCTGCGTGCGCGCCGCGGCTCCCGCGAAGCTATTGGTCTTCCTCCCGCGTTTGCTGTGGGCTGCGAAGCTCGTGTGTGTGTGTGTGTGTGAGAGAGAGAGAGAGAGAGAGAGCCTCTTTCAAAGTATGCTGCGTATGTGTAAAATGCATACATTTACGTGCTCAAATGTATCCACTGTGTCTGTATTCAAAATGATACTTACAACTGCTACAGACACGTGTACTTACGCAGTATACGTGTGCATCTCTGTCGGCATACACGTATGTATGCGTTTGCTTAGCTGTCACTATAGAGACAAAACCTTAGCCATATATACCCTCAAAGGTCAGATCTATTCCTAGTAACTCAGAAAGAAGTCCCTTTGAATTCAATGGGCCTCATTTTGTTTTGTTTTTATTCTTTAGTTATCAGATATGATACACTGCTGTTCATTAAAAAGAATCAGAGTATATGTCTTGCCAGGGAAGCTTTTAATATTTGAAGAATTCTTGTATTTTAATATTTAGCTGGAAGCTGCCCAGAGTGGCTTGGGAAACACAGCCAGATGGGTGGGGTATAAACAATAAATTGTTGTTGTTGTTGTTGTTGTTGCTGTTGTTGTGCAGGGCCCTGCAGCCGATCAGTTCGTGCACCAGCTTCAAAGAAACTCTGCCCAAACCATCTGATTTTATAGATAGCATTGCCAGACTCTGGCTTGCCAGACTGGCTATGTGCAGATCATCCATTAGCCACCCACTCCCAATGCCTCACTTTCTCAAAACCATGTCCAACATCAAAGAAGGTACCCAGCATATACTCCACACCTGATTAAGGCAACTCTATCAGGACATTAAAGACTGTTCTCAGACCATCAAAAAGCTTAACATAAGCAAGGGAGGGGGAAGGAACAGAGGCAGGAATAACCATGTCACATCACTAACTGCTCTCAATACATTTTGTCTTCTGGGTGCATTTCCCATACAGTAGTTTGCAGCAATTCTGCATTAAAAGCTATTTAATAAAAATTAAAATTAAAATCAGAAGCCAACTATCTATTGTGAAAAGATAAGAGTCTTAATTGCCTGCATAAGCCTGATATAAGAAGAAGAAGAAGAAGAAGAAGAAGAAGAAGAAGAAGAAGAAGAAGAAGAAGTTTTCAGCTGGTGTTTAAAAGTTGAAACAGAAGGTGCCTTACTACCTGGCAAGTTGTTTTGCACATGCACTCAAAGATGCTTACTAGGAAGCGAGTCCCATCTGACATAGTGCCATTTACTTCTGCGTAAACATCCATTGTATTGCACTGTTAGACATATGAAGCATCCGGCAAATATTAAACACTTTAAATGCCTATTGACTTAATTAGGAAAGATGGAAGCACAAGCTTAATCTTCCCTTTGAACGGGACATAGAACTGCTTGTTAGCTGGATCATGCATGAACTTTATGTGCAATGTGTGTCTAGTATATACATTGTATACTGAATATCATGTAAACATAATTTCTTCACACATTATCTTATGTAATGCTAAGGGGCAGGCTTTGGTAATCTTTCATAATATGGCACACTGTGCAAGGCCACATTGATCTTCTCAATTATGGATCATCTCAATTTGGTGCCCCCTCAGCTCAGTGCCCTCTGAAGGGAACCACCTGTACCACCCAAAATCTGTTGCTGCCTGGATATTCAGTTGTCTTATCTCTCTCTAAAACAGATCTTCCATTCTCCCTATGAAGAACATAATCATTCTTTCTCTCATAATCTTATTGTCATTATCCTTTTCATTCAGGTAGCACTTGTGGATCAGAATGTGGAACGAGGAAAAGCAAGCAAAGATGCCTTTGACAAGCAGTTTGAAGCGCAGAGGACCATATTTATTTCTTGCGATGTTTCAAGTGAAGAAAAACTAAAAGGTAAATGGGTGTGTGCCCCCCTGCTGTTTATCCTGTCAGAGTCAGGGGAAGAAAATATGTTATAGATATAAAATCTGTGCAGGTTAGGATGTGGTGAAGAAAGCGAATATCCAACCAGGATTTATAAATGTGTAGGAAATCTACAAATGTGAAACATCAGCAATGTCTTTCCTCGATTGAATTAGTTGGCATATTACAAAGAAAAATAAATTACAGGATATTTTGTAATGTTTGTATGAACCCAATATGTGAAAAACTGTACCGTGTTTTGTTTTATTCTTAAGCTTTAATACAGAACATTCCCACCTAGTCCATGACATTAGATATTGAAATTGAAAGCCAATTATCATCTGTAGGGAAGAGAGAAGAAAACATTTATTTCAAAACAGCTACTTGGTATTGAAATAAACCCAATAGTATGGCTTAACATTAAAGGTAGCACTTCCTCTCCCATTTATGCATAACTAACATTATTTTAGTGTCCCCAAATTTAAAAAGCAATTTACAGTGCAGATTGAAAAGCTGTTCTTAGTGTCTGGAGGAATTGAGACTTGTTGGGAGTTGTGTGCTGTAATCTTATGCATATTTACATAGAAGGAAGCTGACTTCTAAATGGCTACAATGGGACTTTGCTCAGTGCAGAGAACATTTCAGCAACTGATAGCATTTAATACAAGTTGTTATTTCACACATTTGTTCAGCAGTCCAAATACGTACCACAGAAGCCCATAAAACCTGGACCAAGAGGCTTTTCATGAAAGAATCTGTCTGAATTTTGTTTTTTGTTATAACTCTTTATTAGCTGTATTAGTCTTCCTGATACCATTTTCTGAACAGGAAAGTGTGGTTATGGGATCACCACTTTTTTAAAAAAGAAAAGAAAACAGGTATTTACCTCAGAAAAACAATAGAGTAGAAAGATTTAGTGGGAGATTGTTTGTAGGGACTTACAAATTGTAATATTGGTCTAATGAAAACCATACGGTTTATAATTAGCACTATAATAATGATTTAAATTTGTTGCATTTTTATTGAATGAAAATTAAATTGGAAGGAAAAAAACAGTCATTAGCACATACACAAAGTAGGATATTCTTCAAAATACTAGAATAGCAGGATTCTTTTCAGTTAATGGGAGGGTTTTGGTATAGTCACACTTTCTTATAAGTGCATAGGTTAAAAGTATGGAATTTGCTCCCACAAAAAGTAGATGGCCATTAACTTGGATGGCTTTAAAAGAGACTGAAGGATAAAGTTTTCAAAAGCTAATTCCCATATTTGCTATGTTCTGCCTCCACTGTTGGAGACGGTATGCTTGCAAATGCAATTTGCTGGAAATTTCAGCTCAGGAGAGCATAGTTCTGCTCGGGTTCTGCTTTTGGACTTCCCATTGGCAACCGATTAGCCACTGTGAGAACAGGATGCTAAACTAGATAGGCCAGTGGACTGATCCAGCAGGTGGCTCCTGTGTCTAGTAGCAGTCATGCATTGCCCCAGTTATAATCCATTTAAAGTAAAATAACTGAGTCTACACAAAGTAGCTGGTTGCAATGCTAACAGATGGGGAAACACTTCCTAATAGAGAGAGCTATCTCTAAAGGCAAAAAAACCAAAACAAAACACAGAAGCGTGCACTGTGGTGTAGCCAGTGTAATGTAGTGGTTAGGAGCTATGGAATCATAATCTGGTGAACCGGGTTCGATTCCCCGCTCCTCCGCATGCAGCTACTTGGTGACCTTGGGCTAGTCACTTCTCTGAAGTCTCTCGGCCTCACTCACCTCACAGAGTTTTTGTTGTGGGGGAGGAAGAGAAAGGAGATTGTTGGCTGCTTTGAGACTCCTTAGGGTAGTGATAAACCAGAATATCAAATCCAAACTCTTCTTCTGTCAGCCTGGCAGGATTGCACAACTATGGCTGGTGGTAAAGCTAAATTATTTCTAGGTTATGGGACTTAAGGGGATGACTTGACAAATATCTAGGAATGAAGCAGTTTGAGGACTCTTGGTGCAAATATTTGTCTATTAATTATCTTGGACCCTAGAGAACTATAGGGGGGGGGATAGATCTTTAGTAACAGCTTTAGAAAGGAGATATCAAGAACCGGTCAATTTTTGCTCAATTAATTATTTCCTTGGTCTTTGATTGTATTACAGATTATGTCTATACATTTAAAAAACCAAATCATATCATTTTGTTCTGAAAGGATTAACCTGTATAATTACCATCCTCTGATGATAATTCTGTATTCATATTTACTTAAACACATTGGAATCTGCATGAGGTTCCTACTGTTCACATGGAAACAAATCCTATCATGAGCACCAGGAACCCCTTTACTAATTCGGTTATTCATCTTTGCAGACACTAGGGTTACCTAATGCTCTGCTCTGAAACAAAACACAAAGCCAGATTTAGGGAGGCCATTCCTCTGGCCCCTACCTAAACAGCCCTACAAAACCTTTTATGTTACCAAGGAACAGGCAAGACTAACACACCAACATTGAGTGGCTGAATCAATTTATCCATTCAATTGATAAAATGTTATCATACGATACAAATATACTTTATGAAGAATTAAGGAAGTGCTGTAGATGAGTACAATTCTTTGTATTCACATTTAAGCAAAATTCATACTTTAGATCGTGTTGTTGCCATCATTCTAGAATGATGAATTGTATGGAAATAATGAAAAATTCTCTTTTCACTCTAACCCCTATTTACCTGCAGATGCTTTTAAAAAGGCATTTGAACATTTTGGAAAGCTGGATATTGTGGTTAACAACGCTGGAGTGAATAATGAAAAAAACTGGGAAATCACAGTTCAAGTTAACTTGGTAAGCTTAATTCATACATTAAATATTCCCATTTTTTAAAAAAACCTGTACAGCATTATAAATGCTAGGATAGGATAAATGTGTAGGATCGATGGCCACTAACAGTTTTAGATTGTTGCCCTGTACGCAGTTACTCTGGACTAAGTCCCACTGAACGTAGTGGGATTTGAAATACTATGGAGATTATCGTACTGTACAGAACCTGTGTTACAGTGAGGATGAGGAACATAGTGTGCATGTTTACAGTAGTACCTTGGGTTAAGAACTTAATTCTTTCTGGAGGTCCGTTCTTAACCTAAAACTGTTCTTAACCTGAGGTACCACTTTAGCTAATGGGGCCTCTCACTGCCACTGTGCCGCCACCGCATCATTTCGCTTCTCATCCTGAAGCAAAGTTCTTAACCTGAGGTACTATTTCTGGGTTAGTGGAGTCTGTAACCTGAAGTGTCTGTAACCTGAGGTACCACTGTACTTACCGTACTTTCAATGCACTTCCTTCCAAGTATGCATACACAGAATTGTGGCCAGAAAGAAGTTCACACTTGGCTTAGTGGTCTAATAACTATATAAAAGTGCACCTGAAGCAATAATACAATGCTAAATTCCGTCTTTTAGTACGCTACATTTCTTACAAGACAAAGTTAAATTGCAGTTTCATTTACTTGTAATCATTGCTTGTACTACTATTTTAGTATGACAAACTAAACTGCATCTCAGTGGCTGGGTATAGTGATGAAAAAATACTGGCAGATAGATCCAGCAATGAGCACTGTTAGCATTGTGTCACAGTACTCTGCTGAAACCTGGCTGGTCTCCAGGAATGATTACATACTTATTTACTTTTGATATTGCCTCAATATGTAAAGCACAATTCAAATGAAAAGCAGGACCTAAACAAGGTCATTGTCCTAGTTTAAAGTACAAAGGCAATAACCAGCACAGTACAAAACTCTATTATAAACTAAAACAAATAAAGGAGAGGGTGTCAGCCTTAAGACCACAATGAGCTTTTGAAAAGAAGGAGAAAGGTAACAAAGAATGGTGTTTTGATGTCCCCTAGGGTAGTACAAGAAAATGCAGAATAAAACAAAACATGTGAAAACAGATTGCTCAAAATGATTGAGAGCTTCATTTGAGCATATTTCATAACAGCAACAATGTTAGTGCAGGCTTGTTCACATGTTGCACTGATCACATGTATAAGCTGTCTCTACACACGTACAGAGTGTGGAGCTCAACTATCTGTGTACACAAATTTTACATTCGTTGAATGTAACTTGTGAACACACCTTATATAATTGGCATTAGAATGTCCTATCAGGGAAACAGGCTTACACTGAAAGTCTTATACAGTATCTGATTTCTCATTTAAAGTGTGAAAAGTAAGTCCGCAGTATGCATGGTTAGGATTCCATTCTTAAATCTCATAATGAAATAGCTTAATAGCCTAAAAGATTGGAAAAGGCCATAGATTCATGGCACATAGAACACAGAAGCAGGTTGGGTCTTTGGCATGTTCAGTTTCAAAGATTTTAAAAGTCTAGTAAACACCTCCGTCTGGTACCTTGGAGACTGTTGCTGGTCAAATTAGTTCTGGTTCAGATGGACTAGTGGTTTATCGCAGCATAAGGCAGCTCAGTATACAGTATTGTTGGTGGTGAAGTCAAATCACTGCATAAGCAGTACCAACATGACCTCCCTGGGGTACAAGCCTGGGCAGTGTGTATGAAGGTTCTGGGCTGCCCAGATGACCCTCCCCCCTTGGCCTTGCTAATGTGGTCCAAAGGAAAGCAGAGCAATATGTTTGGCACCAGCTTGGCTGCAGGTGTTGTCAGAAAGAGATGTACAAGGCACCATCAACTGTCTTAGGACTCCATTCCAGATTTGAGTAGGTTTTACTCCTTAAAGGTAAAGGTAAAGGTACCCCTGCCCGTACGGGCCAGTCTTGACAGACTCTAGGGTTGTGCGCCCATCTAAGCAAAGAGGCCAAGGGCCAGCGCTGTCCGAAGACACTTCCGGGTCACGTGGCCAGCGTGACATCGCTGCTCTGGCGAGCCAGAGCTGCACACGGAAACGCCATTTACCTTTCCGCTAGTAAGCGGTCCCTATTTATCTACTTGCACCCAGGGGTGCTTTCGAACTGCTAGGTTGGCAGGCGCTGGGACCGAACAGCGGGAGCGCACCCCGCCGCGGGGATTCGAACCGCCGACCTTTCGATCAGCAAGCCCTAGGCACTGAGGCTTTAACCCACAGTGCCACCCGCATCCCTTTTTACTCCTTAGCCTTTTCTTTTCCCAAAGATATCCTGCAAGGCAGCAGGTACAGATTTTCCCTGGAGTTTACACCCAAAGCCCTTATTAGGAAACAGCATAGCTGCAAGGCATCAGAGATTATGGATCAGGGTATTCCTTATCCTTAATGAGCTACTTTGCTAGGGTAGCAAGCCCCATCTGCCCCTCATTTTCCTCTACAGTGCATGCTGAAACAGCCTTCTTGACCATTGGACCCACTATTGGTCTTGTCCACTCAATCTGCCAGAAGCCCATAACTAACCATTTGAGACCCACCAGCTACCCTCACCTGGTTTAGCCAGCCAGTCAAAGGCATTTCCCAGGTATGGCCACTGTCACATGCTGACAGTTTCTAGAAGCCAAGAAGGAGCTTGTGTCTCCCACCAGAGGTACCACCCCTCCCCTAACACCCCAGACAACATATACATTATATGAGCTGTTAATTAGTAACAGCTAATCAGTGAAGTGATTTACACTTTGCAGTGATGATTATATGCCTGCTATTTTCAGGATCAAGGCAGGGACTCCCACAACTTTTTATGTATTTCTGTCCTTTTGTGAATCTCTATGCCAGGCGTAGGCAAACTTGGCCTCCAGATGTTTTGGGACTACAACTCCCATCACCCCTAGCTAACAGGACCAGTGGTCAAGGATGATGGGAGTTGTAGTCCCAAAACATCTGGAGGGCCAAGTTTGCCTATGCCTGCTCTATGCAACTGACTGCATTTTTTTAAAAAAGCAATGCATAAGCCAAATCTGCTGTCAGTAAGAAATGGAAATGCTCAAAGGCATTTTAGAGAAGGCGAATTTTGATTGCATGTGGTTTGTTCAGGCACGTTTTTATTCAATTAACTGGTAGACCAAAACAATAATTGTTCCCTTTTATACATCTATTAGTTCCCTTATGTAAACTCCTTACACACACATACTAAAGGCAAAAACTGGCTAACAAGACATATTGCCCTGTCGCACCTCACAAGAATCATCCTGACACAGAACTTTCTCATGCAGGATTTAAAATAAAGTTGGTAAGAGAGCGCAAAATATTGCCTCTTGAATGCACTTTGCTGCTGCATGACTCAGTCTTGATTTTTATAGCTTCATTGTGATATTAATTGATAATTTGGGATATATAGCATTAACTTTTGTACAGTGGTACCTCGGGTTAAGTACTTAATTTGTTCCGGAGGTCTGTACTTAACCTCACACTGTACTTAACCTGAAACTGTTCTTAACCTGAAGCACCACTTTAGCTAATGGGGCCTCCTGCCGCTGCCACGCTGCTGGAGCATGATTTCTGTTCTCATCCTGAAGCAAAGTTCTTAACCTGAGGTAATATTTCTGGGTTAGCGGGGTCTGTAACCTGAAGCGTATGTAACCTGAAGCATATGTAACCCGAGGTACCACTGTATTCTGTTTGCTACTTTTAATATTTTTACAGCAAGACAGTAAAACTATATTAAAATAAATAAAAATAAATAACAAACCACTGATTTTTAAATTCCAGGTTTTATTAAAAATTAATGGGGAGGGGATCTTGCCCTTCAGTGAGAACTTTAGTATTCAAATATTTTCTACTGAAATTAAGGGAAGTTGAAAGTACTTCAGTTTAAATGGATCTACCCTTAGTTGTGAATTGATCACTGGGTATTACTAGTGTAAAGATTAGCAAATGTGTGCTGTTTGTTGTAGAACTATCAGGCAAATGTCATGGAATAAGGAGGGAAGTCAGCTCGTAGGAGCAAACTATAAACGTAAAATGTAATATAAAATGTATTTGAAGTATGAAGTTTGGAAAACCAATAATGATTATATTTTTTTAAAAAGACATAGAGTAAGCTGGTGTCTAAATGCTACTATATACAAAATTAGCATAAGCTATTAAGGCTTTTAACAAGCATTTGTGTTGAAAAGTGTTCAGCTGTTCATAATGTTCACAATGAAGAAAGATGGTAGCAATATACTTGACAAATGAAAGGGTATGAGAGAAAAATCTATTAATGGGAGGTGTGCCTAGAGGGTGATGTTGAGACAGAGGTTATTTACTTGTGTTCTAGGACTGATGAAGGGTTACATATGGCAGGTTACCCACATCTCTAGATTTTCCTCTTCAAAACTGGATGACATAAGAGGAAGTTGACATGATGCATTTCTTCTTCTTCTTCATAATTTTGCTTGCGTCATGATGAGTGAGACAGGCCTGGTGGTAAATGGGATAGTCATATTCATACTTGCAGGACTAGAAACTGCCAGAAAAAATAATGATGATGCAACTGAAAAGAGCTATTTGGGAAGTCAGTTATGTCCTGGTTAAGAAGTGGAGAGCATTTGAAAGACTTGCTTTGGATGAGTACAAGATCCAGGGCCAGGGGGTGGGGCATGTAGACAATCCAGATATGATGAACAAGGAAATCCGAGTCACTTATTATTCTTCCTCTCACCAGTTCTTCAGAATGCTCAAAGCCAATGAGTACCCAGAACAGACATCAGAGAGAAGACATGCTGTGCATAACATTATGATTACCGTACTTTTTGTGTGTTCAGACCCAGAGACCTCCCCCTTAAATAAATTCACACATGACTCAAATTTGGTTTTTTGGCAGAATTTAGACCACAACTTTATTGATTACAGAAGGTGAGTGGTTGCATAGGCTCTGGTTCGACTAGCTCCTTGCACCCTTGCAGGCAGCGCTGACCCAGGTCACCAGCATTGGTCAGCCAAGGGTGAACACCTGGGAAGGTGAAAAGCTTGGAACAGACTGTTCATCACCCAGATGCCCCCCTGGACTCAGGCACAGGCACAAGCCCCTCACAGGGGTTGACCAAACCAGTTGAGTCCCTGGATTCCTTTAATGGAATTCGCTTCACATAGGGATGGCGAGACCGTTCTCCCATCCCTATCACATGAACCAGTGCCTATCCACAACCTTACAAGTTGTGACGATATGCTATGTGGCAGGCGAAACCCAAATGGCAATAGCCAATCAGCCAAGTGGGGAAATTCCTGCCGTGCCCCTGTCCCAACGACAGGCGACACATAGCAAGGTCAATCGCACAATGCCCTAAAGACAGAGAGAGGTGGGCGGGTGTTCCGAATGCACGAGCTGAAAGAGGAAGCTCTGGGTCACATGCAAGGGTATATATAGGTCCCTCAATCCGTTTGGACTGTGCCCCATTATTCAAATTGAAGCCAGCAATGAGGGACCTACCAATCGGGTGTTGTGGCTGAGCAATCCAACTCACCCACAAGACAGGAGGTTGGTCTCCAGGTCTCACCGCGACACGTGCCCTCTTTTAGGGAGGACACGATTTAACCAGTACAGTGGTGCTCCGCAAGACGAATGCCTCGCAAGACGGAAAACCCGCAAGACAAAAGGGTTTTCCGTTTTCAGAGGTGCTTCGCAAGACGAATTTCCCTATGGGCTTGCTTCGCAAGACGAAAATGTCTTGCGATGTTTAAGGGGTTTTTTCGCTCCCCAACCCCTTTTTCTAAAGTGCTAAGGCTTTTAGCAGCTAATCCGCTAATCCCTTAAGCCTTTAATAGCCGTTAATAGCCCTTAAACTGCTAATAGCGCTAATCCGCTAATGGGCTTGCTTCGCAAGACGAAAAAACCGCAAGACGAAAAGACTCGCGGAACGGATTCTTTTCGTCTTGCGAGGCACCACTGTACTGCATATCCTGGTGTCTTAGCTAACTGAAGCGTATCATAACACTAGAACTCATGGAAATCCACTGAAGCTGACTGTTGGAACCTTCAGGACAGACAGTCCAGGTGTCATAAGAAAGCTGCAGAGATAGTGCAGGATAGTACGCACCCTGGAAATGATCTCTTTTAGCTTCTGCCTTCGGGAAAAAGGTACAGGGTTATAAAGACTAGGACTAGCTGCCTGAGAAATAGTTTTTATCCAAATGAGATTTTGGTTTTAAACACAGTGTAAGGACAGGGGTGGCGCTGTGGTCTTCTAAACCACTGAGCCTAGGCCTTGCTGATCAGAAGGTTGGCGGTTCAAATCCCCGCGACTGGGTGAGCTCCCATTGCTCGGTCCCAGCTCCTGCCAACCTAGCAGTTCAAAAGCACGTCAAAATGCAAGTAGATAAATAGGTACTGCTCCAGCGGGAAGGTAAATGGCATTTATGTGCACTGCTCTGGTTCACCAGAAGCGGCTTAGACATGCTGGCCACATGACCCGGAAGCTTTACACCGGCTCCTTCAGCCAATAAAGCAAGATGAGCACCGCAACCCCAGAGTCGGCCACGATTGGACCTAATGGTCAGGGGTCCCTTTACCTTTAAGGTAGTCTCTGTGAGAGTATATTGTATTTAATTATGGGGTATTAGAGTTTTTAGGGGGTTAACCAGGCTTGGATAGCAGGCTTGTTGATTTTTGAATGTCTTATGTATATATTTTCAATTTCGTTGTTCTGTATGGGGCAATGACAATAAAGATTATCGTATCGTATCAAGTACCTCTTCACACAACAAATAGTTAAACTATGGAATTCAGTCCCACAAGAGGCAGTAATGGCTTTGAAAGAGGATTGGACAAATTCATGGAGGATATCAATACCTGGCTGTACTCTATTTCCACTGTTGGGGGAAGCTGGATAGCTGATGAGAACAGGATGCTGAATTAGATGGGCCACTAGCCTGGTCTTACATTCTTATGGTGCAGAATAGCAATGGAAATTCTGTGAAATGTTTTGTGTGGCAGTGGAGTTTCCAAACACCTGTTCATGCATACAGTATATGTGTGTTTACTTCTCCCTCGCACAACAGTTTCCCCATCCAACTGCCAGGCATGGGACAATCAGCACTAATTATATATGTTATTGACCCACCAATCAAAGATTGTAAAGAGTAATGGTGAAACTTACATACTTTCTCCCCACTCCTGCCCTAGTTCTGCAAAGGTTGTTCACAATAGTTGTGTGATTTGTGGAAATTTGAAACCCTTCCATTAGTTTTGCCTGTACAGTATAGTAAGGGGGGTTTCTAGATTCCACCTTAGCATTTCAGACTACGCGGACCACCTGAATGTAACCTGCAGACCACCAGTGGGCTGTAAACTATAGTTTGGGAACCTCTGGGCTAGATAACCCTTTAAACAAGCTGTTGTACTTTCTACAGTTCTCGCTTAAAGTGAAACCATGACAGTATTGGAAAAGCCCTTCACTGTACAGGGGAAGCTGACAAGGAGTTTCAAAACTGCAGAGGGGGTGGTGGGGAAGCTTGCAAGCTCTGCTTTTTGTAGCCTTTGCACACAATGCACAACTTCTTGCTGGAATAACTGTGTGCAGCAGTTGCACACATGTGCAACTTAGGTGAAAATTTCCTTCCACTCTCACAGCAAGCATGGAGAGGTATCTTCTCCACAGAAGTGAAAATGATAAGTTTTGAAGATTCTTGGGCTTGCAGGCCTAATTAGGTCCACAAGGTTTTTTTGCTGAGCCATCCTCAGATGTGGAAAAGTTCAAGTCATGGCTGCTGCAAATGAAGAATCAGGAATGTAATTTAAATGCACTCCCAATTCTTCCTTTGCAGGCAGAATGTGGCACTTTTAGAACCTGGTGCCTTTTTCTGTCATCCTGCATTCTGACAAAGGTGCAAATTCATGATGACCAAGCCACCTACTGGTCAACCTTTGGAGGGTTGGTCACTTTTGGATTTGGATTCCCCTTCCCTTTTTTAGGGTTTCAGACTTCATAGATATGGTACCTTGACATGGGTGAAGTTGTTCTGCAGTTAATTTGTCAGGCACCTAGAAGGACTCTAGGTCCATTTGCCGTTAATCAGAATGTCTAGGAAATCTAGAAGACCACTTATAAGAGCTGAAGATAAGGGGCATTGTAAAAAAGGAGGCAGATCAAAGTATTGACACCTGAATAATCTATTTCTGTATAACTTATATGTTTGAGGAATACAAAGGGAAGCAACCACAGTGATTTTAAACTTGTTGAATATACTTACTGAAAGTCTGATTATAACAGGCTAATGTCAGACTGAGAAGAGACTTAAGTGTGACACTTCCTTTGTGTTCTCTGTACCAGATTTCAGTGATCAGAGGAACATATATTGGCTTAGAACACATGAAAACTCAAAATGGACATAATGGAGGAGTTATTGTTAATGTAGCATCACTAGCAGGTAAGAGGTTTATATAGCTTATTTATTTTAAGGCTATTTTTTTGCATTTCCATTAGGTTGAAGACCAGTGAGATTATATTAATTTCTTAAAAACTGTCAGTTTGCATTCCTTGGTACAAAAAGAATTGGTTTAAAGTGTAGAGATCTTTCCTATTCTAATTGACTTAAGAAGGTTCTGGAAGCTTCTCTGTGTGATACAAGCTGAAATTTTCTTGATTTTAATGATTTATCTTTTTCTAAATCACTTTGAGAGGGGTTTTTTTTACAATCAAACAGTGTATATATTTTATGAACAAGAAAGAAAGAAAGAAAGAAAGAAAGAAAGAAAGAAAGAAAGAAAGAAAGAAAGAAAGAAAGAGTCAGGGAACTGCTATCAGCTCAGAGTCGAGAGGTGGAAGGGCAGTTATGTTATAGGGAACCTCCAAAAATCTTGCGAAGCAGTTCCTCCTCTGGCAAGGAGGGAAGCCCCACCTCCAGTGGAGAGGAAGTGGTGGGAGCAGGGGATGCTAGGGAGAGCCTCAACACAGAGCCTGAGCAAACTGGAGGGGAGGGAAGTACCCCTGTGCCAGTGCCCACTCTGCGCAATAGGTTTAGGCGCAGGGAAGGGAAGGGAGGAGAAGGTTGGGGGTCACATGACTGTTATGCTGGAGGAGGTATAAGGACCACCCACTCCCAGATTCTGCTAGCGAGTGAGCCAGACATGAACTTGCAACGCTCTTCACTGTAAATAGTTTGCACTAATAATAAAGCCTGGAAAAGACAGGTCGGAGTCTTGCCTGTTTGCTCTTGACAGAAAGACAGAAAGAAAGAAAGAAAGAAAGAAAGAAAGAAAGAAAGAAAGAAAGAAAGCATTTCTCCACAATGAAAATGTGCCTTCGGCTGTCCAAAATTCTCTTGTGACATTTGCCAAGTCAAAGCATTAGTGTCATCCGTCAACCAAATAGGAGGAGAGAGCTCAAAATACAGTAGATCACTGTATTTTAAAATGTCATTTGTTTATGGATGTTGTTTTAAACTTTTTCTATTTTAAATGTTTTGCAAGTCACCTACAGACTCATGGATTTGGTCTACTAACAAATTAAATAATAATTGCACTTTTCAATATGCAGTATAACAGCAGTGCTAACAATGAGAAGTTAAGGACTTGTAATCTGTCTTATCTATGAACTTCCTGTCTCTTGTAGAGGGTGCTATGACTATGTGTTCATTAAACATTATTATTTCCAGTTCAAGTAAACATGGGAAGTTATACCAGCAAAACACAAAACAAAACCCACCCAAATGCCGAAACTATAATAGCACACACCACAGAGAAGTGAATAGCTCTTGCTCCAGCCAAACACATAAGAACAATAAACTTCCCATTTTTATTTTCTTAACATCCATGAACTTAATGAAAGACTCTGACAGAACTTTACCATTTGTAAATACCTTCGAAGTATAGCTAAAGTCTAAAGTCTTACTTTCTGATGTCCAAAAATACTAACTGCAGCATATGCAACTACAGAAATGCAAATACATGTGTTTAGAAACAGATCGTATCCATTTTATTTATTTATTTTGAAGTATTTATAAGCTGCCCTTCACCGACCAAGGTGGAGTCTAGTTCATAGTTTAAACAAACCATACAATAAAATGCTGAAACAATAAAACCCTATATCAAAATAAACAGAGGCTGCTGAAAGCAAAACAACAGTGACGGAGTCAAACAGCAAAACCCTTAAAATGCCTGAGAAAATAATTAAGTCTTGATCTGGTGCCAAAATGATAACAATGTCAGCGCCAGTTACACCGCTAAGAGGGAAGGCATGTTTCACAGGACCTCCATCCTCAGGGAGAGGGGTGGCTGCATGCCATCTAAAGTTCCCCACAATTCTCCCAAGCAACCTTAGGTTAAAGTGGTAGCTGCCCAGTTGATCAATGGAGCAAGCCCACTGTAGGAATCCCACAGATGCAGGAGGGATCCCACAGAAAAACTTGGCTGATACATGGGATCTTACAAGGCTTAATTTATGCATGTGAGTAGCCTCATTTTTTTGTCTTAATCAGATTCTAATTAGACCTTCAGATCCCTCCCCATGGTGAATTGTTTGCCACATGCTCAAGGCACTGTTTTGTGGACCTTGGTAGCACCCACGTGTGGAATGAGCCACTTTATGAAAAATCATGTCCTGTGTTTGTGATGGAAAGCAGCCCTTATATCTGCCCTAATATCACTTCTGAAGTGTTCATTTTCAAACTATTCTGTGTGTTGCTTTGAATACCACATGAATTGGAAAAGCAATTAATAAGTTGTATAAAAAATAATAGCCCATCTTTCCCACCTTCTATTGCAGTAAAAACCTTAAAATAAACATATAAAACCAGAAATGTTTACTTATGCAGGCTCAGTTCTTTTTAGTTTCATTCAGTATTAGTTATCAGGAGTGATGCTCATTTTAATAAATGTTTGTAACTGTTTTCCTTTCCATTGTTAAAGGACTTATGCCTGTTGCATTCCAGCCAGTGTACTGTGCTTCAAAGCATGGAGTAATTGGATTTACACGTTCAATAGCCGTGAGTATGGGCAGCTGAAGAATTCTCATAATTTTCCTCATGACAAACTCACCTTGCTATTTTCCCTCCTCTCATCTATAAAATAACTGCATTATCTGAATATCTTAGCTATTCAAAGTAACTATGCTTTATAAATAAAAATTAATCTTGCTGCTTCAGAATCTGGTTGCCAGGATTTCTGAATGTCTTTCAGCTCGTTAAAGTGACAGCAATGCTAAGAGAAGCATCTGAACTGGGGAAAACCTAAAGCCACAAAGGATGGCCTAGTTCTAGTTCTGAGAAACATATTTTGTGACAGTAGTCAGCTTATTTGAGTGTTACACAAATACTACCATACACCTGACTGCCATAAATATGTATTGCATTGGCAAATGTTGATCATACAATATGCTTCCTAGTCTCTGATAATTATTGTTATAAGGGATCAGCAACTGGATTGGTGGTCAATTGACCACCTAGCAGAGAGACAATGGGCCAAATCTATCTTCCTCCCCCCGCTCTTTTATCTCCATCCATGTACTAATAACTGGAAACTCTAGATCTCATTGATGTTGGCCCTGTGAGCAAGAAGTTGCAAGGAGTGGAGCTGTGCCTTTCTTTTTGTTTTGTTTTCATCTTCAAGTCAGCTGCAAAATGGTTTCCCCAACACCACCAACACTTAACATGTCTGCCATTTTCCTGTAGATGGCTTCTGAGGCAGCGAACTATGGTGTACGAATAAATACCATCTGTCCTGCTTTTGTCAACACACCAATTCTTCAGTCAATAGACAAGGAAGAAAATATGGGTCAATATGTTGCATACATTGACAAGATCAAAGATATGATGGAAGTCTACGGCGTGTTGGAGTAAGTAAAGTAGGCACAGTGGCATTTGTCAGATTACCTGCTGCCTTGCAGGACAACTTTGGGAGAAGAAAAGGCTAAGGAGTAAACCCTAAACAAATCCAGAGTGCAGTTCCTAAAACGGTTGGATGGCATCTTGTACGCTTCCTTCTGGCAACTTTACTTAAGGAGCCTCTACAACATGCCAGCTATTAAGAGTACAGTCTGGGCCGGGGGTGGGGCTTAGACCCTTTCCCCTCTCTCCCATCCCGTGTTCTCTTTCACTGAACTGTCATCGCCATTCTGTAAGCTCACATGCTCTTGTGAGGCAGATTGTATTGAAAGAATAGACTTAGTTAACAGCAGACAGGGGACCTGTTCTGACAGAGTATCTGATTCTTATCACTTAAATTCATTTTTAGACCAACACTAATTGCCAAAGGATTGATACAAATCCTTGAAGATGATTCACTAAATGGACAAGTTATGAAGATAACAACGAAGCGAGGAATTCATTTTCATGAATACAACACAGCACCCATTGAAACAGGGAATTCTAATTTGTGACTGTTTTCATTCCTGAAATGAAATTGTTTGAGTTGTAAAGCAATGCTAATGGTACATCTGAGTTCTAAATATTGCTGCCAATATTCCTTGTGTGAGGAATTAGATACAAAACAAACATGATTTTTTATATTAAATTTTTAATTTTAGAAGTTTAGTTCTTAACTTAATATGAGGCTGCATTCAGATGGCAGTTTATTGGATTCTCCTGATGTTTCCTTCCCTGATAATTTCCACACTTCACTAGATCTTTCACACAATGTAAAAGCCACTTCTAGAAATCTAGTGGAATGTAGTTTAGCACTCACCCCCATGTTAATTGGGGGGGGGGATCCATTTGCAGCCCTGGAAAACTGAAAAATCGCAGGAGTTTTGCTCACATAGTGAACTTTTGGGTGGTAATTTGACATACTGAGGGGTGAATCATGGGGGAAACAGGAGCACCCATGTGTGGAAAGGGTGGTGAAGTAGTTATCAGAGCTAGTTTGACACAAAGCAAAACACAAGTCATCTGTGGATTCAAGCCATGGTGTGAAATACAGAATTAAACCATATATTTGGGACAGTTTGTCTGTTTGCTATGCATTTGAAGATATCTTAAGCTATCATAACCAAATTTTGCATGATGGTTCCTGAGATCAAGTAACAGGTCCTCGTCTGTGTTTGGGTACAATTGGATGCCATTTTGAATCAATATGGTAGACTGAACCTTTCTGAACTGCACTGATTTTAACCACTGATTTCAAAGCTGCACTGATGGGGGGGGGGGTCAGATCGTAGAATTCCTGAGCAATGCCAGGGCCAAGGCTGCTACTACCTAATATTTTAAAATTTAAAAAGGACATTTTGTAAGTTACTCTCTCTTTAAAGAAAGCTTGTAAAGGGTTAATATCAATAACTACTTAAGGATCATATTACTGAATTTTGTGGTTCAGAAACCTTGTATGTGGCCTGTGTAGTTACTGCAAAGAAAATAAACTTTAAAATCAATTTGGTTATTCTGTAATGGGCATTTAATTTTTTTAACTCAAGTACATGTTTGTTTTCTTAATGTGAACAAGATATTTTTGTTATACAAAGGAGACCAACTGTCATTTATTAATACTTAATGAAATGACTTCAGTTCATTTTCCTTTTCAGTATGAAATAATAACCTTGTACTGCTTTTTTTCCTCTTAGAAAGCTGTATTTTTGACTACTACATTTCAAAAAGCTACATAGTAGATGCAAAATACTTAAAATGTTCAAATGTGCAAGCAATGTTAAAATTTTAAAACTTTCCTTACGTATTCCATCTAAAATACCAAACAGGAGGACTTCATTTGAATTTGAGACAACCTTTGCAGGTCCAAGCACAGTGAAGCCATGGGCAGCGGGTCCAAGGCAAGGTGATGTTACAATAAACGCAGGACAACCACTCGGGATTTAAACGGGCCACAACGTTATTGATTACTGATGTCAGGTTTTGGCACAGACATTGGATGTGTACCAGTCTGCTGCTTGATTATTTGGCAGAGTTAAACCAAGGTTAAGGGTTATCCTATGACGTACAGTGGTGCCTCGCAAGTCGAAATTAATTCATTCCGCAAGTCTCTTCGTCTAGTGGTTTTTTCGTCTTGCGAAGCAACCCTATTAGCGGATTAGCGCTATTAGCGGTTTAGCGGCTATTAGCGGCTATTAAAGGCTTAAGGGATTAGCGGATTAGCTGCTAAAAGGCTATTAGCGGTTTAGCGGCTTAGAAAAAGGGGTTGGGGAGTGAAAAAAAATCTCAAGACTCGCAAGACATTTTCGTCTTGCAAAGCAAGCCCATAGGGAAATTCGTCCTGCGAAGCACATCGAAAAACGGAAAACCCTTTCGTCTAGCGGGTTTTCCGTCTTGCGAGGCATTCGTCTTGCGGGGCACCACTGTATATCGAATCAGGAGCACCATTTTAAGAATGCCATGGCCCATCAGCCGCCATCTGGGCATCCAGACAGAAACACTTCCCCCTGGATCCCTTTAGCGAGATACCCTGATTCCTTGGACCAGGCCCGGGGGCTCCTAACCCCGCATTCACCTAGACTAAGGATCCAACCCAATGCCTTATCCGCCATCAAGTTGTGACAATTGCTATGTGGGAAGCAAAAACCTCAGATGAACCCGATTTATCTTCTTCCTGGCTCTGAATATGGTGACCAAAGACTTCCATAGCAAGGTCTTACACAGGGCCTGTCCACTTACCCCCAGGTAGTCCTACACATGAAGTTTGGGGTTGGTGGTGAATCCGCCATCAACTGAGGCTGAGACCTGTGTTCAGCCGGCTTTTACACCCAGGGCCCGCTTACCTCTGGTCCGCTCACTAAACCACTGCAAGTCCCAGCAGTCAGCGCAGCCAATGGAGGAGGAAGTAATGTCCTCCCCTGGTTGTGCTGAAGCCAGAAGATCACCCTGCCACTGCAACCATGCTGGATCTCAACTGTCGCTCCTCTGCAGCCAGCAGGTAAGTGGCCTTCTCACACAATGCTCTTTCAGTAACCACTTGTGACTGGCAGAAAGGCACCTTTGCAAGAAACTCATTGACACATTTTTTTTATATATATAAAAACCAAGATTGCATTGATATAAATTGAAAATTATTTACCTAAACAAGATTCTGTTTTATATAAACATGAGATATAGATCCAAAGAACTGTGAGAAATTGATTAAATCTGCAATTAAGCATGGATTCAGAGTGTTCCATCACCCTAACAACCACCTCAGACCAGAGTCGCCCTCTTTCTTTTGCTGTGCTATTTTCAGAGTAAGCTGCTATCTGTGGCTTTTGGACCACAAAATACCGGTAAATTTTGTTTTCTGAACAAAGCAGTGTACGTATATGATGACGTACAAAGTGACACAATTTTTTTACAGCCTCCACCCAGTACTGATCTTCTGGTGCAACCACATCCGAAATAACTTGCATATTAGTTGGCATCATCAGTACTGTTTTCTGACTTAAGCTGTGCTATTTTTCTCCTAGGAAAAGATATGGTGCCTCTTCATTCTCTGAGTCTGCAATATGATTTATGTCATCCTACGAAACACACAGTGCTTAATTATGGCTATTCATTCTCAGTATAATTATAACTTTAAACTATGGCTCCTTTTCTGAAATTTGATTATTGCTGGAGCTTACTGTGGATAGTTTCCTACAGCCTTGGAGAATAGCCTTGAATGCAAAGGAACTAGAGGAAACATTACCTAGTGCTGTTTGTGTATGGGCAAATATGTTAAAGTGTGAAGTATCTTTGCCTAATAATTCATCATTGCTTCTTTTCCTGCTAAGTACTTAGCGATGTGCATAGCCATGGGGCAGCGGTTGTCGTGTTTCAGTTAATAATCAATGTATGACCAGAAGCAAATCCCGAAACAACCTACGGTATTCTTTTGTGCTTTGTTGCATGTCAGGAGAGATTCACCACTACCACCAATTTATTAGGAAGGGCTGTCTGCAGTTGTTGTGGAACCAAGAAGAACTAGGTTCTCTTGCAGATTTCCCAAATCCCCAGAAATGCAGTATCTCATACCCACACAAAAAGTGATAGGCAAGCACCTAGCTTGTAAACTAAATATATCCTGAAAGTTAGCTTGAGATCAGATTTACTGAATTTGATTTATAAATGTACAAACATGCAACAACATACTTCTATCTATATATAGCTTTGACATGGCTTACATTAAGAATGGGCAGATGTGAGAATATTTATTTCCCAACTTTTGTGGACTTTATGGTCAGCATCTGCAAAACAAAAGGGCATGCTTACCAATAGAAGTATTGCAAGGGTTTTTTCTTTTTCTTTTTGTCTCCTTTTCTATCCCACTTCTTGGCTCAATATATTAAACAGAGGCAATAGGATCTCCATGACCCTCGCAGGAGGTTAAGAGGGAGGGCTGGGAGAAGCTTCCCTGGTCTTGGATTTCTGGGTTTCTCTGGGCTTGGAGAAAATGGAAAGATTCACCTTTTTCTGACAGTTCTTCAAGAAGGCTTGGAAAACCTGTTTTCAAAGGTTAACAAAAACGAATAGCACATTGGGGGAAGTTGAAAGCAGAAGTGGCTTAGTTTGTGTGTACAGTGGGCAGGGGGGAGGGGGCAGAGAAACAATAAAGCAATGTGTGTTGAAAGATACTCTACTGTCTATAGTCCGGTCATTGCCTCCTCTCTCTTTTTCTATACTCTCTAGCAATTCTCAAAAAATCATGCATGTAAAAGAGCTAAGCAAACAGCTCTGAAATGCAACTAACCATCTGATTCAGTAGCTTTGTTTATGGAACAGCTGCCAAGTCTCTTGAATCATAAAGTCAGACTAGGACATGCCTGGTTATATCTTTTGGCAGGGTTTTAAACTTTTCTAAATACGTTAGTGGATATGCAAATCTACCTACTTGTTACTGTTGTTGTTTTAAAGAAAAAGCCTTTTGGTTAGTTTTAAAGGTGTGAGAGCATTTAGTTCTGGGCTTGCTGGCATAATATTGATTTGTTCAGCTTCAAATCCATCCAGAGTGCATGTGGAGTATTTCCACAGAGCTTGAATCGCTGATGGAAAGTTGGGAATCTATCAGAGCCGGGCCAGTTTCCAGAATGACTCTTGAAAGTACAAATATGACTACAGAATGATTCTATCTTGCAGGAGAAAAACCTGTTCAGGTCTTTCTGAGATTGGCCTGTCCTATCACATTACTGGATTGGTAGAAATCACCTGACCTCTCAATAAAGAAAATCAAACCATTTTCCATTGAGCCTGATTGCGTGGCGAGTTCCCCCCCCCCCCCAAGGATAAATAAAGACATGAGACACCATAATTTAAGGTTAAATGGGCGAGTTAGGCCACAACTTTATTGAATTTAGGAATGAGAGGCATTGGCTTAGGCATTGGTCCTATTGACTATCCGGCTCCAGCCCATTTGCTGGAGGCATGGGAAGGGTTAACACCATGGGGGGGGGGAGTCTCCTGCTGAGGCACGTCAACTAGTCAACACGTCAACGAGCTCCTTTGGCCCACACCTCCATAGGCTTCGGATAGGGCCACGCCCCCCGGAGTCCTTTATATTTCCCCAAGGCTTCCCAGCCCTTTCAGAAATATCCCATTAGTGGCCACTTGCTGAGCAGTTATACAGTCTTTCACAAGTACTACCAAAATTACCAAAATAACAGCCCTTGAGCCTTGCAGTAGAGATTTCTTGAACCATCACCTCGCATGCATGCTACTTTGGGTTATAGCCAGTGGAGTTACTTATATTCAGAACAGACCCACTGAAATCAATAATGACATTATGATGCTTGTTTGCTGTCTTATTTTTTTCAATCTGTTTCCTAATACTTTGCCTTCCGTTGCAAGTTGGAGCTTGCTTCACATTCAGCTTACCTGCCTGTCCTCATTTCCTCTGTATTCAAAAGAAAAGAAAGGAAAGGAAAGAAATTTGCATTGTATGAGCTTCCTTCTGTCTGCAGTTATCCTGTGTGGAATCAAAGAGGCAGACTGAGGGATAGCTGTTTGCTTGGAAATCACCTCTTCTTGCTTGACAGATAACATTTTAGTTCCACCTTTAATAACACAAACATAGAAAAAGAATACTGTGGCCCTTTAATGGCTAACAAATTTATTGTGGTCTAAGTTCATGGACTAAGGCTGCAATCCTAGCACACATACAAGAGACTAACCCTCACTGAATGAGTTATACTTCTGAGAAAACTTGCATTGAATTCCATGGCATAATCACTTTATCACATTGCATTTAAGTACAGTAATCCCCTCAGTTAGCATATGGATGTGTAGAGAAAGGCCTTTATTTATCTAATTTGTCTAAGAGTTTATAACCCGCTCAGTATTCAGAGAATATCTGAGGAGTGTGAAGAAACAGAGTGTAAAATTTAATACAGATCATTAAAACAGTTATAAAACATAGAAAACCAACAATACCCTCCCCTCTCTCCCTTCCTCTCTCTCTCCTCTCTCTTCCCCCCACACCACCACACATGATGTCTATGACAATAGTGTCTCATACCAAGTATTAACAAACTATGGAAAATACTTCATGAAGCGAAAATGGAGACGTTAGATGCACTTTCCCCTGTTTATTTGTTTGTTTTGTAACATAAGAAAATCTTTAAGAAAAGCTAATAAAAAAGAGAAAGAAAACAAAAAAAACAATTAAAACTTGCAACAATAAAATAGATTAGCTTTGGGAGAGTTTTCAATGTGATCTGAGGTTGTGGGATAAGGCTGTGCTAGAATGAGGGCTCTTTTGAGTGGTCAGGATTATTCCAGAGGAATTAATGACTAACTTAGGTTCATTAATTTCAGTGAGTCTGAGCAGGGCAAGCACTGGATACAACCCGAATAACTATTTGATATGGAAAAAACTTTCATGGCCCAGATGCATGGAGTGTGATGTCTGTTTAAACAGACATTGAAAACTTAACAGTGTTAGGGTTGCTTCACTTCTGAGTGGAGAGAATTCCACAGAAGTAAGGGCACAATGCTAAATCACAACCTACATCACCACAGGGACCTGTGTCACCATCGGCAGATCTTCATCCACAGATCTAAGTGACAGGGTAGGATATAAGGACTTGTCATCTCAGGCACTCTGATCTATACAAAGCTTATACATATGCAAGAGAAGTAAAATGAGCAATCACAGCTGTAGTCACTGGCAATAACAGAAGGAAGATTGTGTTATCAGATGCATCTTGATGCATCTGAGAGTGCAAGTAGAGATGGTATGAGAAATCATTTTTAATCTGCATGAAGGGAGAGTTCATACTCTCACCGCCACCAATCAGACTTGGGGAAAAGAGCACAATTATTATTAACTTTTTTTCTTTTTTGAAAGTGATAATCAGGGATCTCCTGGATCACATCCAAATTGCACATTTAAAATGTGGCAACAATGGCTCGTTGCATTTGCTAAAACCGACTAGCATGGCTGCCTCTCAGGGATTAGGCAGATCTGTTTTGCAATTCGGCTAAAATATGCTCTTCACTTTTAGCAGGTGGTGGACTCAAGGAGTTGCAACTGGATAGATTAAAGAAAAGAAATGATGACTTAAATCTGAGGGGTATTTGTTGCTGTTGTAAGTCTGTGAAGTCGGAGTGGAAAAATTTGCTGATTACAGCCAAAGGAGCTAGAATCCAAAGCTCGTTTGTCATAAACTTAGTTTATGCAACAGTGTTCTATAATAAACTCAGAAATGTAGGAGCCTAATGTTGAGCTGCTATGGCTCTGTTATGTTTCAGTCTCTAAAAAGTTCCAGGCAGAGCCACCGATGAATCTGAAGGCCTGCCATTCACACCAACCAGAGTGGAAGGTGTGAGCATTTGAGCACAGAGTCTTTCTATTTTTACTGCATCAGCTCCAGACCAATGGTCCAGCACAGATAGTCTAATGTGTTTCTGCACTCACTTACCTGTGAGTAAGCCCCTGAATTTATATAATGTTAATATAATAAGCATTCTGACAACATTAACCATTAGTGCCAACGGCCTAGAGGCTTCTCAGACATCCCACTACTTTTGCATTTCTTGAACTGGACCAGAGGAAAGGAACTTTATAGGCTCAAAAACTGGGAAATTTGTCTCTTAGTGGGCAATTATGTAGAATGCTATATGAATTATTTTCATAATATCTGTTTGGGTACCTTATATTTTTATACATTATTATGGTATATATTCATACGCCACCTTTTTCCCTGCAAGGACTTCTCTTTTTTTACATATAAAAATAAGAACCTCTAAAAACATAGGGGGTAAGTAATCATTAAGAAACAATCAAACATTGATAAGAGAGAGAGAGAATATATAGAGGGGAGAATTTAGGTGGAGAGAATATATATAATATATTCTATTAAAACCATGCAAATAATTACAATAAAACAGCATGGCACCAGCCCTTTCATTAAAAGCAGTCAGTTCCCAAAAGCCTGTTGGAACAAGAAACTATTCACCTGCTGGCAGAAGGTCAACAAAGAGGGAGCCAGTCTAGCTTCTATAGGGAGGGAGTTCTAGGAAAATAATCCTTTTCCTCGTTTTCTTTTATTTATATTTGATGCTATGTGCATTGGAGTAATGTGTGAGATTACTAGAATGAATAAAGTTAGCACTATTATTTTACTATGATTACTAATCATGGCACCAGGCCATGGGTTGCAATTTATGGAAGAAACCCTCAAATCCTATTCTCCATAGCTTCCCACCAGCCAGTTGTCAGGTTTATTTCTCAAGCTTCCTAATTACCCATCTTCATGCTTTCTCTTATGGGATAACTATGCTGCTTGTAACCCAGTTTGTACAAGTAAGAAAGTCATATGAGTCTATGATCAGCATGACTTTGACGAAGGAAAACATATTTAGAGAGAAGTGAAATATCAAAAGTGATGACTAGTCAGAGGGAAATGTGTTTGTAACGCCAACTCCACTTTTCCTAGGGATCAAATTTAATAAGAGATGAGGGCATCAAGTTCAGGTGAATAATTCCTATTAGTTGCAAAGGAATTCTTATATTTGTTGGTAAGGGCAGAACGCAATAATTTACATAGGATTTTTTAAATACACACGCACACGCACCCCACAAAAATAACAGTGTTTTGTAGCAACTTAGACCAATGAATTTATTGTAACATAAGCTTTTGCGGACTAAAGTACAGTGGTGCCCCGCAAGACGAATGCCTCGCAAGATGGAAAACCCGCTAGATGAAAGGGTTTTCCGTTTTTCAATGCGCTTCGCAGGACGAATTTCTCTATGGGCTTGCTTTGCAAGACGAAAATGTCTTGCGATTCCTGGGAGTTTTTTTCACTCCCCACCCCCTTTTTCTAAGCCGCTAAACCGCTAATAGCCTTTTAGCAGCTAATCCGCTAATCCCTTAAACCTTTAATAGCCGCTAATAGCCGCTAAACCGCTAATAGCGCTAATCCGCTAATCCGCTAACAGGGTTGCTTCGCAAGACGAAAAAACCGCTAGACGAAGAGACTCGCGGAATGGATTCTTTTCGTCTTGCGAGGCACCACTGTACATGAAATTACTCCAGTCCAGGAAAGATTATGCTACAATAAATCTTAGTTTTCAAGATGTTACAAGATTATCATTTTCGCTAAAACAGACTAACATAGCTACATTCCTCTAGAAGTTAATTTCAATTTGAAGGTTTATACTAAACCTAAATAATAAAAACTAGGTGGTGCTCTGATGATTTGTTATACCAGAAGACTTATGTGAAAACCTATCAAAGGTGTCATCTCTAGTTGTTTCTCTCTGTATGTGCAGTTTTTTTCAGAGGGGAAGGTGCTCTCTTGGCCTAATTAAACATACCACACTTTATATTAAAAAATAAGACTTATTTTGCTTGCTATCAGTGTTGCCATTAGGATATTTCGGACTCTAGACTTAATGGTCCAGTGAGAGGAAGGGTGTATCACTTCCTTTATTCCAAAATATGCTCAGCCAGCCCCATTGCATTGGGGAACCTCCTGCTTCTTTTGCTGAGAGTGGTTAAAGTCCCAGAGTTATATAATGGTATGGGCACTCTCATCACTTGTCCCATATAACTTTTGAACTTGGAGGTCCTCAAGATTCTATATCCTTGTAGTCAAATAGGTTTGAAATTGGTTTAAATGTATATTAATGATTCACATCATGCCAATTCCATCACCATGCTTCAGTCCCATCGCTTCTCAAGCGCTTTTCTAAAGCAACAACTTTCAAAGCGTCTAACAGCAGGAAACACTTTGTACACCAAGTTCTTTGCTGAGACCCAACACATCTTTCTTGGGTATGTGTCTGCATTGCAAAGGCATGCTCTCAGGGGATTACTTAATTCTTCCAGGCCAGGCCAGATGAGCTGAGTGCACCGTAGACCACACCCAATGCTCACCTGATAGGAAGCTGATAGTGGAGTAGCAAGCTGTTATTTAAGAAGCACAATTCCTGATCTTATCATGATGAACCTCTGGGCAAGACAGCTGGGAACCCAATGTTCTAAAGGAACATCTGCACATGTGCTCCTGCTTTGGCCCAACAGGAGTGTTCCTTTTAAAGGTTAAGCAAGCAAGATGGGACTCAAAAGAAATAGCCCTTGACCTTAATGTGTCTCCCAGGGGAGGGCATTCTGTGTCGCAACTCCTGATTTGCAGCATTCCCTCCCCACATCTGGCATGTCCACTGTGTAGGTTCTGCTGCATGCTGAAGACCTACTTTTAACACCATATATATGACTGTAGTTAATTGGTTATAAGCCAGACTCTAACTAAAATCCTATGTGTACTTTCCTGGGAGAAAGCCCCATTCAACCCAGTTGGCTTAACTTTTGAGCAAGGATTGTGCTAGAACAGAAGATACAGCAACCACACTGTCAACCAGATGGCTTTTGTTAGCAGCTCACAATGCTTGATTTTAATCTGTTAATTCTGTGTGCATCCTGGGTCCTGAATCATTTGTTTATCACACTGATCTCTTCCCTTTCTTCCAAGGTGTGTTGCATATATTGTGTGTGGTCCCTGCCCTGCTTCCCATGTTGTATTTCCAACAACCCTGGGTAGGTTAGGCTGACAGATAGTGACTGGCCCAAAGTCATCCCATGAGCTTCAAGGTTGTCTGGAAATTTGAAACCGAGGTTCCCCTGCTCATATCAAACCATTTAATTGAGGGTAGTTGTGAAGGCTCTGGCCCATCTTCAAAGGAAGTGATGGGCTGCCAGATTCCCAACAATAGTGCCAGTGTTATGGAACAGGCTCTGCTGTCAAACCTGCCATTGCAAGCATTTGGATAGGAGTGAAAAGCCTTTTGCAAAGCCTTTTTGCTTCATCCTGATTTCCAGGATGTGACTTCATGCACTCTTTTATCTACTTAATTGTCATTTGAAGCTCCGGTGATTTCAATATATGGGGTTTGCTTTAGATATCAGTACGGATTTTATGATATGTATTGCTTTGTATGCTATTTTGATCATTTGTGGGAGGCAGGGAATAACAAAGAACCACTACACACAGACATTCCTTTAACCAGGGGGCTACTTTATTTATTTATTAATTAAAACATTTTTACTCCCTTTTCCAAGCTGATCAAGTATTCAACGCAGCCGACAACCATTGCGAAAAAGGTATTCTAATCGCTGAACAGCCATTAAAGAGTGATAGCACTGAACAAACTCAGTCAAAACCAACCAGTTAAACAACAGATGCAGTCAAGAGAAGATAAATAGACGTAGAGGTTACTCAAATCACTTCATATCCACCCACACCAAATGCATTTCTAAACAATAGTGCCTTTATCTGGTGCGTATGCCTGCTGTTTTAATTCCATGGAAAAGAGAAGTGTTCTTAAGATAAGACGTCTATGGGTTGGTCAGAATTCCCTGCACCACCTATAGGGAAACATTTGTCCCCTGTGAAGGTGATTTTCATGAAGAATGTATAAAATTCAGGCACTTTTGGATGATAGTATTCACTCAAGAAGTAGCCAAGGGTATCTATCTGTCTGTCTGTCTGTCTATCTATCATCTATCTATCTATCTATCTATCTATCTATCTATCGATCTATCATCTATCTATCTATCTATCATCTATCATCTATCTATCTATCTATCTATCTATCTATCTATCTATCTATCATCTATCTATCATCTATCATCTATCTATCTATTTTATTGCATTTCTGTCCCACCTTTTCCTCCAAAGAGCTCAAGGCAGCATACATGGTTCTCCCTCTTCGTTAATCTCCACAACAACCCTGTGAGGTAGGTTATGTTGTGAGGTTGTGACTGGCTCAAGTTTACCCAGTGAGCATCATGGCTGAATGGGGATTTGAACCCTAGCCGGACACCCTGACCACTACACAACACTTTCTTTGACTTAAAATAAAGTCAAGTGGACATTCAGCTTTATTTTAAGGTAAAAGAACATAACAACATTATTATTTCATTTTGTTGGTCACTTTTTACAAGAAGAGTCTCAAAGCGACTTAACAATATAAAATACGACAGATAAAAACAATTTTTTAAAAAAAATATTACAATGCATAATACAAAATATCTAAAATGCTTGTCCACCACACTAAAAATAAATAAATGAGCACCACCACAGAGGCCAGTTCAGCTACCAAAGGTTAGAATGAATTTTGAAAAAGGCTTAGCTCAGCACCTTGTCAGCTCGATTGCAGGTCCTTTGAAAATGTGCTCCTTGGGGGCAGCCATTGCTTCTCTCAGGAATGCCTTGCTATGTAGTAGCATCCCCATGGCATATTCTGGCCTGCATAACAGCTGGGGCTGCCAAGGAATGGGCAAAATTAGAAAACCCTTGGCCACCTTGCCAAATTATAAGAGCCCCCGGCCTGGCCTGAATGTGCTTCAACTTCTTACCCCGTTCCCAAAGCCTTTGGGAATAGTTCCCCTGCTAAACATGCCAGGGGAACCATTTCATTGAAAGCTACTGGCCATAATGGCTATGCTCTGCCTCCACAGTCAATTGCTGTAAACCACAGGAGAGGAGAGTGCTGTTGTGCCCGAATCATACTTGCAGGTTTCACAGGCATCTGGTTGGCTGGCCACTGTGAGAAAAGGATGCTAGATAGATGGTCCAGCAGGCTATTCTTATCCTCTTACGCTCATGCTGAGAAAAGCTGGGCTGAATATTTGGTT
Organism: Podarcis tiliguerta; assembly: GCF_965153285.1. Taxonomy (NCBI): domain Eukaryota; kingdom Metazoa; phylum Chordata; class Lepidosauria; order Squamata; family Lacertidae; genus Podarcis; species Podarcis tiliguerta. The sequence continues at coordinate 45,847,822 of NC_139542.1, read as the reverse complement.
CAGCACTAAATATTTTATCTTAAAAGAACCCTTTTATTTCAAACCTGAAGAATTCTCCATGTTTCAATCAGGATCCAGAGGGTACTGGGCCCATTTCAGGCCTTCTTATACTCAGCTCTCTTTGGTTTATTTTATTTTATTTATTTCTATACCACCTTTCAGCTGAGGATCACAAGGCAGTTTAAAATAACACGGAGTGGTTTCTTTGTCATCACAGAACAAGATGATAAGTGCCTGACACACAGAGGAATGTGTACCTCTGAGGTAAACGCATAATGAAATTGCTTATCTTTCTCCATCTTGGTTCCTTTTGTTTGCCAGCTCACGCCTTGGAGGCGCTGGGAAAAAAATATGAATTCTAATGATGTTTTTGAACAATGTTGTCATGGCGGGAAAAAGGTGTTGCCATGGCGGGAAAAAGGTGGTGATTAGATAGTAACACAGCACTTGTTATACATTAAGGTCAAAATTCACTGAGTCAGGAAAAAACTTATTAAAAGTCAATCATGTTCAGCACTGTGGAGGAGTACCGGTAATTGAGAGGAGACATCAGAAACTTCTCACACAATTGTGTGTGTGTGTGTCAAACCAGTGGCCTAGCTCCTAAAATATCTTTATTATTGTATGGCAGGGATGAGAAGCCTGTGGCCCTCCAAGTTGCTGCTAGACAACAACTGATTATACCTGACCAATAGCCAGGCTGGGAGGGAGTGATTGAACCTGGAGTCCAACAAATCTGGGTTGCTGCCGGTTTCCCTCCCCTTGGTTTTGGTAAAGATAAAAGGACCCCTGAGCATTAGGTCCAGTTGTGACCGACTCTGGGGTTGCGGCATTCATCTCACTTTATTGGCCGAGGGAGCCGGCGTACAGCTTCCGGCTCATGTGGCCAGCATGACTAAGCCGCTTCTGGCAAACCAGAGCAGCGCACGGAAACGCCGTTTACCTTCCCGCTGGAGCGGTACCTATTTATCTACTTGCACTTCATGCTTTTGAACTGCTAGGTTGGCAGGAGCAGGGACCGAGCAACAGGAGCTCACCCAGCGGGGATTCGAACCATCAACCTTCTGCTCAGCAAGCCCTAGGCTCTGTGGTTTAACCCACAGCGCCACCCACTGACTAAAGCCCCATGAAAACTGGCTGTGAAATTATGTTGTTCAAATGGATTGCATTTCAAGCACTATGAGGCTCTGGAATTCATAGCCAGTAGTCATATAAATAGTCATTAGTTATAGTTATTTTATTATATTTATTAATTATAATTATTTCCACCTGCTCTTCAAATAGTTCCCAGGGTAGCTTGCAATACAAAAAGTAGGTAAGCAATCTATTTGCACATAACATTTTGCAAGTTAAGACATATAGGAATGTTTCTGTACAGGTTTTGCTCTTGAATTTAGTGAGCACTTATGATTTCAGAGCTCCAGATGCAGTATTGCCCATATAATTGTTCTAATATAGGATTGGGAGAGTTTAAGCAGTAATTCTAACATAAAAGCCAATTGCTTACCCATTTAAAATGGCAAACACCAACATTCTGGCTGTTAATTTAAAATAGGAAACATCTGCATTAATTCAACTTTTAGCAAATGTTCCTTATTTGGATTTTAAAATATTCACCCAAAGAGCTCTTAAAAATATGATGCCCTGCCAAGAAATATATAGTATGATTTTCTATATCAACAGACCAAGACTCTCTAAGATGAAAAATGTACTGCCTGGTGTTCCTGCAGATTGAACTTTAGGACTCTTCAAATATATATTTTTTAATCGGGCTGATCTTAAATACCATGATGTTTCACTGGAGAAAGAGCAACATCATATTAATCCATTGCCAAACCTTACAGAGCTTTAGAAATCAACATAGACACAGCTTGAACTACACATGCAGACAAATGTGAAGCCAGCTTAGACTGCAGGCCTAAACCGAAAGTGTTCTGTTTTGTCAATAGATGAGTCAGACTATGAGCCAAGTGTTGTGCTACGACCTGGATGACCAGAGTTCAAATCTCCACTTTGCCTACCTCATCGGGTTGTTCTGATGATAAAATAGAATGAGGCAGAGCCTTGTACGTTGTTTTGAGCTCCTTAGAGAAAAGGTGGGATAGAAATATGGCAAATAAATAAAATATTCTGTAGGAAATAAATGTGTAAAAGCTACAGTCTAGGTGGGTCCTTACCTTCTAGCGTTGCAGAATCTAATGCCAGATGGAATATTGCGGGGAACATCAGAAGAATCATTGAAGAAAATGGTGGAGGAGACATATTAAAGAGAGCTCTTCTAAAAGAGTGTTGATGTCATAGCCAGGGAACAATCTGTTAATGCCACCTTTCCCTCTTTAACCTGGAATTCTATATCATGCCTAACTATACTCCAAATAGCCCTAAAGATACCCATTAGGATTGTGTTTATTAGCCGCTCTTCACTGTTTGAGCGAGTGATTCATCTCTTGGCTGCAGTGAGATTCTTGAGTCAATCTAAGCCACTCCCAAACTGACTCATGCTTTACTACTATTATTTGGAAGCACGTTTATAATATATCTTCTCCCGCATTACTAATGCTATAGAATATTGTCCAATAATCCATTTCAGAATCTCTCTCTCTCTCTCTCTCTCTCTCTCTCTCTCTCTCTTTCTTTCTCTCTCTCTCTCTCTCTCTCTCTCTCTCTCTCTCTCTCTCTCCAAACAACCCATTGAAGCTCTAGCTCAGGATTCATCCAAAGCCTTGTGAAAAGCATCTGAGCAGCCCACTGTCTCATTTAGGTAAAGCTCATTATTTTTTGGACCTGTCATGGGAAGAAGAAATGGACAATGTGGTGACACTTTGACTAAAAAGAAATGTGGTCAAACAGAAAGTGGAGAAGATGGATGCTAACATGGACTCAATGTCTTAAATAATCGTTTTTTAATGTAACCGGCAGATGGAGAATCAGAAGGGTTTTTTTCTTTATCTGTGGTGTTTCTTATTTCTTTGTTCTTTCCCCTCTCTCTCTCTCTCTTTTTTTTTTTTTTTTTTGCTTTCTTTTCTTGTTCTCTTTCTCTCTTTTCTCTCTTTCTTGTCCCCCCCCCATTCTGTTTGTTCTAGATTCTATTTTATTGCATTGCAAAATCTTTAATAAAGTTCATTTTTTAAAAAAAGACTAGAGTGTCAATGTAGTTTGACATTAGGATCTATTTATTTTTATCAAGCATCTGAAACAGAAGAAATTTGCCCCCTCCCAGATGATGTTGGACTACAACTCCCATCAGTCCCAACAAGCATGGCCAATGGCCAACCATTTGGATTTGGTGTCTAACAATGAAAGGGGAGCACCACGTTGGCTGTCTCTGGTCTAACAGATTTTAGAACAACAAGGAGTACCACTTCACATGCTTTTAAATGCTGGTAAATTTAATGACCTGCCATTGTGGTTCTTCTACAAAGAGGACAGGCACTCAGGTCAGTGCCAATTAGCTAAGAAAGGGAAATGTTTCTGTGGGGGATGGCAACAGACTTACACAAATCTCTCAGAGAATAGTCCACTGTGGGCTCCCAAGTAGCAAATATTCTGCAAAGAAAATAGACTGGCATTTATCCAGTCAAGGAAATGAAAAGAAACGGAGAGTCTGTCTGATAGGATCTCAAGCTTCAGCTATATTTTTGGTAGGAATATCACACAATGAAAACTTGACCTTTCTGAAAAATTCAAGTGCTGCCCAGGACGCTGAAACAAAATATTCTGTGTTGGGACAAAACATTGAGATGTACATTAGCACTGTTGGTGGAGAATGTAAGGTTATATACACCCTAGCAGCTGAAAACAAAGCAAGGTAATCCCACCACAACCTGCGCTTCAAGTCACACTTTGCATTACTGTACACATCAGAGAGGTCTTCACTTAATGCACATTACCTGATTAATTTCCCTGTGCCTAAAACCCTTGCCCTCAACTTCTGTTCAAGGAAGCTGCCATCTGCACATGCGTGATGGCAGTCTGAAATACCTCAGCTTAACCAAGGTTTACTGCTTTGAATGGGATAAAAGCTAGTTTTAGGGGGCATGCATCAAACAGGAGTATTTCTGTTACAAATCGATTGCGTACTGGGCTTCAAACACCAGAAATGGGAGTGCACTGGAGCTGGAGTAAATAGTAAAATGTGCACAGCCTCAGAGTTTGAAGGAAGACAAAAAGAGAAGACAAAAGGTAGAAAGCTTCTGCATCTGAAGGTGGTAAAAATGCATAGCTCTTGAAGAAAAACACTTCCCCATTATAATATTTTGGAACCACTGAGCTAGACCAAGGATGGGAACCCTGTAGATGTGGTTGATCTGGGATTGGTGGGAACTGCAATCCAGAAAAACTTGGAGGGCTACAGGTTCCATAGTCTCTGGTTTAGAAGTTGGATCGTGAATGCAAGATGTTGGAAATTCATCCTTCATTGTCTTCCACACATCTGCCTAAATCTTAGCTACCATTTTTGCATTATTGAGTGAATGTGGCTCTTAAAATGCCCCTATTTTAAAATTCTATCATTTTAAATGGAATCTGGGCTTTTCATTCCCTTGCTACCTCTTCCACCTCCTCTCCCCCAGAAAACCAGAAGAGATCTTCATGGGAAAACGTCCTGTGTAAGGCCATACCACAACCTCAAGTCTATGTCAAGACCCGTTGCTCCAGAAGTTTCAACTTCTTGAAATAAAATAATATGCAACAGGGTGTTTTGCTGTGTATACAGCATAGATTTAAAACACACCCACCCACACTAAATCTACAACTCCTAGGACCCATAACAAACTACCGGTCCCAGGTTTCCCTTAGAAGAAAATGTGCTTAAATGTTAGTCTGTCTTAATGCAGGAGGGTTCGGGTGCTCTTTCCTTCTGATCAGCAATGTGACCCTGTTCTCAGTGTTATTAGGCTTGCTAGTAGTTTCTGTCATAAACCAATTAGCAGTTTCCCTCTCAGTCACATTTACCTTTTCTGCAACGCAGGTGATACCTCCAACTGTCACTGGATCACCTTGTGCAGGTCACCAGCTCCACAGAACAGGGATTGCATTGTTTTTTGTAGAGATATAACCTGACTGTGCATTTCTGAGGTAAGATTCAGGCTTCCAGCTGTTACTTTTCAGCATATAAAGATTAATTTATATCATTCTTCAAGTGCCGCCACCAACTGCCTGCAAATACATTAATCATAACCAATTTTTTAAAAAAATTATGGGAGGAAGTTTATAAGCCATTCTTAAAAGTTAATACACCATTCTTAAAAGTTAATACACCATTCTGTGCTGTAGGCTTGGACACTGACAACAAAAAACCCCAACCCTCATTCAGCCAAACTTGTAGACAATGCTGCTTTTATTCTACGAACAACAGTAAAATAACTGCTTCCATGGACGGTGACAGAAGTCCAGATTCATAGCCAAGACAGGCATTTATGTGGAGTAAAGTGATCCAACTGGTTACTGAAACTGCACTGCATACACAAAGTCAATTTGTAGATTCTGTCCATTCATAAAAGGTAAAGGTAAAGGGACCCCTGACCAATAGGTCCAGTCATTGCCGACTCTGGGGTTGAGCTGCTCATCTCGCTTTATTGGCTGAGGGAGCCGGCGTACAGCTTCCGGGTCATGTGGCCAGCATGACTAAGCCGCTTCTGGCGAACAAGAGCAGCGCACGGAAACGCCGTTTACCTTCCCGCCAGAGCAGTACCTATTTATCTACTTGCACTTTGACATGCTTTCGAACTGCTAGGTTGGCAGGAGCAAGGACCGAGCAATGGGAGCTCACCCCATCGCAGGGATTTGAACCGCTGGCCTTCTGATCAGCAAGTCCTTGGCTCAGTGGTTTAACCCACAGCACCACCCGCGTCCCTGTTCATTCATATATATAACTAATTAATGTACTGCCTGCATGGATTAATAACTGATAGCAAAACATCAATGGGAACCAGGTACTTTCTACTGAGTGGGAAGGGAAACCACAAGAACCGTGACTAGGAAACATGAAGAATGCCTCTTTTTGTTTTCCTTTTGCCTTATTAACTTTGCAGATGGATTGCTAACCCTTGGGGCAATTGTTAGGAAGTCAGAGCTGGCACAGCAGGCTTCAGTTTTCTAAATGTGATGCAGGTACATATCCAGTGCATGCATGCTGGGATCTCAGCACTCAGTACCACTCACAGGCACTTGTACAGCACAGACATCTCAAGGCCTGTTGGAGCATTCTAAGGGCGGCTCTCTATGAAACCATGTGGCTGTTACATTTAATAGTAACAGAGCCCTGCTGACAAGTGTAACAGAGCCAGGCAATGTTACCTCGTTGCCATTCCAACATTATAAACACAAGGCAAGATCTTTGGCACCATGACAAAGCAAGTAATTAGATATACTGTAGGGCCACTGAAGATCAGATTGAATTGTGAAGGACGTGGCCTTGCAGTTAGGCAAGATCCAGTGTGCGTATTAACCGCAGTTTTCTGGCTACAATCATATATGCCCATGCATACATATAGTCCGAGGCTGTATCAAGTTTGCACTCATTGCTGATGAATCTAGCCACAGATGAAACGGAAGAAGTGGCTTGCTCCTTCAGCCATTGATGGGTTACCACCTTCACATGATCTATAGAAACCACTAGAATTGTATTTAATAACCGGATATTTCCTGTTCTCCTATATTATATATTAAATATATTAAATTTGATACCATTGACCAGGGTAATCATCCTGAGAATGGGAATTGGGGGCATTATATTATAAATTGCAGCTAGGATCCACAAAGTGACTAGGCCTGCAATCTCTTCTCTTCTCTTCTCTTCTCTTCTCTTCTCTTCTCTTCTCTTCTCTTCTCTTTTTTTGGTGAAGAGAGCCCTCTCCAAAGATGATTGAACTACATTTACCAAAGCACTGCTCAGCTCCTACCAGCAGATCAGAGGTTATCATACAAGATTATTCTTGTCTTCCTCCATCCATTGGGCAGCTTTCAGTAGAAATGATTTGCCTACTATTGAGAGCAATGAGAAGAAAATCAGAGGGAGAGATTCAGACCAGCTCCTGAAGTGGTCTAAATTTCTGCCCCATTGGGGTGTGCCAGGCATTTGAGATTTATTTGCATCCAAGTCATTACCCCATCTCTCCTGGCATTTCCCTGAACAGCCTCCCACCCCACCCCACTTTAGGCCCTAAGACACTGAAGCTCCAATGTCAGTTTTGACAGGATATCAGAGATTTCCATGGCAACGAAAAGGTGGTGCCCAGTACTGAACTTCCCTCAGCAACACCGGAGGGCGCTCTCTCTCCCTCTCTCTATGGCCCTTGGGGTGCTCTTCCAGGCCTCAAAGGATTGCATCACAGAAAGCCTTGTTCCAGCCCAGCAAAATGTTGTCATTTCCTGGATTCCGTTTATCTTTAAGGTATTTTAGAAGATTTCCAGGCCACTTTTCAGTAAAACTTCCATGGCCACTACAGTTTCCAACACAGTTTGCCATGTTGCATCAGCCACTGTTTGAATAGGGGCAAGAGATAAGTTGGTCCCCTTTCAGGACTCTGTGGGTCCTGATCTGTATTTCCTCGCTGATTTTGCTATCTGTTAAGCCCGCTAGCCAACAATGCATTTGAATTAATACATCAGAAGAAATCACATGCTGGCAACTGCCTCTGACACAGAGCTGACCTTTGTTCTTTCCTGCTTTATGTTTATCTTTCAAGTAAAGAATAGTGAAGGCAGAATTTTTTCCCCCCAATCAGTCAGGAAAGTGAAGTAACTAGTTGTATTTCACAAACAGGAAAGCTACTTATCTTAATTGAATCTCTAGAGTACTCTGGGTGTAAATGTCAGCTGGACGCACAGATTAAATGGATTTCAGAGGGATAGCAATGTTAGTTGCAGCAATTTTTTTAAAAAAGGCTTGTGCCACTTTAAAGATAAACGCTGCAATCCTATGCATTTTTCGTTGGGAGTATATTCCATTGAACTCAGTGGGAATCACTTCTGACTATGCATGCATAGGATCGAGCAGAAGCTTAAATAGACAGGATTGTGATAGATTGTGGCAGAAGCTTAAATAGACAATCTTATTTTCTATTAAAGTTGAAATATTTGTCAGCATAGATATCTAAAGGGGTATTTAAATTACATAAATAAAAAGAATCTGGACATGTCATTTTAAGAAAAGGGAAACCTCAGCAGATTTGAACATAACTTTGCAGCTAATTCACAGCATTTTATTTATGCTTCACAATTTCTTACATCAGCTGCATGTAGAGCACGTCAGCATTTCCCCTTGTTATTTCTGAAGAATTGTGCATAGTTTTTATGCAAGTCAGAAACCGAATGGAGGGCAAAAGTGAGATGGAGGGAACAAAATGTACTTTTACATGAACCACAGCAAAGTGCCTTACCTCTTAACCTCCTCCTCATTTCCAGGCTGCTTAAATTTAGCTTTGGGAGGATGAAGCGGGGGGGGGGGGAGGAATTAACAATTCACACTCTGAAAAATGATAAGATGTGACATCTAGAGCCATGTAGTTAATGGAAGAGTAACTTTTATTGGTGATTTAATCACAAACCCCTCTCTGTCAGCACTAACTCTCTATGGGAAAGAATATGGGCAGGTAAATGCCTTGCTCAGCCCCTGACCTAATCTTGCTATTAAAAGCAGAGCAATAAATTTAGAATATCTCTAAAGCACACATGCACAGACATTTGGATATGTGCTGTACCACTGTACAGTGGTACCTCAGGTTACATACGCCTCAGGTTACAGACTCCACTAACCCAGAAATAGTGCTTCAGGTTAAGAAATTTGCTTCAGGATGAAAACAGAAATCGTGCTCCGGTGGCGCAGCGGCAGCGGGAGGCCCCATTAGCTAAAGTGGTGCTTCAGGTTAAGAACGGTTTCAGGTTAAGTACGGACCTCCGAAACAAATTAAGTACTTAACCTGAGGTACCACTGTACAGGGAAAGTGAACAACAGGGATAGGGAACCTATGTCTCTAGGTGCATTGCTGAACACCAGCTCTAATCGGCCCCTATCAACATGGCCAGTGGTGAGGTTGATGGCTGCACAATAGGAAGAGGGTTGCAAGTTCCCCATCCATGCATAAGGGAGAATAAATCTTTGAAGGTGTAGTTATTGCTGTGATACCAAAGAGGTAGCTTTATTTATGTTAACTTTTAAAAACTGAACTCGCAAGCAGAGCTTCTAAATGCATGTACAGAGGTGGGAGGTCTTTTTTGCCCATTTTATAGACCCCTCAACACAGAGACTTTTTGAATTATAGGGAGATGGTCCATTCCCATTTGGAAGTATGGAACTCTGAGTTGGTGTAAGCACATTACCCTGCTGCCTCGGGTTACATACGCTTCAGGTTACATACGCTTCAGGTTACATATGCTTCAGGCTAACCCAGAAATAATACCTTGGGTTAAGAACTTTGCTTCAGGATGAGAACAGAAATCGGGCTCCGGCGGCACAGCAGCAGCAGGAGGCCCCATTAGCTAAAGTGGTGATTCAGGTTAAGAACAGTTTCAGGTTAAGAACGGACCTCCGAAACAAATTAAGTTCTTAACCCGAGGTACCACTGTACACTGCTGCACTTGATGCACCCAATCCTACGACCTATTTGCTGGCTCAGTGGATGAAAGATGCAGCCTCGAGGACGATAAAGGCATGAGTAAGACTTTCCCAACATCTCCTCTGATTAATCATAATTAGCTCAGAGATTATTAAGCACTGAAACAGCTACCTGAAACTCTCCCCTGAAACTCAGTAATCACCTCAGTAAATGGTCAAATCCATTACTAGGTGAATCACATTCCATAATACCTGTAATACTTTTCAATTAAGCACTTACACCATATAAAATAAGCATGATTACGCGATATAAAAATGTGACATTGTGGGTGCTATAAATCTTTAATTGCCATTAGCTTGCCACAAGACACGTGGCAGAGCTCTAAGTGACTCATGGGGCCTTCATAAACACTCTAATAAAAACTTTTGGAAGGTTTTTTTGTCAATTTGTCCTAGTTTTATCCTTTAGCCTCTCCACTTTTCCACCTTTGAAGTTGCTTAATGACTGTGGAAACGATGATGTCATAATTACGGGCAAGGCTACATTAGGTAAATCTGTAACTGCATTGAGTCCACTTAGGTAACATTTTTATTTTATTTTTTATCATGTCATTTTTTTTTCAGATTAGGGTAAGAGAGGACTCTGTATTGCTAGTGGGATTTATAATGCATGTAGGCTACATCAGTGGAATGAACAATAACTGGTTTTATTTCTTGGTACACGTTTTTTTAGGTTGGCTCCCATCTTGAAACAACTCCAAAGAACACAGGCCTTGAGCATGCTCAGTTCCAACTATTTTCCTCTCAAAAACACTTTTGCTTTTTATCCTGTAGGAGGCAAACACATAACCCGAAAGTGTCCAGGAAGAAACAAGACATCCTGTTTTCTCGTACGGGAGCACAGTGGCCATTTTGGGTGCCATGATCTTGCATGATTTCGCACCAAGTTCTTGACCTGAAAAAGACCCCCCCCCCCAAAAAAAGCACTTGGGGGGCTGTGATCTTATGCAGCACCTCAAAGCACATCTTTAGGACTCCATAATCTTGAGCAGGGCCAGGAAGACTTCTCTTCTAAAGCAATCCAGATTAGTGGCCATCACTGCCTGCTGTGGGAGCAATTTCCATTGTTTACTGTGAAGAAATACCTTCTTTAACCCGTCCTGAATGTTCCAGTATGCACCTTGAGGGAATTTTACCCAACTCTATATTATCCTTTTTGAGGTTAAGCAACCAGAACCTTACGCAGTATTCCAAATGTGGTCACATCATATATTTGTATAACAGCATCGAGTTCTAGTCATGAAAATATCTGCGGTTTCTACGCATGCACACCTCTGCCTCTGTCTAGGTAAGCCTGAGGCATTCTCACACTTCAAGGAATCTTTGCAGGTAGGTAAAAGCCCTTAAGGAGGATGGGGCTGAGGGGCATGACTATGCAAGAGGGGTGTGTCATCTGGGTAGGGTGAGGAGTACAGAAAGGAGAGTTCTGGAAGGGCAGATAAAGAAGTGTGAAGAGCCACATTTGGCCCCTGGACAGAATGTTTTCCACCCATGATCTAAAATTACCTGATTGCACCACTGACCAAATTTGCATAGCATTCCTTTTATCCTTTTGAGGCATGATGGTCTAAAGAGATAGCTGTAGGCAATTTTGCTTGCTTGCTTCTAATATGCAGTTAGATGTAGGAATGGAGAACAGTCACATTTTTTGGTCCTGTCCATTTCATTTTTACATTGTCTCTTGTTTGAGTGAAGGGGCAAGCCCATTGGGCAGGTCCTCTGCAAAAGCCCCACAAATGAGGACTTACATGAGAAAGTGGAGCAGGGGGAGGCTTTGTCTACAGTTGATTAAAAAAAAACACCTTTGCAGAAAGATAAAACAGTACAATCAAGAAAAATTCACAACCCTACTTTTAAACATAGAAAAGTTAAAATACTAAAACAGTTTAAAAATACCTCAACCTTCTAAGCATCTGGGTGGACTGGCCTAAACAAGAATATTTTTAGCAGGTGCCAAAAAAGTACAGTGAAGATGCCTGCTAGATCTCAATTGAAGAAGAAGAAGAAGAGTTTGGATTTGATATCCCGCCTTTCACTCCCCTTCAGGAGTCTCAAAGCAGCTAACATTCTCCTTTCCCTTCCTCCCCCACAACAAACACTCTGTGAGGTGAGTGGGACTGAGAGACTTCAGAGAAGTGCGACTGGCCCAAGGTCACCCAGCAGCTGTATGTGGAGGAGCGGAGACACGAACCCGGTTCACCAGATTATGAGACTACTGCTCTTAACCACCACACCACACTGGCTCTGACAGGGAGTTCCAAAGTTTAGGTGCTGCCAAAGTAAACAATCAAGTTCTATATGCTGTTATATTCTGACAAAGCCTCACTCCTGTCAGCAATTGTGTTGCAGCGTTCTGCACTAACTGCATTTTCCAAATCAAGTGTAATCCAGGCTTGAAGCAACCAAAGCATGAACTACTGTGGCAAGGCTTTCCCAGTTCAGGAATAGCCATAGCTGTCAAACCAGCTGCAGCTGGTAAAATAGCACTTCTAGCCATGGAGTCTACCTGTATCTCCAATGACAAAGCTGGATTAAAAAGTTCCCCCAACTGCGAACCTATTCCTTCAGGGAACTGCAACCCCATCCAGAGCAGGCAACTGACCAATTTCTCGGGCACGGGAGTGACTCACCCACAGTGCCTCTGTATTGCCAAGAGCCGAGCTCAGCTTGATTTCCCTCATCCATTTCACCACTGCATCCAGGCAATGGCCAGCGACTGCACGGCGTCTCGCGATTCAGAAGTTATGAGAAGTAGTGCTGAGTGTCATCAGCAGACTGATGGCACCTCGCCCTGAAATTCCTAATGACCTCTCCCAATGGCTTCATGTGGATAATAAATAGCACTGGAGATAAGATAGTCGCCTGTGGCACCCTAGCCGCCTGGGGGCCAAAATACACTCTCTCAGTGCTACTCTCTGGACTCAGTCCTGAAAGCAGGATTGGAACTACTATAATACAGTGTCCCCAATTCCCATTTTTGGAGCAGTCCAGGAGGATACCAGGGTTGATGGCGTCAAATAGGTAAGGTAAAGGAAAAGGACCCCGGACGGTTAAGTTCAGTCAAAGGCAACTATAGGGTTGCGATGCTCATCTTGCTTTCAGGTCGAGGGAGCTGGTGTTTGTCCACAGACAGCTTTTCCAGGTCATGTGGCCAGCCTGGTCCTGGGAGAGGGGAGGGGGGTCAAGAATGCTTTCCAAGGACACTGTCAGCTTTCTCTGCCCTGGTGCTTCTTCTTCCTGCCTCTCCTCTCCCAATATTTCCCAGCTTCAGCCCTCTGCAGCCTCTGAACTATGCCCTTCTGCAAACCACTGTTCTAAATCTATACTGTCCTCCTGTTCTCAGGAAGGTTCAGGAGAGGGGGGATCAGTCCCCACCATTCCTCCACAGTCCAGCCCTTGACAAGCACACTGTAAAGGAAGGAAGGCAATAAATGCAATAAATAATAATAAATACCTTGAAGGGTAGAATGTCCAGTATTTTTAATTTTTTTTACTCTAGCCTCTTAAAGGGTTTGGTTTTCTTGTTTGGCTTGGCATCTCAGCCACTTATTTTGAAACTCCTGACTTCATGCTACAAAGATGCTCAGATAAGCAACAGGCATGGGAAACCTAACAAAACCTCAAGGTTATTGTTTTTAAAGTGCAAAGAAATCTGCATTCGCTTTTTAAAACTCGGGATCAGCCCATATACATATATATTGTGCCATCTAATAGCAAACTCAGATGACGAGTGCTGACAGAATCCAAAGAGAGAATCCAGAGGAAGGTATTTCTACTGAAATTTTCTGTAGAAGAAAAGGAAATAAAGAAAAAGAGTAGAGGAGGGAGAGGGGGAGAAAAGCAAGAAATAAAATAACCAAAACCAGCCCCCTGAAGACTGCGGGTGCTTATTAGCCACAGAATGCTTACTATCAGTTGGAAAAGAAAGATGGGAATAATTGAGGGGGCGAGCAGTGTTTGAATGCACAAACACATGACATGCTTCATAACTTGACCCTGAATAAGAAATTGCCCACACATAAAGAGGAACAAACTGGTTTGGCATTTAAAAGAAAAGAAAAGCCTAAACTAGTAAAAAAACAACAACCTCATAGCAGAAAGAAAAAATTATTGCTGGCTGCCAAGCAAGAGGCGCAGAAGGCTATTTAAATGTTTATCAGACTTTGATACTGACTTGGCCTTCAGAAATTTAGCTGCTATGTAGGTCTCTTGCTTAGTTATAAAGATTCCTCTATTGCCACCTAGTGGCACTCTTCATATATGTAGCCAAGATATTCCCCTTGCCAACTGTTATTTAACCACCCAAAAGGAATTCTTTGTTTTTCTCCAAGGTTTTCTTCTAATGCCTTTCTCTCCTTTAAGGTTTAGACAATGTGCAGTTCCCAACTAATTAAAATATTTATTTTAGTAGACTCTCTCTGTTGCTTTTCTACAATGGGTTTCTGAGTTAAAGCCAGGGGCGTTTGCCAGGACGTTTAGCAGGGGAGTTTAAGGGGAAGGCCCAGAGTTCTGTCTCTTAGTATGCATAGGATGGGGGACATCTGGCTTACTCACAGTACATGTGAAAAGGATCTAGGGGTCTTGCTGGCCCACAAGCTGAACATGAATCAACAGTGTGATGCAGCAGCAAAAAACCCCCTAATGTTATTCTAGGCTGCATCAGCAGAAGTATAGTGTCCAGATCAAGGGAAGCAATAGTACCACTTTATTCTGTCGTAATCAGACCACACTTGGAATACTGTGTCCAATTCTGGGCACCAAAATTTAAGGAGGATGTTGACAAACTGGAATGTGTGCGGAGGAGGGCAACCAAGATGATCAAGGTTCTGGAAACAAAGCCTTATGAGGAGCACTTGAAGGAGCTGGGTATGTTTAGCCTGGAAAAGAGGAGACTGGAAAATATCTTAAGGGCTGTCACATGGAGGAGGGAGCATGCTTGTTTTCTCCTGCTCTGGAGGGTAGGACTTGAACCAATGTCTTCAAGTTGCAAGAAAGGAGATTCCGACTAAACATTCATAAAAACCTTCTTACAGTAAGAGCTGTTCAGTAGTGGAACAGACTCTCACAAGAGGTAGTTTTCAAACAGCAGTTGGATGGTCATCTGTCATGGATGCTTTAGCCGAGATTCCTGCATTGCATGGGTTGGACTAGATGACCCTTGGGGTCCCTTCCAATTCTGATTCTACGATTCAATTACTCCTGTTAAAAACTCTGTTCAGGAGCAGATTTACTGCCACCTGAGCCAGCTCAAACAAAGGGAAAACAAGCCTTTAAAATCCTGCTGGCTATACCAGGGTGAGGAACTTGTCCCAGCATAGCCCCAGCAAAATAGCCCATGAACTATCTATTCCAAACTTGCTCATCACAGTGGAACTTGAGTTTGGATTGAACTGTAACAGGGGCAGACCTCAGAGTCTCAAATTTCAGCGGTGCCCTGTGCAATACCAAAATTTTGCACCCTCTGCCTCTCACACTCCATTATAAATCACAGTTGCAGGGTTCCTGGCAACACCTCCAAGGCTCTTCACCCAATGCAACCAAACTGGTCATGCTCCCCTATACTGCCTCTGACTGTAGGTCAGCTAATAGGATGTGTAGCAGTCAAAAGATATCTGGAATGACATCTAATTAGATGATAGTCATTACATACCCTCCAACATTTCTACAATGAAAAAAGGGATGTCCTATTCCAGTATTATTATTATTATTATTATTATTATTATTATTATTATTATTATCATTATCATTATTATCATCATCATCATCATTTTATTTATACCCCACCCATCTGACTGGGTTGCCACAGCCACTCTGGGCGGCTTTCAACATATATGGAAACATAATAAAACATTAAACATTTAAAAACTTCCCTATACAGGGCTGCAGGGACGCGGGTGGCACTGTGGGTTAAAGCTTGCTGATCGAAAGGTCGGCGGTTCGAATCCACACGGCGGAGTGCGCTCCCGTTGTTCAGTCCCAGCGTCTGCCAACCTAGCAGTTCGAAAGCACTCTCGGGTGCAAGTAGATAAATAGGGACCGCTTACTAGCGGGAAGGTAAACGGCGTTTCCGTGTGCGGCTCTGGCTCGCCAGAGCAGCGTTGTCATGCTGGCCACGTGACCTGGAAGTGTCTCCGGACAGCGCTGGCCCCCGGCCTCTTTGAGTGAGATGGGCGCACAACCCTAGAGTCTGTCAAAACTGGCCCGTACGGGCAGGGGTACCTTTATACAGGGCTGCCTTCAGATGTCTTCTAAAGGTTGTATGGTTACTTATCTCCTTAGCTCCAGGGTCACATAACTCCATACTCTCCAACATTTATCCAGTGGAAATAGGGGTGTCCTGAGGAAAAGCAGGACATTCTGGGATCAAATCAGAAATTGGGATTGCTTCTGGAAATCTGGGACTGTCCCTGGAAAATAGGGACACTTGGTGGGTCTGTCATTAGTCACAGTTAAATGTTGTTGAAACACATATTACTCTTGACCGCTTTGACCAATTAACAAATCGGCACAAATAATGTTATCAGGTCCAAAATCCTTCCAGCTCACAACTCCCACCAGAGATTGACACTTTTTGAGAAGACTGGTCTTGCACTGAATGTGGTTTTTCTGGTCTTGTGTTGGGAGCCACACACACTGCCTTGTGTGCTGGATGCAAACATCCATCCAGAAGCAGAGATGAAGCCCCCTTTTGTTATGTCATGTCTGAGCAGCTTAGGAATGGGGAAGTAATTCATCTGATTTCCATTTTGGTCTGCCAATTTGCCTGAAACAAGTGCACTTTCTGAATCAAGTTTCACTTCTTGAAACATAGCTATCTTTTGGAAATTCACACTTCTCTGAATTTTTGTGATGCAGGTCTTCAACCAAACAGCATGCCCCCCCCCCCCCGCAATGTTTGTATTAGGGGCAAGTGAGCATTAAAATGCATATATTCTTGACAATAATATAAAAAACTATGTTATATCAGGGGAAGTTGCCTGTAGATTAGATTAGGCAAAATTGCATATGAAATGCATATATGAGGAGAAATACACATGAAAATGCATATGAATTTCCATGCAAAAAAAAAAAGTTAAATTGCAAATTGATATGGAAATGGTAGAGTGAACTTAAAAGTTGGAAAAATGCAGGGCTTTTTTTCAGCTGGAACTCAGTTCCAGCACCTCTCAGGTGGGCTCCATTGCTATTACACTGGTACCTCGGGTTAAGTACTTAATTTGTTCTGGAGGTCCATTCTTAATCTGAAGCTGTTCTTAACCTGAAGCACCACTTTAGCTAATGGGGCCTCCTGCTGCTGCTGCGCCCCCGGAGCACGATTTCTGTTCTCATCCTGAAGCTACTATTTCTGGGTTAGCGGAGTCTGTAACCTGAAGCGCATGTAACCTTAAGTGTATGTAACCCGAGGTACCACTGTATAAGAGAACAAGGGAGGTGTTCATGGAGAGTTCTTGACCTTTTTTTTTTTTTAGAAAAATAGCACTGGGAAATGATAAACTGAAATTGACAAATCTGCCCATTCTTACACTAGATTGGGACAATCATGGTTTAGACAGATCTTTATCATCAGTTTTCACTGACAAACACCCACACCTACATTTTGTGATCATGCTCAAGAGAAAACTGCAAAAGAGCTGTATCTTTTACAATCGTGCCTCCTGCTCCCATCCACTCCATGAGTCAGGATATATCAAATCTATTCAAAGTTTCCTCCTGGAAATTACGGTGCGTTGTTGTTGCTTATTTGCACATCGCCAGCTCAAGCAGGCAGCAAGCAAATATGTATGCAGATCAGAGTGGCTACTTAATGCATCATGGAAAAATACAAGAAGAAAATGCATCACACAAGAAGAGGGCACAGATTTGCATAAAATTTGCCCTGGTTAACGTATACATATAGATGCAAATGACTGTAATTTGCAAAGAAGTATGATATATCTCATCATAGTGAAGAAGACTTTGACCAAGTCAGCTGTGTGCCTGCTCAGTCTCCTGTCCTGCTGTTTAATGCTGATGGGCAACTTCAAGACCCCTGCTGATCTCCCATCATATGGTTCTTCATCTTTACACTGGGTGTGAAACAGACAGCCCTTCAAACAGAGAACTGTCCTCTCTATAGTAGGCTACACTGCCATCCTAATGCAGATAGTATTGTCAGGGGTCACAATCCAGCACCTGTGAGTGCCATGGTGCCTGCAAGGACTTTCACTGGCATCCTGAGCCAGAGCCCCGGAATCTGAGCTTTCATTTCTCTAGCCCTTGGAGAAATTTCCAGTATTTGGATGAAATGGGAAACTGTGATTCTTCTATTAGGCAGACTGTGTTTCCTTGTCAGTTATGAACGGGACAGGTGAGGCTGCTGGTCCCTTATTTTTGAGGCTGCTCATTCCTTATTTTCAAATCTGAAAGTTGACATCTATGGGCTGATGTTTCTATCATCTGCCTTGTGAATGAATTGTTAATGGTAAGTGATAGAGTAGAAAACGACGAGGATGAACTTTGTAACCATAGGAAACTGCCTCACATCAGGTCAGACGAATTCATCCACCAAGCTCAGTAATGTCTGCAATGTTTGACAGCAGCTCTTTAGTGTTTCAGATAGGAATCTCTTATAGCCCTACCTGGAGATGGGGGGAAATGGGACCTTCTGTGTGCAAGGAGGATGTTCTGTCACTGAGCAACATCCCTACCCCTTTAACTCTATAAAATATTTCTATGTCCATTTGACTGGATATGCTTAAAATGGATTTTTCAGCTGCTTTCACATTCACCTGGGTTTGCTCTAGCGTAAGTTTACCCTATCCCCCCATTAAAACAAATCAGTCTGGGTTTAAGTACACCCATCCTGTGAAATAGTCCTCAGGGAGCATAAGCAAAGCCTCTGGTGATGAAATGTATGGAGATTTTTATTGCAACATTATCACATTATTGCCCACAGCAGAAAAAGTACTCAACTCTCACAGACATTAGAATGCTGCGAGGGAGCCATTTTGGAATTGTTCCAATTTTGTAAGCATCTCGGTCAAATATGAGACCATAGAGATTATTGGGAGGGGGGGACTGGGGGAGAGATATTAACATTGAGGCAAAGCTTGATTTACTTGAGAGAGATGACAGCGATGGCTGTTTAGAGACGCTCTTGCCAAGGAGGTGATGACTAAAAGGGGAGAAAACATAAAATTGAACATTGTTTTCCCTGCTGCATGGCAAAGTCTGCTTATCATCAGTAGAGGAAACAGAACCCAGGTTACAGTGTTTTCCAGAGAATGATAAAGATGCGACTAAGGTCATAAAATAAAATTAAAATGGTATATTACAATACACACACATGTTAATAGCAGGAAAGCTTTATGGACTTTAGTAAGGTTGTGTGTATATATATGTATACATACACATGAATGTGAAAAGCAGACATTCTAAGATTGGTAAACATTGTCGAAAAGCTCCTAAGTATACCCCCCACACATAGTTTAACCCTTCGCCATGAAGAAGCAGAACCACATCCCAAATGCTAAAACAGGTGTACTGATCAGAATCATACATGCAAAAACAAAGGTGATTTATAGAAGTGCTAGACCTGGATTAATAAGAGTTTATTTCGCTACATTTGTGGCTATCTGATTCAGAGAAAGAACCTGGTCTTTTAGAAAACAAGATATGTTTATTTCATAAAAATTTCAGCATTATTACTTTTTAAACACCGTTGATATAAAGGTAAAGGGACCCCTGGCCATTAGGTCCAGTCGTGGCCAACTCAGGTTGCGGCGCTCATCTCGCTTTATTGGCCGAGGGAGCCGGCGTACAGCTTCCAGGTCATGTGGCCAGCATGACTAAGCCACTTCTGGTGAACCAGAGCAGCGCATGGAAACGCCGTTTACCTTCCCGCCGGAGCGGTACCTATTTATCTACTTGCACTTTGACATGCTAGGTTGGCAGGAGCAGGGACCGAGCAACGGGAGCTCACCCCGTCGTGGGGATTCGAACCTCCGACCTTCTGATCAGCAAGTCCTAGGCTCTGTGGTTTAACCCACAGTGCCACCCATGTCCCTCTACTGTTGTTATAAAGTGTAGTAATTAATAAAATAGGAGACTTTTTATAGCTGGCCATGGATTTATCTATTAAAAGGGTCACAAATGATTTAACGGTGTCATGGTTTTTCATTCACTAGGGTCACAGTCACCCCATTCATTTAAAGCGCTATGATACCACTTAAAACAGTGATTGCTTCTCCCAAAGAATTATGGGAGCTGCAGTTTGCTAAGGGTGCTAAGAGTGATAGGAGACCTCTATTCCCCTTTCAGAGCTACAGAAGGTGTGAGCACACTGTGGAAATAACAGAGAGAGCAAATTGGCAAATGTGCTCAGGCAAGATTCACACACAACAGGAGGCTTTGAAGATGCAGCTTGAAAGAGCAAGTGACTCTGGAATACATTAAGAAAAGGTTAATCATTAATCCTGCACTATGTGTGTTGATGGCACCCTATAAATAATACATATCTTGAAGCTCCCACAAGATCTACTAGAGCAAACATCAGATTCTAAACTTGGCCATTTAATTGAGAAGTTAAGTCTCCTTGTAGAATATTGAAATCCAAACTGGATGCAGTTAGTAGTTCCCAGACTTTTTATTAAAGAGTTTCTTATCATTCAAGAACTCACATTTTGCGTTTCAGTTCTTAACGCAGATGTAAAATTCCCAGTACCATCTGATAAGCAGAGAGGCAAAGTAACATGGGTCTGTGATCGTTTGGGGAAAATGAGGCACAGTGTAGTCTACAGTGTCTTTGGAATATGATTTAGTTACACCAGAAACTTTCAAAGGAGAGAGATTTCACAGCATTCACATCTCAGAAGCAGCCTGTCCTCCACAGCAGCCCAGCATTGGATTACCATACATCTCTGTCCTTCTCTCCCAGCCTGCCAGCTTCAGCCAGCCTGCCAGTATGGTCCTGGCCTTGCACAGCAGCTCATTGAGTTCTCTCCATTGTTCCCCAACCTCTAAATTTCAACAGGATACGTTTTTCCTGTGTGACGTCACCCCTCCCGGAACCTTCTCCCCCAACTCAGCTATTTACCCAGACCTCAGGCAGAGGGTCAATGACGGGCCATTGCCTGGTAAGTTCAGGTTACCAGATTTTTTTCAAAGAATTCAGGGACACTTAAAAAAAAAAAAGAGGGGGGAAATTATTTTTTAAAAAAATATTTTTAAAATATTAAGAATTAATATCTTCTCTTCTGTGGTCTCCTTGGTCACGTGGCCTTCCTCTGGGCCCTGGCCTGTTCTCCTGGAGCGTTAGCCACCATGGAGTAGGCTCGGGTCAGGCCTGGGCTCAGCCATGTGTCCTTGCCCTCCAGATGCTCTCCTTCCTCTCCTCCTTAGCGGCGGTGTCAGCAGTGGCGCGGCAAGGTCAGGGCTACCCTATTTTTTTCTCCTTCCTCTTTCTCTCTCTTCCTTCTCCTTTTCCTCTCCTCCTTCTTCCTGCGTTAGCTCCAGGGTTTTTACTGGCCCCAGAGCACCGCTGGGCAGTCGGCCGGGTGGCTGGGCGCTCTCACTCCCAGCTCGATTTGGGTCGTGGGGGGGGGTCAGCGGTTCCCCCAGTTGATGCACCAGGCATCCCCAGTTCCCCCTCAGCAGTGGCAGTCTCAGGAGCCCGGAGCCAGCCTAGTAGCACAGTTGGCTCTGGCTGGCTTCAGGAGCTGCTCGCTGCCGTGGCGCCCGCCATTTTGCCTCGCTGGAAGTCCCAATATGATGTGTCTTGTGCCGTTGAACCAATCACGCAACATTCATTTCCTACTAATAAATCTACAACACTTAAAATGCAAATCTGGGGACATTAAATGAAATCCGGGGACATTAAATGAAATCTGGGGATATTCTGGGGACGGATTTTGTCTGGGGACAGATTTGTAAATCCAGGGACTGTCCCCAGGAAACAGAGACGTCTGGTAACCATATGTAAGTACACCTTGATAGCCCTTCTCCCCAGGGATTTCCTGGTTTAGCCTGCATTTTACATCTAAGAGTCTTCGCTTTAATACTCCAAATATTGTCTAAATGCTACCATTTATTAATTTCTAACAACCTCTAACTCTACCAGCCCTTACACCCCCAAAACATTGTTACCTGAGATCTGTAACAATGTGATTGACCGAATGCAGAAAAGCTCCCCCACTGCCCGGAATAAGGATGTGATGATGGAGAAAGTTTCACCTGCTGTAATATTATAATTATTTTATAGTAGTAGGGGCAACTACCCTGCTCACTCCTTCCACCAACCCTACATACCAACTCCCTGTCTCTTTACACCTGGCCAACCCAAACTTTACACCTAGCCCCCCAAAAAGCTTCCCTCCTTTACAGTTTGCCCCCCCAAAGCCACTCCACCCTCTTAGCCAACCCCCCTCCCCTTGGCTTTACACTTTGCTCCCCCTCCCTTTACACTTCACTGTAGCAGGAGGGGAACCCTCCAAGAACTAAAACACATTTTCAGTTAAAATGCAGACATTCTCCTTCATATTTCCTATAGCAGTTTGGGGTCGGGGGGTGTGGATGAAGGAGAGGACTAAGCCCCAGAGGAGGAGGCAGGACAGGGCTCAACCTCTTTCAATTGCAAATGCATTGTAGGTCTTTTATATATATATAATTTATCCTAATTTGTAAAGAGAAGCTGAGAAATCTTTCTACAATACAGATTCATTAATAATTGTCATTCTGTCTGCGCTGTATGTTCTTTGCCAGAGCTCAGATAATTTTTCACTTTATAAATGGAGAGCAACAGTGCTGTCACATTACCCGGAGCTGTGAGTCATTTGCATATAAACTATAAGCAGCTTTCAGTATTATATGCACAATTTTGGTTCCCCCTGGATTTAACTTCTGTAGCAGAACAAACAGGAGAAAACACTTAGTACTTCATAGACAAATCACACTGGATTGATTTAGATCAGTCAGAGTTTAAAGGAAGAGTTATTAATCTTCAAAGTTTTCAAAATATTTTACCCTTCCTGTCTAAATTGACTCTCAGCTTGTTCGCAACGTAAGAATAATGCAACATAATACTGGAGATTCAGCTGTGCATATTTAGACAGCATTTGGATGGGTGAGAACAGAAGCCGCTCACCCAAATTAATGGGCATTGCCATTCAAATGATGTGTGTGTGCCGCGTCTTGTGATCAATTAAGCAGGGCGGGGCATACCTGCTCCCCCAATACTTCGTTGAAGTTGGCACCCAAGTTACAGGTCTTCTCTTTTCCTCTGGAGTTCCTTGTCCTGTGTCTAATAACCTTTGGATGGGTGGTACCTTAGACCCAAATTGGCCCTGCTATTTGATATGCTGCAAAGGCATGAAACTCTTATGTGCAAAGGATGCATAGACAGACACCTTGATCTGGATCAGACTATTTGTCCAGCTTTGAAGACAAAAAAACACACACACTGATGCAATACTGCATTCTAGATTCCCAGGCTTCTAGCTCTATTGCTGCCTCTCTCTCTCTTTCTCTCTCTCTCTGACTTATCAGTCCACTTGCTTTAGCTGTGTGTGGGGAAGAAGGGAGTGTTACCATCCTCGAGTTCTGATAGGTATCTAATTCCTGACTATCTCCTAACCAAGAGCTCCCAAGGCAGAAATGTCATCAACTCACCACTCTAGACTACTGTTAACCAGCAGTCTGCCTAATAGAAGAATGACAGGCCAAAATTCATAACACCAAGGTGTAAAGAAGACCTGTAACAGTAAGGAAAAATGTCTTTGCTGACCCACATCCTGCCCAACTTTAGTTTAGTATCACCTGGTCAAGGCAAATTGCATTGCCTCTTTGAGAGCCAGCCCCAAAGATTGCAATATACAGAATCTGGGTGGCATTAAATGCTAATCCTATCCAGAGTAGATCCATTGAAGTTGATGGGCATGACCAATTTAGGTTTGTTAATTTCAGTGTGTTTACTCTGAGTAGGTCTTGTAGAATACAACTGAAGTGCCTTCCTGGACATGTATGCCCTCTCCAAAATGTCACTCATAGTTGCATTTAATCTACCACATGACTTTGTTATTTTTGTTCCAGACTATCCCTATAATTAAGGGGGGTAATCTATTTAAAGAATGGCAAAGAGCGATTTCAAGATATATATGGCAGGGCAAAAAGCCGAGAATACAATTTAAACTTTTAACGGATACTAGAGAAAGAGGAGGCTTTGCCCTGCCGGATTTGAAGTTATACTATGAAGCATCATGCCTTTGCTGGTTGAGAGATTGGATAAAATTAGAGAACAAAGAACTGTTAGACCTGGAAGGATATGATAATAGATTTGGCTGGCACGCATATTTATGGAAAGAGAAAAAGAAGGTACACAAAGGTTTTGGAGACCACATCTTCCGAGGTCCACTAATTGAAGTCTGGGATAGGTACAAAAACCTATTAGAACCTAAGATACCACACTGGTTATCACCTCTAGAAGTTATGAGTGTAAGGAAAATCAATATGAGAAGTGATTGGGCAACGTATGGTCAATTATTGGAGAAGGAAGGAGGAAAATGGAAAGTGAAACCATACGAGCAGGTTAAAAAGCATGTTTATGATTGGTTGCATTACTATCAGGTCAACGAAATGTTTAGGAAAGACCTGAAAGAATGGGGATATGCTGAGAAAGAGTCAACTTTCCAATCTGAGATAGTAGATAAGGAAGCTAAAAATTTGTCGAAAATGTACAAATTGTTATTAGAATGGAACTTGAAAGATGAAGAGGTAAAATCGGTAATGATACATTGGGCCAGGGATTTTGGGTATAACATACAGTTGGAAGACTGGGAAAAGTTATGGAAGGAGAACTTAAAATTTACAGCATGTATGGCATTGAAAGAGAATGTGATGAAAATGTTTTATAGATGGTACATTACACCGGTAAAATTGGCTAAAATGTATAAAACATGTAATAAGTGTTGGAAATGTAATGAAAAAGAAGGATCATTTTATCATATGTGGTGGGAATGCAAGAAAGTGAAAGACTTCTGGGAGTTGATATATAACGAGTTGAAGAGGATTTTGAAATATACTTTTACAAAGAAGCCAGAAGTCTTTCTGTTAGGTATTATAGGAAAGGAGATTAAGAGAAAAGATAGTAAGTTTCTCCAATATGCAGTGACGGCAGCGAGGATGTTACTGGCACAAAAATGGAAACAACAGGAAATACCGACAATAGAAGAGTGGAGGTTTAAGTTGCTAGAGTACGCAGAATTGGATAAGATGACTGGAAAAATTAGATACATAAGAGACCAAAAGTTTACAGAAAACTGGGGGAAATTTGTTAATTATCTGGAGAAATTAAGTGATGGTCAAATAACGCTAGAAGGTTTTAAAAGAGCACTGTGATATACGCGAGAGACATTGTTAAAAGGAATGATAGAGAAAAGACATAACCAACGACAATGGGAAAAAAGGAAATGCGGAAACTAACAGTGACTATGAAAGATTTACGGAACAGCTGAAGGAAGTCGAAAACTAAAGACTTGGAAATGAGAATGTGAAACAGGAAAATAATATATGTGTTGTTTTGTTTTGTTTTGTTTTGTCTTGTCGTAAATTAATAAAAAATTATTCAAAAAAAAAAAAGAAAAGAAAAAGAAAAAGACTTTGTCATGCAATGAATGTTTAGGCCACCGCTGTCATGGAAATATAGCCATATTTGTAATGCTTATTTAAGTATTTGCTTAAGCATTAATTTCAGAATTGACCACAACACTGCAAACATGGGGGTGGTGCTGTGGTCTAAAGCACTGAGCCTCTTGGGTTTGCTGATCAGAAGGTTGGCAGTTTGAATCCCCACGATGAGGTGAGCTCCAGTTGCTCTGTCCCAGCTCCTGCCAACCTAACAGTTCGAAAGCACAGCAGTGCAAGTAGATAAATAGGTACCACTCCGGCGGGAAGGTAAATGGCATTTCCATGCACTCTGGTTTCCATCACGGTGTTCCGTTGCACAGAAGCAGTTTAGTCATGCTGGCCACATGATCTGGAAAGCTGTCTGTGGACAAACACCAGCTCACTTGGCCTGAAAGTGAGATGAGTGCTGCAACCCCATAGCCACCTTTGACTGAACTTAACCATCCAGAAGTAATTTACCTTTTAGCTTTACCTAAACATTTATTTCAGAATTGACCCCAACACTGCAAACAAATGGGAGGGATACCATGGAAATCAATGAATGAGCATTTATGTTAGAAAGAAGAATGCGCATGCTTGGACAGCTTGTACATAACAGTTGTGCTTCAGTTTACAGGTTTTCTTGGTTGTCACAGGCCAAAAGTCAGACATTAAATCTGGTTCTACAACAGAAGAAATCAAGAAATGTGTGCATAGTAGGATACCTGTTGATTGCAACAGGCTTAGAAGAAAATCTTCCCATTATTCAGAGTGAAATACACACAATGAAAGAATGAAAAATAAATTTGATTATTTTTAGTTGGAACCATTATTGAAATAAATGTAAATAGCATACTAAAAATGAATAAAACATACGAAAGGATGACTTCATGTTTATTTTTCTCCAAAAGTGAGTGCAAGCCTAATGTAATCACTATTTTTTCTATTTTAAAAATGTTAATGAATCATTAAGGCATTTCTGACATTTTATTTTAAGCCTTTTTTGTTGAAGTTTTGTTCAGCAATACATTAACTCTTACACTAACAAGTGCTAATGTAGATCCTGCCTTCTCTCTAAAGAGCTATAAAACTCCAGAGCTTTCAGGATTTAAGCACAGTTATAAATCTCAAAGCCAGGTGTTTCTATATCATTTTCTGTAATCTGCAAATGATACTAGACTTTCTCAGCTCAAGCCAAATATGACTGTTGCACATGTTAGTATTAAATGTAACCCGCTTAAGAATGAATATGTAAAGCAAAACAAAAGGCACACTGACAGATTTCACCTTTGGGGAAAGAATGTCAAATGCCCTTGAAAATCAGATTTGAAAAGCCAGCCGTGGAAAGGTATGCAAGAGTGATAAATGAAAGGTAAAACACCACAAACTAAGCTGGACAAAATACAGTAGGGACCTGATTGCCTACTTCAAGTAGCATTCCTCTTAATTTATGACCTACCAAACATCTTCCAAGTTATGTCAGCATTGACGATAGTTTCAGCTGGGTTGGGTTGCTTTTTAAGTTTCAAGCCACCTCTCACATTGTGAATGTAAACTGTGAGGGTTGTTTTTGTTTTTAAAAAATAACTGCTTCTGAAAAGCAAGCAGAGAAACTGTAAAAAGCTGCCAAGAGGTCAAAACTCATTCATTCCTCCTGCAAGCCCTGTATTCAGTTTTCATACGGTTCCACGCATTTTGCTGCTGCCATAGGAAAACCTTCCCTCATTACTCTGACTGATTACTTCAATTACCAACCGAGCAAGGCCTAATGTTCTAGGCTTCATTCCCAGGAATGCAAAAGGTTCAATGATATGCTTCAGATCCATCCAATTAGGAGGGAAATTAACGCTAAATGCTCCAAGAACACACGTTGCAGTGCCAGCTTGTAAGTATTTGGCCGAATAATCTCCACGTACTATCTGCACACCTCTATGTTTTCAATGACTATAGCTTTGTTTACTTTGTATATTTATTCCAGAATAAGTGCTGATGATTAATGGAGCTTTCCACTGGAAAGGGCGAAGAATTCAAGTTGTGTGGATGGCAATAGGCCAACGACTGGGACAGAAATGAGAAGAAACATTACAATTAGCACACTGAGGCCACTACGATTTATACACAGGCTTAACTTTCCCAGCACAAAGAATTCTGTTGAAATAATTAGCTAAAAAGTATTTTACTGTGACAGGGTTGTAAAGATTAGAAGTCTGGGTTGGCGTAAGTTGGACAGCATGCTCTATGCTACACAGAGGAGCAATATGTTGTCCTCATTATTGATTTTATTGTCTGGTATTATTACTTGATTTAGAGCATTTGTAGCCCATGCTTCAGACAAAGTGCCTCAAGAGCATCTTGCATATGATCAATTAAAACAAGACACTCCTTACCTTTAGGCTTAGCTTACAGTCTTTAAAGAGGGGGGGGAAGGACAGGGAGGGAAGATGAAAATAAAAATCTACACTCAGATACCCATTTCTAAACAGCAAAGCTTGTGGAATGAGCCCTGCTTCCTCTCTCTCCCACTGAGGCCGTCTCATGGAACGGCTGCTCCCTGGAGACAGCTGAGGGAAGAGGAGGTTTGATGGAGTCACAGCGGAGCCAATATTTGTACCAGTTACTTTGGAGCAACTACATTATACAGGCAACTCACAACTTATGCACATTCAGCTTTACATGCTTGGCAAAAAAGGGGGGGAGGAGGTGGGCATCCAAGAAAAAAGAATCTGGCAATCCCTTCTATTGAACCCAATGTGTTTTGGTCATTCACGATTTTGGCTTTATGTGCTATCCCCAGAACGTAACCCCTGTGTAAGCTGAGAGTCACTTGTACTCAAAACAAGACAAACCAGTGTTGTGTAGTGGTTATAGTACTGGACTAGGGTCGAGGAGATCCCGGTTCAAATCCTATCCAGCCATGAAGCTCAGTGGATGAACTTGGGCTAGTCATGACTCAGCCTAACCAACCTCTCAAGGTTGTAATGAGACTAAAATGTAGCACCATGTATGCCACCTTGAACACACTTGGATGAAAGACAGGTTGAAATGAGTTAAATAACTAAAATATGGGAGGACAGTTTTTTAAAAAATAAGACTAAAATCTGGAAGAATCCATTTCAAAATCTGGGGAGAACTATTGATCTAGGAATGGTTATATTAAAATCCTAGGTCCCTTCTATTCATTGGCTAGGACTCCCAAAATTGCTGGGGTGTTTATGTAAAATAGAAGCTGAAATTTGGTACCATATCAAGTTACTAGAAAATTCAGTTAGAAGTTCACTTTCAAAACACAGGACACAAATGAGCTTCCTGACATCCTCTTTCTTGAGCATTTGTTTGGATACATTTGATGCTGCTGCATTTAAAAAAGTGTCCTCTCACACTTTCCAGTTTCCATTTCCCCACCATTTTCCTTGTCGCAAATCTTTCGGGGAAGCAGGGTTGTTGCACAAGAGCTCCATGTCAATCATAACTCTGCAACTTGATTGAACTTCACCTGAAAACAGTGAGTCTAGAAGCACCCAGGGTCTGCCACAAAGCAGCATCTTGCCTACACTGTTCAATTTATGGGGAGGGGCAACCAAAAAGGCCAACAAGTCTGGCTAATGCCCCATATGAAACATCTTTCTAGAATGTCCCCCATAATCATTTGCTGTTTCCAGCAGTTACTTGGCACTCCTGCAGGGCCAGGAGCAGTTTTTGGTCATCAAAAAAGAAAGAATATTTGTAAGCAACTGTTGTAAGTGAATCAACAGATTATAATGTGAATCGATGAGATGACATACCGGTATTAGAACTTCAGCTCCAGTAGTTTACTCAGGAACATTCAGTAAATTACACATCCAGCGTGGGGAAACTTCTGTCTGTAACATAGATAGCATTTGTGTAGCCCAGCTCACTGAATGCTTAAGGGCACAGTGCATCTTGTCTTATCTGACATCAGGCCTCACACAAATGCTGCAACACAATCGTACTTTTGCATTCCTGGGAGCTCCCATTCACAAGAGCCTTCTTACCCTGTTCAATGCACAAAGACAGCTGTTTGCATATAGTGCTGTCACACCCTCCCAGGTTTGACCAATAATGAAGGGAAAGCCTTGCTAACACAGCACCTTTATGTTGATTCTAGTGCTTCAGAATCTGGTTAGAGCATAGATTCATGTGGCCATGCCTTTTCATTAGGAACAGCTTACTTTTTATAAAGAAAAAGGCCACGTTTTCCCTTTGATAAATTACTTAAATCAACTAACTGCACTGACTAATTTATTAATGCTTTCAGACTCACCACAAGTATATAAACACACATTTAAAAACTGACTGACATGAATATACTTATTGTGTAAAGCTACATTATTTTCAAGGCATGAGCACTTCACCGCGAGAGTATTTATTCCTTGGCACTTCCTCTCCCTCTCTCCAGCCTGATTTATAAGGTTCTGTAGTTAATTTGATGTTAACATACTGCCTTACAGCTATGCTGGTATTCTTCTTCAGGAATACATTTTCCAGATTGTCACTTTAGTCATAAAGTACGATCAGAATATTTCAACTCCAAGTGCTGAAAGTCTAAAGGGAAACTTTTGGTGCCTCTATGTTTAGTGAGAAAATTCTCTCACCGGTCTTGTATTTTCTGCTTTAAACCCAGAACTGTATTTCAGTAGACTCAATTAAGTGATACCAGTTACTTGACATTTATTCCCACCCCACTGTGAGTGCTATAAAATGATCACTAGAGTGTCAACATTCTTTCCAATATTTTAGACCATAGCTATGCAAGGTACTAAAATAAAGTTAAATATTGGTGAATGAATTCCAATTTTATTTAATTATCTAAATTCCTATTTTATTTTATTAATTTTATTTCAGATGATTTGAATTCAAACTCACTCAGGGACGTTAGGTACACTCTGGAGCAGCACCAAGGCCGTTGCGGGGGAGATCAATACAGATCAAAATGAGATCAATACAGATGAAACTGGACTGATGAAAGACCTTTTTCATTGTATCCTTATTGAATTCACAACATTCCCTTCAGTTGTTTACTCTGAGCTTGGCAGGACTGTACAGGTAGAGTTCTGTATGCAGCTGCCTCATTGATTACTATTCTTTATTGATATACCAATGAAGGACAAAATAGGCTTCTATTACTCAAACTGTAATAGGAACTGTGGCTTACTGCCATGAAAAAACAAAAAAAGAGATATGGCCCATTATTTCCTCATATGCAGTTCATTCTTACGGACTGTGCTAAATCAGCTCATTGACAGTACGCCCTCCAATGTGGTTTATCTAGAATCTATTTTTCTCAGTCAAATACTAGAATTTCCTGAGTTATTTTTTCCCCTTAGGAATTCCTTAGATCATTTTATTGTTTGATGTTTTAATTTGTTGGAAGCCACACATAGTGGCTGGGATACCCCGGTCAGATGGGTGGCATATTATTATTATTATTATTATTATTATTATTATTATTATTCCCAACTATATGCCATGATGGCTGAGGCTGTTGGGAGTCCAACAACTTCTGAAATACCACAAGTTCCCCATCTTTGCCCTAGATCCTAAGAACACTTTTGCTTAGAAAGTTTAAATGCAATACAATCCTATGCATGTCAGTTCAGAGCTGAAGAGGTCAAAGGGCTGTGCCAGGCATCCCCAAACTCGGTCCTCCCGATGTTTTGGGACTACAATTCGCATCATCCCTAGCTAACAGGACCAGTGGTCAGGGATGATGGGAATTGTAGTCTCAAAAACATCTGGAGGACCGAGTTTGCCTATGCCTGGGCTGTGCAAGTTATGAGAAAGAACTGAAAGAGTTGCTGGCAGATTACTTTGGTGACCCAACATTACTAAAGTTGCATTTGGATGAGAGACAAAAAATATTTTCAGACACCACATTTAAAAGGTTTGGGAACTACTGCTATTCCACAACAAAAATTATAGGAATTTTCCTTGTACCACAAGGTGGTGCCAAAAATCTACTAGATCTCACAGGTTTTCAATAAGATGCTCTTTTCCAGAAGAAATTAGTTATAGCTAAAATCAAAATATTATTTACTTTTCAAGAACCCCCCCCCTTCCCCTTTCATTGCAGCCCATCACATTCCCTCCTCAAGATACCTGAAAGACATGGGACTCTGCAGAGTGAGATTTAACCTGTTATTGAGAAGATGCAGCTGGGAGTAGAAAAAATAACTATCTTCCTTAAGTCCCACCCTGCATCCTGAGCAGTCCAGAAGCACTTTCTGCTTGCACACCATTCATTTTTTAAAAAGCGAGTAGCCCACAGGTTCATACAAAAAACAAACAGCAAAGCACCACCAGATTAAAAACCAGTTCAATGGCATGCTGATATGAAAAGGTCTTTACTGTGAGTACATGGCATAAGATACTTATCAGCAGGCATGCCATAATTGTTTACACAATTGAGAAAGCACCTCTCTCCAGGTACTCTGCCTAACCTCAACAGGGGGACTCAATGGGGGTTTCCAAATAAACCTATTAGGTAGGCTTGTGTGGAAGCAATTATCTGTCAGATACCCATACACAAATATTGCTTAGGGTTCTTTGTATCCAAGGCCATACAGCAGCTGCTGCAAAAAGGGTGTTCTATACAAACATGTACAAGTTTAGGAATTATTTACATGTATAAATTTGTTTTTAATTTGTTTTTAACTTTTTAAGTTGTTATTGTTTGGCTTTATGTTTTCATATTGCTGGAATATAACTGTGATATATTTCCATGATACAGGGGCACAGAAATATTTGAAAGAAAGCAAAAGTTCTACTTTAAATAAGCACATAAAAATGACAATGTTTACTCATAGGATTCCTATTAGTGAAAATGCTGCGGGGGGTGGGGTTTAAGGAAAAAGTAAGTGTCCTTAATGCAACAAGTTTCCAAACATATTTTTAGAGGCAAAAGGACTCAGAACTAAAGAATACCATTTTAATATATTAATATTAATAACAATATTAATAGGTGACTTTTACTGTCAGTCACTTGAGTGGATGTCAACTCAGTTCATGATTACTGTTTATAAAGTGCATGGTTGTCCCATATAGCACAATGAGAACCAAACTAGAGACTTTTAAAAATGAAAATTCCCCAGGATGCTGTTTCCTTGAGCACTGGGAAGCCTATTTAAAAATGAGAAGAGAAGCTAACCACATTGCTTATGCAAATGAACATAAAATAGCCTCAAGGCCTAAGCTTCTTTCAGTTTCCCTGCCTGCAACCTTTCTGCTCCAGATTACCCACAAATGTCTGCCCTTCAAAACACACATTTTGAACTGTGTGGGAGTGTGTGCATGTAAGACAGAAATCCAAAGCAAAGACATCTTTGGACAGATAGTGTTAAGCAACACTTCCCTAATGGTGAGGTGACAGCCCACTTAGCTACTTTTTTGGGAAGGCTAGAGGGGAAATGATTTAGCTAAAATTGGAGCAATTCAGATACCTGGCAAGTTAATTTCCAGTAAACATCCCCTACATTTTTCTCCTCCAAGCAATGCTCCATTCTTTCTCCAGTCCAAATTCCTAGTACCCAAAACAGCTTCCCTTTAACTAAATAAGAGAATCATTTGGGCTTATGCTCTTCAAAGGTAGTTCATCCCAAACTCACATTCCATGAAATATAGGTCCAGGCAAACCAAGTATTTTTTTTTAAAGGGGTGAAATGTTAAAAGATGCAACTGTCTTCAGGCCACTTCATGTTGTGCACAGTTCTAATCCCACACAACAGGCAAAGGTGGCAAATGGAAAAGGTGTGTAGTACAGATAGAAAAGGTACTGAAGACAATCCAGCTTTAGTTATTGACATCTTCCTCATGAAAAACACTGAAAACCTTAGAAATGCAAGCTGCTGGGGCAATATTGGCCTAATAGAGAATGAATAACTGGAGGTAGAAAGATTACCTCCCTAGCATAGCTTAGTAATTTTTTTTAAGTTTATGGAATGGAAATCTGCTACACCAGTTGAGACATTTTCAATTAAATTTAATTCAAATCTGCTTTTTAAATTCCTAACCCAGCAAATTTGGTGTAGCTCACATATGCCTTGGAAAAAGACAAGAAAGCTAATCAAATTAGCCATGCTTTACAACATAAAGAGAAAAACTGTTTTCTCATCATCCACTAGCCACCCCATTAAAAACCTGTGATGTCGAATGCTGTTGCGATATCACTGCGAGATCTTATCATAGGAAGTGGTGGACTTAAGTTTAATACTTTCTGATTAAATAGGTCCCTGTGCAGGACAGAAAAGTATGTGGCAATTCTGCGATCCAAATATCTCAAGTTCCTTCCTGTCCCCCACCATCTACTTTTCACCCAAGTACATCATATTTATGTCTGCTTTACATGAACTTTCCTCTTCAAAGAGACATTTTATATGGCTTCAAAATCATAAAACTGTTGTGTATCTCTGTATACTGACTGGATGGCCTCCAGCTGTGCCAAGTCTTAAAATGTGTCAGGTAATACAGCACTCAAACGCTCAACACATTTCCCAGTCCAAGCCTGTAGACCTACTTACATATTTTAGTGTTTCAGATCCAAATGGCCTTCACTTTGTTAGTCTTAATGGATGCTACAACGTGTTGGTGTTTTCTGACCAAGCATGAAAATGTATATTTTTTCGAAAAGGCTTTAGAAAGTACACATTTACAATATGGTGTATTTGGAGTTTTCGTTAAGGCTTCTACAGCTTCGCAGATGGAAGGCATGCAATTCTCTTGGGTGCAATATGAAAGTCCCAGCTGGAGCATTTCCAACAGGATGTAAACCATGGTCCTTTAGCTGCCCTTTCAAAAACATATTACTTAGGCCAGTGCTAGCAAATGTCAATACGAAAACAGAGTGCAAGTACTGGAACAACTCTGCCACATGCACAGAGGGTTTTTTGTGCAGAAAGTAATTAAGCGCAGTTAGGTGAAAATTGCATCAATGACAAAGATATTACAAAATATTTATTTTCATAAAAATAAATAGCTTTAAATAATTTGAGTTACAAAATATCACAAAGAAATTCAGATAGCTCTAAAAATTTAAAGGCACACATAATTGCTTGCAGATATCTGGCTGTGTAGGACGGAATGTTCTCAAGAGGTGTTTCTTGAGGTCTTCAACAACTCTGAAGTTTCTTCAATCCTGAAGATATTATACAAAGAGGTTAGATATGTCAAACAAAATTGTCTACTTGCAGAATGGTAACATTGAATAAGCGCCAATTGCATTTTCCCAACTATATTGAAGAAGAATCAGACTAAAAGACAATATGGAAATATGGGTTATAGAAAACAAATATTCCAAAATATCAAACACATATTCTTAATTTTCCAACTTAACTCAAAATTTTGCACATCTTATTTCTCAGTAGGAAATTATTTTAGAACAATACAAGTTGGGGTGGGTGTTAAAAATGAAACCTGCTGAAATAGAATTATACTGAAAGAAAAAACAAACAAACAAACAATGATCATGTAAAGTTTCACAATCAGGCATTACTGCATCAAAGTACAATGCTCTTGGGTGCGAAAATGATCATGGTTTTCATTTTGTTTTTAAAAAAGAGAAACTCCTTCAATAAAACATTACCTGGGGGGAAATCTAATCACTAATAAACATATTTAGCACTCTAATCTCTAGCAACCACCAGTAAATTCACTTAACGTTGTATTTCAGAAACAAAAATAGTGACTCATCCCACAAACATGGAACTGTAGCTCGATTTATTATCCAGTACAGCCTTAAGGAAATGCCACACCTGATGCAAAGGCCTTTGAGGTTTGGAAAACACATGTACTTTCTAGATATGTTTTAAGCCAAAACAATTCCCTGCAGAGAAATAAATTTGTCTTCCCCCCCATTACTTACATTTTGCTTATTCTCTCCATTCTTTGTACTGTTGTCTCCTGCAATTTCAAAACAGGCTAAATTAATTCTTTGAAGTCCGCATTTTTCTAAGTTTAAAGGCATGAACAGAGTAACTTTATACAAGCACTTAATTTTATCAAAAGTGCTTTGAAAAAATTTGCTGTTACCCACCCCCCAAATAATAATAAAAATCAGCCAACATCTACAAGCTCTTCCAAAGCAAATCAGCTAGCATTTGTTGGTTTTTAAAGTACCTTTGAAACCTCTGACAGACCATGATTATTAACGGCCGTGGCTTTGGGAGATGGGTCTGCAGATAACTGTGAACTGTATCCAGACGACTGATGAAGAGTCTCTGGCAGCTCCGCCTTCTCCCTATCTGCAAAGAAATATTCATTTTAAACATCACCTTTGCCTTTTTGCTCTCTCACATCAGGTCAGCCATCACACAGTTTGATTTACAGAATATATTGACAAAGGAAATTGAGGGAGATGAATTTGCAAAGCTCCAAGGCCTTTCTCTCACGTTATTTCACAACCACATATTGCAATTATAACATAGATACTACCTGCGACGATTAACCAGGTATGCCATGATTCCTAGCAATGTAAGCTGTTGCAGATGCCATTACTCAAAAAGGTCATTACTTGAGAATAAACTATTTCCTGAGAGCTAATGCTTATCCGGGGGGGGGGGGGGGGGGACCGGGACCAAAAGTTTAACAACAAGTCTACAAGCAACACAAATGGCAACAGGGTTCTTCCAAGCACTTCTTAAATGCCACACTGTTCATGTCAGTAGGATCTTGGCATATTACCCTAAAGTGTTTTTATAGGCCAACCAAAACCTCTCTGCAGTGAGAAAACATCACATTGTATAAAATACCCTGTTGGCAGATCTCAGAGCCAACAGAGAGCAGCTGTACTTTATCATACAATAAATCAGTTCCAACTTACAGAGACTGCAATGAGTTGATTGACAAGTATTCATACAGCAAACCAACCATATAGTTAATATACATTTTAGATAAAATGAGAACGGATGTGGAAAATTTTCTGTCTGTTCTGCAGTTCTAAGGCATGGTGAAGTTTTAAATGTGTCTCTTGCAATTATGGTCTATAATTTTTCAAAACAAGATGTTTTCCAAAACAGTTTACAGAAACATAAACATACAAATAAACTATAAGACAGTTTTAAGACAAGCCTAAAAATGTACATTTCAAAACACTACAAAATATTATTAAAACTAGCATGAACATGACCATACAAAAAAAAAAAAACCACATAAAACAATCACAACCCAAAACTAGCCATTTAAAAGGATCAGTAAAAAGATAGGCCTTGAAGGCTCATTTAAAGGTCCTGAGGGATGGAGCCTGCCTAACTTCAAGCGGGATTTAGTTTCTTAGTTGCGGGGGCCAATGCTGTACATGTACGAAGAGAGGACAAGGCAACACTCCCAAATGTGACAATACACTTTGGTCTGGATTCCAAACTGGGCATCTCTCTGAGGGCTACTTTTGACAGTGGGAAGATCTGCCTACCTGTCAATCATAGGACATCAGGTGGCTCTATGTCCACCAAAAAGCACCAAGGCTTGCATTTGGTGTTATTTAAATTTGGTGCAGAATATAAGCCCCACTGAGACTGGTTCCATTTGGAATCTTCCAGTTGGGTTAGGTTTTGGAATTGGGCCCAAATTTAAATAGTGTAGAATGCAAGCCCTGCTGCAATGGAACAATCAGGATTTGTTCCAGACAGCAGGTGACACGTGAGTGTGGTTGGCCAAAAAATGGCTGCATGGGCCAAACTGGTGGCCTTAATTTGACTAGCAGGCCAGAGGTTTCCAAGCCCTGCTCAGCAGAAAATGAAATTTAAATAGACTGCATTTCAGTTTGCAAGAACACATTTAAACTGACAATAGCACTGTGTAGTTTTAAAAGTGGACTGGAGAAAGCTACATCAAATACTCACCAGGAGAAACTGGAGTCATATTTCTGCTAGAGGTATTTTCTTCGCTCATGTTATTAAAATCTGCAGATATATCAGCCTGAAATTATAAGACATTTCCCCCTTTATAAAGGTGCTCTTCAGCAAAATAGCTAGCATTTCCTAGATCTGGTTAATGATCTCCCTCAGTACCTTTCAGTGAATGGGTTATAATACACTCCCTAAAACAACAGTGTCAGCAGCATAGAGACAACAACGCTTTTCAGACACTACCTTTTAATCAGGAAGATCCCATAGGTTCATGTATGCCAGTTCTATCCTTTGTTTCCTCCAATCGCAATCATCCAAATTTGGCAAACTATGGTCTAAACCAAGCCACCAATGTTTCTTGCACATCACATTGGGCTCAATCCAATGCTGAAATTATGATGATGCAACGGCCTTTCATGTCTACCAACAGAGCTCCCTCTCCCTCTCCTGTCCCTTCCAGCACTCCCTTGCAGCCTCAAAATCAGTTCTAAAGGATTGGAGACCATTCAGGAGGGAGATGAGAGAGGAAACAGTAGTCCCATTGTATCAGTGGAACTAGCTCAATTGGTAGAGCATGAGACTCTTCATCTAAGCATCATGGGTTCAAGCCCCATATTAGGCAAAATATTCCTGCATTGCAGGGGGTTGGACTAGATGATCCATGTGCTCCCTTCCAACTCTACAATTCTATGACTCTATGATTCTATACACACAGTGTACATTGAATGAAGCAAGTTTATTTCTTGCTAAAGTAACCAACAGTTATTCTCTAATTATACCTCACAACTGGAAATTTATGCCCTACACAATTTACATTCAACAGAATAAAATTCAAGGTGCTGG
Source organism: Podarcis tiliguerta (assembly GCF_965153285.1). NCBI lineage: Eukaryota > Metazoa > Chordata > Lepidosauria > Squamata > Lacertidae > Podarcis > Podarcis tiliguerta. Next base: position 45,809,872 of record NC_139542.1, on the reverse strand, counting down.
AGGTAAGAATAAGTAAAAAATAAATACAGTAAAATAAGTTAAGTTGGCTCATAAGAAAAAAGGCCACAGTTGAGCAACATCTTTACTAGAAGCAACCAAAAGGATACACAGCTGGTAAGCTAAAACAAAACATTATTATTATTATTATTATTATTATTATTATTATTTAGGAGCTCAGTGGCAAATACATCAATGTAGCTGTAGGTGGTAAAAGCATACCTTTTTGGACTGCAGTAACAGTTGTGTTTCAAGTAGTAACACCCGGCTCAGTAAATTATTCCACTCCTTTTCATCTATAACAACCTTTCCCTGTAGTTTATCTTCTAACGCCTGCAACTTTTCTTCTACCCAGTCCAGTTTATTAAGCTTCTCCTGCAGTTCATCAAGTTGGCTCTTTAATTCTTGCATTTCATTAGTAGTTTCCTCCAAGACCTGTAAATAATATTTTATTCATCCAAAGTTTTAGATAATCTTTACTCTTTAGCCCCCTTTGTGCCTTAATTCTCTCCGACAAGAGGCAGTGACGGCCACCAACCTGAACTGCTTTAAAGAGGACTGAGGGTTAAAGAAATGAATGGAAGACAGCCATCATGGCTAGTGGCCATGGATAGCCTTTATGTTCCACCTCCACTGCAAGAGGCTTTATGCGTCTGATACCACTTGACAGGTTCTGCTTGCAAGCTTACCACAGGTATCTTTCTGGGCACTGGAGTGCTAAGACTAGACAGGCTTTTGGCCTTATTCACAGGCTCTTATGTTCTTAAAGGGTGGGTACAGCCACACTTTGGGCCCTACTGTTATGATGAATGCCTCAAGGGGTTACTGGCAGCATTATGTAGATTGTTTTCCCACTAGCTGCTTTTGCTATTTAATCATGTGTCAAATTTATTACTATTTCCTGTACCATTGGAAAAATCTTTCCTCTTCTCTCCCCCCCCCTCTGTTCTAGGGGTTCTTTCAACCCCCCACCAGAGCATATTTGGGGGTGCACAGAGGGAGGAAAGCCCTGATGTGCTAGCGGGACTCTTGCTGGCTCCCACTAGCACACCTCTTTAGCCGAATCCAGCCCATAACAATGCACAAGACATATTAGCTGAAAAATTATGATTATTTCAACAGGCAGGTGAGTAAAGAAAATTTAAAAGGTCCTACCTGTTCACGTACACTGACTGGATCATCAGCAATACAGACAACTTCTTCCTGCTCCTCCTGCTCCTCTTCTTCCTCCAGTGCTTCATTGATTATGTCTTGTGGGAGTCTTGCACTCAGCATACTTTTATGAGGTTCTATTTTAGGATTCTTTGCCATGTAAAAGACCCCCCACACAAAGTGATGCAGAGAGCATTAATAAAGACCATATAAGTCAACAGCAGAACACCTTTTAATTGAACCTGGCTATAAAACACATGTATGTGCAGGATAAAATACTTGAGGCATAAAATACAAAAACTTAGAAGTGATTTTGAAAAGATAAAAACAAAATTAAAAACAACTCCCAGTATTGTATAGACAAGGAATCTCTAAAGGCCCCATCCTCATATTGGTTCAGCATTAGCCCTATTTTTAATAAGTTGTGAGAACCAGGAACTAAGTTTCTAATATAACTTTTGCAAACTGTTTTAAAGGACTGTTTTAAAGAGGACTGTTTTAGAAACCCTCTATCAATGGTATTTGATGCCTTATTAATATACAAATAGGGTCTGATAAATGTTGTAAATGTGGATTAAACAAAACAGATCACGTACACATTTTCTGGAATTGTTCTCAAACAGAAATATTCTGGAAATCCATTCAGACTAATATCTCTGATATGTTAGTATACACTTGGAACCTAAAGCATTTCGGCTTGGTTATCTAAAAGATTTTATTCTAGAAAATGATCAAGAAATAATGTTCAAATTTATTACTGCTGCTAAGATTATAACAGCTAAAAATATCTGAATGGATTGAAAAACTTTGGTCCATAGTAGCTATGATTATGCTAATTTATGATAAAAGACTACATATAAACCAGCCTAACAGGTTTATGGAAAAATTGGGATTTTTCGTAATGTTTTGGAACAAGCTCAATGATAATATCCAAGATTATGCTGCTTTCAACCTGCTGCAATGATATTTCTATGTTATTTGAATTTTGTTTCATAAATTTGTTTTTTAAAAGTATGTTCCTCCCCAGTCAAACTGCTTCAGGAGCAGAGGGTCAGATTTCATAACTCCATATTCCATATTCCGATTACCTGAAAGGTAATCTTACAGTGCCAGGACGACAAGCCTAGAAGGCAGTGGCACAAAGAATCAGCCAGATATCTGAACACAGTTCAGTTCCTGGTGAGCATTTTTCAGACAACTTGCTCAGTAAAAAAGCTACTGTTGCTGGAAACATATCTACAGTCTTTCAGTTTTTTGTCTAAAATAATTGTGTATTTTATTTCTTCTTCTAAAATAATTTGGAGTGCTCTTGCCTGCTGAAAATCCATAGTAGAGATTGTTGCAGAATCCGGAAGAGTAGGAAAAAGATTTGTAGCACAGAACGTTGTAGAATCGGGCACACTAGGACTGTTTGCTTGTAGCTGAAGTCTAACTGGATGTGTTCTCTTTCTTGTTTGGGATTTGACCTATAAAAACACACAGAAGTCCCATCCAAATAGTTAAGGATGCGTATATTTCCCTGTTTTTACAATATGAAGTATGTTATAACAAAACATTTTGTTGACGTAATTATGCAAGTATATGAGCTCTAAGGGAAAGATATAAACACATACACTGTATCCTCTCAAGAGTGATTTTGAAGAGCAAATTGTAGCAATCAAATCCAAACATAATATTACACAACTTTGCAAGAAGTTATAACTGAAATGAAGTCAAAGTATGGCACTATGTCATTTTAATTGCCTATACACTGATGTGCAGGAAGAAGAAGAAAATTAGGGGGGAAATGAGAATTATCTGATTTCCCCAATTCCCATAGACAACAGAAAAGGGGAGTGGGGTCCACACCCAAACCAGAGCCAGTTCAGTAAGACACCCTGAGAGCCATTCATAAATTTTGTTCATTAAAATAATAAACTGATAAACGAAGCAAACACAAAGTTTTAAGACATAATAACTGTAATAACAAAAATGTGCTGGTTATTTTACTTAGACCTTAAAATATATTAACATTTTTATTTCTCAGAAGTATGAACTAAATTAATAACTTGATCAATACCTTATTAATATTACTTAATTCTTTATGCCTTTTATAGACTGAATTAATAATGTCACAAACAATCTGTATTTTTCTCTCTGCAAAACCATATTGGAGGAACTGCTGTTTTGATAGGACTGGCTTATACTGAAATTGATCTCGGAGAACCTGCAAGGAACAGAGAAAAAAGAAATTGCTTTCACAGTCACTATAACTGTGGTTACAGGTAGGTAGCCGTGTTGGTCTGCCGTAGTCGAAACAAAATAATAAAAAAATTCCTTCCAGTAGCACCTTAGAAACCAACTAAGTTTGTTATTGGTATGAACTTTCGTGTGCATGCACACTTCTTCAGATACGGGTTAACTGTGGGTTGCAACTAGTGCATGAAAACCCAGGAAGTGCTTTTTTGCATTCCTGTAATTTCTAGCCCTGTTCAGCAGTTGAAACCATATCAAAAAAGTAAGAGACCACTGTGCTTTTTTTCCCTTTCACTTCTGTTCATTAGGATTCCTATTAGATACCTAAGTGTACTTAAGTCTATAGAGCCAGTGTGGTGTAGTGGTTAAGAGCGGTAATCTCGTAATCTGGGGAACCGGGTTCGCGTCTCTGCTCCTCCACATGCAGCTGCTGGGTGACCTTGGGCCAGTCACACTTCTTTGAAGTCTCTCAGCCCCATTCACTTCACAGAGTGTTTGTTGTGGGGAAGGAAGGGAAAGGAGAATGTTAGCCGCTTTGAGACTCCTGAAGGGGAGTGAAAGGCATGATATCAAATCCAAACTCTTCTTCTTCTACTACTACTTTTTATTTGGACAAGAGTTTAGAGATATAATTTATCCCAATTTCCCTATGCCAGTTTGGCTTGTAATACACAGGTCTGTGGATAACTTTTACTGTTGATATATTGCATTTAATGGTGGTGAGACACCTAGTTAATTTATGATAAGGAGGAGTAAGTAATTTTTAAAATACAGTGAGTCGTGCTCTATTATGCATCAGCTTATGTACAGATCACTCGTTACATTATCTGGCAAGTGTAATGAGCACCAGCCTTCCTTCAACTCTTGGACATACAGAGGAGGACAGATTCCTGCCTGCTCCCCAGCTCAAAGGCTGAGACTAAGGCCAAGAAGTCATTTGCTACTGCATTGTGAAGTGTGTTGCTGCAGCACTTCCACCAAACTCTCACTGTCTGATGCTAGAAGAAGCTTCTTTAGCAGAGTTAAGCCAGGGTTGGGGGACTGTTCCTGCATAGTGTGAGATCAGTGAAAATAGTAGGGACAAGGACCCGGTAACAGGTTTTAGTTTAGCTAGTAAGATCAGTCCTAAAACCATAGATCCCTGAACTCACATGTGAACAAACCCCCTTATCATACACTTAATATATCATACAAGCTAGAACACTGCCTATAAAACGTCACAACATAATACATGCTGAAATCATACAATCATGTGAGTGCTATAACAATTTAAACCTGTTTGTAGCCTCCATAATGCCACACAACTTTTTCAGAAGACCTTTACACCATGTATGTTGCTTTAATGTTCTACTCTTGGACGTTTTAACTTACGTTTTAAAGTTGATTTTCCTTTTTTTATTTTTGTAAGGGGCTTTGGGGTTGTGGTGAAAGTAAAGTTTAAAACAAACTTTTACTTTTCCGTTATTCTCAACAAGTGGTAGTGTCACAAAGGACACTTGAACTATATAAATACCTTATAAACAGCATCAATAAAACGCAAGTCATTCTTTGCCATGAGTTTCACATCCGATTCCACTAGAAGTTCTGCAATATACGTTGAGAAGGATGTGAAGCAATAGCTGATGATGGGCAAAAATGCAGATGGATCCCCCTTTGCCAACCTGTAATAGAGAGAAAAACTAGACAGTAAGAGAATATTGTATTCCACTGCACCAGTGGAAGTGCAGCTGTTCTATTTCTGTTCCTCTAGAAACACTATATTAAAATCAGAGTGGTAACTATTTTACAGTGTACTCACATTTTGGGTGCTTTCAAATTTCCAAGCATATCTCAAGTCCTTTTTCTTGTTAACTGCAACCAACATTTTGTAAGAAAGTTTCTACTTTATAAGCATCTTTGCTTTCCATTTAAAGACACAGGAAGGGGAGGAAGGGTAACATATAAAAAGGGTCCCTTCAGACCACTGTTTTCTGCATGTCTATTCTGCATTTGTGGTGAATTTGTGCTGCAGCATCCACACATCATTCAACTTTATTATATTTTCTGTGATGATACAATACCCTGATACAATTATGAGCCCAATGCATCATGAATGCACAATTAAAAGAATGCCTGGAATAACCCCATCCAACATCAGACTATATGGATTAATATGCTGCAGATAGTTGGTTTTAGCTGCCTACCAGTGTTCATCTATTATCCAAACAGGAATACATTACAAGCAAAATTCTTGCCTCTTCTTTAACAAGTCAGTTTATTATAGTGTAGATTTTTTAAACTGGTCCACAGTACAAGCAGAAGCAACATTAAAATAACATGATTCTGATATGAGAACTGTAGATACCTTTCCCAGCAAATCATGTTTGATAGAACCAATGAATATTATAAAAAATAAAGATATACCTGCACTTACCCAGCATAATCAACATCTCTGGGATAATTTAAAAGTCGAAGTCCTTGCTCTATTTTACGCAAGTTTCCTTTTAAATCTCCTGTGGCCATGCTATCACGTTACAATTCTTATTTCATTCAGATCATAGGAAGTGCTCAGTACAGACTAGAACACAGAATAGTTGCATTTTAGAATTCAAATGCTTTGGTTAGTCATATTATATGCTCACATTATAGAACTAGCTCAAAGCAAAAATGGACTCAAGCTTTGTTGTATGAAAACAACTATCCACTTTCAACCTTGCACATGGGAAGGACACATTTCATCTTAAGTGGCATTTTTAGGGTCGCAAAAACAAAACAAAGAAGAATTGTTTTGCAAATACCACACTTTCACTCTGGAAACCCAGGCTACAACTGTACGCCCATTAAACCCAGTAAGACTAGCTTCTGGAGCATAGAATAGGATTGCACTGGGAAGGTTACAGCCCTGCGCACACTTATTCTGCTTGCAATCCAACCCCCCTTAACTGGAAGTAAGTCTCATTGAATTCTATAGGACTACTTCCGAGCAGACATGGTTAGGAGTCTGCTTCCCATTGAGCTTATTTCCACAAAAATCAGGTGTAGGATCAGACTTCAATTCCCCCCCCTCTCTTTTTTACATAGACTGCAATCCTACACACAATTAATTTACTTGCTGTTTAGCAAGCAGCTACTGAACCCGGCAAAGCTTATTTCTGCAGCTGACACATCGCTATTGCCATTAATAAACAGCAATGTCAACGGCGCCTTATAACGAACAGGTATGTCAGGTTCCTCATAGTCAAAAACAGACTCGGGACAACAAGAAAAAGGAAGAGGGAAAGAGAAGCACAGGGATAGGGGAGAAGTATAGGCGGTTATTTCGGTTACGCGTGCATAAGGTTGCAGAGTCAGCTTACCGGCTCCGGCCCACCTTTGGCCTGAAGGATGGTCGGAGCCCCGCCCACCTCCTCGCACTCCTCGCGCCGCCCCCGCCCTTTCTTTCTTCCTTTCCTCCCCCTGTTGGCGGCAGTTTGAGCGCTCCCGCGGGAACTCGAGGCAGCCTTTCGCTCCGCTCCGGCAGATTCCTCACACCTTCCTCCCTCCGAGGCTGCTAGCCCTATTGGCCGGCCCCGAGAATTTCTTCTCAGACAGCGCTATGTCCTGCAAGGGGGAGGGAAAGCGCCAATCTTTTGCAATACATAAATAAATAAATAATAATGTATGTTTTATTTCCGAGCCCCGTGGAACCGAATCTATCGCTGCGAACCCCGCGTCGGTCTCTCTGGGCCAGGAGGGGCCGACGTCACTTCCGGTAACAACATATGCGGCGGCGGCGGCGGCGGCAGCTGCATCAACAACAACCACCGTTTAGACGCTCTGGGGTGTGTGTGGAAGAGGTGACGACTCATGTTTTTGCGTAGGGACCCGGAAGCCCGTTTCCTCCGCCGGCTGCACGAGGCCGCCTGACGACGGTCCCTCCCCCCCGCTGCTTATAAGGCTCGCGCACCCGATTTGAACACGGCTCGTCGCGGCGGCGGTTGGGACTGGAGCTAGCACAGGTAAGGGGAGCCTTGAACGCGACACCGGGGGGGAGCTGCCATTTGAGGCTAATCGGGGAGTGGGGAGCGGACTTTGCCGTCTCTCATCCACCCCCGGGTTGGGATGCGGTTGGGCAGCATCTCTCTTTGAGCGAGTTTTCATGGCTGGGAAGTTGCCCCAGCTGTCTGTGTCCTTCATAGGGTTAAGTTCCTCCACGCATCCCTTCCTTGCACGAGCTCTGGCTCTTCACATCAGAGTGTCACACGCCTGAAATCGCCCTGGGAGTAGTTCAAATGTAGTGTAATCTCTCCCCACCCCCCAGCCTGCAGCCCTTCCGGTGCATGTGCATGGAGGAAATTAATAATATATATATATATATATTTTTAAGCCACCAAACCTGTTTAATAATTTGGGTATTTAGGAACTGAGGAAAGTGGTTGCATAACAGGTAACTTCTGGTTAAGTTAACTTATTGCATACTTAGGTTGGAATAAGTCTCGTTGGATTCAGTAGCAGTTTCTCAGTAAACATTAATGCAGTTTTGCCATTGGATATGTGCCTCTTGCCAAAGCTGTCTTCCTTCCTGCAGTTCTACTTATTTTAAATTTTTGCAGTTCACTTTGAAATTATCAATAAAGGGAAGATGATAAATGATCTGACTAGTGTTTCTCTCCATACAAGCTTGTGCATGCCAATACAAGGAAAATCCTAACTGGAGAGATGCTTGCCATTTCTGCTTTAAATCTAGGTCTCCAAATCTCCAGTACATTGAATTGTTGGCTTGGCCTATGACATGCCACTTTTCTTTGCCTCTACCTCTTTGGCTTCAGGACTGACCCTGTGCTTAGGCTGGATGAGACAATTGCTTGAGGCAGCAGATACCATTATCGGTGTGGTGGTGTGCCTGTCTAGTCATCAGCCCTTTGACACTTCCCTGTCAGAGATCACTGCTGCTGGTGCCACAAAGGCTTTCATGCACCCCCTAAACTTTGCCTGTTGCCAATGTTGAAGTATGGTTTAACTGCCAGTTGAGCCAACTTCTGAGTATGGTATGGACAGCACCATCTTGACCTTTGCCTTAGACAGCAATATGTCTTGGGCAGGTTCTGCTGTGGTGCCCTGTATGGTGAAGGTTTAGAGAGGATGCAAAGGCAATGATTCTGTTGTTACTTCTGGATTTTATAGATAGAACCCTACATTACACACGTTACTTGAATGTTGGTTTTCTTTCCTTACACTTTTGTGGAGGGTGAGCATGGTGCTGTCACCGGCACTTGTTTGGTGTGGAGAAGGTGAACTACCTGCCCTGTTTGGGCGTGGATTAATTATAATATTCTAACATCCATACTTTCTGTATGCAGCGTTAATCTTGCATCAGATAGGATTATAGTCACATTTGTCCATGGAAGGGGGAGTGACTTTCGGTCCTGATCTTTCATCACTTTCTTTGCTCACATCTGTGACAACTGCGGTGCAGTTGAACTGATGTCCGGTCAATGTCTCCTGTGTATGTGTGGTGCTGGAGCTGTGCAGTTCCATCAGTGCAAGCTGGCAGCTAATGAGTTGCACTTGACAGGAGAACTTAAGACACTCTCCTTTCCAGCTCCCACAGAATTTGACAGTGGATAGAATGTGGCACTATATGTGCTTTGTTGTAATTTAGATCTGTAGCCTGCTTAACATGCATAATTTTGCATAAAATTAGGGTGTTCATTATTTATGCTTTGTGGATTTCACCTTCTCTGGTAGCTGTCATCAGTCTCAAGTGTGGTGATTAGGCACCTGTTCACGTTTTTACCTTGAGAAGTTTCATTTGGGCTTTGGTCAGATATTGTTCCGTTAGTTATATAGTTTTAGCATTTATTTAGCTGCTTCTCAGATTTACTCAGGGTGAGATACCGAAATTAAGCATTTTAAAAATTAGCTAAGCTAAACATCAATAAAATCAGAATCAGATACACCATTTAGAAATTACAAATACAGTAGATATGTTTTAATGCATAGAAATAGAGCAGCAGCATAAAAATGTATGTTATAGATAAGGATTAGAATCTTCTTTAGCGAAACTGAATTTATTGTGGTATGTATTCTTGCATTTCAGGCTGAAGAGATAAAACAGATTGACATATATAACTATTAGCCAACCAATGACTGCTGTGAAACAAAGAGCTTAAGGCTCTCTGTAGCTTTTCAATGCTAACCTAGGAGTAAACTCTTAATGTGCTCAGTGGGGATTACCGTATTTTTCGCTCTATAGGACACACCGGACCATAGGACGCACCTTGTTTTAGAGGGGGAGAACAAGAAAAAAAAATCGCCCCTTCTCTGCTCAGCGCTCCTTCAGCGAAGCGGCAGGAGAAACGGAGCCCCTTCCATTTCTCCTCCTGCTTGGCTGAAGGGGCGCTGCGTAGCTCTCTCTCTGCTGAAGCCAGTACAGTCCTGCTCTCCTGGCTTCAGGGAAAGGAACCTGAAGCCTGCGGAGCGGGAACTCGCACTGCGCTCCGCAGGCTTCAGGCGGCTATCCCGACCCCTCTTGCTCTCCAGGCTTCAGTGAAAGCAACGTGAAACCTCCGAAGCGCGGAGGGAGCACTCCCTCTGCACTTCAGAGGCTTCGCATTGCTATCGCTGAAGCCAAGGAGCCTGCATTTGCTCCAAAGGACGCACACACATTTCCCCTTAATTTTTGGGGGAGAAAAAGTGTGGCCTATAGAGCGAAAAATACGGTACTTCTGAGCAGACATACATAGGATTGCAGTGCTGGTGAAGCAAATTTTGAAATGTCTTCTGCTGAAGTTACCTACTGTGTACAGGTTGCGTCTGAAAGGTGTTCCTGCTTTCCCTATGCAAACTTCAGAATGATCCATAATGTTGTTATTGGAGATGGGCAGAGGAATCATGTGGAGATGAGGTGGGGCAGAGAGTCCATGGCAGAGGAACTGCTGCTTCTTATGCCCTGCTGACTAGAGTGAAAGTTGGTGGGGCAGGGCAATTAAAAGAAATTCTGCCGTGATCAAGGGTTTTCTTTTCTTTTGCTGCAATTGCCTGTTTGGGAAAAGGAAAAAACTACAGTAGGCATAGTTTTGTGGCCAGTTTGGGGGAATGGAAGGACTTTAGATCTTATAGATCCAAGCCCCCACCCTCATATTTCCCCTTTTCCCCACTGATAGGAAGGATGTGGTGGTAAAGAAGCCTCTGGCAGTAGAAAACATCCTTCTCTGACTCTCTCCAGCCATGGAAGGGAAGGCTATGGCATTCTGCAGCCCATTGGCTGCCCACCCTGGCAGCTGAAGGGGAAAGGTGATACTGGCTTTATTAATGTGGGGGGGGGGGAGTGCTGAAAGACAAATTGCACAAAAGCACGTGCTTTTCGTTATTTACATCATTCTCTTTTTTGCTATATGTTTCTTCCAATGGGCATTGTTCATTACAGGATATGAGGTTTTATCCTAGATGTTACAGTAGTCAGCTTCTGGAATGTCCATCTCAGGATTATTGCTAAAAATAATTGCTTTGTAGGAAAAAAGCAGAGATAAATCCTTGGAAAAGCCACAGAGAGCCTTAAGCTCTTGGTTTCACAGAAGTCATTGGTTGGCTAGTAGTTATATATGTCAATCTGGTTTATCTCTTCAGCCTGTTCAGTTAGTACTTAGTATAACGGAGAGCACAACCTATTTTTATAAATATTGTTGACAGGTTTCAGTAGTTACAAATATAGTTTTATTAGAGCCTCTCTTGTGAAATGCTCCCATGTTGTGTATGGAATCTTAATTTTCAGTTAATTTTTAATCCGTTACCCATTTTACAGTCTGATTCTAATGCATTTCCACTGAGTGTGTCTCCTAGATAAGTATGCACGGTTTGTAGTCTTATACCATTAGTTGCCCTTACAAACAGTATATATGGCAATATAGGCTCTTTTCAGTTTGGATAGCTGCTTTACAGTTTGGATTTCACCAAAGCCTAGCCTCTAAACACTTCACCAAAGCAATGCAACAGCTTTATTTAAGCAGGCTTGTATTAATAGGGGAAGTGTATGTGGTATTTAAGTTTTGTATGTTTTTGCTTCTTTTTGCCTATGTTCTTATTGTCCATCTAAGAACAGGTTGATTTATAAATAAAAATGAATTTTTACTGTATTCTTCAAAGATGAGATGCATGTTATAAAATTGTACTGAACACTTCTGATTGTTGGAATGCAAAACAACTGGCATAATTATTTGTTCTGAAAAGCGGAAGCTTTTGTTCCGCTCATAGTCATTACAAGTGTATCTGTTGTTCCTAGACTACAGTACACAGCTTGTGATCTGCTGCAGATCAGAACACTGTGTTACAAAAATAAGTTAAAATGCTTATTTGAGTTATCATCAGTTGTAAAAAGCATGATTAATAGTAATTAATATTACCATCAGCTGAAATACAGTTTAATTCTTCAATACCATTCAATGTTTATTTAATGCCAGTCACATGCTGTGCACTATACTGAAGTGATAGAAAACTGTTTTGGATGTAATGACGTTGCATAGGGAATAGGAGACGACACCCCCACCCCAAGTGCCTTATCCCTGGAAGCCCTCCCTGAATTAAGTTTTTGAATTTTTATATTTAGGGTTAAATGATGTATACTGTGCTCTGCTGTTAGCAATGAGCTGCAATGAACATTTCATCTATAAAGCCCAAATGATTTAGGATCTGTGTACCTTTAAATGTCTTTGCTGCTGCAGATTGGACATGTTTATGCAAATTACTAGAGCAGTGTTGAGATTCTGGGCTATATTTCTTCCATCGTGAGTTCACATTTATGGCCTAATTCAGGAGACCTTTGATTTGTTGACCTTCTAAGAATTGTGCAAGACTCATGGTTGTTGTTTTTTAAATCTGGCTTTGCTCGTTTGTATGTATGATCATGTATGGGCAAGATAAGGCTCTCAGCCTTATCAAGCCTTCACAATCTCCTCACTCAGCAGCCTACACTACTGTTACTGAATTGTTTGGGGTGGGGATTGGTCCAGATTTGTAGCTTGTGAACCATCTTCTGATTACTCCTGTGATAAGTTGTTGGGATTCTTACCTTTTCTTTGTTGATCTCTTTTAAAACATGTAAATAAAGTTCATATAATTGTTCTACATTAAGTGATTTGACAAGTTCTATATTGTCACAACATGCATTCTTTCTCTAAACGTTGCTTTTATTCTGTTCATGCGCCTATGTTACAAGTCAAGAACGGATAACTACTTTTGAGTTTGGGGATTGACCTTGAAAAGCCTGTTCTGCCTGCACAAGCCCCACTAAAATTAGCAGGTTTTATGATGAGAAACTATGAGCTTATACAGCTTTCCTTCAGCTTTTTAGTAAATACAAGCTAATACTGAAAAACATGATGTAGGTGCCTAATTTACAAGGTGACTGAACTAGACTTCAGGGAGGATGTTTTTAATTGCAGTCTAAAACATATGTTGGACATATTTAGGATACAGTCCTTTGCACAACTCTAAACTGCTGTTATATTCTATTGAAATCAACAGGATTTAAGTATTCCATCTGTATACACAATGCAGCCTCACATGTATTGCCATGACTCCTTTCCCAGTGCAGTTTGTTTATCTAGGCAATGTCATTGCTCCCGTAATGCTAGAGAGAAGTGAAAGAATTTCCAAGTCCTAAACAGCTGTCCTGAAGTTGCCTTCAAAGCTGGAACTTGTAAAATATTATTTGGCAAATAATTGTGGAGAACAATTGCTAGAATTCAGCCCCCCCCCCCCCTTCCCAAAGTAGAAATTCCTTTCACACACATACATAGGGAAAGGGCTGTCTCTTGCATCTTTTAAGAGGTGCTGCTCTACCTGACCTACTTCCCAAAAATGTTGCATTTTTCATCTTGCCCATAAAAGGAAGTGGTAAAGGGTATAAATTTGGAGATATAGATAGTCATAATAAAGTGGACTTCATTAAGCCTGAGCAGAAAAAATAGCTCTTGGAGTATAAAGTCTTCCATTGAATAGCTTCAATCATGCCTTTCCAGTTTTCTCAAACACTCGATAAGCTGCTTAAAAGCATATGTGCTTTGTTTTAACACAATAAAATAAAATCTAGTTGTTATATTTATATACTAGGGACAAAAGGTTTTTAAACACCACAGTCGCATAAGATACTTAGAACAGAGATATTTCCTGCAAAACCACAGTGAAAGTGTTTCTGGTGTCTGCAGGCTCACCTGAATGCTTTCTAGTACTGTACAGTTATAAGACTTCTGTTGGTGGTGGTTGTTTGCACTGGCATTTTAATGGTTTTCTAAAGTGTCAAAGTAAAGATACCAGTTTGATTTTTTTAAAGCCAGTAGTTAGGATGAATGAAAGTTGTAGTCCAATACATCTGGAGGGCATCAGGTTGGAGAACGCTGTTATGGGTTATGTTTGTCATGCCTTTCATTCATTTTGTAATCCTTTGGGTGAAAATCACTTTAATGCTGTGCACTGTTTAAGCATAATTGCATGTAGAACCATAGACTTTATTTGCTTGTTCTTACAAATATGACTATGAAACTGTTTCTTCTGTTGGTTAATGAACTAATCTGGGTGTATCCTTGTGTTCCTCCCCCCTTTACAACCTGCAGGCTTGCAGATGGGTCAGGGGCTGTGGAGAGTGGCCAGGAACCAGCAGCTGCAACACCAGGGATACGCGGGACAAAGCTATCTGTCCAGAGAGCATGGTAGAAGGATAGCTGCTAATAACATTTCAAACGCAAACCATCGGAAACATGCCCAGGGAGGCATTGACATTTACCATCTGTTGAAAACTCGGAAGTCAAAAGAACAAGAAGGGTTCATCAACCTGGAAATGTTGCCTCCTGAACTTAGCTTTACCATTTTGTCATACCTGAATGCAACAGACCTCTGTCTGGCTTCATGTGTTTGGCAGGATCTTGCTAATGATGAGCTTCTTTGGCAAGGGTAAGTTAATGAGAGGTCATGAGCACAGGTTACAACAGTCAATTTAGATCCAGGATTTCTTGTCCAAACCATTTGCTTCTTTAAACAAAACATCAAAAATGAAAAACTACTGTGTAATTGTAATTGTAGCTAATTAACTAGGCTTTTTGAGCCTCCAAATTGCAAGTTAAATCCGATAAGGAGAGTACAGAGTGATAGAACTTCAGGAGCAATTAACTTAAGTTTTCAAAGGTGATGGTACTTCAGAAAAAGAGTGTGCTCTCAGGTCATGCAGAGGCATTTCAGAAATGGTAAGCGTTCTTGCACGTGATTCTTACTTTTGTGGAAACCGTAATGGCTCTATTAAAAAACTAGGTACATGGTGGTCTAAAGAAGGCATAGGCAAACTTGGCCCTCCAGATATTTTGGGACTACAACTCCCATAATCCCTAGCTGACATGACCAGTGGTCAGGGATGATGGGAATTGTAGTCTCAAAACATCTGGAGGGCCAGGTTTGCCTATGCCTGGTCTAAAGACACTAAAGTGAAACTACATGTTTGGTGAGAGCATGAAACATAACACTGAACTCATTGTGGCTGCTTCTAGAACTATTTTTCAGCATAGCTATCACAAGTATCATACAGTTGCTCATGAAAATTCAGTTCCTATCCTGGTCTACATATGGCTTGCTGAATTTGATAGTGCAAATATTTTCAAGATCAGCACTTTGGGCTACAAGGTTGTCTTAAATGGAGAGGGCCTGTTTTTGTGTAATGGCACCAGTCAGTAATGTTTCTGGAAGCAGAAAGTTAGCCTTCTCTTCATAATGCTCAAAACAACTGCTTGCCTGGCTACAACTTGACTAACTGGTCACAAAAAAGGGAGAGTGGAGAAAATGAGTTTTGTGTGTACCACTTCCCAACATGTAGGTGTGCATTAATAAGATTTTGTACAGGGCAAAGTTAAAAAGCCCTTGGGAAGGGTAAAAGGAGTGTGTTGACCCATGCAATTGGAAGTACGTCTTGAATTTCTTCATGAGATTTATTTTTTTCATAAAAATAAATTTAATAGTTCAATTGCACCCTAAAGCACCAAGTTCCAGATATAGTTAGATGTTCTTTACTTGATATACTCTCTAAAGGATAGGCAGTACTGGGTTGTAATCCTGCATGAAGCACACAACCACACACTGGATGACATTCCTTCTCTGTGAATTGATAAATTCTCTGAAAGTAAAGCTCCTCTCTCCTAATGCCTGGTAGGTTTATTATTTTTTTAAGATTCAAGCTTGGGGTCAACTGATGTTTACATTTACTTACCCGGTTAGTCTCTGAAATATTAATGAGACTTTTAGGATGAGAAGGCAAGTACTGGATAGCACCATTCATTAAGCCCCTCACGCTACAGAGGCTTACATGTACTTACAGTTATCTGTTTGACTATTTCTGTGTGGAAATTTAGACATGTATATGTTTGGAAGATTTTTGTACTGATACTACTTGCGTTGGCAATGATGCAGTACAAAAAAATAAGTCAGTTTTTCGGTAGTTGTGCAAATCCTAGGTATTTAATTGGTTCACTCATTTTTCTTCATCAAACATAATGAGAAGTATGTTTTAGACTATTTAGAAAACTCCTATTAAAGTCTATGTACTAGGTTATATTTATATAACTGAAACATTAAGTGGTACTTTTCAAGTACTACTGTAATATCTGGTGGGCTCCTAGAATCCTGAAATCTTGGACCTGAAAATGAGTTAGAGCACAACCTATTTCCGTATTGAACATGCTTCTTCCATTTTTGTAGATTGTGCAAATCCACTTGGGGTCACTGTTCCATATACAATAAACGTCCGCCTCTGGGATTTTCATTTAGAAAACTGTATATGCAGTTGGATGAAGGCAGCCTCACCTTTAATGCCAATCCAGAAGAGGTGAGTTGATGTTGATGACAATAGTAAGTGGTTGGTGATAGTTCTGGTGCTCTTGTTGGTTTCTAAACTGCTGGGCAGATCTAAAGTTAGTGGAGCATAGAAGTGCCCAATAGATGTACAATTGAAAAATAATAATAATCATTAATTAGAAGCATACTTTCTGGTATGTACATTTTGTTGAAATCCATTTGTACTTGCTTAAAGCAAATGTTTTAGGATTAAGGTTTAACAGAAAGTACATTACTTCGCCTTTGACTACAGGTTTATGAATAAATGTCTCATTTGTAGAAAAAATGAGAAAATAAATATATGCAGTTGTGGCACAAAATGCTAACACAGTCCAGTGTGGTAAAGCTGTTCATTAATTGGAACTTCAGCTTTGTTATGGAATTAAGAAACAAAGAAAGCTTGACTCCTAATGATTGTTTTACTTTAACAAAGGATGGAGTTGTCTTTAAACACTTTGTAATGCTGAAACAAACCTTAAATGTAAAGTAGCGGGTATAATAACTGAGAGCTTTGGTTAGCAGGTGGGTTAGAAATACTCCAAATAAATTAAATACTGTTATGTGTTACATTTATGCATCCTGTGTGTGTTTAGAGCCCTTAATTTTTTGATCATGTTCATTTTCTAATTTTCTGTTTGCTTTTTCTGTCTTGTAAAACTGTTTTGTTGAAAGAAAGAAATGTTAGGTAATCACCCGCCTGGGCCAACTTAGGTGGGCTGGACCACCTACCTGTCAATCCTCATTATGACATCAGGTGATTGACAAATGACGGTTTCCCAACCACTTGTCAAAGCTGAACTATGGGCTTGGGGGTGATAAAGATCTGGCCTGCTGGGCCCAAAAGGTTCCTCAGACTTGCACTATAGGACCATCAGCTAATCTGTTCTTGTCAGTAGCAAACTAGTTATGGCTTCCTTCTGCTTTTAGCAAGGACAAACACTGATGAAGGAGCACAAGCTGCTGTTGGGAGTAGGTGCAGTTTCCAGTGGGAGGATACCAGAAGTGCCTTGTGCAAGTGTTACATTTCATCATATATTTTATAATTTTCATTAAATGTGTGTGAGCAGTTTTCCTCTTCTCTTCCTCATGTGGATAGTGTTTAGACTGCAGGCATAGGCAAACTCGGCCCTCCAGATGTTTTGGGACTACAACTCCCATCATCCCTGACCACTGGTCCTGTTAGCTAGGAATGATGGGAGTTGTACTCCCAAAACATCTGGAGGGCTGAGTTTGCCTATGCCTGGTTTAGAGCAAGAATAATTTAGAAAATGTAATCAATATTTCTGTAATTTGATTATAAGAACTAGTCAAATAACATATTTTACGGCACATGCTGGTCTGTGAGTTTCCTGAAATATATTTTTTAACATTTAGAATATGTTATGTGGTTTCAAGACATGTGCAGGCTAAACATGCCTGCATTTTAACATCTTATAACATCTTATAAGTTCAAAACCATGCATTCATTTGAATGTGATCTTGTACACAGCAGGACATGAAAATGACTGTTTTAAAGTAAAATGAATGCTATATAATAAAGGCTGACTAAATGTTCAGCATGATACCCAGTTAGGAAATGAAGTACGGTTCCATAGCAGTCTTAAATTTCAACCTAGTATGACACACACAATCAAAAAAGAGAGAAGGTTCATGTTGAAGGAAGTATGTTTCCTGCTGCTTTACTACATATAAAATCTCATTAATAACTACACTAATGCATGTTTTATTTGCATATGAATTGGATGGCATATATTGAAATGTAGTTCTGAAGATAGAATTTCTTCATCATTATTAGGATTTGTTCCATTCCAAATTCCCCTGTTGAGCACAAAAACCTAATATTGCATATATAAAACATCTCTTTGTCCCAGGGAGTCAACTACTTCATGTCCAATGGAATACTGGATGATTCACCAAAGGAAATAGCTAAGTTTATCTTCTGTACGAGAACACTAAATTGGAAGAAACTGAGAATCTATCTTGATGAAAGGTAACTTTATTATAAACTGGGAAGCATTGTATTCCCTTTTATTTAGCAGAGTTGTATTTTCATTTGAAACACTGGAAGAATGGGGCATTAGTTAATAATAAAATACATCAATTTAGTGACGGCAAAGCTGAGGATCTTTTTTTATTCTTTTTTTGGGCACTTTACCAATGAAATTTACCCAATAGTGGAAAAATGTGTTGATAGCAAGTTTCTTGCAATAGAAATCTAGCATTAATTGGAATGATGCTCCTCTGCTGTTCATCAAACACTTCAAACTCTGGAAAGGAAAGTAATCCCTTAGTTAAAATCTTGTTCAGGTTGCATATGACACTTGCCCCAGTTATAGAACCATTTCTTTAGCCATATTAGGTTCAAACTAGTAAGCACTAATTGCTATAGTGCTTGAGCAAATTCTGATGTTCTTGATATTATTTTAAAACTATACTATCCATATATGGTATTGAGGATTTCCTAGGAATAATTATTTGTTTACATGCTCAAGACTATCTCTGAGTTGCTGCCCTGGGGCAGCTATCTAGCTTGCAGAAGGAATTCCAGACCTGTTTTCTTGACTGCTAACTTTGGTTTTTATCGGCTCACTATGTACTGTATGTCTGGAATTGTGGTCTCCGCTGATGATGATGATGATTTTTATTATCAACAACAACAACAGTCAGAGTTCTGATTCCGTTTATAACATATCTTGGGAGAAAAAGTGAGAGCCCCTCACTTTCATCCAGTCCATGAAAGTCCATGTATTCTGCAAAATGTTTACACCATAATAATTCTATTCCTGTTAAGGTACCACAACACTGTTGATCTATCCAGGGAGTTTTCTTTTGAACTGAAGCAAAGGGTAAAGTAATGAAAGGCTAAAAAGAGCCAAGCAGATGTAGGAGTAGGAAAATGGAACATGTAAATAGGCCCTTAGAAAGAGAAGAAGCGAAGTGTACAACAGAAACCCCCCAAAAATGTTCCATATACAAAAACCCATAGACAAATGTCAGAAAGGATATCAAAGTGATCTGAGGATGAAATGAATTTTAGAGTTTTAGAGACAACTCATTTTGGTAAAAACCTGGACTGTAATTGGAGGCTCTAACTAACATATAGCAGAGGTGCCTGTTGTGACCTGCTTCCTGTATACCTCTTCCATCATGTGTTCTCTTCCTTTTATCTGACATTCTCCGTTGTTAATGTGTTCATATGAAATGTATTATTGTTTAATATTATCTGTAGTTGGCTTTGTTTATTTGTCAGTTGATGGCTCAGGTATTTGAAATATTAAGGTTTCAGTTCTGTACATACGTACCTGGGAAGTAAGCTCCTTGGAAATTGCCTATGTAGGATTAGGTTGTAAATTGTATTGGAAATATTTTGAAAATGTTCATGTAATCTTGATTGGCACTTACTCAGCTGTTGCAACCTGAAAAGTTTCAGGAAGTCTCCAGGATATATAGTCTCATTGACAATACCATGCAGATTCTTAAGGTTGGGTGCATTAAGAGCTGAATACCTGTGTATGATCCACTCAAAGAGCCATCTTGTGATTGAAAACAGCAGCCTCAGAACTGTTACTTATTTTTCTAGCTCTAGTAGCTATCAATGAACCAGTCTTACAGACTACTGTACTACATGCATATATGATATATGACCTTCATCAGATGTTTCTGTGGCATATCTGATTGCATTGCAGTGCATTGTTTCAATATTTTAAAAGAACTGTTAGTCTTATTGCCATATCTTTCTCTAGAGGGAGGTTTTGTTTTCCATTATTTGCATATCTTGATAAGTTATGATGTCTGGGTTTTTTTACAGTATGTTGTTGATACATACAGACTTGCAATGCAATATATTTTTGCCGTTCTATATCCACAGAAAGAAAATAACTATACATATTGCAACACCCTTTAACGTGCTATACCAATGGACAGGAATCGTAATACTTAGGTGTAATTTGTACTATAAAGAGCACCAATCATGCTAAATATATGTTAGGTTGAACTGTATACTGTTTGTTCTGGTTTGTAGATCTTCCCTTATTAAGTCTTGATGAAATGAAGGATTTAGAACAGAAAAGTAACCCTCTCCCCAAAGTCTTTATGGTTACAGTTCTATACACACCTGGGGGTAGGTTCCATTGAATTCACTGGGACTTGCATCTGAGTAGATTTGCATAGGTTTCACTGATAAGTTTCAAAAATGTTTTTTTGCATAATTGTCACTTGTCTTAAAAGGCTTTTCTTTTTCCTTTTTTTTTAAATTAGGCGAGATGTTTTAGATGACCTTGTGACACTACACAACTTCAGAAATCAGTTCTTGCCAAATGCACTAAGAGAGTTTTTCAAGCACATTCATGCCCCTGAGGAGCGTGGTGAATATCTTGAGACTCTTATTACAAAGTTCTCACACAGATTTTGTGCTTGTAACCCTGATTTGATGAGAGAACTTGGCCTTAGCCCAGGTAAGAAGAAATGGCCTGCAGTTTAGATGGTGTGGAATGTTGTTTTGTAGTATTAATCAAGTCCTGACAAATATGCAAATGTTTCTTTTTAGGTCTTGCGAGATTTAAGAGCTCTGAATCTGCATATGCTTATGGCTTAGTTATGCGTTAATCAAGTTTATTTCCCAGTAAATATATTTACTGTAACCCAACACAGGCTTATGTTCCTTTTAAGGTCAGATTGGTTTTAGTGTGATTTGAGCACCAGTAACTACACAAGTGGATTGTTCAGGTTAGATGGACACCTCTAGTAAGCATTGTGTACAGCATTCCAGATATAGTCATATTCTCTGTGCTCCATTCCTTTACCTGTGATTGTTTCTTCTTTAACTCAAGAATATTGATGCATCATAGGTGAAGCTTGTTAGAGCAAGAGACAGGACTATTTTGGAATTGAAAGCCCAGTTATAGAACACCTTCTTCAGGAAGATACATGTAACAAAAAAACACCAACCCACCAGACAAAGCCCCCCTTTTTTTTTTCACCAAGCCCTTTAAAAACACTTATGATAATAAAAAACGTTTTACGTCTTCCAGACAGTCATGCTTAGAGTAGATTTATTTATTTTATTTCATAAAATTTAATTATGTTGACTGTTTTTTTAAAAAAAACGCAAGCAAGACATTGGCAGGGCCATGCCCTAAAAAATATTTGTTTTAAAAATTGTTGTTGTAAAAAGTTGTGTTTTCTTAAAATGTTATCTGTTCAAAGTCATGACTTTTTCTTCCGTTTCCCCTTAGATGCTGTCTATGTACTATGCTACTCTTTGATTCTGCTTTCCATTGATCTTACTAGTCCTCATGTGAAAAATAAAATGTCAAAGAGAGAATTTATCCGAAATACACGCCGCGCTGCTCAGAACATTAGTGAAGATTTCGTTGGGCACCTTTATGACAATATCTACCTTATAGGCCATGTGGCTGCCTAAAAAGCACAATTTGCTAGGACTTAGAATTTATAGTTTAAAAGGAATTGGATCTCTAATGAGATTTGGGTTTTGTTTGTTTTGTTGGTAGATATGGGGGTTATATTAGTGCTGGTCATACTAACCTCCGTCTGCAATCAAAAATGTACAAGAACAACATTTTTTTAGCAATTTACCATGAGAACTGAAGAATTTTGGATTTTTTAAAATTTTTGCTTACAGTTTGCACAAAAATTACCATTAGTTTGACATGTTACAATTTCTGAATGTTAAACTGACATTATGATTTTAAACTGACAAGATGGTGGACTTATGCAGTAGATTTGCTTGAACACTTTAACCAGTTCTTTTGTTTTTTTTAAATACCATGTAATGTGTACATATTTAAAGAGATTTATAACCATAATTATTTTATTGTAAAATATTTTAACTAAAAAATTTCCTGTCTCTCTCTAGACTAGACTATGTCTTTTCGTATTTATTTCTTTACTTTGTGAGACTGCTCTGGTTCATTTTGCTGTTGCCTTTGTTTAATAGCATTTGGTATGCACACTCTTCAAAAGCTAATTTAAAGACACAAAGCATTTTAGATTCTAAACTGCCATTTTCAGCCACCAGCCTAGCATAATTGGGTAGTATCTGGCTGTCTTTGTGCCTTAAAACATAGGACATATTTTGTAGCTATGGCTCCTCAGGGTTGGGTGCCTTCATAGCGGCTGCCCAGAAATAGTAATAATAACAAAATTAACACTGAAAATCATGGAGGTTATGCAAGAACAGTTGTATTACAGCTGATTCATTTCACTTCCACTTAAGCAAGAGACATTCTTGGTGAATTTGACCTAGAATTAGTGGCTGGGATCCTTTGCGCAAGCCTAAGGCATTTCTGTTTGCATATGGTCCCTCTTACCCAATTTCCACCAATTCCTCCTGTTCATGTCCTGACCCAACTATTCAGGAAGATCAATGATGCTCAGGAATTCTTGAGGTGGGAGAAATGAGAAAACCACATTGTATGTGTGAAGTTCCACATACAATATTAACAATTAAATCTCTCTCCTGCCTGGAGTATCCCAAGTGTGCCTTGCATATGGAAAATTCTCCTTTCTCAGTTACGTTCTGCTGCTACCTACTACAGTGCCTGTGAATAGGTTGTGAGAATTATCTGAGCAGTATCGTTCACCAACAGCAGCCCAAGCAGTACTTGAGCTGGCACAGGTGAAACACAATAATCATAACTCACAAGTGGGAAAACATCCATTTTCCCCTCAGTTATAGCTGGTGTCCATTTTTCCGTAGAATAGCCCACCCAAGAACTATATATGCTCATAGAGTTTCACAGTATGATTATGATAATGAAATGTTAAAGAAGATATTTAAAAGCTATGGAAATTAAGCAGCTTGGGTTCCCTTCATTTCTGTACAAATAACTGAACCTGCTTTTTTTTTTTTTTCCTTTGACCAATCCCAGTGTGTGGAAATAGGCTATTTTCTTTTTTGGGTGAGGGAGGATAAGGTTTTTATTAAAAAAATCTCATAGGGATAGTAGTTAAACCCTCTCCAACCCTTAATATAGGCATAACTAAATCCAGCTTTGATATGGAATATAATTCATGCTATAATGTAGACAAACATTAGCCACAGGAAAAGTTTGAGTCCCAATATAAAAACTTACCCAGGGCCTCAGAATTTCCATAGAAAACCCAGACATCCAAAAGCAAAGAAGTGTGTTCAATGTGTAAATTTCTGTTCCATGTTTTGTAGATATTCAGTATATCAGTTTCATTCAGTTTTATTTTAGATACGAAAAAAATCTTGTACAGCTGCTATTCCTTGTTTTCAGGGCTACTGTGTATCTTTTGCAAAGCAAGTTAAACCCATCCTACATTTGGGAGGATACATTTAATACATCTTTAAACATGCAATAAGTTAAAACATTTCTCAAAGCTTCAAATAAAGGACAAATTTGAAGAAGAATCTACTGACTAAAAGGTCCTCGACTGACAAAGGCTGCGTGTGTCTGTTCTGAAAAGATTTAAAACACCACTTGAAGTAATGTGGTGTTGACAGTGCTTGATAATGCTATTTAATTCATTATAATTGATTTTTCCCAATTACTAGGATTCATGATTTATGCGAACTACTCATTTGTAGTTTCTTAGCTTGACAAACTGGTATTACTTTTCAGCCAATATAAGTGCATAGCTACACCATTTAGAAGAAACTCCAAATTACACTACAGATTTCTTTAAAAAGAAAAGGGGGGGGGAGGCAGGCATGCATCCTAGTGAATTGCAAATGAAGACATGAAATGCAGATTGAGGAATATGTTGCCCCCTTTTATGGTTATTTTAAATAAATATCTCACTCAATAAGCTTAGAGTTGATTACCAGCTCTTTTTTTTTTACTGCTTTTAGAAAATCGTCTCCTCTAATCTCCAAAGCATTATTAAAATGAACAAAGGACAGACTTGAAGGATTTCCTGTTTCCCTCGCCATGCATGTTTTGGCTTCATTTTCATTTAAAGTGTAATAAGATACAAACTTCACAATCTGCATGCAAATCTGTCCCACTGTGCTAAAAGGCTTTTAATATTACTATCGTGCAGTCCTAAGGATGGCTATGCAGATGTAAGTATAAAGTTCAATGGGATGCTAGCCTTAACTAGATTATTATTAAACTGATGAATAAGAGTCCTTCAAATAGCATGCATGTTTAGGTATAAATCTAAGCTTGCACTTTAACTATTTTGACGGTGCTGTTTTTTTAGGAACTCTTGTTAAGGGTTTGTCTGCAAT
This sequence comes from Podarcis tiliguerta, assembly GCF_965153285.1. Lineage (NCBI taxonomy): Eukaryota > Metazoa > Chordata > Lepidosauria > Squamata > Lacertidae > Podarcis > Podarcis tiliguerta. The sequence goes on along the minus strand of NC_139542.1, from coordinate 45,785,442 downwards.
GCACGTTTGTGATCAAATAGTCACCCAACTATTCTGTGGCTCTGTGAGCCACATTTTCAACACAGTTTGGTTGTGAAATTGGACTTTTAATTTTACAATGAAATTAAAATCATTTGCACCCTTAGTCAGAAGACAGACATAGGGTTAACTAAGAGCTGCAACTTCATTGACACTTAAAACAAGCGATTGGCAGTGGTGCTCCAGCTGTGCCGAACTGAAATCTGCAGGTCTTTCCAATATCTATGAAAAGGAAGGAACCCATTGGCCACACCTTAATTAATCAGTATGGCAGCTTTAGCTGTATGCTCCACACAAGCTTCCAGAGGGTTGCTTACCCTGCCCCATGGGGTTCAAAGCCCTCATGGGCAAATCTTGGAATCCAGCCAACTCCCATTTTTCATGGGGGTTACATTCCGAGGCATCACACACATCTGTGAAATCACATATATTTGAAACAGCATTGGAAAAGCCTGCAAACACTCTATCCCGCCCCTTTTTGTGACATTAATGGGTCACTTCCGGGTTTGGGTTGATGCGTGTCTGCACGGTCGCAAACATATTGAACACACATAAATGGGTAGTTGCCTGTAATCTATCACCATAAAGGTGACTTGGGGCATTCCCTGATAACTCATCTGCTCTTAGAGTAAGTTAAAGAAAGAACCAAACCTGTTTCCCACAGTGTGGCACCTCCCCAGGTTGGTTGGTTTTTTAAAAAACTTAGTTGGCCATGAAGCAATCAACCTGACCTATACTGCCGCCTTAAGGGTGGGTGTAAGAATGTCCAAAGAATGTCAGCAAGTAGCAAGGCTGGTTTAGCTTATGCCATGCCAGCTTGTTTAAAGCTGCTGCCTTTGTTTGCATGCTGGAATGTTGTCTTGCCTTGATCCGCTGTGTTCAATGACACCGCCAACCCACTTATTGTTTGGGGCATGCTGGAACAGGGTGCACACAAGTGGGACAGAAACTGGCGTTCTAGTATCTGTCCATGGTGCTATGTTCACTTTGCCCTAAGCTTTTCATAGAATGGAAACACAGTGATCAGATTGATTTCAGCTGTAGATTTCTTCCTCCTCTGCAGCTAAGGAGTTTCTTCATAAATAAGCTGGAAGCCCTATTCTCTTGGAAAAAGAGAAATGAAAATAATAATAATAATAATAATTTATTTATTTATTTACTTACTTACTTACACCCCACCCATCTGGCTGGGTTTCCCCAGCCACTCTGGGCGGCTTCCAACAAAACACTAAAATACAATAAACTATTAAACATTAAAAGCTTCCCTAAACAGGGCTGCCTTTAGATGTCTTCTAAAATTTTGGTAGTTATTTTTCTCTTTGACATCTGGTGGGAGGGCATTCCACAGGGCGGGTGCCACTACCGAGAAGGCCCTCTGCCTGGTTCCCTGTAACTTGGCTTCTCACAGCGAGGGAGCTGCCAGAAGACCCTCGGCACCGGACCTCAGTGTCATTCTCAGTGAAAAGGGCTGTAACAGTGATTTTAACCCCCCTAATCCTCTGCAATCCCTCTGGCTTATGCTAGCCATTTTTTGTTTCCTAAACAAGATGAACCAGCTCTCTTTCAGTTGGCTATAGCTTCATTTTTTACCAGAGACCGCCAACCAAGTAACTGCCTGCAAGTTCAACCACAGTATTTTATTTTTTTAAGAAACCAAAACTTCCTCTTCACCATGTTTATATAGAATGAGAGAATATGGAGTGTGTTCTGACTGTGAAACCTTTCCACAGAAGGTTCGGCAAAATCTGAGTGCACGGCTGTCCCTACCATTGGGTAGAGTGAGGCAATCACCTCAGGTGGCAAATGTTTCTTTGTGTGCAACATGGCCATCCTGCACCTCCCACAACTAGCTTGCTGTCCTTGGATGCAATGGAGAACAACATCTGCTGCCAGTATATCTAGTCAGTTTCTGTATGTGGACTAGAGGGGGCAAGGAGTACCATTTTTCCCTGCACTGCAGGCACCATTACAGACCAAAGTCCAGCCCTGTCATTATGAGGCCATTTTTCAGAAAACAAATCCCAGTACCCAAATTCAGTGGGTGTGGTTTGGTAAAACTAAACTAGATAAAACGCTTGAATCCAGCAGCAATGAGTCCCTTTCAGAAATAATACTTTACAGTTTGTCATGTTTTCATATTTTATATTGTTGTGTGCTTGAGGGGGTAAAGCACACTGAGAATCTAATTTGTGAGGAAATGGAGAAGAGTTCTAGCTGGGCCGGAAAATTCAGCCCATCACTAAGTCAGGTTAGAAACTGTTATTTCCTCTCTGTATGTGTCCTTCAAAATCTGTTTATTTGGAGAGCTACAAGGCTGGGATATTGGGTCTTTTTCCAAAGGCATTTTCATTTGTAAAAGTTAGCCTCCTTCTTGGCAACGAAGAGGAATGTTGTATTTAATTTAAAATGATTAATGAGATTTTGTCAGACTCCTGCCCTCTACCGCCACTGCAGTATGTCAGAACAACAACCTGGGAAAACGGACGCCACTCTGTCGCCCCAAACAGCTTTCCAGGAAAAATTAAAGCTGAGTAGCCAGCACCAGGTACTTGTCAATGGTATTGTCTTTTGGTTGCTTGACAGTTAAATGCCAAGTTAAGATATTTACCTGTTTGGGACAGAGGGACCTACATTAATTACTTAAGTAGGTCTCTCTCTCTCTTTTATGCTAGAGATCAATATTCGATTTCTGTTGTTTTCTAAAAAATAATGTGTGATTCTGGAATTAAATTGCATGTCTGTTTTCCACCAACCCACCCAATAAGCAAACAGATTACAGTCTTGCTGGATTTTAAGAGAGATAAGACTCTCCCTGCTCACAGATTAGAATAGCGGACAAGAAAGCAAGAAATAACCTGATTTTGAGGTGAGCCTCACATGGATCCTTTGCAGCAGAACTGTGAATGTGATCTGATTGTAAGATATAATATAAATCAGCATGAGACCCTGCAGATGATTGCTTCTGTGTCATTGTCCAGAGAGTGGCACTCCAAAGGGACTGAGGAAACAGGTAACTAAAGCCTTAGCTGCCATCTCACTCTGTTATTCCTGGGAGAAAGCCCCACTGAGCTCCATTTGGCTTACTTGAGTAAACTTGTAGAGCAGAGGTAGGCAACCTAAGGCCCGGGGACCGGATACGGCCCATTCGCCTTCTCAATCCTACTCACGGACGGTCTGGGAATTAGCATGTTTTTACATGAGCAGAATGTGTCCTTTTATTTAAAATGCATCTCTGGGTTATTTGTGGAGCATAGGAATTCGTTCACCCCCCCCCCCAATATGTGTGTGTGTGTGTGTGTGTGTGTGTGTGTGTGTAGTCCGGCCCACCACATGGTCTGAGGGACAGTGGACCGGCCCATGGCTGAAAAAGTTTGCTGACCCCTGTTGTAGAGGATTACACTATTAAGCTAGGTGCATCTACATATGTATGAACTGATTTAACTACCAGTGCAAACCTGTATATGTTTGTCCTCTTAGTGGTGCAGCTATAGAACAGCTAGCACATTTGCAAAGCTAAGCAGGATCCAGTATGGTTTCAAAGTGGATGGGGGACTCTGTGTTGAGATTCCGGCATTGCAGGGGGTTCGACCAGATGACCCTCGGGACCCCTTCCAACTGCAACTCTATTCGTCTCCGAAGTAAGCCTCACTAACGACAATGGGACTTCATCACAAGTGGGTTTAGGATTACAGGCAAAGAATATTAAAACAAAGCCTTTAGCCATCTAGAATATTTACAGCTTTCCACTTCAAAAATAATTACATTTTTAATCCATTTATTGACTGTTAATTACGCAGCTACAATTGTACCCAGTAACTTAGCGACAGCTGACCCTGTCGAGAAAGACATAACTATAGAAACAATATCGTGAGTTTGTCAAATTAATACAAGAAAATCTAAGCTTAAGTCCATGCTCAAACAGAAATTCAGCCTTTGGCCTTAGTTAAACTGCAGTCATTATGGATGCATGAAGAAGAGTGTTTTTGATGTGTTTCATCTCAGGTTTGTGCTGTCTGTTCTTTTCATCCTCTTTGTTACACAGGCAACAAAGAACCTTCTTCCTTGAATTGTGTGGTTCCTTCCCTCCCCTGAATTTGTGTGCATGCACCTATTCACCTCCCAAAATGCTTTGCCACGATGGAAAATGAGCGATTCTGGTATAGAGCTAGCATAAAAGGGCTTTACTTGTTGAATTTATTCATGTTAGGCAGTTGTGAAAGACACACACACACACACACACACACACACACCTAAATCTCTCTTTTCTGTGACATTTTATTAAGTCTGCATATCTGCCAAGGTTAGCCAGAGGGTGGTGATTAAACTATCTGTCCTAGGTTTTTTTCTGGCCCCCTCTTTCTCTGTCTTACGCTTTCTCTTGTCATTTGACTTCTTGCAAGGTATTTGGAGATATTACAGCAAATCTTTCCTCCCCAATCAAGGGGAGAGGTCTGTCTGCTTCCCCTTTGCAGAGCGCCTGCTGGTTATCTGTAGTAGCATCAAGGGCATGAGCAGCTGCTATAAAGCAGGGTTAAGCAAAGCAGCCTCCAGGGATTGCAACTCTGCCCTGGGAAAAATTAATCATCCTGTCCTTGCTTAGACTCTGAGCCTGGGAAGGGCCTTTCCAGTTAAGAAACTCACTGGTGAAGGGGTCCATTTCATTTTTTAGCTGCAGTCTAAAAGTGCCCAGTTTGATCCTAAGATTCTGATCCTAAGCACAATTAGGAATTATTCACGCAGCCCATCACATACTTTGTAGCCACAAGAAGTCTGAGCTGAGCTTTATAGCACTGGCTCCCAGACTGGCATACATGAACCAGTCTGCACACAGGTGGTAGATTAAGTGGGTCCTAAAACAAAAAGTAGCATTATAGAGGGCTGTGTTTGAGAAGTTTAGAAAAAAGATTCCTACTCTCCAGTAACAGGGTTAGCAGAATGGAGATTGCTCCAAGCACATTAAAACTGAGTTTGATTTGCATCTGCCCCCATCCACCTTTAAACAAACATTTCCCATAAAAATACTTAGGCTAGAATAAATCACACACTCTTAGCTTCACAAATAAGTGAATATTTTACTCACGGAGTTTTCAGAAGTTACAGCAAACAAGTCTCCGTCAGTTGGCAGTAAAACAAAGATGACAAAATGTTCCACATGACTTATAAAAATAAAAGTACTTGGTTTCCTTTCAAAAAGGATTGTGCCATATTTGGATTAGGAAAGGTACAGGCTTTAAAATATCTTTTTAGAGAGATTCAGCTCACTTTCAGGGAGCCATGGTAGTAGCATGGCTACTTTGCTTGTTCCAAGAAGCACAAAGAGAAAAATAATGAGAAGTGGGGAGCAAATGCTCCCCTTAGGGGTTCCCCCCCCCTTGGGACCAGCTAATATTTCTCCCTCTGGACCATGCATAGTGCCATCTTGACTAGATAAGGATCCACACTTAAAGAATGCATAAGATGCTAAGAGATTCCAGAACATGAAAGTGGTAGTAAGTGCATAAGTTCAGCTCACTATTTATAGTGCCTTCAGTGTACATAGTGCTTCACAGAATAATATTTACAGAAGGCACCAGCCCAATGCATACAATTATTACAAGCAATCACCAGGATCCCAAGTAATGGTGTATTATTCTAATTGGAGGGGTTTTTCATTCCATGCCACAGTCAGATCATTAATACGTTTACAGTGGTACCTCGGGTTACATACGCTTCAGGTTACAGACTTCGCTAACCGAGAAATAATGCTTCAGGTTAAGAACTTTGCTTCAGGATGAGAACAGAAATCATTCTCCAGCGGCGTGGCAGCAGCAGGAGGCCCCATTAGCTAAAGTGGTGCTTCAGGTTAAGAACAGTTTCAGGTTAAGAACGAACCTCCAGAACGAATTAAGTACTTAACCCAAGGTACCACTGTACTCCTTTCAAGTGCAGGAATTGCAAAAAGGTGGTACTGTATAAACATGAAGTCACATGACTGGGTTCAGTGGGTCTTGTTCCTAAAAGGATGACACTGCAGCCTTAAATTAGTTTTTGTATTTCCATTGCCTTGTCATTCAGATATGAGGCATACATTGGCTTGAATTTACATTGAACCACTTTCTATCCTAATTAACAAGTGAAGTATTTGTATTTAGTCCATAAATTTTGGGATCTGAACCAAGGTCATAAACCCATTGATACAAAAATCCACTTCTGGTTTCCCACAAAACATTCTCTTTCAACAAGCTTTCCTTTTTTGTGGGGGAGGGGAGTAGATGTTAAAGTTAGAAACCCATGGTGATCTACTGCAAATCACACAAATAACTACCAGTAGGTCTTGATCTACATTCTACCTCACTTCTAGTGTAGAAGATGACATTGTGTAAAGTTCAGTTGTTTGTGTAAAGTGATAGTTGTGATAAGAAAAGTTGCACCTTGTGAAATTCCCTCTTCTTTGCATAGATACAAGAGCTGTTTTGCCACTGATCATGCAATTTCTAGGAATGGCAGTTTGCCATTTCTTGTGGTGGGAACTCTTTCAAAGCACTTCACATCCATTGTCTCAGTTTATGAGAACTGCTTTTGAAAAAGAAACAATTACCAATTATTCAGCCCTTTTGTGTTGCTGATTTTATGCGTTACTTAATATTATGATATAGGCAATAATGATCTGATTAACATTTATTTACAATAATCTCCCTGTTATGAGAAGGGTATAACACAGCCTTAAAGCCACCCTTAGATTTCCACAGATTAGCCATCATTTATTTTTTAAATATATATATACACTGCTATATTATTTTTTAAAAAGCAGTTTACAATGATTTCCACATACACACCCCACATAAAATTTAAAATTAGAAATCATCAACTTAACTGTTACAGAAAGGTGTCCTCCTAATTGTCTGCATAAGCCTGGCAGCAAAGGAAAGTTTTCAGCAGGCGCTTAAAGGTTAAAACAGAAGGCGCCTGTTGAATCTCTATTGACAGAGCATTCCATATAAATCTTTGCCTCTGACATACACGTTCTGTTGCATCAGGCAGGGTTTGCTAAACAGAGTACTTTGGTACTCAAGGTGTTAACCACACAACAGTGGAGAGTGAAGTGCCCTAGCAGGCACATTTATGTGTGGCCTTGTGAAAAAGTGAATGCTTGTAGTCTTATTGCATTGTCTGAGAAACTGGGACAAACAGTGATCTGTTTAAAAATTGCCCTACTGGCTCAGAGCAAGTTCTCCCTAGTCCAGAATTCTGTCTCCATCAGTGGCCAGATCACAATAATAATTAAAAAAATCATCCTTATGTGTGGTATTTGGGTATACTCTCCATAATCCTGAGAATTCCATTTAGTGATCAGGCTTTCATTTGTAATGGCAGCTACCGTATTTTTCGCTCTATAAGACGCACCAGACCACAAGACGCACCTAGTTTTTGGAGGAGGAAAACAAGAAAAAAAATATTCTGAATCTCAGAAGCCAGAACAGCAAGAGGGATTGCTGCGCAGGGAAAGCAACAATCCCTCTTGCTGTCCTGGCTTCTGGGATAGCTGCGCAGCCTGCATTCACTCCATAGGACGCACACACATTTCCCCTTACTTTTAGGAGGGAAAAAGTGAGTCTTATAGAGCAAAAAATACATTTCTAATATAATCTCTAAATAATCTCTAAAGACTGGTTGTTGTTGGAGCAGGTGGTCATCACCATCTTGGAATATCAAATTCCATGCAACAAGGAATGCCCATTCCCATCAGGAATCATGCTGATAATGCTGTTTTTCTGGCTATGCCATATTAATTCAGCATCTGTAGTGAGAAATAATCCTAGGGTTCCCGTTAAATCCGAGTTGAGTAGAACTGGATTTGCTGACCAAAATTTGATCCTATTCAATTTGGATTTAATCAGAACCGTGGGTCTCATTAAAGCTATGTTACGTTAGCAAAACATTGTTAAGAAAGGCAGTACCGTGGTACCTCGGGTTAAGAACTTAATTCGTTCTGGAGGTCTGTTCTTAACCTGAAACTGTTCTTAATCTGAAGCACCACTTTAGCTAATGGGGCCTCCTGCTGCCGCTGCGCCGCTGCTGCACAATTTCTGTTCTCATCCTGAAGCAAAGTTCTTAACCTGAGGTACTATTTCTGAGTTAGCGGAGTCTGTAACTTGAAGCGTATGTAACCTGAAGCTTATGTAACCTGAGATACCACTGTATTATCATGATGACTGGCCACTCGGATCTTACGTTGTAGCTCTTTTATGCCCCAGAATGACATTTTGTGGCGAGATCTTCTCCATGGCCCTCCCTGTCTCCAGTGGCAGAATTTAGGGTCTCAAATTCCAGCAGCGCCCTTGGTGACACCAAAATTAGCACCCCTGCTTCTTCTGCTCCAGTCTATAGAATAGTTGTTGCATTCCCAGCAGCACCCCTGAGGCTCCCCACCAGGTGTGACCGAACTGGTCACACACCCCTAAATCCACCTCTGCTGTCTCCTTATTTGTGTTAACGAGATAATATTCCATGCATCTAATGAAGTGGGCTCTAGCCAATGACTCTGCAAAAGCTCACATTGTGATATACCCACAAATCTTTAAGGTACCATTAAACCCTTTGCTGTTCCAGCTGCTACAGGCTTCCCATGGAGGAAAGGGCTATTGATGGCTACTAGCTCTTTTGGCTATGCTCTTCCTCCATAGTTGGAGGAAGCAGTGCTTCTGAATACCAGTTGCTAGAAACCATAGTAAGGGAGAGGGCTTTTGTGCTTGAATGGTGCTCTTGGCTTTCCCACAGGCATCTGACTACTTGCTACTGTGAGAACAGGATGCTGGACCAGATGAGCCATCAGCTTGATCCATCAGGCTCTTCTTATGTTCTTACTAAAACAGGCTGGTGCTGGAGGAGGCTCTGGAGAGTCCCATGGACTGCAAGAAGATCAAACCTCTCCATTCTTAAGGAAATCAGCCCTGAGTGCTCACTGGAAGGACAGATCGTGAAGCTGAGGCTCCAATACTTTGGCCATCTCATGAGAAGACTCCCTGGAAAAGACCCTGGTGTTGGGAAAGATTGAGGGCACAAGGAGAAGGGGACCGCAGAGGATGAGATGGTTGGACAGTGTTCTTGAAGCTACCAGCATGAGTTTGACCCAACTGCGGGAGGCAGTGGAAGACAGAAGTGCCTGGCATGCTCTGGTCCATGGGGTCATGAAGAGTCGGACACGACTAAACAACAACAACAACAAAACAGGCTATCCAGTTCAAATTCTATGTCTTATTTGGGGAGGGAAGAATACTTTCTTTTGTTTTCACTAACCTACTGCCAATCATTAATTAATGTTGAATTCAGGAGGAGGGAAGAGTGGATCTTCTATCTATGCCATACATATCTTTATCAAGCCTTCTGAATTTTGTTTTGTCAGGATGATGTCCTCATAGAAGTCAAAAACATATTTTCCACTCCCCTACCTGATCAATCCCTGTTTATATGTGCAATTTAGGCTTTAGCCCTGTGCCCTTGTTTGGGAGTAAGCCCACTGAACTCAATGAAACTTACTTCTGAAGTAGCCATGTATAGGATTGTGCTGTTAGCTGGTTTGCGCCACATACTCTTACCGTACAGATGCCTCCGTATTAACTCAGATACAAATCCCATTTTGCTCACTGGTGCTTTCTCCCTAAGTAATTGTGTTCAAGTTGCATTGCAGTCAACTTGAAGTCATGGTACTCCAAAGCAAATAAACAAAAACCCTCCCCATACTTCTCTGCTCCTACACACAATATAATCAACACTGTAATGTAGATTGGAATCTGTTCTTTACCTATTAACCCCCATTAAATAATGGAGTATGATCACTAGGATGGAAGTTCTGATTCTGTTGTGGCTGAAACAAAGGCTGCTGTCTCTGATTTTAACTTCAGCTCATGTGTGCAGAACATGTTAGCTTTTATAGCATTTCAGCCTCTTGAGTAAATGGATCTGTTTCAGCATTTCAAAACAAAACACCAGAAGATTAAATGCTCATTTCAGAGGGTGTATCCTGTCCAGGAATAATTCTACATTCTTAACTGCTTTGAAGTTGACTAAGGGTTTGGATTTCAAGAATTATTTTGGATTATAAGGATATAAATATTTACACATCCAGTTGGGGGAAGGGGAGAGAGGTTCTATTAATTTCCAGCTAGCCATATTTCAAATACGTAGTCAAGACCTTTTCTTTCTCTTTCTCTGAAATGTATCAGTATCTTTGCAGACACAGGAGGTTGGGGTAACAGCAACATATTTACAGTCTTAGAGAAACAAGATAGCTGGAAGTCTTCTGAACAATTTGTTGCCAATTTTGGTTAAACGGATGGTACCCGGCAAATCTGTTACCCGCGCAGGGCAACCCTGTTGCATCTTTACGCAGAAGCAGACTCTGCTAGGTTCAATGGGTCTCACTCCTAAGTAAGCATGCATAGGATTGGTATCTCAGGCTACAATCATATGCCCACATTGCTAAGACTGGGAGTTAGACCCATATAGACTGTAGTGGGACTTACTTCCGAGTAAACATGCATACTGTAAACTACTCTTCACCATTCCCGTTAAGACTTGTTCCTTGCTTACACACAAAAACCTGCAGTCCATCACCCAGACTTCAAAGATATGTGAAACAGCTTGACTCCGTAGCCAAACTCCGGATAAAACAAACAGCTTGATTACGCAGGTTACTCGGGAGTAAGTCCTATAGAGTTCAATTGGAGTTAACAGGCACATAACTGGGCCTGCAGATTTTCTTAGGATCGGGCAGTAAACGGGCCTGGGATCTGCAATTTAATTTGATTTTAAATCGGTTCGAATCTAAGAGCATTTTTTAAACAATAAGGACTGCTTTGCACGAGAGATTGGTAACAGGGAGAGCTAGCTACTGTTGTTGGAAAGCGAACATACTCTTTTTGTTCCAGTTAGGGGTGGGGATAGTGGATTAAAAATAATAATAAACGGTCTATGGGGAAATCTCCCCCCCCCCACCTCCAGTTTTTCCTCTCTTTCTGCATTGTTCTCTGAGACAAATAAACGATCACAGGAAGACACCCTTGAAAACAGAAAGGTCACGTTACGGCAATAGTCTGGGCAGCATAAATGTGAAGTCTGGAAAACGATTGACAGTTTGTGCGTGAGAGTGCAAAGTGCGTGCGAGCTTTTAGCAGTCTCAAAATAAAATTACACCCTCCCTTTGCAAACAAATAAACAAGAACTCTTCCAGTATCAAACCCCCTTCCCCCCCCCAAAAAAAAGAGTTATCAAAACAGATGTTTTCATCTGTTTTGATAACTCTTAGGTGAAAAGGCAGAGGGAAGAGCGAATTAGGTTTGCTTGGTAAATTCTTCTGTGCTTCCTCGTTCGTGTGAATGGAATAACCTACCACTCCCGGGATAAAATCCCGCAGTGATTGACACCCCTGTGAAGCATTCGAGTGGAAATTGACAAGAGTGAAACCCTGACGCGATTCTGTTAATTCCAATATTTCTTATTGGTTTGTGGACCGAGCTGAGAAAGAAGCCGGAATAACGTTGTGCAAGTTAGAGAAAAGGTAACTTTAGGTTGTCGGTCGAAAAAAAAATCCTGGAGTAACTTCCGAGGTTTAATTCCATCTTCATCAGAGCTGATTTCTGAGCAGGAGGCTACAATTGCATTGTTTCTGCAGGGGGCATTATTTAATAATTCGTGTGTTTGGAATTTAGGCTCATTATTTAGAGGTAAACGTCTCAAAACAAAATTGAATTTACTCTCGAGTAAATATACGTAGAATCCGGCCTGCAGGCAAGTTCTCACCCACCCCCAATCTTAGGAAATTGAACAGAAGCTCCTTCTGCTCTTTCGAGTATTAGCGGGTCCCTCAGCTCATAAAAAAAGTAAGGCTACAATCTTTCGGGAGTCGGTTCTGTTGAACTCGGTGAGGCTTTTTTCTGAGTAGACATGCATGTCATTGCGCTGTTAGTGATGCCCTTTAAGTATTAGAAAACAAAAACAACGGCCCCATTACTCGCGGGCGATATTGTCTGACATATCAACAGCTTCGCTCTTTTTTGTCTCACAACCTTGTACAGTGGTACCTCTGGTTATGTACTTAATTCGTTCCGGAGGTCCGTACTTAACCTGAAACTGTACTTAACCTGAAGCACCACTTTAGCTAATGGGCCTCCTGCTGCTGCCGCGCCGCCGGAGCACGGTTTCTGTTCTCATCCTGAAGCAAAGTTCTTAACCCGGGGTAATATTTCTGGCTTAGCGGAGTCTGTAACCTGAAGCGTACGTAACCTGAAGCGTATGTAACCCGAGGTACCACTGTAATCTGCGACAGCAAGCACACAGTAAAAGGTCGTCTTGTTTTAGATGGAGGTAGCAAAAGCTTTACCTAGTAAACCACCTATGCAAAATTACCTGAGAGCAAATCCCATTGAAAGCACCGGAATTTGACATTGAAGGTCTGCCACCCTTCCCTGGGGGCTAGATTCCCTTTGAACTCAGCAAGACTGATTTCTGAGTATGCGGACACGGAGTTGCGCTCCGTGTTAGTACTCCTAGGGTCGGACATTTAATTGTGGCATCAGCCTCCGCAGAGCTGAGCCTGCTGCTCAGTGGGTTGAGCATGAGACTCTTAAACTCAGGGTCGTGGTTCAAGCCCCACGTTGGGCAAAACGATTCCGGCTTTTCAGGGGTTGGACTAGATGACCCTGGTGATCCCTTCCACCTCTACCATTCTATGAGCTGTAAAGCTTCGTTGGCAGGTGGATGAATTTGGACGCAAAACTTCAGCGGGGGAAAATCGGAAACGAGGGGGGCAAAAAGGTCTGTGACATTTCGGCTCAAAAGTGTACGAGATATGGCCCGTGACCATTCACAACAACAGTTAACTGGGTTGTCGCTAATCTTTTGCTCTGCTAAATTTATCATTGGTGTAGGGGGAGGGGGAACAGTCACAAATTGACACAGCTCACAGTCAAATTCTTTCATTAAAAAAACTTTTAATTGTGTTTATATTTCATTAAATACATACCCTAAGTCTATTTAATTAGTGTATTGATTGTTAAATTCCACACGGGCCGCTTTAATGTTTATGTAACAATTTTGGGGTTTGTATGCTGGCTGTTTAGCCGTAATCATTCATTCATTCATTCACTCACTCATCCCATGGAGACATTTAGGAAGAAAGCTAAGCTTGGTGTATTCAGCAACCCATGCCAGCGGACCATTTTTGCGCAAGTTAAGCACTCGCTCAGGCGCCAAACCGACCTCCTTACGTCAAAAACCGTCCTTGGGCACTGCACTTTATCCATCCCAGTTCTAAACGCCTGAAGTGCAACCTTAGTGCCACCGTGTTCAGCGGAAAGGATCGCTGCCCCAAAGCGTTTCTGTGCCTTTCTACGAGGACAATAGCGTTCTTTTTTTGACTTGAGCAAATCCCCCCCCCCAATTTATCCTGCCCCGCCTTCCAAAGCGCTCCGGGCAGTCTACATCTTTCTCTTTGCAACGGCCAAAACTCACAGCAGTGGTCTAGGCTGGGAGACTGGAATTACAAAGAAAGTCGTCACCACGTGCATTTTTGTTGCCGGGCAGGAATTCGAACCGGGGTCTGTTCCTCGAAGACCAATACCCTAACCAGTAGGCCACGATACTTAGATTCATTTTTGTAAGCCACTTTGAGAGCGCCTTTAACTGGGAAGCGGCTTGCCAGCGCGCAGCGCAGGGGCAGGCAGGCTCTGCCCAAGCCTCTGTTGCTGCGCTGTTCCCACTCGAGAGGCACCGCCTCGATGGAGCTATAATGGCTGGCATAGTGCCAATCGGTGGCCATCCAGCTCTCATCGCAGGTGGGGGCGAAAGGAAATGGACCGGCCTGGAGTTCTTAATCCAAACAAACGGGTCATTGGCTGGCAAAGGAGAGGCGGGAGGTCGAGAGAGTGTCAGCTTCGACCGTGGCCTTCCCTGGTCTCCAGGACGCAGCGGGGAGCGCGCGGAAAGTCTGGCTGCCTATGCTCTCTTGGCTTTCAAGACCCTGCCGCGCAGTCAAGGGGGACAGGTTGCTGTTCGTGGTTATATTAACAAGGCTAGAGCTTCGCCTTCCTTCGTGGCACAAAGAAACAGTCCTGCTTGTAAACGTCAGGGCGAACGAATGGATTCCTTTCCTCCCTGTCCACTTGCCAAAACCTCCAAGATCAAACAAAAGGATGTTTGCGGGGGGTGGGGGTGGAATCAGCTCCCATTCCTTGACTGCCTCTCTGCTCCTTCCCTCTTCCTTCTAAGCCTTTGTCGACTGTAGGGGAGAAATTACGAAATGATCTGGGCACCTTGGGGGTTTTGTGGCGTGGTAGTGGGAAACGATGGGGTGGAAGAAGAACGCTGACCGTCCCCCTTAGTTTTATTTTATTTTATTGAGCGATGGGGAGAGTGGCTATGGATGTGTTGCCAAGATCAACACGGCAGCGCAAGCAACTCCGGAGTCTGGCAATCATTCCTCCTTCTGAAGATCAAAACTCGAGCTCGTCAACAAGCGGCGGTCAGGTTTGGATCTGGCTGCCTCCATGACATCATGCCAGTTGCAACTCTGCGGAACCCGGATGCTTTCCTTGTTAGTCACTTAAAGCTGGGTTTATGTGAAGGCTGGTGTTGCAGCCGGGAGAGAGGGCTCTTTGCTGGTTTGGATTAGGCCAACCTCACGCAAGGGATCAGCCCAATATACATGTCAGGGAAAAGAAGGAAAAGACAAGCGGAACAAGCCCCCACCGCCTGCAAAACAAAAAACAAAAGCTCTCTGAAGCTGTGGGCTATAATGGGCCCGTGAGCAGCTCTTTAACAAGCGCCAAGCAAGCCATTTCATCGAGGGTAGAACTGATTCTGATTAAACGAGAGATTCTAGGATTCTTGACTGCACCAAGTTAAGGTTATTACTTTTGCCTCTCAAAAGAGGGGGGGGGGGGAGCCAGGACCTGGTTCAAGTTAGTTGTGACCAACAGCACTGTCATATACAGATATATTGAGAAGTAAAGCCTATTGAGTTCGATAATTCTAACTGGGTATAGAATTGCAGCCCATCCAACTCAGTGGGGCTTACATCCTTCGGATTGCACTGCAGGGCAATGAGGATCTGTATCCTTTATTGAGAGGAAGCCACGTTTGCTTTCCAAGGCATCAGGCTAGAACCGGGCTGCAGAACGGATTGTTAGCCTGTTTCAATAGTATCTAGTCACAAATTCAAGTAACTTTAGCTTAAATTGAATCTGTTATGCCCCCTTTTCTATGCCATAGTAGACAAAGGAAACAAGTGGTGCTTTTAAGCTTCTCCTTTGCCCCCAAAGGGTTGAGATTTTAGACTTTCCATGATAGGCTAAGTTTACTAATCAAGCATATGGTTACTGATCAGAAATACAGTTGCTGATTGGTCACATATTTTAAGCTGGTAGAGCTTTAATTTAATTTCTGAAAGGAAATTTTGGGCTGTGCCCAAAAGATACAGGTCATTAAAATGCTTTAGCAATGGAGTACTTTTCTGTATAGCCAAAGGTCTCAGTTGATAGGTAATAATTTTCCCCAGTTTCAGACAATATGTGGATTCTTCGTCCAAGCGACCCCTTAGAATGGACAGGTCAGTCTAGGTAACAGGTCACTTCCTCCACAATCTTCACATTCCTTGAATCAGGGAAAGTTTTCTAATACCTTTTGGAAACAGCAGATATGTTGTACTATTTCAAGTCAAAAATAACTCAACCACTGAATGATACCAGAACATCACCCACAGATACTAGCTGAGGCTGTAAGCAATATGTACTTGGAAAAAAATCCTTGATTTTTTTATTAAAAAAATTAATAATAATTACTGATGTCCATTCTAAAAAACAAAAACCAGTGGTTGGGGTTACAGGATAAAACACTTCCCTCTAAAGATCTACAGTATACTTACAAATGACATGCTTTGACATTGTATTATCATCATCATTTCACTCTTATCCACGTGTGTGAACATGGGATAACCCCTCTTTATCCTCACAGACTCATGAGGTATTGTGACTGACCCAGGGAATTTTATTATTATAAACATAATTATTTGCCTAGTATAGTAATACTTGGCATAGTGCCTTTGCAAATTATGAAAGTGCTCCGCATATATCTCTCTCTGTGATCCTTACACAACAGTCTTGTATGGTAGGCCAGTATCAATCTTTTCCTGCTGCAGATGGCTGGAGGTGGGGGCTGAGGCTGAAAGATAGGAGTGTGCAAAGGCCACTTGAAAAGTTCATGGGTAAAAGAAAAACTCAGCCTGGGACTGTCCTGCTCACAGTTCCTGGATGAATAGTGCAATCTAATACTGTTTAGTGATGAGTAAGTCCCACTGAGCTTCTTGTGGTTTACTCTCAGGTAAGGTAGAATGTAGACTTAAACCTTATGATACGCTAGAAGACCATAGATTGTAAATGGGATCACTGATGATCTGTGCATTGTAACCATCCATTCTGATGTGACTCTTAATAGACAGGATAGAGATCTAGAGAGTTCTTTCAAAACATCTTTATATATTTACTAGGCAACTGCAGTATAATGACTGCTTAGACATTTACTTGTAAATACTCTTTGAAAGCATTTGATAAAAAAAACTCTAGCAGTCAACAGCATGGCTAATAATAATAATAATAATTTATTTATACCCGCCCATCTGGCTGGGTTTCCCCAGCCACTTTATTATAAGGATGTAACTTTTCTGCAAAGCCATTGGAGGCTTGCTTGGTTCAAAAGGAAAGACTCACCCCTTTGCAGAGGACCTCCAAGTTTCCACATGTTCAGCCTAACACCCTTCTGGCACTGTCTGGTTTGGCTGCAGGGTGAGCGGCCCTGCGTCCTGACACTGACATTTGATTTAAAGCTTGCTTCATCAGAAATAAAAATAAATAACAAACATGACCGCAGACTGACATGAGCTGCAGCTTAAAATGCTGTGCGTGGATGATAGAACCACAAAAGTAAATAAATCTTCGGTACCTAATTGAAAGGAAGAAGAAAGCTGTTTGTATAAATAGTGCTTCAGACAGAGGAAAAACAGAACCCAATGACACGAGACAACTGGCGGTCCGTAGGCACATGTGTAGCTATGGGATGTCTGGGCGGCGCATTGGAAAGCTGGCTTGGCCAGCTGGGATGGACTTGGCCTGTTCAAAGGGAAGGAACCAGCCCTGCTTTTCCTCACACATTGAAGCACTGTCATGAGAGAACCCACAACAACATTTCCGTCAGTGACTGAGGTACCATGAATAATTATCCCGATGCTGGCTTACGCTTTTCCAAATTTTGACATTTGAGGGTATGTTCAGACAGTACTGTTATGCCCGGGATTGATTTCCCAATGGTTGAGTGAGGTATCTGTGGGGAGGGGTCCTATTTTGAGAAATATTCACTAGGCAGGTATGGGGGATCTAGATGAATAGTGTATAGATCCCAAATGAGGAACAATGTTCAGCTGTAGGTCACATTCTCTTCTGGGCAACTTTCTGGTGGGTGAGGCCAGAGGCAGAAGTGGGAAGAGCAACATATGTTTTTTGTGCATACACACACCTCTGTTTTTATGAGTAATGCAACAAGGCTTGCAGTAAATTACCTGAAGCAGATGGGGATGGGGAACAGACAGAAAGGCAACCTATTATTCCAGAAACTATTTGTTGGTAATGTAGATCGCTTCCACCCAGGCCTTACTTCCTTCCTGCTTTTTCCCCAGGTTCAGTCAGTATCATTATGAGTTAGCATGTGTTAGTGTTAACTTCTTGGCTCCATCTTGCCCACATGCAAAGCTTGTATAATGGTACCTCCGGTTGCGGACTGGATCCATTCTGGAGGTCTGGTCAGATCCCAAGGTTTTCACAACCTGAGGACCGCTTCTGTGCATGCCGCAAGGTGAAACCCGGTAAAATACTTCTGGGTTTGCCATGTGCACATTCTGAAGTTTGCGTAATGAGAGGGTTATGTAAATGGAGGTACGAATGTACTAAGAATGGATTTTTCTCCCATGAATAATAAGCCTGAAGTTTTCTTTTATCTCTTCAACCAGCAGTCTGGTGTTGGGCAGGGTAGATCACTTGGGGAAATGACTTTACTGATCAAATTGCACCCAGCCAGAGGGTTTCCCACCTCTCATTTAGCCCAAGATCTGATCCCAAAAGTAGCCCTGGAAATACTTGCCCAACTTTCCCTTGAAAACATCCAGAGAAAGAGATTCCATAACTTTCCTTGGAAGCCAGTTCCACTGCTTGACTGTTTTCCTAGTCAGGAAGTTGATCTGATTTTTAATGTTACCCTTCGTTCCTGTTCTGGCCTCGGTGGACAAGTTTGAACAGTAATTTCTTTTCTCCGAATGTAAGTGCTAGTTTATAGGACACTGGGGTTCTTTGTGGAACTATATCATGGCACTCAGGACAATGAGTCCATTCACAGACAAACACAGAGACATACCCAGGCAGTGCACTTTCAGTTTCCCTGCCACTGAGAGTTTAGCATCTTCTTTCTACTGCCAGGGAATATGGGATCCATGAACAATTTTAGGAGCTGAGCTGAATTTTAAAGGGTTCAAAGGTGATTTCAAAAAGTGCACTGCACTAGGTTATTTATTTACTCCTGCTTTGAGACAATCAAAGTGGGGTTCAGTGGGGGCAATTAGTATACACCTATAGCTTCTCTGGTGTTGTGAATTAGGCAGCAAATACTTTGGAGGGTATTTTCAGACATTCAGACACAGATTAAGCCTGTTGTGGAGCTCAAATGTCTTAGCTGAACTCTGGCTCTTGCAGAAGCAATGTCTATGCTATCTGGGAGCTCTCCTAGGTCCTGTACAACTCGTCTTTTAGGGTAGATCTACACTATATATTTAAAGCATATTCAACACACATTTAAAACACTTGACTTCGCCCAAAGAAACCTGGGAACTGGTGATGTTGACCCAGTGTGCAGCAGCTGTGAAAAAGACAAATTCCATGCTAGGGATAATTAGGAAAGGAACTGAAAATAAAACTGCCCATATCATAATGCCATTCTCAGCCTTACCTGGGACCTTCTGCATGCAGTGCAGATACCCTACATCTGAACTACAGTCATTGGTGATCTTTTGAAATCTCAAACATTCAGCTTTGTTATATAAAATTGATTTGAAATATTGTAGGTGCTATTTGAAATCTTGTTGCAGCTTGAAATGAATGTGTTCACTGAGCCATAATAACTTCTGCTAAATAAAAACCTCCAAGTGAAGGAAGCGCCCTATTTTTGTATTTTGGAGGGATCTTTTCTTTCTTCTTCTTCTAATCTTCTTTTTCTGTCAGAGTGAGGAGATGAAGAAAAACATGGTTGTGTGTGAGAGAGAATAAGATACTAATGTTGAGAAAGAAGGCAATCCTTACAGATTTCTTTTCAGCACCTGCTAAAAGCATTCTTTGTTAGTTAAGCCTACCTAAATGCTTAGAAAAGCTGGTGTGGATTTTAATCAGTTTTAGTACTTTAACTTCTTGTATGTTTTAATATATTGCAATACTCCCAATTTTATCATTTCGTAAACCATTTTGAGGTTTATTACCATCAAGTGGTGTATAAATTTTATGAAATATTATTATTATTAGTAGTAGTAGTAGATAGCTCAGTTAGGTAGAGCATGGTGCTGATGACGCCACGGTCACAGGTTCGATCCCCATAGGGGACAGCTGCATACTCCTGCATTACAGGGGGTTGGACTAGATGATCCTCAGGGTCCCTTCCGACTCTGCAATTCTATGATTCTGTGAATTCCAGAGTTTGCATTACCTCGGAGACCCATACACTGAGGAACTCATGGCACTAAAATATTGCTCAATCTGCATCTATTGTATCAGTTTGTTTCCAAGTACAGTTCAAAGTGCTTGTTATTTCCTACAGGAGGCTATAATTCTGTTAAAGCATATTTTTTCTAATCATTGCAATCTTACTTTATTGAACTGAATGGTGTGTGATATTTGATTGTGTGCATTGGCCTGGTCACAAAATCTGTCTGTAATGAGGTGTGTGGGATCCCACCAGTGTCTTGTGCCTGGAACAGGCTGATGCGTAGAAGTAACTCGCCATGTGTATGTAGTACTGAAATGAGCCCCGACAGTGATTGTTATGAACTGGCCCACAATCTGGACTGTGCTATGCTATGTTTCAGTGGGCTAGCTGGATTTTGTGAGCAAATCAAAGACCATGATAGGGTTCTGGGTCTGCAGAGTGGTGCATAGCACTGACAACAGCTGTAGAAACAATTGGAGATCTTATGCCTGAAATGGAAGGCAGAATGCCAGATGGCAGCCAACCAGGCCAGGTTCAAATAAATACTGCAAAGGAACAAGAGACAATCCTTTGGGGAGATACATATTTCATTTTATTGTATCCCAAATCTACTCTTGGGCTCTCAGACTTCCACCCACAAACTTCTGCAGAATGGCTCCTAGCTATTTTGGAGCAGGAAAACTGATCCACTGAGCATTTGATGGGCTGCTTAGCCTCCTCTGTCATTTTTCTTGTCTCTCTTCATAATCCCTATGTATTCCAGAAACAGCCAGTAGAAAGGGAGAATTTCTGTTTGTTTAATTGCTTCCTGATAATTTGACAGCTACTACTTCAGTTTCATTGGTTAATCTATATTTAAGTAACCTTACTTGTCAAAGGCAGCATAATTGTTTGACTCTACTTACTTCCCAAGCTATATATCATCCCTATCAAAATTAAACAATTCCAACAGACCTTTCTAGGAGGCAATTCCCTTACATTTACTCCAGAGCAGCAGCACTGAGGTCAGTGGGACAATTTCAGGGCGAGAAGTTGAGTTCCATGTGGTTGATTTATCAATGATAAAGCACCCGGTATTAAATAGTGGGATTAAAAAATAAAATAAAATAACCAAACCCATCCTCCCCAACCAATGTTCAGCTCTTGGCAAAATATCAATAAAAGGCAGGTTTCACTCTGCAGGCCATGAAAACAGAAGTGTGCTTCAGCAACTTTTCAGAATTCCTGTTTTATTTACCCGTAATAAAAATCCACATGCTCTTTGACGTCCATATACTATTGATAATTCGTATAATTGATATGTTTTCAATGGACAGATGTTTTACGCTTTTAAAACAGCAGCATTTGAAAAGGATGCCCATGTATGCACAGGTGGCAGCATCAGACCTGAAAAGAAACCTCATTCAGTTGTGATGCTCCTATGGGATACTGAACACAGGGTTGTGAATTGGTAACACTACCTGGGAGACGTGGCCCTGGAAGTTGTGTGCGTGGGCATCACAATTTATTGAATTATCAATATTTGTACTTATCACCAAGTCAAACCATGGCTTTGTTGTGGGTAGGAGCAGCAGAACTGCGTGAGGACTGAAGCAGTCATGATTTTCACTTTGTGTAACCACACAGTTGTTTGTTCACATGTAGCCATGGTTTGGCTGAGTGTTATGGGTGAACCGGGTCACCGAGTCTCATCACTGGTCCATTTAACTCAGTACAGCCCACACTAATGGCAATGGCTATCCAGGATTTCAGACAGCGTTATCTTCCAACTCTGCCTGGATATGCCAGCCAAGGATTGAACCTGGCTGCTTCATCTCTGAGCTACAGTCCTTTCTCAAATAAATATACTGCATCTGCAGCAATGATTAGGATTTTTCTCTTATGCACAGCAGTTGGACAAAACTCAGCAGATTCCCCTGGTGGCATCTGACATACACTTGGAAAAGGAATTAACATAAGTTTTAAAATGTAAAAATGTCTGTCTAGACTAGAAGCAGTCAAGAACCTGGGACTGGACCTCCTCTCTACGAAATTTTTAACTCAAGAAAAAGAGTTTCAGGAAAATAATTTGGGGGGGTCAAAGAGGAGTCACAGGCCAAGTCACAATTCAAGGACTTCGGTTGCTGCACCACCCAGAATTGGAAAATAATTAAATTCCTTTTAATGAGAATGTTCAGCCCACGTTTTCCTGTGTTTATGGCTGATCCTATTATTAGACACAGTGAGGCAGCCAGCTCAGGTGCTGGGGAGTGGCAGTGAGATGTCAGAGGATGGAGCTGTGTGCATCAATCGGTTTGTCCTGCATCCCATCAGCTTGCTTGCTGCACATAGTGATGGTGACCATGCTGAAGGAAGATTCAATTGCCAGTCTCAACACAATCTCATATACAGTGTGTGTGTGTGCGTATGAAGGCGGCATACTGTTATTTATTTTAAGGTAGCAAAATGTCTTGTGCTGGCATTTTTATTGGGCACTAGGAGGGTGGCATCTGATTGAGTCTGGGCTTCCTAGGGGGGAAACGCACCACTCCTCTAGTCTTTTAAAACACTCAATTACTAGTGTTACATGCCACCCCAATCTCCAGATGCCAAGAGAGACTCCAGCGGTTCCTGTGCTTTCCCAGGGTATGGTTTCCTTGGAAGGAAGGTCACCAGAGACTGTGATATGACTTTTATTTACACATATATACAACCTGAGCATATGATGGAGGCACTCACACAGCTCTAGCACCCCAAAAGATCTTGCTCATCCATTATTCACAACTTTAGATCTATCCAAGAGCAAAACAGGTTCCTGCCACCTCCCCTCTCCAGCTGTCGGCATCCAGCCTTTCCGTTTCCAGCTCTCATGCACACTCTACTCTGGCAATTGTTCTCCTAGGTACCAACCAGTTGGTGGCAGGGAAGGACCACCCATTTGCTTCTATGGCACAGAGCAACTTCTTTGCATGTGCTAATATGCTTAACTAGCTTAACTAGCTAACCAAAGCCATTACCTAGACAAAGGAACTGGTTTGGCAAACTTGCTCTTAGGCATTCTTATGCATAGGGTATCATCTAGGCCAGGCATCCCCAAACTCGGCCCTCCAGATGTTTCGGGACTACAACTCCCATCATCCCTATCTAACAGGATCAGTGGTCAGGGATGATGGGAATTGTAGTCCCAAAACATCTGGAGGGCTGAGTTTGGGGGTGCTGATCTAGATTGACCTCCCCTACCTCATAATATTATGGTTATCTATAGCTTTTTCTGAAGGATAGGAGGTTGTTCTGAAGTTGCAGACAGGGCTTTATGAATAATTAGATGACAAATTTTTAAAAAATGTTGAAGGTGTAGGTATTCCAGAAAAGATATACTAAGAGGCTAGATCCCAAAGGAATAAATATAGACAAATCCACTATCTCCCCTACATCTCACATTATTATTATTATTATTATTATTATTATTATTTGCTTTAGGTTAGGAAAATCCTTCTCATTACCACATTTGGGCAGTCAGATCTTTCTTATATTATTTTCTTTTTCCATTTTTCCTTGACAACTTTCTTCTTCTTGTCAGAATAATTTCCAGTGTAAAAGAACAATGGGAGATAAAGTTAGGTCTGAGTAGTGGATTGGAATAAAAATTTGAAGGAAAAAGCATTATATAGGGGAAAGGAATAAAGACCAGAGAAAGGCAAGAAGTATGTTGGGGGAGGGGTGGAGAATGACCAGGGCAAGGCAGTTACCAAATCACTTTTGTGGGACAAAGCTAATACTATGTTTTCATATGAGACACTGATAAAAATCACATCATGATCTTTGTGTTTAAGCATGCATGTTTTCTAGTAAGGTAAAGGTAATGCATTGCTGCCGTGCTAGGGAATCACAGCCTTAACTGAGCCATAACTCTACATACACCTACCTGGGAGTAAGTCCCATTGATTTCTGAGTTGACATGTGACATGTGTATAGGATTTGTGGACTGCACTCTTTAATGCTGTATAGATGCACCCTGCATTTAGAGCACATGGCTTTCTTCTAAGAATCCTGGGAACTGAGGTTTGCTATGAGTGCTGGACAGCTGTGGCCAAGATTCTTGCACTGTGGGGGTTGGGCTAATGACCCTCTGGTTCCCTTCCAACTCTATGATGCTATGATTCTAACTGCAGCTCTGTCAAGAGTAAACTATAGTTGCCAGAATTATTTGGAGAAAGTTGTGTGCTTTAAATGTATGGTGTATGTAGACCTGAAATATGTTCGTTACTACAACTAAGTACAGAATAACCAATACTTAATGTTTCTGTGCTTTGGATAAGCAACATATGTTAGATATATTGAATAATGAATAAAAATCCAAACAATTGTCCATCCTTAGTCACTTTCGTTACATGTGAAAAAGAATGATTAGTGGATATGAAAAATATCCTGAAAGCAAGGCTATAATACTGCACCCAATTACACCTAAATATGTCCCACTGAGCTCAAGCACACAGTCCCCAGTCTACTTAGTAACTGTTGATTTCAATGGCGCTCTGCAACATGAGAATTTGCAGCTTATGGTCAAGTGTTTTATTAGCTGCCCCTCAAAGCATGATTTTACAGGATTAGAGAGCAGTTATGTTAGCAATGGACAGATCTCATGCTTCCTGAAGTGAGCAAAGCTCCTGCAATGATTTATAAGCTACGTTTTAAGAGTTCATAGCATAAAAATTCACTTGCTCAGTTCAAAGAAATTCCAAGTGAAATTCCACCAGATTTCCTGCTTCAGTGTAAGGAGCAAAGTCAGCCCTTCAGTAACTCATGCTTATAGATCAACTACAGTCAACAGGCCTTGATTTAATCATACGGATGATGTCTCACACTAGATATGAGGCTGACCTTGAGAATTTCCTGCATTCCCAAACACTTCATAAGATGTTGGTGATGACATCAACAAGGACTACAGCCATTGCTGATCTTCTACTCAAAATTGGAGCCACTTCTAATATTGCTCAACTGAAGGCAGCTGTCTTGAACAAAATGGGGCATCTTTTGCATAAAAATGGGCAGGCTGCCCTTATGATCCCATCCTCCCTGCTTCCTGCCCGGCCACTACAATCTTACCACTATACCTGTTTCCAGATGTATGCATTTGATCCCAAAACATGTGTCTACCTTGCTCTGAGAACATTTTATCTTAGCTGTTTGGCACGAGGTACCATAGTGTCTTAGAATAGCTAGAAGGCAATACACTGAAAAGTGCCATTTCTTGAGCATGTCTGCCCAGTAAGTGGCAGGTACAACCTTCCTAGAAATGGAGAACATGTGTGGTGTCTAGATGGATCAATATAGCCACTGTAGCTACTACAATTACTACAACTACTACTTAGCTAGCAGCATGGAGCTATGTGTTCTCAATGGATGTTTCTACTAGATAACACATTTCTCCTAGAGCAGGGATAGGGAACCTGTGGCCTTCCAGATAACATTGGACCCCAACTCACAACAGCCCAGTCAGCATGGCCAAAGGTCAGGGGTGATGGGAATTGTAGTTCTCCTTCTCTCTCATAACACTACAAGCCACAGACATTCAATGAAGCGAAATGTTGGAAGATTCAGTACAGACAAAAGAAAGTATGGCACAGTGCATTGTTGCCTTATGGAATTCGCTTCCACACAAGGCAGTGCTGGTAACCAATTTCATCATCAGGAGAATTCAAAGGAACACGGGGGAAATGATATATAGTCCAAGTCTGGCATTTATTTGTTGGTTGCCCCTTCAAGACTATTTTGTCAGGAGGAGGGATTATCTAAATCAGAAGACTCCTTAGCCCGCTAAAGTCTAAACTCTAGTTCGTTCTAGTGTACCGACTAGTGTGCCAAGTTTTTCTCTTCCAGTGCATTTCCAACATTCCCTGCATTTTGACTTTTGCATTTCTTTCTACCTCTCGTATTCCTCCAGTCTTGGTTACATCTTGATTTTGCAAGGTTGGAATATCTAGCATTTTGCATGTGAGCTTTCCCCCTATTCAGTGCTCAACTTGAACTCCTCCCTTGTTCTCTTAGAATGGCAATGACACCCACCCTGAGAGGTGCCAGAACTAAGATGCAGTGAGTTCCTACTGGGGAAAAGGTCCTGCCCCCCTATCTGGTGTTTGACTGTCTTCCTATAGCCAAGCCTGGTCTTCCAAGACTCCACTTGCTATATAACATGATTCTCTTGTCTATAGGCTCTCCAATCTATCACTGCAATAGTAACAAAGGTTATGGTCCAGGCAGCAGGGTTGAACAGGCTATGAAATGTGTAGCCACTGATCATTCCATTCTTCTTACTTCTGCATCAACACCTCAAGCTGAACACCCCTTTTTAGTCTGTTTCAGGCCATTTTTGTGAATAAATATAACAGAATGTGAATATTGCTAATTCCCTGAAGCAAGCACACTCTCCTTGTCATGAGGTAATAGGGTTTATTTCAAGAAGGTTGGTGGCATGCAGTACTCTCCATTCAAGATCTTCATAAACACAAATGTTTGCCTGCATATATGTACAGACATAGAAACATACCTGATGACAATAATTGAGGCTCCAGGTGAACCTTTCTGGGGAGAACATTCTATAAATGGGTCGTCACCACTAAAAGACCTTGTCCCTACTAGTAACCACTTGCTCCACCATTAGGTAGGGGAACCCAGAGAAGGAACTCTGATAAAGATCTAATACTCCAGGAAGGATACATATGGGAGATGGTGATACTTCAGGTAGCCTGGTCTTAGGGTTTCCAAGCCCAGTTCCAGCACCTTGAACTGGGCTTGGAAACAGACAGGAGGCCTGTTATGCATTACTGACACAATATCATCATATTTAGCAAATATTTAGTAACAATAGCAGAGTGTTTACAAAATGTGTGACCTATTAATAGGGCAACAGACACAAACAACCCATTGTGCTGAGAATGGCTTCTCTGCTTGCACTGATGTGCTTGAAAACGACAGATTAATTATTTGTCTATCCTCAACAAGAAGCCGCAATAGGCATCACAGTGATTTTGTTCAACTTCAAAAAGAGGATTATAAATATGGTATAAGATTAACACCCTCCATTCGATGGAAGTTCTCTTCAGGAAATAAAAGCACATCCCTACAGCTTTTAATTAAACCTTTCAATCAGATAACCTAAACCTCAAAAGCTATATATCCTATTTTAATTTTAAAAAAATTCTGGTTGTGATCGTTGCTCAGAATTAAAATCCCAAATAAAATATGGGAAAGAGGGAGGTAAAGGGAGGTTATATAGTGTTACCTGATAAAAGAAGACAGTAATATTTAAAATGAGGTAAGTGTTGGATCGATTTATGATGTATTTTATCTTCTGGAGAAACCCTAGTTTATCGTGGTGTCATTCAGCTTGAAGCATCAGCTGTATATCTTTCTACCTCTCAATGTAGTTCTGGGTTGAAAGGAAAATCTTTGTGAGGATGAGATGTATGAGTCAGATCAAACGTTTGATGCAACTTTGCCTCAGTAGTCCCCACATATTTTCCCTATAACAACTCCTGTTGGCATATTGGTTAATTACAATTATGCGGATCAGTCATCTCCTTTAGTTTGTAGTTAAAATGAGAAATTCTAAACATATTGCAGAAAGAAATGCTAAGAAAGATGGTTTAAAAAATTCCTGGTATATAATCCAAAGGCTACATCACATGCCTCGATCCCAGCTTTCTAGGTTTCTTTTTCACACAAGGGGAGATTTAAACAAATAATAATAATAATAATCTGAAACTGAAAAGTGTGGTTGGCATCTTCTTTCTTAAATCAATTACATACTTTTAAGAAAAGGTTGTTCCATCTCCAACCCTAAAAGAAAAAAAATCTATTATGATGACTTACTTTGCTTTCTCGCTGCAATCCCCATGAAGTACAGTAAGGTCTACCAGTGAGGTTCAAAGACATTGAAACAGGTTGGCCACTTACATTTTGCTCCCCATTTCCCAGAAAACAAAATGCATCACCTAGTGCACCATTGTGGTGAAATATAATGCATTTCTGTTTAAGTTATAGTAATGATCTCTAGGTTTGCTGCTATAGTTATCAGTTAGCATGTGCCAGTTTTATGCAGCTCAGTGCCCCTGTCTGGCTTCATTTCGAATAATGCACTCCTTCTTTTATGTTGATATGTAAGTAACCACCCTATAGTCCTCTTTGTCCATTCTTTCCTTCTTGCCAGGCCCAAACCAGTCCAGTTCTCCTTCCTGTGAAGTATCTGAGTGGCTGAAAGGATTCTCAGAACAGGGAGGGGTTGTTTCAGCCAGTTACATGGGAAAGCTGTGTCAGATTCCTGGGCTCATTTATTTCTATTATTACATCTATATCTCACCTTTCCTCCAAGGAGCTCTGGGTGGTCTACATGGTTCTCCCCCTATCCATTTTACCCTCACAACACCCCTGTAGGTTAGGCTGAGAGAACGTGACTGGCTTGAGGTCACCCAGTGAGCTTCAAGGCTGAGTTGGGATTTGAAGCCTGGTCTTCCAGGGCCTAGTCCAGAGGTCAGCAACCTTTTTCAGCTGTGGGCTGGTCCACATTTTGAAGAAAAAAAATGAACGAATTCCTATGCCCCACAAATAACCCAGAGATACACTTTAAATAAAAGGACACATTCTACTCATGTAAAAACACGCTGATTCCCGGACCATCCACGGGCCAGATTGAGAAGCCAATTGGGCCGCATCCGGCCCCCAGACCTTATGATGCCTACCCCTGGTCTAATGCTCCAACCATAATACCACACTGCTTTTGAGGAGACATGAAATATGTTGCTCATCAGAGGAAGTTTGTATGGTCTATACAGTGGTACCTCGGGTTAAGTACGTAATTCGTTCCGGAGGTCCGTACTTAACCTGAAACTGTACTTAACCTGAAGCACCACTTTAGCTAATGGGCCTCCTGCTGCTGCCGCACGATTTCTGTTCTCATCCTGAAGCAAAGTTCTTAACCCGAGGTAATATTTCTGGCTTAGCGGAGTCTGTAACCTGAAGCGTATGTAACCTGAAGCGTATGTAACCCAAGGTACCACTGTACAACACTTGACGTAACTTCAATCTCTGCAACCTTCTATTTACTTCTACAGTATTTTCAAGGAACATATTGAAACAAGGATAGTTTTTTGTATGTCAGTTGATAACCAGGAAAATATATCAGTATAATTCTCTCCTTTTTTAATGGAATAAAATAAACCTTTAATATCATTTTTGTTTACTCTATCAGAAGCACAGTTTTGGAAGTCATTCAGTAAGGCATCTCTAAAGCAGTGCTGGTTAGCCAGGTCTTTGAAAATGATGCCTTTCCCTTCGCCATATGACTAAAATAATACTCAGTGGCTCCAGTCCGAAGCCTGGTTAATGCATCTGTCCAGAACACATAATTACTTGGTCATAACATTTCCCCGGCCATCAGCCAACAAACCAATCAGCATTTTTCTCAAACTCATGAGAATTTTTGCTGTGTCAAGCTGTTTGATCTTTAGGTAGTAAAAAAATAAGAGAAGCCCCCCTGAAATATTTTACTTTAACATATTTTTTTCAATGAAAATCACACCTGAAAAGCAACAGCCTTCCCCTCTGTACACAAAGGAAACAAAAACATTTATTTTGTGTTGAGCAATAGCTTATATTGTAGATTTTTAATACAATTTTGCGATTGGTTGTCTAGAAATTTACAGCTAGATTCTTAGCAGATTATACAAAGGTGTTTGGCACCCAATACAAGTTTACTTGGGGGATTTCAATGGAACTTACTCCCATTAAAATCTGTGCAGGATTAGAGCTTTGCATTGCAGTCCAATCCTAGGCACATCTACTCATAAGAAAATCCTATTTGGGTTCAGTGAGGTTTAGTCTCGGGTAAGTGCATATATAGCATTGCAACTTTAATCTCCTATAATGAAATTTACTGAAACACAGTGACTATGTTGTGTTCTGATGCCTAGACATTTTTAGACATTTCTGCAGGGCAGGTTTTATCAAAGACATTCAAGCCCATGGTGAGGAAAAACTTAATGAAATGTACAAATTTCAGACTAAGTGGGTTGTTGTTTGGACAAGAAATGTCAAGGAAGAGAGAGCCATGAAGACTAAAGACTAGGTTGTATGGTGTGAGAGTTATCCAGGAGCTATTTAACATAGCACATAGATTTGCTTCCACAAGGCGTAGTGATAATGGTCACTTGGATGGCTTTAAAAGAGAATTATACAAATTCATGGAGGAAGGAAGCTGTTGATGACTACGAACTCCTCTGTTATGGGCAGTATGTCTCTGAATTCCAGTTGCTGGTGTGGCACTCCTGTCCCGTTTGCAATTACCCCAATGGCATCTGGCTGGCCATTTTGAAAACAGGATGCTGGACCAGATGGGCCTTTGGCCTGATCCAGTAGGGCTCTGCTTAGCATTTCATCCTGTTGTTTATCCAGTTATTTAGGATCTATTAATCCACTTGCTACTCCTGAGTGTTCTCTCCACTCTCGGGTGCCTGTGGTTTTGTAACAGGTAAGTGTGCGTAGGATTGTAGCTTTACAGAACAATACCAATCTCCACCAAATGTCAACTGAGGCAGGGTTGGGATGGGGGCAGACGTTGCCTTCTGCTGGCAGGGAATAGATCCACTGATGAAGGCAGCATGTTTGCCCTAGAAGCCCCTGGGACACTCACAGAAATCTCAAGGGTAAGTGCTGGAACAGGGCATATTAGGTTATGTTGGGTATAGCCTTGGGTCCAGTGGATCCAAAGCCCCCTTGTTCTCCCAACATGGCCTTATACTGGACCCCAATCTATGCTGGATGATTAGGCATTTTCTCTCCCATTGGATTCAATGGGATGGAAAATAATAATAAGCATATTTTACTTTCTTGGGCTCCATGATCACTGCAGATTGTGACAGCAGTCACAAAGTTAAAAGATGCCTTGGGAGAAAAGCAATGACAAACCTAGACAGCATCCTAAAAAGCAGAGGCATTACTTTGCCGACAAAGGTCCGTATAGTTAAAGCTATGGTTTTCCCGTAGTGATGTATGGAAGTGAGAGCTGGACCATAAAGAAGGCTGATCGTCGAAGAATTGATGCTTTTGAATTATGGTGCTGGAGGAGACTCTTGTGAGTCCCATGGACTGCAAGAAGATAAAACCACTCCATTCTTAAGGAAATCAGCCCTGAGTGCTCACTGGAAGGACAGATTCTGAAGCTGAGGCTCCAATACTTTGGCCACCTCATGAGAAGAGAAGGCTCCCTGGAAAAGACCCTGATGTTGGGAAAGATTGAGGGCACAAGGAGAAGGGGACAACAGAGGACGAGATGGTTGGACAGTGTTCTCGAAGCTACCAACATGAGTTTGACCAAACTGCAGGAGGCAGTGGAAGACAGGAGTGCCTGGCGTGCTCTGGTCCATGGGGTCACAAAGAGTCAGACATGACTAAATGACTAAACAACTAAACAACAACAACAATATTGCCAAGACACAAAGGGGGAAGCATTCCTCTGTTCCTACCCTGGCTAGGTTGAGCCAGCAGGATTCTAGAAGTGTTATTGGCTTTGCTCCAGATATCCTCCCCAAAACACACACTTTAGGATTGCTCTGCCCAGATTTTAGAGAAAATGGATCTAAACTTGGAATGTAGGTATGCCTTTCAGAACTGTATTCAGCTTGCTCACTTGCTCTTAAACTTGTTTTTATCCCATTTGGTTTTTAAAGGATTTTACCAATCTGCTACATGTTAGTTGGCTGTGCTGATTTTTTCTTGTTATAAATTTGTATAGCACCCTTTAACCGTAGATCTTAGGGTGGTTTACAACGTAAAATTCCAATATAAAAAAACACAAAACACAAAATATGAATAAGAGCAAGAACAAACCACTAATCCCCACTCCCACAGAACTCTACATTCTGAAGCAGTCCTACTGAAGTCAGTGGAGCTACTCTGGAATAAATGATTTGGCAACCGCAGAGCCTTTCAGAAATCTAACCTATAAAAGAGCTTTCTTGAAATATTTTTATTTACACTTTAAAAAGATGAAAATTAAATTAAACGTATACTATACCAAGCAGATGTGGCTGAGTGCATGAAATTTACATTCTTTAATGTTGCGGCAGAACAACTAATGAAGAACAAGCCAAGAAATGATATCATCCATAGACAATGACTAATCTGAAACACTGAAAAAGGGAAGCTAATATGACTAGTGTTATGTGATCTTAAATGAAAGGTCCAAGAAGAGGGCAAAATTACATGAGGGCAGAGTTAACTCCATGCTTTGTACTTAAAACAAAATTAGAAATTGTTGTGGATAGAATAAATTTTCATGATCTAGGAAGTAAATGGTATGTCTTAATCAGCTTAGAAAAAAGACACACACACACACAATTTAATTCATTTATGTACATGACAAATAAAACTTTTAGTCTCCTAGCAACCTATGAGATAGCTTTGCACTATCAGGCTGTATTCAATATTATGTGTTGCATAATTGTGGACAGTTGGGTTCTGGTGTTTGTTAACCAAAGTGACCTTCATGATTATCTATTCATTTTGTTCTCTTACAATCTTTCTTTACTGTATTACATAAGTAATATCTCACATTTAGATTAAGTTTAATTTACTTATCTCAAACTATTGCAAACCATTTCGTTATTTTTTTTTATGCAAATCAGCAACTATTTCTGCTAGACTGAACCACCTGCAGTGAGGTATGGTGTTTGGGAGCAATGAATACACATTGAATGAATACACACACTGTTACCATAGGGAGGGAGGGTGTGGAGTGAACCAGAGGGAACAAGTTTTCCCTCTGGTCTACTCTCCAGCCCTGTCCTGTAAAAGCCGGCTGGTGATGCTGATTGCCTCTTGGGGTGGAAACCAGCCTAATCTTGGCACAGTGGTAGCACTGCAAGCCAGTGACTGGGCCACCTCAGTCCTGTACAGTGCACAAAACTTAGATCTTGTGAAATCTTATCAGATCACAAGCAAGGTTTCATCATCATGAGATTTGGGTAGCCTGACTCTCTGGCCTCATGGCTGTTCTCCTCCACTCTGCACCACTGCAGATTGTTCCTCCTCTGCCTGCATTATCACAAGGGAAAGGAGAATCCTTCATAGGAAGTCTAGGGATCCTGTGGCCCTCAAAAAGTTGCCAAACTCTGATTCCCATCATCATGACAATTGACCATGCTGGCTGGGGCTGATAGAAGCTGAAGTGCAACATCTGGAGACCCACAATTTCCCTATTCCTGCTTTTGTTCAGAATGGGGAAACACAACACTTTTGTCAACTGCTGTAGTTAATGTACAAAGAGCACATGCCAACCAAAGCTTCTTCCTTAACTTCTGGATTTATTTGTGCTTCTCTGTGTGTGTGATGAAAGAGAACTTATTATGTGATCAGAAATATACATCCATATAAATATTTGGGGACATTTGTTATCACTCACAATATGGAGGAAAAGCAATATCTTAAATCGGCGTTGAAATGCACATTTGGCCACATTTGGGCCACACGCTTATGGGTGAGCGATGCATTTTGGATGAACTTTGAACACTGTTTCTGATACTCCATATATCCATCTTTTCATGTGGGAAATCCAAGGAACCACAGGGAATATACATTACGTTCTTTACAATCTAGGCATCTGGCTGCTCTGCATATTATTGCTTCCTTAGTATAACAAGGAAAGTAATGAAAAATGATATAAGGAATATGGATGAAACAGAACCTCTGGAGCTAGGAAATTAAGCATAAATTGAGGGGAGGTAAAATGTTCACTACTCATTTAGGGACTGGTCCAACTCCCATTAACATCCTTGGGGGAAATCCTCAGTCGACTCGGTGGAAGTCGCATTATGACAATACAGAAACATATGTGGGACAATTACACGCAGGGAACCACTGCGTGAGCTAGGAAGCTTTCATTTTCCCAGACGTGGGAAGCTCTGCACTTCCACTACACTTGTTAGGAAAATAACTCAGACTAGCTAAACATAATCCCTCCACAGACCATGACTGAGAATGATGGTGGACTCTGAAGCAATGCAAATAATGCAATTTCCTTAGAAGCACCATAAGAGCTAAGATTGCTTTGGGCTCCCAAAGCTCTCAGAGCAGTTAACTTGAGCTACAGCCTGACTTAGGATATGTGGGAAATATGTCAGAGGGTGTCTACGTGAACATCATTCCACTAGCTTCTACACCAGGACTGGGGAACTTGGTTGAACTCAAGTGCCACCCCCAGGCTTATCTATCTGGCCCCCAGAACTCTCCCTCGACTATACCCCTCACTGTAACCGCTTCACACCCAGGATGCTTTCCATTGAATCATAGAATTGTAGACACAAAGATAACAATTCACATTTGTGTCTTTCCACTTTTGTCTCTGGCCCCACATGTTAATGGCAGACGGGTGTCCACCTTGGTTCCTTCCAAGATTCTCAAAATGGTTTTGGTGCAGAACCTCCTTTTCTACCCAGGACCAATCACAGATCTGGAATGAGCAAATCTGGCATGATTGAAAAAGATTACGATAGCATGCGCTTTCTCAGGATTAATCAAAGGCGATTGTATTAAGAGTTGATTTATACGCTAGCACTTGGTCTTGTTTAGTTTGTGGGCCAGGTCAGCTGTTGTTCATCCTAAAACTTTCTGAATGTTTTCTCCTCTAGTTGAAGGAAGTCTGCTCTCAGTCAGATTTTCTTTTTTGTTTCTTCTTTAAAAATCTTATTTGGATTGACTTTGTTATGAAGCTGTGAGAATACTCATGCATGACTTATGT
Organism: Podarcis tiliguerta; assembly: GCF_965153285.1. Classification (NCBI taxonomy): domain Eukaryota; kingdom Metazoa; phylum Chordata; class Lepidosauria; order Squamata; family Lacertidae; genus Podarcis; species Podarcis tiliguerta. Next base: position 45,750,887 of record NC_139542.1, on the reverse strand, counting down.
TTGTATACAGCAAGAGCAGACAGACTTTTCAGTGGAACCCTTTCATCCTGACCCTTAGAAATGTCTTAAGTGTAACCTTTGAATGAGGGAGAGTAGCATGATGTCCGTGCAGAAACCACTTTTGAATGGGACCTAACCTTGTGCCATTTTGGATTTCTCTCTCCAAACAGATATATTTCAGTAAGTGGCCCATTAGCACTGCACAGAGGAAATATCCAGATGATTTTCCTCCCTGGTCTTTTTAAAGCTCTTCAGCATTTGCTAGATAACACTGGTGTTTGTACTGATATTACAACCACTTCACTAAATTGAAACTCCTCAGCCAATCTCTGCTCCACATCAGTGCCAGTTCTAACCAAGGCAAATGTTCTACATTGTTTATGCAACAGCAATCAACAAGGCCAATTTAGCATGCACTAGAATAAATTATGATAAATTTCCTGCCTGGGGGTAAAGATAAACCAGCCGGCTGATGCAGTGGTTATCTCTTGAAGAACAGGAAATTGATGAACAGACATTTTTTCTCCTCTAGGCTATCACTTAAAAAAAAAATATCTAGCATTTTCAGGAAAATGATGAGCTGTAAGGCTCCCATGAACTTAAATGGTAAAAATAGATGCTCTTTAAATGATGCTTATCTCCATGTTTGATTTCTTAAAGCATGGGTTTTTTAAAAAACAAAAATAAATGTACCGTATTTTTCCGTGTATAAGACTAGGTTTCCCCTCTAAAAATAATGTCAAAAATTAGGGGATGTCTTATACACAGATATATCTCCTCCCGTTTTCTTAAATCTGAGTCCCCAAAAACAGGGGGCGTCTTAAACATGGGGGTGTCTTATAGACGGAAAAATACGGTACTTATTCTATGCTTTCAAGCCAGCCTCATCCCAAGAGTTTGCCATGTGTAGCACCAATCAAAATAATAATAAAAGTTGCTCAAAATTAACCCTTCCCTGGTCATCAATACATAAAATGACCCCAAGAGAATTGTGCCCTTGAACTGGAGGCAACTCAAGATAATATTCATAACAGCTTTGGTCAACCTGAGGTCTGAGAGCTACCTGTGGCCCTAAGCCTGGAGGGAGACAGGAAGAATGGGAGTAGAAAAAGCACAGTGGCGGGAGGAGGACCTGAAATGGATGGAGGGATGAATAAAGGGAAAGGGCCAAGGAGGGAATCCTTCTGCAAGTGCTCTGACGAGGCAAGGAGAGTGTTTATACATAACCCCTTTGGGCTCTGGAATGTTTCCTACACTGGTTTATATTTATCACTTTCTGTTATGTGCTTCAAAACACACTAGTACATTATAGTGAAAACTGATATTAGCTATTGTGAATGATTCATTCTCTCTCTCTCTCTGAACTGAGTCGATGCTGTTGCATTCATTTTCCTGTGTGGTATTTGAAGTAGGAAGTGCCTTCTCTAGGCTTTGGTTTGGGCAGGGGATTGATATAGAACTATAGGTCCTTGTGTGGTCACTTTGCCTGCCCTTTGTCTCAAGTGCCTTGCAATATTGCTTGAGCATGTTTCGTATAGGATTATTTTTTACACTGATAGCATTTCAATGTGGAGGGGTGGGGAGGCTGTCATGTGTCCATATGACATGTGGAATTCATCTGTTTCTCTGGTCATGGATACACACACAGAGAGAGAAAAGTATATGTGTTAGATATAAATGACTTCCCTCATGGGAGTTTGTTATCCCACCCCCGTGCTCCAGTTGTTCGAACTCTTTGTGTGATAAAGTGAATAAATAGTGGTTGCAATTTTGTTTTGCTGTAAGCTAGTTCTGGCTTTTGTGACAGGGTTTTTATTAATATTATATTAGCTTCATTTTATATTATTTGCATTGTTTTAGCTCGTTTATCATACGTTGCCCTGAGAACATGTGTTGTGGGATGACTAACAAATATTAACAATTATTAATATAATTAATTACACATTTCCATCTGCCAAAGTTGGAGCGAAAATGAGTTGTTTTCAAATGCTTCAGATATGATGATATTACAGAGAGGTTGGAGGTAGTGGGAAGTCTTATGTTTCCTTTTTCTGTACTTGCCCCAAATAGAACCATTGCCATCTTCCTTCTGGACATTTGCCCTGAGGGTAAAAGGTGCTTGTTTAAATTCACCCCCATCTGACAATGGTCTTCAATTAGTGGGTCACAAGCCACTACTAGTTCGGAGCCTGATCCAAGGTGTGTTGCAACAGCAGCACTACCAACCATCCAAATACATGAGAACAAATTAAGAAATGTTTCCCCAAATGCATATTTGGATTAATGGTGTGTTTGGGGTCTGGAAAGGCTAAAGACTATGGAACTAGATAATAAGACTGCACTTTATGAGTAGAATTCAATAATATTCAGTAGTTACCTTTGGAATAAATATGTCTAAAGGAGTGCTATGGAATGGAAACCACAATGGGTGACGAGTTTTGTACTGTATTTGTACAAAATAAAAATAAAAAGGGGGGAATGCTGCTGGACTGCAGCTCCCATCATTTTGTGCCATTGTTCATGCTGACTGTGGCCAATGAGAGTTAGAGTCAGGGCCGGCCCATTCATGAAACAAGGTGGGGAGCCTGCCTCAGGCGGCAGGATCCACAGGGTACCAGATATGGTCTCCAAGGCATGCATCGCCCACTGCTGCTGCAGTGGCAAGTACAGCTGTGGCTGGTCTCCCATTATTGTTCCCAAAGCAGGTCTTTACTCCCCCTTTGTTTCTGATGTAGATCCTCACTCACCCCTTCTCCCCTGTTGAGGAGTGCATCATTTTACAGTTTGCCTCAGGTGCCAAAACTGTTGGTTAAAGCAGAGTTCCGTGCCCAGCGGAAGGATGAGGAGTACGTGCTGCATACTCTTGGTTGCTTTATTTACAGTTCAAAGCAGTTATATTACAGAAAGACATCTTGCCTCTGCCGGAGCAGAAAAGCATCCTCTCTCCTCGACAGCTTGGAGAGAAACAACACAGTGAAAAACAGGAAACCAGTGTACGTCACATCCAGTCTCCCTTTCCCGTGAGAAACTCCAACAGTACAGTACAGACTGTGGAATGTAAACACCTGTCTCGTGACAAGCCCTTTCGCTGCACAGTGAAGGAAAACAGAAACCAACATCCTCCCCCTTTCTGTGAACATCACTGGGCAGCGTGTTCGTACAATATCAGTACAAACCCAACTTCTGCACATAGGTACAGTGTTGATCCCTTGATACAATCTTGGATAATACATCAGCAGGAATTTTATTACCTGGCATATAGGACACCGTTACGAGTCCCTTCTGAATACATTCCCTAGCATGCTGCAATTTTAATTGCAAGTGCTTCGTGCTTTGCTTACAACCTTCAGACTTCAGCAAAGCCAAACATGCTTTGTTGTCCTGGTAAACCTGGATTGGACATTTGACAGGAATTTTCATATCTTTGCACAATTGCATCAACCATTCACAATCCTTAAGTGAATAAGACAGTGCATTCAGTTCAGCTTCACAAGTACTTAAGCTAACTGTTGTTTGCTTCTTGCATGACCAATCAAACAGACCCTGATTGTACATGTAGCAAACTCCAGACGTACTTTTCCTGTCTTCAGTGTCACTTCCAAAACTTGCATCTGCAAATATCTCAAGACCACCAGACTTCTGATTGTTAAATCTCAGTCTGTAATGCATAGTGCCTTTCAAATACCGCGCTATGCGTTTCAGAGCTTTCCAATCCTTGACACTAGGATTGTTGACTTGTCTGCTTAGCAAATTACAGCTAACAGCAATGTCTGGTCTTGAACATCTGGCAATGAAGTTTAGCTTGCCTAGCACACTTCTGTACAGTGTAGAGTCAGAAAATGCTTCTCCAGTGTCATCTACCTGATAACCTGTTGTCATCGGTGTGTCTACAGGGTTAGCATCCATCAGGTTTAGTTTGCTTAACACATCAGCAATTTTCCGTGACTGGTGTACTAGAATGTTACCATCTTGATCTCTTTCTATTTCCAGAGATAGGTAGTTGTTTACCTCACCAAGATCTTTCATGTCAAAGTGCTCTTTCAGTTGAGCTAGGGCGTTATTGTACATTGCGACATCTTTCCAAAAGAATAATAAATCATCAACATAAAACAAACAGTACAGTTTCTTTTGCCCCTCCTCTTTGACAAATACACATGGATCAGCTTTCCCTTGCTGAAAACCTAGAGAAAACAATACTTCAGTGAGTTTTGTGTGCCAACACCGTGCACTTTGTTTGAGACCATAAAGGGATTTCTTCAGAGCACAAACAAATCCCTGTTTTACCTGTACGCCATCAGGTGGAAGCATATAAAGTGATTCATCCAGAGATCCGTACAGAAAAGCTGTATTAATATCATGGTGACTAATGTGTAGATTTTCCTCTGCAGCTAGCTTGAGCATAAGCCTAATGCTTTCATACCTCACTGTGGGTGAGTAGGTCTCGTGATAGTCTTCACCTGGTACTTGTGCAAAACCTCTGGCTACCAATCTGGCTTTGTGTCTGACTATCTTGCCATTTTGATCAGTCTTCGTTTTGAAGACCCATTTGCTTCCAAGCAGTTTCATTCCTGGAACTACTGGAACTAGCTCCCATGTTTTGTTCCTTTCCAAGGAATCAAGTTCAGCCTTCATGGCATTTAACCATGGTTCAGCTTCCTTTGAATCCAAACCCTGGATTTCTTGGAAACTTGAAGGTTCAAATACCTTCTTGGAGCTTTTAACAGCTGTTACTGCTATCGTAGCAAATTCATCAGCAAATCTCTTTGGAGGTTTGCCTTTTGTGGCTCTCTGTGACCTACGAATTAGCCTTAAGTCTTCAACACTCTCCTCTTCCTTCTTAGGAGAAAAGCGACCTATTGTGAACAATGGTTCTTCCAATTCTTGATCAGAGCTTTCAGAGGGTCGCATAGAGGCTTTCGCACTCTTGAAATCCTCTGAATCACCCGATTCAGTTTCAGATTCAGACTCAGAACCTTCATCAGTGGGTGTGGGTTGTTGTGGTTGCTTCTGACTATCCTCAGTCTCATCACTGTCATCAGGATAACATTGGAAAATTCCCACATTCTCCCCCCACTTTGCATTGTATTCAACACTTCTCGTGAGCTTAATTGTCTTAGAGTCAGTCATCATTATTCTGTAAGACCCTTTCTGATAACCTAGAAAGATACCATGCAATCCACGCTTGTCTAACTTTGAATTTTGTGGTGAATGAACCCACATGTCAGAACCAAAAATTTTCATGTGTTTGATGTATGGCTTCTTGCCAAACATCTTCTCATAGGGGGTACAACCAATCGCTGAAGATAACCTGCGATTGTAACTGTAAACAAAACACGAGAGAGATTCGGCCCAATAACTCTCTGGAAGATTGGCATCATGCAGCAAGGTTTTTAACCCTTGAAGCAATGTCTGATTTGCCCGTTCCGCAAGTCCATTCTGCCATGGCGAGCGAGGACTAGACAAATCGTGTTGAATTCCTTTCTCAGTCAGAAAAGCTTCAAACTGCTGAGAAGTGAATTCTCCCCCGCGATCACTGAAAAGAGTCTTTATCTTCTTACCATGCACATTTTCCAACCAAGCACAGAATTCCTTGAACCTAGGAAAAGCCTCTGATTTCTGCTTGAGATTGTACACAAAAATATATCTAGAAAATGCGTCAATGAGAACCATGAAGTACCTATTTCCACCCAAAGAGGGCGCTAGTGGTCCAACCAAATCAGCATGAATAATCTGGTATGGTTCCGTAGCTTGCCTACTAGACACCTTACCTTTCGCAGCCATTTTCACCTTGTTTGCTGCGCATGCTTTGCACTTCATGTGGTACCTGCAGGGTCTAATAGTCATACCTTCAACCAAGGCAGGCATTTTAGATACTGCCTCAAAATGCAAATGACCAAATTTTCGATGAAAATCATGAATACATCCTGCATGCAAACTTTTGTTAGAACCTGCAATGCAACAAGTGTCATCCTGCACAACATCATCATAATACAAAACAAACAAACGATCAACATATTCAGCATGCAATTCATAGTCATTTTTCTTTGTGATGATGCACTTCTTGTTCTTGAAGGAAACGTCAATGTTCCGCTCATTCAGTTGTCCAACGCTGAGCAGATTATGTTTGGCGTCTGGCACGTAAAGGACATTCTGTATCGATAAGTCCAAACTGTGAAGAACAACAGTTCCGTAGCCTTTACTGGGAATAGTGTGGTCATCCGCCTGGTGAATCGCACCTTCCTGCGGTGTAAAAGACACAAAAAGTCTCTTATCGTTGCACATGTGGTGGGTCGCCGCCGAATCAACAACGAAGAAAGATCTAGACGTCTTCTGGACCTCTGCAACCTTTGGAGTGAAGCGTGAAACCATAGCCTTGTGCTGCGTTGTCCTAGACACCGGACCTTTGCCTTTGCCTCGGCCTTTTCCACGCGATGAGCTTTCGCTGCGCTGCTCTGTCTTGGCCCTGGGATATCTGCATTCCCTCTTCATATGGCCTAGACGTCCACACGAGTAGCATTTCACTGCCTTCAAAGCTTTGGCGCCATCTGGTGGTTCCACTGCACTATGGGATGACGTCTGTGAAGACTCCCCCTTGCCCATGCAGCTAGCACCCCGGCGATCTGCTTCATTTAACACCACGGCAGTAACAAAGTCCACTGTTAGCTGAGCTGTTGGCTGCACAGCAATCTGGGTTGCAACAGACTCCCAACCTGAACCCAAAGATTGTAGTATCATGAAAGAATACACAGCCTCTGGAAAGTTGAGTCCTCTCTGTTGCAGCTCATGTCTCAGATTTTGCATCTCCATCAGATGTAAACGCACATCTCCACCTTCAGCAAGAGCCATATTATGCAGCTTGTTAAAGTAAAACATAGTAGATCCAGCTTCTGTCCTTAAGTGAGCCTCTCTCAAAGAATCCCAAATTTCTCTGGCTGAGGTCTTATCACGCAATAGACAGAGCTCTTCTGGGGATACTATCAATGTAAGTGTTCCCCGTGCTTTGGAATCCTTAACTTTCCATGCATCTGTAACTGGAGCTGGGGGGGTTTCTGTAATGACCTCAAACAAACCCTCTTTCCGCAGAATTGCCTCTGCATACAAAACCCAGTCGGCATAATTTTTCTTGTTGAGCTTAGGAATCCCACAAGCATCCTGAAGGGCCATCATGACTCTGGCATTAGCCTTCAGCGTCATATATGCTGCTTTAAATCTTGCTGCGTCACTGCTGCACCTGCTTTATTCCAAAAGCGCACTTAAAAGTTACTTTCGATTTCCCCAGCATAGAAACATGAGCCTGGGAGCCATTTTCCTATTCCCGGCAAAACGGCTTTAACAGTTCAAAGTCCAGCCATAAAGCCATTAACTAGAAGCTGGCAGGCTGCCCGGAGCAGTAGCAACATACCTCATCAATCATGTTTATGCGCAGAGCAGATTCCAATCCGATCTGTCCCTCTGCATTCCGATCCTTTGCCGGCACTCCGATTCGACTTCTGGAGCCCATAACCACGTGTTGGTTAAAGCAGAGTTCCGTGCCCAGCGGAAGGATGAGGAGTACGTGCTGCATACTCTTGGTTGCTTTATTTACAGTTCAAAGCAGTTATATTACAGAAAGACATCTTGCCTCTGCCGGAGCAGAAAAGCATCCTCTCTCCTCGACAGCTTGGAGAGAAACAACACAGTGAAAAACAGGAAACCAGTGTACGTCACATCCAGTCTCCCTTTCCCGTGAGAAACTCCAACAGTACAGTACAGACTGTGGAATGTAAACACCTGTCTCGTGACAAGCCCTTTCGCTGCACAGTGAAGGAAAACAGAAACCAACAAAAACATCTTGGGCCAACTCTGGTTAGAGTCCACAACATCTGGAGAGCCATAGGTTCCCTGCCATTGGTCTTGAGTATCTGTTTTCTGCTTTCACAGATTGCATTCAATTCTCTTGAGTGAAGGGTGGTTAAGACTACTGATGTGATGCCTTTAGAAGTAACAAAGCCGCAGTTCTTCAAGAGATACATGCAAGAGCCTCACTTTTGTCCCTTGGGATAAAGGAGATTTCTGACATTCTCTGGAGGCCAAACCTTCTGCCTTCGGTTACCTAAGAAGCCCTGAAAGATTGCCATTATGTATGAAACAGTGAAGGCTGGCAGCCACAGCCAAATAGCCCAAGTGAGGTGGGGGTGGAAATAGAGTCTGAAGCTGAAGACAAGGTTCAACTTGTTTCCAATGTCCTGTTTTCCTTTCCTTTCTCCTTCCTGCATTTCACCACAATTTTATTTTCCACATCAAACATAACTCCCCCATTTCCTCTGAAAGTCCTCACATTTTCTGCTGCAGGTAGTTAATGCAACATGGTAACAGAAAGATATAGGAAAATTTACCCAAATCAGCTGCATCACTACCCATGCAAGAAAACATGACAATTGTGCTACACACCAAAGATCGCACAGTTCACACCAGTTAAATCGCCAGGAAAATTGATAAACAGAAATACAGAAATGAAGTGATTTGGGAGAGATGTCTAGAATCTCTGGAATAACTGAGTAAGTGTATGGTGTCCATTTAGCTAGCGCAGAAGCCCTCATAGTCACAGGCATGGGGTGGGCAATGAGTTTTACCACGGAGCCAACTTCTGGCAACGTTAAGAACTCTTTGAAGGCAGCCGTTCAAAGAAAATGATGGCCACTAGGTGGCAGTAGAAACCTCTTAAATAGGATCGTAATCGTTACCCACAGATGAATCTTCAGTACAAAATCAAGCAAAAGTTACAGTCTGATTCTATGAATCTTTACTTGGGAGTATGCTCCACTGTGTTCAACGGGGCTTACTCACAGGTAAGTGAGCATAGGATAGTGGAATTAAGCTGCAGTTCTATACACACTTATCTGCAAGTCCCATTGAACTCAATGGAGCTCACTTCTGAGCAGTCACATATAGGATTGCAGTTAAGCACAGTCAACTCAACAGAAAATAAGTCCATGGCTTAAATGACCAGTGGGTTAGAGCATGGTGCTGATAACATCAAGGTTGCAGGTTCGATCCCCGTATGGGACACCTGCGTTTTCCTGCATTGCCAGAGGTTGGACTAGATGATCCTCAGGATCCCTTTCAACTCTTCAAATCTATGATTCTGTGATCTCTCACTACTGAAGTCAACTGGTCAAAACTTAGCTTGGCACATCTGTCCAAAATCTTAAAATAACATTATTAAAATAATCATTGAAAACTAATATATATAAATATATATATATATATATATATATATATATATATATATATATAACATGGTAAATTTTCTATACCAATAGAATTCTATAGACACATATAAATTTGATTTTATGGGGTGGTGACAAGGCAAGCAGACAAGGAGAGTTAGCATACTGAGCAATTTTTTTAAAAAATTCCATCCAGAGATAGCATTTGATTTTGCAAAGTTTATGTGATTAGCAGTAGGATTAGTATTTCTGTTATCATTATCATTATTTAAAACACACACCGCAGGAGTGAGTAGTGGGGATGCAACCTAAACCGGAACTGGATAAATATACATTATGGCAGGTGTGAGGCAACTATGGCCCTCCAAATGTTTCTGGACTCCAATTTCCATCAGCCACAGCAAGAAGAGACAGTGGCCAGGAATTATGGGAACTGGAGTTCAGCAACACTTGGAGGCTACCTGTATTAAAGGATGAGTTAAAAGGTGATCATTGGCCAAAGGCACAGAAAGGTCACTAGGTAGAACAGGAAGGATAGATCCATGTTATTATTATTTTTTCTTAAGTTCTTCTTAGATGGTTCAGAAATTATGTCACCAATAAAGATTTTATTTCTCAAGAGGCAATGTGGAAATAGGCCTTTGGCACTGCTCTACCTTTCTAACAAGGTGAAAATTCAACACATCCTGTTCTCAGCAGAGAATGCTTCAGTATAGACCAGGTCTGAGGAACTTGAGGCTCTCTAGATGCTGGTAGGCTACAGCTCCGATCAGCCCTGATCATTGGCCCCGCTGTCCCCCCACCGTTGGCATAAACACCATTCCGTAGGATAGAACAGCTGTGGTGTGATCCAAAAGAGTCTGCCCATTTCAGAAACTTCCTTACAAAGAAATTCAAAGGGAGTAATTCACAGGTTACGCCTGCAAGTTGCAAAAGAAATGATGAAAGATTTAGGCCGTGCTCACATTATCCGTTTAAAAACACAGCTAGGCTGTTCTTGTTCTCAATTTGACCTGAAGCTGGGATTTTTTGGGGGGGGGGGGTTGCATAAAAAATGCAGAATTTCCTAAGAAATGATGGGATAGATAGGGATTGTGGCTAATGTCATGTGTACGCCACTTCCCAAACCACTCATGGACAGTTATTGAAGATGAATGGTGGAAGATTCCGGAGAGACAAAAGAAAGCACTACTTTGCATAGCACCATGATGGAATTCTCTCCCACAAGAGGCAGTGACGACCACCTAATAGCAATAGCAATAGCAATAGCAATAGCAATAGCAATAGCAATAGCAATAGCAATAGCAATAACAATTTATTTATACCCCACCCATCTGGCTGGGTTTCCCCAACCACTCTGAGCAGCTCCCAACAGAATTAATGATAATAATAATAATAATAATAATAATAAGCGAAGAAACATCAGACATTAAAAACTTGGATTGTCCTTAAAGAGGATTGGACAAATTCATGGAGGTCAAAGGCTGTCATGATGGCTATCTTTACTTCCACAATTGGAGATTGCACACTTCTGATGGAAGCCCTGCTCATGGGCTTGCCATAGGCATATGGTTAGAGACTGTGCGAAAAGGATGCTGAGCTAGAAGGACCGCTGGCCTGATCCAGCATGGCTCTTCCTATGTAATTATTTTTGTGGGAAATACCGAGAAAAAAAATGTATTTCAGATAATTTCCCCTTTTCATTTAGAAAGGGCAGCTATGGTGTCAGCTCCAAAGAAGGAAGAGTGGTGACTTTTGCAAACGCACCCTATTTTCCTCTGACCTGTTCCTGGCTTTGTAGCTAATGAGTCATACGAAGAATACTGATGGAACCTTGCCTCAGTGGAGTCAATGGAAATGTTGCCATTGACATCAATGCAGCTTATTTCCAAAGTCACGTATAAATTGGCTATAAATTCACATTTTTAAAATGTCTGTATCACGTTATCCTAAAGATCAAATAAAGCAAAAATGATAAAGCCATGGTCGAATTAAAGGTAATCCCTAATCTTTCAAAATTCTCTCTCAAAATGGAATCAAGGAGAACCGGGTTGGAACAGCTGGTTTGTGGCACTAGTTGAAGAATTGCCAGTGTTTTACACTCAGCTCTGGGTTTGTGACACACACACGAAGGATTCCCATTACAGCTTTTCTATATACAGTGGTACCTCGCAAGACGAATGCCTCACAAGATGAAAAACTCGCAAGACGAAAGAGTTTTTCGTTTTCTGAGTTGCTTCGCAAGACGAATTTCCCTATGGGCTTGCTTCGCAAGACGAAAATGTCTTGCGCCTTTTTTTTTAAACCGTCAATGCATTCCTATGGGAAACCGTCAATGCACAGTGGTGCTTCGCAAGACGAAAAAATTCACAAGACGAAAAAAATCGCAGAACGAATTAATTTCGTCTTGCGAGGCACCACTGTAAACAGAAATGATGACACTTAATTCCAGTAGAAATTGGGGTGATGACACAACTTGAAACTGGAAAAGGATCCAAGAGGTTTGGATTAAAAATGAGATAATATAATATTTAGTAGCTTCACCCCTGAATAGCAAAAGGAACTCAAAGTAAGACATATTGACATGCCATGAAGTAGCCAAAGTGAAATCAATGAGGCTACTCAAGGATATGTTTGTGGTCCTTGTGCTGTTCCATGTTCAGTTTGAGCAATTTTTGTATCAGTGTGCTTTCTTACAAATATGCAAAGTATTTCAATAGTACATTTTCTGCTTATACCAAAGGCATGACTGATCCTAGTCATTCACTTTTGCCACTGTGGAATAAACCATAGCTAAAATGGAGCTATATGAGCGACATATGCTTGACTCTATGCCAGAGATATTCTGCCCTGTCCTTGAAAAGCGGGTGAAGTCAGAACCTAGCCTAGGGGAGCAGACAATATCAATTCTGCAAACCAGCGCCAAACGGAAGTTCTCATCTAGCATCAGAGCTTGGACCGAGATAAGCTTAGCACAGCCATCCACAAACTGATGCGCCTCAGATGTTTTAGACTTTGTCAATGGCACGCTGGCTAGGGTGGTGGCAGGTATAGTCTGAAATATTTTTGCATGCTATTTCCCCTAATATATGCATTTTAATGCACAATTCACCCCAGTATAAGTATTTTTGTACACACCATGTTACTGTAGAACTGCATTGCAAAATTCAGTGAACTGAAAATTTCAAATGGTGGCTATGTTTCAGTTTGAGTACTGTTTTGGAAGGTACAAATTAGGTAAGTAAGCCTGTAAATGTGAACTGAATCAATTTTATCCACTACCCCTATTAAAGACAGTACCCTTAAGCTATTATCTCACCCCAACTTTGCTAGCAGTAGATGTAGCCTCACCCCATAAGCACAAAGAAATAGCATGTCATCCCATCCCAGTATTAGGAAAGGGGGGGGGGGGGACACAGAAGCAAGAATCAATATTGTGTCTGTCCAGACACCACATATGCTACCAGTCTTGTTCAAGTGAAGTCTTATTAGTTTAGAATGAAACCATTTCAAGTGCCTTTTTCTTCTTTGGATCAATGCTTGCATCTTACAGAATTCTAAACAACGTACAAAGTGCATCAGAATGTGGTAAGCTGTCATAATGGCTTATCTCTAGGATCAGAAAGATGCCTTTGAACAGCAGCAGGAGAAGGCTGTTGTCCATGCCTCCAAATTGTAGGCCTCTGTGATCTGTCCAAACATCTGGCTGGCTACTGTGGACATGAGATGTTGGGCTAGATGAAACTTTGCTCCAATCTAGCTGGACTTTTCTTCTGGTGCTCTTATGTCCCAAGAGTATCATGACCCATAAAATTCATATGAGGAATCCAACCTCATTAAACCATATGTCTTCTGACTCTGAATGTACACGTTCAAGCACAAACAATGTCCCTGACAGCACTATAGCTACTGTAAAGGTCAAAAAAGCAAATCTTTTCTCTGGGAATAAAAGACCATGTTGTTGACGTTCATCAACTGTGGACTCAAAACTACGTAAATACTTTTCATTCTAGAATTTGACAGGCCATAATTGGCAGCTTTGGATACTGATGTCTTGAAGAGATACCCCACCCCCGGCACTCCTGGACTCTTACTTCTGGTACAGGAAAACAGGAAACATTTGTACTTCTGAAAGTTACAAGATGTTAATATTGGAAGAGAAACTGTTTAAAATGCTTGTTCTCAAAATAGTCTCCACACTAGAGTGTGAGCTGATGTTTTAGAGACGAGTGAGAGTTATAGTTGGCAAGGATCTCATATCCTTTCATACGCTGGATGTATAAAGCTTTGGCATCCCTCTGACAAATAGTTAGTATCGCACTCTGTGTCTACAGAGGAAACACATCATCAGGCAGTGACGTATCTCTATATAAGCACACTCAGACTAAGGCCATCACTCACCTCCCTAAACCCCCAGCAACATAAGACAACAATTTATATTACAGTGAGAATCTGTAATGGACATTGCTTGAGCAGATCTGTTTGATGAGCTGCCTTTGAACAACAGAAACAGATGGAGTGATTCAAACTGTATGACTTGTTTTGCGCATTTCGTTCATATGTAAAATATTCGCTCCACGTCACTTTGGAATTTCCTTGCAGTGAGCACCTAGGTATGCCTGTGGATTCACTTCACATACACTCCACAAATAAAACCAACGTTTTTGTCATTTTAAAAATACTATCTCGTTTTCTTTTTCAAAGATAGGCTGGTGAACATTGTCATTATTTGCCAAGACGATTTTGTCATGAAAAGTGATCCAGCTCTCCAATGCTAGAAGAAGGCCAATTCAATCCATTTCAGCTGCTACTAAGCAAGTACCATTGTTTATTCCACTCACTGGTTAGATGTGCCTTTAACTTGTTTCTTAGTTAAGCTGGAAGAATTTAAGAAGCTGCTTCACAGAATAGAACAATCACAGTGCGGGGACTGCCTTAAACTGCATTCTGTGGCAACTCTCTTTCTGGGCAATAAGCCACTCATCTGCAACAGTTCATGGACTGGGTGATTTGAATGACTGTGAAGAATGTTGTCCAATCCATGTGCGATAATAGATTGCATGTGGAGACAGCTGTCATCAGTACAATTCAGAGTGACCTCCATTGCACAGCAAAACAAAAGCAAAAAACTACCATGTCTTGAGGATTTTGGCCTTGCTGTCTATTATTATTATTAAAATTAAAATTAAAAACATTGTTATTTATTCATTATTTATTAAAATACACAGGGTGGTAAAAGGTAAAGTTTGTAAAGGACCTCTGGACAGTTAAGTTCAGTCAAAGGCGACTATGGGGTGTGGCGCTCAACTCACTTTTCAGGCTGAGGTAGCTGGCATTTGTCCACAGACAGCTTTCCAGGTCATGTGGCCAGCATGACAAAACCACTTCTGGTACAACAGGACACCGTGACGAGTGCCAGAGTGCACGCAAACACCATTTACCTTCCCGCCACAGTGGTACCTATCTATATACTTGCACTGGGGTGCTTTCAAACTGCTAGAAACTGGGACAGAGCAACAGGAGCTCACCCCATCACATGGATTTGAACAGCCAACCTTCCGATCGGCAAGCCCAAGAGGCTCAGTGGTTTAGACCACAGTGGTAGACATCTAATACACACTCCACTTAAACCCGTTGAAATCTATGGAGTTACAAAAGTGTACTGATTTCAACAAGAGCTTAACTAATGGAACATACATTCCACCTTTCTGTTAAAAATCCACCTAAGGTGGCTAGCAAAATGAGTTCTCCAAATGCCCACAATCCTAGAACAGTTTCATAAGTAAGACAACAAAAGAAAAGCAGCAGTTAATGACAAGGGAGTAAATAGAATCAGGCCATCAGGCAGAGCTGTGCTGAAACAAGAAGGGGGGGAAAGCCTAAATTGCTTGATCCTAACTTTACTTCTGTGAATATGAACAGAGTTCATGGTTTATGGTTTAGAATTTTCACATATCTCCCTTCTGTCTTCAGCTTCTGCACCTCCTGAAAATTTGCTCTTTGATAATAGGAGGGTGGGGCTTGGGAACTTGTTGGGAACTGGTGGGAGGGGCTGAAGAGAGACGACCTCCTTACATGATCAGAGAAGTAACTTAAGATGGAAAGCCAGCAAGGAGGGGGTTAAATGGACCTCCAAGGACAAGAAGTTCCAAAACCTGGATGGCGTGGTTGATAAATCCCTTTCCTATGTTTCTTCCTACCAAACCTCAGAAAGAGGCCTCTTCAAATAATCTCAGCATAAGGAAGGAAACAGGCCTTTATTTATCCTTCCTGATCCCAAGACTTTGTAAAACCTTACAGGTGATAACCCGCATTTAGAATTGTATCCAGAAATGGATTGGCAGCCATTGTAAGTGAAGTAAAAGAGAAGTTGTGTGCTCCCTCACAAAAAACCTGGCCATATTGCAAACTGTACTAGCTGGGGTTTAGAGTAGCTAAATTACTTTTCAAAGGCAGCAGCATGGAGAGATCCTACTGATTAAACTAAGGCATGGAATCCTTTCCAATGTCCAGGAAAAGCTCTATTACTGCTCCATTCTGCCAATGGTATATGCTGTCACTCTGGTAACCGACTACAGAAAAGAGACTACAGAATGCCAAGCAACCCTAGAGATGGGTCACTGTAGGGTCACAATGCTTCTTCTTCCACTAAACAAAGGGACTGCCCTTTGCAATATATCTTTGGAACTGATCTGGGAAAAGGCAATCTGCTGATTTTTTAAGGGGCCTTACACTAATTAGTCAACAGTTATCTTTTTTTAATCTACATTTACTTTAATTGGGCAATAAAATGTATTCTGGTCATCCTAGAATTCGTGGGCACCCCCATAGGTCAACCAGGTCCTGCTCACAATGCAATTCTGTACAAATCTCATCAGAGGTGAAGTTCTGTTGGGTTGAATGGGCTATGCAACCGAAAATCTGGAATTTATACAATTATTGGCATTTTGGAGAGGAGCAAAAAAAGAAAAAGAAGAAACAATCCCTGCAAATGTTCGAGGTAGGGAGACTAGCATTAAAAAAAATAAAAAACTCCTCGTTCTAATGAAAACCACATTTTAAAACCCAGGATGGAATTCCTGGAGTCTAATGCTCAAGGCAGCCTGATCTGGATGAGCCTGATTCGTAGTTGCACCACTGTACTTGCTTTGAAGATCGTGCACACCCCTGTGATACCAATAAAATAATGTGGTACTGCCAAAATAATGGCCAGATCCTGGAAAGATATTTAGACTGTACAGATGGGAAGGAGTTTATACTAGCTAAACCAGTTAAAAACCTCTCTCTCTCTCTCTCTCTCTCTCTCTCTCTCTCTCTCTCTCTCTCTCTTGAAAGAAAAATCAGTGCAGCATATATTCTAGCAGGGAAACTAGCCATAATCTGTTTTAAAACAAATAGATTGTGTACAGCTGTCCTGTGTGCAAGGGGAAAATGATGATTTAATGTTGATTAAGAGAGAAGGCCTTTGAAGTGAGCGGAGCAGGAGCCCACAGAATGTCTTTCGTGATCATTATCAGTCTTTCACCGAAGGCAGACTTGGTGCCAAAAGCTCTTTCTCTAAACTGGTTAAGGTGGATTCGGGAGCGAAGGCTTTGTGTGTTTTAAAAGAGCTTCTCGTTCACAGGCCTCTGATGTCTTATTCTTTTAGTAGCTCTAATGTCTGAGAATAAACAGATGCAGCTTTTTCACTGGTTAACTCCAAAAAAGGGGCAAGGTCCACACAGTTTCGCCTGCATCTTGGCGTTCGTCAGGCTAGCGACTGAGCATGCATCCTGCAATAAAATCAAATCAAAGATGATTTTTTCCCTCCTCTCTCTCTCTCTCTCTCTTTCCCCCTATGAGCAGATGTTTTGGTAACAGGAAAAGGACTGAGTTTTCTTTCTTTTCTTTTCTTTTTTAAAAGGTCCTTATGCGAATCATTAAATTACATGATGAATATGGGATGATGACGATATGCTTGTAATAGTATTGGTAGACAATGAATGCACGCAAGTGGGTCTAAGGAACCCTTTCATATCTGTAGATAAGGGTAGTACACAGAGATAATTGTTGGCAGCAAATTGCAGATTTTACACACATATACAGAATATATATGAAGAAGTAGAAAGAGCCTGAAACCCCTATTATGCATATTGCCAATTGTTATAGGCTATTGTCATCTGTCAATAATTTGGTGATAAATACACAAATGCTAGTGAGTAGAGGAAAAAATGCACATAATATTCTTTCTAGTTAAGAGAGTTTGGCTGTGATTTTTTTCAGCCCTGGAGCTATTTCAGGGTAAATGATTTGACAGTACAAGACAGAAAAGAGACTCAGGAAAGGAAAAGCAGTGAAGGAAAGGAATTGGATAAATTCGCTTGCTGATAACTTAACTAATAGTGCCGGATGATTAAAACATAATGTGAGGCAATCTGGTGTGTTTGTATCTGAGGTGAGATTTTATCCAGGGGATTCTTGGAATTTTGGTCACGTTTTTAGCCATGACATGATGTAACTTTTATTTATTATCTATTTATTCCTCCAAGGAGCTCAAAGTGGTGTGGTTGGTTACCCTCACAAGAACCCTTGGAGGTAAGCTAGGCTGGGAAACTGGCTGAACTCAGCAGTGGTTAGAGCAGCCTTTCTCAGCTCTGCTTCCCTAGATGTTGTTGGGCTATAACTCCCATCATCCCTGACCAATGGGATGATGGGAATTGCAGTTCAAGACCATCTGCATTGAGAAAGGCTGAGTTTACCCTTGAACCTAGGACCCTAGCTTCAAATCTCCACTCAGCCATGAAGCTGGGTGCACCATCTTGAGCTACTTGGAGGAAAAGTGATAAATTAAATAAAAATATGAGTGTTTATTTCCATTTTGAACTGCATATTCACTGTCATTCCCCAATTCCTACCTTCTATAATTTTGAATTTACTGCTGAATTGGATATCTTTTTTCTTTTCTTTTTTAGTTTTCTCCTTTTTTTAATAAGCAAGCCCAGCAACACAAGCATCAAGCAAAAAATTGTCATTTAACATTTAGTTATGTCAATACTTAAAAGAAAGTGACACACTGCTGCACAAGTATTAAATAACTGACTCAATGAATTTTAAAGTGTCGCTAATATGTAGACATTCCTTTATACCGCTTTCATTTCTGTGGTTCAGAATCATATACAGTCCAATTAGAAACCACACTTGTACAGGACCAGTAAGAAAAGCCATGTAAAACAACCCAACTTGTACAAAGAGAGAATTTTGCTGTGAAATTAAAGGTAAAGGTAAAGGTACCGCTGCCCGTACGGGCCAGTCTTGACAGACTCTAGGGTTGTGCGCTCATCTCACTCTAGAGGCTGGGAGCCAGCGCTGTCCGCAGACACTTCCAGGTCATGTGGCCAGCGTGACGAAGCTGCTCTGGCGAGCCAGCGCAGCACACGGAAACGCCATTTACCTTCCCGCTAGTAAGCGGTCCCTATTTATCTACTTGCACCCGGGGTGCTTTCGAACTGCTAGGTTGGTAGGCGCTGGGACCGAGCAACAGGAGCGCACCCCGCCGTGGGGATTCGAACCACCGACCATGCGATCGGCAAGTCCTAGGCACTGAGGTTTTACCCACAGTGCCACTTACTTCCATGCTAACAAAAAGCTGAACTACTATGAAAAGATTCCTCAGAAACATATTGTCAAATGCTAAGTTTTATTATAGCTGAATGCAGCATCACAGATATTACTATCTTGGTCTCTATTTCTTGCCTTTGTACAATGCTAACAGAGAAACATTGACTACTTTAACAACCTTGAAGCGAACATCGGGAATGTCACCAACAGCATGCCCTTTCCAACCAAACCCACCAACCACTTCATCGTTCTCCTCAATGAAGTTCAGACAACCATATTTAGGAACAAAGGCTGTTATTTTCCTTCCATTCTTGATGAGCTGAACTCGGACACACTTCCTGATGGCAGAATTTGCCTACTTAGCTTCAACCAACTTTTCCCAGGACAATTCCTTTGGCATGGGAAGCTCCCCCCTTTCAAAGCAGTACCCAGATGTGACTTCTTGTATTGTTTGCCATGCCATTTCTGGTCTCGGCAATGACTGCCCAGCTTCTTGGCTGTCTGAAGCCCACCGCACTTGCTCATCTTCCTCCTGCTGCAGCTGTTGCCGGTTCGCCCGAAGGAACCCAAGCCTGAATGGGATATCTGAGATGTACTGGTTTCTGGAGCCACTCAAGGGTGTGTTGTCCTCTCACATTGCGTAGGCTGTTTAGAGTATGCAACTGGTTGTTAAAGTGCCTGGGAGATCAGGAGGGGAAGTTGCCAAATAGGAGACTTGGAATTGAGCTTGCTGATCTTGTTCTTCTGAGAAGACCCCCAGAAGGCAGTGGGAATCCTGCATCTGTTGCCCTAGATGACACATCCATGGCTGTGTCAAGCAGAGAGAGAGAAAAATAGGATGATACACCTGTTGTTACCAGGCTACCTTACATTAAATTAAGTTCACATTTAAAAGTGAGCCTACCTACTTTGCCCTTTCCAAAGCAATACACCAACAGCCTTTCTTCAAAATTTGCATGTCCCTGAATTGCACAATGCAGTTCTTCAGCCAGGTTATATGTCAAAAAATAAATATACACTAGGGGAAAGTGTGCATATAAATGCATATATTAGAAGAAGAAAATGCAAGACACAAAAACGCATTTTGTTAGGGGAAATTGCTTTGCAAAAATATGCTTATTGGGGAAAATTGCATACCAAAAATTGCGCATGTTTTGAGAAATTGACACTAAGATCCTAATGAATATTCACGATAACTTTTTCCATGCCCCCCCCCCCCCAAATCACAAACTGATATAGAAATGTGGAGGACAACATAAGACTGGAAAAAATGGCAAACTGATGCCACATTTTCCCATACATTGTTGGCACTGGAGAGGGTGCTGCTGCTTGCAGTGCAGTTGGGTCAGGATTGGTGCTAGGTGCTTGTACTGCTTTGCTCTGGTGAGCCACCTGGCTGCTGAATTCTGCACCCGCTACAGTTTCCAAACCACCCAGAAAGGCAATGCCATGCAGAATGTATTGCCTAGAAATAGCCAGAGTGTAGACAATAGTACTTAGGCTGTCCTTGTCTAAATTAGGCCAATGCTGGGCCATGAGCCAAAATGGATGGAAGACACTCTGTGCCACCAAGATCATTTTATTTATGAAGCCATCAAACAGAAGGAACCTCCAAATAAAATATGACAATGATGACTAAAAAACAAACAACTCTTACAGTAAAGCAAACAGAATCCAGACCCTACAAGTGGTTGTAAACCACTCTGATTCCTTTTTTTCTGAATAGAGATATATACATTTTTTATATATATAAATAAACTACTTATTTATTTAAGTTCACACATTCCAAAGCAAAAACGAAAAAAAGACAAGATGTGTAAAAACTTTAAAAACAAAACAAAACAAAAAATTCTTATGTGTTAAATATGTCTACTTGCAACTCAGGATGTTGAAACATCTTCAGACTTTATATGTACCAAGTAGCACAGATAAGAATTATTTTAATCATCCAGTGATTAAGCTGTCCAGAAACAGAAAATCACCCAGCTGCTTCAACAGCAGACATATAAAACTTGTGTGACAAAAAAGGATCATTAACCAATCTGATTTTCTTGTTGGGAGGGTTTAATGCTGTTGGGTCTAGTATTAAATGTAGAATTTGATAGCAAGTCTGAACATTTTAACGATGTGTCCATGAATATAAGGCATGCATCCACTGGTGACTTTATGACTTCTCCTCTGTATAATTAGTAGTATCTTGTTTATGAGCTTACTTCTGTTGCCTCAATCACATGAAAATGTGAAACCACTGTAATAATTTACACCCACTGTATGGCATTCAAGATCTAAGTTTTCTTTTCATTAGCATGGAAATAGTCACTATAATAGCCTCTGTGTACGCCGACCAAAACAGAGGAGGGGAAAATCCAAGGCCAATATTTTATCTTTAATATTTCATAGCATGGTATTTCTGATTAAACGACCACACGTTAGATCTGTCTTGCCAGCATCTGCTCCAAGTTTCTATAAAACTCTCCCACCCCAGAGTTAACAAGGATAGGTAAGCACACTTAACAAGCTCATTAAAAAAATGTTTGGCTGTGCAGTCTGGGAGTGAGATTAATTATTGTCACTGGAGAAAAATGACTCGGTGGATATCTGGAAGCTCAGAAATCTGTGCCAACGGACAAATTATTTAATTTTCCTTTGTGTTTGGTTCTATAATAGTTCCCTCATCCCACATCTCCCTCTCCACATTCACACAACATAGCTGGAGCTTGTTAACGTTATTTGAGATAGAAGAGATTTGGATTCCAAATGTGTGTGTTTTTACCTACTCCCAAGTAAGTTTGTACAGGATTGCTTTTTAACTTTTCTGTTGAAATCAATGGACATCAAAGCACTTCAGTTTAGTCAGATTTGGCCTGACATATTTAATATCATAGTGGTAACCCAATTATACAAAGAGAACACAAATCCCAGTTGTGTCATCTTGAATATACTATCTATAGGATATATCTATTTTTCAAATCCTTGCTTAGCATCCATTTACATTTTAATGGATATCATATTACTGGCATTAGGGGCGCGGGTGGTGCTGTGGTCTAAACCGCTGAGCCTCTTGGGCTTGCTGATTGGAAGGTCGGTTGTTCAAGTCCACACGACGGGGTGAGCGCCCATTGCTCTGTCCCAGCTCCTGCCAACCTAGCAGTTTGAAAGCATACCAGTGAAAGTAGATAAATAGGCACCACTGCGGCGGGAAGGTAAACGGTGTTTTTGTGCACTCTGGCTTCCATCACGGTGTGTCATTGTGGCAGAAGCGGTTTAGTCATGCTAGCCACATGACCCAGAAAGTTGTCTGTGGACAAACGCTGCTCCCTCGGCCTGAAGCGAGATGAGCTCCACAACCCCTATAGTCACCTTTGACTGAACTTAACCATCCAGGTGTCCTTTACCTTTTTTACCTTACTACTGACATTATAAGAAACATTTATGACTCCTGAATGAGCTCGAACAACACGAGAAGCATATTCTTGTGATCTTAGCATTTGGGATAGGTAACCAGTGCTTTCATTTGTATCATGCAGTACCAATTGCATCCAGCCAATCATGATTTGCAGAGGATTTGCCTTCCTACCCCCTTTCTGGATACTTGCAATGCCTTGTTCATTATTGCTAATGGAACCTGCATGAATCCATACACAGGATAATATATCCTACTAATACAACAGCTTTGTCCTTATTTGTTTGAGCTGACCTTAAGTACTGAGCATGGCTGGCTGCAATGTTCTGTACCATATGGGCTACATCTCAAAGACATAAATAGAGACTTATGAATCAGGGTCGGGATTCTCCTCTGTTGAATTTCCTTCAAGTATTTACAAAATAAGATGCTGGGGGTAAAAAAAATTAATATATTTGAAGCACTTTTTGACATATGTTGGGCGCTGCCACTGATAGCTTACAATAATCTGCATATTGCACAATTCTGCAGATATTTCATGGTGCAAAAAGCTGGAATTATATTTAAGAGCCAGTGTGGTGTAGTGGTTAAGAGCGGTAGATTCGTAATCTGGGGAACCGGGTTCGTGTCTCCGCTCCTCCACATGCAGCTGCTGGGTGAGCTTGGGCTAGTCACACTTCTTTGAAGTCTCTCAGCCCCACTCACCTCACAGAGTGTTTGTTGTGGAGGAGGAAGGGAAAGGAGAATGTTAGCCGTGCTGAGACTCCTGAAGGGGAGTGAAAGGCGGGATATCAAATCCAAACTCCTCCTCCTCCTCCTCCTCCTCCTCCTCCTCTTCTTCTTCTTCTTCTTCTTCTTCTTCTTCTTCTTCTGGATACACCTGCAGGAATCTGTGGGTTGTGTCCAATGCTGTGTGCAGAGAGGTCTGCTCAAGAAACAGAACTTCCCTTTCCTCTCCCCGCACACCCTCAAAACCTGCTCCCAGGAATTGGAGCACCTTCGGGAGCAGATTTTGAGGGTTCAGGGGAGAGGAGGGGGAAGTTCCATTGTGGAAACAGAACTCTGCTGCACTAGTGGAATGGTAGCATTAGATTTGACCCCCTATATCTAGAGCACATGGGCAATGAAAAGTAATTTGGAGTATAGCACTGAGAGCCCTATGATGTATTCTAAAACACTGGGCTTCAACTTGGGTTTCAACACTTGCCCTAAGTTGCACTACTGTCATGAAAATATATATAATTAAAAGACAGGGTGCTGTAACTCATGTTTGGGCTAAAGTTGGGACTGGAGACTACCTTCCTAGAATAAAGGTTCTGATCACTGGCAGTCTATTATTGCAACTACAAAATGTGATAGAGTGCAGTGATCCTGTTCAATGTTCCAGTCTGTCAGCCTTGCCCATCCCACTGATTTTTTTTAACCCTGTGTCTACCTGGCATTCTCAATCCTCATTGGCTATGTTTGGGGTCATCCATCCTCTCTGTTTTCTTCATTTTGGCTACAGAAGAATGCACACTGACCTTCAAAAATAAGAGGACATGATGCTGCAGTAGAGCATCTTTAGCAATCCTGGGAGATGTTAGGTTTTTTTATTTACACCATGTCATAACTTTATACAGCTGAAATTTGTTTGGTGATGGGCTGCTCTGTCTCCTCTGCTCTCTTATATGTTTAGGGAAAAGTCATCTCTTTCAAAAGCATCAATTTTCTTGGATACTCCGCTGCAAAATACCTTTCATTGCAGCAGCTCTGTTTTCAATTTTTTGGCCGCTGCTATGTTAGAAGACCTGCTGCACACGCAATATCTCCCAGTTGTGCTAAATAAGGCTAATGTGTGCCAGCACTTTCTGTTTCATATATGAACAAAATCAATAAAAAAGGAGAACTAAAGAAGGGGGGAAACCCATAATGAGCCCAGCTTTCTCTAATTCTCAACCACATAGCCCAAATTTTCACTCACTTACAGATCCTGCCAACTTCTGAGGAAACCAATTCATCCTGTTGTGAGTGGCAGATTGAAAAGAGCTTTTTCTTCCATTTGTTTTTCTCCCATTTGTTTAAGGTTTTGTTCTGGTTCCTTGACAGTGGTCAGTTTAAAAGAACATACACTTATCAAGCCAGTACTGAAAGACCATGGCTTAGTGGTAGAGGGCATTAGCATCTCCAAGGAGAGATTGGAGAGAATCCTGGACAACTGTGGTCTGTCAGTGTATAAAATCCTGAGATAGATGGACCAATGACCTGACAGCTTCCTATGTATACCTCCTTTTCCTGAGAATGGTTTGATCAGCACAGATGTGGTATTTACCTCATAACCTTGGCACCAGAGGTCCTTATATATATGTCAAAAAATCAGTAAGTGAACTTGAAAGTGTGCGCCCAAAGACTTCATATTATGGTCTGTCAAAAGTTTCTTTTGAGTTATTAGCATGAAATTTTGTGCCTCATAAAATGGGTGGCCTCTATGACAGCAAGCCATAGATTTCTTCCAAATCATCACTCGCTCAGAGAAGTGCCCAGCCTTCTTTTCTGAAGGGGTGGTACCAATTCCATGTGGGATTTCAAAGAAATGAATAGAAACTCAACAATTTATTCACAATCAGGACAAATGTCTGTAGTCCAAGTCCAAGTGTCTAGGACATGTGTATTTAAGCATTACTTAATTGTGTGTGTGTGGGTGGGGGGGTGACTCTTGACCAGGATGGGCAGGTCTGAGAGTGGCAGGTGTATAGAATTCAGTCATTACCACTCCTGTGGACTATAGCCTTGTAAAGGTAAAGGTTAAGGACCCCTGGATGGGGAACTGTGAATGATAAAGCATTAGAGGTGGTAATTAGAATCACTCGTGAAGAATATTCCACCTATGTATCAAGTGGCAATACAATTCTGGTACATGCTAAAGACATTCTTGTTTATCATGACCTTTGTTGCCTTTTAATACAGAATTGTAAGTATTCTTATGGACAGATTTTAATTATATTTACATATTTTTGCATTGCATATTATCATCCTTCTTAAATAAATATATACATAAGGGTCGTGTTTGTGGAGATTCAGGAGTACAACCACAAGCCCAGAAAGAAGGAATTAATTAGAAGCCCATGGGAACAGATGGGTATTATTAAACTAATGATAACATTAAGGAAGGAGAGGGAGTATAAGGACAGATTAAATAATTGGAAACTGGTTGTGCAATATATAAGAAAAGAGTAGGAAATTTCTGGGGCTGAGGATAGATTATAGGATAATGTAATGTAGACTAATGTAATTTCAGGAGTATTGGAAGTCTGAAATATTTATTGCTTATGTCTTATCTATTTGTTGACCTGCTGATTTATGTATTTCAAATTTATAATCAGCTTGGTAATGAAGTGCCATAACAGTATATATAGTACAAAGGTATTTACTAATAGAGAGCCAGTGTGGTGTAGTGGTTAAGAGCGATAGACTCGTAATCTGGGGAACTGGGTTCGCGTCTCTGCTCCTCCACATGCAGCTGCTGGGTGACCTTGGGCTAGTCACAGTTCTTTGCAGTCTCTCAGCCTCACTCACCTCACAGAGTGTTTGTTGTGGGGGAGGAAGGGAAAGGAGATTGTTAGCTGCTTTGAGACTCCTTCGGGTAGTGATAAAGCGTGATATCAAATCCAGACTCTTCTTCTAATAATAATAATAAATAAACAACACTCTCTTTATTTGCATGGATCGTTATTTGGGCTGACTCACACTCTTTCCGCGATGGTCCAAAATAGCCATGCTTTCTTCGTTCACTTTTCATGGATATTTGCATGAAATGGTGGACAAAACACACACGCCCTCACATTTTCCCTGTTCAGCATGCTCCCCCCCCCCCAAGACCTCAGAAAATTTGGTTTTCTTTCTTTCTTTTTATTCAGATCACTAGTTTCACATATGCCCCAGTGACCTAGTGTGCTGCTCCCTGGTCAGTTATGGCTTTATAGATAACTGTAACCATTTCCTAGGTTACTCTTGTCATTTACACCTCTTTGGTCTATGTCTCCTGTCTAGGAATCAACACTACCACTTTAACGATTCCCTTTTGAAATATCATTGCCTTAAACCAATTGTTTTACTCCTCTTCCTAAATTGCAGTGGAAGGATCATGACTGAGATCAGTGGTGTGCGGTGAAGTTTTTCATGGGGGAACAGTTAGGGCTAGAGGCACCAGCTTGCAAGGGCAATTGGGTGGGGGCGCTATCTTGACACCATGCGCATGAGCATCGTGCCTCCTTAAGTCAGGCAGAAGCTTATTGGGCTTTGGGAAGGAGTCACCAGGCATCTGAAAGGATGCTGGAGCCCTCCTGCCTCCTTCCCAAAGCCAGGTTAGTTTTGAAAAGGTGGCAGAAGGGCTCTTGGACCCGTTGGAGCATCGCACCACCCTCCCTAAGCTGGTCAGAAGCATGAAGCATAACATTAAATGAAAAGGGGGTGGGGGAGAGAGAGAACAGTTCATTACAATAAAGAGAGTACAAAACCCCAAGAAACAGACCCAGTAAAACAGTGCCGAGGTGGGGGGAATTGGCAGCAAAACTTAACATCCAGCACATCATCTCATTGATGAAAACTAGACACGATCCTCAAAGTGTGAACCTTTGGGTAGTATAACTGATTTCAGCAAGTGACTTGAGAATTCCAGCACCCAGCTTTGATTCTAAACACATCTGTGAACATGTTCTGCTGATGTTAATGGGACTTAGAGATCCATAGAGTTGGAAAAGACTGGCAAGTCCAACTTTCACCAGCCCTTTCCATCTAGATCAAAGCATATAATCCATACCATGTCAATATGTTTGGGATGCAATCGCAGCATTAGAAATCTGCTTTCTTTCCCCCCTCTGCATTATTAAAGTTAATGTATATTCAATGGCAGGGATCCAAAGAGTCACTATAGGTGCATCCAAGGGATTGGCCATGCCTAGTGGAATTTTTTACTTCCTTCCTTTGAACAGCTAACCCATATTACAAGCTGTTTTTGAACCTCCCCTCTCCCCAGTTTCTAAAGAAAGTTGCCATGTGGCTTACAGAGCTGCTGTTTAAGTAACGAAAGTATAAAGCTCTCTTGTGTATGAGGATCTAGTCTAGGTTCTTTGGAGTCAGGCCAAATTTCTCTGCAGGGCTGAAAGTAACAGCCCCTCCTCCCCAAAACGAAACATAGCTAAGATTCAATTAACGCAATTTGAGAGAAAGCCACTACAATCAGCCAACCACAATTCAGGGCTTTAGCCAGCATAACTTACATAATGGATATCAGGCCACCAGGGAACCCTAGGTATACTTTTTTGAGTTCCACCATGGGAGAAAATTGGGATATAAATGCAACAAACATGTCTTAGAAAGACTTGAAAGTATATAGATAAATATCAGGTTGAATGCATTTTTTTTTGGGGGGGAGGGTATTTTACAGTACTTGTATGTTGGGATAGATTAAATGCTTGCGTAGAACTTCCATCTTGATCTACTGTGAACAGTGTCGAAAATAAAAGATGCAACATTCTGCAAGTACCCATATGATTCCGCCTGCTTTCACAAATGCTTGTGTGAGTTTCCAGTTCACAAGAACAGATGTAATGTGCAGTTGGAAGCCAAACTTCTACATACTCGAAACTGCATTTTAGAGTATCAGGAGTTGTGGAATCTGTAGACTTTATGGTCGATGAAACACCTGGATCTCATGGGGTATCACTCAGCAGGGACAGACTTTGGTCTTTCAAATTTTAGCAGTGCCCTGTGCAAGGCCAAAATTTGGCTCTCCCCCTGCCTCTCACCTTCCGTTCTGCTTAGTGCACTATGTCACAGCTCCAGCACCCACTAGGCTCAGCACCCAGTGCAGTGGACTGGTTGCACTGCCCGAAATACACCTCTGCAGTCAGGTGAATAGATCACTGATGTGAGCAAGACAAAAGGCTCAAGGAATACTCGAGCTAGCTTTTCATATACAGTACACTGTACTAGTACTATAATTGCAAGGCTTTTTAATTCAAAAGGTTGACAAAATAATAGGCTCCACCAGCAGACTGAAGGCATTTCAGGATCCTTCCGCTCCTCTTGTGAGTTGCTGTTAATTCCCTTTCAAATGTCAGTATAAATATTGTTTCGCCAGCTTGTTAGTTTGCAATTAGTAGGAACTGCCCCCTCAACAGGGACAGAGAATTGCATGCAAATGCTTTGGAGGAAAATGTACTCCATTGACCTGGCATACTTACAGCACAATTTAGCAAGTATGTTGGAACAAATTGCTCCTTTTAACTATAAGCCATTCCGTTTCACACTTTTTAATGAAGGCCTGTGCCACACACCAGAATACTTCTCACCTCATTGCTACTCATAAAAATCAATGATGCATTCAAAGGCTCCTCATATCTCCCATATGAGATTTAAAGGAGACTTGGTTCTCCCAGTTTGGCACAGAAGAAGAGGGAATGTCTTTTCCCTGTTCCTTTGAAGTTGATAATTAGGATGTTTACAAGATAAAAGAACTCGGAAATTTATCTGTGTAATTTCACTGCTGTCATGCATTAACATTCTCTCCTCCTCTTTTCTCCTCCTACCCAACATCCTTTCTGCAAATCCTGTCTCGGTTGCTGTTTAGAGTTTTCTCAAGGCATAATGATTATTTTCATTTGTCTAGAATGCAGCAATACAGCATGTGTCTCTATGGTGAGTGTGTGTAAGTGGAAGAATAAACACAGAGAAGCAAGACCAAAATAATGGACTGCACTCAGGATTTAATAAACACCTAGGCAAACAGCTAAAAGGTTACATGAAAGGAACGATGCCATTTTAAATTTAGATTAGTCCTTCATTGGTGTTAACTGTCCTTGTGAATAATAAGCACTCTTGGTACAACTACAGTAGCAGCAAATCACTAATCTGTGAGTCAGGCCACAGGCTACCACAGAGTTAGATCTATATATATTTACACCCACTGATTTGCAATAGCGTTGTGTATCTATTGTTTTGTGGCCTCTGTTTTGCTTTTGCTTATAATATATATATTGCTTTTGCTATAATAGCCAATCAAGACAGAAATATGTGATCTTTGGTATGAGCACCACCAGCCTTACTTCTATAGTGTAATAAAAGAATCAATAATTACAACATAATGAAGCAAACTCTAAACAGACTGAAACTTTGTGTTTGGCAAAAAGAAAAAGAAAAAAAGAAACTGCAAACAATTCCCAAGAAAAATGTATGCATAAATGAGTGTTATTTCTATACTCTTCAAAACTACCTGTAAGAAACATTGCATAATGGACAATCCAATTCAAATAACTTTATTGTACTAGCTATTGGCCATTGCAAATCTGAATCAAAAATAGATACACATAAAGGGATGCCATGGCACAAATAATAGTCTCTATTTAGATCTCTGCATCTCCCTTACAGTTTCACTGCTATATTGTCCAGGGTCTTCTTTCTGATCTTTTTGGCCGCCAGAGCAAAAAGGGAGACTTTATGAGTCACTGAAATGTTTACATCGTTGATGAGAGTGGGGAAACGCTGGCAAAAGCCTGCCCTGGGAAAGTGGGGGTACGTTCAACCCATCTGGCTTTACCCTGAAATTAACCCCTGGTTTCAGGTAGGTGGGCTGGAAAAGCTTGTGACCTTGGAAAACATTTCCAGTTGGAGTAGACAATACAGGGTTAGATAGACCAGCAGTCTGTCTTAAACTAAAGTAGATTCATATATTTATGTTGAAGATGGCCAGGTGATATTCCACTAAAGTGGTGACAATTTTAACTGGCTGCTGCCAACTCTTGATGGGAAATGCTGTGTGTGTGTGTGTGTGTGTGTGTGTGTGAGAGAGAGAGAGAGAGAGAGAGAGAGAGAGAGAGAGAGATCAGTACACGAGGGCCACTCAGATTCTGCATCATGGATTATACTGTAAGATACAGCCATTTATTTCAAACACTCATCTCATGATGCTATCTGTGACCTTTTCTGTGCATCCACTTCCAGCAGTAATAATAATAATAATAATAATAATAATAATAATAATAATAATAATATCTTTATTGTCATTGCCCCCTTCGGGGACAACGAAATTACCTGGCTGATAATGTCAAATACAAAGAAACACTTTAGCAGAGCTGTTTTTTCATTAAATTGGTCTTTTGGCCTTACATAGAAAAAACAAACTCAACCCCAAGCAATAACCAAGTCGAGCTATGGTAAATATATATGGATTGAGGTATGTTAGGAGAGGTTTTGGAATAATAATGCCACAGCTTTGTTTCATTTGGAAGCATAAATCCATGTACACATACTTGGCAGACGTACTTCTATCTAGAGAAAAGACACAATAAAATGGGAGGAAGAGAAATCCACTGGCACATCACATGTTGACAGCTTTTTGCAAACTTTTCAATATTCTCTTGTATGCATAAGTTTTAGTTTTTGTTTATGAGGTCCATCTAACTATAATTCACAACTTCTGTTAGCTTGTAAAATTTGATTGTAAGATCTGTTGGACAACATCAAAAGGGAGCAACTTGATCTGTCACAAGCCTATCTTGGTGCCAAAGGCAAGCATGACATTTCCTTCCACTCCGGAAAAAAACCTACATTTACGTTTACGCCTGCTGTTGTGAATGACAAAGATACAAACAAAAAAAGTGCCTTGAACCATTGCCAGTTACAACTACTTTCTCATCCAAGATGGATCCTAGATGGCATTCTTCTCCAACAGCTTCTTCCCAAGTTTATTTTAGAACACACACACACACACACACACACATGTACTGTGTGTGTAAATGTGGTGCAACAATGACAACACACCCACCCATGGCTGAGAAAATCTTATCTAATCTAAAATGAAACTCTAGCTGCATTCACACGGCAGTTTATTCCATTTCCCCAACGTTTCCCTAAATTTGTCCATTATATTTGAGCTTTTACATGATGTAAAAGCCAGTTCCAGAAAACTAATGGGATACAAGTGGATATAGTGCAAGTTTAATGCTCATTTCTATGTTATTTGATTCTGGAAAATATCTGCTTGCAGCCCCCATAATATGGAAACATTTTCCCACCATTTTTACAGGTTCCTGCTGCTTCCACTCATGTGATGAGCCGTGAGGTGGCATCAACGGCAGATCTACTATGAAACTAATGAAGCTTAAGCTTCAGGGTCCCTAATCCCAGAGGGGTCCCAGGAAAAAACCTGAGGCTACGTTGCTTTAAAATGTTGGGTCTAGTAGACCCAATTGGAGTGGCCCAACTCAAATTGATTATTATTATTTTGTATATATTTCAACAATTCCAAAGCTTGAGAGTCAGTAGCACCACTATTATAAACATTCTCTTGTGCCTGTGTAAATTATGCCAGAGCAGTAACTACCATCTGTTGCAGTGAAGTGCTTAGAAGCCTGATCAATTCACCGTGACTTTTGACAAGCACAGAGCCAAGCTGCATGGCTTCGGCCAAACTTTGGGAGTGGGGTAGGGTTCATCCCTTTTCCTCTATAGCTCTGGGTTTGGAGAAAGCCTTTGGCTCATCTCACCCACCAGATCATGGTGAGGAGAGCAAATGAGACTCTTGAATCCTCTTCTAAACATTCTAGCACACAAACAAACCAACAGTTCATCCAATTTGGGCTACTGGGCCAGTACTGCCAGCTTTACAAGTGTTTCACTACCCACCCTGAGTAGATAGTCCATGATAGAGTTCAATGAGCTGAGCATCTCAGCTGGTCACTTGGGCTGCCTGCCCCTAAATTTGGCCCATCTTCAGCCTTTCTCATGGCACACTTCTAAGCCTGCCCAGTAGAAATGGTCAGTTCTGTGTACACATGCCTTTCTTTGAGTACAATGACCTGCTCCCTCCATTGAAGTGAAGGTGGTGAAGGGAAGGAGCTTCCACACAGAATGGCCTTTGCTTACATAGAAGTTCCTTTGGCATTCTCAATCAGGGTGGATGGGTATTTTTCAGCAACCCATGATCCTTCATGAATTTCAGTAAGGCTAGACAGATTGGACACAAACATTACAGGTTTCTTGAATCCAAATTTTATTTTATTGGCTAACTCAAAATGCCAGTCCAGGAAACTTGCAATACAAACTTTTGTACTAAAAATGACTTCAAAGAGGGTCCCCCCGCCCCAGTTATCCTCTCCTTAACTCGAACCATCAATCAATCAATCAATTGAAAGATGGCCTTATACATTTGACATCCTTGCCCAGACTGTACACGGAACCCTTGTCTTAATCGCTGTGACTTTTTATACAATGCAGGCTCTCTTTCTGCTCTGAATGTCACACTCCCTCTTCCTCTGAGAAGAATGGCTGAGAAAGGAGATGGAAGCAAGGCTCGTCCCTTCTTTTAAAGGTAACACATCCATGTAAAAGAGCCTACCTTTGATTACTGAGGTGGGTCTCCCATTGCCTGGGTGTATTATTCAGTAAACTGTTTACATTAACAACCCTTTGTTGCAGGTTCTAAATCTTCAAGGCTGCGAGTTCAGGCCTGCCAGCTGGCAGACAGAGAGGTACTTGTGCTACAGTTGACTGAGGTAATTAACAGCATAAACTGTCAGAAGGTGACAGCAGGCAGAAAGTTCCTGCCCTGGGGTCACAGCTGGACTCCGCCAGCTTGCTCCTTGGTTTACCAGTAAAACTAATAATGGAGGGAATATTAGTATTAAATTATTAAACCAGAGGCAAAAATGAAATTTCTCGTTTCCGCCCAAGGGGTAATTGAAGAAAAATTAGGGCTTATATTTTGTAATGCACTTAAGCCACCTCTGAGGAAAAAATGGACAGAATCTTTCTGCACACAGATAAGAAATTGCTGGCTAGAAGCAAAAGTTATTTAGTGGGCATATTAACTTTAGATATACCAGAGTTTGAGGGAATGGCACACTAGTGAAATCTGTACACCTATATAATCCAGAATGGCCCACTTTTTATTTGGGTGTCAGTCAATTAACTGAGCCACACCTTCCTTCTTAAAATGTATGGTATAAGAGGTATCAGTAAGCTTGGGGGAACCCCAAAATTTACAAAAGTACAAATGGATTGGGGATAGTCCAATGAAGACTATGCTCAGTGGCTGTAGAATGCTGACTAGCTGTTGAGCACAATGGTGGGAATGGAAAACTGGGTGGAAGGAGGAACAGAATGGAGCAATCCATATTTGCTGTGTCTTAACATGCTAGCTAATTTTCAAGTATTGCACAGTTTCCTTATATGTTACTTTACCTAATAGCCAGCCCTGCCTCCCCCTCCTTTATTTAGTGCATACAAACCCAATTCAATAAAATTCTGGGGCAGATTTCTTTTCAGACTTTGGGTGCTGTGTCGCTATAAAACTGTCACACTAAAAATAACAGCTATTTGCATTACAAGTGGATTTGTAATGATTATATAATAATACTTTATGAATGGCTCTGGATTACCAAGAATGAGACTGTTGTCCAAAAAACCTCAAACTATGCATAAGGCAAAAGTGGCAGCCAGAGCAGAGTTAAAGAGCCAAGTCCTAATCCTATTGAAATCAGTGGCAAACTCTTGCTGATCTCAGTAGGATCAAGATTTGGCTCACAGCTGACAATGTTTCATAGTGTTAATGCAAAAGGACTCTCTGTGCCCACCATTTCTAAGCAGATGTTTGGAAAAGTCCTTTTGTTTTGACTTGTTTAAATAACTGGGATGTACTTTGTTCTGACACAAATACAGGCAATCTGGCAATAACAAAAAAACAACAACACCCAGCTAATATACCATTGGAATAACTGGACATCTGACATACCCCCCCCCTCCTTGCTGGTTCTAGGGCTTTTGGTCTTTATAAAAATTGTGTAAATGAGGAAATAGTGCCAACAAGCTATTAGCAATAGCAATTTCCTAACTGCAGTGGGAAGCATCCTGCATGTTTAAATAAATATTGTTAACGGTGACCTCTTGGTTTTACTGGGAATGATAAGGCAATTGTTTGACCTCTATGGAGCACATACAGTATTCATGGCTTGAGCGCAGCAAGAAAACAGGAAACAATAAATCAGAAATTAGAGCACTGATTGTTATACCTAATTGCATCAGACTTCTGCTTAATTTCTCGCTCTGTCATTCTAACCTTATTTTCTTGCCAACAGGCTTTGCAAATTGCTGGTGTCACGTACAAACAGCAAATGATAATCTTTAGTTCCTATGATTGACAAATGAATGAGGGGGAGAACATAGTTTATTATGGAAGAATGAACTGAGACACACACCAGATACCTGCTCAGATGGACTTTTAATTCGCTTACCATAATGGGTTGCGTGGTATGGTTTTTTGCCAGGGGCATGGATTTGGGCACTATGACTCATTAATTGGATCTGAGCTTGGTCTGATAACCAAGAAAACGGGGGAGGGGAACGCAACAGAGTTTTAAATGGGGGGAAATGGCAGGGATTGATCTGGTCAAGGAAAGAGATAAAATTGTGGAAAGGGCACTTAAGTGAAATGTGAAAATAGCACCAGCTAAGTTAGCCAACATGTTCAGTCTTTAAATAGTGGTATTTGTTGTGGTGAGGTTCAGAGAAAAAACAAGCAACCATGTAATCAGGCATTCAGACAAAACCTTACTTTATTGCAACACAACTAGACTGATGGAAAAGCTCCACCCAGCAAGCAGAACTGGAAGAAAATTACAGAAGCCCAGTCAGGCCAAAAAGCACAAACCTAACCCATTAGCATGTACAACAGTACTATTGCACATTTTATCCTGCAGAGTATCATATGGATATGCTGGAAGATGAGGTTGGACTCCCATTAGGGTCAGTTAGCATGTAGTTAAACCTTCTAGATCTTGAAGTACATGCTAGCTGACCCTGATGGGACTCCAACATCATCTCCAGGGCGGCAGATTCATATGATACTCTGTAGGCTAATAGTTCTTCATTTCTGTCTAACAACTGTGGATGATGTATTGTACAGCTACATAATCCCTGTTCTGTGTGTTCACTCCAAAGTAAGCCCAATCAGACAGCAACCCAGAACAGATTTCCTTAAAAGGGGACACTATTGCTCAGTGGTAGAACTCATAGTTTACACGTAAATAGGTTCAATCAAGGGTCCTAGGTCTCCCCAGCTGGGAAAAATCTCTGCCTATGAGCAATCACCAATTATAGTAAACAATAAATGGCTAAATAGATCAAGGTGGGTTTCATGCATTCCTTGGTGCTGGTGATGATAACTGATACCATAATTTCAGGAGAATTAATACAGTTGTGGATGAAAAGTACAGGACTCTTGGAATAAGATCTAATAGCTATGAGCGCTCCATTAATATGTTGTTGGCTGGTGATCAGAAGAAAATTTAAGTTGAGTAAAGCCTTGGAATAGTCTTCCAAAGACAGTTGTGGGAACAAAACAAAAGAAGTGTCAGTGGTTTCAGAGGAAAACTAGATGCATTTCAGAAGAGTAATCTGTGTAGTATTGGGGAAGGGCTGTAGCTGAGAGGGAAAGCACATGCTTTGCATGGAAATGGTTCCGACTTCAATCTCTGGCTGAGATTGACACCTGTCTGATACCCTAGAGAGCTCCTGCAAGTCAGTATAGACAATAATAAGCTGGAGTAGTGGTTCCCAATTGGGGATTCACAGATCCCAGGGGGTCCGCGTAACCCACCCAGAGGATCTGTGCCACATACTCATCAACTGTCCAGGTCATCCAATTGTGGCCGTGCTCTCACATGAGAGCACAGCGCCCCAAACCCCATGAGATTGTGGCCATGGCACCCAAAAATGTGCATTTTGGGGCACCATGCTCTTGTGAGGGTCATGTGACTTGTACAGGAGCCCGACCCGAAAGACAAACATCTCGGTTTTGTACTGGAAAATGTTAGAGGATATGGTGGCACCATTCACCTAACAAAAACTACCACAGAGATACCAACATTTTTAAAAGTAGGGGGTCCATAGCATGGTTTTGAAGAACTGGGGGTCCACAGTTCTTAACTAATGGTCTGTATAATCAGTATAATCTTCCTGCGTATGTCAAGTTTCAACCAGGGCTGTGCATTTTCTGTGCTAAAAGAACATTTCCATCTGCATTGAGAACATTTAAATGTTCTGATGTGTAAAACATGTGTGTACTTGCATAGTTTGCATAATTGTAATCTGCCTTTGTTTGATAGAAAGGCTAAAAGCTAACTAGGACCCTACAACCACCCAAAGAGGCAGTGCTTTAGATTACAACCTTAATGAATGACCAAATCCATTTGGGAAAATATGGTTCTTCTGTTGTGCCCACAAAATCCTGGGAGACTGAGCTGGGGTTCAGTAGCCCTTTATGGAACATAAGAATAAAAACATAATACAGTCTCTGTTGCTATTGTAATCTTGCTGCTGCTTCAGATTATTTTATTGTGGATAAATACACATAAACCCTATGTGCTTTTAGATTGCTGCCTTTCATTTACGTGGCTTTTCAATTTGTAAACCGCTTTATCCTGGATTGTAAAACTACCTTGCAAAGTGGAAAGGCACAGCTTGCAAAATTAACTAATTAAAAAAATGGATGAATTAAAATGGGATAGTAAAAGGATTTAGTAAGGAAATTGATCCATAAAATGCTAGATTTGAGTTATCTTTTCCAGGAATTAGTAT
Source organism: Podarcis tiliguerta (assembly GCF_965153285.1). Taxonomy (NCBI): domain Eukaryota; kingdom Metazoa; phylum Chordata; class Lepidosauria; order Squamata; family Lacertidae; genus Podarcis; species Podarcis tiliguerta. Next base: position 45,714,065 of record NC_139542.1, on the reverse strand, counting down.
TACAATTAATCTGTGCTCAGTTACAGAAGCATTCCCTTTTCATGGGCTTCATAAATTGCTTTCATCAAAGACTTTGCTAAAATATTCCAAAATCTTTTTATAAAAGTTAAAGATAAAGCCATTAGGCACAGGCATTTTATTGCTTTTTAGGTTTTTAATTTCTTGGACTCCTTCCTTCATTGTAACTTGAGCATCCATACTTTGTTTATTGCCATCTCTTAGCCTGCTATTTTTAGATTAGAAAAAAATATTTATCGTATTTTGATCAAGATCATTTGAAGTATACCATTTTAGAATACCTTTTGAGCTATCCAGCTAGTACTTCATTACTTTATTCATTGAACAAAGTTAAAGACATCAAAATGTTTTCTTATTGCTGGGTGAAATTATGATCATTACATCCCCCCCCCCAGCTAGTCTATAAACTAATAATATTTATTTTTTCCCTCATAATTCAAATAATCTCTGACTAGTGTAAAGCATGTTCTGATACATTTCATGTTAATCTAATGTATTCATTGTCAAACAATTTTGTTAGTATTATAAGGGATCTACTTTTCTTATGAAGGCCTTCTGAATTCTCAGTATCTGTTTCAAAAGGTTTCTCTCTTCATTTCTATGTTGGAATAATGCTTATTCAAATAATGCTTTTTCAAATATGGACAAGTAGTGACAAGCACAGTATATGTATGCATGCGTATAGGTATACACACACACACACGTATATGTGTGTATATCTATATCTATCTGTATCCATGGACAGAAATTTTAGACATACAGTGGTACCTCAGAACTCGAACGTAATCCATTCGGGAAGACCGTTTGACTTATGAAACATTTGAGTTCTGAGGCGTGGCTTCTGATTGGCCGACAGCTAAGTTTTTGCACAGCAGAAGCCACGTCGGACGTTCATGTTCCCAGGAATGTTCAAGAACCGGAACACTTACTTCTAGGTTTTCAGCGTTCGGAAGCCGAAATGTTCGAGAATGGAGCCGTTTGAGTTCCGAGGTACCACTGTATTTCTACTGCACACACATACAAATGCTGAATGATTTTTTTTAACCAAAAAATATTCAGAAGAAGGCTGAATTTCAAATTACATAAAAAACTTTCCCTTTATAAAAGCAATGGGTCTGGGAAGAGCTGTGAATAAGAAGAGAGAATTGGTGGATGCTTCTGTCAACGTGCCCATGGGTTGTGGTACACAGCATTAGGAATTTCCTCAATTTATTGCTTAATTGATGGTTCAATATTTACAAACTCTCTAAGCAGCGTGCACCATTAAAACAATAAACAATATGATCAAAACAAAAACATGACATCAATAAAAGCCTATAAAAGCAAAATACAGGAATTCAGACAAATAAAAACAAGGTCCAGTCTTATGGATCAGCCTGGCAAAAAAAAAAATATGCCTTTACAAGACATCTGCTGCTTCACATATGGTAGAAAGAAGGGAATCTCATAGTACAAAGACAGTGGTGGAAAATGCCTGTTTTCAGATCATCACCCTATGATGTTCTGTAGGTTTACAAGCCAGGACAACAGGGAAAGCAATTAGAAATCATATGATCCTACCCTCTTCTGGTTTCTTTGAGTTCAGTCTCAGATACGAGCATCACAAACTAAAGCTAGTAAAGGTCACCTGAAAAGATGGAAGTGCACAGTTTGAAAAACTTTAAAAAAATAATATCAAAAGCTGTGCTGAGGGGCTGTCATGCAATTAGTATGCTTCAAAATACTTGCTAGCACTTTTTCAGCTGATTCCTGGTTATCTGATTTTGGGCTAAGTTCTAGAAGACTGAGTTGAGTTGACCAGTGCTTTTTCTTCCCCTAAAAAAATGTTTAGGGGTACTCCAGGAGAGCCAGTGTGGTGTAGTGGCTAAGGGCGGTAGACTCGTAATCTGGGGAACCGGGTTCGCGTCTCCGCTCCTCCACATGCAGCTGATGGGTGACCTTGGGCTAGTCACACTTCTCTGAAGTCTCTCAGCCCCACTCACCTCACAGAGTGTTTGTTGTGGGGGAGGAAGGGAAAGGAGAATGTTAGCCTCTTTGAGACTCCTTCGGGTAGTGATAAAGCAGGATATCAAATCCAAACTCTTCTTCTTCTTCTTCTCATTTTCCTACTCATATTGAAATACTGCCCCTCAATGAGGCCAAACTTAGATTCACAAAATGCTTAGGGGTATGCGTCCCCCCAGAAAAAACAGCACTGCTTAGGACTCAATGCTTGCAGCTAGAGTGGGGTTTGTCTAATACTGGGAGATCAGCATTTCAATCTTCTAATTTCACGTGTATCCTTGTTCAAAAGTATTAATTTCACCCATTAAAATATGTTCAAGTTTTGGTAACATTCAGTCCACATTTATGGAGCTTTTTCTATCTTTCTACTTTGAGTAGTCATTCTTCAACTTCTCTTTCAGTTCCTACAGTATCACATTGTGTTTGACATGTGGGTCTAATAGTAACCTGAACTCCATGTATTGCAGCTCCTACTAAACACACATAGCCTCTACTAAGTCAAAGAGTTGCATGAGCCACATACCTTTGTACAGCTCCAATAAACAACATGGACTGATTAATTTGCACCATCCTAGTTTTCACCTGTGCAGCACATTAAATTGCACAGGCTGTTAAATGGGACAGCTTGATAAAACAGCCCTACTGTATTACATTGTGTTTTAAATCCCAAAATGTGTTGACCTACACCTCAATAAATTACAGCTTGTTAATATACAGAGCCCAGTAATTTCTCAACCTGTTAATTGCACAGTCCACTAGTCATGATGTCTTTGACTTATTGAAAAAGTCTTTACTGTACAGTTCAAATTCAGCTAATGGCATCTCATCCACAGAGAACAAGGGTGGGGAGCCTGCAGTCCTTCAGATGATGACTCCAACTCCCATCACTCCCAGCCAACATAGCCAACAGTAGTCAGCAATGATGGGAGTTGGGAGTCCAACAGTATCTGAAGTCCAAGTCTGACACAAATAGGGCCCTGGGTCTTTCATAGAATCATAGAATCATAGAGTTGGAAGAGACCACAAGGGCCATCGAGTCCAACCCCCCTGCCAAGCAGGAAACACCATCAGAGCACTCCTGACATATGGTTGTCAAGCCTCTGCTTAAAGACCTCCAAAGAAGGAGACTCCACCACACTCCTTGGCAGCAAATTCCACTGTCGAACAGCTCTTACTGTCAAGAAGTTCTTCCTAATGTTTAGGTGGAATCTTCTTTCTTGTAGTTTGGATCCATTGCTCCGTGTCCGCTTCTCTGGAGCAGCAGAAAACAACCTTTCTCCCTCCTCTATGTGACATCCTTTTATATATTTGAACATGGCTATCATATCACCCCTTAACCTCCTCTTCTCCAGGCTAAACATGCCCAGCTCCCTTAGCCGTTCCTCCAGGCCTTTGACCATTTTGGTTGCCCTCCTCTGGACACGTTCCAGTTTGTCAGTGTCCTTCTTGAACTGTGGTGCCCAGAACTGGACACAGTACTCCAGGTGAGGTCTGACCAGAGCAGAATACAGTGGCACTATTACTTCCCTTGATCTAGATGCTATACTCCTATTGATGCAGCCCAGAATTGCATTGGCTTTTTTAGCTGCCGTGTCACACTGTTGACTCATGTCAAGTTTGTGGTCAACCAAGACTCCTAGATCCTTTTCACATGCACTGCTCTCAAGCCAGGTGTCACCCATCTTGTATTTGTGCCTCTCATTTTTTTTTGCCTAAGTGCAATACTTTACATTTCTCCCTGTTAAAGTTCATCTTGTTTGTTTTTGCCCAGTTCTCTAATCTGTCAAGGTCGTTTTGAAGTGTGATCCTGTCCTCTGGGGTGTTAGCCACCCCTCCCAGTTCGGTGTCATTTGATCAGGATGCCCTTGAGTCCATCATCCATCATCTTTGTCTGAGCCCATTAGAGAACCAGCCAGAGTGTGCCAGTAGCATTTGAGAAAAGGACTTGCAGCAAAGGTGCAGCCTGAGAACATAAGGTGCTGCCTTATTCCAGGTCAGACTATTCACCCATCTGTCAGCTTTCCAGAGTCTGGCACTGTCAGAATTTCCACATCAGCTGACAAGAACTAGTACAGTGTCATTGCTAGGAAAAGGGGAGGGGAAGATGATGTGCTCTGTTCTATCTTCATTTTATTCTTGGTAGTCCTTGTGATTCTAAAATACATCAGCAAGACTTGTAGCTTATTTTTTAAAATAAAAAATTGCATTTCAAAAGAAAAAAACTGCAAGTTTTCAGAATTTTAATGATTAAATGTGAATTCTATAGTATTACATTCGCACAAAATGTCATTTTATTGCTAATTGAAGGAACAATTTTATGCTCCTGAGAAGGCCAGCCGAGAAGCCACTGGGTCCTGCAGATCTTCCTGTATGCGGGTGGCAAGGAAGTCTGCCTCCAGAAGCATCTTCACTGCAGGGCAGAAAGTTCTGCCACCGTTGTTCTTCCACCATTTGAGCTGCAACCGTGATAAGGACTGAATAACTGCATGTTGGGAACAGACTGGGGGAAGTCTTGGGTCTTCAGCACTTCTGTTCCTCACCCACCAATATCACCCGCCAATAAGGGAGACAAATGATACTAGCCCTGGAGTTATTTCCCCTCCAACTTAAATCATGGGGGAGGGGGAGGGAAAAAACCCTGACCAGCATTGGCCTAGCAGGACTTAGGAAGTGGAGGAATGGACTCTCCCCTCCAACCCCTGCCTTCGTAGGACTGCTCTTCCATTTCCCGATGCTTGTGATAAATTATAATCTAGATTCTTTATGCTAATTTGTTATGAAAATTTGGTTTGGAATAGATAACCTTCAGGTCTAGCTCTCTAATGATATACTTCTCATTTAAAGAAGCATAGCACTCTAACAATCAACCAAACTGGACTTTTCCCCCTTTCCCTTTCCCTTTTCTGAAGCTTTTATTGTGGAATGGTGAAATTTTTATTTTATTTTATGGCACTAGACCATTTGTATGTGAGGTGGTCGCTTTACACACAGGGAGTCTGAAGACAGGAGTGGCCACTGAAAATACAGAGACTGCTAGCAAAAGCGAATCTCTTTAAGAAGGCTTTTTACCCCAAAACCATTGCTTTCATCTTCCCCTGGAAAGTATACCGCTGCTAAAAGTGCACCCTCATTAGGAAGCCCAAGGCATTTAATAGCCAGTTTTATATGGCATGAATTATCCCTCTCAAGCTTCCACATAGTTATAAAATGCTTTCTAATTCTCTCTGAATTCTGCTCTCATGCCTACGAGCTATGTTCGCACACCTACTAAAATGAAAAGATCAGTCCCACACAGTATGTCTCTTACATTATTCAAATGCTTTATTGCGGCTTGGATAGGTATAATGCAAACAAACCAAGGATACAAACCTGTGTCATTGTTGCGTTGTTGGTCCCCCCCCCTTTTTTTTGGTGTGTGTGTGTGTAGCAGCCCAATAACTAGACCACCCCTTCACAGGTAAGAAAGCTATTAAACCCTGTGAATTTTCACAGAGGATAAGGATAGATTAATTTGCCACAGATGTTTCTATAACACCCTGCATGAGAACATTCAGTGTCCCATAGTTTTTCTCCTGTGGTGGTCCAGCATGAGTAGACTTGAGGCTTTAATCTAAAACATGTAAGAAATAGCAGCAGCTGGCTCAAGATTTTCTAGGGAGGTTTTGCTCGGCTATTTGCACTACTTCAAAGCCTTCATGTGCCCTGCATATGTATCCTACATGTAGCAAACATATAAAACGTAAGTGGAGAATGATAAAAGGCCAATTTTGGAACAGTCACGTAATACTCTTTATCAGCACGGCATAGGTCTCCTTCTGCCTCACAACCAGATGAAAACATTCTTATCATGATGGATGCCATGACAGCATACAGCAAAATCTGCCCTCATTTACACCCAGGCAAGCCCCTCAGAAATCGGTGGGGTTCCACAGCTGTAACTTAGGTCAGAATTTGCTTGTAATGTCTTTATTAGTACATCTGCTCTTCATTTTGGTTAGGCCGGTGTGTAGTTTTTGAAGACATGCAAAAAGACGGGTATCAACACCTAAAACATTAGATGCTATTGTGGCGGTTGGGGCACGGGTCTTGTATCTCTGCTTACAATTAATATATATGCAGATCTTGTTTTGTAAGAAGTAATTTGGTAAAATTTGGACTGAGAGGCTAATTAGAGAATCTAAAGTTTAAGAGTGTGGAAATTATGTATCAACTTTTTTAGTTCATACTTTGAATCAAACTATAATGTTACTCTTGGCTGGAAGTGAAAGATAATTTCTCAGTCAGCCACAAGCATACACCATAGATTAAGCAATCACAGCATTAAAATGTATACTTTCAGATACCATTCCAAGCACATTTACTATCCCCATAGAAGCATGGGCACTGCTGATAGCACAATCTATCTGCACAACCTTAAATCTTTGGCAGAGTTTAAAGTGACTTAAATGATTTTTCATTTAACTGAAAGAAGCCCCTGCCTCAACTAAATAAATTAGCACCTGTATTCAGAAACTGGAATTTGGGGTGGGTGGGCAGGGAAAGCCAGTTAATTAATGGATAAGTTCATAGATTTAACTTACTCTTAGCATGGTCTTAGAACCTGCTGTGCCCAAGACATATGGGTTTCAGATGGAATGTGTCAATAATTAGAGCTGCTGTATCACAAAATATGATATGGCACACCTGGTGGACATTCTTGTAGAAAAGATTTTGAAGGAGGGTGTATTCAAACCCCGCCTGACAAGTTGAAAACCTGTATAAGAACAATTCTCATAGACTGTGTGCATTAGATAGCAACTCACCACTCTTAGGGCATAAACTGTGGTCAGGATGAAGCTATCCATAAATATGGAATAAGTTTGATTTCTTTTCTTTTTTTCAATCTTATGTGTAGCACTCCACTTTTCTAAATCCATTTGTGATAATTATTTGTTAAAGTCCACATGAAAATCCATAGCATTTTAGAGAGAATTCCTGCTATCAGAGACATTTTTTTATAGAATTTTGTCTAATATACACATTTTTGCAAAGCAATTTCTCCTAATAGAATGCATTTCTGTATGATAGTTCTCTTAATATATGCATTTTAATGCACACTTTACCCTTTTGTATGTACATTCTTGTACACATTACTTGGCTGCAGAAGTGCACTGCAAAATTCATGTGAATTTTGAAGAATGGCTGTGATCCAGGTTGCATATTGTTTCATAAACTGCAAAACAGATAGCTTTGCTTTTAAATACAAACTGAATTGAATTTATCCCCCATCCTTACCCATAATGCCCTGCATGGAGCTACCACTGAAAACAAAAACCCCACGCTGAGTTATTTTCCCCCTTTCCCCTGTGCAGATTATGCCTTCCGCACCAAGCCTACACAAGTAGAAGTTGTGTACCTGCTGTGCAGTTGTCGGCAGAGGGCTAGTGAGCCACAAGAATTCAGTTCACCTTTCAGCAGTGAAAGTAAGAAGCAGCTCTGGAAATCAGTGTGAACACATTTGTTTTAAATTGCTGTAAATGAAAAGAGAAACCTGTGCAAGAAATTGCTTAGCAGCTCATATATCAATGTAAACCTATTCTAAATATTATAGTGGATTTATTCCACATTTTTATTACTACAAATTGTAGCAGAATGGGAGCCATATTTTTAAAATTCCTAAACATCTCTCTCTTTTGCTCTTTCTATCTGTCTGGTTCTCTTATAAACACACACACACACAGCGCCAAGGAAATAAAGTTCTGTCCATTTATTTGTTACAAGGAACCTTTTGCTGTCTCAATGCTGTTTATTATTGTTCTGCAAGATGTGAAGCTACAGGGAGCCAGGCAGAGGGTCTTCTTGGTAGTGGCGCCTGCCCTGTGGAATGCCCTCCTACCAGATGTCAAAGACTTTCCATAGACATCTGAAGGCTGCCTTGTATCAGGAAGTTTTTAATATTTGATGTTTCCCTGTGTTTTTATATTTTGTTGGAAGCTGCTCAGAGTGGCTGGAGCAACCCAGTCAGATGGGCGAGGTATAACTAATAAATTGTTGATGTTGTTGTTGGACTACAGTGCCAATTATCCCTTGCCATTGGCGATACTGGCCAATGGCTGATGGAAGCTGGAGTTCATCAACTTATGGAAGGCCACAGGTTCCCCATCCATGGTTTACTCCATAAAGAATGGATGCAATTCTGGATTCCTCTTCATTGTGTACATCTATATGCATAGGGGTTCCCTACAGATGTTCTACTGAACAGCCACAGATGGATGGGGTTGAACCTGCTACTGTTATGCTCTACTGTATGTCTCATTCTATGTTCAATAAATGACTAAACAGGGCTGAAGCTATAGCCTCATCTCACAACTTCTTGTTCTTGCACTTATTGTTGCAAATGCCAGTGGCATCTTCCAAACAGAAGAACCTTGGATAATTTTCCATTTCAAAAGTAGTACGCCTAAATAAGTAACTATCTCCCAAAGACAAGAAGTCCTAGTGAATTCTTCTGTACCAGCCACTAAAACATCATTGTCTTTGATTATTCATCTTTGAGAATGTATTGCATCACACATAAATATTGCAATCCTGACCTGATAACCATCTGTAGTTTCTTACATTCCTCTTAAATACCACCTTGATCTGGATGAGAGAGACCAACCCTACCTAGCAATGCATATGTAGATTAAAAATCAAGCACAGTTTACATTGTCTGAAATACTAACTCCAGAAAGTTTGTACTCAAAGTTTTTCTACTCTGTAGTGATTGTTTGCTCCCATCCAGGATTTCAGATAAGATTCCAAACATTGCTCAGGGGTTGGGTATAATTTATTATGACCAGGCAAAAGAAAGACCTAAATTCTTTTGGACTGCAATATCACAACACAGACCTTCAGAGTTCAAAGGGATAGATCTGCTTCTGTGACTAAATTATGACTGCTAGATAATCTGTAGTTGTTGGTGTATTTAGGGAGAGAGTTCTAGTATCATGGACATGGGCGATGCTCAAACCAAAATTACCAAACAATCACTCCATATATATTTGATTGAAAAGATCACTAGAGTAACAGCAACCCTAATTCAATGAATTATTTCCTGTCACTAAGGGCAGTGGCTTGGTTGGGGGGTGCGGGGGAAGGAGAAACCAAGATTTTGTTTCCTGATGACTACAAACTTCACTTGACAAAACCTTCAGTGCCAAATGTGGTTTCCATTTGCTGTTGGGAATTTATTTGTCCATGCCAAAGTTCAGGTGTGCCAGCTCTGTATAATAAGCCATTTGGATGAAAGCTTGGCTAGCTCAAAGGATTTTGATGGATTTTATTGCTGCCTTTTAAGATTATTGTTCAGAAATACCAAGTCTAATTTTGAAATCAATTAGCCATGCAGCCTGATGAGGTGTTTGCCCAGCTCAGGTTCACACCCGCTGTCTGCAGATTATTGTTAAGTTGAGTCAGGTCCCTAGTGGAGCTCTGTTTGCAGGCATCTGGTAGACACATGTCCGATGTCCTCCCAGAATGCTGCTGATGGTTTAAATAGCTAACCCTAATGAAGAAAGCCTAGCAAGTTTGCTGCTGTTTGCCAGCAAAACATGCCTTTTACAGTTCTCTTAACTTTTCCATGGCTAGGGAATACCTCAGGAGCTAGAGGCTGAAACAGATGTAAGGAGGGTGGAATCTAATTGCCCGCTATCAACAGATCAAAGGAAACGGTCTTCAATTCCTCTGTCTTCCTGATGGTCATGAAGTTAGAATGATATCATTCCCAGAAGTGCCACCTCTTGAAGGGAACAACATCTCTTGACACCAGCTGCTCTCATTGCACAAGGTGAAAATTCCGCTTTCCTGGGGCAATATTTCTGGGATACATGCCAAAACCATGGACGATCCCATGCTGTTCAAAGGGGGTGGCAGGTTGTAAAACCATCCACACTACTGACCAGCCTCCATTCATGCTTGGATATGCTAAGCAGTCCTCTCTCCCATCAGTACTGCAGAATTTAAAGTCATTGCAAAATGTCACATGTTATGCCAACAATAAATGGATTAATAAAAAGGATATTTTTTCGCAGGCAATTCTATGTACAAGTTGACATTAGCTCTCCCCTACCTCTCAGAATCTCCCCTCCCCTCAATATACACTATATAAATGAGTGTGACCTTGCTTTTGTGCACCTTTCGTTCATTTCAGTGGGGCTGATGCAGGAGAAATCCCCACAAGAATATTTATAACAAACCCAACATTTGCAGGGTTTCCCACTAACCAGAATAAAGAATAGGATGCTTCATCAGCAGAGGCTAATGGAAATGAAAAGAAGTGGCTTACACCCACCCACACACCCCATAGTGTTCTCCAGAAAAGTGGGTGAGGTGGTATGGGATAGGGAGAAGCCATAGGGAGGAAGGTAATTGGTGGGAATAATCTTAATCCTTACATTACTAGAAGCTTCTAAGGTGAAAAAGCCATTCTATGGGCAGAAAAACAGAAGCTGCATACAACCAAACATAAGCGAAATTACGTTTAATCTATTTCTGTGAGAGAATTTAGGGAATTTGAAGTGTGAGGCCTAGGATGATAAACTCAGTTCAAAACAAAACGGAATCCAGAACTTCCTGAGAGCAGGTGGCACAAAGGAAGAATCCCCCAATCCTGAATAAAATTGGTGATATCTAACATTAGTCATGCTCCAAGTAGACCTGTTAAAATCAATGGACGAGTTATTTACGACCCTAAATTGTTAGAGCTTAAGGAAAGCCCTCCTAGATCAGTTTACAGGTTTGTCTTGTAGATTTGCAAGTCTCAAGGCAGGGACTGTCTTATTACTGATTTTCTTAAGGCAGCTTGAGACCCTTTTCAGTTGAAGAATGGGTTAAAAAAGAAGGTCCGTGAAATACTTAAGTTCAGCATTACAGTATATCCTCCAGTCTTTATGCTGTTAGAGTCCTCACACATTTCAATGGGCTGTTCATCTCAAGTGTATTTTACTAAGAACTGGTTCACACATAGTCATGGCATGTGGCTGGGTGCAGAAGCCAGCCTGGGGCTTTCACACCACCACCCCATTGTGCAAAGAATTGTCAGTATGGAGTGGGACCTGTGCAATAAATGTGCACAGGAGTAGGTGCATATACTCATTTCATTGCCAAGAAACAAAAAGGGAAGCATGAAATATGCTTAGTATGTAACTGTGCAGGCTACTAGTCACACTAGGTAGCTATTAGTCAGTGGTCTTGCTTTATTAGCAAGGAAGTTTATTAGAGGAGAAAGGATTCTGGATACAGCCCACTGGGAACTTTGGTAACATAAACTCCATTATGGATTTGACAATGAACATTGAAGAGACTGATATTTGGGGTCAACCTATGTTAGGTGGAGTGAGGTGGCCAATTGATTTTGGATGTCATGAAATTGTTATTTAATTACTTATAATTGCACTTTTACTGCTGGGAACAGAAAGAGGTGCTTGTGGGTTTTTCTGCCTCAGGTGTCAAAATAACTTGGCCAGCCTTGGATACAATGTACCTTGGCTGTTGGGGTGATGCTGCTGTTCCAGCTTCTACCTCAGGCAGCAAAATGTATTGTGCTAGCCTTGGCGATATAAACACACCCAATAACTTTAATTTCTGATTTGGGGCCCAAATAAAAGAGTGTTGCAAAGTAGTGTGGTAGTTTTCCTGCAGCACTGACTGAAAGAGACTGCCTCATTTCCTTACTTTCTGTTAGGTCTATTAGGCACTGCAATGTGCTTTTTATGAGCTTTATTAAGAGGTTTTAAAAATATTTTACTAGGATAATTTTCATTTTTATAAGGCTTTCGGTTGGTTGCATTTTACTTAAGTCTAGTTTTTCTTATTAAGAAATATTGTGGTTATTTTTAGTATGTGCCATTAACATTCTTCATCCAGGCTCAACAACTGTCCTATGAGAGTCAAAGCATTAGCAGAAATCTGTATTTAGTGGCAAGGCCAGCGTATCAGGCCTAACCAGCTTCGCCCATTAAAACTGGTGACACAGAAATCCAAAATAAACAGTGTAGAAGCACATAAGAACAAACCCAATGGATCAGTTTTCAGGTCCACCAAGTCCATGACAGTATGATGTTGATACTGATGATCTTGAATCCAGATGATCATTTCCACAAGTGGAAGGCATCCAGTGGGGTAAATAGAGAGGTGGTTTTAATTTTTGCAACATCCCTGTTCACCTTGTAGCCACCCCTTCACCACATCCCCACAGTTCTAGAGGGGGCCCCAAGCCTCCCAAACAGATTACCAGGGGGCAAGAAAAAGAAAGAAATTTACAACAAAGGAAAAGAAGCCCCCCTCCCCTTTGTCCAGTGGGATTCAAGCAATCATTAATATTATTTATCTTCGTAGCACATTTTCAGAATCCAAGCATGCTTTTATTTTGATATTAGTGGTATCAACGTGGTGCACTGTTTAATGTTACACAGCACTGGCAATTTCTGGCTCAGTCCATTGAGCTTGCTGCAGCTGACTAGTGGCTAATAATGAAGCATCACTCTTAATGGAGAATACTCTAGCAACAATCCAGCAGAGAGCTAGATTGATTTCAAACCATTGATTTCAGTGCGATTCGGAATGTACACGGTTAGGCCCTGGAGTTTAGCCATTGATTTGTCATTCTTTACTACTATGTCATTGCTAAGCTACTTAACCGTAGATTTTATTGTCTGTAATAACAAAGTACTGGGAGTTCAATCTTATAAAGGAAAACATATATTACTTCAGTAATCTATAATTCATTGTGGTGATTTGACAGAATGTGAAAACTCATGCCTTATGGTTCAGAAAGCAGCAATTGCATTGTTAGCCCCCATTTATCAGTATAAAGCTGGCTAATTTAGCTGACTGGCTGATTTATAAATTGATAATTTACATTGGGTTCAACATCCTAATTTAATAATGGGATCACATATGGATGGTTTGAAAAAGTTGCATTCTAGTTGGTTAAGACTATAAGCATGGCCTTATTAAGATAGATTATCTCCTTCTACTTGCTCTTTAAAAGGAAGGACAAAACAAATTATATATCTCATTCATTCTACCTGACAGAAAGGCCATGTTTGCCTATAACCCCCTCTTCTATTAATATTGAATACATGGCTAGCCACATCATTCATTCTCTTGCTAACCTCCATGATGTCATAATCTTTTGCAGCAGTAAGCACTTGTTAGGGTCTGCAGACATTTGGGGATCACCATAGGGAGTCAGACTACTGGAGTGAAATCAACTAATAAATCTACCAGGTAGGTTTGTAACAGAAGTTGAGAAGGAATACAAACAGGGATTTTACTGGATATTTCACACTGAGTGAGTCCCTCGGTACAGGAGATTTTGCAGTCAATTTACGTTTCTAATTACTGAACATGAAAATTACTAACAGTGTAAGTACATTAGTTCCTTTCACAGCCTAATCCTAAAAATTAAGCAAATAAAGCCTTAGGATTGGCTACCAAGAATATGGATCTAAAACAAGTCAGCCATCTGGTTTGGTTAGAAGCAGCATGTTCAATGGCAAATTTCCTTGTGGTGTTGCTTCAAAGGCTGTTTCTGCACAATGTGTTGCATTCTTTGGTAAATTTCTGGTTTTTACAAGATCTTGAGTTGTATCCAAGTTCTGCTCGCTCAAGACTGGACACCTGATTTTTGCTGATGTTCTCTACACAAGACAGCCCCCTCTGCACCTGAATATTGCTTTCTAAGGTTTGGGGGACCTTCAAGACCAGAATGGAATATAATGTGCAGGGATGCAGGAAGTAGAAGGGGCTTTTGAAAATCAAATGGACCACCTTGCATCCGTGGAAGACCTTTCCACTAGTGCAAAGCTTATCTTGGGTACAACCCCTCACTCCCTGGTATGACTTGAGCTACTGAACCTGCCTCCTGAAAGCTTCAGGCTCCCATATAGTTCTTGCTTCTAGTTCTTCATTACATTCCTTAAGCCAAGAATGGGCAAAGGTGAATGTCCATATGAAAAAAGATTGAGTGGGAGAACCATTAAATACATTCAAAGGATAGCTTTTTGTAGAATATGGAAAACTGAAGTGAAGAGCATTCTGTGATATTCTTGGGAAAGAGAGTTTGCACAATAAGATTAATTATTGGAATATATTATGAAATGCATTCTCTTGCATGTGAAAGTTCAGTAAAAATTACTACAGATCAAAGGTCTCATGAATAATCTTTTTTAAAAATGGTGGTCAAATAGGCAGCCAAGGGTCAGAGTTTTTTCTGCTTTTCTGTTTTGGATGGAATAGAGAGCAGTGTAGAAAGCTCATGAAAAAAAGTAATATGGTTTTCTATAAATATCTGTTTTCATTTGCTTCAGTCTTGTCCAGTCAATGCTAAATTTAACAAAGTGTATGTATTTACCTTTATCTACACATTACCTTAGATAACTTATAAAAAGGATTGGACAAATTCCTGGCAGAGACACCTATCAATGGGTCTCAGCCATGAGAATCCACATTGAACCTTCAGGATCAAGGTATCTCTGATTGTTGTCCCCCACGCCTTCACCCTTGCAAGCTGGTGCCTCTGGCATGTGCAGATCAGCCCTTGTTGACTCAACAGACTCAACAGGATCACCCTTATTTTCATTGTGTATTTGCTGAAATGGTTGAATCACAAACAGGAGCACCCATTGGATGGTCCCAACCTTCACAAGATATACAGTAGTTTGAATTACTCCAAATTCTTATACAGTACCTCCTAGAGCTGTAAAATCCCCAATGAGCAATACGTCATACTAATATAAGCACAACAGTTATAAACAATTCCGAGAAAACAATGACTCACTCTTCAAAAGGCTGAGCCTGTGAACTATTGCTTGTGGTTACAAGACATTGCAGATTAACAGTTGATCCATTATGCTGATGAAATGTCAGAATATTTACATCAGTGCAAACCCAAGATTTTCCTGGGTGTTTATGGAGAGAGAGAGAGAGAGAGAGAGAGAGAGAGAGAAGCATTGGCATTATTAGTAGGACACGAGTAACTTTCATTTAATTCCTTGCCATTGTTGTACAACATTTGGCTAAAATTCCCAGCAATTAAAGGAAAGTTAATTCAGGCACATTTATCAAAGAAGGTTCTTCATAAAATTAAAAACTTTTACTCCAAGATATTGGCCTTATCCACCAAACTGGCCTTACAACAAGGGGATGTGGGTGGCGCTGTGGTCTAAACCACTGAGCCTCTTGGACTTGCCAATCATAAGGTTGGCAGATCAAATGTGCGTAACAGGGTGAGCTCCTGTTGCTTTTTCCTACCTCCTGCCAACCTAGCAGTTTGAAAGCATATCAGTGCAAGTAGATAAATAGGTACCACTGCAGCGGGAAAGTAAACAGCATTTCCATGCACTCTGGCACTCCTCATGCTGTTCCATTGTGCCATAAGCAGTTTAGTCATGCTGGCCACAAGACCTGGAAAAGCTGTCTGTGGACAAACGTCAGATCCCTTGGAGGAGATGAGCACTGTACCCCATAGTTGAATTTGATGACTTAACTGTCCAGGGGTCCTTTGCCTTTGCCTATATCAGTGCAGAAAAATTATTATACACCAGTGACAAGGTTTAATTACTTGAATATGTGAACACTATTATCATTTTTTTAAAAAAAATCAGAACCCTTTGACAGCTGACAGTCACTATTTTTAATTATTTATTAAATTTGTATACTACCCTTCGTTTGCAGGTTTCAAGGTGGTTCACAGCATAAAAACTATTATTGAGACATCACCTTACAAGGTGTAGAAAACACTCTCTCCATGACAAAAAGACCCATTCCTACTCAGTATGATATAGGATAGTCACATGTGTCTGCACACCAATAGGTGAAGCCCTGGGCTAGAATACAGTACATGAAAATGCTATATAGGCAGGACAGCTAGGAATGTAGCAGGTTTTTAACTAGAGGGCTGGCAGTATTTAGGTCACTCACTGTAGAACTAAGCAACATGATGCAATTATCGTATCTTAATTCCCCTCCACCACTGCATTATATTTTGCCTTGCCTAAGATTAATTTATGTATAATGTGCTTTTGATTTTCTTTTGGCATTCTTTGTGGATTATGCTTATGAATTTCGTAAACTAAAACGTATCCCCTGTTTTCTGGTTTAAAAAACACACACACCAAAACCCTTCCAAACTGATTTCAGCCCTTGGTCATATTTGGGTGTGCCCTCTTCCTCACAGAGGCAAATTAAAGACTGTACTTTCACATAGATCTGATTCATTTGAATGCAGTATGTAAATACTTCAATGGGATGTGTATTGCAGTCATGCAAAATGGTTTCTGTTCTATTGAAAATGGGGCTGAACTGAAATGCAATCCCCATTTCTCACTGAGCATGGCTAATGAGGGCTGCCAATCTACACACACACACACACACCAAATGCTAGAATCCTAGAATGACAATATGTGATTTCTGGGAACAGTAAGAGCCTCGAAATTCACCTCATACCATCAAGATGTAAAAGTGAGGAGGCAATTTGAACTCCTCCTTTGTTGGGAATCCCACCAATATTTAGGGTTGAACGTCTATGAAAGTTTGGTTACGCTCTAGTATAAAGTAAAACACTATGTTCAGAGGAGCCAGCATGATTTAAATTCAGCTTCACAGATATAACAGCTGGTTCCTAATGATGCACTCCTTAAACCGCTTATTCTTCTTTATGGCTAATGTGAATAAATTGTTTCAAGGCTGTGGTTTCAATAAAATCTTTTATTTTCAGCCTACTTTAAAAGGGGAAAAAAGAAATCTTGGGAAAGGAAGACCTGCCTAGTTGACTAGTGAAATCCATCATGCACTGTCATAATACTTTGCTACCATTGCTGAATTTTGTTTAGAATAATATGGCCTTAATGCCCCCATCCCCAGCTGAATTGCTCAGACTGGTAGTAGATTAGAGGAGAGAGAGGTGCCAGTATTATCTGTGTTAGTGCTCCAGAGGTCACACTACACTAACAAGACTGCCCTCCATCAGGAATGACAGAATCCAGCTGCTGAGATTTAGCTGGGGCTTCCTGTGGAGCTACAGTCATCCACATATACTAGAGATGTGTTGGAAACAAGCAAGCATTCTGCCCACTTATTCTCCTGGCTCTTTCTTATTACTATTTTCCAAGAAATACCAATAAGTGCCAGTGCATGTGAAATTATTTACCTCTTTAAGCCTGGGGCCTTTTAAGTTCCCATGTATTTGAAGGTCACTGAAATGGAAGCTTAATGTACTTTTAAATCCTCCATTTTTATTATATTCAAGGAGAATCAGCCAAATCTTTTCTTAGTGCTGAGTATGGTACACCACACATATTTGTATTTTTATTTTGTTTATTTTTAATGACAGTCAGATGATTTAATGGATTCTTTTAGAAAATGACCTGTTATCATCCATTATTTGTTAACATGCTGTTTACAGCCAATTAAGGTATGTATTTCAGTTTCCACATGGCCTTTAATTTGCCATGCCACCGTTATTTTTCAGAACATATCACACACCGAGAAGGTCTTGCTTGGTTTATTTAAACATGCTTAAGCTTTTCAAACAACGTTCCTTCACATGGCAGGGAAGAGAAATCACATTAGCCAATAGAGGGCACTGAAGTTTTCAGCTGATTGCAGATCAGGAGCAAACCATTCTGCTAATATAAACCTGGTTTTCTGAACATTTTTAATTGGCAATGCTCATTGGGTTGTAATTGGTTCAGAGGGTTTATTTATAACAGTTAGTTTGCATAGCTGTGATGTGAAAATTTAGAGCATGCCTGTCCATCCATGTTGCCATTTCATAAGGTAATAATTACCATGTATTTTGCATATGACCCCATTATTTATCAGGGATGATAGTCCTTTCCCTTCCCTGACTGTCAGCCCTTGGAAAATCACTGGGTGGTATTCAATTCTTGTCCTTCTCAGAACAGACGCATTGAAGGACAAGGCTATACCAGGTTTATTAATTTCAATGTGCTTACTCTGAGTGGGAATTAAATAGCTCAGTTGGTTAGAGTATGGTGCTTATAATGCCAAGGTTGCAGGTTTGATCCCCATATGAAACAGCTGCATATTCCTGCATTGCAGGGGGTGGACTAGAGTATCGTCAGTATCCCTTACAACTCAATGATTCTGATTCTAGGAATTCACTGCCTGTCTTTTGATTCAGGGGGATACATTATTTGTGTTGGTGCCAATTGCTAGCATCTTTATTATTCAGGATTTACGACTTCCAGCCTGATCCTGAGCCCACTTTATTTCAGCCAGTGGACTTTATATTTCAGTGGGATCTATGCACTTAGAGTCCAGCATAAAGAGGCCCCATCAACATAGTCATCCTGTTCCATATTTACATACGGAAACTGCTGCACTGTAATCACTATCTAATGTACCAAACCTTTCATTAACAGAATCCACCAATGAGTAAAACAAAAAACAAAAAAAGCATGTGATACAATGAAATAATAAACTAGACCTGACATACATTTAACTGGAGTCTTCTGTGTAGGGCAATTTAAATACAACATACATTACCATAAAGGCACACTAGAAGGAAGGAAACTTGTTAAAAAGAAAGACAGAAATTTGCTGTATACGCCTACTAATTTTCATGTGAAACAGACCGAAAGCAAAACCACATGAGAAGGAGAAGGTGACTTTTGAAGTCATTTGTCCACATTTGTTTTAAATATTCCAAACCTAACATTTGCTTCTCCAGTACTTCTTGTATAATTCCATGAAGATGAAAGAGGGATTGTTATTATGCCTCAGACATAGAAAGTAAAATATGGCCATCAGAGCAGAAAATGGATTTTAAGTCCTTCTTGTATCACAAAATAATATTAATGCTTCCTAGGATGGATAACTGAATAGTTTGTACTTTTATATCCTGAAATTATTGTAATGATCAGTACATTGAGCCTAGCTATTACACTGGTGTAGTTCCATACATTTTAATATGACTTTATTTTAATATGACATTTAATATGACTTTATTTTAATATTTTAATGTGACAGCATACCTGAGAATCATTCATCTCCTTAGGAAGGGTTGTGCTTGGGTTTTAGAACAAAGACTATTTGGTCTTCTGTGCAACTGTGTTAAAAATGACTATTATTTTGGCTTCAATAGATTTGACAACATTATGGAAAAGATGCTAACTCTACACTCATGATATCAACCTGGCAACACCAGCTGTTCCTCTTAGTGAGATAGCAACATGGAAATGTCCCTCCAAAGTGTTTAATGAATCCCGGTTTCTAAAAGTGTATGCTAAGGGTTTACTGAAGCAATGGCGGGGGTGGAGGGGAATGTCAGAGTATGAATGTTAAGTGTATGGTTAATAAGCTATCTCCCGTTATCTTGATAATATATGTAACATTAGAAGTATACTCCTTATCTTGAGGTACATTCAAATGACATTAAGTCATTCCTGAATCAGACCAAAATGGTAAGGAAAAAGGTGACCATGACATCTGCAGGGATATATATGGTGTGAAGGAACATGAGGCCACCACCCTGGTGAGGCTAAGCAGTTCTGAGTTTACTCAATGCATTGAAACTACTTCTGCACCACACTGGGTTCCATGGCAGAAGAAGGGTGGGGTATATACTGTATGTAAGATAATAAATAAGTCAAATAAATCATTGAGAAAGGAATACTCACATTCTTGGCCAATCTCTTCTGTCTGAGATGAAAATTTCAGTGTTGAGTAAGCTAAAGACTGCTGCTAGCTATGAATAAGAGTTAACTTGACTAAGTCCAGGTTGTAGTGGGTTCAAAATATCATTGATGAGTACTCTAGATATAAATAAATGGCAAGCAAGAGAAAGGTACAGAACCATTTCCCAGTGCTGTGAGTAAAAGTAGGTGTAATTTAATCCAGCTATGGCACAAACCCAAGTAGGCTATATTAACCAAGTAGGGGGTCTGTCTCATAATAATAATAATAATAATAATAATAATAATAATAATAATAATATATCTGCTATGAAAGATTCTTGGAATTCTGGAATTATATCCAACTAATATATATATATATATATATATATATATATATATTAGTTATAGCAAGGTAGAATGTGCCTCATGTGTTTAATCTTGTGAGACAAAACATTCTTTTTTAAAATCTGGTTCTTGCATTGTGTAGATCTGCAACCATGGTTTGTGCTATTTGGTAGTCAGGCTTCTGTTCTGATAATGGGAGCCTCTGTTTGTTTAGACTGTGTAGTTCTTCCATCTAATTCACCCTGGCTCCAGTGTCACACATTCAAACTGCTGTCAATGGAAAATTCACATTTCCCTGAAAGGCTTAAAACAGCAAACCCTATGAACTGAAATTATCTCCTCTTAAAGGTAATTATGCCAGAACACTTGAGAAAGGGATTGCTTAAGCTCATGTGTTCCTTCAACTCTGTGTGTTGCCTTAAAATGGTTTGAAATTGTACAACTGGTGTCTGTGTGTGTGTGGGTTTTATTTGTTTGACTAGGCCTTTTGACAATATTTTAGTCTCAGTGGAACTTGAGATGTTGCAACCACTGCAGTTATTTCAATAAACTCATGAATCAGGAGTAATTCTTATAATGAAGTTCCACTTCTATTTCCTAAAACAAAGCATGTATGTATGTATGTATGCGCACGCGCACACACACACAGTGTGTGTGTATTGGCTTTTTCAAAAGAAATATCTAACTTAATATGGCTGCAATCCTATGCACAATTAGGAATAACCTGTAGCGTATCTGGAAGTTCTACTGAACACAGTTCAGACTTACTTCAATGGTACAATATTCTTATTAACTAGGAGATGTGCGCCTGCTGGCATTGCTCACCAAAGCTGCCAACCCACCTTTTACAGCTCACCACATCTCTCTTGTCCCTTATAGCTTGCCCAATAGCCACCATCCATTCCAGCTCACCAAACCCACCCTCTCCTTTCACGATGCAGTAGCAATTCACGAGGTGGCCTATGTAAGGCTCTGTTGCTCCCCAGTTTACTATGGGTCACTGCTGCTTACTGAGAGGGGGAGTGTAGAGGTGCAGAGAGCTCTAAGACGTGTGAAGGCTTTTGTGTGGAACATATTATCCCACCCACATACATTAGCTCCATACAAAGCAGGATTTTGGCCATGCAATTAATTCTTGGGCCAATCTTTAGTTGTAACTCAACTCAGGCCGTGTTCCCTTCTGGATGATCTGTGCTGGACCAAAGTCTGCCTCTGAATGTAAACTTATACAAGGTTTGCATGGGGAGCAAGCTGTTCATGGTTTTTATTTTTATGTTTCAGGGGCAGGGGAATAAATTAATTATGAGAAAGGTTTCATGAACGAAACTGATAAAATCATCAGTTTTTGCAACCCTGAAAGTAACCAAGAAACTTTTCAGCTGAGCCAATTATTAGCTTGGTTGCTCTGAGAAAATCCAAATTTCACCATGCTATGCTTCAGTGTAGCCATCTGGGACATTTTGTAAATGAGCAGATTCTTGTTAAAGCCAGATGCTTGTATCTTAGCTATGCTATATTGGGGGAAAAGTAGTTACCTGCTCTCTTCCTCTTCTCCAGTCAGTTCTCAAATACAAGCAGATGGAAATCTTAGAGGTATTTCTTTCACCCATTTAGTGGGCCTCATATACCAAAACCAAGCAGTTATGTGGACAACTTAAAATGCACAGGGGTATATCTGATTCCTAAATACTTCACATCTGTCACATGGAATATTTTTGAATTGTGCAGTGTGTTTTGTGTGTGAGTCCAACTAACTGGAAACATTCATTTTGTTAAAATGTCAGTTACATATATCTGGGTATATCTAAGTGGCCCTCATTTTGGAAACTATGGATGCTCTTCTCATGTAACACTTCCAACCCCAAGAAATCAAGATATGCACAGTACGATCATGTCTTGCACAGGAGTTACATCCTGGGGATGGCACAAATATACGAAAATGCAAATACAGAAAGAGCACTTGAGCTCTCAGGCTTGCTTACCAGGCTCTGGGATGCTCTTGTGAGATCTCACTGGGCTGTCCAAGTTCCTGTGAGAGCATCCCAGAGCCTGTGGAAGGGCATCCCAGAGCCCAGGATGCAAGTCTGGCAGCTTAAAAGCAATTTCTGTGCTGGAAAAACCTAGGGCAAAAAAAACTTTTAAGCTCCCCATCTTGCATGTAATTAATTTGTGGGATTTCAACTGGCCAGCTTTCAACCATGTAATGTCGAAATTGTGCAAGTGAAGGACACACAGGATGTGACTTTTCTGCATGCTAGTTCCTCACTGTGGCTAGCAGGGACCAATGCAGCTGTACAGACTACATGTAGAGTTTGTATGGGCAGAGGAAGATGCATTTGTTAACTAGAATCACAGGCAGTTGCCCCTTAATGGAGGTTGCTATTAGGGGTTTTTCAGACAGCATTTTGTCATTGATTGGAGTGGTCAGTCTTGTGCCAAACTAGAAGTGATGGAAATAACCTTTGAACACAGAAATTGTTGGGACTATGGTGGCTGT
Organism: Podarcis tiliguerta; assembly: GCF_965153285.1. NCBI lineage: Eukaryota > Metazoa > Chordata > Lepidosauria > Squamata > Lacertidae > Podarcis > Podarcis tiliguerta. Next base: position 45,691,538 of record NC_139542.1, on the reverse strand, counting down.
TTAAGCAGCACTCTGTTATGTTGTGGTGAAATTTTCATTGGAAAACCAGCATGGAGATAGGGTGAAATCCCTTTCCTTCAGCGTCATTGCCCCAATCTGATCTGCTATTAAACAGATAATATTGTTATCAAACTTTTAGCTCATGGGAGATCTGGTCACAGATCTCTTGCAGCCATGGAGCCCTCATCATATTACATATAAACACTAAAATGGTTTTTGATTTTTAATGGGCAAAAGACATCCACTCACATCATCTAAAATACATAGATGCCCCAATACACAGTCTTGGCTGCTGTGAGTATGTATAGTGGATTAGGTCACAGCCAAGTGTTATTTTCAATGTTGAGAAATAGTTGAAACTCTTATCTGGAACAAAAGATATACTAAGAGCTTCCTGTCTAGAAGAGTCTCTCTCTCCCCATCCCACCCAAAATATGCATTTATTCACCATCTGACATGCGGCTGAGCCAGATAATGATTTCACATGAAATAATCCTGTCCCATCTAAACCCACAAAATGCTTACAATTTCAGGGTCAAATGATGCAAACTTAGAAATTCAGAAGACGTCATTTGCTGTATCTCATAAATCAGCTACATTTTGCTGGAGATAAATAGATGGATTTTATGCATGATATAAACAGAACTTGATGTTAACTTGTATAGCTTGGAAGAAAGCACTTTTTAAAAAACTTGCAGATTTTAAATTTTTTTAAAAAAGAACATGCAAAAGTACTTAGTAAATATAAAGGCACTTCAAAATGTTGCAAATACTTCTGGATTTGGGCTGACAAGTCTTTCATTGACCACCCTACATTTGGAGGCAGTGACCTTGCTACCTTCTTGTGCAAAGTCTTCTTGTGTGATTCCATGATGACCAGAAGCAGATTAAATGATGGTGATTCAATAACTATATAAACATGAGCTTCCTTTGTCTACAGCAGCTTGGCTCCTAAGATAAGTTCTTTCACAGAAGAAAAGTTTGCTATTCCCTGAAGCATCTCCAGAGGGTTGGTGAGGCGATGCCCTTGAACAATGTGGATTGGTTTGGGATCCTGCTGGGTGACATAAGGGATGAGAAACTTTCTTTCCATGACGTTATTTTAAGCCCATTTTTTTAGTGATTACCCCACCAGCCAATGGCATCCTCCATTGTTCTGAAGGGCCTTCTCGATTTCCTGAGGAGCTTTTAAGGACCATGATGTCATGCTGAAGATCAGTGATGTCAGGAAACTGTCCTTGTAACTGGTGATCCAGCCACATTTCAGGACAGAGAAACTGGCTTTTCTTGGCACAGAATTGAAATTATTTTGGTGCCTTTTCAGTGCCAAGTTCAGTCACCCTGAGCACGAAACCCTTGGCAAAATGCAGGTATTTGCTATGAAGAATTTACTGGAAGGCAAAATAAGCAAAGATGAGAAAGATTACCTTGAAACCATGAACACACATGCCCACTGCAAAAGCAGTCTTTCCTGTCACTCTCAAGAGCTTCTGTTCTTCTTCATGTTCCTTAGTCACAGGGCTATTTAAAATGATTTAAAGGGCAGCTCCTCCCAATTATCTGGGAACAGGATAAATTTTCCAGTAGCTAAAGATGACAACTGCAAACAGAACCATAGGTTTAACATTTTAAAATAGAGTGACAAAACTTCTGTGCACAAAGTTGTTTTCGCTACTATCTTATTTATCCTCACATAACAGCCTGTGCACCTCTTTACTCTTGAGATATGTATTTTTAGAACCCATCTTATTTCTGTGATGGCATGCTGATTTAAAGTGTTTTAATTGTTGTAATTCTTGTAAGATAAAGAGTAGGTAAACAATAATAATTATGTGATATGTTAAAGCTGAGGGAACATACACTTCCTAGGAACTGCAGTTTGTTCACGGTGCTGGGAATTCTAGCTCCATGATGGATAAACTACACCACCAGGATTCATTGGTGTGCACACATTTTGAGACAGTAACTTTCTTTAGATCAGGGGTGGGGAGTTTCAAGCCAGGGTTGAATGTGATCTCTCTTTCCTCTTTTTCCAGCCGCTAGGCCATTCTCCCTTCCCAGGCCATGTCCCATACTGGTCCTTCTCTGCACATACACCCCACCTTCCATGTTCTTCTCTTTCCTTGCACAATGACTACTGTCTCTAAACAGAAATGTAGATGTTCCATTATAGAACCTCAAGAAGAAATTAAATCCACTACCATTGCAGCAGTAACTCACACGGGACACAAAAAAATGTTCATGCATTGCAGCAGCAAAATGTTTTGCAATCATTTATGAGTCACATGCAATCCCAGAAAATTTTCCCAAGACGCTCTTATCAGTTTCGTGTTCTGAGAAGGACCATCATTCAAAATCCTTTCTGAATCTTAGCAATGAAGCAACTGAGCTGCCTCAAAGCAAATACTTCTACAGAGCCTCACATCCGCATTTCACTGACAGTTACAGCAACTGAACTGCTTCAACATTACTCCTCCAGCAACATGTGAGGTCTTGGCTGTGGAGGTGGACTCCACACTACAGCTTTTCCTCACAGCAAAGGTAGCCATTCTCCAGAGAAATCACCCTGAGATAATCCATGCTCTTGGCTACTCCTGCATATTCTGGGGGTTCTCACATTATCTGGTCTTGCAGGAAGGACCAGAGCTGCAGTGATTTCCACTCTACCAGGTAACCTAAGAACCAAGCTGGGACACACAAGGCCCATCTGTGCTGCATTTGCACAGGGACTGGGAACACATGACTCTGGATCTTCTTACCAATACAGGATATTGACCTGATCCAGGTTTTGGCTCCAGTTCCAGGAGGGGTTAGAAAAGATATCCTTACGGTAGAAGTGACTCACTCAGTGGGACAGAACCATATTGCATGTTTCCTGGAAGTAGGGTCACTGCCACTTTCTAGGGGCTGGGAGGTGAGCTGGCAGGAATCATAGAATCATAGAATCATAGAGTTGGAAGAGACCACAAGGGCCATCGAGTCCAACCCCCTGCCAAGCAGGAAACACCATCAGAGCACTCCTGACATATGGTTGTCAAGCCTCTGCTTAAAGACCTCCAAAGAAGGAGACTCCACCACACTCCTTGGCAGCAAATTCCACTGTCGAACAGCTCTTACTGTCAGGAAGTTCTTCCTAATGTTTAGGTGGAATCTTCTTTCTTGTAGTTTGGATCCATTGCTCCGTGTCCGCTTCTCTGGAGCAGCAGAAAACAACCTTTCTCCCTCCTCTATGTGACATCCTTTTAAATATTTGAACATGGCTATCATACCACCCCTTAACCTCCTCTTCTCCAGGCTAAAGGAAGGATGGCATGATATGGGTGCACTGGAAGAGCCAAGCTGGTGTCCCCACCAATGTGCCTGCACCATGCTAACTTCCCTTCTGCTTCCCCACTCCCCATCACAGTAAGCACATTTATCCATTTCACCTGTGTTTATTCATATGTCCGTTCTGTCCTATGGCAGCATCAGTCTCCTGGCTTGTTGTATGGAATGGGCTCAGAGTGAAAAGGAAATTGAGTGTGTCGTGATTAGGAGTGGACCAATCTGTAGATTTCAGTCTCTCTCAGTTTCTCATTTCTTTAGATCTTAACATCAGTTTGGCACATTTCCATATCAGTTTGCATTTTTTAAAGATTTTAGTAAAATCCATCAGAATCTTAGTGATTATTCCTCCTAGTTTACACAAATGTCGAAAATGCACCATTATACAGTTCTGAATGTGATTTTTCTAATATACAAATATTGCAAAATATGTGTATATTTGAAATTTCCCCTAAAAATGAATTTTTGTATGTTACTTTCATTAACAGATGCATTTTTATGCACACTTTACTCCAGTTTATGCATTTATGTACACATTACTTGGCTGCATAAGTGCTTTCCGAAATTTGTGAATTTCAAAGGGTGGGTATGTTTTGTTTCCCATATTGTTTTGGAAAGTGCAAATTAGGCAGGTTTGCCTTTAAATGTCAACCGAATCACATGTCTTCCCCATCCCTAGCAGCAATGCCTTGCAGAAGAGGAGGTTTCACAGAGAACAGGACCACTGAGAGCACCTTGCTGAAGACACCCCAAAACCTGGAACCATCCCTATACAAGTTGTAGCTACTGCAAGCTGCTGTAGCTGGAAATTAAAAGCTGTTGCTACACTCATATCCAAAATTGCTTGGTTCACACATTATGTTTATTCAATGCAAACACATGCTTGAGGAAAGCCAGGGCTGCTTCTGTAATGAAAGCATACATTGTGTGAACTGCCTTCCAGGTTCTCTAATAACAACAAGAAAGTTACAACGATGTATTTGACAATGTATCTGTGTGGTAGGAAAGCTAGGGATTACTTTTAAGAAAATAAATGCAGGGATTAAGAGGAAGTACACTGTTACACAGGCTCAGTACACAAATTTCCTGGTTAATCCTGATGGCAATTAAAAATGATTTATGGGAATTATTAGAATCTTCAGCATCATGAATGTTAATATGAATTTCCTGAAGAAATGCAATATTGGGGGGGAATATATCAAATTGTCAAAGGCAGCCAAAATGCCTTCAAGAAGACAAAGTAAGATAGAAGTTTAATAAGGTTGAATAAAAGCAAATTTGGGGCCAGGAAGAGCAGACAGATGAGTTTCATCTTCCTTTTCACCAGACATGGAGGTTAGTCTTTGTCAAACAGTGATAAAATGTGTTTGATATGCTAGTGTTTAGACCAAGATGATTCAAGTCTTCCTCCTATGACAGACTCTTGGCATTGACAGCACCCATTAAAGATTCAGCTCAAATAAACTTTGTTAAAATACCAGTTGCCTTTTTACTCCTGCCAGGGATTTGCAGTTTCGGCACAAATATACAAAGAAAGAGCCTTTTAAAAACAAAAAGGAAAAAAGGAAAAAAACAGAAAAACCTTGCCAACTAGCAATCTAGCATTATGTTATGTTGGTTATCTACAGCCTCCAAAGAAGATAGCAGGAGTTTTCTGTAGAATGCTATTTTCATTAACATTTATTTTCATTAACTCAAGACTATGTGACCTTGTATTGAAATAAGTGGAAAAAGCAATGAACTTTTGGTCAAGTGGGGGCACGTTTTGGCAGGCCCTTCCCACTATCTTTTATTGGCATTTCCTGATGGGGTAAACAGTTCTGTGAGTGGAATAGGGGTTTCCTAAGAACTCTCAGCTCCCTTAATCAGCCATATTTTCTAGGATTCCTTGAGGGATGCTAGGACGGTTTAAAGTGGTATAATAGTGCTTTAAATATATTGCATGGATGTGGCCAAAGAAATGGAAGCTGAAGAGTGTAGCCCAATTTAACAACTGAGTCTTAAGAAAATCAAAACATACTCCCTCCCCTTCAACACTGTCCCTTGTTTTAATCGCTGCTTTATTTCCATATACAACATAAATGTTGGCAAATAATGTGTTCCTCTACCAGGCAGCAGACCAGCCATCCCACCTCAGATACTCAAAGATGTTCTGCATCCCCTTTAGTGCTTCAGACCTCTCACTACCTCTAAGTGCATCACTGAAGGCCCCTTCATGCAATTTCATGTATTTTGATCCCACCTACCCTTCAAAGTCAACATGTTGTAAGAGGGAAGCCTATACGTATAGACCTTTATGAATCTGAAGTCCTATAATCCTTTGGAAGCTTCTCCATGCTTCCCTCTTGCAGATGTCTCTGCTCTGTGAGGTGGAGCCAGGGAGATGCATGACCTCAGGGGCAAGGCCAACAGCATGGCCCCATGTGTTCACCTGGAGACCCCTTCGTATGATTAACACCTGACAATTAGCTCCCATTGAGGAAACATTAGCCAACCATTGTAGAGTATCTAACCAGCAATTTACATAACACAACAATCCTGAACACCAGTTGAACACCATTGTAGGCACTGATATACAATTAGGTTGACAGCTTTGCTTCAAGAGCCATCTAATATAAAAGTATCTTATTTCTTTGGCAGCATGGTACCTTTTTACAACTGGCATTTAGACACCTCAAGCTTTTGGAAATTGTTGTTGATGCTTAGCTAAGATATATCTGATATGCTGTGTTTCTGTATATTTTTAATGCCTTTCTGTGATTGTATTGGTCTGACATGGTTATTTTATTGGAGGTTTTGTTTCCTGTTCTGACGTATTCAGATTAAGAGCAGCATATAAGTGTTCTTAATAAATGAATGGCTGCTACAACCTCTATGGTTGCTTCTACGCTGGTGACATTGAACTACATGAGCAGGCATTTTAAATGAGCCTGGACTGGTGCAGGCAAAAATGAAGGAGGCAGCAATGAAGCCTAAGAGTACATGTGAATGGAAAGAACAGTGATTCCAGTACCATCAGAGGCTTTCTGCTGGTTGCAAGCATTAGGGAGGGGGATTTTAGGAATGGGTTAAAACATCCCATGCCTACATGCTGCAGTCTTGATGAAAATCCACACTATATGCCTGCTATTAATTTTTTAAGATAAAAAGAAAAGCAGATGACATTGTAAATCATATATTTATTTAGTGTTGCATCTAGGCTGGTGCTGTGTACATGATGGCAGCCCAAACTTGCTACCTAGATGGTAGCACCATAAGTGGGAAAGGAGAAAGTCTCTAATGTATGATGTACCCAGATTCTTATGCCCAGAAGTGGCATTAGTTCTATTAAGCTATGGATAATAGTAATAAACACACACACACACATACACACACACACACAGTACCAGCATCCACTCTCTGATATATTCCTTGAAGACATCCAAAGCAGTTCATACAAAGTGTGTTTACACCAGGGATTTGAACTCTTCTTAATATGCTTCCATGGAAATTGCAGACTTGGCTTCACACCAGAATATTTGCTCCATGACAAATGTGAAAACTTAATAAACTCTTAAGTGTCATGGTTCTTCATTCCTGGGAAGTTTGATCATCACAAGAGTGATGCAAACAAAGAAGGATTATTACCCAAAAATATGAATCATTTCAGCAAGATACAAACCTAGATTACACAAGAAGGTCATTTGATGTATTATATTTTCCCCACAGCAAAGGAAGATTTCATTGGCAGTCTCCCATTCACAGCACACAGATCATATCTTCAAAGCATTTATGCCAGACCCAAACCAAAGTCAGTAAGACTACACAGGAGTAAGTGATTCAGCTGTCTAGGCCAATTTGTTTGCTTATATTTTAGGTCCTCTTCCAGCATTACAGTAAGAGAAACATCAGTACATGAGAGGGGGTCAGCAAGGATTTCTATCCCCACCCTGCATTGCTGTTTTCATCACCTTCCAACTTATGGAAAGTGACAGTCAGAAGCAGGGAGTTTTTTGTAGCCAAGCTCTAATGAGGGAGTGTGGGATGCCTGGTCGCACCCCCTCACAAAATGTGCCTGGGGCCACGGATACCCTGCCCTCCCATGTTATGCCACTGCCAGAGGATACTGTATTCACCAATATACAAAGCCACTGAGAGAGCGAAGAAAATAACCTAGATCATGTCCCCCTGTCCATCTCCTGAAAAACGTAATCCACCAGGGTGACCAAGACTGATTCTCTTTAGGTCTTCAACTGATACTTGGATGAATCAAGAGAATCACTTTCATCCATGAGAAATTGCATCTGAACCAGCACCTGCTCCTCAATTACCCTGCTCCAAAAATGTATATTGATGACTGGGCAGTAGTTGGCATAAAACCCTGTCCAGGGTGGGGTTTTATTCCCAGTAGTGACAGGACCACACCAACAAGCAACAAAGTGTTCTTTGCACCCTGGATCCATCCAGTTAACCCTCCACAGTTTGCACAAACTAGCCAGGATACACAAGGGTCAAGAACAGAGTTGGGGAGGATTCCAGTTCACTCCACATTTCTCATTTTGTCCCCCTCAGACTCATAGTTGGATCGGAATGTTGATTTGCAGATTAAACCACATAATGAACAGACTGAAGTGCTTATGAGTTCATACTGTCAGTGCTTTTTTTCTGGGGGGACGCAGGGGTACGCATACCCCTAAACATATTGTGAATCTAAGTTTGGCCTCATTGAGAGGGAGTATTTCAATAGGAGTAGGAAAATGAGAGTACCCCTAAACATTTTTAAAGGAAAAAAAAGCACTGCATACTGTACTTATGAGGTGTTTCAAGGTGTGCCTCTTTCTTCCTTTAACTTCTTAAGCAGGTTCATGACAGCATACTTTTTTAAAAAATGCTTCCAGGAAGTGATTGTACATCGTAACGTACTGTCACTTCCTGGGGAATTCACTGGTAAAATGATGGCTGCCCCTGTGTATCTGCAAGCATTTTAAAAGGAACCTGCTGTCTATATGCTAGAGAGTGATTAAGGAGGGATGTGCATCCGGGTTTCTAGTATTCACATACTGGCACTTCAGTGCTGTACTACTGAAGTGACACCATTGCTTGCAACACCCTGTAGTAAAGTGTTTCTGCAATGTTACAACATTTTATTACATTCACACACACATACACACTTTTATGTGTGTATTTTTCTCTGCAAGGATCAGTGTCTTTTTCTGTTATCGTGATTGGAGGCACTTCAAAACAACACTGAAAGGTGAAGAACATGTTGGAATAGGCACACCATTACTGCAGCACTGGACTCAAGAGGTATTTGTAACATCTCTCTGATGCAGACAAATGACAGCTAAGGTTTGGGCTGAAATTGTTGCTCATTTTTACCATGTTGTTTGCATCATTTACCCTAGGTTCACACATGCCATCATAAAGCCAAGTCAAGGCACTCAGTTCTTTTTTATTATTATAGTTCGGTGTAGCCATACAAGGACAGCTATGTGTGGCATGTCTATTGTATTATCATTGTAAGCATAGCTGGCATAACTAAATTAACTTATGAAATTGGAAGAGGCTTGAACTGTTTGTCCTATAAGTGAAGAGCCAGGGCCTTATCAGCTGAACTACTCAATCCCAGCCCTCTGAACTTCTGAAGAACAATTTCATCTCAGCAACGTGTTACTGAATCTTATTTACAAGAACTCAATAGCTGTAGTTTCTCCACATCAGCAGAAGGAGCCTCAAACATCATTTGCATTCTAACAGCTTATTCTAGGCCCAAAAACCCCTTAAGATGCTTACACGCTGATCCACAAAGCTACACACATGAAATTAAAGTTTAAGTTGTTGAGTGAATTTGTGAGCACCCTAACTCTTCCCTTGAACCAGGGATAGGGAACCTATGGCACTCCAGCTATTGTTGGTCTCTAACTCTCATCAGCCCTCATCAGCCAATAGTCAAGATGATGGTGTTCAATGACAGCTGGAGAGCCACAGGTTCCATATCATCTCTTTAAACCAGAGATAGCAGCATGGTACCCTTTAGATGTAGTTGAACTCCAGTTCCCATTATTGCTCGTAATTTGCCTTGATGGATGGGGCTGGTGGACAACTTCTAGAAGGCACCAGGTTAGCTATCTCTGCCTTAAGCTAAACAATTATGGTGAGTGATTGGGTTCTCAATCTTTTTGGGTTCAAAAAGCAAAAGGAAACCAGGAACTCTTTTCTACTTGTGTTGGCTTCCCACAGAATTTAAAACCCCAATATTCCATGGCTCTGTCTTGTGCAGGGAGCCTATGTAAGTAGGGCAGACTCCCTTCTGCCAACATTTGCTTCAGTAACAGGTAGAGGTGCTAGCGTGCTCATCCCCACCCAACCCTGTGATTGGCCAAATAGAAAGACTAACAACTCACTTATCCAAAACAAACATGCATCATTTAAACTTGGTACCAAATATAAATGCTGTTCTATCTATCCAAACACTCCTGTTCATCGAAAGTCACCTCCTGACATGAGATGGCTATGAGAGGAACATACCGACAGTGCAAAGGAAGAAGAAAGAAAGAATTACAATCCTAATTTACTGCTCTTTTATTGCTTTTAGTTTCATCCTCAGCTCCAGTTTGGTACTGTACAACAATATCAGCTACTTCCAAAGCTTCAAAGATATTCAAAAGCTTCCTATTCTGAGTACCTATAGTTTCAATTCTATTTGACCAAACCAAAATAAAGACAGACACTCTCACCTCTGAATAATACTGACATGTTAATTTTTCTTAGCCACCTTACTTGGACTACTTATGTCTGGCTCCAATGTGGCTGGAAGCCTTAATCAGATACCACACTAATGGAAGGTATGTCAGTAATGATGTCAGATGAATAGCAGTCACATGGAAATAACCACATTTGAAAAAAGAAAAACACCCAACAGTGAAATGCTTGTTTTTGAGCCTCTTTATGACTTGCCTGAAAAATGAGCTGGTTCACAACGAAACTCGGCAAATGTATAAGCTGCTGCCCTCAGATTTTCACACTTCTCGGATTTTCACAATATTCTTTTCATATACCTAAAGCTAGACAAATAGTGGAATTCTCATTTAACTACTCATATCATCAGCTTCTTATGTCAGCACTCACAATGCATAATATAAAGCAGGGCTCTGCTTTAACTACGATGGAGTAAGTCATTCGTGGAGTGAAAGTGTTTCAGTGCTTCAGATAATTTGCCTTGTAACACACCCACACATTTTTTATGGTATCCCCTCTCAAGTATGAAAGTGTGGTTTCCCTCTCTTCTTAGCTTTTGTTGGTTTTAGTGGAAGAGCAACCCTGTAAAAGGTATGATTTTTACAGCAAATGCAACATGGAGGGGCTTGATAACATGCCCCATCCCCTATGGTCATATCTCCCTGCAGTCTTTTGTGTATGGTACTGTACTTTCCTTCTTAGCTGAGAGTTTAACTGGGGGGAAAGCACTTAAGGGGGGTGGCTTTAGGAAGCTGTGGTCTCTTGTCTCCAGATGGAGAAAATTCAGCTCCCCCCTACTCTCCCTGCATACCCCTTTTGCTTTAGAAATCACTACGCACACCACACTCCATGCTTTTTCTGTGATTAGGGTAGGCCTGGATTTAAACATACCGCTTTGCCACCCTCAGGTCTGCTTCAGCCTTGTGATGCCTCAACTCATACCAGTTGGATGCATGCCCCAGCAGCTCATAGGATTAAGCTGCTTTAGTATTAGTGTTATGAGTTTTAGTGTTATATCTGAGCATTACATTGGCCTACTGCAACACTGAATGTTTAAGTCTTTAACGGGAGACTACTGTTAAAACACTAAGTAGAAACTGCTAAAATAAACAAGATAATTATCTAATTTTTATAATATATCTCATAAAATGTCTGCCTCTTGCCTTTATGAGGTTCCTAGATTAAATATAGGGCAGATGTCTTGTGTAATATGCTCAGAAAACAGGAAAATTATTTTTTAAAATAGTCATAAAACTCACAAAATGAAAATGAAACTAATTTAAGCCATATGTAGTCTACGGGTTCAAATGAAATGTAATTTTTGCCCCCTGAAGCTATGGATGGGCTAGTTATGAGACAAAAGACTTCTATTCTGCATGATTTATATTCTAAGATGCTCCTAAATGGTTTGTACAAATTGAGGTCCCTCTGAACATAAAAGATGGCTATTTGCATTTCCAGATAGCTTTGGCTACTCTCCAAACACTAGTGGATTGAGACAAAAATGTTCTTGGCTTCCAGAGTGCATGAAAGACAATATTTTGTGGCTACTGTTTGAGGAACCTAATTAAACTAGCAATGCATCTAAATAACAAACAGCTTGGATTTTATTGGATTGAGAATGTCCATGCTGTTGATGTTGGATGCAATACCATGTGCATATGTCCAACAAACACATTAGAAACTGCCATAGAAAGGGCCTTAAGGAAACTAAATGCAAGGTTATAAATCTTGATCTCTGTGTGCATTCTCAGTCACCCCTATTGCTACTTGGTAAGGCTTCCCATTCACTGTAATGGAGGTGAAGCTACAGCTATCTATTCCTTTGTGTATATTGACTTTCTCACTGAAACAAAAGATGAAATCCTTAATGGGTGTACCTTAACTTCCCCAACCACAATGTTTTGAATCCAATCTTATCCTACAAAGCACTGTGCTGAAGGGTAAAGTTGTTTGCAATTATGTGTACAGGCAACCCCTGATTTGGATGGAGTCATGTTCTGGGTCATTGCATGTGATGGTAGAGCATGCATAAGCCCACCTTGCCCCATTGTGGCCCATTCAAGCCCCACTCCATTCTGCCCCATTCTGGTTTAATTTACACATATTTCCACCTACAATTTTCAATGGAGGCAGTGCAGAACATGACACCCCAAGAGAGTCTATTGTTGCTCCCCTCAAAGCTTCAGCAAGCTTGGTTCCAAAACAGCAGCCACTCATGGCCCCCAGTCATCCCACCAGTGGCTGCATGGAGCATAGCTGTCAACTTTTCCCTTTTCTTGCGAGGAATCCTCTTTGGAATAAGGGAATTTCCCTTTAAAAAAGGGAAACGTTGACAGCTATGGCATGGAGTTCGCCTACATCCTCCTCCTTCTTCCCAGAATGCCTTGCCAAGTGCAACACATCACCTTCTGTCTGCTCAACCCCCTTCTCCAGACCTCTGTTTTTCAGAAGGACAACATTTTTCTTGTATGACATCATACCCACATTACCATGGCAACCTCCATTTCACAGACCCAAGCATCTTCCTTTGATGGGCCATCAACACCTTTGTCATGCTTAATGACTTCCATCCCAGGGGACGGTTCCACACATTTAGAAATTTCTAACATTCAGTAACTTATTAGAATTATGGGCACTTTTGTACCCCCAAACTCTGGTATCCCAAATCCATAACAATATGGTCAGTTTAACTGGTACCCTTTAAAGTTATTTGGGTGCCAACTCATCTGATGACAAATGAGATATGGAATCTGATGACAAATGATATATATATAACTTTTATTTAATCTGAAATAAATAAAAATCTTCAATCCATTAAATCTAGAGAAATCCCATTTGGAAGAATCCATATAAAATTGGGAAAGACTCCAGGTTTCTTCATTTTTTTTGCTTTGCTCTTTTATCTGCATAAAGCTAAATTCTTGTATCTCAGTGGGTTTAAGCAGACTGGTGGAAGAATTTGATTCATGGGCACATACTAGTGTAAAACACTAGGTACTGTGTGTGCTGCCAGTAAACAAAGGATTAGAAACATTTTCTTTTTGTGCCCATTAGTGGTGAAGAAATATTTGAGGTTTATAGTCCCTAAGCACACATAGAGAAAATACTTCGGCAATGAATATAAACAGTTTTATAGCTTACCATAGGGCAAGAGGAAGCCACAAAAGTGGAGAGGCAGCAGCTGTTCAGGGAATGAGAAGCAGGAGTTATGGATCCACCTACTGATAAACTATGGATGTGCAAAAAGTGGGTAATGGAATTTAGCTGCCTTTTTAAAATAATGGCTAAATTCAAGAACAGGGTGACTGAAAGATAAAGACCCTGAAGCACAGATAGCAAAGCACTTTTGTGGTCACAAAATACTAACAGCAAAATACAAAGCAAAGACCTGTATTAATGACTTGTATGTAAAGTTCTAAGACACAGGGAAAACTCCAGTATGCCCTGCATTATACTGTGACTCTGTTTGACATTGGATGCATGCCAGTAAGACAGAATGGCATGATACTGGTCTGTGAAGCAGTTGTTCATTAGATGCTCATTGGTGTGTCCAAAATCTTCTTCATGCATATACCTAGCTGCCTGAAGAATCACACATGGAGGGGGCGTGGAGTGCTGGAAATGCAGTTCATTTCCCCAATGTAGCTTTCTAATCCAGCTATAATGCTTCTGATAAGCTGTTCAAGGAAACTTAGTGGGCAGACTGATGCAATTGCCACTTTCCTGAGAGGGCACCACATGTGCAATGCCATTGGAGACATGGGCACATTTTTCCCCCCTAGTGGCTGGCAAAATGCTCTGGGTGTTAGTGAAAACACAGTTGATGTAGATTAATGTATTCCCAGTTTTGTTGCCTTTTCTTCCACAGTGTTTATGTTGGGCATAGGTGTCAACTCTATGGGGCTGAGGACAGTTCATCCCCCTCCCCAAAGTATGTGGGGACGAGGCTGAGCCTCCCGATCTCAAGACAGAACTTGTTGAAAAGGGAGTTGTTAAGTCTGTACACTGGTGTCATGTATTCGTGTAGAAGTTGGTTTTATGCCCATCGGATATTATATTTTACATCCATTGATGTATTAATAAAAGATCAGAAAGCAGTCTGTGAAATAGTTGTTTGGAAGATGTAAAGAGTATAGACAGAGGTGAGACTAGTCATAATTGGCTGCATTCAAATGCTGGCATCTTTCTCATGCACCCCCTGAATGCACACATGTGAGTGGGACTGTATGGTACAGTTGTGTGCACATAGGTGCCCTTTCACACTACACAACCACCAGGGGTCATGATCAAGTGTCATGCCAGGGTCAGGGGAACTAGCTCCATTCTCCTTCATGTATTACCTGAATGATTGGCACAGTTGTCTGCATAGTCTGTGTGTGAGTTTTGGTTTAGAAGAACTTGCCAAGTTAGAAGAATACCAAAGAAATAATGTATCCATATTGCTTCCCTCTATATATGGAATATAGTAGGTTCTCATCTGTTTTTGCTGTTTTTCCTTCTATCAAAACATTTTCTGGGACTGAAACATATATGTTTGAATTGAGGATACTGTACTATTTTCTTCCTTTGGGCAATCACAGCACTTGGTATGAGCAGTTTTGGTTTCTCTGATTTTTCCAGTCTTGAGTTAAGTGCTGCACATTTCCATATCAGTTTGCTTTTTTTTTTTAATTATCAAAATTTTAGTGAGAATTTCTCTTCATGTACACAAATGTCTTCCAATTATGCAAGTATGCTTGTGTGCAATTCTGCAAAAAATGCAGGTTTTTGCGAAGCAATTTCCCCATAAAATGCATTTTTGTGTGTTTCACACACACACACACACACACACACACACACAATATTATATTATATTGTGTTGCCCAATTTATAATTTGCCAAGGAAGAAATAGCTTGAAGAGTTGTTGATATAGGTTAAGGGAGTTAATACTGATAAAAGTGAGTTCCTTTTTTCTGAGTGTAATAAAATTATTATGTTTAAGGAAGTCAGATTTGCTACTCATCATTCCATGGTGGTTAATGGAGGATGATTTTTAAGATGAAAAACAGTACTAGGAGATGTCACTGTTTTATGTTGTATTTTGTGTCCTGTTATGTTGTTTGTTTGCTGCTGCATAGGTTTTTGTTTGTATGTTTGTTTTGTTTAGTTAACTAAATAATTAAACTGAATTAGGATTGCAATCCTAACTCCAGTTACCTGGGAGTAAATCCACTTGAATTTAAAATGACTTACTTCTGAGAAGACACAGCTAGGGTTGTACTGTAATACCCCATGCTATATTCCAGTTATACCTTTCATAACTGACTATGGTTCAATTATTATACAGTGTGGTTAGTAATACAAACATGTGAAGTATAAAACTGTCCCTAATTTATAGCAGCATGAAATGCGCATTAGTTTTAACAAAGTATAGTTTCAGTCGTGGAAAAACTTCCCAGAAGATCCAAGAATAAGAGATTTGGGGAATGTGGCATTTAACAGATATGTATCTTTCCTGTTCTTAAGGGAAGAAGCTCAAGAATCTGGTACACTTAAAGCCAAAGCAACAGAGGTGATAGCAAAACTCACTCTGTTAAGGCTGGCTGCACAGCTTTACTGAAAATCTAGTGACAGAGAAAAACATAAATCAAGTGCCTTATCATTCTAACTTCCCTGCCTGCCAAATGGGGGTTCAGTTTATCAGCGACCTATGGACTCACTGCCGGCATTCACACTTACAGCTGGGCAGGAGGGTGGAATAAATGGAAGCTAAATAGCTGTTCTAAAACATGTTCATGTAAACAACCTAAGGTAGGACTTCCTTGAACTGCCAGTTACCTAAGCATGATCCATCTCACTAAACTGTACCCTTGATGGAAGTGTATCATTGGTATCTCAAAAGGAAAGCAAATAAAGTAACAATGCATTTAAGGGCAGAATGGGTCATCTTAATAGTATTTCCACAAAGTAAGGGGGGAATAGCATTCTGTAAGATGTCCCCAGTCCTGTGTTTGTTGTGGTAGGAATGGGGAACAGAAAGGAAATGTCTTAGGGAGAAGAAAGGGGAAGGCCTCTTTGAAGCAGCTTTGCATAACCATGTGGCTCCTCTCTAAAACGTGTGCTGCTTTGCTGCTTACTCTTGCTTTCAGACTAAGTTAGAAGCAATATTAGCCAAGTAAGGAGTCATTTTAAAATTAAGAGGAAAAGGAACCAGACGGCATGAGCGAACAGAGGCACATCTGTAAAACGCACCAGCCTTTCTAAGCATCTCTGCAGGCTATTCGGAGGAAATAGCATCTGAAAGTTACAAAAGTGACCTTAATTTGAACCAAGGGAATGTGATTATTTTTGAACTGAAATGTTAAAATGAAGTTGGGATTAAATGTTTCACCACTGCTAATGCCTCCTAACTTCCCTTGGCACTGCATTCACATTTTGTATGTCAGCTCAGTTTTCATGTTCCCCTCATTTGGTCTTCTGGTTTCTTTGACCTCAGTGTGACATTGCAGTTGGTTGATTAATTACTGCTAAATGGCAACTGTGTTTATTAAATGGAATCTTTGTCACCGGAGTAGCAGAGTAACAATGCCACAATTCAGTTTGATCACTTTAGATGCTGCCCCATTGATCTGTGTATGTTTAATTTGTGACTGGATTTGTGATTGGACATGAAACTCGATGCTCAAAGTGTAAATGCCCCCCAATAAATAAAAGCATACCCATCACATAATACTATCTGAGAACTTGCAGGAGACATTAATAATCCATTTGAACCTAAGGAGTCTGAAAACTAGGCCTGAGGGCTTCTCCTGGTAACAACAGCAAAAACTGTAGAGCAAGATTGTTATGTATCTTACTTGGCATATGACAGCTGATCTCGTTGATAAGACTGTTCTGAGATAAATTTCAGCAAAAGTGAACTTGAGGAACTCTCATACTTCAACTGCAAAGGGAGACAGGATATCAGTAAAGTGGAGAAAGTTAACTTAAATAGCTGGCATTGATGCATCACAGTAAATACTGATTATTGATGCATCACAGTAAATACTGGATCATCTTTTCTCCCTGTGATCATGACCAAACAAACCATCTAGAAGATGTCTATTGCATACAGATTTTGGTTACAGGAGGGAGTAGAACTAAGTAGCATAGCACATGGTTTTCATGCTGCAAGTCCCAGGTTTAATTCCCATCATCTCAAGTTTAAAAAGACGCAAGCAGTGATTATATGAAATGACTGAGACATTAGGGAGGCACTGCTAGCCCACACAGAGAGCACTCTGCTAGGCAGACAAATAGTTTGTGTATTGTTGTTGTTTAGTCATTTAGTCGTGTCCGACTCTTCGTGACCCCATGCACCAGAGCACGCCAAGCACTCCTGTCTTTCACTGCCTCCCGCAGTTTGGTCAAACTCATGTTCGTAGCTTCGAGAACACTATCCAGCCATCTTGTCCTCTGTCATCCCCTTCTGCTTGTGCCCTCAGTCTTTCCCAACATCAGGGTCTTTTCCAGGGAGTCTTCTCTTCTCATGAAGTGGCCAAAGTATTGGAGCCTCACAAGTTTTTTATGAATTTATTGTTTTCCTATTGACCTTAAACTAAGAGTTTAGCAATGAAGTTTTCCATGATTTCCATTCAACAATGGCACAAAGTTTATTTTTATTAGTCCAGTTAATACAAATTAGAATGAAGAAATATAAAATAAAGACGTATAAACCATTAGACACTAGCCTCAAAGGAAAGTTGGGGCAACAAAGTAACAATGCTTTCTTAAAAATAGATAGGCACTGGTGAGGGTAGCCATCTCTGTTTCCCACATTCTAGGCAGAGCATACTGCTACAGCCATATGTTCCTATGCAGTTTGATCATTAACAAAAGTCCTTTTCCAGATTCCCCCAACAACCAAGTTGGGACAGGTGATGGCTGAGGAGAGTGCCTTCTCAGCAGTGGCACTTCAACTGTGGAATGTTTATGCAAGGGAGACTCATCTGGGGCTTACTTTAACGTCTCTTTGGGTGCAAAGCATAGACTAGAATGAACCACCTCTCCTCCATGGTCAGATAAAGCATCATTTTCTTTTCCCCAAATTATTTTGACTGACACAGCATCTGGGACATTTTGGGGAATAGTGAATGTCATTTCTTAAATGTTTTGTTTCCTTTTTAATATAAGTAGTGCTGTGCAATGGTACATGATTATGGTACCATTATGATATTTGGTGGGTCTGCTTTATGGAGAGCAAATGAGGTTAGAGCAATGTCTCATTTTTTTCCAATTTGTAAAATCTGAACTTTGGATAACACACAGTTCTGTGAACATTTAGTCACAAAGGTTTTGTACCCAAAGTTAGAGACATTAAATAAAACTCCACCACTTATGCAATAAGCAAAATAGCATTTTTAAAATTTTGAACAAAACCAAGCAGCCCCTTGCCAAGAAAAAAATAATCATATTAACAGCAAATGATAATTTAATTCAACAACCTTGTTTAGAAAATAGCATATGAAGATCATTATAGAAAAAGTACTTTATGCTCTTATGATTTTTTTTTTTTGGGGGGGGGATATCTCCCCAAATGTTAAGTGCCAGACATTGTACCATCTGGAGACATTAAAACACTCTTGGCCAGAGGCTAAACACCACTAATAAACTCTCAAGTCTAAGTGAAGCAATAAAAACCATAATCACAAGCCTTTCTAAAAGGATTATTATAAAGGTGATTTTTGACCACCACTAATAGTCAACAGACAAGGATACACAAATGATAATGCCCCTGCTTGTCTTTGGCATATTCTCTTTAGATGGCCTTGGAGAATAGTCATCACTAATTGGATCTAGAAAGATAATGAAAGTTTCTCAGAGGCAGTTCTTTAAATTAGCAATAGTCACAAGCAAAGTGCGGGTCAATAAAGAGCTCAGGCATACAGCACCGAGGGATAAATCAGTAGAACAGACGTAATTACTTCAACGGTGATTTACATCCTGTTGAATTAGTAGATAATATGGCCTGTATGCCAGGGATATATGCTAATATCTAGGTGAAGCAGATCTGGCAAGTAAATATGCTAAGTACATTACTGGGCTTAAGATTTAGATCTGATGAAATTGGAAGATTTTTTAAAATAAAAAAACAGCACCCTGAGATTACCTAACCACACCCATTTCTTGATCTTAGTTTATCTTGCATGGTAAAAACCAACTGTCACCACATGATGATGCATCCTGGTTGGATATCTGCCATCCAATAATGAGTATTGCGTGCTAACAATTAACATGAAAATTGGGTCAGAGATAATGCTCACAAAACTGGCTACAAAATAAAGGCCAGTTTAAACGACTCCTATTCAGCTCTGTATCCACATGGCAAACTATTGTCAGAAGGGCCTCCACCTGCAGCACCAGGCTAGGCTCCAACTCATATTAGGAAGGACCAGCCAGAGCAGATCCATCAGCCTAGAGGATCTGGAGTCAGATGTCAGATCTAAGTAAACCCAGCAGTCATGGAATAACAGATGTCTGGGTAAGCTTAGCAGTCAGGGAATAAAAGGAGAGGTCCTCTAGTAGGGTTGCCATATGTCCTCTTTTTCCAAGACACGTCCTCTTTTTCATGGGTAAAGTCATCATAGTGATCCATTGTTAGAAGTCGGCAAATGTGTCTACTTTTTTTGCTCTTCAAAATATGGCAGCCCTAGACAGGAAGCACAGTAGGAATAAAGAGTTTTTCCAATGAAAAGATGTAGAAAGTGGAGTCTCCCAAGGACTCGTATTGGTACCTGTACTTTTTAACTTGTCCATAAATGAGTTGACTTAAGGACAAGCAGTAAATTTGCTGATGTTGATAGTAAATTATTCAGAGTACAGTGGTACCTCCGGTTAGGAACTTAATCCATTTCAGAGATCCGTTCTCAACCTGAAACCACTCGTAACATGAGGCGCACTTTCGCTAATGGCGCCTCCCACTGCTGCAGTGCTGCCAGTGCACGACTTCCGCTCACATCCTAGGGCAAAGGTCACAACTGGCAGCATCTATTTCCAGGTTGGTGCAGCTCGTAACCCGCAGCGTTCGCAAGGGGGACGATACGTAACACAAGTTCCACTGTAGTCAAAATAAAAAGGGATTGTGAGGAATTCCAAATTGATCTCTCTAAACTGGGTAAATGGGCATTGGAACATCAAATGTGATTCAGTATAAGCAAGTGTAAAGTGATGCATACAGAGACCAAAAGAAATTTCCCAATGTCATATTTCCAATGTGACTGACTGGGAGAGGGAGGCGGTCTTAGCAGATAGCTTATTAAAGATGGCAGATTAAGAGTGGGGACCCTGAAGTCAATTAAAACAGATAAGTCCTCATTTTGTACAAAAATAAATTGCTGTTGCATCAATATGATTTTTGTGATAAAACCAAAGAAGGACTTGCTTGCTTTATTTATTTGAGCATAAAAACACTGAACCAGAGAAAGTTAGTCCCACTTAAGTCCCCTTGGAATTAACAGGACTTATGTTAGTTGTAAATACTGGTACTTTGATCCCAGTGTTATTGATAAGACTTATTTTTTTGTCTAAATCTCCCTCTGTTGGGGCCATAGCTTTCTATATTCCTGGAATCAGTAAGAAAATTGGCTCCAAATCTTATCTGCTACAAAACAAAACACAAAACAAACTTCATCTACTTGTTGGAGGTATACAATATTTTGACTCCATCTGGCACCGTTAGGTATTTCAGCCCAATCAGTTTCAACGCAACTTTCAGACTTCCAGCTTTCTCTGGCTGACACCCAGTATTTCCAGATTGTATCCATTGTCTTTGCTATGAATGTTATCCATTAGCAGCTTGTACGTCAGAACATGCTCGCTTTTTGGCAGCTACCTTGGCCTGAGCTGCCTTACACTTCTTGGGTCACGGTGGTCAGGAGCCAGTTCCTGGTATTCAAAGCACAGGACATTTCCACATATTTGAAATAACTGTTCCTCTGTGTGCAGGAAATAATCATGTACTTTTTATAAAGATGCTTGGGCAGCAAGGTGAATTGAAAGAGATAACCTCATCAAACCCATTTATTCCCATCGATCAAATAATAAAGGGACTGAAAGAGCCTGCTAGTGAAAACTATGGGTGGGTATAATATATTAGGTGGCAAGGTACCTTGTGTCTAACTGGTCAGAGAACCTTATTTAGAAGAAGAAAGGTCAGCAAGGATTTCATGCAACAGGAGTCACAAAATTTAAACTTAATAATTTACGTTTAATGCAATTAGTACACTTTACAACAGCAGTAAATATTTGCTTAGAATTTACTCTAGTTACAGAAACCACTCCAATAACTACAATAATAACCCTTTTAAATGTGCTTGTGTTTTTGCTTTGTTTTTGTTTTTATTATGTATTTTGTATTTTTTTTATCTTGTATTTTCATGTTGTGAATCGCCCTGAGATATATGAATGAAGGCCAGCATACAATTATTAGTAGCAGCAATAGCAGTAGTAGTATTTTAGTATTAGTATTAACAATGTCAAATAGTACATATGAGGAAGTTATTTCTTGTTTGGTGACACATGCTATACAGGCACAGTCAATCCTATTTTTTCTGCACAGCTGTACTTTCTATTCTGGTGTGAAACTCAGCTGCAGTGAAAATCACATGGACAAAAATGAATTGTGCTTGTCATTTGGCTAGGTGTTATATTTGGCATTGTGAGTCTATTCTTTTGTATATAAAAAAAAGTTTTGCCTTGAGCAAAAGACACTAAATGCTTTGTGTTCAATAAATAAAAAGAAATAAAAATGGCTTTGTGCCCCCAGCAAGTAATTTCAATGCTACAACATATACACAATACTGCATACTGTCAAGGTCATAACCAGAGATTTCGGGATGAGGGGGGACCTAAGAAGGTATAGAAATCATTGCAGAACAGAAATAAATAAATTCAAATACTGGGTACAGTGCATTTCTGTATCTGTTTAACTGGAATGGAGTCCTCCTGCACACTTGATTATATTAAATATTGCTTTTATAGTGTGTTCATCAGTTTATGCCACTGCATTCATAGGTCAAAACACTGGAAGGTGACCCATATGTTAGTAACCTCAAGTCTGGATTACTGTAATGCGCTCTATGTGGAGCTGACCTATTGCATCTGGTGTCAGAGCTTCAGTGTTAAAGATCAGCCTGTTGTGCTCTCAGTTCTTCACTCTATTTTCTCAAAAGCAAGCAACATGGATGCTTACACAGCTTCTATGCCCACAACAGCTTTGGAATAAGATTCCTCCCAGGCACCAAGGCCAGTAAAATCTGACTCTGCTTCTCCCTGACTTCATATTATGTGATTCAGGGTCAAAATCAAAGGTGCCACAGCACCTCTTTTCTTTTTTTCTTTTTTTTTGCTATTGAAGGAGCATCTCCACCCACACCGTTCAGCCCGGACACTGAGATCCAGCGCCAAAGGCCTTCTGGCGGTTCCTTCAGTGCAAGAAGTGAGGTTACAGGGAACCAGACAGAGGGCCTTCTCGGTAGTGGTGCCTGCCCTGTGGAACACCCTCCCATCAGATGTCAAGGAGATAAACAACTGTCGGACTTTTAGAAGTCATCTGAAGGCAGCCCTCTTTAGGGAAGCTTTTAATGTTAGATGTTTTATCCTGTTTTTAATATGCTATTGGGAGCCACCCAGAGTGGCTGGGGAAGCCCAGCCAGATGGGCGGGGTATAAATAATAAATTATTATTATTATTATGAAGAGTATGTTAAGGCAGGTGAGTCAAGCGGCCTTATGGTGTCTTTTTTAAAGGTCTAAAAGGGTGGATTCAGCTGAGCTTCCCCATAATTTTGGGGCCGTGATTGGTACTGAAATGCAGTATTGAATATACTATCAATGGCCTACCAACAGACATTTGTAAAACAACTAGAAGGACCCGTTTCTCACCAAGGTATTTCTAGAAATAGCAAAGTGGATGTGCCTTGGAAATGGCTGTTCCTCTGAGAACCCCAATGTGAAATAATTATACATTTAATTAAACACACATGTTTGTTGCACTCACAAAGTCCTAGACCACCGTGTCAGGTTCCACCCAATAAAACTGAACTGCTAGGGCTTAATTGATACCATTTATCTGTACTCTTACTGTTTGAGGAATGCTTCAATACCTGGCCTTTTTAGTCTAGCTATAGTTCAAGGGTTGTTTTCTTTTATATCAGAGCAAACTTTTTATAATAATTTATTCTGTGTTGACACTATTGTTACTCTAAGTGACCCCCCATATCCCTTTTCTTTTCTATCCCATGGGAACACCAGAAACAGTATAACTCTGTAAATTAAAAATGAAGACGTTGTTGTGAGTTTGAGCTTGAAGTACACAAATCAAGACAGTAGTATAGTCACTACACTGGGTGTAATATTATAGTTTGGTTTTATTTCTGTCCTTTCAATGCAACTTATGGAAAGTCAAATCACCTTACCGTCACTCGCTCCTTCTTTCCCCCCTTCTTTTCATTCTTATCCCCATATGAACTTTGATTTGCCTTTTCAGTGGTCTATTTATATATATTTACTTCTTCTCATTTTGAATCTTGTGTTTGAATCTTGTGTTTGCCTTGAATGTCCAAGATGGTCATAGACAAGTCATGCTCTCTCAGCCTTGCAATTAAGAGTTAATCTTCACAGTTTATAAGAAAATGTATGTAAAGTACTTTGAATATTTGAAAGTATCATATAAATACTCAGAATTATTATTATAAGAAATCATAATAATACGTAAATCATCATCACTATTGAGAACATATTTCTCATAACATTTCTCTACATAATTAAAATCTCTGCAAATAATGATGCCAAATGCCAATTTCAACATTTGCTTCTATTTAGTACCCTGAATTCAGTGACAGCTCTGTCATCTGATTCCTACTGTCTCAGAGCTCTGTATCTTTAATTTTTGATAACTAAATATTCATTTATTCCTCTGTATTATTTTAAATGCCTCTTAACTGGAGCTTGATTTAATTTCATACTTGAAAGGAAGTGAATCCATTGTCTGCATAACAAAATAAGTCTGCAGAAGCCTTGTCATTAAATCAACTGAACTACATTCGGATGGTAATTAGACACTTGTTATCATTAGTGGGAGAAAATGTACAAACAAACGACTGGGTAGCCTACAACAACATAAAATCATGCCAATTAAACATTTTACAGGTAGCATTAATCATGTACCATCATGGACAGGCTCCTCAAGAAAATTATTTGAACAAAGAGAAGCATAAAACAGGGTAACTTCCATATTAAACAGGATGTGCAAGAAACTCACACTTGCTGTTAACTGCTGAAGCTGTCACATTTGAGGCCACTTCTTTGGTAACAGCCACCATTTCAACATTACTGAAGAAATAATATAGTCATGTCACATGTTTCCTGTTTATACAATAGAAGCCATCACAACTGAAAGAAGTCTCTTTGTGAAGCTTTCCATAATTTTATCTGCAGAACTAAACAAATTATGAGTTGAAATTGGAGCTTTAGTTTCCCCATGAAGTAGCTCCAGGCCTTCTCTGCCTTCTTTCTCTAGAACAGCCTTCCTCAACCTGGTGCCTTCCAAACATATTGGACTACAACTCCCACCAGCCCCAGCAAGCGCAGTCATGGTCCAAGACATCTGTGATTGTATCAGGGCGGGGTAGACAGATTTAACATATCTTTGCTCCTTCTCCTGTTATGTATTTATGAAGTTTTATATAACAGATCATATCAATTTTATTTCACTGACTTTCCTAGATTTGCTTCTGCCCTCTTCATGTTTCTTCCTGCTTTCCTTTTCTTAGTTTACTGTCATTTTTCTTCTGTCCTGTTTAGCTTCCAATGTTTAATTTCCACCTCAGAAGCATGTTACTAAATAGAACATAGAAACTAACTAGAACATGGATTCAGCTACAATGGCAAAGAAAAAGCACTTTATATGTGTTATAACACTGTGATACCAGATGGCACTGTGGAGTCCTGTCTTTCACTAGTGTGATTTCCCTTTATGAAGTTTAGAACACGTTTTCCTGAAACACATTTTCGATGTGTCTAGATCCAGCCTGTATCCCTTGAATAAAGGGATAAAAGATTGACACTGTGCTATAGTCTTTGCAACACCACAGGAAGGCAGGCAAGTATTATTGCCTTCTTACTGAAAATTGAGGGGTGGAGTGTTTGACAGTAAATAGCTTGTCAAAAGCCACCTATTAAGTTAATGGTGGTCAAAGGGAGATTCAGTCTGGGGACTTCCAGATTCATAGCTCATTATCATAACCACAGCACTACTTTATTCTGTGTAACATCCAGTTATTTTCAACTCATGGACAGAAAAAATAGTTGAAATCTTCCGTTTTGTGTATTTTCCTTCGAAAAGAGCCATTGAACCCAACTGTGCTTAGTTCTGTGTAAATATGTATTGTATTGTTCGTTTTTGTTTCAAATATCCAATTCAGTTCTTCATCCAATTCAGGTTCCAGAATGGCATATATCTCATGTGGCAATACGGGTGCCAGGCAAGCCTTTGAGGTGCTCCAAAGCTTGGTTGCCACTACTGAAAAAAAGCCATCTTCCTTCTGGTTTAATAACACACTTATAAATATAGAAGGCAACTGGTGAAGTACATAAATGGAAGATCTAAGCTGGTATGGGAAGAGGTGCTCTTTAAGTATGTGTCCCAAGCCATTTAAGCCTTTAAATTCAGACTGGTATTGTGAAAAGATCTTTCAAAGATCAGGGGTGATTATATCCTAACAATTCTATTTTTCATATCAGTTTGTGTAATCAGACAATGTTCCAGCTTCCACAGTAAGCCCCTTCTTAAGACAGAAATGAATTATTGCCCTGTGTCTGCTGAAATACTATCAGCTAGCATAGGATAGCTGTGTGCACCTATCAGATATTTTGCTTCCACACCAGAGGAGCTTTATTGAAAAGGTAAGAACTTAATATTTAGCAATAAAACTCCAAGAAGAAACTGGTCACATGAAATGATTATCCCTTATGTTTCTGGACATTCTGAAGATACGTTACATTTTCTTATTAGTACTTATGCCTTCTTTTTGATGGGATGTTTTGGAAGAACAGCTTGCACTTATAATCAGCACAATTTATCACCTATCCCCCAAAGTACCCTGCTGTTGAAATGCCTGACATATATATTAGGTGTTGTGGATTTAGCAAAAATTGAATTATAAATTGCCTTGCCAGCTTTGCCTCTGGAAATAATGAAAAACCTAGCTAAAGAAAAGTTCTATTGAAGGATTTATTTTAAGTGGCTATAGCAAAAGAACAACACAATCTGCATTCATCAACTCTTATTCTTGCATGAACAGAATGGACTTTTGACTCTATAAAGGCTTTTGTATTTGAGCAGCTCAAGCTTGGATCATTTTCAGTTTTGCTGCACATTGTCTAAAAGACCAAAATCCGCTATAACAACAAAGTAACTTATGTTCATGCTAAGCTCAGTGAATTGAGATAACAGTTGCAACTCATTTATAGTGTAGATACTATTGAAATAAATGGAGTTGCTCAAAAGCACAAATAAGCACAGGACCTGATGTAAACTGTGTCTATTGCTGGAAATTAAATTGCATATATTGCTATAATTTAGCAGGATTCATTCTAAACAAGTCTTTCAAGACTAGCTACTGAGAACTAAACCACATACTGATTGACAACCAGCCATAAACACACATTTGTCCTTGGAAACAAGTCTCTACTTCTAACTATGTGTTTTTGCCTAAATAGGCTTACATGATCATGACACATTTTTTAGGCTAGCAATTGCTCCTGTTTCTTCTGGGTCACCTAAGCCTTGTACAAGCTCAAGACCTTTTGCATTTTCATTGTCCTGAAATCATGAATGAGCAGCTTTTCTTTTAGGTCATGCATCTAAATGGCCTACAGCAAGGGCTAACAAACTTCCAACTGCCAGGGCTCACTTGGGAAAGATGCAAATTACTGACGCCGATCAGTCACAAAATGGTGGAGCAAGCGCCATAATCAGGGCAGCTGGAGGTGGAGTCTGGCATAGTCAGATGGTAATTATGGACATTTTCTAAACATATCTATTTCCTCTTTGGAAATAGTTAAAATCTTTGCCACAGTGATTTCCTTGTGGTAAGGAGTTCAATAGTTCAGTCTTCCTCAAGTGAAGTACAGGCACTGGTTCGTGAGGGACTGTCACTCAGCATCCTCATTCTTAGGCAGAATTTGCTGATCCACAGGCTCCAAGGGAAGAAAACCTCTTAGTCAAGATTCTTCCCTTTTCCACACACCTCTCAAAAGTACTTCTATTCATCTTCTGTAATTTCTCCTCCCCATTTTCACACTTGTACATTATCTCCCAAAGACTGCCAGTTTCATTTATTCCTCCTCCCTGCTTTTTTTGCATTCACTTTCTTCTCCTTCCTCCTCTCTCTTGTTCCTCTTCCCTTTGGCTCCCAGTTTATTTTACACTATTAATATTAAAAATAATAAATTTAATTTTTTTTTTCTTTTAAATTTCATTCAACACCTCCACTGACTCTTTCCCTCAAAGGAGGGAGTCTTCCCTTCCCCCCTAGTCAGGCTTACCTGTCCCCTGCCATCTTTAGTCAGCATATGAGGAAGTTGCAACTGTCCAACAAAGGCTGTGTTCATGCTCTTTGCTGTGCATTCAATGTGTTTCCATTGCTGAGTTTTTAATCCATACCAGATCCTGTCCACTGATGAGGCAAGATGAGGCGCTACTTTGAGCAGCAGTGCCTGCCTCACCTCCACCACCCACCCGACCAGCAGTGGCACCAGTTTCTGCCAAGATCTGTGTGTAAGCCCACTCTGCTCCACCTCAGCCCCCCCCATACCTTTTCATGACATCTTTATGATGTTTTGGGGCTTCTTCCAGGTTCAGCGCCATGTGCAGGTGTGCAGTCACACATCATTCAGACACACCTAAACTACCACATTATTGCTGCCTGGAACGGCTCTGGTTCAGCAAAATGTGGGGGAGGGGCAGTGTTACGCAACCCAGATAATTTTTGGTATGAAAAGGTATAAGATTTAGGTAGGAAGTTACAGGATATGCACTGACTGGAAATGAAGCAGTATGACCATCTTGGAGCATCCGCAACTGCATACTTTATTGAAAGACCAATGAGCACATGATTTAAACTGCCTTGAGGTGTGTTCCCCGCCCTTACAATTTAACGATGAATTAATTTATATAATATATATATACATACATGCACAATTAAAAAGGATGTTGTGGAGGGGGCTTACTCAGCTGTTTGGGGGTTCTTCCCCCATTAAGAGCCCAGCCCCTCAAATCTCATACATCCCTGTGGAGATGGCAGTACTGAATCGGTGGCGCATACCCTTCTGGCTTGCACTCTTTATAAAGAATTGAGGAATGAGACTATCACCCCTCTTTTATTATGCATTCCGGGTCACCCCAACCACTGCCACAGTATCCTTTCTCTTGGCAGATCAAGATGAGCAGGTGACAGTAAAGGTTGCAAGGTTTTTAGCTGGGGCAATCAGAATAAGATCCATTATTTGACTATTGATTCCAAACCCTAAAATGTATTTTATATAATTGACATTTTATTTCTATTCTTTGTATATCGTACTGTTGTTTTATTGCTATGGCCGATGGCTGACGCAAATAAAGATTCATTCATACATACATACATCCCTCTTGTGTGTGAATGGTACTGTTTTGGTTCCATAAGCAATGGTACTCATTTCTGAATGCTGAAAAAAGAGGATCATTACAAGAAAAGCCCTGCAGCAGCAAAATGCTTCCTTTAAAATGCTGACACAACGGCCAGCCCATTACATCAACAGACGAGTACTAGTACTCAAAAAGTTCCCAGTCCACTATTCCTCACTTTCCACAACCAACCTCTTCAAGTAATTTTCTTGCTTCCTCACCTTAAGGTAAATATTTTTCCAGCACAGATAATTAAAGAGATGCCAGAGACATAAAGAACTTACCATATAAATTGCTTTGCACTTTTAAGAATACAAAAATAAAATAATGTTAACTTATGGAGAGGTGATGTAATAGACAGCTGAAACCTTGGCAATGTATTCAGTGATTCGGTTATTTGATAGTTATTTGCTCAGTTTCTTTCTTATACGTGACTGATATAAACATATAATGCTGTACAGGTATTGTTGGAATTGATCAATTTTATTTTACCATAATATTAATAACATATTCTAAAAAAAAAATGACATGAACATCTGATGGGTACCATTGATGTGTACCATTTTTGTGATGTTTTCGTAGTTCCTTAGAGGCTTACACGCTAGAGGAGCCAGCATTTTGCAAACTTTATGCAATACACACAAAAACCCACCCTTATTTCTTTGTCAATGTCAGCTGATCAATAAACCTTGCCAGTATACTTGTATTTTAAAGCCAATTTCACATAGCGAAGTCAAAAGAGGACAAGAAACTAAGAATGCTGCAGGTTATGGATACATCAGCTGATTGTTAACTAATTCTTAAGCCTAGAATCAAAGCAACTGCTAAGGCTGCAAAGCCCTTTTTGTTCTCCTAGGCCTCTTAAAACCTTCTAATCTTTAAACAAACAAACAAAATTAATCACTGCATTACTCTGTGGTTTTAGCATGGTTGTTTAACACTGTGGAATCCATCCCTTCAGCTTTCTGTATTAATTGATTGTTGCTGCAATTTCCCCCCCCTCTCTCATGCGAAACGGTTATCTTGTTATTATTAACTGCTTTATTGATTCGTGTTTTATTGGCTTTGTGTTTTCTTTTCTGTTTTATCTTATATGTCACCCAAACAGAACAAATAATGTTCATAATATATTTTTAAAAGAAATCCAAAGAAAGAAAATGGCAGGTGAATCTGACAGACAGGAGACTTTATATCTTCACCACAACAAGAGATAAGCAAAGGACATACAAATCCATCAACGATTCTCTTGCCAAATTAAAACAGCCACCACAATGGGTTGTCCCAGGTAAGAAGAATAATTTTATCCTCCAGCCAGAAGGTTTGCCAGGCTGCATAGCAAATAGTTTCACAAAGCCCTAATAAACCACTGAACACAGGGTTACTTCAATGAAAATGCTGACAGGTCCTTAACTAGAATGGTGTGAACAGCCCTGTTGTAATAAGCAGTAATTTAAAGGCTGTGGGCTAGTCAGCTATTAGTGCTAGTAAACAAGTGGCCCTGATGGGATTTCAAATTAGAACTTCAAGGGAATCGTTCAATATGTAACTCTGCTCTTTTTTTACACCTAGCACAAAAGGGAAACTTTACATTGCAACATTACATTAGCCAGCAATTCACTTGCTTGATAGGCAACAGGTTCTGAAAGCATGTTATACAGTATACTCATTAAGAACAGGTTACTCGATTGCAGCAGATGCCATCACAAAAACTTATTTTACTAATACTGTAATTACATGCATCTATTCTTCAAGCAGAGTCTGCATAGTGATCCATTGGGGTTGGCAGTACTCTAGCTCTGGATTTCTCCCTCTGAGCAAGAATTTGAACTAGGTGACCTACAGGGTTCCCTCCGATTTCATGATTCCACATTGTGCACATTGGGGCTTGTGCACACTGAAAACCAATGCAGGTGAAAGTCGGAAAATTAGAATATCGTGGAAAAGTTCATTTATTTCAGTAATTCAACTTAAAAGGTGAAACTAATATATGAGATAGACTCGTGTCATGCAAAGCGAGATATGTCAAACCTTTATTTGTTATAATTGTGATGATCATGACGTACAGGTGATGAAAATCCCAAATTAACAATCTCAGAAAATTAGAATATTAAATGAAATCAGCAAAACAAGGACTGCAATATTGGACCTCTGAGAAGTAGAAGCATGCATATGTACTCAGTACTTGGTTTGGGCCCCTTTTGCATCAATTACTGCCTCAATGCGGTGTGGCATGGATACTATCAGCCTGTGGCACTGCTGAGGTGTTACGGAAGACCAGGAAGCTTCAATAGCAGCCTTCAGCTCTTCTGCATTGCTTGGTCTCATGTCTCTCATCTGTCTCTTGGCAATGCCCCATAGATTCTCTATGGGGTTCGGGTCAGGCGAGTTTGTTGGCCAATCAAGCACAATAATCCCATGGACATTGAACCATGCTTTGGTACTTTTGGCAGTGTGGGCAGGTGCCAAAGTCCTGCTGGAAAACAAAGTCAGCATCCTCATAAAGCTCGTCTGCAGAAGGAAGCATGAAGTGCTCCAAAATCTCCTGGTAGATGACTGTGTTGACCCTGGACTTAATGAAGCACAGTGGACCAAAACCAGCTTATGACATGGCTCTCCAAATCTCTTTTCTGATGAGAGCAGCTTTTGCATCTCATTTGGAAACCAAGGACCCAGAATCTGGAGGAAGAATGGGCAGGCACACAATGCCAGATGCTTGAAGTCCAGTGTGAAGTTTCCACAGTCTGTGTTGATTTGTAATCTCATAATCTCATATATATTAGTTTCACCTTTTAAGTTGAATTACTAAAATAAACGAACTTTTCCACAATATTCTAATTTAATGAGTTTCACCTGTAGTCCAATTCAAAGCTCAGGTGTCTGCCAATGCAATGAGTTACTTCCATGCCCAGCTTAGATCCACCCAGGCCTCAAATCCATTGAGTGGGGTGGAGCTGGCATTCATGGCCCCACCCCTCCTGCAACAGGGCTGTAGGCAAATGTTCTACAAGTTCTGTTTTTAAAATTGCACTGCTAAACAATAACAACTCGAGGATCCTGCAGAGGAATCATGCTCCAGCTGCAAGCAAGCCACACAAGTGCAAGGAGGCCAGCTCCCAAATAATTTAATGCAGGCACACTTGGTGCTAAGCCAATTTGGCCTCACTGAAATGTGAGGAAAGCGGAGTGTTTCAGAACTACATTTCATAAAATAGATAAATGCAGAAAATTTGGTTCAGTTCCTGAGACTTCAATGGAGCTGCACTAACTTAAGTACAAATAGGCTGCCTTAAGTCATTTGGAAGCTTAAAATATGTTTGTGTGTGTACACAGGTAATCAATGTGAGCCTGTCACCTTAATCCAGTGATCTCTTCCAGGTGTGGCACTCCTGCCCACACTCTACAACTGCTCTCCCCAACATTTTAAGAAGGGGAACTGTTCTGTTTGTGTAGTTCTTTGGCACACAGAAGCCTGCCCCCTTCACTGGAATGAAGGTCACAGGACAAGAAGATGTGTGTATCTAAAAAGCCACATACACACATGTCCATATGATATATCCAACCAACAATTTCTAAAGGCAGTACCAATCCGTAAAAGGATGCAACTCACATATCTAGCAGTAATGTTATGCAGTAAGCCTGCAACTTATGCGGGGGTTATGTAGGGTTATCATGTTTCAAAAAGTGAAAATCCGGGCCCAACACAGTTGTTGAGCTTTTTAAAGTTTTGCCCAAAGTTGTTGAGCTTTTTTTGCAAAATGAACTTTTTAGCTATTTTTAAGGGAATTCACCAAAAGCTACACTTCTAACATGGGTTGCCATGAAATTGCATATAGTCAAAACACTTTGGGTTCAATGGCGGGTGGGATTGCCCAAGTCTTTTTTCACCAATGCCCATCTCCTTCTCATTTATTTCTTAGATTTTTGCCAAGTGAATGTGCACAAAATGTGTGTAAATTGCAGGCTTACTTTACATTAAAATGATCAGCTATAAAATTAGGTGGTACATGTTTTAAAAGCAGTAAATGAAAGTGTCTCCAGTTTCTTGTAGAAGACACACAAAGAGGGGAGCCGGACAAATTTCCATGGGAAGGGCATTCCCCTTGCAGCGTCAACACAGAGAGGCCCTGTCTCTTGGGCTCACTCACCAAACCTCCTGAGATGGCACTGAGATTAAAGCCTCTGGCACTGATCTTAATTACCAGACTGGCAGCAAATGGTTCCTTATAGTAACATGCCCTATGTCATTTAGGCAGGGTTGGGGAACCTGTGGCCCTCCAAATGTTGCTGGACTCAAACTCCCATCAGCCAGCATGGCCAATGGTCAGGGATGATGGGAACTGTGGTCCAGAAACACTTCCTAAGGCCACCTTTTACCCAGCCCTGTGTTAGAGATTAAGGTTAAGATATTCCTGTCCTTAAACTATATTTTTATAATGCCTGATTTCAACAAATATTACTTGTTAACCGGAATAGATGCATTAATTTTTTAAAAAAAACTTTTAGATTCACTGCCTTGATTTGGGGGCAAACTAACAAATTTGGTTTACACAGAAGGCACCAATGTTAAAAGAAAATGATGTCTTATTACATAAAAACCACCAGGTTTATATATCAGTGATTAGCACTGCAGTGGGGCAGACAATGACTGTAAGCTGCATATTCTATGCTTTAGAGGCTTTTATAGCTTTTAATTTATCAAAGGAAATAATTAGCACACTTTGTGGCAGTCAGTGATGGAATTTATTCATTTGGAAGGCATTGGTTTCCTGTCATTAAAACAACATCATGTCCTTCCTTTTCTATTAAACTTGAACTGAGGGCAGTAAGAAGTCACTAAAAGGAAATGAAGAGGTTTTTTGGCAGTGCTCTCTTGCAATGATTTAATGCTGCTTAAAGATAGCAATCCCATAATCCATGCCAACAAATGTATTCTAAATGATCAAGCTTCCAATTAGTGCGCTGTTCCTTTTATTTGATGCTTGTTTGCGGTCCAACTAACTCTGATTTGCTAAATCACTTACATTTTCTATTACATCAAGGAATGTTTCCTCCAACACTGTAATCCCTAATTATCATTAGCTGTTTCTTTTTGTATGCGTTTCTGTGCAGCAAAGGATAATAGGTTTATATTCAGTGGCTATATATTGAGACGATTAATGCTTTGCTTCAGAAGTGATCAGTCACAAACCATGCATCTGAGAATAATTCTGGCCAAAATAAGTTTTCTAGTAGTGTTTCAGGCTGGAGTCTGCAAAGAAAAATATAGTCTGCATCTTTTAAAGTCAACCCTCAAAATAATTTAAGCCCCAAGTGCCAACCAGATAGGGATAGTTTTGCATGGCTCGTTCTGTTTTGTTGTTTTACAGAGGGTCTCAAGAATCAGTGAGCATGGACAGTGAATTATATTTTCACCCCCAGAACTAGGTGGTCCCTGGAGGTCATGACTGAGGCACACTAATGGCAGACAGAGAATGATCTTTCTTCAATAGTTGCATTAAATAAGAGACAGAGATTGGGAGAGCGAGCAATGTAGAGGCCAAAACACCAAGATCAACATTTTCCCCTGTGATTTCTCCTTCTTCCCAAGCCTTTAATGCAAAATAATTCATGGTTCTGAATCGAGGCCCGAAGCCAGATTGAAATAAATCCAGATAGTCATTTTCCTCCAACCACATCTGAGCGTGACCAGCCACCACTGATTCAACAGACTTGTCTATCCACCCCAAATGGTCTTTAAATTTATAGTTCTGTCTAAGTGTCTATAATTCATGTACAGCGACTGAGGCTTCCATCCATTGCAGTGTTGGAAAACAATGCATTTCATAACAAACAGCTAATCCATTTGCTGTTGTTCTGGAGGAAGGTTCCATGTGATGAGGAAGTATCCTGGCAATACTGTATTACTATGACTTTACTATGTTACTTGTATTACTATGTTACTTATAGGACGTGGGTGGTGTGTAGTCTAAACCACTGAGCCTCTTGGGCTTGCCAATCAGAAGGCTAGCAGTTCGAATCTGCACAACGGGGTAAGCTCCCGTTGCTCTGTCCCAGCTTCTGCCAACCTAGCAGTTTGAAAGCACACCAGTGCAAGTAGATAAAGGTAAACAACATTTCTGTGCTCTCTGCCTTCCGTCACAGTGCTCTATAGCAGCAGAAGCAGTTTAATCATGCTGGCCACATGACCTAGAAATCTGTCTGTGGAGAAATGCCAGCTCCCTTGGCCTGAAGCAAGATGAGCACCACACCCCACTGCCTTTGACTGGACTTAACCGTCCAGTTGTGGGAGCCACACAAGCTGCCCTGCATAGCCTAGCCTACCTTGCTCTCTTCAAGTGTGGTAGAAGACTCAGTGCTATCAACCGTGCTTGGCTTTTATACCTGGATGTGGGAAGTGCTATGTTATCCCTTGCCTCCAACAGCAAAATGCCTTTTGGGCCTGGGGAAGAGTTATAATTGCTAGATGTCCAGTAGAGTCCCATCATTGACCAAAGGTCTCCCTCTTGCAAGAAAAAAATGGCCTTTGTCTTTCAGAACACAGCTTTCACAGCCTCGAATGAACTGTCTTCATGCTGAAGGTTGAGAATGAGGATTTGTTCTTTTGTCCTTCCTTCCTAAAGCTTCTGTTTAGCAAAATGCTGTATTCTGAAGGCTGTGAGCCAGTATATGAGCTCTAAGTCTGGAAAGATGAGAGAGAGAGATACAATCAAAATTGCAGTATTGGTAAATCGAAGACTGGAAGGGAGACAAACCCAAGTGGGTGGCATCTTTCCAGTCCTGCACAGCACACAAAGCTCCCTTTTCTAGCTTGAAGGCCAGGAAGGAGTTGCCTTTATGCTGTGACTTTTTCTTTCTTTCTCTTACATAGCTGCAGTTCTCTCTTGAGCAGGGCTGTCTGAAGAGTTTGTGTGGCCTGTCATTAGGCTGAAGAATCTAGAACAGCAATCACAGCAGTTGCTCGAAGCCCCCTCCCTGTCTCATAGGTGGTTTTAGAGTGGCACGACCAGTGCAGTCACATTGGGTGCTGTGCTGTAGGGGGACACCAAACCAATGCTTTAGAACGGAGTGTGAGAGGCAGGAAGTGCCAAATTTTAGTCACACAGAGCGCTGCTGAAATTTGAATGCCCAAAGCCCACCACTGCCTCTCTTCTGCATGTTGTGGGGGGGGGGAAAGTTGCTGTTTTTGACAGCAACTCCATGTTTCTCATCACATCTAGTTCTGCCCTGGTTAGATGCATTCGGAAGGTATTCATAATGGCTGTGGGTGCAGTCCCGTTTTCATCTACTCAATGTCAACAGAAATTTTGACATTTACTTTGCTGTGGATGTGGTTTTCACCTCATATCTATGACATTTCAGTGTGGTTAAGCTTACTGTGAGGATTTCCCAGAGTTTATATCCAGTTTCTAAATCCTTGAGCTGTCTTGGACTAATCTTTCCCTCTAAAGTTACACCTTATCACGAAATCCATGAGCTTCAGCTTTATTAAGGCATCAAAAATGATTACACTGCTCTTTTTCCTTCACCTCCTTAAGAAATCTGCTCAATTTTGTTTGTTTCGGGTTCTGTTCTGTTTTTATCCACAGGGCCTTTTCCTGCAGCTCAAGAGGGAGCAGGTTAAAAATTCAGGAATGTTTTCTCCTAACTGCTTAAATTGGGCTCTAATATTGTTGCTGAGTTTGCAAATTAAGATATAAGATCAGGGCTGGCAGAGATTGTCATATTGTCTCCTCTAATTTGGAAAAGTAGACGTAGGCTCAGGAGAAGCCCATAAAAAAAGACTTTATTACTTTCTACAAGGCTGACATAGAAACCAGTGCCCCAGTCCCTTCTCCCAGCCTCTTGCAATTACATTTCCGCAGGAACAAAAGGGAAGGAATTAGAAACAGGATAATGTAGCTTTAAATCACTTCTCAAGGCTTTGGCCTTCTAGGGGGAGCCTCAGTGTAGGATCCCCCGCCCCTTTTCTTTAAAAAAAAAAAACCACAAAAACCCACCCTTCCTATATTGTTCAGTGTGACACAACAAAAAGCACAACTTGTTTGACCCTTCCTCAATAAAAAATAAATAATTTTGTTCTGACATCCTATAAAAGCTGTACATGAGCCCACTAAGCCCGGGTGTCTCCTCCTATTGACATGTGGAAGCTTTGCATAGCTATAGAGAAAAGATCCTTGCACAGATTGAGCTAGAAAGTGATCCAGATAAAAAGAAAAAATCCTGAGCTGCATGCTGCTTGAAAGCAGAGTCATATTTTCAGGACATGAGATTATGTCATCACTAATCTCTGTGTAAAGATTCCGAATTGCATTTGGGGGGAGAGTGAAGTTCTTTGAGCATTATGCAGCAATATATAACTTTCCTTGTGAACTCATGAGAACACAATGTTATTGTCTACTCACTCGCAGTCTGAGATACATATCAGGGCCAGCACTTTTCTTCTTCTTTTCTTTTCTTTTTTTTCTATTCTCCATTCTCCTTTAGGATTTATCACATATGTTTCTTTTTCCTAAATGTAACACAGCTTCAGAAGGCAACAATTTGAATTCTTCACTTGTGTCTGCTCCAAACATTCCATTTTACCCCTATTCAATTTATGTATCATTTTACACTGCCAAAAAAAAAGGAGCCAGCCCTACCATTAGGCAGAGTGAGGTAGCTGCCTCAGGGAGCTGGTCCGGGTGTTGTTAAAATGTTACTTAGAAGGTACTTTGAAGCACTGGAAGTGAGGAATAAGAAGAGACAGTTCCCTACGCTGCTAGTGATCTTGTTCTGAGGGTGCATGGTGCTGGCAGGATGTTTCAATGGGGAAGAAATTCAATTCAGTTAACATTTAAAGGTGAACATATCTACAGTGGTACCTCAGGTTAACTACTTAATTTGTTCCGGAGGTCCGTTCTTAACCTGAAACTGTTCTTAACCTGAAGCACCAGTTTAGCTAATGGGGCCTCCTGCTGCCGCCACGCCGCCAGAGCACAATTTCTGTTCTTATCCTGAAACAAAGTTCTTAACCCAAGGTACTATATCTGGGTTAGTGGAGTGTGTAACCTGAAGCATATGTAACCTGAAGCATATGTAACCCGAGGTACCACTGTATTTCACACTTTCCAAAATGACATCCTTAGAAATGCACAATTCTCCAAATTTTGCAGTGCAGTTCTCCAGCCAATTAATGCATTCAAAAATACATATACTGGGGGGAGGGGAAATGTGAACATCAATGCATATAGTGTTGTACCTTGGTTGTTGAATGGAATCCGCTCCGGAAGTCCGTTCGACTTCTGAAAACGTTCGATAACCAAGACATGGCTTCCAATTGGCTGCAGGAGCTTCCTGCACTCAATCAGAAGCTGTGAAAGCCACATCAGATGTTCGGCTTCCAAAAAATGTTCGCAAACCGGAACACTCACTTCTGGGTTTGTGGCGTTCAGGAGCCAAAACGGAAGAGTACCAAGGCATTTGACAACCAAGGTGCGACTGTATGTTAAAGAAAGTAGCATAAACATGCTTTGCAAAAATGTGTATATGTGGCAAAACTGCAGATAATAATGAGCAAATTAGGAGAAATTTGCATTAAAAGGTTGATGAATTTTCATAGAGACTTTTTTTTTATTTAAAAAAAAGCAAACCATGTAAAGTGATGTAGAAATGTGGAGCACTGAATTTAAGATATGAAAGATTATAAACTGAGAGGAACCAAAACTGGCATATTCACCCATTGTCTCATGCCCAGAATTCTACGATTCTGCTAGCGTTTTTAGGAAATGACAAGATTTTGAGACTTGTTTACTATCAATAAGAAATGAGAGGCATTAGTTCTAACTTTTAATCATATAGAAATACACAACAGGTTTGCTTGGAAGTGGTTCCATTCCAATTTATACAGGTAGGGATTTTTTTCTTTGTAACTGAAATGGAGGCAACTTTATATCATTCCACATGACAATCGCTACCTCCTAGTAAGTCATGACCTTACCAACACATCTTCCCAAAACTCAAGGTGTCCTCACCTGGGTCTTGAGTCATTGTACTGAAAATGGCACACCATATGATAACAGGCTCCACATGAAGCAATTTAAAGTGACTTCGGCATAACAGCCATAATGTGTAAACTAGCCCTTATTTCTGGGTAAATGTGTTTAAAGATTGGAGTGTAAGCCTATCCTAAGGCTGTTAGAATTCCAGCAGTAAAGATTCGCTTTGTTCATCAACATTTATTAACGGGGCAGGTTTATTAATTCCATGTGTTGCTGTAGTTCAACATCATCAGGTGACCAGGAAAGCGGATCTGTAAATGATAGATAACATTCTCCCTCCCCCCCTGCCGCCCCCTTTTTTTTTTTAAGTGAGGTCATCTTCCTTCAAAGTATAGCCAAACTTTTACACATGTGCAAATGTGGCTGTAGGCATTGTATGAGCTTGCATTTTAGAGAAGCAATTCTGGGTTGAAACAACAAAGAGTCCTGTGGTACCTTAAAAACTAACCATTTTTTTAGTATAAGGTTTGTGGGCTAGAGCTGATTGACGGACATTTGAAGCAGCATCCTAAATTGGCAAAATATTGTTGTGAGTTGGGGGGGGGGTTAGCCTGCATGATGCCCAAGTCCCTTCCAATTCCTGGGGTCCTGAGTACAGCAAGTGTTAAAATCTAATGGAGAAACCATTTGTTGAATTAGCTAGGCAAGTTCCTTTGTAAGATAAAGGCCGCAGCTGCCTCCGTAGTTACCATCTAAGTATGGTCATTAGTCTGACAGTGGAAGTTGCTCTGATCCATAGGGCACCTGTCTGGTAGTGAGAAAGATAAAGGCCAGGGCAATTGTGTGAGCTAGACTAGAAGCAGGCAGAAGCCAGAGAGTGAGAGCCATGCTTGATTTCT
The DNA here is from genome assembly GCF_965153285.1 of Podarcis tiliguerta. Taxonomy (NCBI): domain Eukaryota; kingdom Metazoa; phylum Chordata; class Lepidosauria; order Squamata; family Lacertidae; genus Podarcis; species Podarcis tiliguerta. The sequence continues at coordinate 45,651,936 of NC_139542.1, read as the reverse complement.
GCTTGCTTCTCTCTATGGGAGAAACACCTCTTAGGGTGTTGATGCTGTGAAATAACCGGCCTCATATAGCCAACATGCTTAAGTCTAATTAACACATGAAGGGGATAAGACCATAGAATAAGCTGTCCTGTCAGCCTTAGCTCACCTTAGGAAAGAATTAGTTCCTCTAGCCTACCAGAGAAGCTCAACCTGTGAAGAAGCTAAGCTGATTGCTGCAGCTCAGACTGCATGGCTCTTACAAGCCATTCTTATGTTCCTATCCAAATAATTTAGGAACTTTCACCATTGTAACTAAGCCAGGTTTTACTGCATGTGCAACTTTTTCTGAATGTTCTATGGAAAAGCACATGAATCTGACCTTTGGAGAATCTGTAAGTATATTTACAGATGATTAAAAAACCATTTTTAAGGGACCAAATGTGTGGTCTTTTACTTTGCTAATGGAAGAGGGGAGAGGAAACCCTCTGCCTGAAACGCTAGAAATTGTTTTATATTGTTGTAAATTGCTGTGGTTTTTATGATACAGAAGTATATGAATATTGGTATAAATAAATAAATTTATTTAAAATCCTTATTCCAGTTGACCTGATAGTTTATCTTTGAATACTTTACAAACTTATACAGACGTTTTCAGCTGTTTATTTTTTTTCATTGTTAGAAATCTTTTTTTAATTTCATGGTTTTTATCTTTTAAAAAATGTGCTAGCTGCCATGAATCGTATTTTATCATCATAATGTAAAAATAAGGAACCTTTCAGTTAAATTTGAAAGCAAACTAATGTATTTAATGAGTTGACATGATAGATTTCTATAAAAAATCCTGAGCAGACAGCCAGTCTGATTTTATTTAGGAAGCTAGGCTGCAATTGATGGCAACTGGCCCATGGTTTTCTAGGGAAACACCTGAATGCATTCTCAATTTATTAAATTATAGTTGTTGCTTTACTGATATTGTAGGTTTTTTCTGCTGGCGTTTTGCTAACAATTAAAAAGCACCAAAATGTTCCAATTTTATTTTATAGTTATCAGATTCAAGAAAGGAATTGCTGTAATCCTGTTGACAGGTGAGGTCATAGAAGGAAGTTTAGAAACCAAGTCAGCGCTTACTTCAGATATTTATCATATCTAAATTTCAGTGAACAGAGTACTAGCCAATATTTTTGGCTTTTAAATTTCATTGTTTTAATAAAAAATGGACATGAGATTTTCTGATATGCCAGGAGAACACGAATGAGGTAGACGAGAACTGTAAAATGTGTCAAGAAACCAGTGTAACTTGGAAGATTATGAAATGAAGTTGAAAATCAGTGAGTTAAAGCAAAGAAATTTTGCACAAGAGGGTTGAGTAAATTATACTGAACATTTTTTAAAAAATGTGCAAGGGACAAGAGGTTAGGAGATGAACTAGGAGAATCACTGCAGAATGACATGAGAAGCACTATAGATAATGTGAGGAATTAAACTAACTAAGGAGGATGTGAGGTGATGCCAGAACAAGATATAAATTTCCCAAAGGAGGAAGAGATATGGAAAGAGATCGAGATCACCATGATCATACAAAATGAGAAAGTTGACAATCCAATGCAGTACAAAAGCAAATGCAATCTGGAAGGAGCGCCAAACCAAATATTAACCTCTTGGAACTGAGAGATTCTGGCTGTGGAAGCAAAAAGGCTTACACCAGCATCAAGGCAGAGAAAAATAATTTGATGAAGGATTAAGAAAGACCCAGATTTCACCTTCTGGGAAATGGAAGGGTTAAGTCATTGTCCCCCATATTTTCCTCACTTCGAGGGTGGGAAACTTCAGGCCTTGGTGCTGAATGCGGCCCCCTATACCTCTCTGCCTAGCTCTGGGAACTCTCCCCAAGCCACACACCCTCTTCTTAGTCAATGCTCCTTACTGCCCCTGCTTCACACTGTAAATGTTTTGTCTGGCTTGAACATGTCCCTGATAATTTCTGATAACACTGGTCAACAACAAATTTCTTGTCTGCGTTTTTTCAGCTGATTTAGGACAAATCTGATGCGCTGAATCCAAAAATCACATTGGTTTTGCTCAATCAGGTCAAGTTTTTGAGCTATGGCCACATGTCATTTTTTTACGTTTTTGTTCACATGTACGCTTGTGTGGAGCATTTTAGAAGAAGTTGGTGGGGGCCATGTCGAATAATTGTTTTGATTGGAAATGATTATTTTAATGACAAGAAGTATTCAGGTCCGATAGTTCTGGGTGATTATGTCGAAAAGGGATCATTTTGAAGTCATAAAACCTCAAAATCTTCCATAAATTGGTGCGGCAAAGCATAAAGTTGGGGGATCAAAACCCCTGGCTCACTCGAGTACACTGAAGGAGAACAATGAAGGGGTGAAGTATGTGCTGGAGAAAATTGGTTATGATAAGCATAAGTGGCTTATTTGTGTTGACCTGAAGATGGTGAACTTTTTGTTGGGACAACAGTCTAGCTTCACCAAGTACCCATGTTTTCTGTGCATGTGGGATGGTAGGGACCGTGCTCAGCATGACACGAAGAAGGGCTGGCCTGTGCGGGAGGAATTGGTGCCTTGCAGAAAAAGGAACGTCATCAACGACCCTCTGGTGGACAGAGACAGAATACTCTTCCCACCGCTACACATCAAGCTCGGCTTAATCAAGCAGTTCACCAAGGCTCTGGACAAGGATGGTGACTGCTTCACTTACTTGTACCAGGCTTTTCCAGGATTGACCATGGAGAAGTTGAAAGCTGGCATCTTTGACGGACCTCAGATCCGTCAGCTCATCAGAGATCCAGAGTTCGGAAACTCAATGAACGAAGTGGAACTGGAAGCGTGGAAGGCATTTGTTCTGGTAGTGAAGAACTTTCTTGGCAACCATAAGGCCAGAAACTACGCAGAACTTGTCAACAACATGCTGACTGCTTTCAGAAACCTGGGCTGCAACATGAGCGTCAAGATGCACTACCTATTTTCACATATGGACCGGTTTCCTGAGAACCTGGGTTCAATGAGTGACGAGCGGGGGAGAGATTCCATCAGGACATGAAAGAGATGGAGACCAGGTATTAGGGTCGCTGGGACACAATCATGATGGCTGACTACTGTTGGACTCTGAAGAGAGACCTCCCTGCCGCTGAGCATTCTAGGAGTTCCAAGAAACAGAAGTTCAAGCCCTGAAGTTTGAAAAATGGTGAAGCAACATGCAATTTACGTGTACTTACCTTTATCAATGCCCACCATTCAGTTTACAGTAATCGATGTTTCTATCAGGTAATCAATATATATTGTTGCCAAAAATCAGCTGATAATGCCACAAAAATGTAATCGATTTTGTCACAAGATCTGATTTTTTTCAAATCAACATAGCACAAAAACCTGACCTGATGGAGAGAAACGGATGCCATTTCCTGATTCAGCAGTGCAAAAATACCCTAAATCAGTTGTAGAAATCTAGACAACATTCAAAAAGTAAAAAATTGTTGCCCAGTGTAATGCATCTTATTTATCTGAGGATAAAGAGGGTTGTGTTAGTGTGTGTAGAAAGTGGCCTACTGTACAAAGGTAGCGTCCACATTCATTGCTTTGCTCACTTTTCATTTGGTCCCACCCAGCACCAGCATGTGGTCTGAAGCATCAGTGACTGCCCATATCTTCAAAAGCTTGACTACCTTTAAGAATAGGAAAGAATTTTCTCCTAGGCAAAACATGCTGACCTTCTTCTAGTGTGCAGCGAACTAATATCAGTGTACTGGAAGAAGCAAGGATCACCAGTGTTGAAGCAATGATTCTTCAACATCAACTTCGTTGGACTGGTCATGTTGTGCGGATGCCTGATGATCGTCTTCCAAAGCAACTACTCTGTTCTGAACTTAAAAATGGAAAGCGTAATGCTGGTGGTCAACAAAAGAGGTTTAAAGACTGTCTCAAGGCAAATCTAAAAAAATGTAGTATAAACACTGACAACTGGGAAACACTGGCCTGCAAGCACTCTAATTGGAGAACAGCCTTTACCAAAGGTGTCATGGGCTTTGAAGACACTCAAACTCAGGATGCAGAGGAGAAACGTACTAAGAGGAAGGCACACTTGGCAAATCCACACCATGATCAGCTCCCACCCAGAAACCAATGTCCCCACTGTGGAAGGACGTGTGGATCCAGAATTGGCCTCGACAGTCACTTACGGACTCATTTTTAAAACCATGTTTATGGAAGACAATCTTACTCGGCTACGAGTGATCACCAAAGAGAGAAAACTGTCTGAGTGTATGATATGTTGATGGTTCAGACCAGGGTTGAACAGAGGTAGATCTGGATTCACTGAGAGATCTCTGGGAGTTCTGCAGTAGCACCACAAGGGGGTTGTGATTCCTGATCATTTAACAATAGCAACAACAAAAGGGCCCAGTTAGGCTACTGAAACCAAGAAAGCTTTGGAAGAAGCCAGGAATGGATTTTTGTGTGCATGGTAAGTGCATAAGAAGGTCAAACTAAAGGTCCATGTAAAGGTTTCCACTCCTCCGTTCATATCCTGCCCTGCAGGTGCTTATTTGAGCAGCCTCTCTCTCATTGCTGCTTGCACATATATGATATTCCATATATATATATATATATATATATATATATATATATATATATATATATGAATTCACTGTGTTTCATGTCTAGTATGCTTTTTCACTGCATGTACAGATGCAGCAAGTAGCCTCAATGCTTGCGTTATACAATTATATATTTGCGCTGCAATTCACAAGTGACAAAGTGCATAGTTTCCTCTACTTCACTACCCCATTTTCAGATCACAAAGGAGTTATCCGATCTCCAATTCTTCTAAGGGGTAGTAGCGAATGGAGGAACCACAAAACTTCCCAAGAGTGGTGGGAAGAGTTGGAGTCAATTTTTATTACCTAAAACCCCTTCCAAGTGATGCCATGTGTTGCTTAGAGTTGAATTCTGGGTAATATAAATGGCTGCCACTGGATAGAGCAATGCTGCTATTGCTATGCAACTGTCAGAAGAAAACAAAAAAAAATTAACTTTCTGGGAGGTTTTGCTTCTGGGAGGTTTTGCCATATCCCCCCCCCCCATCCCCAATTCAAGTGCAAAGTGTGAGGTTTTGACTCATTTTTAGCTTTTGTTCATGTTGGGAAAATGAGACATATAAAGCACTTTTGTGCTATCACTTCATTGTGGTAATTCCTAGGTACTTCTCTTTTTTACTCACTTGTGTTCTGCCTATGTTGGGAAATTGTATTTGACTGTTAACATAGTGCATAGGCAGTTAGAAATTTATATCTCTGTCCCCTTGCTTTCTAAGAAATACCAAATCTCTCTCTTTTTGTAAGACAGCAGAACTGTTCAAAATATACCCATGCATTCTATTCAGGTCATCTAATCAATCTCTTAAAGTGGGACATATTAGCATGCCAAATGGAAGAAGAGGTTGAAGTATAATGTTGCTTAAAGCCACAGAGTATCAAGCTAACATACAAGTCACTGCCTGGAGTTCAAAGACACTAGTTTATTTGTTTAGCCAATAATTGTCTCCTCTGCCTTCAGAGTGGTCTTGAAATCGCTTCTATGTTTAGAAACAAAATTGCTTTGTTAAGGCTGCCTGTCACTGCATTTCTCCTTTTTTTAGAACTCTGTTTATTCCTAATAACCCATTTCCCAATTGACTCACTTCTAGTATTTGATTGATTAATGTGCATCTTCCTGGCATATTGTAGCCAAGGACTTTGGAAATCTTCCCAATATGCCCAAAGGCAGTAAAGCTAGCTTGCCATTTCAGATTTTCAGATAACTGATAAATTCCTTTAGTGTTTACTTTTTAGAATCAACTTTACATCTGAATATATTTGTTTAGCATTTGTTTACCACACAATCCTATGCATAAAATCAGTCCCACTAAGTACAATGGGGCTTCCTTCCATGAAAGTGTGCATAAGAAAATAAGGTTAATGACAGCCATAACAGCACAGAATTATGCAGCTTTTGCATAGGGTACCTCTAATATAATTTATGTAGATGCTTTTATTTATGGTGGGCAGGATAGAGAGAGAGAGAAATTGCTCTGAGCAAATGAGCATGCCCCATGAAGTTTAATAGAAGCAACAAGAAAGACTAATGTAATAGGATATTTCTATCCTACAGTTATATATAGCTGGAACAGCACGTGACATGTAGGTCTACATTGCAAGCCTATATTGTTTTATACCACTTTAGCCATCAGGTCTGTCCTTGCCCTCCAAAAGTAATAGTTTGTCTATGCCTGATATAGTCCAACATTGTCTACTTTGATGGCAGGGACATGGGTGGCGCTGTCTAAACCACTGAGCCTCTTAGGCATTGCCAATCAGAAGGTCAGAGGTTCGAATTCCCGTGATGGGGTGAGCTCCCGTTGCTCTGTCCCAGCTCCTGCCAACCTAGCAGTTCGAAAGCATGCCAGTGCAAGTAGATAAATAGGTACCACTGTAGTGAGAAGGTAAACGGTATTTCTGTGTGCTCTGGTTTCCATCATGGTGTTCTGTTGCATCAGAAGCAGTTTAGTCATGCTGGCCACATGACCCAGAAAGCTGTCTGTAGACAAATGCCAGCTCCCTTGGCCTGAAAGTGAGATGAGCGCCACAACCCCATAGTTGCCTTTGACTGGACTTATCCATCCAGGGGTCCTTTACCTTTACCTTTTTTTTACTTTGATGGGCAGCAGCTCTCCAGGTTCTCAGGGAGAGGTCCTATACCCAATTCTTTTTAAACCTAGCGAGGCCAATAATTGAACTTTCTGCCTTAAGGGGCCTCTTTCCAGTCCTCAACCTGCCTCACAAAGATCTTCCTGTGCTGGGGTGAGGTCTTAACCCCAGCCAAACTGAACAATTCCCCTCCCTTCAGAGGAAGTGGACTGCAAACATTCTAATCACATTGTTCCCAAACAGTTGGAATATTCAGCTCAGTCAAATGACACCGAAGGCTTCAGCATCACAAGGTCAACACAGTATAGATTACTGCTGTGTATCTGATGGATACATTTGTCCTGCTTCAAATAACTTCGTGATAACCAAAATGCATTTAAAATGACAGCCAAGTTCTGCTTCTAGTTTTAATGCCATGTAAGAGAATCAGTGATGTGACTATTGTTTACTGCTTTATGGGAATATCCCCTGTGACATCATGAGTCAGTGATAGTGTCTTCTCCATGCCACTTTCTTACCTAAAGTAGTCTCTATAAACATGTATGGTTTGTTTTAAGGGTCACACTACACTGCTAAGAAAGACCCAGACAATAGTGATTGGTTTGCTGTTATCTAAGCTGGAAGAAATAAATGCATCGATATAACCCCACAGGAACGTTTGTCTCCTTTATTGCAACATTGTTAGTCATGCCTAGCAGAGATTAACATTCATCTCCTTTCTGACATTATGAAAATCCTCTTCACACAGTTTGTGCTATTAAAGTTTATATGACCTCTTCGTAGAAGCAGGTATTATTGCCAAGAAGCAAAAGGGAGGAGAAACATATTAAAGAAAAAGCTTTCAATGCCTCCTTGTTTTCAATGTCTTTTTTATTATTTTAAAAGGAGGAAATTTATTATTTGATTCAGTTCCTCAAATTAGAGATTGCATCGTTGTAATGACTTTATCTAAAAACACATTGATATGAACAGGAAAGCGCTCTTGGATATCACAGGGCTCTCAAGTCCCAATCAGCCCTCAAGTATAATTAAATGCAAACATATCTGTGTCTTTATAATATCTGTGTCTTTATAATAACAACAACAAAACAGTTCTGTATTTGCCTTATGGAGAATGTGGCCTGTTTTGCTCCATTAGTAACATATGCAGCTACCACAAACATGCACACACAGAGAGAGACAGAGAGAGAGAGTAGCCATTGCATCATAGATATGCAGAACAGGAAAGATCACTGAGGGTTATCTAGTCCAATCCCCTTGTAATGCAAGAATCTCAACTAAAGCATCCATGACAGAGGACTATCCAACCAGGGGCGGAAGAAGGGGGTGCGGTAGGGGCGGGTCGCCCCGGGTGTCACCACTGAGGGGGTGGCAAAATGCCAGGCAGCACTCACCGCTGGGCCTGCAGCGCACCTGAGTCATGCCTCTTCATGCTCCACGCTGCCCCAAACAGTCCGCCCGCCGCCTCCCCCTCAACTGTAGGGCAGTTGAGTGGGAGGAGGCAGGCAGACTAATCAAAGGCCCCGCTGAGTGTCATGTCCTGACTTGCCCCACCCCACAGGCGGCTGGCCCCGCCCCAGGCGCCTGATCGCCTTGCTCCACCACTGTATCCAACATCTGCTTAAAAGCATCTCTGCTGGAGAGAGGGCGAGGAAGAGGAAAAGCTGCAACCACTGAGGCCTAGCCCCAGGTGATGGGCCAGCTCTGAGGGGCAGGTAGAAGGCAGGGCTGCCCTGAGTGGGAAGAAAGGGGGAGCAAAGTGGGGTGCATTTACAAAATGCTTTGTAAATCTGCATCTAATCTTGCTGCATCTAATCTTCTCTTACAGCTGCAGCCTTGGATTCAAAAAGAAATCAAACATGGTGCACTCTCTGCAGCTTTTCTTCCAGCTTCTGGCTCATATAACTCAACTCTCTGTTGTGGACTTTTGTCTTTCAAACGAACCACAAGCTGGAGCCGAGAGAAGGCTCCTGTTGCTGTCTCACACAGAACGCTTTCCTTTGTATTCCTTAATGACTCATCGCCCAGGGTGTCACCTCAACGGGAAGCTAGCATGGCTTATATTTTAACACTTGCTGGATCCAGGGGTTAGGAGGCTCTCTGCATGCAGCCTACTTTCCCCCACCCGAAGCTCATATCAATATTTAAAGAGCTGTTTATCTTTTCCCCCTGCAATTTATGTTGAGAGTTTGGAAACACCATTGAGCATTGTGCTCTCTGATGCACCACTGCAAGCTGAGTAGGCCCAGGTGTTCCTTTTACTGAGACACAGAAATTTTCATAGTGCTCAGTGGCCCCTTTAAACTCCCATTTTCGCCTGTTTTTGCTAGCAGCCCAGCATTATTCCTATCCCCCTACGTCCTTTTGTTTATTTAGGTGTGTCTGTTTATTTCTGCATCTAATTTAACACATTTCTAAACTCAGCCCAGTAAATTTTTAAAAGCCAGTATTTAGAGTTTCTCACATTACCACCAAGTGCATGACTAATATGCAGATGTATGCTGGACTGGAGAAGGAGCTCAGAGTGTGGTGTGAAGGATGTCAAACAAAGAAATGTTTCCCAAGATGCAATTAGAAGCTTGTTATATACATCGGGCACTCCTCCTATCCACCCTGTCAAAAAACTATGTGCGTTTATGAATGTATTGCATTTCTGTACTGCTCTACAGAGTTCCCTGCACTCCATAGCAACACCTGCAGGGGAGAAAGATTTGTGTTGGCCTCCGAGTGGACGCTGCAGCTCCAAGGACTTGCAAATTGCTGAGGCCCCCAAAGTTCAAGGCCTCATTTAATGGGTCTAAAATAATGGGTCTGCATTATTTATTCAGTGGTTATTTCGTTAAAGAACTCTGCCTCTTTATGAACAGAGATAACGCTAGGCTCAAGATTCACAAAAGCAGGATCTTGGAAACTGAGGGTGATGCCTTAAGAGACGTAATGTCTGTGATCAGCAGTGATGCTGCACAATGCACAAATCATGCTTCCTCACAACTTGCCTTCTAGGCATCCACACTTTTTCTTGGTTTTTCAGACCCAAATCCAGGTGGGTAGCATAGAGTGCCTGGGACCAGCAAAGATGGCTGAGATTGTCATGGTCCAGTTTTGCCTTATTAAGCTTTGGAGCCATACTGTGTTGCTAAAGGGGTACTCCTGTGAGTTGACCTATGCCAGCTTATTGAAGACATCAGTGGCTAGCAGGATGGATTAAAGAGTGGGAGATGAGGTAGTCTTCTGATGCAGTAGGTGTGAGACTGTGTCATGGACTGGCTGGATGCAGAGAAGTGGTGGGAGGCACCAGTTAGGGAATCCCCAGGGGAAGATGGCTCAGAGCCAGGAGATTAGTTTTGGGACAACAATTAGTGGTCAGAGGAAGAAGAGGGAGCAGACCATCCAAGATGCTACATTATTTCACCTTATTTCTTTTCTTGGTGTCACAACACTTAGAATCCAATTGTCATCTTTAGGAAAACTACATTTCCCAGAATTTGCCATGTCCTATTCTGTTCAAATATTGCAGTTCATCCAATGTGTGTACCTTCAGCATCTGTTGATGTTGTGGACAATGGGGCAACCCACTGTGCATGAACCATTTGCACATTAAAACCCATGTGGTGCACACAGCACATGCTTCTGGTCCTGAATAGGGTAACTGTGCCCCTGAAGGACCAGGTGCGCAGCCTGGGAGTCATTTTGGACTCACAGCTGTCCATGGAGGCACAGGTCAATTCTGTATCCAGGGCAGCTGTCTACCAACTCCACCTGGTACGCAGGCTGAGACCCTACCTGCCCGCGGACTGTCTCGCCAGAGTGGTGCATGCTCTGGTTATCTCCCGCTTGGACTACTGCAATGCGCTCTACGTGGGGCTACCTTTGAAGGTGACTCGGAAACTACAACTAATCCAGAATGCGGCAGCTAGACTGATGACTGGGGGCGGCCGCCGGGACCACATAACACCAGTCTTGAAAGACCTACATTGGCTCCCAGTACGTTTCCGAGCACAATTCAAAGTGTTGGTGTTGACCTTTAAAGCCCTAAACGGCCTCGGCCCAGTATACCTGAAGGAGCGTCTCCACCCCCATCGTTCTGCCCGGACACTGAGGTCCAGCTCCGAGGGCCTCCTGGCGGTTCCCTCATTGCGAGAAGCAAAGCTACAGGGAACCAGGCAGAGGGCCTTCTCGGTAGTGGCGCCCGCCCTGTGGAATGCCCTCCCAGCAGATGTCAAAGCGATAAATAACTACCTGACATTCAGAAGACATCTTAAGGCAGCCCTGTTCAGGGAAGTTTTTAATCTGTGATATCTGTATTTTTTGTTTCTATGGAAGCCGCCCAGAGTGGCTGGGGAAACCCAGCCAGATGGGCGGGGTACAAATAATAAATTATTATTATTATTATTATTATTATTATTATTATTATTATTATTATTATTATTATTATTATTCTTGATTGCAATGCTCTATTGCAATGCCCATTCCAAGTACCATTTATAGCACTTTCACTGAGATATCTTTTCATGCAGTAAAGGAAGTTGAATGTTGTGAGAGTGTGTGTGTGTGTGTAAAAAGCTTGCTGTGGTCTTGTTTCCTGGATATAATCAAAAAGAGGCACGCAACCTGAACATTAGAGCTGTTAATAGCTGCTTTGGAGTGGAGAAGGCCAAGGATGCTTGGCTGTTTGCACTGAGTCATACGTTTGGAAACAAGGCCCTAAGTCAGAGCTATCAGCCCTAGTGCTGCTGTTTTCCTGGCTCACGATAAGCCTGTCTTTCTATCCCAGGCTTGGGCCTGCAGTTTAACATAGCAATGACAGCAATTGGTCATCTTGAAAAACATCCCTAACCCCTCAAAGTCTAATACAAATCACTTATTCTTCCTAAAAAGGGAGTGAGTCATACGACTTAACAGACAAGCACATTAAGACTACATTGTTAATGTGTGCTTTAATTAGTTATGTGGCATATAATGATATGGGGTCAAATCATAATTTAATTTCTGTACACTATCCTTTATTTATTGTGAGCTACAGCTAGACCACCCCTGCGATGAAGGATCGCCAAATATTATAAAGGATTCTAACTGTAGACATCCAGGAAGTTTGTGATTCACTTCCCACAAAGGCTCTTTACATGTTGGGGTGGTGTTGTTTTTTAAGAAAAAGTCTTTGGCATTATACAACCTGCTTTGAAATTTGTAGCCTAAAACCTTTATAAAACATCAGTTGAAAAATCAAAACAGATGCAAGCAAATGTGAATGAGTCTTTTTAGACAAAATATAATACGCCTTTTCGTTATTAATTTTTACCTCTACATCATAAATGCCTCGGGTCTCATGTAATACATCTCTAGATGTAAGTGAAGAACAGCCATTGTTTTATTTAATTTCCCCCACCCCACCCCCCACGCCAAGGAAATGTGATCATGTTCTGGTGAAAAGAAATTCTTCTAAGTCACATCACATATGAACTGGGATTTAATTAAAATTGTTAGCACATTATTAACTAGCAATCTAGTATAATGGTATAATGCAATCTAGTAATACAATGAGGAGATGGGATGGCCAAATGGATGTGCAAGGTCAGTAGGATTCAGTTTCTACTCTTATATCCTTCTCATTTTCCAGAGCCTAACTTTATGTACACAGAGAGCTTTAGAGGAATACTGCGGTACATTTAGCCCAGCTATTTGCAAGCTGTGTTGATGACGGAGCCATAGATGCAGACGATCTTTCCTGAAAGATAATGTGCCCTCTATTTCTAGTCTTTGCATTCACCTGGTAGTCACTGGCAACACAGGAATGTATTTCTCAGTGTTGGCCATAGATTGATCTCTTGATAACAGTAACAATAGTGGAAATAATAATACTACATGGAAGTATGTGGCACATTGAGCGCTGCAAACATTCAGTATTTTGTTCATTTATAATATTTGGTACCTTACTGTCTAGCCCTACTAGGACTCCCAGAATGGCAAATGAGGAAATTTAACACAAAATAATAAAGAAAAGAGTAAAAATAATTTAAAAAACAGCTGTGCAGCAGCGCATTCACTTTAAAAGTGCTGGGTCTTTACCTGGTAACAAAAAGGCATCAGACTTTGCACTGAGAAAGATTTATTTGGAGGGAGCAAACATAGAATTGGGGTGCCACCACAGGGTCCTGCTCAGATCACCAAGTGCTTCTATGAAGTTGAAGGAACCCAGAAAAGGCAATCTGAGAATGGTCAAGAGCACTTTCCTGCTTGTGATCCCCAGCGACTGGTACTCGGAGGTATACTGCCTCTGATTCTCAGTTCACAGCCATACTCTCCAACACTTCTCCAATGAAAATAGGGATGCCCATTCCATAATTAGAATGTTACTCTTTATACCCCACACATCTTACTGGGTTGCCCCAGCCACTCTGGGTAGCTTCCAATATATATCTAAACATAATGAAACATTTAAAAAGCTTCCCTAAAGAGGATTGCTTTCAGATGGCTCGGGGGTCAAATAACTCCATACCCTCCAACATTTCTACGATGGAAATAGGGACATCCTAAGGAAAAGTGGGGCATTCTGGGATCAAATCAGAAACCAGGATAGCTTTTCTAAATCAGGGACATCCCTGGAAAATAGGGACACTTGAAGAGTTTGCTAGCTGATCCTCCATTTATTTGCCTAATCCATTATTAGAAAATGAATCAAATCACCAATAAGGGCCAGTTCCAGAACTGTAGCTCAAAGCTCACCAAACAAGTTTGTTTTTTAAAAAAAAGTCTGGGAAAACTTTGTTCTTATTAGGGCTTATCATTTATTTATTTTTTACTAAAACATTTTTACATGGAGCTGCTTGCTGTTCATATCATATCTATGTAACCTTGACTTCTGTCAGGTATGATTCTTGGACTGGCTAGCCATGTAAACTTAAGTATAACTTTATTTTCCTGGGAAATTTTAGGTGTGTGGTGGGATTCAGCATGCTTTTCCAAAAATTCCAATGCATGGCCATAAATAGCTTTCTGTGGCGTGTAAAGTTAGGAATATGGTTTTAAGAAACAGCATAGTGCTACACACTGGGAAATGGTTTTTTTTAATAAAAAAAAAAAGCTGAATGGGTCCTTATATTCTCTATATATCAGCTGCCTAATGGCTTTTCAACAGCTTGAGGTATTTTGTAAAAAATTCCCACAGCTGCTTCACATTAGCAATCGAGCTTATTACTAAGGGACCAGGTAGCTTTGATAAATCTTAGGTCCTTACACCAGTTTCTTGTTGATTACAAATAAACAGCCCCAAATCTCTTAATGGTGTGAATTTCTCTACATTTTTCTCAAGCGATTTTGTTCTGATCGAAAGCACAGCAACAGACTTCATAAAACACATTTTGCCCTGGGTTTAGTTCTTTGGGTTAAGAAGTTACCTAATGTTTTCATATCCACAGAGTCAATCTGACCTAAAAAGTAATATTAAAATAAATAGGACCTGTAATAAAATGTTGTAGTGTGTAGTATTCCTGTTCAAAGCTCTAGCCAACTTGCCATGCCCTTTTCAAGACATTGCATTCCATTCCTCCTCCCAGTTTTCAATTCCCCCATCACTACCACCAACAGTATTCCCTGGCCAGTGAGCATGCTCAGTAGGCTCTTTCGGGGTTCCTAAATAATGTTTGTCCTACTACTAGCCATATAGATCCTTCAAGCCTATGGATGGTGCCATTTTGGATACATTAGGACTGGCAGTTGCAGAACTGAGATTAATATTCCAAACACAATAAGCGCTTTCAAGGCTTATTCTGGTTTTGAACAAGTTATGTAGGCAGGAGGCAGGCATGTGTGTTTGGAAGAACATCTTAAGAAGTTTCCCTACAACTGAGAACAAACAGTGTTCATGATATAGAAACCTATGGCATTTTTCTGCCTACTTCATTGTTGTTGTTGTTAAATGTACCCAAAATTATTAAGTATTGCACACAGATTTAAAACAAGACATTTTATTTAGGATTTAAAATGAGGGACGGATCTGTGTGGGATGTTTGGGCCTGCAGGTTTCTATTTCAGCATTGGGGTTGGACTTTATTGCATTTGAGTCATCTTCTGGTCCTATAAAAATCAAATGAGATGGCTCATTTGTCCTCGTTCGTCTCTATCTATTAACATCAATGGGGCTGATGTATATGTAACTGCTTGCAGGACTGCAGCCCTGGTGTAGTCTGCAGACTTTTGGCAAGCAATATGTTTCACTTTCAGCAACATAAAAGCCAAATATAGCTTAAATCCACTTAAACTCTCTTACATTTTATTTGGTGTTTAGTATCAGGAAACACACTGCTATGTAAATGGTAAGCAACAACCTAGTAAGAAAATATTTGCTCACTCTCTGAATCTGCCATATGAATAAAAAATGAGTCGAGCTTGGCTGAAAATAGGGGAAACAAAACCATAATGACTAAAAGGAGGCAAGGATCAACTCCTGTAAAAACTAGGGCCAGTTATTAATGGAATCTAAAAATGAATCTTTAAACCCAATAAAAATCAAATATCAGCATTGGGCCTGTTTTGATCCTCCGCTCCCACTTACATCATTTGTATCCTATCGGTGGCCTCAGCCTTCAGCAACAGGGTGCTATTTACAAACCAAGGGCCCAACTCGCTCCTTGGACGTGCGTGTATGGCTCCTGTTGGCACCAGGATCAGCTCCTCATCCAAGGGAAGCATTTGGCTCCATAATAGTTAACAAATAGCTCTGGTAATAAATACCAAATGTCTGTATCATCAAAAGCCAGGCGCATTCGCAGATAATAGCGTAGCCTGACATTTAAAGTTAGACTTTTTATGTAACAGAGAAACATGTGCGTGTTTCTTTGGTGGACACAAAGTTTTGCAGCAGTTGTTAAACCTGTTACTATTGATGAGGCTAAAACCAACAAATGGGAATGCTGCTGGCTAAAAGTGCTTCTAACAAAAATAAACTTGTACATGTGAGAACTAAGCTTTCTTTAAAAAAGAAATTATAACATTATTAGGGAGGGGGGATGGATAGTGTTCTTTCCTCCTTGTTGTATAAAGGTCTGGATTATGCTGTACAGCAGGAAGAAGAAACCCAAATGTGGCCCCCAGGACTCTCCCTAGCTGCCACCCTTCTCTCCCAAGCTGTAGTCCTGACTGACCCTCCTTGAGTGCTTTTCCATGGCTGGGGTGCTTCTTTGAACTCTGATAAAGTTTCTTCCTTCTCTGTATGGAGGAAGAAACTAGTCTGCTATACCCAGGGAAAATGTACATTCATTGCTCTGCCCACATTTGCCTTTCGCCTCATCTTTCTGGCATGTGGTTCCCAGAAGGTCATTTACTAGGGAATTCAGCCTTAGGGCTGAAAATGGTTCCACAACCCTGTTATGTGGAAATTGCACAATCTGTCATAATTTCTGACAGAATCCCTAGGATTTCTCCAGAGGAATGGTATTCAGGGGGGCCTTCAGGGCTCTTTTGAGGTAGTAAGAGCAGGAATCCATGCACACAGAGTAGGGCTGGCTTACCACATTGTGAAATAATATAATTTACCACCTGATGAGGTGGACCATTAAGCCCAGAGTCTACCTCATTGTACCAAGCAATGGCCTCTTTAAGTCACTGATCATGATGGTGGTTGACACATGGTAAACCAGAAGCAACTGATGTGGCGACCACTCAAATGTTGTTCAACCGCAGCTCCCAGTATTCCTAGCCATTGGGTATGCTGGCTGGGGCTGATGGGAGTTAGAGCACCATTGTCATGGACTTGCTAGATACAGAGGTGAGAGGCACCAGCTGGGGATCCTGCAAGGGAAGAAGGCTCAGAGCCAGGGGATCTGTAGTGGGAAGATGAAGTGTGGTCAGAGGGAGAAGAGTGGGGAGGAGGTGTCAGAAGCTGAAGAGGTAAAGGGGTTCAGTGAGCAGGAAGAGGCTATGGCAGAGAGCAATCCAGAATCAGGGGCAGAAGCAGAGGTTGGAGAGGAGGGAGGCCAAGAGGCAGAGATCAGATAGGCTGCTTGAGAAGATAGGGAGTCAGCTCCCCACCCCGGTCTCCCAGAACCCACAGAGGTACAAAGAGGGTGAAGCAGAGACCAACAAGGCAAAGAAGTCTCAGTTTGCTTTGGAAGGACCCAAGGGAGAAGAAGGCCTCATGGAGCTGTGGGAAATCTTCTCAACTGCCTCAGTGGGGCATCCCGAGATTACAAGGTCTCTTTAAAATAGGTAGTATGTCTAGAAACAAGGATTGCTCTGTTTCTGTAGGTGATGCTTTAGAATGCTTTTTAAGTTTAATCAGCTACCCAAACTTTGCGTGAAATAAAAGCAGATTTGTTATTCTTAAAATGATGGCAAGAGCATTATTATATACTCCCTCTTTTTTGAGTGTGAGGTGTGGAAAGAGTCTAGCAAATGCACACTCTGCCCCCCCCCCCCCTTTACCCTGGAACTTCTATGTACCCTTAAAACACAGTGTAATATTTTAATCCCTCTCACCGACAGAGAAACACTTATTCTGGGCTAAAATGATTAACAGCATGTCATAGATATCAATGACAAATGTTCATGATCTCCAACATATGTATTAGATAAAAGGGTTGGCTTAGGATTTCAGTAACAAGAAAAACTATGTGAAGGCACATAGGTATTATTTTCTCAAACAAGGTATTATTCAAGGAGAATCAGTAAAGCCAAGTATATGTGGAGTAAAAAAGAAATAATATTTGTTTTTAAGCATCACTGCAATTGCAATTTAATTAAGGACTAGAGTATAATTCTGAATGTGCAGTGTTGCCATTTCATTTCTGGGGAAAGAGCTTCTTTGATTCTGGTCAAAAAGCAAAAAAAGCTTACCTCATCAATCAAGAATGCAGCATGGTCTGATAATAGCTCCACCTTGGACATTCAGTGAACATCAAAGTAGATCTTAAACTACTTTTTATGTCAAATGCTACCTGGTCTTTGAAGAAGATTCTTAAAAAAAAAAACACCAAAAAAACTCCATGTGACTCTAGGCAAATGTAGCATCACCGTCATATTCATAAGAAAGAGAATGGAAAAAAAGAAAGAAATTAAAATGATAAATAGGGGTCAAATACTTTGTGTCTAAATCATGACACACAAAAAACTTACTATCTTCTAAAACAATGTCTAATGCCTTATGCCTTTTTCCAAAAAAGAATGAAGGAAGACCAACACTGTAATGAAGTTTCTGGACTATTTTTAAGAACCTTTTTCCAAATATAAATATACGTTAAGAATATGGTATGCCTGCATTCCAGGTTTCCCTTCATCATTCTTCCCATAGCTTATCTTAACACTTTGTGCATGGAGGCCAAGTAGCTGCCAAACTGATTTAAATTCCCTATTCATAGTTAAAGAGCCATGGAACAGGGGGGGAACACAAGAAATACAGCTTTCTCCCTTGGGCCAATGACTTTGTTTAGGTGTAATACTAAACTATGGTTTATTGTTATGTGAATGAGCCTTAGACTCACCAGCTTCCCTCTCCCCTCCTCCAGTGTGACCATAGTTTAGTTATGTGCAAAACTGGTCATTGTCTACCAGACATTGGTGGCTGAACACATGGAAAGGCAGAAAGGCATCAGTAGATATAATAAACACATTTTATGAAATACTGGGTAGTCTGTGGTTGGGGAAAATATAATAAAATACACAAATAAAAAACCAGCTTGCTACTACATTTGGTTAAAATAATGTCCAGCATCAAAATACCTTACATCTAATACAACATATTTCCTAGCTTCACTCTACAGCAGATTATTGGGTCTGTCAAACGAACTGTTTATCTTTTGGGTCACAGGTGAAATAAAAATAGAGAGATCTGCCTTCAGCCCAAATTGTTTTGCTATAGTTGCATAGTGGTACAAATATTAATTCCAGCATACCTATAAACCCATGTTCGCCACAAGCACCTTTTCAGTCTGTTTTAAAAATAATGTCTTAGACATTTCCTCCTAATTTATCAGGCTGTAAAAACATACCTAGTGCATAGGCATTAGAATCAAAACAGTAAACAGAGTCTACATCCACTTCACATAGAAGGTTTTGGTCACAAAGGTCTCTTTCTCTCTGACTAAGTACTTTTTAAAATGTTGAGTTTTCACAAAAGTGTTTCTTCATAGAGTACCCCCCCCCCCATTTTTCTATAGAATTAGAAAGTTGTGTGTAAATAATTTTTAGTGAATATTTAAATTAGTTTAAAATCTCTCCAAGAAAGCAAAGTGTTTAGAGAAACAGACAACCAAAAAGTACCTTAACATTTACCTCAAGACTCTAATGTAGCTCACTTATCTCCATTGGATTCTACACATGGGATTAGTCGATTTAAAAATAATCTTGGTTCCCCATATCTCATTTTTCCATTGCAAAGATCAATTGACTTGTAAAATACAGAATTATAGACCCCAAAGCAGGAAAAGTTACAATTTCCTATGCTTTGTTGGTCAAACTGATATGACCCCAACTTCGGGTTTCTGATTTCAAAGAAGTTGAATGCTAATTAGGTTCCATAATAAATCTAAATATTTTCTTGCAGCCAAGCACAGATGAAGGAAAGTGACCGAGAAAACCCCACCAAGTTATCACTATCACCAGATTATTCTTTCCCCAAAACAAACCCACAGGAAAAATGTCTTTATCTTATCACCCATTGCAAACAGTTTGTTGTGCCGTATTGTATGTTTTCCTTCATGAAATGTGTCTGTGGAAAATTGTGGTCGTATTATTTATACAGTGAGAACATAGGAGGGTTTGAGAAAAGAAGATGTGCTGAAACTATACCAATATGCCAAGCAAATTTAAAACAACTCACTTAGCACAGCCTAATCCAGTGTTGCCACAAAAAAACCATGGAACAGAAAGGATTTAGAGCATACCTAAAAGGACTCCGACTTTGGTGAGTCTCCAGGGAAAGGAAGTTTCATATTTACAGACCCTTAACAAAAACCCTCTACGTGTCTTTGCTGCATGAATCTTGGTACAAAGATTATTAATAATGACAGTGCAAGTACATATCGTTGCTGGAATATATTAGGAGGTTATCTCAAGGTATATGGCATGCATGAAGAAATAGATTTCATACAACAGTAGATGTTCTGAGAGCGTCTTTCTCCCAAAGAGATCATGCACTGTGCATGGAAAGCTAATGCAGTTATTTTGTCTAATGAAGTTATATATGGTGAAAACAGCAAGGGCTCTTAGTGCTTTCATACTAATACAGAATTATTGCATGGAGAAAAGAAAGGCAAACTGAAATGCTAGGAAATTACTAGCATTACTGCTGGAATCTAAAAGTTAATAGTGCGAGTGTAAAGGGATTTATCAGCATGCATATAATGTCTAAATACTAAGGCTCCTGACTCTACTGCTGATCTTTCTTTTTCCTACATGAAGATTAGCAATAGTATCAGTCAGATTTTATCACCCCAGGTGCTTGCTCAACTAGCAAGACTTTCATTTTCAATAAATCAACCTCTGCAAAATGAAATTTACAACAATGCAGAAAGAGCCAGCCTATTACACTGCAAATTTGTTAAAGTTTTGCCAGAGCATGAGCATCTTTTAGAAACCTAATCTTGTTATTTAGATGGGCTTCAGAATGGCAGGGTCAACTCAGTGTGAGAGTCATGTTATAGTCATTGTTACTTTCTAGCTCATTTAAAGTGGCTCTGATAGATAATACATCTGTGATAGGTTATAAACAGTAAAAGAAAAAGAAATGCTCTCTGCAGAAATTAATGGTTATTGGGAAAATGCATTCTACTTACATACATACAAATCTAACCTCAACAGTTGTATTGATGGCCTCAACAAACTAGATCTCAAATCACTGATCCCGTTGTTGTTAAATTTACGTACCACTTAATGCTAAAACAGACTTCTAATCCCAGTGCTTCTCAAACTCCCAGGTTCCACTTGAGAGGGCTGAAAATTTCTGAGTCACAAAATGTTGGTGCAGGCAAGGGCAAAGCCAGACAAAAAATGGTGACAAAGGTAAACAAAAATTGTCATAATCAGCTGGCAATTACAGACATGACTTTCTACTGAGATCTTATCCGTTTTTAGAGCTTGCTAAATTCTTTTCCCTGTAAAAAGGCGTTCCAGTACATGCATTTGCTCTGGTGGTAATGTGATGCAGCATCCCCACTTTAGGCAGAATTTACTGATCAATAGGCTCCCTTATTGCCCTTCCCCTCCTCTGGACCTTTGAAGGCCTACCTTCCTTCCTACACTCCCTCCCCCAAACTTCTCTCCCTCTCAGCCACTTTTACTCACCATGCAATGAGTTGCTGGTGCTGGCATTGGTCCATGTTAAAGGCTGTGGCATGGTTAAGGGAAGAAGCAGTCAAATGAGGAAGCCCTGGACAGGCTGTGGCCCAGAGGCCCAGATGAAAGTGGCCCAAGACCTGCCGGTGGATTCTTACTCACAGTTTGAGAAACACTGTTCTATGTGGCTTATAGAAATGTAAACAGATTTATGCACCAACCTCTCTCTTCTAGGGCAGCAACTCCCAAATGCTGGCAGATGAAATCCAAATTTGTTCTGGCAAAAGGTAAGTCAGCCAATGAGATTTAATCTCATTGGATCAATGGCCCATCTAGTTCAGCATCCTGTTCTAACAGTGGCCAACCTGATGCCTATAGAAAGCTTGCAAGTGGGATATGAGCACAACAGCACTTTGCCCACCTGTGATTTTCAATTCCTGGCATACTGCTTCTGATAGTGAAGGTAGAACATAGCCATTGTGGCTAGTTACTGCTGATAGCCTTGTCCTCCATAGATATTGTTACAAAAGTTGGACACCATTTCCACTCTCTGCTAGCGGTAGCAAGATTCCAGGGGGTCCCAGGCATTCACCAAGACTTTGTGCTTCTTCAGAGTAATTGAAGATGTGGCGGAGACTGTCATAGTTTTAAGAAATATGGTTTATTCACCTATTTGCACCTTCAGTCTGCATGGAGTCAAGATCTTACAGCATGGTCATTTCAAGAAGGGCTTGTTCCCCACAGCAATGCAACACCGGAGGCATCTCTCCCAGCCAGTCTTCAGGCAGCCTGCCCAAAATGGATCTCAGTCTTTGTTCTCCTCCTTCTTGCCAGCACACCTTGCCAATGACTCTCTTTTCCTGTCACCTTACATCCAGTTTTCCTTGGCAACCTTCTGTCTGCTCAGGCCCAAGATTCCTCTTAGATGGTCCATCAACACCTTTCATCATGTTAATGCCTCTATCCCAGGTGAGGCCCTGGCTTGGAAAGGAAGCTTAGCCTGTATTTTTCCAATGGCCTGCTATCTTCCCTTCTATACTCCAAACAATCAAAATCCTACCATTTATTAATTTCTAGGTGCCCCCCCAAAAAAACTCACAATAATATCAACAATGACAATTAATGGTTCGTAAGCAATTAGGTTGCATTCCTAACCATGTCTATTTAGAAGTAAATCTCATCAAATTCTATTTTAGATGGGGTTAGGGTTGCAGCCTTGGTTAGCACATGGGAACTCTTTAATGGAACAACTGCTTCTTTCTATGCTTTCTCCCCACCTTCTCTGCTTCGCCGCTCCATCCTCTTCCAGTAATGCCACAGTATGACATATTCAACCATTCCTTAACAGTGGAAAACTTTCCCTTCCCTTCTTCAAAACTGCCTTATCCAGCCAGATTCCTCATTCACTGCTATAGCAGCCTATGAATTAGGACTTAGGTTCTTATAAATTAGGACTTATGTTTTCTGAATGAAACTGCCCTGACCTGGTCAAATTCAATACGACTCTGTATTTGTCCGCTATAACTTTTTTCAGTAAAACACTAAAGCAAAAAATAACAGGACTGTATGAATTAAAATTATGTATATGTCTGTGCCTGTGCCTTTGCATTCTACAGTGGACAAATTCTTTCTTCATCTGTCCGATGCTGGCAAATAATTTTATGAACTGACATTTTGTGACACTTCAACATGAGAATGGTGTGGGATACTGTAATTTCCCCCTGTTACTACTAATGCATAATGGTTTTGACTTTAAAAGGGTCAGGCTTTTTAAGTTTAGAAGACTGAAATACTATATGCCTGCAAGATGTTTCTGTGCACAATAATTTGGTGTGCCAAATGGAGAAATGCACTTCTTAGCCACCAGTCATGTACAATGAACCATGTGCTCTGCAAATGGCTATCGTGATTCAAAATGGCTATCACACACATAGACATTAAGCGATGTACAGAGATAAGCCATTGAAATCCATTGGGCAGTCCAATAAACTGTTGCAAAATACTCCTTACAAATACCATAGAAGAAAGCTTTTCATTTATGGATGCATTTTGCATAGGAACATGAAGATCACTACATTTATTAAAATTTGTTATATGGTCTTACAATTTTTTACTGCTGTCAGAATTTCCTGGTGGCAGTGAGACAGGGATATATCCAGTCCAATAACTGAGGTGAGGCCTTATGCTTCCTGAAAATGTAGGAACTAGAAACTTGAGAAGCTGCCTTATCTAGAGTCACACCATAGGTCCATCTAGGCAGTCTGAACACATAACACCAAACCTAGCCTCATTGCACTGACTACCAGTTAGTTTCCAGGCTCAATTCAAAATGCTGGTTTTGATTTATAAAGCCTATAAATGGTCCCAATACCTCTCTGTATGCCTTTCCTCATATAAACAAGCTCAGACACTGCCATTACCTTAGGCTCTTCTGTATGAGCTCCTCCGTGGAAGATTTGGAGAGTGTAAGCCAGGAAATTGGACACCTAAAATGGCGTCCTGGGGGGAAAGTCGATGTCCAAAATTTCCCATACATTTTTTTGTTTGGTTTGGTTTTCTGGGGGGTTTTCTGCTGAGCAGCGGAAGGAATGACCCCCTTATGTGGATGACCCAAAGTGTGCTTGCGCCATCCTGAAGTCCTTCTGGTAAGCAACTGTGAACAGCCTGCTGGGAAGCTAGCACAGGGGCTCTGCCCCACCTGACCACCTTTTTCTGCCCCCAGGTCCATCAACTGAAGCCAGAAGTGAAATCATGACTCAAGCAGGTGGAATTAAGGAGCAAGATGCAACTGAACACCTACTCAACCCAGGAACTTGTGATCAAGCTCATGGGTCCTTTCATGCAAGAAGTCCTTCCTGGTTTTCTCTTAAGCATTCTCTTTCAGCAGCCTAATTTATGGAAGTGAAAGCTCTTTAGTAGTTGTTATTGTTATCCAGCTGAGAGTCAGAAACCCTTACAAGTTACCCAGTGATCCAACAATAGATTCTGATCTACCATCTGGCCACCACTGGCAGACTCTGGGTTTAATCCCTGGCATCTCCAGGTAGAACTGAAAGACTATGAAGAGCTGCTTCCAATCCGCACAGACAATACTGAACTAGATGGATTTTCCTTATGCAAAGCATGTGCTCTGGCACCAAAATGCAACCCACCTCGCAACAAAACCAATGTTTAAGCAATGTAAGAACTATTTTTCCATAACTGTCAATGATAAAGAACTTGGCCCTCAATGTAGAAATTAATTGGAACAGGGGCCTAGTCACTACCTTATCAGATCTGTGGCAGCAGATGAATTGTACCATTTTGGGAGAGGCATGCTATGAACAATAAGTATTTATAGCAAGTCTTAAAAATAACATTGATGCCTGTGTACAGGTTCTGTAATTGAACATCAGAGCTCTTTTATTTTTAGAACTAAAATGCAAAGACATGGCAAAGTTTCATGACTCTAGAGTAATACAGGACTTCAGCAATCAGCTACAGGGTCACGTACAGTATCTTTAATTTCACCTGTTGAGTGCTTGCGTGAATGTTTAAGGGCCCCAGAGGACATGAGAAACCATGGAAGAGAAACACAATCCCTGTGAAGATGAGGAAAATATTGAAGAACAGCCAGGCAGGATCATAAATAACATGAAAGACGGGCTCTGCTCTCTAATGCTCTCATAAAGAGTTCTCTCAAAACTCTTTTTGGCTCAGCCATGTGAAGGGCTGTGCTGATGGGCATTGTATGAGGCGCATGCAACAGCACATGTCACACCCAGCAAACCACACCCAGATTGTTGCTTGGGGAAGCATTAGGCTAAACCATGTTGTTTTTGTTAGCCTTAAAGGCCATATCTGGCCTGGGTCATTTCCAGGCCAGCCAGGGTGATGGAAACTTTTCTGCACTGCTATCATGCACCTCTCCTGCACACTGCTCCAGCATTAATGTGAGAAATTAAATTGAGAGTATCTAGCTCTGCCTTGAAGTATCAACCAAAAGGAGAAAGAGTCAGCTTAGTTTTCAGTAGTGGTCAGAGCATTGGACTAGGACCTGGTAAACCAGAATTCAAATCCTCACTCAGCTATTAGGCCCAACTTCACGGGTTTGTTGTTGTTTATAATAACAAGCTTATTATAAAGAATATGGGACATATCTAGGTAAAAAAAAATGCATAGAATTGTCATGTAAAATATTGCAGACTCTCATGGGTCTGCATTTGCACAGAAAAGTTGAGTATAGATTTTAGTATGAATGAATGAAGAAGCAAACAAACATTCTTTGATATGAATATTATAGTCTTACAGAATCACAGAACTGCTTTTGGTTTTAAAACAGCTGTGGAAAACCCTTCAGGGGCTGACAAATGAGGGAAGGATGAATCTGACAAGCTTGGTTTCTCTGCGTTTCATACTTTTCCAATCCTGAATTCAGTTTTCCCCTTTCCCCAGGGCACTTTTTGGGGAAAGGGGTTAATGTCTGCATGGATATTTTTGTGCATTTCTCCCAAAATACATGTTTTGATGCTCAGTTTTCTCAAGCAATTTTCCCTAATGCATTTTGTATGTTTTTTCTCACTAATATACAGTTGTTTCTACACACTTTCCCCGCATATATGTTTTTAGGTAAACATTTTTTGGTGGGGGAGCAAATTTTGAATAGTCGCTGAGTTTTTACTGTGTGTTGGTTCATGGTGTACAAATTAGGTAGGTTCCTATTGATGCAAATGAAAATAATGCCTCTTTCACCCTAAGTGTAAATTCATGTGAGGGGGAAAATATGCTGGGATAGGAAACTTGGATCAGTGGGCAAAATATTACACAGAGAATCACTTCTCAGGCCTGTTTTACTCTCAGATTCTCACATCCCAGAATTGCTTCTCTTTTTAAGAGCAGACATGTCTGTATTTTATGCACATGTGCAAATCACATGTGGCAGCCCCTCAGAACTACGCGTACCGTGTGACAGTGAGAGCTAACTTTACTATGAAAATGGTACAAAACCTTGCCAAAGTTACATGTATTTTTGTTTCAAAATAAGGGAGGGGCTGAAGTTTAAAAACCTTCCTAAGATATAACATAAATGGAGCCTTTAAGCTTCCTAAAAGCGAACGTGATCTGTAGATTTGCTCAGCATGTGATTTTCACTATCAAAAGTTTAAAAAATAATAATACTTAGGTAATTTAATCAGAAGCACTGAACTGTACTTTTTTAAAAGTTACCCATTGATAGGATGTGCTTCTTGACTCTAAATATGTTTTGGATTTATCTGAAGTTTGAAATAATTGGACCGGCTCTTAATTGTGCCAGCACAAAAAAAGCTGGAATTATTTTTACCACTTCAGAAAACTCTTAAAGTAATTTTACTATATGGCTGACTTACCTGACATTCTTTAAATGCTGTAAGAAAGAGAAGAATTAATCATGTGATTTATTTTATTTTATTTTTTGGCTAAATAAAGGCCAAATCATGCTTCCAAGCCAAAAACACAGCACTACTTCTGGCATTCTGGTTATTATGAGCAATGCTATGGTAAAAGGCAAGGTGATGTGAGAAGGAACAGCACATCTTATTTTTCAGCTGTTCCCCATAGAAAGCATGTGTTCCACATTTCCCTTCATTTTTTGAATCTGAGGGTTTGTTCACACATTCTAGTAATGTTTATTTTCTCTGTGTGATCATGAACACAATCACATGGAGAAACTTTAGTGCAAACCAGTCGTTTACACAAACCAACGGTTTCTGTGTTTGCAGTAGCTCGGCTGAAAAATACAGTCTTGATCGCTGAAATGACTGCAGCTATCCTAATGTAATCAGCTGGTCAGCCCTAGCATTCTGCAGAAGGACATGGCTGCCTCAGACACTAGAGGTTGAGGGGCAGGGAATGAACAGAGCAGTGTGTGCCAAGCAGCCTGCCCTAGGCTTCTAAACTAGCCAGTTTTGTGTTCAGATGTAATGGAGGGCATTGTCTCATTGCCAATACTGAAGTAAGTTTCAACTGCCCGTCTAAACTTATACAGCCAGCTTTTGTACATGGGAAGGCACCATCATGTCCATTACCTTAGATACAAGGGGGTTTTTTTGGAGAAGGAGAAATGAGCATTTGGTGGGGGATGTTGTGCATTTGGAAAGCTGACATGCCGTTTGAAGAATGGAGGGAACAGAATTATCTTTGTTAGGTACATGTGTCTGCTAAGCACCTAAATGAAAGGCAATATGAGAGCCAGTGTGGTGTAGTGGTTAAGAGCGGTAGTCTCGTAATCTGGTGAACCGGGTTCGCGTCTCCGCTCCTCCACATGCAGCTGCCGGGTGACCTTGGGCTAGTCACACTTCTCTGAAGTCTCTCAGCCCCACTCACCTCACAGAGTGTTTGTTGTGGGGGAGAAAGGGAAAGGAGAATATTAGCTGCTTTGAGACTCCTTCGGGTAGTGATAAAGCAGAATATCAAATCCAAACTCCTCCTCCTCCTCTTCTTCTTCTTCTTCTTCTTCTTCTTCTTCTTCTTCTTCTCAATGTCAGGGACAGCATGTACACAAATTACATAAGGATAAAAAGCACCAGTTTCCATACTTAAAACAAACTGTCCAAACTATATAAAGCATCTTTTTTAAAAAAACAAAACAAAACTAGAACCTCCTCTTCTTCACTTTCATCGTTGGGCAGCATCCTGAAATAAAGAGTGAATCTTTAAAGTACTCTTTTGTGTGCTGCGCCTGCTAGTCACTGAACAAAGGTGGATTCATAAATGAATTGTTGCTTTATAGAAGTTATTAGGTAAGACTGACCTCTATAGACAAACAACCAGCCTACTATAGAAATATTCTACTCAGACTACTATAAAAACTTTTCTTTCCTTGGTACAATATGTTCGACATTTAACCTTTTCTAATGCTTGGTTTTGTCCTGTGCCATCTATGTATGTTTCAAAGTTCATTCTTTCTAGTAAGTATAAAAACACATGAAAACTCCCTAGGGGTATTCTGTGTCCAGCAAAGCATTCCATCAGTGATATGGACCAAATAAGAGGAAGAGCTAAAGGCACCAGCTGAATGACCTGTTTCCTATCTTTCATATGTAGCTTCCAGCTGTTTAAGATGTTGAAGGGACCCACTGATCTTGGAAGATGCACACTCTGTCCTTTGAGTATACTAGTGAATAAACAGGATAATAGAAACTGCAAAAGACTATGGGGCTCTGCGGTAATGAATTGCATTGGTCAGCTGTTTCTGTAAACATTTCTTTTACAATGTATTAATTTAATCAAGCAACTCCTATTTATTGCCATAAGAAACTGGACAAGCAGCTGTTTCCTATTCACTTATTCCAAACGATTCATGATTTTATGCAGGTTTATCATATCCCTCACCCTACACCTATATAAAAAAAAAAGTCATCGTCTTTTATCTTCTCCACATGTGGAATATGGTTGCTGTTGAGTTTTGTGTTTTTCCCCTTTTCCAGTTCTACTACATCATTTTCATTTCAGGTGGGGTTACTAGATTTAGATAGCAGACAATTGTGGTTACACCACTGACATGTTATTTCCTGAGTCCTCCCCACCCCTTTCAAATGTTCTGTTTCCCTTTTAATAATTTTGTCTGACACCCTGCCTTTATCTCTTTGGTGGGCATGTCAAATTGCAAGTAGATATACAGATACCACTCCAGCAGGATTGTAAATGGCGTTTCCGTAGCTGCTCTGGTTTCACCAGAAGCGACTTAGTCATGCTGGCCACATGACCTGGAAGCTGTCTTCGGACAAACGCCGGCTCCTCGGCCTGTAGAGTAAGATGAATGCCACAACCCCAGAGTCGTCAGGGGTACCTTTACCTTTACCTTCATTCATAATTTTTAACAAATAGGATGAATATTACATGGCATCTTGTGTTGTAATCCCCAGGTTGCTAGTGTTGTGAGGCCCTTTCATAACTACGCAAAACCTCGTTTAGATGTAATTGTGTTCAGTGGTTTCATATTATTTACATTAATCTGCCACCAGTAGTCATTGGAGGACATTGCTGAATTACTTGACTCAATTGCTTGAAAAGCTTAAGGATTTAAAATAAAATAACAAGAGACTTTGGCCAGGAAACCTTGTCAATTTATAGTCCTCCTCCCTATAAAACAGATGAATTTAGTACATTTACTGGGTTGTAAGACAAACAAATGTGGTTACCTCAGTATAAATGAAAGCTTTAATGAGGCAGCCCTTGCTTGAGCGTTTTAGAAAGTGTTCCAAGATTTTATTCATGAATGGACTTTCTTTGCTTATTCATGTAAAGTTGTTGACCCTTCAAGCTTGTGTCTGCACAGCCTGCATGGTCAAGGGCCCTGTTATATGTACAGCAATCCAAGTGAATGAGAGCTATGTAAATGTATTCTGGAAAACACTCAGATGAAGGGTGGATTATGTCTTACTTCATGAAATATATGCATTTGCATTTGCACAGGATGTGACTTAGCCATGAAAGGGGTGGAACAGAATGCTAAACTTCTAATGTTGACATCAACCTTAGGGTTGTGTGCACTTGGAAGTGTGCCCCACTGATTTCAATGGAAAGTATTTGCGAAGGATACTTATGAGTGCAGCCTTAAAGAATTATATACAAAGGTTCTGTACTGCACTGAGTTGACGCTGCTCTCTGCCGCACCAGAACAGGTTGCCGGGTTGTGGCAAATTCCTGGTATAAATGCAGTTCAGAGGCTGCCTAGATGAGATGCCATTGAAGATGAGATGAGACCCACTGGATTCATTTGTATTTTTAGAAAGATGAACAGAAAAGCCTACTTATCAACAGATGCACAATATGTATTCAAGATTGTTTAAATTTTGTATAATTAGATTTGTCTTCTTTCAGTAAGTGGTGGGGAACCTCAGGCCTGGAGGCAGAATATGGCCCTCCAGGCCTCTCTGCCTGCCCTCATAACTATCCCTAGGCTGTATCCCTCACTGACCTTGCTTTACACCACAGGCATTTTTGCCTGGCTGGAATGTGCCATCGAACTCTGTTTGTCTGGGTAGAAGACACAGGTGGCTGAGTGAGTCAGGGCAGAAACTAGCTTCCGGTACAAAGGTAACATTCAGACTCATTGGCCTCTGGCTCCACCCACCACTGACATGTGACCCTCCAAAGGTTGGCCAAAAGTGAATGTAGTCCTAGGACTTAGAAACTTTCCCTGCTTAGCACAGTGGCTATCAAAATGGTTTCTGCACTGGGTTTCAGTCTCTGGGTTTCAATTCTCTGGGTTTCTATTCCCCATATAATTGCTTCCCCTATTCATTCATTTATTTTCAGTGCCCTCCCACAAGAGCACAATTGCAATTATGCAGGATTATTTTTATTTTTATTTATGAGCAAAAAATAAAAATCTCTGGTATTCCAATTTGAAACTGGACTCTGGGCACCATCCATCCTATTTAAAATCCCTCCTGAAAGCAACAGTTTCCATCAGCCTGTTCATCCTTTTGTAGTGCTGCTGCTGGTATCACTTTGACACATTTCCCCATTAATTGCTGGTGCCTGCTTTTAATTGCTTGAAAAACTCAACATTGTACAGTTCCATTTTAAAATCAAGTTTTGATTCATAAATCCAAAGCATTCTGTGCACCCAGATGAAACGGTACATATGAAAGGCACACATTCTTCTTCACTCTTGAGTTCTAGGATTTGTATATGCCCCAGATGCATTAATATAATCTAGATTTCTTTCACCTGGAGCAGGAACCGGCAAGCCACTCCAGTATCCCTGCCAAGAAAACTCCATGGACAAAGACAACAGGCATATAATTCCCTTGTCATAGAACTGAAAATTATTAACTACGTCACATGAAGAAACGTTTCGGCCCAAATCCTCCCTCACGTGCTCCATTTTACCGAGCTGTTGTGTCATTCAGGTTCATATATTCAAACTATCCTAAAATGAGAGTTTAAGATTTCCTTGCATAAAACAAAACAACATAACCTCAATAGAAATTAAACCAGATCCAAATAAAATATTATGCGTGCACACAAAACACCTTGATTCCTACTATGATGGCATGCCTAGCATGGGACTAATTATTCTTGGGTGTGTGTGGAAAGGTATTGCATCTAACTCACCGTTTGTCTCTCTACCTTAGGGACCATCTACATGTAACTTTAACTACAGTGGTACCTCGGGTTACATACACTGCAGGTTACATACGCTTCAGGTTACAGACTCCGCTAACCCAGAAATATTACCCAGGTTAAGAACTTTGCTTTAGGATGAGAACAGAAATTGTGCGGCAGCGGCGCGGCGGCAGTGGGAGGCCCCATTAGCTAAAGTGGTGCTTCAGGTTAAGAACAGTTTCAGGTTAAGAACGGACCTCCGGAACGAATTAAGTACATAACCAGAGGTACCACTGTATATGGAAGCTTGCTTTCGAGTGGTGATTCCCCACATCCCCACATCTGAGTGTAATCTCTCATGCAGTGGACCATGTGAATGCTCCTGACCACAGGGAAGTTCCCTGACCCCATTCACATGTTGAAAATACACGTGAAGGGGTTGCGCAGTTGTGCTGACCTGCTGGGCCCCTTAACAACAACATTATGTGCCAGTATTTGACAGCTGTGTAAAGGGAACTTTATGCCTGTACCAATGTATTCATGTGGGCTTACAACATGCAAGGGGGAAATCCCGATTGGTTCAGAAGAATCTCAACCCTAAACCTCTGTTTAAAACTTTCCTCTTCAGTTTTCATTTGAGCTTCTCTCTCCTTTTGATAGACAATAGGAAATCAAGCCCAGCCCTTGTTCTACTGAAGTCAGATTGTGTGAAAAGCAAAAATGGACTCTGCCGTGAAATCCTGCAGCCATGTATATATGTACACATGAAAGTAGGCATGGGGTGAGAAACTCAATTTTGTTTATATTTTCATGAGAAACTGCATAATATGCATAATGCATATTATGCATAATATGCATTTCTTGACTCAAAATGCAAGCCAAAGCATAGCTATCCTTTCAAACCTGCACCTTTCTGAATTTTGCAATGCAATTCATCAGCCAATGTTTACAAAAATGTGTATATTGAGGAAAAGAATTGTGGAAAACACATACAAAATGCATTGTATTAGGGATACAGAGAGAGAGAGAGAGAGAGAGAGAGAGAGAGAGAGAGAGAGATGTTTTCATTAGAAGAAATTCTTACTAAAATGCTGACAAATTTACATAGGGAAGTGCAGATTGCTGAAGATATGTAGAAAACAAATTTAAGAGTCAAAAAATGAGAAACCAAGTGAAATTGAACTTGACAGATTCATTCATCCCTAGTGGAAATAAACTGCTTCTATTCTAAACTGTTATTGATTTAACTTGATCCCAAAATGTATTTGCTTTAAAACTTTGTATAAAGCAAACAAGGAACTTAGTTTAAGGAAAAGGGTAAGAATATATTTTTTCACATTGTGATTTGTTTGCATTTTTTTTCAGGGAAATATAAGTCCTGAAAACTGTTGTGCAAGCTTACATTTTGTGTGATTTTGTACAGCTTTACAAACCAGTGCTGCAGTTACTTTGCACAATATGAAGATGGGATTACTGGAGCAAGTTGACTTGTATTTTTGGTATATTCCAATA
This sequence comes from Podarcis tiliguerta, assembly GCF_965153285.1. Classification (NCBI taxonomy): domain Eukaryota; kingdom Metazoa; phylum Chordata; class Lepidosauria; order Squamata; family Lacertidae; genus Podarcis; species Podarcis tiliguerta. The sequence goes on along the minus strand of NC_139542.1, from coordinate 45,619,403 downwards.
CTGACCATTTTACTAAAGATTTTGAAACAGTTGCTTAGAAACAACGTAATGGCCCTGATCCAGAAAAATGTCTACGCACATTAAATTCAACAGGACTTACTTTTGGGTAGACCTGTATAGGATTACACTGTAAATTGTGTTTAAGTCACAATGGAATAGAAATACAACTTGCTTTCTCTGGACTGAACTCAACATATATGAAGAAGGACTAAGTCACATTGTTCAGTTTGAAAAGTTCACATCTTCTAATCAGATTGTGATGTCCTTCCCAAAGTGTGAGTTAAGTAAAAGATCATGCAACCAGATGTTAAACTAGAGGCCCTAATGGAAAATGCTGCCTTTTTTGTTTTTTATAGGGGAAAATACACATTTCTTAGAAATAGGAAAACAATTAAGCAATCACATATTTTTATTTTCTGAAACAAAGGAAGATATAATAGTCAATTTCTGTGTGTTTTTCTCCAGATTTAAAAAAAAAAAGTATTTGTAATAATTCCAGGAAAGTATTATCTTTATTTTAGTTTGCCTTAAATAATTATATTGAAGCAATTCCATTGCCTCTACCCTGTGGCTCCAATCCTGTGCACATTTATCTTGGAGTCTAGGAGTAAATCCAACTAAATCAAATGGGGCTTACATCTGAGTAAATACTAAGAATTCTTTTGTAAAGGTTTGACTATTGTCAAATATGAAAAATATGTGACTTCAGGGTCTGAACAAGATTTTTATAATAAATAATAATAATAATAAAATGTATTATTATTATTGACATTTTACTCTGGATGGTGGAATTTCTTTTTAGGTCATGTAACTGTAGTTCAAAGTTTGACGGAAAGGACCGTAAAGGGGGAGATGGTCCATGCCTAGTGGTATAAACATTGTGATACATTTACAAAGTTCTTAAAGATGCTGAACATTAGAATATGCTTAATCTGGATAGCACTGAAAGTAGACTCTTTTGTTATTGGAAAACGTGTTTTCAGATGCATTTGAAAAGGAAAAACTCATGCAGTGGAATCATTGCAGACATGGTCCTCCTCACTTTATCTTTAGTGGAAAACTGAACACTTGGAAGGGTGTTTTGGTAAAATATATGTTAATTTTTCCAAATACACTAATTTTCCAAATAGCCAGTTTGTTTGCTATTTGGGAACTTACAAACTGGTTGTTGCTAGCCAAGTGGTGGAAAAGACACAGTTTGCATGACCATCTCATACTGTGGAGGGAAAAATGTATTTCAAGAAGCAAATGGAAAATAAGACTGAGGATTTGATTCTCTCCCTTTTTCAAGCCTGCACAGTGAGTACAATTAGTGCTGCAATTAGATGTGACTTGTGGGATGAAGGGGGAAAAGAATACTGGAAATAGTAATGTGGGCCAAATTATATAGTTTTCTGCTACACTGACACAAATCCTGTGATCTTGAAAAGGACTGTATCAAGGAAGACAGAGAAAAACTTGGTATGTGACATGTTTTTGTCTATGGTGTATGTGTATGTATGTCTGTATGCTTGAATCTACCCACATTTGTGCAATGTACCTGAAATCAATTTAAATTTACATAACATGCCAGCTTGCAGATTAAAAGAAACATTAAATGTTTACACACTGCTGTTGTGTTTATCATTTCCATATTAATGGTTCCAAAATGTCATTCAGTATATTCTCTCACTTTTCCTTGCCACCCCTCTGGTGATAGGAAAGTTTCCTTGTCTCACTAATTGTGTAAGTCTAAAAGCAAATGTCGTTTTTGCAGGGGTGGGTGTGTGAAAATCAACAGACTGAGAACTAGAATTTCCATAGAGTAGTGCTTCAGTCCAGAGAAGAAAGATACCAAAAGGGCATTTTCAAGGCTGGAGCTGATGTTGTCTCTGTTCATTAAATTGGAAAACATTATTACAAAGCAGTAGGGTAAAGAATTTCAATAACATCATTCCTTCTATTTGCCATGTTCAGTGGTTGAGTGCTTATGCAGAAAAAAAATGCTATCATCCACACACAAGAGGAACATAGATGTGTGCTTGGAAGAACCTCATCTGAGGACCACAGGCTAACTTAGGGGTTACAGAAGAGGCTGTGTAGTATAGCTCAATGAATCTCCCAGGTTCCCCATGAATCTCCATGTAGATTCAGTTGCCACTCCATTGGTTTCTGTATGTGAAACCACAGGGGTGCTTCCTTTGTCTGTTCCCTCAGCCAGTAAAATATATTGGTAAAACCCATTATTAATTTTACAACTGAGATGGAAATTTAATGAAAACTTTTACTTTATGTTTAAGCTGTTTGAAAAGGTCAGTGAAAAAGCACTCCAGTAAATGGCATTGTACTTTCTGTAAGAATAGTCTAAGTTGCTTTCAAACTATACCTAAAGGTGGGAGCTCACATTACTGAATGCGTCTCTGTAGAAAAAAGGTCTCCGGCACATAGATAGCCAACATGTCTTTGTTTAAAAATAAATAAATCTTAATTTTCATTTTTTCACATCACACATAGAAGAAGAAGAAGAGTTTGGATTTGATATCCCACTTTATCATTCCCCTTAAGGAGCCTCAAAGCAACTAACATTCTCCTTTCCCTTCCTCCCACAACAAACACTCTGTGAGGTGAGTGGGGCTGAGAGACTTCAAAGAAGTGTGACTGGCCCAAGGTCACATAGCAGCTGCATGTGGAGGAGCGGAGACGCGAACCCGGTTCACCTGATTACTAGTCCATCGCTCTTAACCACTACACCACACTGGCTCACAACTCACAACACATCAACCACGTTGCTTAAAAATATCAAATCACATTCTTACAATTCACTCTAGAAAACCTGTTCACATATTACCATGAGATCTTGGGGATTATAAACACAATCTTCTTGACACATATAATCCAAAAACAGTTGCCACACATTATAGAAAATATAGGGATTAGAATTCCCTTTGGTTGTATGAATCTGGCACACCAACTTTTCTGGACAGGGCTATTGTCCATGCTCTGGAGTACCATGCTTCAATGTTCAAGCCCAAGGCAGTGCACCATCGCATGGCTATTTCCATACGTGCCACTGTGAGGAGGAACATCACAAGTTCTTTATGAGCAGTTGGTGGAGTTGACATGTCCTTTATTCCAAGTAAAGCGAGCTGAGGGAAAACTTGGAGGTCCATTTTGTATATTAAACTCAAATCCTGGAATACCAGAACACCAAATAATAACTAACATGTCTGATACGCACGTAGAATCTGTCTTACATTGACTTCTGCATGCAGTGATTCGAAAATAGACTAACAAAGAGTGCAGGAATAGACAACCTTTTTTGAAGATCAAGGGCTGCATATCCTCAAGAGAAAGTGGCTTGGGGGTCCCCAAGCCGAAAAGGTAGAGGATCCACCCTCTCTCTCTCTCTCTCTCTCTCTCTCTCTCTCACACACACACACACACACACACTTGCTCACCCCCTCCATCAGCCCACCTACTGCATGGATCCTCAGCTTCTACTTGCCTCTGCACAGCCTTTCTCCCATTTATTCATTCATCATCAACATTAGTTCGCCTTCTTTCCTCTAAAATACCTTTCAATCATGTGAGCGTCACCTGGATATTTTACATTCCAGTTTCTCTGGCTGGCATGGCTTTGAAGTACTAAATAGAACACATCTAAACAGAACTGATACAGTTCCATTTCAATGTATGCCTGCAGTTCAGATGACTTACAATAATGCTAATAATCACATGTGCATAAAAGGAAGGTTCATTTTAAATTCATGACATTCACATTTTGCTGATGAGGCTTTTCTATTTTGGATAAGCTGCATTCTCTCTTCCTCTCCCTTCTGCTTTCTTTAGCGGTTAGTCTCTGTCATTGGCTCATCGCTGCCATTCTGCAACATGACAACTTCATTTGTACTTTATAAGTTCCCAACCCTAACTGAGAAAGTCTGCTCTGTGATGTTTGGGGAAAATGGTACATGTTGTGGCTTTCATCGTTTTGGAAATGATTCCAGCTGAAGTTTTACTTCCCAAAAGTGGGACTCGTTTTAACTGCTCATAAAATTCTCTCCACAACAGCTAGCTGCAGAGAAATTCTCCTGTTGTTTTTGGTAAGTTCACAAAGCCTCTGGAAAACACCTTTCAGTCATGTGACTAGCAGTCAAGAGCTATACATAAAAAGGCGGGGGGACCCAAATCCTCATTAATTTCCATGTACTGCTCTAGCTGCCTTCCTCGTAGTAAGGTTTTGCTTCTTCCTCCCCTATTTTAAACAGAGGCACTGGTAGTAGAGTACACTAAGCCCAGCAAATGTCAAGCTTTGCTTTAAAATTATTGGTATTTAAGGGAGGCATAATACCATTAAGTCTAAAGCTATTAAGATTTTCTTAGTGAAAACACACAGGGCCATTTTATGCCGTTCTGACAGAGGGCTTTAAATAAGCCCCACTGTGCGGATGTTGTAGCTTTTTCTATTTCCCAGGGAGAAAATGTCAGGAGAGTTGTGGTGATGGCACTTGGTTTGTATAAGACTAATAAAAGGATCGAGATGTAGGCATGTTTCTCCAGTTCTGGATTCCCGCCCCCCTCCGTGGTCAGAACTTTGAAGTTTTTTAAAAGCTTTGTTCTCTTCCTCTTTGCCAGGCTAATAAAAAGAATTATTATTACTACCACATTTGTGTCTCTTGGATTTTTTTTTATTTTTTATTTGGCTAATGCAAGTACTTTTACAACATAATTGCGCCGAAAAAGAGCAATTAGAATTAAAGGAGCCTTGGCCAATAAGTACAGCACTTATTGCAATTATACTAGTAACATAGGAAACCTGAAAGCCTACTTGAATTACCCAAATGATACTTTAAAGAGAGAGAGAGAGAGAGAGAAGAATTGCTTTTAAACTTAACAAAACTCTTAATTGGTGGGGGAAGGGTGGTTGATATGAATCTGTGGTAACCAGATTTGCAGTCTGAACTGTTCGTCTGCCACACTGTTGGCCATCAAAGAAGGTCTGTCTCACCAAGCTTTCTATTTTCACAACAGGATATCTGGTTTCTTTTATGAGGATACAGCTAGGTTAATTTGGTTTAGTGGTTTGCTGGAGGTAAGCATGCTCTTCACAGCGCAAACACCAAAATCCCCCCCTCAAAGCAGTTTCCTGCTAATAGCCAAGGTCTGATTGGCAGTTTTGCATTGTAAAGTGTGATTTGGTTGGATAAATATGTTTAGTCTAGTAAGCACTTTAGTGATTGAGTGTCTGTTAATGGATAAAGGTGGATTACGGTGAAACCTCTACAGGCTGTCATTGAGCACTTTAGAGATGTGAGATGTCAGAAAGGCAAGGGAGGCAAATTAATGGGGAACTGTGACCAAACTCAGCAAAACTCGGACCATATTTTAAACATTGGGTGGTGCTAATTTTTGCATAGTTTTGAAGTCATAATCTCACCGGAGGACCCACATCCCGACTGAACCTCCCAATCTGGCCTTACATTGCTGGATTTTGTCTGGAAATGTAGGCAGAGAATTTAAAGGCAGTTTTCAGCACTAAATGAATGTAACTAGGATGACTTTATGCTTCCTTTTAATAGATTCTCCTTTTCCTCAAGAATTATAGATCCAGAGCACATGGCAGAGTTCTCTTACTTCTGCTGCCTCTCCCCTGGAGTTCCCTCTTGTTTCTCAACTCCAGACTTTCAACCTCAGGTGCAAAAGGTCCGTTTTAAGGTATGTATATTGGAATGTAATTACTTTTGGGAGGGCATTTCCTTTCTGCCCACAATAAAGAAAGCATGGTGCTAAAATGTTAAGAGTAAGCATATTGAATTTAAACTGAAATTGATTCCTCCCCCCCTTTTGTTTTTTAAAATTATGGGTGATATCCAATTAAGTTGCACTCAAGAATAGTACTTTAATCGATGGAATCAAGTGGCTCAAGTCCATTGATTTCAGTTAGTCTACTCTGAGTAGGACTAGTGTGTTTTTTACTTCTGGAAATAAAAATTAAAAATTATTAGAGGATTTCAGAGCCAAGTCGTTAAAAACAACAACATGGCAGTGTACAATAAAATCATTAAACTATTTTGAAAATAATAAAATACAGAGCAAGGAACTAACAGTGGATCCAATTATTTACCTGAAAATGCTTGGTGGAACAGTCATGTTTTGGGCAGGCAGTGAAATATCAGAATTGTGATTGCCTGTCTGATTTTAGCAGGAACATTGTTTCAAAGTACTGGTGCCACCATGCCAAAGGCCTTAGTTTGCATAGAAACCAAACAAAGATGTGATAACTGGGAAACAGAAGGGCTTCTCCAGATGATCTGGCTGATGTAGAAGGGGAAAAGTGGTCTTTCAGGTAACCCAGTCATAGGTCATTCAGGGCTTTATATTCCAACAGGAATACCTTGAACTCAGTTGCTGATGTACTGGCAGAGCAGATTTCAGTCCCAATGTCATATGCCCATTTGGAGTAGCTCTAGCCAAAAGCTGGTCTGCCGATTTCTGCACTGGCTGCAATTCCCAAACAAACCTCAAAGTTATGCTTTTTGTTATTGTTATTACAGAGTACAGTAATTCTAAGCATTTTATTTCATATACAATGTTTATATGCAGCTTGATTATAATAAAACCTGTAAGCAATTTCTCCCCGCAAAAGTCATTTGATTTTCAGAGGGCATTTCCTCTATGTACATAGGGTTGCAGCCTGTATTAATTATATATGAGAATTGATAAAAAATATAGTTATACAAATATCCAGTTTTCCCCAAAACAGCCTTCTCATCAATAAGATTTTAAGCGACATTTTTTTCTTTTTTAAAAAAAATAAAAAAATAATCTACCCTAATACTTTTACTAACTTTTACTAAAAAAAAATAAAATCTACCCTAATACTTTTACTAATATTCATGTACGGTGACACCACTGCTACATATAGCATTATATGAGGTGGTGAAAAGCAGCCTTTTCCAGCATTATAATAGCTCAGGGCAGAGTCATAAATGGATTTTTCAAAATGTTATGCATTTTACGGAAGGCTTGAGAAGTACCTTTTTTTTCTGCCATGGTATGGGTATTCAGTGCCATGGTTTATTCAACTTTAAATGGAGTAGGCCCATTGAGATTAATAGCCATTAATAGTTTAAGTCCATCAATTTCAGTGCAACTTCTCTGAGTAAAGATGTGTTGAATACAACCGAATGGGCCAGATTCAGCTACCCTGTTCCACTAGCAGAAGCCAGCGTAAGGACTACTGCTAGCACAATGGGCTTTCCCCCCCCCCTGCACCCCCCCCCACTTCCCCCAAATTCACTCTGGAGGGACGGGGGAACCCCCAGAACAGGATACAAGAGGAGGAAATGGGAGGTTGTTCCAACAGGCAAGCAGAAATACATGCAATGACAGAACAACCTCCTTAGCTGTTGTACCTTGAATTCCATCCTATGTTTTTCATCTGGAACATGGTTTTCCTATAGAGGCATCCTCAGAGCATCTTACTGATGTGAAGGCAAAAGTGACAAACTAGCAACTATTCTGGTTTAGATACAAGGAACCAGTGACTGACAGTAAAGTTTCTGCCTAAATGTACTGCTCCTAAGACTGGACTGTAAGTAAGAAGCCTATTTTAACAACTTGTAACACACACACACACACACACACACACACAAAGAGAAAAAAGTGCACACACACACACACACACCAATAAGATTGTTTCAATATGACAGCTTTAAATCTTTCAAGAAAGTTGATGTTTAAAACATGTTTGGCTATGAGAGAAGCCAAATTCTGAAATATGTCTTATTTTGATAGTAGGCTTAAGGAAATATATGATGGGAGAACGTACTGGCCTGCATATATGCAATTATGAATGAGCAAAAAGATATGAAGATAGCATGCAATGAGATATGAAAGGAGGAAATGCTAGGGTTTTTTATTTTTATGATACAACTCATTAAGTCATTTTTTTCTACTGCTCGTAATCCTGTAGGAGACATATAACATTTAGAAATAAAATGATTAAAATGCAATTAATATATAAAGCATTTTATTAAACACTGCATACCACATAATCATCATCAGATCATCTCACTTTTTGGGAGGGGAAAATCAAACTGGACATCTTCCTTCAATTAATGCCCACCCCAGTTCACCTTCTCTCCTCTCCAACTTCCCCCATTGCTAACTTTTCACACAGAATCATCTTCTCCTGTCATCCAAGCCCCTGCCATGTCTCCTCCTTTTGGAACTGGCTGCTCCTTAAACTGCTACATGACTGTTCCCCCTTGTGCCCATACCATGGAAAGAGGGAATGGCTGAAGAAAGGAGAGCTCCACACTCACATCTGGGGCCTCCGTCTGCTAGTAATAAATATATTTAACCTTTGCATTTACTACATCTGATACAGTATTTTCTTGCCCTCACAAGCTATGGTGAAATAGGAAGGTGCTACCCCACCCAGCCGGGACATGCGTGGCGCCATGGGTTAAACCACAGAGCCTAGGACTTGCCAATCAGAAGGTCGGCGGTTTGAATCCCTGCGACAGGGTGAGCTCCCGTTGTTCGGTCCCTGCTCCTGCCAACCTAGCAGTTCAAAGTGCAAGTAGATAAATAGGTACCGCTCCGGCAGGAAGGTAAACGGCGTTTCTGTGCGCTGCTCTGGTTCACCAGAAGCGGCTTAGTCATGCTGGCCACATGACCTGGAAGCTGTATGCCGGCTCCCTCGGCCAATAAAGCAAGATGAGTGCCGCAACCCCAGAGTCGGTCACGACTGGACCAAACGGTCAGGGGTCCCTTTACCTTTACCTTTACCCCACCCAGCAACCGCCCCACCCCAATCAAAGTCTCCCTTACCTTGGTTGTGTGGCAGCAAAGCGGCAGTGACAACCGCTAGTGGTGCTGGCTCCACTTCTCTGCTGGTGGCAGAGTAGGTAGGGTGCCCATCAGGGCATCACTTTTGGGCTTCTACACCCAAGGCAGCTGCCTCAACCCTCCTCATGGGCAGGGCAGCCCTGGATGCCAGGTTTGAGATGGTGTGACTTATTTCAGGTGACTCAAAGGGCTTCTCTGTCTCATTTCCATGCCTCCAGATCAAGTAACCATTACATCACATTGGCTCCCATAGCAAGACTCCCAATCACCCAGGCAGCCAGGGCTTCTAGTTGTCCCTATGACTTTTTAAAATGTTGTCTTCTTATATTGTTCCCAGTCTTCCAGCTGGATCGGGGAACAGTTCAACCAAGCTAGAAGAGTTCTATGAAGTCTTAGAAGATAGGATGCCAGTCAACAGGTGACAGTTCAGCGGTGTGTCAGCAAAGTTAACACATATTTAGAGAGCCAAGTGTTATCCAGGAAGTTACGGCCTTTCCCAGCCTAGTGTCCTACAGATGTTTTGGATTACAACTCCCATCACTGACTGTTAGCATGCCCAATAGTCAGGGATTATGGGAACTGTAGTCCAGAATATCTCAAGGGCTGCAAACTGGGGAACCTTGTATTAGACCAAGGAGGTTTTCCAACAGTTTGTTGCACCTGCAGAGATTTCTCTGTTCTGAAGGTTCTTCGGATTTAGGTCTCTGTTGCCCTTACTATCTCTATTCCTGGCTGATCCTAGGACTGTCATACATTGCCTACAGAACTTGTGTTATGAGATGACTGGTAAATGCAGATAAGAAATGAATACACATACATACATACACACACACATTCAGTGTTAATTAAAGTCTCTTTAACCTTGTCTTCCTTTCTCTTTGATCCCCTTTACAAGAACAATATCTCACATTTCACTTTTACAATCACTTAGGTGTACAAAGCCTTTGGAAACGGGACTAGAGATAGAGAAACGTTGCTTATGCAGCCATCTGGTGTGCTTTTTTATCACATTTTTAAAGGGCACTGGAACCATTGGATGGGCATGCTATTAAGTACTCATCCACTTATCAAGAGGAAGCAGCTGCCAGGCTGATAGTGAGCCCTTTCTTATAAACAAACTCCTTTGAGTATGAATATTATATTGGTGTCTTTAAGCTGACTTCACTATGCAGATAATAATATTCCAAAGAAATAAAATAGGTGGCAAAGTTAGCCAATGAATTCAAAACACCTTGACAGCATTGGATATAGCCCAGTGTCTTCTCAGGTTCAGCCAGTCCTCAACTAGGGTCTTCCGTAATGATCAATAGCTATTTGTACCAGCCCTCCCTGGACAGCAATAGAAAAACAGCTGTTTCCACCTGGGAACTGTATGGAAGTTCTTTACAACTGTACAATAATAAACAGTGGGAAAGCTCAGCCCAGTTTAGAGCTCCTTTTGTTTGCACACTTTCACTATCTTTGCATTTGTTAGACTGTAATTTTCCTTGCAATTGTATTTTATCAGGCTATTGTTTGTGTAGCTTTGGGTTCTGCTGCAAACATATCTCAAATAAAATAAATGCCCAATTATATACCTCCCCCGCTTTCTTTCTGCATTTGCAAGTACATCGTTACCAACTACAGAAGGCAGCTTACATTTAGACAGAGTGCTCTTTAAGCAGCAAAGAATTACCCCTCCCTGGGAGGAAAAAAAAGTGTAAATGCATAACATGATTTACCAGTTGTACGGCTCTAGGGTCTCAAATTCCCATAAATATAAGTGACAAATTATCAATAAATCATTCCTGGGCCTACCATATTGCGCCAATGTTTATTGAAATCCTCTACTAATAAATATGAGAGTCACCTTTCCTAGCTGTACCCTGAGAAACAAAGATGACAGCAATTACAAACAGACATGAAAAATGAAAAATATGACTTTTGCAAGTAACAATTCTTCCCAGGCCTCCTTGGTCCGATTGACCTGTTCTAGAAGAATGCTTTATTCCACAAACACTGCACCAAATTGATACTATTTGTTCTATATGAACAAAATTGCAAGCCATATAGTTTTAAAAGGGGAAGTTCTAACAGGTAACTCCTGACCTTGAGAGGATTAATTCCCTTCCTTTTTTTATTATTAGTTGCAGATAATCTGTTTCAGGACCAAAAGGACTGTGTCTAAATAGCTGCTAATACTGTGCTGCATGATTTATGCTTTGAAATTCCAGTGTCACCACCATTAATCCCACAAAATTAAGTGGCAAGTGGAACAAACAGACGTGGCAATGTTCAGGGCTCAGTTATTACCCCTGTTATATTGAAATGTGGCATTATGGGCTGCGTGTCATAAATTTCCCCCCTGACAATATACCCAAACACATTTGGGTTTAAGTGTTGCTTACCTTGTATAAACAATGATGTATTGAATTGTCGAAGCAGGATCTGGCCCTTTATTCAATCCCACCCTGCACCTTCAGACACACCTCTCAAGAATTTCTTGAAATACAGATTTTCTCGTTTCTGAATCTGATATGAATAACAATTAATGTGTTAAGGGCATCCTTTTATTTTAACTCTCTTTTCTTTTACAGGACAATACCTCAAGGTCGGCAGTTCGAATCCCCGCGGCGGGGTGCGCTCCCGTTGTTCGGTCCCAGCGCCTGCCAACCTAGCAGTTCGAAAGCACTCTTGGGTGCAAGTAGATAAATAGGGACCGCTTACCAGCGGGAAGGTAAACGGTGTTTCCGTGTGCGGCTCTGGCTCACCAGAGCAGCGATGTCACGCTGGCCACGTGACCCGGAAGTGTCTTCGGACAGCGCTGGCCCCCGGCCTCTTTGAGTGAGATGGGCGCACAACCCTAGAGTCTGTCAAGACTGGCCTGTACGGGCCAGGGTACCTTTACCTCAAGGGTATTGATAACAAAGATTCCCACCTTCAAGCAACTGAACCATGCTAGCTTTTAATTGTGCGTTTTTGCAGTTGTAAAGCAGTTCCTCACGCCACCTGCATTAATAGATAAAAAGCATGCTGTGAATTTGTAACACACAGGTCTAATTCACAAACAAATACTGAAAGTCCTCAGAAATTATTGAATGGTTATAAACAAATGAAAATAAAAAAGACCCTTAATTACTTTATATTTTAATAAAAAATTAAAAAATTGTCCAGTGGCACCTTAGAGACCAACTAAGTTTGTTCTGGGTATAAGCTTTCGGCTGCACGCACACTTCTTCAAATACACCAATACATTTATAGATACACTTATATTTTAAGTGAATGATACACAGATATATAGCATGTACACTTAACACAAGCAGATAGTGAGGACCAAGTGTCAATTGCACCCCCACCCACGCAACACCCCATACCCCTCAACTATCCATTGGGGCATCCCATTTTGGAGGGGGTCACATGACTCATGCACGTCACGTGACTCGCACAGGAGAACAGCCCTCGAAGACGGGCACTTGCTTTTCCACTGCAACATATTGGAGGGTATGCACCTCCTCAAAATGCACAACCCAATTACCCATATTTATTATCAGTTTATGATAAAATTTGCCTCGCCATATAGCTAGAAGCTATAGGCCACCAGCTCCCCATGTGATTTTAATAAGCATAAACTACTTCTGTGTGGCAAGCAGTCACTTGTAGTAATCTCCTAGACCTCAGACTGGGGGCCAAATGCAACCCACAAATCCTTTGGGACTCTCTCCAGGTCACACCTCTCAGCAGCCCTCCTCTATGCCTTCCTTCAGTGCTTTTGCCTGCTTGAAATCTGTTCCTGAATGGTGATGATGCCTCTCGCTTCCTGGGATGGAGAGATAAGAGTGTGTGTAGAAACTAGCCAATGCTTTCACTTGCTGCCCCATCCAGTTTTGCCTCTGGCCACCACCACTGGAATGAGGCTCTTGGAATGTGTTCCTCAGGCTGAAAAAGCTCATTCACCTCTCCCTTAAGCTTAAGCCTACAGCCAGGCCTAGGACACATGCTTTGTGTTTTAAAGGACAAATGAAAAACAAGAACATAATGGAGCTCCATAAATTCTCCTCAGTGTGTTGCCTGCTTGCCTCCCTCCCTGCCAATGTTGTATTCCCAGCTTGCATGTAGTCACACCATCCTCATGAATTTTGGGGGAGCCACGTTACCTCACCCTCCAAGGCCAGTCTTTGGCATGTTTATCAGAAGGTGTCCTATACCGTTTTATTCCTTATTTTAGAGTGTGAGGAGATAAGAGCAACACAGCAGCCTCTTAATGAGCTGACATAAATCCAGTCTAGTCTGGAACCGTTTCCCCCCTCACTATTTTTAGCCATATGGCTCTGCTCCCAAGCAATACTCACTGAGTTCACAGCTTAGTGGGGGCTCAACAGCAAGGTGAACCGCATATTGATTATTACCCAGAGCGACGTGAAGCTTGTGTCATGCATATACTAATGGGAGATAAAAACTCCTTATACCTTTAAACTTATCTTCATAAAACTTGGCAGGAGGTTAATTCCAGAAGGATCTGAGTTTTCTAAACAGTTTGGTTTAAAAGTTCAAAGGATTAAAGGATTAATTTGGGGGCCAGAGAGGCTAAGTCATTTCCTTATATATTTGTTTGACAAATGTTCTCATAAGCCAATGAAACACTCAGCACTTGTCCCCATAATGCTGATGTATTATGGTAGGGCATGGTCTAGCTAATAGAGCATTTTGAGAGATGAGGGGTTAAATGTCCCAGAGCTGGTCACTGGGAATGGCCTATACTAAGCTTCTGGAGCCCACCCTGGATTGCAATCCAGATACCAAATCCCCATGGTTCTTGGTTGTCTTATCCCTATCCCTCCAAATCAGTGGTGGCCAAACTTGGCCCTCCAGCTGTTCTTGGACAACACTCCCATCATCCCTAGCTAACAGGACCAGTGGTCAGGGATGATGGGAATTGTAGTCCCAAAACAGCTGGAGGGCCAAGTTTGGCCACCACTGCTCTAAATGCTCTGGAGACTCAAAAACAAGACATGTAACACTGCTTCCCTCCCTTCCGTCCACATCAGGGATGGGGAAACCTGTGGCCCTTCAGGCTGTGGTTGGACTCCCATTGGCCCCAGACAGCATGGCCCAGAGTCAGGAATGATGGGAGTTAGAGTCCAGCAACGTCTCAAGGTTCCCATGGGTTCCTTGCACCTGTCCAACACCCTGCTTCCCTGAGTTGCAGGTGCTTGTCTCCCCAACCTACTCAAAGTGCCAGTTTCTCCATATATTCCTAAAACTCCCAAATCACTCCTTTGATTTCATTCTCCAGTTCTCTTCCTCCTCCTCTCTCCATCTTCTTCTCTGCACAGTCAGGATGATGTGTGGTTAGGTATGTGTAACAAATTGCATGTTGCTGCACACAATCTGTACACAGCAGGGCCAATGTAGGAGTTGAGCATTGCCAGATACCTGCTGAAGCTCCCTTTGAGGGGACCCAACCTCTGATCCTCAGGTCCTGGTCTTGCTCCTCCTGGAGCTCCTCCTTGCTTTCACAGTCAGTTCAATTGCATGAACTGCCTTGAACTCAGATATATTTGTGGGAAATGCAGGATATAAATAAATGTATGTCTATGATTTAACGAGGGAGTTGCCTCAGGTTGCAGCTTCTGGGCACCATAGAAGGTTGACAAATTGCCAGCTATTTGAGTCTTATATTTTTTACTGTGGAATCACTTGGATTTTTTGCTTCGGGTGCCAAAACACCGTGAACTGGCTGAGCATTCAGTTCGTCTGAATCTATCCAGATATGGGTCTTTCTTTCATATTCATTTTGACAAGTCACAGATTGAAATTTGATCCACCGAACTGTGGTGCACAGATAGTTGGACTAGATGGGAGAGACCCAGATTTGGAGCCCTCCTCCATCATGAAGTTTCATGAGTGACTTGGGGCTAGTCACACCGTCTCACCCTAACCTACCTCACCGTGTTGTAAGGATGTAATAATACAAGTAAGGAAATCAAGTATGCCACTTTGCAGTCTTTGGAAAGAAGGGTTAAGATAAAAATGTAATAATACAATAAAAATCAGATCCATGACATTTACAACAGTGGCAAAAAAAAAACCCTGAAGTTTCTTTTTAACTGTTAACCATTCTGTTCTATTCATAGCTTTGTGCAACTCCACCAATGATGACAGCACAAAAAGAGATGAATCATTTTCTTTCAAACATTGAAAATGACATTTTAATGCTTCCAGATATCCCTATAATTGTCCCACAGTAGCTTTTGTGGCCTGGCTTTCCTTGCTAAAGTCTTGCCAGATTGTGATAATGATTTTATCCAGACAATTTTAAGCACAGGGTTGTTGTGCTTTTTTTAAAAGAAGAAGAAAACCAAACACAGGGCAATTTTGTCTGTATTTTATGTATAATTATTTAAAGATTCAGCAGATCAAATATATCACAATTTCCAGAAATGCAGGGTATTAAATTCCTTTCATTTTTAGCCAGGGTTTACTTGGAGCCAAAGCTTGGAAAGGTGTAGCCCTGGAATTTGTTCCCAAAGCCCTGGTTCAACACTGGAAGAAAGAGTGTCTATGACCATATGCAAGGTAGATTTCACTCATACCTTAGGGCAGGGGCAAGAAATCATTTGTCAGCCCAAGACCTACATTGCCTCATTGCCAGTAGTGGGCAGAGCCAGGGGCAAAAGAGGATCAAGAACAGATGTAACACTGTATAATGGGCTGAATTGCAGCCACACAAAAGTCAGACTTTTCTATAAACACATCTCTTCTTCCACACAAGTAAGAAACGGTTCAAGGTGATATTACAGCCAGGGAAAAGAAGTATTCATGGAGGACATGGATCAAGGCCAGTGAGGGGTACAGGCTGGGAAGAAGGTGTATGTGGCCTGGGCAGATTCCTGGGGGGCTTACAGAAAGATCAAGAAGGCCACATTTGGCCCTTGGGTCTGACATTCCCTATATCTGCCTAAGGGCATCTGTGAGACATTTCCACAACCACTTGGCTCATAACCACTGAGGCAAATGTACTTGAACATAGCAAGTGGCCTTACATTGCGTTGAACCATTGGTTTCCCCTTTCAAGAGCGTACCAGCAATGAGCAGAGCTGGAGCCAACACTGGGTGGAGTTGTCTGTTTTCTCCCTCCCTTGCCTGCCTGCCTCTCTTCAACCCCCACTTTCACTCTCTCTGCCACCCCCTTTCACCCTAATTTTATGTCCACTTCCTGCCACCTGCCTGAAAATGCATCAAGAGGCTCTACTGTTGCAGGTTTCGCATCCCTGATCTAGCGCGATAGCCAAGAACCTGATTGCCTCCCAACCCTGCCAGCCAGATGTCAAGGACCAGACATCACCATGACATCACCTTGAATTCAAGCTGCTCTGCAAAGGAATGCTGTTTCTTTGCCCACGGTGGTTTGATTTCAGACTCTACAGGCAAAGGAACTAGGAGCTGCAGTTGCCACTGGTTAACTAACTGTCAGTAGCCACAGGTCAAACTTTCCATAGTGATCTGCTCCACTTGGGATATCTGATCAGAACCCCTGGGTGAAACCACTCACAGGAAGCTTGCATTTGTTGCCAGATGCAATCCCACTTGCCAAGAACAATTGGGAGCATGCTCTATTATTGTTCCTTAGCAGCCATGTGTTTACCTGACCCTCACCTGATATTAGCATGGCTTGGGAATCATAACTCTGTGGGCCCTCAGACCAGAGGCTTCCCACTGCCAGTCATGACAGTGCTCTCCAAGGTTTCAGGCTAGAGTCTTTTCCAGGACAACTGGAGATGCTGAGGATTGAGCCTGGGACCTTCTGCATGCAGTGCTAAGGCAAAGCACTGCATGCATCCACTGCCACACACAAGATTCAGTAATACATGCAATGACATCTTCTTCTTTGCTGATCACTTGTAGCCGAGTAAGATGTTGTTGTTTAGTCGTGTCCGACTCTTCGTGACCCCATGGACCAGAGCACGGCAGGCACTCCCGTCTTCCACTGCCTCCTGCAGTTTGGTCAAACTCATGCTGGTATCTTCGAGAACACTATCCAACCATCTTGTCCTCTGTCGTCCCCTTCTCCTTGTGCCCTCCATCTTTCCCAACATCAGGGTCTTTTCCAGGGAGTCTTCTCTTCTCATGAGGTGGCCAAAGTATTGGAGCCTCAGCTTCACGATCTGTCCTTCCGGTGAGCACTCAGGGCTGATTTCCTTAAGCCGAGTAAGATAGTCTTCCATAAACATGGTTTTAACAGTGAGTCCGTAAGTGACTGTGAAGGCCAATTCTGAATCCACACGTCCTTCCATATCGGGGACATAGGTTTCTGGGCGGGAGTTGATCATGGTGAGTGTTTGCCAAGGGCGCCTTCCTCTTAGCTCATTTCTCCTTTTCATCCTGAGTTCAAGTGTCTTCAAAGCCCATGACACCTTTGGTAAAGGCTGTTCTCCAATTGGAGCGCTCACAGGCCACTGTTTCCCAGTTGTCAGTGTTTATACTACATATTACATGTAGTTTCCAAACCTCCAGATAGTAGTTTGAAAAACCATCAAGCACAGACTTGTGTTCCCCATCTCTTTTAAAAATCAGAACCTTAACTAAAGGCTGAGTCACCTACAAATGAAGGCAATCTTTTTGCATTAGTTAAATTGAATTTTGCTTACTTGGACATAACTACATCACTCCGTACAATTTTCAAATTAAAATATACGGCTGCCTGTGTCCCACGGCCTTGCTATAGTTTGCAGAAGCGAGATTCCTCCACATGATTCCAGATTAAAATTGGCTGTAACTTTAAAGAGAAACACAAATAGCATGAACAAGGCCAGCATGGAGGGGAGTTCTTGCAACTATCCAGACAGAGCTCCTGCCCAGAGACCAACTCTTTGGCAAAGCCTCCATCACCACCCCGCCTCCCACTTTTCCTGTTTGATTGGTGGCCATGGTTATTGGGCATGGCAGGATGTGGGAGTCAAATCTGCTCTGAAACCCAAGGGAAAGGTGTTCCTCATTGGCAAAAGTCATATTTTACCACCAGACATGGGGAAAGCATGAACATATTGGAATTTAAACCAGCACTGTGCTTTATTTAGAAACAGCATGACCTCAATGTATTTTGTTTGGAAGTTAAGAAACAGCCCAGTCTGAAAGTCTTCATCCACTACATTTGTAACCAATACTAACTATAATTAATCATTCACGTCAAATGATTAATTCGTGTTTTTCTGATCATGTTAAATATGTAAAGTATTCTTGGGAAATGCTTCAAAGGCCATAGGATCAATTTGTTCCCCACCTCTCACAAGCCACGGTGAAGTTAATTAGGAGCAGAGACACATTTAGGTAAGCAATCTGAGTGGATAAGTGGAAGTTTTCTTCTTCTGACTCCCATGCTTTTGTGTGTGCCTTTATCCATCACCATCCCCTAACCATCCACATCACATGGCAACAACTGAGGTAGGCCATGGCAAGCTACATGCATAGTTCTGCACACTGATTGTTGTGTGGTTGTGGTGGAGAATCTCTGGGGATGAGAGGAAGCTGATATATGGATGTTCTAGTCTTGAGGCAAGAGTTTGGACTTGGTGACCACCTGGACCCCTCATGGCCTCTGACTCTGTGGTACATCTAGCTCGCGAGTCAATATAATTCCAAGAATTCGGCAACATAACACTTCTAGCATCTTCCTCCATTTCTTTTCTTTTTCTTTATTATTTCCCCCCAGATGTGTTAGCTCTCCGGGTTGAATTTTATTTTTAATTTCCTGCTCTTACTTCTAACGACTCTGGTTCCTGTGCATTTTTGTTCTGTTCTCAACTGGTATTTGCAAGTTCTTCCAATGCCACATCATCAGCAAATTTATTTAATGTGATCTTTACTTTTTCTTCCCAACTGTGAATACAATACTTAATTAAAAACAGCCCTAGAACTGATCCCTGTGGAACCCTGGACACCATTCCCCCACTATTTTGCATTGTTAACCCCTTGCTCACCCTAAGAAGATGCACAGTGTCCCCATGGACCACTTTTAGTTCAGTTAGGAAACAAGGATAGGGTTACCTTCTTCTATGTCCCTTAGCACTGGTGGTAACTCCCTAATAAGCAGCAGTGAACAGCTGGGTCTGTGCTAGATCATCTTTTCAAAGAGAAGGATCCAGACTGGATTCAGAACCTGCTTCAAAAACAGTCACGGCCTCCTTCAAATAATCCTGGGAACTGTAGTTTGTTAAAGGTGCTGAGATTACTTAGAAGACCCTCTATATACCTCGCAGAACTATAATCCTCAAAGTGATTTTAACAGTCAATACCTCTTCCTGAGTAAACTCTGGGAACTGCAGGTCAGTGAGGGAAATAGGGGACTCTCAAGAACTCTCAGCACCCGTTACAAATACACTTCCCAGGATTTAAACAGCTGAGGTAAGCTGTTTAAAATGGTATAATCCAAAATGGTTCAAATGTGCATTAAATATGCAAAATAGGCCTCAATCTGAACACCATTTCTCTTCTCCTTATATTAGGGGACTCATTCGCTGGAAAAGCTGGAAAGAGCACCTGGACTTGGTCCACATGACTTTAATGCTAAACTATGTCATAGCACCAGTAAAGAAGACAGGAAGAACAATCCAGTTCAGGTAAATGGTCCCCTAACAGATCTACATTACCTATTACAATGCTTACCTGTTCAGAGGAAGTCAGAAAGATTGCCTGGACTGACGCAAAAGCCATCTTCGTCTTTGTTTTTACCGGCGGCTGTCCTCAGCACTGACATAGATTTGGGGAGAGTAAACATTCAAGTGACAACCTGGATGACTGGACTCTAGGTTCCACCACATGCTGACTGGCAGTGATGGGAGCCAATCATTGTTTTCCTGTGGTCTTCCCTTTGGCGTGGAAAAGGTACTCTCTGGGGCCCCATGAACCTTTTGCTTAGTCTGCAACTTTGCCCATAATGCCAGAGAGCTTTGCAGAGCTGGAACCTGCGAAGGCTTCAGCACGCTTCCCCTCTGCACTGTAACTGAGAATCTTTGCCCTAAACTCTAGCAATATCACGGCACATGCCTCTTTTAGGAATAATTAGTACAGAATAATAAGAATGGCTTTTAAAAGTAAACCATCTTTGCTTGGCTCATGTTGTGTTTTTCAAATCGTAAAGGATCTAGGTTGTTTCTGTTTTGTGCCCAGTTTATTGGCTGCCAGAAAACAGCCCTCCACTTTGATTTTAATCATAGCCAGACAATACAAGGCCCAAGTCTTTAAAAGTAGCTGCACCAGCTAGTGCAGTCCCCTGCTGCGTCATTTCAAAGCAATGTATTTCATGCTGCTAACCCTACAGTGTGATTCCTGTTTTAGCAGTGGCTCCAGTAGCAGACAACATCCAATTTGCACCTCTCAAATAAATCCACATTTTGCCAATATTTGGGGAAGCAAACCATAAGCTTAGTAGGCAAGTAGTCTGTTAACAAATCTTTAACTATGATCTATTGTGCAGGAAAAGTGGAATTACAGAAGCTGAGTTTCACATTATTGAGTTCTCCCTTGCATTACCCAGAGGTGTTTGGGGTTTTTTTAACCTGAGATAATTATAAGTGTTTATTTTAGCTTTTAACAACTTTAATCACATTATTTACCATGTGCTCATTTTGCCACAGAATGAAGCAATATTAGCCTGAACTTTCACTCACACATATACGAAACTTAATTACAAAGGGAAAGAAGTATGATGGTTTAGGCAACTAATTGTGCTAGACTTCACAGAGGCCAAAATGCAAATCTTTTACAAGGCATTAGTTGAATACCGGATAGGCTGTCACATATTTAGTCCAAAGGACTTGCTGCTTCTCTTCTCATCTCATGTCATGTGTTCTGGACTTTCAGTGCCCTTTGATTATAATAATTGTGATCTAGCCTTTGCATATAAATTGGTTTAGTGTTCTAGGGGAGCAAGTGACTTTTTTAGAAATATATGCAGATCCATTAATGTGATGTAGCTCCCACTTATATCAATAGGTTGACTTGAGCATATTTGTTTTCTGAATTGCTCCTTCAATTTATATACCACTTAACACCTTAGGGCACTGTGCAGTATTCAGCTAAATAGGTGTAGTAGTGCAGGGAGTTTTCCCTACTCTTCCCTCTGTGTACACCCCACGCCATCCTCATATATGCTCCAGAGAGTTGGGGGAAAGCCTTCTCTGTGGTGGCCCCACATTGCAGAATGACCTCCACTTGGGGAATATGGCAGACACCTATGGTGCAGGTGTTTCACCAGTTGATAAAAACTTACCATATTTACTTGAATGTAATGTGCACTTTTTTGGCCAAATTATGTCATGAAAAAAGGGTGTGCATTAGATTTAATGGGACCAACAAAAAAAATTTGGTTTCAAGGTTTTGAAAATTGAGGTGCACATTAGATTTGATGGTGCATTAGATTCACTTAAATACAGTACATGTTCATATAGGCATTCCTAGGCACCGCTCCATTGCACGAGCTTTACTGAACTCTGCTTTTACTGAACAGTATGCTTTACTGTGGGGACGCGGGTGGCGCTGTGGGTAAAACCTCAGCGCCTAGGGCTTGCCGATCGCATGGTCGGCGGTTCGAATCCCCGCGGCAGGATGAGCTCCCATCGTTCGGTCCCAGCTCCTGCCCACCTAGCAGTTCGAAAGCACCCCTAAGTGCAAGTAGATAAATAGGTACCGCTTTATAGCGGGAAGGTAAACGGCGTTTCCGTGTGCTGTGATGGTGCTGGCTCGCCAGAGCAGCTTCGTCACACTGGCCACGTGACCCGGAAGTGTCTCCAGACAGCGCTGGCCCCCGGCCTCTTAAGTGAGATTGGCGCACAACCCTAGAGTCGGACACGACTGGCCCACACGGGCAGGGGTACCTTTACCTTTACCTTTTTTATGCTTTACTGTTAGATTATTGTACTGATTTTATCTTGTAAAATGCCTTGTTATTTTTTACAATAGAAGATGATCTATAAATAATTTTAACCAAATGAATGAATTCTCTCTTTCAAATCTTCATGAATTTGAATTGAATAATAAATGGGTATGAGATTATTTAACAAATACACAATTTTCTGTGTATGCCATTTTTAACTTTGATATTGTGCTGTTCTGTGATACTGTAAGCTGTCTTGGGTAGGCTTTGCTCGAAAAGCTGACATATAAATGATGTTAAAAACCAGATACGATAAATTTATTATAGAAGTAAGCATGCCAGTCCCTCAAACTTATGCTAGTTGGTGGATAAATTCTGAATGGCTCCCGCGTACAATTCTCCATTTGCCTATAAATCTCTACACTTGCTTCCACCTCCCCCCAATATTCTTGCACTTCAGTAGGAAATGCCTTTCAAGATAATTAAAGATGCTTCTTGCTTCACTTCATAATTCTCATTTTTAAAATCTCCAGGAACTAATGTGCCTATTTCCTCATGTGCTTAAAAGGATGCTGATAACTCTGCAATTTATCTATCCTTGCTCTCTAGTCTTAATATTTACAATATATGTTTATAATTGAATTTCCCTAATACTTGGCTTGGCCACTGGGTGAACTTCTTTCAGATCCTGAGCTGCTACGTACATTGTCTTGTTGTTAAGGATGGGAGCCTCAAAGGTCTTGTCTACCAACCCTGAACATCATATCAGAACTGCAGGATGGTATAGTGAGACTGATGCTGGTAATAGCCAACATGGCTATATGTATAGTTCTAACCAGGCCTAGAAATGGACTGCTAATGAATGAAGTTTATAAGCAGCATTGCAAGCCTCCAGTCAGTAGAGGGCATGGTTGAGACTAACAGATAGTCAGGGAAAATACACTTTGTGGTTTCCCACTAAACACCTAAGCTCCACCCCTTTCTCCTGCTCTTGCTCTCTCCTCCTGCAGAACAAAGCCATGAAATAATCTTTTTTTTCTTTACGAATGTGACTCTTGTAAATTTTATTTTACATTTTTAGCAATGATAGTGATGTGTGAAAGTGATAGCCAATGGGTGGTGGGTTTAGCTCCAGCTTCTGAGCTATTTTTACTCTGCTAAATATATATAAACTACATAAGCCAACCAATTTTATTTTTTGCAACCTATCCATTCAAATGTGCCATAGTAAACATACTGGAAATGATGACACTGCACTCATCTCACTCAGACTGCCATGTTGTTAACACCTTTATGCTGCAATAGCCCAGCAACGTGGCAGCTAAAATAAGAGGTGATAATACTGTTTCTAAGGTTCACATATACATATCTATTAACGTGTACTAGTCCAACAGGCAGATGGCATACCAGTAAAATAGTTCCTTTTGCTTTTGTTGTCAAAACGATTTAAAGTTTCCATTAAATAGCACTCTTGCAGAGAAGCATTCAACACATCTATGATTCTTAATGCTACACTAATGATGGATGAAACTTCAGGGAAAGCCATAGAATCAAGATGTTATGTATGTGCAGGAATCACATTGTATACAGGTTGCAATGGAGGCATACAAGCAGTGTTCAGATTATGATTCAAACAATGCTCATAACATCCTCTGCAGTAATAATAGGAGTTGTCATCAAAACAGCTTAGGGTCGATTAAGAATAATCACCATTCTTTTATTAAGCATCTTCAATTTCCAAGCAGAGGGAAATGACAAGGGCAAGGAAACTGTGACCCTCCAAATGTTGTTGGAATTCGACTCCCACCATCTCCAGCCATTATGGCCAGTGGCCAGGGATGATGGGAGCTGCTGTTCAAAAACATCTGGCGGGTGGGAGAGAGGGATCGCAAGTTCCCCATACCTGGACAATGGTTATCTGTAAGTCTCGGATAGGGGATTTCAAACATGGCAAACAAAAGCTGTTTCCATAAACTGTGTTGTAATGATACTAATCTGTTGGGTTTTTTTTAATGTCATGAAGATGATTTGTTTGCTCTGTTAGGACACTTAAGTTGAATTATAAATCATCCAGGAACTAGTTCCAATGCTGTCATTTATTTAAAAACAAGAGATTGGAGGGGTGGGGGAGTACTATGCCTAAGTATGGCAAAATGAACAAACCACAAATATGAGGTATGCACATGCCAAGCACTTGCTCTGTTGTCTCATAGGCCCTCTGCACATAGCAGGATGTTGAATGATTTTGTTTTTCTACCAAAGCACCGTACGGGGTATGTGAAACATGCCAAAAAGGCACATTGACCTTCTTAAAGGTCTGCAATAACCTAATAAGGATCTCGGAGAATTTTGCGTTGACTATCTGATGCTTGCATAGGCTAATTATAGTAACAAGGACAATTGGTAGATGCATTAAAGATTTGCAAGATTTATGAATACTTGCTTGGGGCCTGTTTCGTGGACTTCAGACCACTTAGTTTTGAATGGAGCAACAGAGGACATGGACACACACCCAAAATAAACCCCAGAACTTCTTCCCACCTCCTTGTTATGCCACCTGTCATGTATTTATTATTACATTTATATCTTGCATTTCCAGCAGGGAGCTCAATGTGGCATATATGCTTCTCCTCCCCCTCTTATCCTCACAACAACCCTGGAAAGTAGGTTAGGTTGAGAGAAGGTGATTTGGCCCAGTGAGCACCACAACTCTGTGGGGATTTGAACCCAGGTCTTGTAGTCCAACCCTCTTAGTCCAACTCTCTAACTGCTGCACCAGTCCAGTTGTTAGTTCATCGGTGTTACTGGCACCGTAACTTGTACCTGGTGCATAAACTAAACTAGGGATGCACTTTTGCTAACAAGTAGAGCAGAGGCAGTTGGCTGAGACCCTTTTGCCAGACATAGGATTACAGTGATATACACTTAATCATTTGGCTATAAAGGTACTGTTTGCATCACAAATTTGAATGAAAAACAGACATGCAAGTGTATGTGTCTCTGCTTTACTCTGTGCCTTGTACAGTACAAATCAGCTGTCAGGGTCTGTCCACAAATGCAGTAGCCTTATTACATGAGCATCCTTAGGTTTCCTTTGATTCTGCTTGTATCAAGGAAGCTGTAAATTGCATGCTAGTTTGTATATGTACAAGTTCATGTGGACTGCCAAAGTTACAGCCCTTTTGAAGCCACCATAAGCTCAGGAATTTCAGCAAATGCATTACTTCCTGTTGATTACTTCCTCCTTGTAATTGTGGTTAACACTGCATGCAGTACAGGATATCCATATAGGATGGGGGGGAACGGGACGTGTCAGCCTCATGCATGAACTGGTCCTCACTTTAATTCACTTACTTCCAGTAAATATGCTAAATTTTATTAAGCCTCCTCTGAAGCAATGCTGCTATGGAAATTAGCAAGTAGTGTCTCACGCTACTTCCAGGAAAAGAAGCCAAATCAGATTAACAAAAACAGACGGAGCAACTGTAGGAGATGCATCAGGGACTGGCCACAAGCCACAAACATCCCCCAGAAAATCCCAGTGTGCAGATTTGTGGCAGGCAGTGGCTGTTCTACAGAGGGGGTGGGATTGAGAATAGTTTCTCTAAGAAGAAAATTCAAAATAAAACAGAGTAAGCTAGACACTCGAAGGTTTCAAGCTGTGCCTGACCATCAGAATTCTTCTTCTTCTCCTGGGGTCAGCCAGGTGTATGGCAACACAGGGGGTCAATATAGCATTGAAAAGGTGAGGAGCATGTGTCCAGTCAACAGCCCTTCACAATCAATCAATAGGGACTTACCTTCTTCCCATATTCTTCCATTCCTTGTTCTCTTCATTTCCCCTACAGGTTCTTCCCATAATTGACTCTTTCAGCGAATCCATGCATCACCAGGCAATTCAGCACAAAGCAACTCCCTGCACACCATTTATTTAGTTTTATATGAAGATTTAGAAGAGCACACGCCACTCACAAATATGCATGGAGAGTTCAGCGATCCTGGGGCTGCCAACCCCACCAGTGATGTCCATGCAGCTCCTATGCACATTTGATGAAATGCAGTCAAGGGGAGCCTACACCCAAACATCTGTATCTGCTTAGGCTTCTCCCCAAGAATACGATTCAGTCTACAAGGCTTGTAGCAGAAATGCAGTCCATGGTGGCCTAGGAGTCTGGCTGCTGGCGCCCCATGAACCCAAAAGAACTCCCTAGAATTCTACCCTTAGTAAAATAATGGCAGAGGTCTACAAGGGGAGCACTAAGACTCCAGAAGAGGAAGCTGACAGCCAGGGCCACCCGCTGAACTTGTTGTATGTAAGAAGGCAGGTGGGGCTGTTACCTAAATGCTCTGATGGACCAGTGTCCACTGTCTGTGTGTGTGTGTGTGTGTGAGAGAGAGAGAGAGAGAGAGAGAGCTCTTAATTGGAAGAACATTCTATGCAATACAGTTACACTAAATGTGTTGGTCAATGGGTAAAATGAAAGGATCCTTAGCCACCATAGCTATACTGTAGGGTTCTCACAGTATGGCTAATTTCGCCATTTGAATCCCAGACATGCCCAGGAAATTCCAGATGTATGGCAACCCTTCTGGGTATATTTTCACTTACTTTGAGACAGAAGAGGAGTGACCAGGGTGAAGAGAACACAATGACACTGCAGGATAAATTGGTGATCCAGGGACAGCCATTGACAGCTCAGTGTGTAAAATTCTCTCAGCTCAGGCAGAAATAGAAATTATTTGTGTATTGAGGCCTGTGACCCCCTGCCCTCTAAGGTGCGAATAACTAGACAACACACAGCATATTGGTTTTGGGATCAAATAAGTCCACAGCTTTATTGGTTACAGATGTGAGGTTTGGCCATAGGCATTGTGGTAAGCAACAGCACATGTCACTCCCACCCATGCTCTGAGAGTGTTTCTAAGGGTGAAGCTGGAATGTCAAATCAGAACATCCCCCAAGCGGTCCCCATTGGAGGAGTGGTATGGCCCTAGCCCCCGTCTGGGCATTGGACAGGAGCCACTGCTCCCAGATACTTTTAACAGGATACTCTTACCCATGGAGGGGCAGGCGGTGACTACAACCCCCTCTCCAACCAAGACTAGGCTTACCCAATGCCTATCTGCCTTACAAAGTTGTGACAATTGCTATGAGGTAAGCGAAAACCCAAATGGTGGTGCCAACTAGCCAAGCAGGGAACATCCCTGCTCGGCCCCTATAACTTAGGTGACCGACATTGTCCATAGTAAGGTCATACCATCCGTGGGGGGAAAAACCTAATCTGAGGGAGAGTGGGTGGAGAAGTGGCACAGTGAGAGAGGGGCCGAAAAGCCCCGCAGGCCAGGCATTTAAACGTCCTCTGGGCACAGTGCCAAGGGCCGCAGTTGGTTGTGAGGAACACCTCCTAATTCCTGCTGCCATTGGCCCATTTGGCGACAGGAAGATCACCCAGCCTGTGATAGGCTGCTTTACCAGGGAGGCCCAAGGTCCGCCCACAAAGCTGCCCACCCAATAAGGGGGTGAACAGACCTATTCAAAACACATGTTTGGTTCATTTGACTTCAGCTTGGGAAAACGCTGCCTGATCCACTAACCTCACTTCAATGAGAAGACCTGGATTTGAGCCAGTGGAATTAAACAGGCTTAAATCCAGGTGCTGTAGATTTCCTGTAATTTAGATCTAACTACTACAATGCAGATTCACACCCCCCCCCCAAAAAAAACCCTATAAATAGTTGTTTAAAGCCCTTTTCTGGGAGAACAATTCTTTTTTTACACACATTACACTATCAGCCTTGGCATTATCTTATCCGTTTAGCATGGAGTGGAGGGGATGAAGATGACATGATGATGTGGGGAAAGATTTGTTTGGCAAGTTACTCTAACGAAAAATTAAGCTGCCATGTGTCAAAAGCCTCTATGGTGCTACAGTGGAAACACAAGTGAAATGTGATGTTCCTCTGAAGGCATCTATTGCAAGTTCTAACCTCCGAAGGTTCATTTTGATATGAATGCAAGATAGTGAATTTGAAGCCTTCTTTTGCTGAGATCTGCTTGCTACTGCCTTTGCTTATAATAAAACGTTATAAATTATGGGGAAAGTCCAGTTATACAGTTTTGAGATGTTAATTACCGGTACAGATGGGAGATTGTATTCCAAGCTTTCAATTGCAAGAGACTATTGATTAAATAGATCAGAACTGATTATAGGCGTGCCAGTGGTAAGTTGAGGGTTTTTTAGTATCTGTGCTTAACAGCATAGATGATTTTTAGGTTGCAGATAAGTCACCAATGTATCAGAGATACATTAGCAAGTTGTATGGAGAGGGAGTCAGTGTTCTTTTTGTGGGGATTCCTCGGCCATAGCTCCCACCCAGTTTCAACTGCGCCTACTTCATAGCAGTAAAGAAACATGCTTGCAATTACAAAGGTGTTAATTTCAGCATTGCGTGCACTTTTTTTTTATTAGATTGGCATGAACATTTCACACTCGAGTGTGTGCTGTAATTGGAACAAACTGCAGCACCTACTACTAAAAAACCCCGGCCTTCTTTGTACACATTGTATGTCACCTCCATTTAAAATTCCCTAGCCACACTTCTGCCTCCCAAGCTGCCTTTGAAGGCAAATTTATGTGTTTTAAGGACAATTCAAGCATATTGAAAGCACAGCAGGAGACTGTAAACAATCGGAAAGGGAACAAGGGCAGTCTTCGGCATCCTTGTGTGGGCAGAGCATAGAGAGAGGGGAGACTGTCATTTTATAAGGAATAATTCAGCATTTCTAATAAGAAGATATTAGGGTATATGAAACCTTGTCTAGTGCTTCACTATTATAAGGACTATTCATCTAGAATGATCATAATGCAATATTGGTATCAAGCATTATTACTGTTGTTAATAATTTCGGACAGTAGTGTGACTCTTCTTCATTTTCCACAATGGACCAGGCTTCACTGAAGGATCTCTGCCAATAGCTTCTGTTGCAGAAGCTCTGAGACTTATGAGAGGGAGTCCTAATTGTTTCTGAGTGGTTAAAAGAAGGACCTAGTTGGGAGTCTTCCATCTCTGTCCTATTGATCAATTATCAACTTTGATGCCTCAGGATGAAACTTGACAACAATTTTGTCCAGGCAGAATCCTCAGGATGACTTCTGTTGACTGTGGAGTAACTACATTTGAGAAGCAAATATAGAAGCTCAAGCACTCCTCTCTCTGCCTCTGCAAGTGCTGAGCAGTTTCAGCTTAACTACCCAAATATAAGTACGAGGACAATATATAAATAGTATAGATGTCAAGATGGTTCATATTTTATTCATAGTGCAAAAATGTCAGTTGCAAGTTTTTGGAAGAAGGTAGCAGCCCCCTTATAAGAGTGGTTTCATGAGATGTGGGATACAGGTGTGATGTATAAATTAACTGTCAGGGACTGGGCAGAGGAGGAATGGTGGAGACCGCCTCCCCAGCCTGACCCTTCCAGAGAAGAGGAAGACAGTTCAGAATCACAACAGGGGTTTGAGGGAGGTTACACCTTAGAGGCAGATGAGGGGGAAAGTTGGGAAATAATGGGAGAGGAGAAGCAGGCAGAGCTGGAGCAGCAGCTGGCTGACACGTTGTCACTAGAAAGCATTCCAGACCCACCAACTCCCAGAACCTGGTGAGCCTTAAAAGTAGGAGAGCAAAGAGCTCAAAGACAGAGGGCACTTAGCAGAACCCGTAGAGAAGGTGATGATGATGATGATGATGATGAGAGAGAAGGGGGGTGGAGATTCACTCGGGACAACGCCATTATCCAAGAGGCTGTGATCCAAAGCCTCTCTCTGTAAATACTGAACAAAAAAGTGGATGGTAAAAAACTTTTTCTTGTCTTTGTACCTTCCTGGGCAACCAGCCATGGGAGTTGCTTGCAGCCGTCTAGCATTAACAGTTCATACGTGGGTCTGGGAAAACTCAATGTAGGAAGAGCATAAGAACAACCCTGCTGGATCAGGCCAAAAGCCCTCCTAAACCAGAATCCTGTTCTCACAGTGGCCAACCAGTTGCCTATGGGAAGCCCAGAAGCAGGACCTGAATATGACAGCCAGTATTCAGATGCATGAAGGGACGTGGGTGGCACTGTGGGTTAAACCACAGAGCCTAGGACTTGCTGACCAGAAGGTCGGCAGTTCGAATCCACGCAACAGGGTGAGCTCCTGTTGCTCGGTCCCTGCTCCTGCCAACCTAGCAGTTTGAAAGCATGTCAAAGTGCAAGTAGATAAATAGGTACCGCTCCAGCGGGAAGGTAAACGGCGTTTCCGTGTGCTGCTCTGGTTCGCCAGAAGCGGCTTAGTCATGCTGGCCACATGACCCGGAAGCTGTACGCCGGCTCCCTCGGCCAATAAAACAAGATGAGCGCCGCAGCCCCAGAATCAGTCACAACTGGACCTAATGGCCAGGGGTCCCTTTACCTTTATTCAGATGCATACTGCTTCTGACTGGAGGGAGAACAAGGATCAATTTGCTAAGAAATTGCTACTCTTTATTACTTTTTTTAATTATAAGTTTGTTAATATGCTTATTCTTTGTTTGCATTGGTTTAAGGAAGTTATCTGTTGATCAGTTATGGTGATATTAAGAATTTGTGGCTTTTTTCTTATTTTTGTGTGTATATAATTATGAAAAAAATGGTACTAATTACACATAGGGAATGGAAGGTAAAAGCCACCCCTAACCAGATAACATAGTTTGGAAGTTGCCAATGTCCCAGTAGTATCACAGCAAATTCCTAATGTTCAGCTGGGCTACCACCACAGACCATCCTAGTGGCTTCTACTTTCCAAGCTTCCTGCAGGAAATGATGTTTCATTCCCAGACTTTCAACATTTTCCCTTCTGCAAAGGGATATCCCAGGAAAGAAGTACTACAAACTATTGTTACAAACTTTATTTTTAACAGCCCCAAGCCACCATGATATATGTATGATATTTTACTTCAGTCTTAATTTCATACCTGAGCACGGTAGATACTCATGCATCATTTAAAAAAAAGAGAGAGAAAATGTGTCACTAAATGTGTCGCTAAAAAAAGGACATTGATTTGCACAACATTTGCATATACTGATTTACATGTACATAGGGAAATTTAGAAGGAATTACTATAATTTAAATAATACATTCAAGGCCAGGAAGACTGTAACTGGCTAACCTGCCGTGTACCTCCTGTCTAGGTGCAAAGTGTTGGTGAGCAACTTCAAGACTCCAAGCAACTTACAGTCCGTAACCTTTAAAATGGACTTGGGCAGGACATCCCTTTGAATGTTGGACAGTCCTCTGTAAAGTAGGGCATATGGCCATGCTGTAACCTGAGTCACATTTCATGATTTCTAGCGGCTATACAGTCATACCTTGGTTCTCAAACACCTTGGTACTCATACGTTTTGGCTCCCGAATCCCAAAAACCCAGAAGTAAGTGTTCCAGTTTCCAAATGTTTTTCGGAAGCCGAATGTCTGACGTGGTTTCCAACTGAGTGCAGGAAGCTCCTCCAGCCAATCAGAAGCCACACCTTGGTTTTCAAACAGTTTCGGGAGTCAAACAGACCCTCAGAACGGATTAAGTTCGAGAACCAAGGTCCACTGTATTTTTATGTAGTAGCTTCTAGGGCGGGAAAGGAAGAAATCTATTCCTAATGTCAGCCGTAGTGTTTGTTGTTCCTCTACTGTAGCATTACAAAAAGGGGTGTCCTTGTGGGAACACATAATTTCCTGGTGATGGAGCAGATTTGCTGATGGTGATGAAGAGATGTGTTTTATAAATGATGATAATTATTTCTAAATTTGCATGTGTACATAAACATTAGCATATGCACATATTGTACAAATCTGTGCCCTCTTTTCTGTTTTGTTTTGCTTTGCTTTTTTGGCAATGTGCAACTGGCCACCCTAGACTCAGCTATGAGATACTAGGAACCAGAAAATGATGTTTTGCTCCGTTTGTATCCCCAATTTTACCCATAATCCATAAGGACTCATAACAAAATTAATAATAATAATAATAATAATTTTGCATACTGCCACAGGTATCAGGGCAGTTCACAGGATAGAAATTCTTTGCAGCTATCACACAGTAGCTTCTAACTGTGAAACAGCTATCAGAGTTGAGCAGTAGACCTGCATCACCGACTGGCTAGATGCAGAGAAGTAGTGGGAGGTGGGACCAAGAGACAGAGTGGAGGCAGGTTGCTAAAGAAGCCAGGGAGTCTCCCCTACCGGGATGAATTACCGGTACATGGCAGAAATTTATTGCTGCGGCATAGATAGAACAAATGACATGTACTTTTGTGTGCAAAATAAATAGTGGGGTTTAGAGAGGGTCAGCTTCATTTGTTCCCCCAAGTAGCAGCTCTAATATTCATCCCATCTCTAATTTCACTGGTTGGTGGATATGGGGTTTCCAAAAATACATTTCTAGTTTGCGTTGTGCTTGAGCTAATACACAGTAAATAGACAAAACATCAAATTCTCAGTGAAAAGGACTATTATGCTCACTGAATTTAAGAGCTAGAGTGAACAGGAATGCTGCTTCATGTTAAATCACCTTCAGTGTTTGAAAAAAAACACCTGGATAGATTCAAGAACCAAAGCGGAAGGACCTGCGAAAAATATGAATTAATGAGTACCACATTTCTACAATACAATGTTTTTGACTACTATAGACCTATAAATAAAATATGCTGTGTGCATACTTGGCACCCTCCAACTGAGTAACGTTAATGTAAGTAGACACAGATTTCTAAGCCCTTTTATATAAAATGTGGTTAGTTCCCGCTTTCTGAGTTATGTTAATGAACGCCAGAGAGACTATAGGGTGCATTTTAACTTTTTGTTTACCCCATCAGACACATGCTGGGAAAGCCATAAGTGCCGTTCCCATGGCAAAGCGATTGCCACATGTAGTTAAAAGGTCCATGATTGAACAATTAATCGCATTTTTAAAAATTATTTGCTTTCACACATTGAACACAATAGGCCTTTGTTATATTTAATAGCTTCGGCATGAAAGCAATGCACTAGCCACAAAAACACTATAATGGCATACCTTTGGCCACAATAAATTGCTACATTTTTTTTAATATGTCTGGACTGTAACAGGCTCTTGATTCTCCCAGCCCAATCAAGTCTCTTTCATGCTATTTGTGTGACATATGAATATTGTTAATGCGAGGGAGAAGGTGGAAGAAAAATCAAATTATGCCATTCCATTAACATCTTTAGTCTTCATCTGGGTGATTTGACTTGTAAGACATAAGTCGTACATTCATAATTTCAAGTCATTGGCTGTGGAGTAACATTTTGACTTGTGTTATCATTGTGCATGTTTAATTTTCAAAAACTCAAATGTATACTGCTTATTATAGGTTTGTTTGCAATACTGCCTTTCAACAGCATATTCTCAAAGCAGTTACCTAGTAAAATTCAGCAATGAAAACACCCTAAAAGAGGGGTGGAAAACCTGGACTCCAGCTCCCATCAGCCCTAGCCGGCATGGTCAGTCACCAACATCTGGAGGGTCACAGGTTCCCCGCCTCTGCCATAAAACTTCTTCACTCTAAAGTTTTCACTGCAGCTTGTCTTCATTTCTCTTTCTCGGACAAGGAGTCTGATATACCTTGGTGGGCAAATGGTGTCAGTGGCTCTTGCCTCTCAGGTCTCTCTCTGTATAAAGGAAAAAAATAGATTTCACATTTTCATGGTAGAGCCATTTAAGCACAAACCAGTTTAACCATGCCTCATTAAAATGCCCTTCTCTTTTTATTGGTTCCTTTCCCTGTTCCATCCAGGCTGACCTAGGGGTGGTCCTGCCATTAAGCAGAGTGAGGTAGCTGCCTCAGGTGACAGAACTTTCTCTTGACTGCAAACTGTTTAATTTCTTGATGGACTCAACATTTTAAGCCATCTCATCCTCTCATCCAATCAAAGTCAGATACTTCACTGCCATAGTCTCAATGTGATATGGTCTGATGCTTTAGTGATCATTTCAAGTCTAATTCTATTACAGGACGACTTCTGAGAACTCGTGTGTACTTCCCAAGCAGTTTCATCACATGCATTTTCAATGTTTCTGAATATGCTGGCCAATTTTAATGGTATTTTAATTTTTGCAAAGACATACATTTTAGTTTCTAAAATGTAGAGCTGTCAGCATTTTCACAACCGGGAGAGGTGGAAATTATATGAACTCCATTTAAACTCCCAAAAGGACTGCATGCCCATTGCCAAGTCCAATTATGCTCTTATAAAATACTATCATTACATCCCTGAATTATGAGATTCTTATCACATGATAGGTGAATTGATCTATCAGTGAAATCAATTTGGCAAAACTTTTGCAAACAGAAATGTATTTTCCCTTTTTACTTTGGAGAAGAGCAAGTGGTAGCTTTTAGCATTTTATTCTAGTGTCATTGTTTTCCTGTCCTAGAACTGTAGAAATCTACAGCACAATCAACAATTGCTCTTGGACCAGATTTATAGTGTTGGAGTGGTAATGTAAAGAAACTTCCGATTATTTAGACCCATTCCAATCTGGGTTCAGGCCTGGCCATGGAAATGAGTTGGCTTTGGTTGCCCTGATAGATGAACTTTGTAGAAAGCAGGACAGGGGGAGTGCGACCTTATTCCTTCTTCTTGATCTCTCATTGGCATTTGATACCAAATGCTACACTGTAGGGTGCCGTAAGAGACTCTCTTAACTCGACTGCTATTTAATATCTACATGAAGGTATTGGGAGCAGTCATTTGAAGTTTTGGGACTGGGGTACCATCAGTATGCTAACAATACTCAGCTCCATTTCTCCATAACTCCTGAATCAAGAGAGGCTGTGCAGTCCCTGGGCCGTTGCCTGGATGCAGTAGTGAAATGGGTGAAGAAAACAACATGAGCTTGAATCCTGGCCAGACAGATTCATTGTGGGTGAGTAGCTTCCTTGTCTCAGAAACTGAGCAGTGGCCCATCCAGCATGGGGTTGCACTCCCCCTGAAAGAGCAGGTTCACATTTTGGGGGTGCTTCTGGACCCAGCAACTTTTGCACTGATAAAGCCAAGGTAGAATAGTGACTCCTATCCTGGCCCTGTAACAGTCCATGCTTCTCCCATCCTCCACTGTCTGCTATGAAGCAAGACTAAAACTGAAGGCCTGCTTTCTCTAGGGGAAGAAGAGTTGGAGAACACAACTTAGCAACACAGGGACAAGAATCAGGATTTCTGAATGCCGTTCCGATGTCCTGTGGCTCTTGAAACAATAGCATTGCCTCCTGGTCAGAAGGTAGTAATCCCAGAAGGCAATATTCTACAAGGTGGGTGTGTGGCTAATACTGCATTGGATAGAGAGAATGGTCCATGTGTTCTGTTTTGTTTGCTTATTCAGACTCTTGGTTATTAGCACAGAAGCTGACACAGAGCAGCAAGCATCGGGACAAATAGCATGCCACCTGCTTGTATCAAATTGCTTTAATTTCCCTCCCATAGGTTTACACTGATTACCACCTCCTAGGTGTTGTCTTCAATGGAATATACACCGGCTATTTTTTATTTATTTTTTGATGGGCCTCCTGTACGTTACTAGATGTTGACCAGTTTATTTGCATTTAACAGCAGGACATCAGTGCGACTGATTAACAATATTAACAATACAAGGTCAGCACTTAAGTTTGCTTTGTATGCGTCATGTTTGATTTCTTTTACTACCCATTGGTAATAATGCAATAAAGAAAGCATCCTGGTGCTTTTTTCTGTTTGTTTTATTAAACCACCTTGCTTCAGGGTATTTGGCTGTTGTCCTCTAGGTTTCTCTTTAATACCCCAACTTTACTTCATGCTCATTCATTTCCTCTGTCCTTAAATGTTCCTCAATAAACGAAGCAAACTACTTCTTTATTGGAAGTGGCTTGCAATATTTGTGTTTCAGTCCAGCTCCTTAAGAGGTAATAGGCTAATAGTTGACTTGTGATGACAAACTACTGCTTAGCTGGCATGCTGGCTGCCACAATTAGCATGATGCAAAAGGAAACCATGTTTTAAGAGTGAAAGAGAAAAACCAAGAGATCCATACAAACAGCTCTTTGAGGTCAACTTCTGACATGTATTTCTCAAACAGCAACCCTTCCAAACTGCCATAGAGAGTACAAGAAAAAAAATAATTTCATTTATTTTTGTTGTTAAAAATTTCATTCATACAGCTATTTGTTAAAGTCGCATTTGACTCATTCCTCAATCATTGCCTTTCATCTGTATTCCTAACCCTCCTTCGTTTTTATTGTGTCTTGCTTTCAAAGGGAGACAAGGCTGCCAGGGCAAAATGGCCCCCTTCAGGAAGAGGTTTTTGGTCCCCAGTAGCCAATTTCCAGGTTCAAGTGATTGGATCCAGAGTTGCCATGAATGTCGCTCTGCTTGCAGAATTCTCCTGCTGGGGAAAGTTGGGGAGGTAGTTTTCACCGGTTCCTTCTTCCCCATGTGCTCCCTTTTCTTCCCTAAAAAGCTTTTCTCTAGCATCGGGAGGCTATCTGAAAGAGGTGGCACAGGAGACTGCAGGGCAAAGGGATAATGGTCTAAACTCTATGGTGAACCTGTGCCCTCCCCCCCACCCATCTTGCTGGACTACAACTCCCATCATTCCCAATCATTGGCTATGCTGGTCAGGCTCATGGGAGTTGTAACTGGAATGTTACAGATTCCTAGCCCTTAGGCTAAGATCCTCTTTCTTCCTCTCTCCCTACCCTCCATTCACCAACAGTCAAGGATGCATTATGGAGTCTGCCAGTCCTGAGTTGAAGAGATCCCCCCCCCCAATAATAGTACGTTTCCGAGCACAATTCAAAGTGTTGGTGCTGACCTTTAAAGCCCTGAACGGCCTCGGTCCAGTATACCTGAAGGAGCGTCTCCACCCCCATCGTTCTGCCCGGACACTGAGGTCCAGCTCTGAGGGCCTTCTGGTGGTTCCCTCACTGCGAGAGGCCAAGTTACAGGGAACCAGGCAGAGGGCCTTCCCGGTAGTGGCGCCCGCCCTGTGGAACGTCCTCCCATCAGATGTCAAAGCGATAAACAACTACCTGACATTCAGAAGACATCTAAAGGCAGCCCTGTTCAGGGAAGTTTTTAATCTGTGATATTTTAGTGTATTTTTGGTTTCTTTGGAAGCCGCCCAGAGTGGCTGGGGAAACCCAGCCAGATGGGCAGGGTACAAATAAATTATTATTATTATTATTATTATTATTATTATTATTAACCTTTTTATTGTAAATAAAATCATCTTCTATTTCTTTTCTCTTTTTTCTTTTTTTTCTTCTTCTGTATTCTTTTGTATATTTATAATTTGTAATGTCTGAAATATAATGTTTCATATTTTACGTATTTTAATATTTCTGTGTAATAAAGGTTGATTTTAACAACAACAACAACAACTTCCACCAAGGCAGCATAAAAGCTAGGGGTAGGGATGGAGGGGGGAAAGAAATTTAAAGGCAAACTTACCAACTTTCTGCAAACCAATACACAGCCATCCTTAAAAAATGTATTCTCTGAATACATTTTTCCAGTATATGTGTGCCTTAGGCAAAATTGCATACAAAAATGTTCATTTTAGGTGTGGGGCAGGTGTGCACTCCCAGTTGTTCCTTGGCAAGCAAGGCTTGCTGTCAGTGCCAATCAGCTGATCTGCATCAAGATCAACCCCTGCAGGGACTGGTTACACTGCATAGTTGCCGACTGGGAGTGCCCTAGCGCAATCAATCCTTCCCCAAAGCGAGGTTTGCTATATTATAAATGTAATACATTAATTATTGTCTTCATCATCATCTATGGACTTTGATTCATAGTTCTGTCTGCTTGGTTTCACAACAAGATATATGTTGCTTTGAGTGGACGCATTTTCTATAGCAAGCATGTGAACTTTCTCTTTATTCTGAATTGCTTGTTTTCAGGCCCAGAAATGATCACTTTGTAGAGAATGCATATATATTATTTTTTAAAAAATTGCTCTAAACATTAGTACATTTCCCAGTTCCACTTCCATTCACCCCACACCCAGAAGATGGTTTTTGATATGTGGGGGGAAACCCCACTTTTCATTATTTAGAAAGATCAGAAGTTGTTTGAAAACCGTAAGGAATGAGAAGTGTTAAGAGAAACACTTTTAGATTCTGGGCATCATTATATGTAAGCTGCATGGAGATTATTTTACAGATAGATTGGACTGTAAAAAATTTTGGATTTTTGAAAGTACCTCTACCAATATATATATATATAAAACCAATTGCACTTCATGTATGATCTATTAATCTAAGAGCAACATATCTTGCCTTAATATGCTATAGTATTTAGATTGTTGTTAATTCTGGTATCAGATTCTAATAATTCATTAAAATAAAAAGCCACAAAATGTATGGATTTTTTATTATTAAAAATTGTTTCCCTTCAATAACATCCATAAATATTTTATTTTGAATTGCTATTTAACTGATTGTAAGATTGTTATTTTACTAGTTTGGCTTCTGGAATGTACTCTATGGGGTATTCATCTCAAAACCTATTCTCTTTAGAAACTATACAAAGCCAATGTTTCTACTGTGCCAGAAGTTGTTCTTATAACTACCATAACAACATTTTTCCAGGATGAAATCATAAAACATTGTTAGAATTATTGTGCTATTGCTTCTTATAATGGTGCAGTGCGGAACAACTTTACTAGTTACAAATCTCCACCAATAGCACTTCCCTTTGTCTGTTTCCATAGTTAAGCCACTGGAAATATTTTTATCACCTCATTTCAGAAACCTACCAAACTGGCATTTCCAAATTTCATCACTCAATTCTATCTGAGAAGTGTAAACAAGCCATCACAAATTATCAGTTCCACTCTCCATTTTTACTCCTCGGCCATTCGTGGTAACATTTTCTGAATGCTCTCCTTCCCTAATTCTTCCACAGTTCTGAGGTTATTAATTTTGTTTCCACCTAATGAAACATTTTGTCAGCAAAAACAGGTCTCATCCAGAGCCATCACGCAAGGTGATGTGGTCCTTGGAGTTCTACCATAAAAACAGCCTCATGAAGGAGATGTTGGAGACAGTTTCTAAATGGATAACTGCAGCCCACAAGTTTTAATACTGGGTGGACCATAGAAGAAAGATTCCTTCCACTGACAAAAGGAAATGTTTGGATCCAACACACTGGTCTGGTTTGCATGAAATGCTGAGCCAAAGTTTGGCTTAGTGAGGCAGTATGTACATGCAGGCTCCTGCAGAGGAGCAAACCAGCCACAAGCTCCTCTCTGAAGCCACATGTTCGTGCAGTCTTGCTAAGCTAAGGTTTAAGTTAGCACGTCATGCAAACCACTCCATTGACTGCTAATCAGCTACAATGCCACAACATTGCTTCCGAAAAGGGTATCAGGTTGGGAACAAAGTAAGTCTTCCTATTTGATAGATTCAACACAGTATGCTCTTTAAGCATTTGATAGATTCAACACACATGCTCTTTAAGCATTCTGGGCCAAATAACCAACACCAGTGACACTCTCAGAAGAGTGGAGCATAACAGTCTGGTCACTTCTGACACCCTTTGTTACACCAGCCCTTAATTAGTAATGGACAAATATACCCATTTTGGGTTTATCAGCATTTAGAGTGAATTTATCCAAATTTATAACGTATATGTAATTTTGCCTAATGCACGTATTTTTGCAAAGCAATTTCCCCTAATGTAATGCATTTTTGTATGTTTTCTTCACAAATATATGCATTTACTTTACTAGTATATGCATTCATGTACACATTATTTGGGTGGAGAGTTGCACTACAAAATTCAGAGAAGTGTGAATTTCTGTGTTTCAGTTCTTGTATTGTTTCAGAATATGTGAATTAGGTAGGGTCACCTTTAAATGTGAACTGAATCAAATTTCTTCCCCACCCCTTCTCTCTCTCTCTCTCTCTCACACACACACACACACACACAAAGAGAGAGAGAGAGAGAGAGAGAGAGAGAGAGCGTGCAGCAATACAATTCTGATTTCATTTAGTAGTTCATGCATAGGTGGGAAATGTCTAAGGAAAAAATGGTTCCCCCCCTTAGGAAAATGGACTAAAGTTCTATATTAGCCCATCAAGAAAGGAAGGAAGGAAGGAAGGAAGGAAGGAAGGAAGGAAGGAAGGAAGGAGAATTGGATGCTTTTATGTACCAGTACAATAGAAATGCCTACTACACACATGTACTACATTTTGTGGATTTGTTATACAATTGTTTCTTCCCAGAAACTTGAAATGAAAATCAATCAGTTGTCTTTTGCCAGTCATTTAATAAATAACATGAATAAATTCTTCCTAATGAATAAGTGAGTCACAAAATGAACTTGAACAAATGCCATCAATCAATCTTATATGTCCCAACATGCAAGCTGATTAAATGGAGCAAACATGTGGTAATCATTTACAAAGAAAATCCTTTGGAAAACTTTGTACAATGTTCCTTAAATAACAGCTGATCTTGACATAATCCAATGGGGAAGGAAGGAGCGAAAGGAAGAGAAATGTGCTCTCCCCCACTCTAATTATAAAATGTTGGTTTAAAATTAGTGCCATTCTTTACAATGACTACAATTAAACTTACAATGCTCACAGTTTTCATTGCTTTCCTAGTTTGTTCAACAAAAATCACTGATACAAATGGAATACACCATACAAGCTATTTCTTTTATACAGGATATTGTGCTCAAATGCATTGAATAGTACTGGGCAACCAAAGGCCAAACAAGCTAATATGTTAGTTTTGTACCTGTTCCCTTAAGTGCAGGATTTGTTCCCCCACAACACACATTGCAAGTATGGAAAGAACAAATCTAGATTGATACCCTATTATGTGGACTTTGCCTCTAGCCATGGTTCTAATATGGGTTTGGTCCCCTCCACAGAAACCTGTGTAGGGAAAAGTTCCCGTTGCCTTCAAATTGCTGGCACAAGGAGGTCTATTGGAGTACAACTACCTGCAGCCTCTGGTTCCCTGACCCAGGTTCCCTGCTGTGACTCATGGTAGCCTTCCAGAGTCTCAAAGAAAAGAGTTTCTCAGCACCTACCACCTGAGATGCTTTTAAATAGATTTAGAAATGGTTGAATCTGGGTTCTTGGGCATACAAATTGTATACTCTGCCAACGAACCATCTCTTGCCTAAGGCACTGAGATGTTCCCTGCTGCACAGCCACCTCCCCATGTTTTGTAAGGATATGCAAGGCCAGACTCAACCTCTCAGCTGCCTATGACAAAGAACAAGGTGGTTCCTTCCACCATCCATTCCACTTGCAGAAGCCTGCCAGACTGCAAGTTCAGTTCTGGCATTCTCCATTGCACCTGAACACAGAAAGCTGCTGCCTCCAACATATTGATGTCACTCCTTGTTACCCAGCACCTGCTGCCTGAGGTAGTAGCCTCATTTCCCTAATGGTAGGGACAGCCCCAAGGACACAATTTTCCTTCCCTTCTCAATTGCTCCTACAGTGGCAGCAGGTGATTCCTGCCACCAAATTCCATAAGTAACCACACTTCCCAGCTATATTATAGGATTGCATCTTGGCAGGGGTGATGGAGATTTGGCTCTCCAGATGTTGCTTGTCCATGCTGGTTGAGGTTTCTTAGAGCTGGGCTACAACATGTGAAGGGCCACAGGGAAGCCACACCTGCTCAAAAACATGCAGAACCTGTAGAATAGAGCAGAACAGTAGACCTCTTTGCAGTTCTTCACCCCTGGTATAGACATTCTGATCCATTTTACATTGGCCATGTAAAAATTCTCACAAGACCCAGAGAAATGCAGCTGTACAGTGTAGGTCTCTTCTCTTAAATGGAACTAGGATGCTGTACTATTAAGAGAAACATGAATGTTTTGAAGTGGGATCTGAATATGCTGAGCTTACAGAAAGTTCCAGAAGTTCATAATTAACACATAGTGGAAGAATGGGGGGGGAGGGGAGAGAGGAATACCCATCTGGTTCCATTGTGACACTCTTGGCATCACACCGAAAACACCTTCACAATTGTTGCCTTGCTGCGTTGAGGAACTCCTTGAGAGTGCTTGGAAACAAGTTTGTCCATTGCAGCTAATAACTCATTCGATATGTACCCTTCCAGAATCAGAGCCTTTCCAAACTCGACCTGCAATATGCGACAAAGCAGCTGATGAATGGTCATAGGGAACAGAAGTGGTAATGAGTCTTGGGATCCAAGGGACCTTACCTGCCTCATGTGCCAGAGAAATTTATGAAGATAACATGACAGGCTAATATATTTTTACAACCTAAACAAGATATTTTATGCCAGCCCTGGGATCAGCACCTAGTTTATCAATGAAACTTCCAAGACTGTAATCCCACGGGGTGTTTTTGGTATTTTTTACACAAATATAATTATCAAAGAATTGAAGTGAATAAGGTCATAAGGAAAAATATTGTCAACTTTATGCTTTTGGTTTGGCTCCTTCTGTAACAATCAGCCTGGAGAAAAGGTCTTCTGCATATATTAAATCATAGCAATTAAACCTTCCCTTTGACATCTCTAATATGGCATTTGTCTATTTTTTTCCCCATTTAGAGATAAACATTCTCATACACTAAATCAGTCACAAATTTCATGAAAAGTTTCCATGTTTTCTGTGTCAACAAGTTTAAGGTGCTCCAATACCTGGGTGCCACTGACACTATATTGATGATGATATTGAACCAATGGTATGAGAAGCACTGCCTAAGATCAGGGTAACGTTCAGGCTTTTGTGTCATGTTTTGCAAGCTAAACTCCTACAAGCAACTGATTATGTTTGGACTTGAAGCATCTGCCCCCATTATTATGAACCTTCAGGAGGAATTTTAGAGCATGCCTGTATACCCAGACATATGGTGGCTGAGGAATCCTGTTTGCTAGATGAAATAATGTTTTAAATGCAACTGCTTTTTGAATGTTTTAACTGTTTTAGAATGTTGATTGTGATGGTTGTGATGGTGTGCTTGCTGCCCTGGGCTCCCTTGTGAGGAAGGCTGTGATATAAATTCAAGAAATAAATATATCTGAAGTTTGTGACTGCTCCTAGAGGCAGGAGGTCCTGGTGAAGGCTTTCAGGGGATGATGGTGGAAAATGTTCACTCCCCAGGCCTTGATCTTTAAACCACTCGTCTGCTGAATTTTGCATAGTTAAAATGCTACACTTTAAAAAGATCTTACCTAGAAAAATTGAAAGTACTGACACATTTTAAGTTTTCACTCAAGCAACCATTTTAATTCCAGTGTCCAAATATAACATTTCTAGCTATTTCCTGTTCTAGGCATTTCATCTGAAATTCGGCAACAACAACACCAAACCGCTCAGGATTGCTGACACAGCATGAATGGAATGGTTTTAGATTTGTGACATGTCACATGATGGCACACATGATTAACGTAGCTCATCCTTGCTCATCTCGGCTTTCTGTCCCATGTCCTTAAATCATGCAAGCAGTGGAAGATATACCTTTTGTTTTAAGAACATGCAATCCTTTTATGCATACACAGAAAATGGGAGATGCTGAAAGCAGAGGTTCCAATCTTCCATGTCATGAATGTGTTTATGTTCTTTGCGTGTGGGTGTGGGGA
Source organism: Podarcis tiliguerta (assembly GCF_965153285.1). Classification (NCBI taxonomy): domain Eukaryota; kingdom Metazoa; phylum Chordata; class Lepidosauria; order Squamata; family Lacertidae; genus Podarcis; species Podarcis tiliguerta. The sequence continues at coordinate 45,576,080 of NC_139542.1, read as the reverse complement.
GGATTCCATAGATAGAGAGGCACTTCATTGTTCTTTACAGCAAAATGAAAGCCATGCCGGAAAAGCGATAGCTGCATATAGGAAGCTCAGATAAGGAAATTAGACTGGAGTACTTAACTTCCTGCCTCTTGGTGTAGAAGACATTCCCTAGGAAATCATTTCTTCCTTTCGACATCATCCTCGTTTTTGTAAGTGACTACACGGAAGTGGAAGCCTAGATTGTTTGCATTGGCTTCTGTGGAAATTACGATACCAAATGGATCTACAAGACAGCTGACAACCATAAAATGATAAAATACATAAGAGCACAACTGTTAAGAAAGAATTCACACACAAAATGAACCAATAACCAAGGGTAAGCAATGATCAAATAATACAAACATACACAAAAAAACAGCAAAAGAAACTAAGAAAAGCATCCAGAAAAGGAAATCGTTCAAACTCAAAGTCCCAAAAACATTTTTTAAAGCAAGGAAAGGACAAAATAAACTACTCCCAGAAGAGTATTGCGGTCACTGTTGAGCAGACCCTGTCCTGGGTAAATATACAACCTAAGTATTGTGTTTTAAACCATGAGGGAACCTAGACAAGGATATCCAAAGAAGTTATTAAAGTATGGCTTTAGATCCATATGGCAGAAGACAGACAAAAGGCATGAAAAATAATTCTTAGTAAAAACAGAGTCTTCTGGTAAGAAAAATAGACATTTAGGTCATCTTGAAATTTTCACTTCCTCTGTAATCATCTTCTGATTAGCTTAATATTGCACATAGTCTGGATAGATCACTCCTATGTTTAGAAAACTATATCAGCAGAATAATGCTACAATCCTTTGCACACTTTCCTGGGAAAGTTGAATTCAACAGGCCTTACTTCTGAGTAGACATCCACGGGATTCACCTGTTGAGCTTGTGTTTTAATGCTTCTTCCCAGAATGCTATGCATATTTCCACTTCTTGGTGAGTCCATTTGGGAATAATTACATTATTAACTAAGAATGAGAATTAAAGCAGTCAAGAAGCAAATGAGTAGCTGGGATTTTTTGAGATAATGAATGGAAATGGCACTTAGTCAATCTTTTAACACAGTTGTAGCAATGGAATGCCAGACATTAAAAGTACAAATTCAGTTCAACTGTGAAGATTGGTCTTCTGCTGCTTTCTTAAGATTTCGTTTTGTTTTTTAAAAAGGAATAAATTGCAATCAAGCTCCAAAAAAGAAACTTTGGCTTGTTAAGTCAATGCTGAAAACAGACTGTTAATGAAAAATAGTCAAGGTTTGTGCGCATTTCCTGAGAGATTATTTCCTTATTCTACAACAGCTTATAAATTCATATAGGTTTAAAGTGAAATTGCACTTCTTGAACTTTTCAAAACCAATGTTGTATTCAAGTCCAGATTTAAGGGAAGCAATTTGTCTTGGCCTGCCACCGATATAAAAGCTTTAGAATACCATATATTTCCATCATTGAACATTGCCAAATGTAGCAAGGAAATATTATACATCTGGATTGCTATCTTTCCAGTACCACCACCATCTCTGTGGCCTAAGCTAAACATACAATATCCTTGATCTCAAAACCACTTCCATGGTAGGGCTACAGTGAAAGTATCCATACCAGAGCCTCAGAAGATCTTCATCTGAGATAAAATGGGTCTTGACTGAGCCCCTTCAAACAGCAATAATGTGATAGAATTGTGGGAGCATTGCAGAACAAACTAAAGCACCAGTAATTAAGTATTATTATTTCAAGAACAAGTTATGGAATACGCCTGCAAGAAAGCACCAAAAGTGCTCCATCTGTGGAATACTTGGCCCCTGAGAGACTATTTGATACCTGCATTGTTGCCCTTTTTGCTCCAAACAAGTACATTTTTATTCATCCAGGTCTTTTAAATTGACTCAAGGATGAGGAACCTGTGGCCCTCCAGGCATAATTGGACTCCAACTCCCATCATCCCTAACCATCATCATGTTGGTTTGGGTTTTCTGGAATCCAAGAATGTCTGCAAGCCACAGGTTCCCCATTCCAGTTTTAACTGAAGATTTGCTATTGTTTTCTTATGGGTTTTATGTATTTTATGTCATGATACTTTTATTATATATGCATATTTAAAATAAAGTAAAAACACCACTAAAGGGTGGGTGACATAGAAATCTATGAAATAAAAAAGAAAGATCCAGGGCTCAGCTAAAAAATTTTTTTAAAGATCCAGGTCTTGGCTTAATTGAATCCTTTGCTCTTTCTTTTATTTTGTTTACTTTAAGAAGTTTTAGGCTACCTTTCCAAACAAAGTCCTCTCAAGGCATCGTGCAACAATTTAAACCACAATAGCAAAACTTACAATAATAGCAAATAAATAGCAAATAAATAATGTTACAATTCAGTGATCCCCGAGATGGTTTGCCAGGAGCTGTAGGATCCATCAGATCCCCTTCTCTTAAGGTGGAGGGAGAGCTCCACTCTCAGAGAAGGAGATCTGGTGCCAGATGTTTCCTCTGTAAAGTTATGAAAAGGCCTGCATCCAGTTCTTCTCCTGCATTGGAGAGGGCAAGGAGGAGGCGTTCTAGGGGGTTGCTGGGGGTGGAGCTAAGGATCTGCAAGATCTACAGCCCTCCCACTCCCCCGGCACACCTTTAAAAAGAGGGACAAATTACACCATCCCTGGAGTTGATTTTTTAAAATTATTATTATTATTATTATTAAAATTTATTGGTCTTTTTTGCCAAGGTAACTCAAAGATAGAAGCAATCAGACACATACATTGAAACCAGCATAAAGGAAAAATCTGAAAGACAATCCTATTTTTAATGGCCAGGATTAAAACATTCTACCCAGTTGAGGACACAGATAACTGAGAGCCAAAGTCTTGGGGGGAAAGAAACGTTTTTGCCTGGTACCTAAAGCTTTATAATGATGGCAACAGGTGAGCATCCTTGGAGAGAGCATTCCACAAGTGAAATGAAGCCACCACTGAAAGCTCGTGTTGCCACGACCTCCTGATGCAGTTTCTTGCCCTCACATTAAATGGGTTTTTGAGAAACTTCCTAGCAAGAAGAAAAAGAAGAGGAAAGAGAACATGGAAAATTGGCTTCCCCGGCTTCTGCCCTGCTAACATGAGCCCACCATGGTATCGTTAATGGCATTTCTTCTGCCTCCTGTTCTCTCTCCATTGATCCTTTTGAATTGCTCTGTTCAACTTTCAATATTACAAAATGTAAAGATAAGCAGCATTTAAAAAAAAAAGCCACCAGCATAAACTCGTTATCACAAATGTCAGCAATCAAATCGTAATGAATAATCAGCATAAAACTGGAAGGGATATGTACAATGATCTCCCATGCCCATTTCCATAGCTTTGGGATTTCAAGTCCCACTTATCCCATGAGCATCATCTGAGATGGTAACTATCACATGATACATTTTAAAAAGATGAGGAAAGGCTCAGTTATTATTTTTTCTCCATGACAGACTGAAAGTGGGCCAGTTTATCTTCCAAGTTAATGACAAAGAAGGCAGCATGACTCAGAAAGAAATAAAAAATCAAAGCTCTTCTAGGTAGCCCTTGTATTCCCCATAGGCCAGCATCAAACACTGCAGCGAAGTTCAATGAATCTGTCAGTTCAAATCGGTCCACCATAAACTGTCGAGCGGTGGGTTTGATCTGTCACATTTTTAGAGCCTTTAAGTGGAACATCACGCCCATTTAACAACAGCAGGAAATGTTAGCAGATTTTGATTTTGGATATTCATACCTGTTGCAGCAGTGCTCTGGCAAGGAAAGAGGATCAGATGTGTTGTTCTGACAGATGAAAGGAAACATTTTACCATTTAAATGCAAAGCTTATCAGCCAGCGCCAGCACAAAAGGACACACATCCTTTCTGTAGGAACAGTTGGGCTATGGAACAAATTTCCCAGGAAAGGTTTGGAATCTTTTTGTCTTCAGATAAGGACATAAGAGCAGGCTGGCTGGTTCCATCTAGCATTCTGTCTCCAACCTGACTAGCCAGCTGTTCCTGGAAAGCTCACCAGTTTACTGTGACGAACTTCATTCCTCATATGTTCGCATAATTTTTTGGATAGAAACCCCAATCACCTTAAGCCTTTCTTCTTACGAAGATGACCTGACCTTGTAATCGTACTAGTTGTTATTTTCTATTGGTGCACATAAACATGCAATGTCAGTGTCAAGACTACTGTGGAAGCACACTCACAGTATTTTTGACACATGTCAGGGAAGCCTGTTTTCTGTTGTTTCAGAAAAAGATGGTTTTGCACACTGATTGGCTTGAATTTGTGTCAGTCATGAAGCTCTGCCCCCGCTCTGCTTAGAGCAGAGCTGTGCACACTGCTGATTGGCTAGTGCCTGGATTGTCAGTCTCTGTATGTCACTGATTGGCTTCATCTTGTGTCAGCCATGAAGCTGTGTGTGTGTGTGTGTGTGTGTGTTTTCCATCTCATAGCAGGGCTGAGCACAGGGCTGACTGGCTGGCCCTTTTGTGTCTGTCATCTTATTGGAGCAGTTTCTAATATTTATTTATGTTTAAAGAAGGAAAAAAGACTTTGGCAAAGGACATAAGAAATGCTTAATTAGGTAATCATGCTGGATTCCTTGAAAATCATAATAAAAACAAAGTGGGCAACCAGCGTGAGAGAAAGGCAAGGAGATAGTAGCCGTCAGAATTCAAAGCACAGTCTTTTCAGGAGACATGGATAGAACTTGGGGAAACAGTAATGTATCATATATACAGTGGTACCTCGGGTTAAGTACTTAATTCATTCCGGAGGTCTGTTCTTAACCTGAAACTGTTCTTAACCTGAAGCACGACTTTAGTTAATGGGGCCTCCTGCTGCTGCCGTGCCGCCAAAGCACGATTTCTGTTCTCATCCTAAAGCAAAGTTCTTAACCTGAGGTACTATTTCTGGCTTAGCGGAGTCTGTAAGCTGAAGCGTATGTAACCTGAAGCGTATGTAACCTGAGATACCACTGTACAATGTTCATCTTCACACAAGGGGGGGGGTATCAACAAGCTTGAGGGCACCCCTAGGTTTGCAGAAGTACAAAAACTTGGGGGACACTAAGAGGGGGGAATGAATGTGCTCATGGTCACAGAATGTTGACTGGCTGTTGGGGCCGAGGATGTAAATGGAAAACCTGGAAGGAGGGATACAAAACAGAGTGGTTGGAATCCTGAATAGCAGCACCACAATGTCTTGTTGCAGCTCCACTTGTACCGTGTTCTAAATGTGAGCACACCATAGATTTATAAAAGGGCATTTTAAATCTTTTAAGGAAGTGAGATACCCATTCTCCCACCACTTTGGAGTACACTAGGCTTTACTAAGTTACACAGATAGTTAACAATCCCTTTGAGTAAAGCTATTTGCCTTCACCATTCCCCCCACCAGAAGAAATGGATGGGTTTTACAAAGCATCGCTAGAAGCCTGCTGCTGAGACCACTGCATTTCCCCATTCAGTCCTCAAGCTTTGGCAGGAACTGCTTGTCAATAGGAAGACAGACTATAGACAATGGTTATTGTGACCTTTAACCACATACCTCAGTGGAACTGAGCAACTATTTTCCTCAGATCTGATCACGCCTCCACAAAGCTCCATGATGTTTTATAAGCACAAGGTGAAATCCAGCCTCTGTCAAAGTGAATGGCAATAAGCCCATTGGCTTCAAAGGAGTCAGAAGAAAACCATGCAATCTTTTACAGATCTGGGTTCATGCCAGCAGGATATACTATTCACAAGAATGAGAAGGCATGAACCTCTCTTTATGAATGAGACTGATGATTGACTGAGCTAAAGGATTACTGTAAAAGTTATTGTCGAATTGTAGCTAAGAAACTAAGCCATGATCTGATAAGTCACTTGTTTAATCTCTTCTCTTCCATGAAGACATTGAGTGGTTTTAATCAATATCTTCCCAACCTCCAATTCAGGGACAATAACACTGCCCTACCTAACAGGGTTGTTGTTCGGATTGCTGAAGAACGATGTAAACATGATTTTTTAATTTAATTTAAAAAATATAATTCTGATGTCAGATCACTGTAAAAATCAGTCTTAGTTTTCATTTGTTAGGATATATCAGCCTTTGCCAATCTTGCATCCTTCAGTTGTTTTGGACTACAGTTCCCATCAGTCTTAACCAATGCTGGGAGTTGTAGTCTAAAACATCTGGCAGGCACCGGACTGGGAAAGGATGGGCTATACCAACCAGGTTCAAAATTCTGGAAGACATGTGTGTCAGGCACTTAATATAAAAGACATGAGTCAAAACTGACAGACTCCAGTAAAGTCTCCTAGGAGTGAGGTATTGCCAAGATTTTTCTGGCTCAGAACCATGGAGTTGCTCATCTATTTAGCAAAGGGAAGATAACTTCTAAACATGGTTTCTGCTTTCAATTGCATTGTGCAGCATAAATCATTATTTCATTCTTCCAAATGCCAGTATCTGTTTGTACAGTTTATTTACAGGTGGCCATAAATAATCATCAGGACTAGTGTTTTAAATAAGACAAAAACTTCAAATAACCTGATTAGAGACCACAAGAGAATTCTAGCATGAGACCTGAAGCGCCCAAGAATGTTAAATGCCTGGCTTTCCCCTAAACGTTTGTGAAAAATGAAATGTACCAAAAAAGGGGGGGGGAGACCTGGACACTTGCCACAACACCCATTATAGTGCAGTCTGAGGCCTTGACCTCTAATGTTATCCTTATTGTGTTTTTGACACATTTAGTCAATTAAAACGGCTGAAGTGTAATTTGTTTTTCTTAAGTTTAATACAACATGTCAATAGAAGTTAGCCAAAATTTATAGTAGGAACACTAAAACTGCCATGTGCACTTAAACAAATGAACCACAATTTATCATGGTTGAAATAAAAATGAACATCACGCACGCTGGACTCTATGCTCCACATGCGCACGCGGGTTGCCAAATATAGCAAAGCATGTTGCAGCTGACACTTCCAATGGAAAAGACATTGCAGTCCGCGTTAAATATTGGCGTGAAAAATCTGGACGCCCTCCAAACCTAAGAAGTGTTAACGTTGGCACTTCCACTGTGTACTTTTACTGTAAATTGTTGCAGCGTTTATTTGACATGGAATACCCGGTGGATTGATGACTGAAGAAAGGAAGACTTTTTATTGTACCATGTTACCTTTTTCAGTCATACATACTAAGCCTTTATGTCTTAGGAGTTTAAACAAGTCTCCACCTGTACTCAATCGGTGAAAGTTATTTTTCATGCAACTATAGTTTGCCTTTTTATAAACCCATAAAAGCACACATTTTCCATTTTATTGGCCAAAAACAATGGCTGATTTAACTATAAAACTTTTTAAAAGCTGGGGTTTTTACAGAGATCTCTGCTGCTTCTTTTTTTATAAAAAAAAAACCCAACACCTTGTTTGAATACCTCAAAACAAGTTAGCTCACTCCATGCCTTTCTCTTTATCAGCAGAAATGAATTCTGATTTTTCATATATGTTTGTTCAAAATATGCAATATGACTATGATCTTCCATATATATATATATATACATACACACACACACACACACACATATATATATATATATAATATAGAAGTATGACTATGTTGCTAACTCTTAGGAAGAACAAAGAGTACTAATGTAAAATTCCTTGGGGGGGAATATTAGTTCAGTTTTCCTTTTTATAATAATAATAATAATAATAATAATAATAATAATAATAATAATACCTATATGTAAAATCCACAGAAGCTAAAACTGGGGACATTAATATGCTTTATTGACACCTTTTCTATGCAAGAAATCTTAGCAAAGCAGAGATCATCTTAATTTTTTGATTTTTAAAAAAATCTATACTAGGGGTGAGCAATTCTGATCTGTGTCGTATTTATCAGACACGCCCCCCCCCCATCCGCTGTCCTCTATTAGCTTCCACTGGTCTCAGCTGACAGGGAGGAACTCCATACCCTCCAACATTTCTCCGATGAAAATAGGGACATCCCTTTCCAGAATGATAATTTTACTACTTGAAACTCTCACTACTCGGACGTATCGCTGTAGTTAAGATGAATGTATTGCCAAGAATGTTATTTTTGTTTCAGACACTGCAGATTATTGATAAAACTGATTGTTTCAAGAAATGGCAAAAAGACCTTTCTAAATTTGTCTGGCAGGGCAAAAAGCCAAGGATAAAATTTAAAATACTAACAGACGTTAAAGAAAGAGGGGGCTTTGCCCTGCCAGACTTAAAACTCTATTATGAAGCAGCAGTGTTTTGCTGGTTGAAAGAATGGCTACTTCTTGAAAACACAGACATATTGGACTTAGAAGGGTTCAACAATGCATTTGGTTGGCATGCATATTTATGGTATGACAAAGTTAAAGTGCATAGAATGTTTAAAATTCACATTGTCAGAAAGGCACTGTTCAATGTTTGGAGCAGATACAAAGATCTTTTGGAAAACAAAACCCCAAGGTGGTTGTCTCCTATGGAAGCCAAAGCAGTAAAGAGACTTAATATGGAGGCTAATTGGCCAAAGTATTGGGAGATTTTAGAACAGGATGGTGACAAATTGAAATTGCAGAGTTTTGACAAACTAAAAAGCAAAGTCCGAGATTGGTTTCATTATTATCAAATAATGGAGGCATTTAAAATGGACAGAAAAATTGGCTTCCAGGTGGAAAAATCAAAATTGGAAACAGAACTGTTAGAACCCAAAACAAAAATATTGTCTAGAATGTATAATTTGCTGCTGAAATGGAACACACAGGATGAGGAAGTGAAATCGGCTATGATTAAATGGGCTCAAGATGTTGGTCATAACATAATGTTTGCTGACTGGGAAAGGTTGTGGACCACTGGAATAAAGTTTACGGCATGTAATGCCTTAAGAGAGAATATAATGAAAATGATTTACAGGTGGTACATGACACCAGTCAAGCTTGCAAAAATGTATCATATGTCTGATAACAAATGTTGGAAATGTAAAGAAGCAGAAGGTACCTTTTTCCACCTTTGGTGGACGTGCCCAAGGATTAAGGTTTTCTGGGAAATGATCTATAATGAACTGAAAAAAATATTTAAACATACATTTAGAAAGACCCCAGAAGCCTTTCTCCTGGCTATGGTAAACCAACAGGTTCAGGTGAAGGACAGAACTTTGTTTATGTATGCTACAACAGCAGCAAGAATACTCATTGCGCAATATTGGAAGACGCAAGATTTACCCACGCTGGAAGAATGGCAAATGAAGCTCATTGACTATATGGAACTTGCAGAAATGACTGGCAGAATCAGAGACCAGGGAGAAGAGACGGTGAAGGAAGACTGGAGGAAATTTAAAGACTATCTACAGAAGTATTATAAAATTATGAACGTTTGAGGTTATCAGATTGAATGTAAAAGAATGTTATATAAAAAATGAAAATGATAAAGAAAGTATATTTTGTAAGACAAAGGGAAAGGTAAAGACTATTAAGACAATAACATTAATCTGAACTAAAGCTATGGCAGAGGGAAAGAGTTTACTATCGGAATATAAGACCTAGAATACAGAGTGGGAAGGTATGGGGAAGTCGCAGACTTAAGCTAAGGCTGAAGAATATAATGACACAATATTTGTTTTTAACTTTTTATCTTTACTTTTTTTTTCTATTTTTTCTATTGTATTTGTATAATGTATGTATTGTTTTTCTTTTATCTGTTTTTTCTTTGATGTGTTTGTCGATTTGTATTTCTTTTTTTGCTCATTGAATACGGAAAATAAAATATTAATTTAAAAAAAAACAGAATGATAATTTTACTATTTATATCCCACAGATCTTACTGGGTTGCCCCAGCCACTCTGGGCAGCATCCAAGATCTAGAGAAACATAATAAAACATTAAACATGTTTTTAAAACTTCCCTATACAGGATTGCCTTCAGACGGCTTGGGGGGGTCAGATAACTCCACACCCTCCAACATTTCTCCAATGAAAATAGGAAAAGTGGGACATTCCAGGATCAAATGAGAAACCGGGATGTCCCTGGAAAATGGGGACACTTGGAGGGTTTGGAATTCTGCTGCTGAAGCCTCCACCGCAGCCCCAGAAACTAGTGTGAAAGGTTGCAACTCTATCACCAATGATACCCCAAAACGCGGTGAGGTGGGGCAGCAACAGAACTGGACCTGCCTTGGAACAGGATCTTTGATATTAAGTCTGTCTAGCTCATGTCTGGAGGTGACATGGTCAAAAATCCCTGAAAAGCTCTCCCTGCACCTTGTGCTCTGCTTGGTGCAAACAGTCAGACTTCAGATGTGATGGCACGACTGCTGCTTTGGCCAAAGTGTAGCAGAGCTATCCTGCAAGATTACAGGGGGACTCACTGTTGGGAGATACTGCCAGGGAGATAAAGTCCATCTTGACTCCACGTCGTCTCCGGACATCCATCAATCTCCCGTAGACACGCAGTATCAGCAATTAGCGACAGGAGCTCCAGAAATAGCTTCCCAAAGATCCAGAGCTCTTGCACGCTCTATCAGCAGATATGCACAACGGAAGATGCACACAGGAGAGCATTATTTAGAGGTTTATTCAGTGTTGATCAGAACAAAGAAAAGCCATGACTGCCTGCATGAGATTCCGGCAGTGAGAGAGAAACGAAAGCAAAAGACACAACAGAAACATCCTGTGAACAGGAAATACGCAGGCTGTGACACAAACATCCTGCTCCCTTTTAAGGTGGAACGGAAATATCCCAACATCCTCCCCCTTTCCGTGTAACCTGTAGTACCTGTGGTTCAACCCAATTGCAACCTCTGTACATAAACCTTAAGTTGTTCTCTGTTAACAACCTTCGACAACAGATCAGCAGGAATTTCATTTCCTGCCATGTAGGACACCCGAATAAGTCCTTTCTGAATACACTCTCTTGCACGATGTAACTTAATCTGCAAGTACTTGGTTCTTTGCTTGCAACTCTCTGAGTTCAGCAAAGCCAAACAGGATCTATTGTCTTGATACACTTGTATAGGACATTTCACAGAAACTCTGATGTCCTTAAACAGTTGCATCAACCATTCACAATCCATGAGTGAAAATGACAGAGCATTGAGTTCTGCTTCACAGGAACTTAGGCTCACTGTCGTCTGCTTCTTGCACAGCCAGTCAAACAGACAATGGTTGTACATGTAGCATACTCCAGAAGTGCTTGTACCATCCGTGGTGTCACTTCCAAAACTTGCATCTGCAAAGATTTCAAGACCTCCAGTCTTCTGACTGGTGAACCTCAGCCTGTAGTGCATAGTCCCTTTCAAATAGCGGGCTATGCGCTTCAGAGCTTTCCAATCCTGAACAGTAGGATTATTAGCATGTCTGCTAAGCAGGTTAGTGCTTACAGCTATGTCAGGTCTTGAGCATCTAGCAATGAAATTCAACTTGCCTAGAATGCATCTGTACAGCGTTGTGTCAGAAAACTCTTCAGCAGTACTATCTACCTGGTAACCTGTCACCATCGGTGTGTCTGCTGGGTTTGCATCAACCAAATTCAACCTGGTTAATACATCAGCAATTTTCTGTGTTTGGTGAACCAGAAAATTACCTGCTTGGTCCCTCTCCACCTGCAGAGAAAGATAGTTGGATACCTCACCAAGATCCTTCATGTCAAAGTGCTTCTTCAGCTGAGCTAGGGTGCTTTGGTACAAAGCCTGATTCTTCCAGAACATCAGAAGATCATCAACAAAACATAAACAATACAGTTTGTTTTGCCCCTCCTCCTTGACAAACACACACGGATCAGCCTTGCCCTGGTGAAAACCTAGAGAAAGCAACGTCTCAGTGAGTTTTGTGTTCCAACACCTGGCACTCTGCTTGAGACCATATAAGGATTTCCGCAGTTTACAGACCATTCCCTTCTGTATCTGCATTCCATCAGGTGGAAGCATATACAGCTCCTCCGCCAAATTCCCGTACAAAAAAGCTGTATTAATGTCATGATGGGAAACATGCAGTTTCTCCTCTGCAGCAATCTTGAGCATCAGTCGAATGCTCTCATATTTGACCGTGGGTGAGTAGGTCTCGTGGTAATCCTGTCCTGGTACCTGTGAAAAACCTCTGGCAACCAATCTGGCTTTGTGTCTGACAACCTTGCCATTCTGGTCTGTCTTGGCCTTGAAGACCCATTTGCTGCCAACCAGTCTCATTCCTGGGACTACCGGTACCAATTCCCAAGTTTGGTTCCTGTTCAAGGAATCAACTTCAGCCTTCATGGCATCAAGCCAAGGCTCAGCATCTTTAGAGGTTAACTCCTGAACCTCTTTGAAGCTTGAAGGTTCCCATACCTTCTCTGAGCTACTAAGAACAGCAGTTGCTGTCTTAGCAAACTCATCAGCAAATCTCTTTGGAGGTCTGCCCTTGGTCGCCCTTTCAGATCTGCGTACTAGACGCAAGTCTTCTGGACTCATCTCCTCCTTCTTAGGAGAAAAATGACCAATGGTGAACAGTGGTTCTTCCAGTTCATTGTCAGATGCATCAGATGGTCTGACTGAGGCCTTTGCGCTCTTGTAGTCTGCTGTGTCATCACTGTCACTGACACCAGCAGCAGCGCCGCCCACTGAACTGGAATCCGAACTCTGATCATCATCATCATCATCATCATCATCAGCTTCCTCAGCTTCTTTAGCATCATCTGCTTTTTGCACATCACCTTCATCCTCCTCTGGGTAACTCTGGAAAATTCCCACATTTTCCCCCCACTTAGGATTGTACTCAACACTCCTTGTGAACTTAATGGACTTAGAGTCAGTCATCCATACCCTGTATGCTCCTTTGTCGTACCCCATGAACAAACCATGTGCCCCACGCTTCCCAAGCTTGTTGCTTTGTGGGGTGTGTACCCACATGTCAGAACCAAAGATTCTCATGTGCTTGACATTTGGTTTCTTACCAAACATCTTCTCGTAGGGAGTACAACCAATAGGTGATGACAATCTGCGATTAAACGTGTAAACAAACGTTGACAGAGCCTCCCCCAAAAACTTATCAGGGAGATTGGCATCATGCAACATTGTTTTCAGTCCTTGCAGCAACGTTTGATTTGCTCGCTCCGCAAGCCCATTCATCCATGGAGATCTAGGCGTTGACAAGTCATGCTGGATTCCCTTCTCAGTCAGAAAAGCTTCAAACTGCTGAGAAGTGAATTCCCCGCCTCGATCGGTAAAGAGACAGCCGATGCGTTTACTGTGAACATTCTCCAACCAATCACAGAATGCCTTGAACCTAGGAAACGCTTGCGATTTCTGCTCGAGCATAAACACATGAATGTACCTGGAAAAAGAATCAATTAGAACCATGAAGTACCTTGCTCCACCCAAAGAGGGCGCAAGTGGACCAACCAGGTCTGCGTGAACAAGCTGGTAGGGTTTGGAAGCCTGCCTGCTAGACTCCTTGCCTTTTGGAGCAACCTTCACCTTGTTCTCTGCACAAGATACACATTTCATGTGAAACTTACAGGGTTTGATGTTCAAACCCTCAACCAGTTCCGGCATCTTGGCCAGCGCCTGCCAAGACATGTGACAAAATCTTCTGTGTGCTTCATGAACACATCCTGCATGAAGAACCTTGTTAGTTTGTGCAACACAACAAGAATCAACATTAGACACAGCAACAGCGTTGTCATCATAAGTTATACAGAACAAGCCATCCATAAACTTAGCATGCAAAATGTCCTCTTTGCCTTTTCTGATGACACAGCCGCTCCTCTTGAAGGAAACCTGAAAACCACGCCCAATCAGCTGTGGGACACTGAGCAAATTGTTCACAGCACCTGGAACATAAAGTACATTTCTGATGGTAGTATGCAGACTTGCAAGTTTCACAGTCCCTCCTCCTGCGATCTGCAACGTCCTTCCATCAGCCAGGTGGATCTCACCTTCTTGAGGTTTGAAGGAGATAAAGAGATGCTTATCTTTTGCTAGATGGCGGCTGGCCCCAGAATCAACAATAAATCGGGGCTGGGCCTTTGGAGCAGCTTTTCTGGCAAGCAAAACCTTGTTTTCCACCGGCGTGGGCTTAAACTGCTTGCCCCCCCGCTCCTGGCCACCAGACTTTCCTTTAGCCTTTGGTGAAGCTGTGCCAGCAAACAAAGCCTTGTTTTCCACTGGCGTGGGCTCTTCACCCCCCTTCTGCTTCTGGCCATCTGCAGGCATCTGTCTCTGTTTACCTCTGGCCTTCCGGCCTCTGTAAAGGTGATGACCTTGATTCCCACGAGAAACAGAGCTCTCATCTGCCGACTCCTTGGCTCCCCCTGGAGGCTGGAATGTTGTCCCACATTGCTCCCCCTGGAGCGCACAACCGGTCCCCTCGGCATCCCTGCATCCACTTGCATTCCGGGAAACAGCCAGGACCTCCGATGCAGTCAAACTCTGGGCTGAGTTGACTGGCAGATGGGCCAGCTTCAAAGCATTCCACATCCCACGAGCAGTGGTGTTGCCAGCTAGCGTGGCAATTTCCTCCAGAGAGACGGACAAGACTATTATGTCTATGGCCCTTGAATCTTGGGTCTTCCATCTCTCTGTCAGAGGAACTGGAGGGGCCTCACTCACAGTATGCCACACTCCAAACTGACGCAGCAAACTCTCACACCACTGTGCCCAGGCCTGATAATTTTGCCCATTTAGCTTTCGGCATTCAGCAGCTTCAGAAGCAGCTTGAGAAGCATGGAAAGACTCCATCCCAGCTTTTCACTCTAGCCGAGCCCTTTTCAACTTCAGGGGCTTCTTATCTTGGCTGCCCATAAATCACGAAGCCTTTGGCTTGACTCCCAGGTCAATTAAGCCAGCCGGACATCAAAGGGACTTGCCGCGGCAACGAAAAGCCTTACTTTCGCTTTTCACACATACCTCAATGCAGTCTCTTTCGCAGTCTTACTCTCCTGTAAGTGCTGTTCATCTGGGCCCATAACCTTGTTGTTGGGAGATACTGCCAGGGAGATAAAGTCCATCTTGACTCCACGTCGTCTCCGGACATCCATCAATCTCCCGTAGACACGCAGTATCAGCAATTAGCGACAGGAGCTCCAGAAATAGCTTCCCAAAGATCCAGAGCTCTTGCACGCTCTATCAGCAGATATGCACAACGGAAGATGCACACAGGAGAGCATTATTTAGAGGTTTATTCAGTGTTGATCAGAACAAAGAAAAGCCATGACTGCCTGCATGAGATTCCGGCAGTGAGAGAGAAACGAAAGCAAAAGACACAACAGAAACATCCTGTGAACAGGAAATACGCAGGCTGTGACACAAACATCCTGCTCCCTTTTAAGGTGGAACGGAAATATCCCAACACTCACTCCCAGGACTGCAATCTAATGGCCTCAGAGAAGGGCCATCTGACCTCTGAGCAAAAGTGGCATATGGCATCATGCTTGCCAGCTGCACAGCAGGCTCTTTAAAGGAGCCAGAACTGGAGCCATGATGTGATTATATACACAAAAGGAAGTTGGCAAGGAGGAAACATGTAGAAGGATATTAGGAAGCTGGTAAAGAGAGATGATTTGTTTCCTTGTGGCATTCTAATGGGCCCTGGGGACAGCAGTGACCTCTCTGGTCTGTCCAGCTGAATAAGAGAGTGCTTGATATTAAAGTAGCATTAAGACCAATAAAGGGTTCAGAAAACATTGTTTCACGGAACTGGTTTTAGGCACCCATGAGCCAAGGTTTCCCCTTTCCTCCCAGAAATACCTTATAATGAAGGCAACCTCTTCTTCTGCTTTGTTTTTGTCAAGTTGGTGATAGTGTCAACCCTGAACTTTGGTGAGGTTAACCTGAGGTTCTGCATTTAATTCATATTCATCTCGTTTCTGTGAGAGGCTAATGGCTGGGATGGATGAGTATTCCATATTTGAGGAGCTGTGCCACTTTCCCTTCCCGATTGTGCTATCATCTTTAATGGTAACCGTAACTCACAGATGTCAGGAAGACAATCTTTCTTTGTTATTCATAGATCATTAGAAAAGTCTGGCTGCTACATTAATGCCTGCTAAAGCTATACGTACGATTTCCATTTTATGGCTCGCTGTCAAGGCTGTCTCTGATAGCTGGTTTCCAGCTCCATTCTGTCTACTTTAAACAATCCCCTTTTTATTAGTCCCATCTCATTAGCACATGCTCACTTTTTTGGACTTCTATCTTATTCTCTATTAGCATTCACTGATCCGCACCTTGCTGAGTTCTAGGGAAAAGATACTTGTTTTTGTTTTTTTAGTCAAGGCAACAACTTAAAGAGATATGTGGCAATGCAATGCATATACAGTATTTTATTGGGACTGAAGAGGAAGGAAACAATAAAAGGACAACAGCAAACCTGACCCTACATGACTGCAAAGCATTCCAAGGGGCAGAAGGCAGGAGGGGACCTCTGGAGTTTTGTGGCAGCTTCTAGATTTTTTGCCCGTGTGTGTGTGTGTGATTAGAAAGAGTGATTGCTTCTATTATCTTAATTTCCCAAAGACATTGATGCATCTGGTAAAACCTCAGTGCCTAGGACTTGCTGATCGTAAGGTCGGCGGTTCAAATCCCCACGGCGGGGTGAGCTCCCGTTGTTCGGTCCCAGCTCCTGCCCACCTAGCAGTTCGAAAGCACCCCTAAGTGCAAGTAGATAAATAGGTACCGCCTTATAGCGCGAAGGTGCTGGCTCGCCAGTTGCAGCTTCATCATGCTGGCCACGTGACCTGGAAGTGTCTTCGGACGGCGACGGCTCCCGGCCTCTTGAGCGAGATGAGCACGCAACCCTAGAGTCGGTCACGACTGGCCCGTACGGGCAGGGGTACCTTTACCTTTAGCATATGCAGATTTTATGCAATTTTATGCAGATTTTATGCTGTGGGTCTCTGCCTCAGTTCTTTAAGCACCTTGCAAAGCATTGCCACACAGGAGGCTAAAATAATCTTGGATCCTCTTATGTGATGTTTAGGTTTCTGTGAAAGTGAAAGACAGAGGAGGTGAAACGTTTGTTAGGCACGTAGCCAATGTAAGTTTGACATTCCAGTCCTAACCCTGGCAGAAGACAGGCTACATCCCTAACTACCAGGACCAGTGGTCAAGGTTAATGGGAGCTGTAGTCCAACAACACCTGGGGAACCAAGGTTGAAAAAGGTTGCTTTATACTTTTGTGTCAGTTGAAACATGTGTGACCCTGATATATTGTACCCCTTCCAGTGGTTGCCACCCATAATTTGTAGGACATATTACATGTTTTCTTTTATAGCACTGTCGCAAGAACATTGCTCAGTCTGGCAATGTCCAGTTTGAATTATCACATACATGCCAGGATTTCTAAAAATGTGTATGTGAAGCTCCTTGAACACTTTAAATGTGCTGTTGTTATTACAATTACGAGGACTATTCTATTCTGCTCTCCCTCTAGAAAGCTTGGAGCAGCTCACCCTTAATAGCAAACACTTTATTAGGAGGTCAGATCAGAAGGGCACCACGTGAAAGCAGAGAAAGCACATTGGCAAAGTACACTGATAAGGAATTGAGAAGGGAGCAAATCTCAAATGGCACTGACAGACATGTACTTCAATCATTGTTTTGTCATTGTAGAGGCAGCCTTTTGAATGGTAATCTGCAGTTTGTGTGGCCATCAGTAGGGGATGAGGGGTGTGAAGGAACAGTGAGGGGAAGGGGCAGGGTTGGGTGAGATGTAAAAGGATGAGGTGAGTTGGCAATGGGGTGCAGGGTAGGCAAGCAACAGGAGCAGGGGCATCAGCCCTAGTTCCCATATATAAAATCAATACAGTGTGTTAATACAAAGGTACAGCCTGCAGAGCTTTGCTGTTAAGACTCATGACATGGCCAGCACACTGAGCCAAAGAACTGCCTGGCTGAAGGTGTTCAGTCTCATTGCTCTCATTCTAAGGAAAGTGAATTCCAAAGGTTCATGGAATGTTGTACTCCTGCTCAAGCAATGGGATCAAATACATGAAAACCTACATCTTAAGGCTTTGGGGAACCGGAGGAGATTTTAAAGTGGTTTCATCACACTTCCCAGCAGAACAGAAGTGAGAGCAGAATTTTAAATTAAGCTATGGTTTTCCAAGTAGTGATGTATGGAAGAGAGAGCTGGACAATAAAGAAGGCTGACCACCAAAGAATTGATGCTTTTGAATTATGGTGCTGGAGGAGACTCTTGAGAGTCCCATGGACTGCAAGAAGATCAAACCTATCCATTCTTAAGGAAATCAGCCCTGAGTGCTCACTGGAAGGACAGATCTTGAGGTTGAGACTCCAATACTTTGACCACCTCATGAGAAGAGAAGACTCCCTGGAAAAGACCCTGATGTTGGGAAAGATGGAGGGCACAAGGAGAAGGGGACGACAGAGGACGAGATGGTTGGACAGTGTTCTCGAAGCTACGAACATGAGTTTGACCAAACTGTGGGAGGCAGTGGAAGACAGGAGGGCCTGGCGTTCTCTGGTCCATGGGGTCATGAAGAGTTGGACATGACTAAATGACTAAACAACAACAACAACAAAATTCCCCTCCTATTGGAAACAATGGGAGACAAATATGCCAACTCCAGAGTTTGTGGGGATGTCAGGGGACTGGGAAAACACTGGATCCTTTGAACCTAAGGCTTCCTCAGGTCCTTCCCCAGAGCACTTCCAATCTGCCTTTGGAGAAAGAGATCTGGTGCACTGCCATGGGTTGTCTTTTATTTGCTGCATGGCATATTGTTTAGCCACCTGCACCACTGAATGATTAAGTGTGGCCTGTGGTGAACATCTGCCTTTTCATAGTCATGGAGTGGATACAAATTGCACCAGCATCTGTAGCAGAAAAAAATATATGATAAGCTGGTTAATGCAAACACAGACACAAAAGTGCTACCTAAAGATGTATGATTTTAGCTTAGTTATACTTTCTCGGTGTGGAACCCTTCTTTTTTAGAGGCAGGATTTCAGTTGCACCCCTGAAACAAAATTTCCTATAGCAACAGACCTAGCCACCCATTGTTGTTTGCCTCTTTCTTTTTTTGGCACATCCCGGCTAACACACTAGAGGAGAATAAAAACAAACAACTCTGAAAACTAAGAGTAAAACTCCCCATCTGCTCTTTGTAGGAAGCTACTGATGCTTCAGATTAAAAGCTCATCCAATGATGCATCTAATAAATAAACTCAGCTCTGTTTTAAATCTAGCCCGTAAGTGCCTAAAACTGTCCCACACATTTGGGATGGGCCTCCTGTTTTAGTCATCATTTGTAAAGCTGTAATATATAATAAAGCAATGATGAATCTGAGCTAACAATAAACAATGTTTGCATGTGGAGTGGGGAGGGGGAAGAGTCCTGGCTTTAAGAAGTTATGGAGGCTTTTCTTTTCTTCCTCCCCCACTCCCCCCGCAAGCTGTCTGATTCTGTCATCCACTGGAGAGCAAGTTGTTACCTCCCACTTTGGACAGGAATGCCTTGGCTTCATTTCGGTATATATCTATTAGGTGCAGAGTGATGAGTCTATCTGACTGTTGATTCACACACAGGCTTTTCCCGGGGTAACATGTGACTGCGATCCCTCTGTGACCAAAAGGATATTTTCCATCAGCAGGAACAGATGTTACTTATTCGGAAGATCTAAATAAAGCATAAGATGTTGCAAAAGAAAGAAAGAAATGCCTCGTGTTCATCTGATGGCTGCTAAAGCAAGAGGCACATGTTGAAAAGCACTTTGAAATTGCTTTAGAAGTTAATAATTAGCACACTTGTGATTTTCATGTGTAAAACAGGGGGTAGGCAACCTGATTGCCTTCCCCTGAGGACTGCATGCAGCCTTGGGTGGATGCTCAGGGACCACACATTTTCTTGTACTGTATACACACAAACACCATCCTCATCTTCCAAGATTCTCCCTGCTGGGGCAGAGATTAGTATCAAGGACACTAAGGTCATCCAGATTCTCTTTTTCCTGAAATAGAAGTGAGATATGAAGGGGACAATGTATGCGACAACAGCAGCACAGATGCTACTAGCCCAGAGATGGAAAGAAGAAAGTCCCTACCAGAGAGAAATGGCAAACGAGGCAAGAAGAAGAAGAAGAAGAAGAAGAAGAAGAAGAAGAAGAAGAAGAAGAAGAAGAAGAAGAAGGGGAGTTTGGATTTGATATCCCACTTTATCACTACCTGAAGGAGTCTCAAAGTGGCTAACATTCTCCTTTCCCTTCCTCCCCCACAACAAACACTCTGTGAGGTGAGTGGGGCTGAGAGACTTCAGAGAAGCGTGACTGGCCCAAGGTCACCCAGCAGCTGCATGTGGAGGAGCGGAGACGCAAACCCGGTTCCCCAGATTACGTGACTACCACTCTTAACCACTACACCACACTGGCTCTGCCGAAATGGCAAAACTATGCCGAAATGGCAAAACTGACCAGAAAGCTCAGGGACCAAGAAGACAAAAACTTCAAGAGGGAATGGGAAAAATTTATAATTTATTTGGGAGACCACTGTAAGAAAATGAAAACATTAGCCAGATTTTAATTTCACTTGTAATGTAACAAATGCGATGGACAATATGGATAGATATAAAATATAGATTATGAAATAATATGCAGTTGAAAATGTTGACATTAGGACCCATGGAGGGGATGGGGGGCAAGTCTCAAGATGCAGAGAAATCTCTTTATATGGATATTTATTTGGTATTGTTATAAATTTATATTTCTAAAATCAAATAAAAATGATTGTAAAAAGAGAAAAAGAGCAATAAAGGGGACGGTGTAAGCCAAATTTATGCACATATTTTGAAGTGTCATGTTTTCAGATTGTTTCTAGAAATCTGAATTGACAAGACCTATACAGCAAAAAATTTTGCTAGTTAGTTAAAAAGTGTACATGAAATTCCTTACTTCCTTGTCGCATTGCCGTTATCTATTTTTTCTATCCTATACATAATTCCTCAGATGCTGGAGTTCCCTTGCTTTTCCCTTGCACAACCTACCCTTCCCCTCCATCACACTAAGAACACAAAGCCCCTCCTGTCCCTTGGCCCGGGTGAAGTTTTCATTACTGTACATATAAATTCACCTTTCACTTCCTGCACAGAGCTGTGCTATTTCTCAGTGTTCTAGTGCTAATGCCTGGTTCACATGATCACTTTGAGAAGTAAAGGTAAAGGGACCCCTGACCGTTAGGTCCAGTCGTGGACAACTCTGGGGTTGCGGCGCTCATCTCGCTTTATTGGCCGTGGGAGCCGGCATACAGCTTCCAGGTCATGTGGCCAGCATGACTAAGCTGCTTCTGGCAAACCAGAGCAGCACACAGAAACACCGTTTACCTTCCCACCGGAGCGGTACCTACTTGCACTTTGACGTGTAACTGCTGCTTAAACAGGAAACCATACAGGTGTCATTTCACATGGGAGGCCAGATTTACATGGTGTCTCCCCAATAAAATTGATTTCAAGCATGTGAGCCCAACCCACGGAATATACATATATTCCCTTAAAGTTTCAATTTATGTGATTCTGAGATTTTTTTATGCCGTTTCTTAATCTATACACACTTCTAAAGAAAATTGTGACTGTTCAGTGGTGATTTTTTTTCTTTATATTTTTCTTTTATGGGATATTATTGTATTCTGGACTTTTTGATGCTGCACAAACATACTCAAACATTTAGATGAGAAATACATTATTCATGCACATATCCCTGATGCTAATTTGTTCTGTAACCTCTTTGGAACAGAAAACTTATCTACACTATGGAGACATCTTAGCTTTATTTTAACCCTAAAACAATGGATTTGAACAGATGTGAACCAGGGAGGAAATTTGTTCTCTTGGGCCTAATCTGAAACCTCAGAAATCAGTGAGCATATATTTACTGAGGATATGTTTGCAAAATATTGTGGACTTTTTTTACTTTTTCATTTTTTTCACTTCACAGCTATTCCTTAGCTGATATTCCATCTTGAAGAATCTGGCTAAATGCAGACTTTATGACTTGAACATCAAGCCAGGTTTTGGCTCACTATTTTGTGGCATTCTTGTTGGTCCTAATAAAAGTATTGCCAAACTACGGATTTTGGAATTTGTTTTTTTTACAGACCAGCAGAGCTTCCTAAGCCTTTTATTCTGATGCTGTTGCCCTTCAGCTTGCCAGAAGATGCAATATTTACTTGCAATACTTCCACATGCAATACAAATGCTCTAGCACTGAGCTATGGCCCTTCCCCATTTATAGTTTTCGTTGAATGCCAGGATCCAACCTTAGAATGCAAGTGATGGCTGTAGCCCTTTTTCTAATGTTCATTTGCACTCTTCAAACATTTTCTCAGTTGTGACTACCACAGTGTGAGGGGAGGAAGGCAACATGTCCCTGCCCATCCCTCATGTCACCATCACTGCTTTCACACCCTGTTTAGGGCTGAACATCTGCAACATGGGGACTGTTCTTCTTTTGAAGCTTCCCTCGTGTGATTTAGAATATTGGGAGACTGGTTTTCCAAACTGCATTGGGGCGGGGGCAGAGCAAGTGCTCTGGTTCCCTCTCTCCATCTTCATATGAGGGGTTAACATCCCTGCAGACAATTCTTTTGCTACCAACAAATGTGTAGAAAGAGGTGGCTGGGGTTATGCATGCTGGCCTGCCTCCAAATATTATTTTGCATAGACCCTACCTATGCAAACTGAAACATGCACTGAGAACACTCAGTTTTCTAGGATACAGGCAATGGGAACACTCAATTTTCTAAGATACCAAATAGAGCTTATTGGAGCCTACACACATACAGATGTATACACTTAGATTCTGTTCAATTTGTGGACCTGAATGTCTGGCGATCATCTTTGCCAATGTCTCTAAACATGTGCAGAGGGCTTCACGAGCAACCCTTACTTATTTGGAATGGAGAGTCCTTGTCAGAGGCTAGAGTTTTTATGCAGCGCTGAGTCCCAACATCCCTTTTAAAAAAGCTAACCTCTGCAAACAACTTGTGTTTGCAAGCTACACAATGTGCAAGTTTTCTCAAAGGGCAATAAAATCTTAACAGACACAAGGGACAAAGCTCTTCAAAGTCTGCTATAATTACACTTTCAGTTTGGTAATTCACCAAAGCATTTGTTTATATCTTGCTAATATTGGAACCAAAGTGTGTTGTTTATTGACATAATGAAAGCTATGTCAAATATAGACCAGCCCACAGGAATTTACTGGAATTCTGGAAACGTTCAATCTAATTCAGCTTTTTCGTTATATATGTATTAAGACATTCTCCCCAGAGTAAAAACGAATGTCTCTGATGTAATACCCTCTTCCAAAAGTTAGAAAGTCTGTCATCTTTCTCAATATACTCACTTCATTAAATAGTTTACAACTTGCGAGGGGATCACAAAGTTTGCGGAACAAAATGACTGTCCTGACAGATTCAGACAATAAAATGACCAGATTGCAGCCTGAACGCTTTCTCAGAGACTGTTGCTGCAGCACATACTAAATACAAATATTGAAACACCTGCATGATGTCCGTAATACTTTTAGCAGATGTTAATCCCCTCTGCATGTAACCAGTGGATTTAGATCACATCACTGCACCTTACCCCCTTCAGCCCTGCCTGGAAAATGGCCAGCTATCTGAATACATTCCAAGCAGAGCAAGGCTTGTTCCTTGCATTTACAGTTTCATTGTCAAGTCTGGAAGCATTTGTACACGAGTTTGCAAGCGTATCTATTTATCCATCAGGCAGACCTCACTGTTTAGCCTTTTGTGTGTCACTTCACAGAACACGGCTATTTGTTCCTTTCTTAGGGGTGATTAGTGTGTGCTTATACTACAGTGAGGTGGGGCAGCATCAAATGATGAACTGTTTGTGTGAATGAGACGTTGCAGATCAAATGCCAGAGGCAAATTTTCACAGAACCTGACATATCACCATACTCTTACATGAAAAACTTTGCTCTACCTTAGAAGCAAGTTACTGATTTATATTCCTGTCATTCATTTGGAGTCCCCAACGAGGTGGTGAGCACTTTTTAAAACACACACATAATTAAGAGCAGGATTCCTCAACCTCGGCCCTCCAGATGTTTTGAGACTACAATTCCCATCATCCCTGACCACTGGTCCTGCTAGCTAGGGAACATGGGAGTTGTAGGCCAAAAACATCTGGAGCCCTGAGGTTGAGGAAGCCTGATTAAGAGGATGCAAGTGAGGGGAGTCAAACCTTTCCCCCATTTCCAACTCTACCTCGTTGTACTCTGTTGCTTAAAGCAAATTTCTTCCAGCCCAATAAGAGAAGTGAGCTGGGCTAGACAGAAAATTTCTTGAAGCATCAGATCACAGCAAAGGAGGGAGGGGTGAGAGAGGATTTAGTTCCTCTCACCCTCATAGTCCATTTCATGTTAAAAACAGACCCACCTGCTGATCTAACATGACTAAGGGTGCAGTTATAAAATATGCATTGGATAATGAGATCTTACTAGGACATTTATTTTTGATAACAATTCAATTAAAATAAAGGGTTTTTGTTGTTGTTTTTAAAGACCCCTACACACCTACTTACTTCTTTTCCCTGCTTTGTAGGGGAACAGGGCAGAATCCTAAATAAAACACATATGACTGCCTCAAACCATATAACTAGAGTTTGGTCCTTACTCATATTCATATGCCATGCTAACCCTTCAATACAGAGCACAATGAACATTCTTCAAAGATAGCTGGAGAAGATGAATAGGTAGCTAAAATAAGCCTATGCTTATTCATAGTCATTAAATGTCAACTTTTTGTTTTTGTTTCTTTTTTATTAAAAAAAACTGTCTTATATCCCTGAAAGATGGTCAGGCTTGAACTTTGGCAGACCTTCAGGAGACGGAAATATCAGAACTGGAGAGCTGCTGCCAAAGATGCTTCTCTCTTTGAGCTTTCGTCTTCCAGGGGAGCAGCTTATTAGGCTTTAGCAGTGAGATCACAGGTCCTTCGCCGGGGCTTTGGGGTTTTGTATGTGCCCTGCACATTTTGAGCAGTGCCAGGAACAAAATCTGTATATCAGCCTTCAGTATTGTAACTGGAGAATATCCTCTAGTAGATCAAAATTTTATTATGATAGAAAGACATATTTGCACATTAGTGACTAACCCTGTTTACTGTGTCCCAGGGAAACACATGCTAAAATAAACAAATCCGATACACACTTACCTGGGAATGAGCCACATTGAAATTAGTGGGACTTACTTCTGAGTAGACATGTATAGGATTGGTTGGTTGGTTGGTTGGTTGGTTGGTTTATTCATTCTCCTAGGCATGTCTTGCCCAAAGTAAGCATTGTTGATTTCACCGGCATTGCTCCAAAGTAAATAGGATTGCAGCAATCCTGCACACCAGGGAAAATGTGGTCCTCCAGATACTGTTGGACCCTCATCAACCACTCACAGAATAATCAATAATTTTATTTTTATTATTTATTAAATTTGTATACCACCTATATACCTGCAGATCTCAGGGCAGTTCTGAAGATAATGATCAGGATGATGGAGTTGTACTCTACATCTAGAAAGCCATATGTTCCCTGTCCCTGCTGTATACTTACCTGGCAGAAGGTCCCATGTAATTCAATGGGACTTATTTCTGAGTGGATGTGCATTGCACATCAACCACATTTCCCCCCATTTAACAGTGGGTAGCATCGAAGTCTAGGGAGATGTTGCTCTTTCCTTCTCCCCTCAACATATACACACACTACAATCCCTAATGAACACACATGGCAGATAATAGTAAAGCTCTTGCAACAGTATCATCTAAAGAACTATCGTATGACTTTTATAGCTTGGATTTTGCAAGTAACCTCAAAGGATACTGAATGGTCCTCATCTGCCTTTTAGGTTGCATTATTGCAATCCATGCATGTGATGCCTTCCTTGTGTTAATCTGCAAGTAAGCAATCAGTGCCAGACTTTTCATGTTATGGGTTCTCTCCCTAAACTGTCCTGCAGCCAAAAAAGATAACAGCAGAGCTTTCAGATTAGTGGGGGAAAGCCCAACATTACATCAGGCAACATTAAAAATGATAAGTAAACAACAGCAGCAGATGGTGCCTGAAAACATCCCAGGTTGTGTATATACCATATTGTCAGGGAACTGCCATCAGAAGGACAGGAGATGCAAAGGCTCACTGAGGTTGAGAGAGACGTAGCAGCTGAAGAGGGAACCAGTAGGGGGAGAGCAGGAACTTCAAAGGAAAGAGAGTCGGAGGGATGGCTCAGAGACGCTTCCAGCGAAAACAGCGGGGAGGTCTCAGGACCTCCTATAGGGACACCCATTCCTCGCCGGAAACTGTCACGCCGAGAGTCCAGGAGACGTGTTTCCGTTAAGGAGCTTTTATATTGGAAACGATTCCGAAAGCAACCACTTTCGGATTCTGCTAGCGATTGACGCAGCCATGCCGGAGGGGCTCCGTCACAGGGAGAGGTTTGAAAACCTGATTAAACTCTGAGGAACTGGCATTTTACGCACAAGCAGCTCATCATCCCATCACACATATATTTAAGTGACACCCAAAAAAAAAAAAATTATTGGGAACTGTGGTTTGTTAAGGGTGCTGAGAATCATAACTTTGAGATTAATTAACTACAACTCCCGTGTTTCTTTGGAGGAAAAGGTTCTGTTAAGGAAGAAGGGGAAAGGAAACACTCTCAAGGTGCCATCAAAGGCTCAACCTTGCATATAAAACCACCACTTGCTTCTCTCAGACACTCCCTTTTTATACAACCACCCCCAAATCCATTCTGTCATAGCTCTCTGGTGTGTCCCTCATGTCCCCAGTTTTCAAACTGATTGCCCCCCAAAAGTTAGTGATGGTAATATGATTTCTATTTTCCCATCAGTCATGCCCCTTTGGGAGAACTGCTGCACCAGAAGTTTCTATGCCTACAATTTTCATCCATGCTGGCATGGAGGGAAAGATTTCAGAAGATATCTGGTCAATAAAAACCCTGAAATTTGATTGGATTAATTCAGTCTCCAGGAGATAATTTGCCTGCAAATTTTATCCACTTATGTACAAAGGTGAGAAAGTCATAGCCATTTTTAAGTTCCCTGTTATGGTTCCCTATCTGTCCCAGGTATCCATAGTGGCAAGCAGACCAATGGTTGCAACACCATAGATTACTCAGAGTTAGGAACTTGGTCCTACAAAAGCCAGAGGTGAACTGAAGCATTATGAGTCTCTTCCTCTGGTCCACCTTCTCCAAGCTCCACCCCCTTGGCCTAAAGCCTATGAGCTTTAGGCTACTACATTATGCTTTGAACATATGACAAACTATGGATTTAAACTTGTTTCTAATCTGTTTGACTGCCCATGTCTCCCAACCAAAGATCACTGAGCATTATAGTGCTTTAATGGATTTGGGACCTCTAACCAAGATTTTTAGTGCTCTCATCAAACTAAGATCCTTAGGGAAGGGAAGCCATGACCATGGCATAGGAAAAGAGGAATGTGAGAACTAGATTTCCCTAGATTTCCTCTCCTCCCAATCCAGCTTGTTTACACACTGCTTCTCATCCCAGTGGTAACTGAGGCATGACTAGCTGGGATGTGAGAAGGATTTTCTGTAGCTGCACCTACAGATTGCCATTATTTTGGGGTGGGATTCAATCACATGCCAGCAAATTCAGGTTGATTGGGAGGTTTTGCACAACAAACCTGCTTCCTTAAAAGACTGGACATTTGTGATTAAAAAGGTGATAAGAAAATACCCTGGAAATTACAGAGTAACACTTGCTTTGATGCAAGTATTTGATCTCCTAAATTAAGGTGTTTCAGTGGAATGGCTCTTTGCTTTTTTAAAGCTGTTTTTATCTGCTGGGCCTTTCTCCATTTTGTTGTGTTTTCTTATATTTGTCTTTATTTTGTAGCTTTTAAATTGTTGTTAGTGGATCTGAGCAATATGACTACAGTGGAAGGGCAGGATAAAGATTGTCTTCAGTATATTGGGGGCGGGGAATAGATGTGGGGATTACATAGTGAAGCAAAATTGTCCTAAGACAATACGTGAGTCATCAGAGTTCAAGGAAAATATTCCACATTGCCAGTACAGTTCAGCTGGTATTTCTCATAATTGCTAATCCATTTTAACATGCACCAAAACCAGGCATGGTACAACTACTTGCCCATTGGATGGACATGAAAGGTTTGGCTAACAAGCTTTACTGCAAAAGTGTATATGTCAAGTCCTGCTGATGAGAAAATTTGACATTTGGTTTTTTTTTAAAGGCCCACCACCGCACAAGTGATCTGGAAGCAGAAGTTCCTTCTCCAATATTCCATCATGCAACTTTCTTTAGCTCTCAGATATGTGGGCCAAACCTTTAAGGGTTTAAGTGTTCTGCATTTTAGCTCCCAGAATGTAATTTATAGAATATTAGTGAATAACAGGGGCAGCTTTCCCTAGCTACTGTAATCTATGGTAGACTTTTGAGTTTCCCACAGGCATCTGGTTGGCGACTGTTAGAGCAGGATGCTGGAATAGGCGGACCATTGGCCTGATCCAACAGACTTTCATTATGTTCTTATGTTCCATTGACTTTCCTGTGATATACATCCTAGCTAAGTCATGTTGTATCTTTCAGTTGCTTGTTTCTAAGATACTTGTATGAAAAAGCAAGGATTATAATATCCATGCCTGTAGTCTTCAAAGATATTTTCTACAGGAACATTGATGAGCCTCCGAAAAAACCAAAACAAAACACTGTTTTGGAATTGGAGGATCTAATAGGACATGGGTGAGGAAACTGTAACCTCCAGACAACATTTGAACTCTACCTCTCATTAGCCTCAGACAGTACGCCAAATGGTCAGGGATGGTAGGAGTTGTAGTCCAACAACATCTGAAGGACTACAGGTTCCCCAGTCTGTATTAGGACTTGTGATTGGACAGGTTTACTTCTATACACAAATGTGCGTACAGCAGGGGTCAGTAAACTTTTTCAGCAGGGGACCGGTCCACTGTCCCTCAGATCTTGTGGGGGGCTGGACTATATTTGGGGGGGTGGACCAATTCCTATGCCCCCAAATAACCCAGAGATGCATTTTAAATAAAAGGACACATTCTACTCATGTAAAAACACGCTGATTTAGCGGGCTGGATTTAGAAGGCAATTGGGCCGCATCCAGCCTCCGGGCCTTAGTCTGCCCGCCCATGCCATACAGCATAACTGTCATTGTTTGTCTGCCTTTCTCCTCTCCCTGTGATTTTTATGTGAACTGTAAAATGTGTCCAGACATTGGGTGGAATTCAATGTAGCACTAAGATTGTTCATCCAGTACAATGAGTTCTACTTGCCCAAGAGAACAATCTCCCCTTTCCTTCCTCTGTGTGAAATTCTGGATTTCTCTTGACCGAGTGATTCAGGGGAGGCACGAATGGAGAGAGGAAGAAATGTCATTGCACTAGCAGGAGCCTTTGTGCTCTGCCTTCTGCCAGCAAAAAGGATTGTTTGAATACATCCCAAAGTATCTGATGCAAGCAAGTTCTTCCAATACCTTTAAAAATGAATCAAAACAAATGGGAAAATGAAATGAATGATATTTCATTTGCTTTTTTCCCTATTCATTATTTCCCCATTCATTTTTAATACAAATAGATGGGGTGCATTCATATTTATTTGTTTTAAAAGGACAAAGAGCTTGAATTGTAGAAGAACCCAACGCAATACCTTTCACATTGAGCAGATGCAAACACTAAAGTACAAGTCCAGCAGCAGTAGCTATAAACCTTTTTGCAATGAATAGAAATATTATTTTCACTATTAACCCATTTCCCTCCAATAATTTTCCTTCTACTCAATGGCAATGCAAATTCTTCTCTTTTTCAGGTAATACGCTTGCACGTACAAGAGGGAGTATTTTGTGAATTATATGGATGTAAAGTTGTAGCAAATATTTCCAATCACCTTTCAAACACACAGAAAAAAATTAGTCATTCTTTGTATGTGTAGCCTGCATAAATACATAAATCAGAGGACAGTATGAAGCATAATGTCAAAGATACTTTTTGACACTTCATCCATTAGGTAAATGCTGCCGATAAACAGTTGTGATTAAGTTATGGTTTGAAATGTGGGCCCCATGAGGTCTGTGGTTCCTGGGGTGTTTTTATACAGCTTCTGTCACTATTGATTTGCAATGCATGCCCAGACACCTGCGGTCATTACCAATGCTACTGTTACTTTATGCACTCTCACTGACTATAACACACAAATGCTACCAATCCATCTACATCACTGAGAAATGTACCATTTGGTTGTCATCACATACATTGCCCGTGACCTTCCACTTCAAAATCCAACAGGACAAAACTTGAGGGAATAGAAGCATCTTAGCTTTGAATGCACTTGTCTTCTAGAGGGTCTTTAGGTTAGTTTAGAATGAATGACCTTCATCATTCATGAAAAAATAAGCACTTAAATTGAAATTACACCATTTCAGTGTACACTGAGCAATGAATGAATCTCCATCTACTCTTCTGATTTCAGCTCCATAGCAAACCCCCCATTTGTGGATTCCTCCCACCCCAGACACACAGAAACATACCTATCTATTGCTGTGCCTTCTGGAATGAAGTATTTAACATGGGATCTCATGGCACAGGGGAAGAAACAAATACCATGCTTTGCATGATCACAGTGGCATAGCATGGGGGGTGCAGGGGGCCCGGCCACACTGGGCGCAACATCTGGGGGGGTGCGCTCGCACTCGCAGCTCTCTGCCCCTACCTGGCTCACTCACTCTCTCTCACTGCAGTGCTGGCTGTGCAAATCTGATCCGAGCCGCCGGGTCGCCGCCCACTGTGGAGGGGGGGTGCCAGGCATGCGGTGTGGTGCGGAGAGAGAGTGAGGGACTATCTGGGGGAGGGACAGTGCAGCGGGGGGTGCAAATTACTTGCCTTGCCCTGGGTTAGGGGGCGCAAATTACTTGCCTTGCCCCGGGTGCTGACAACCCACGCAACGCCACTGCATGATCATTTAGTTTTCCCAGGCTGGCTCTCTGCATCCAGTTTTAGATATATGTTATAGCAGAAAAGGTACTTTTTTCTCATTATATTACTATAAATGATATATAATTTCTCAGATTCCCCTGACCCTCCAACAGTTCTTTTAAATTTTTCTTCTTAAAAAAGTCCTCTTGAACATCTGTAGAATTTCAGTCATCCCCTGGAAAATATTCAGCAATATGGCACCTGCCCAATTCTACCTCAAGTTCACTGTCCAAAAACATTGTGGATAATTTGAGGGTGCCCTTTTTGCTCAGCCCCAACTTTTATGCATTTAATTGTGACCTACTTCCAAATTCTAGGGCTGTGTGAAATGCCTAAATCCTAATAGTAAATATAATTGCTTTCTAGAACTCAGTGGGACATCTTGTGGATAAGCATGGATAGGAAAAGTCGCACATTTTCTTGAAGTCAGGAACCAATGAAAATTATTTTCAAATCAATATGCTTAGGATCAGAATGTACCAAGCCATCTTGGTGGCAAATTCCATACATTCAGTAACATGAAGCTAAGGATCAGATCTCCCCAGGGACCATTGCGATCGTGTTTAAAAGATTTCAAGGATCATCCTGCTATATAAAGAGTTGTCAGAACTGAAAAGAGCATGCATTTAAGAATATTTAAAGTGTAGTAAAGATAAAATCATAAACATGAAACATCTGTACAAAGCGTTAAAAAGCCAGTCTGTTTATTGGGCACACACATTTACCCTTTAAAGGTCACATTCAGTCTTTACTGTGTGAAGTGGCAGGTTTCTCAAAATGTTCTTAATCACTTTGGTAACTGTGTGAGAGCCCGTTTGATTAAAGCTGTACAAACATATCATTGTGTGTTTGAGCTGCAACTATATATTTCCAGTGCAAACATACTGCATTGATTTTAGTGGCTTTTAAGCCTTCAGTGAAGGAGCAAGGCTCTCTGACAAATACATCTCTAGGCTAAACACTAAGAATGAAGAATGTGTAGGCAAAACTCCTTCAGAAAAATATTTCAAAGAAGGACCACATGATTCAGTAGATTTACTATTTGCTATTCTTTCAGTTCAGTCTTTTAACACCCTTCCACAGAAATTTTACAATAGTATGCACAGTTTCATGAACAGGAAAGTAAAATGGTCCAAAATAGATCATAAATATACCTCTTAACATTTTCTAGAATTGTGTCATTTGGACGATATCACCTTTTCGTTTTTCCTTTGGTGATTTAGAATACTTGGTTTCATTAGCAGTCCAATCCAGAAATGGGTTACACAGCCCTGATTCTTGTGGTTAAGCCATCAATTCCCCAACAGTCTGCTGGCTGCTGGGTTTGACTGCTTGTCTATGAGCATCATCACATGTGTTTTTCATGGGTGCATTCTGCAACATGGCATTGATGCAATAATCATTCATTAGTGGTAGATTTTTCCTGGACTGCCCATGCAGCATCCCACTTTGCTGAATAAACTATGAAACTCACTCCCACACCAACTTTGTTGTTGTTTAGTCGTTTAGTCGTGTCCGACTCTTCGTGGCCCCATGGACCAGAGCATGCCAGGCACTCCTGTCTTCCACTGCCTCCCGCAGTTTGGTCAAACTCATGTTGGTAGCTTCAAGAACACTGTCCAACCATCTCATACGCTGTTGTCCCCTTCTCCTTGTGCCTTCCATCTTTCCCAACATCAGGGTCTTTTCCAGGGAGTCTTCTCTTCTCCTGAGGTGGCCAAAGTATTGGAGTCTCAACCTCAGGATCTGTCCTTCCAGTGAGCACTCAGGGCTGATTTCCTTAAGAAATCACCAACTTAGATGGCTTTAAAGGAGCATTAGGCAAATTCATGGAGGAGAAAGATGCCAACTACTAGCTATGATGGCTATGCTCCACCTCCACAGTCGCAGGCAGTAATGCTTCTGAATACTGGAAACTACTGGAGGGCAAAGTGGTATTCTGCTCAAGTCCTGATTGATGGTTTCCCACAGGCATCTGGTTGGCTGCTGTAAGAACAGAATGCTAGACTAGATGGGTCATTGACCTGATCCAACAGGCTCTTCTTATGTTCTTAATAGGTGTTGTGCAGTGCTTTCCCCATGTTATCACCCGATTGCGATCTGGAGGGACACTCTTGCACTAAAGCACCACAAAAATGGGCCAAAGAAACACAGTTCGGAACATTTGAGGTTCAAAGGGGTACAGAAATGCAGCAGAAGTTGTGGGACATGCACTGACTAGAAACAGAACGAGGTTGTAGTACCTGTGTCTAGAAAGGGTGTTCACTTCCAAGCTACAGCGACTCCTTTTTATGCATACTGAACACACACACTCACATGCATGCGCACACAACCTTCACCTAGTAAGCCACAGTCTTAGAATTGACTTCATTACATTAGACAGAGCATATACTTTGATGGCAGCAGCTTTTGCGCACCTCTCAAACTCCAGTGGCCTTTGTAGCCCAGTCATTAATGTGCCTGTTGTCTTTGTCCATGGAGTTTTCTTGGCAGGGATACTGGAGTGGCTTGCCGGTTCCTGCTCCAGGTGGATCACGTTTGGTCCAAACTCTCCACTATGACCTGTTCATCTTGGGTGCCCTGCTCGGCATAGTTCATAGCTTCTCTGAGTTCTTCAAGCCCCTTCGCCACGGCAAGGCAGTGATCCATGAAGGGGCAGTGATCCATGAAGGGGGTTAGACAGTGTTCTCGAAGCTACAAACATGAATCTGACCAAACTGCGGGTGGCAGTGGAAGACAGAAGTGCCTGGCGTGCTCTGGTCCATGGGGTCACGAAGAGTCGGACACGACTGAATGACTAAACAACATTAATGTGCACGATAGAGTAGTCCTTCACTGCTTTATTCTGAAAGAGCATTCCAAAATGGGGAAGGGCCGTAGCTCAGTGGCAGAGCATCTGTTTTGCATGCAGAAGGTCCCAGGTTCAATCCCTGGCGTCTCCAACTAGGTTTGGCAGAGTCCCCAGTCCAAAAGTCTCTGCCAGTCAGTGTAGATATTATTCAGCTCAATGGACCAGTTGGTTTGACTCAGTACCAAGACAGCATCCTGTGTTCCTTTTAGTTCAATTGGCCAACTCCATAGTGAATAGTGTAACACTTGCAGCCAAAGAGGGAGAGCAGTTTAAAGTCAAACATGTGGTCCTATCATAAAAATAATATAGTGATTGGGAAATGGGTTAAGTAAAAAAAAAATCCAAAATTTACTTCTAAAGGGTTGGTCCTATGCTACCCCACCAATGCCCAGGAAAAATTGGCTTAAGCTTTAAAGAGAGTCATATAGATCCACAACACTGTACTGTAATTTACAATGTTTATACTCTCTGAGACGTAAGAAGCAGAACTTAAACAGCAATTTATACTAATTTATATTAATGCCAAGTAGCAGCCAACACTTTGGGCATTAGCCAAATGGCAACATTTACATATTCTTGACAGTTTAAAAAATACTTCTTTGTGTTCAACAAAACTTTGAGAAACTTTCATTTGCTTAGTTCTTAATGCTGTCTGGGCACTTTGAGACTGAAAAGGAAAGACTTTTTCAGTTTAGCACCATATAAAAATGTGTTGTCTCTCCTTGCTCAATTACTTTCTTTTAGATGGGATGGTGAAAGTTCCAGGCCAAAGGACTGAAAGAAATACACTCCCTTGAACCATAGTTTTTTTTAAAAAATCCCAGGAAGGATCTTGTGACCTGGCATCTCAAAGGACAGACAACTTAAAATTTGTCTGCCATTAAAATGCAGACAAATCCATAGATTAAACCATAGAGATAGGAGGAAGGGAAAGGAAGCAAAAGCAACATGCAGCCCTTGGTTCCAAGGTTTTATTTGAGAGCCACCACTTGGGTGGCAAGGTCGTGATTCTGGCACGGGAAACTGCTCCATACTTGCTCACCTGTATGGCAATGTTTTCTTTGACCAGCATTGGTGGCCACACTCAAATGGCCACTCTCAACAGGAAACAGGAAGCACTGGTCAAACCCCATGGAGACTTGGTATTAACCACTCTGGAAGAAAATATTTAAACTATTTCATTCTCTCCTGTTGGAAAGCCTTCAAATGTATGAAGGTCTAATTTGATACTTGCCTCCATGGAGAAGATATAGGGGCTTGTGGGAGGGCTGGATGACTACCTAAAACAACCTCAAGGTCAACAATTGATTCTACTGCCCAAAGTATGTGCCTTCTATAGTATGTTTATAACTACGATATTTTTGCATGTGCCCATAACTCCATCCAATCAAATTTCTCCAACATTTCTCTGATGAAAATAGGGACATCCTATTGTTGTTGTTGTTGTTGTTGTTGTTGTTGTTGTTGTTGTTTTATTTTTACTCCGCACATTTGACTGGATTGCCCCAGCCACTCTGGGCAGCTTCCAACATATATAAAAACATAATAAAACATTAATCATTAAAAACCTTCCCTATACATGGCTGCCTTCAGATGTCTTCTAAAGGTTGTATAGTTACTTATCTTTTTGGTTCAGGGTCACATAACCATACCCTCCAACATTACTCCAATGAAAAATAGGGATGTGCTTAGGAAAAGTGGGACATTCTGGGATCAAATCAGAATCCAGGACATCTTCTGTATGTCTGGAACTGTCCCTGGAAAATAGAGACACTTGGAGGGTCTGTCCTAGCCAAAGTGTCAGGTCCATCAATCACTTCATAAAGCTCTATCTAGATGAACTGCTTTTCGGCGGGGGGGAGAGTTACAGGAAGGCTCAGAGTTAGAAGAGACAGTGCCAGAGAGAATTGGCCATTAGAATCTCTTCTGTCCCCTTCACTGCTGTCTCCAAATTCAAGGAGAGGTTTAAAGAACAGGAGCAGCAGTGAGGAACCTCCAGCGCCTGGGCTTAATCAGGTCCACAGTTGTGTTCAAACTATCCACACCTGCCCTACAGGAAAAAAGACATGGCTGGAGATAAAGGGGGTTTACAGGTATGACTGATCAGCTGATTGGTAGCACCTGCAAAGCCCTGTGCACAGAACTATGCAAGTGCTGACATTCAGCTGATTGAGGGCATCTGCAAAGAGCATGCATAGCCTTGTGTGCAGTGTTTTGCAAGTGGAAACCAATAGACCATCTAGTCCAGCATGTTGTCCTCATAGTCGCCAACCAGATGCCCATGGAAACCCCCAAACACAACCAAAGCAGAATAGCACTCTGCCTTTCTGTGAATTACAGCAACTGCAAATTTGCCTCTCTGCAAATCAATATGGATGAACAATAAATAAGTCATCTGGAACTGACCAATGAAAAGCTTGATAAAAAGAAAAGACAAGATGAGGTTGTAAATATCTGGATGACAATTCCAAGTCTACTTGAGAGGAAAAGCCACATTTGATCACCAGATGGCATCGGTGAAAACCACAGCGAGAAAGCCCAGCTGTAGATAAATCTGCTGGTAAAAGCAAACTTAGGAACAATCTGTTTATGAATGATGAACAAATAACTTGGATGCAACAGGTTACTGATGCTTGAAGCCGGCCAAAAGACTTTGACAAAAGGCAAAGGCTGTAACAATAAAGGTTTCCAGACATATAGCAGAGTTATGGGCCCCTGTTTAAAACTATAACTTCCACTATCAATTAGCCCTGTTCATGTGTGCTATCAAAGCTGGGGCATAGACCAAAGTGGAACGAGAATGGCATTTCCATTTTACTAGTGTTATATATTCAATTAAACATTGTTGCAGCTATTTACATAGCTGAATGGCACTGCGTTTACACCACACAATCTCAGGTTATTTCTGTGTAAATATTTCTCTAAACTCCAACGTAAGTTCAAATTAGTCACGAAAGAGCTACTAAAATAAAATAAACCTCAGTTTAAGGTTGGTCACAAATTATGCTTCAGCTTAAGCAGCGGATATACCAAAGTGCAGGGGGAACAACACCCAGTCTTAGATGAAGTTGGACAAAGTTGGTAAAAACCACCTGGCAGCCAATCTAATGTGATAATAAATAGCTCTCCTGTATGGAACAAACTCTGCAACTTTATGGCAAATGTAACGTTCATGAAATTGAGAGTATGGTACAAAGCAAAGTGAGGTAAGACAGTACCGTATTTACAAGATGACACTGAGGTGCTGTTTTGTAAGGTGAAAAAGCAGACAGCTTGAAGAATGGTTTGATGGTAAGTGAAGGATGTCAACTGGAGAGTAAATAAGAAATGAAACAGCTACGGGGGGGAATCATGGACATATGATTGAAATGAAAGCAGGAAACCTGATTTTAAGAAATTGTATTAAATTAAAGTAATTTGGTTTGATCTGTAATGATTTGGAAAATCAATAAAAATGTGGTTTTTTTAAGAGAGAGAGAGAGAGAGAGCGCTTGTGCAAAACGTCCATGTAGATTATGCCCATCCTTACAAGAAGAAAGACTACGATTGATCTTTTTACCCTCAACAGCATCAGCCAAGCTATGAGGACATTCTTTCTTCTTCTTCCTTGGGGAGTTATTCATTGGATAGAGGGAGAGTAGCTTGGCTCTCCTTTGAAGTTAAGCATCTTGCTTGAAATTAAAGTAATAAAATGACAAAATGCTTTACTAAATCTTCTTTATCATACTATTGTCTTCCAAGAGCACTATCTAATTAAAGATCTCTGTAAGCCTCTTTTCATCTGCAGGTTAGTTGAGGGTCCTTCATTTCTTTTGAAACAATGTCTTTTGAGTTCCAAACCTTCAAATGGCACGGTGTTAGCAGTATTCTCTGGCAGACATTTACATGGTAGGCATGCGTCTAGTCATAAAGGGACAAAGAATGACTATAAAGCTGAAGACGTGTTCGTTATGTTATTCTTGTAGCAAATATTCTGACCTTTTAAAAAATAAAGCAATTGCTCTCTGCAAATCAAAGCAGAATAAATCTTCCCTTGTCAAATACAGAACTCTGGGAAACTGGACTTATCGAAACTAGAATCCGAAACTCTCATCAGATGCTTGAATTCTGCCCAGTACTTGTGCCAAGAATCTGAAAGGAAATGAACATAAACAACCATTCCCCATAAAGGTTTAGGTCATAATCCTAAGCACACTGACATGGAAAACATTGTAGCTAAAAATTAAAGGGGGATTTAGGCTGATGACCAAGCTGTATCTTTTTTACCCAGGCCAATGTAATTGGCAAGGAGGAATTAACAAGGTTGTTAAATAAGCTTTGGTGAGGATGGCTAAATTGTGGCCTTCTAGGTGTTGTTGGCCTCCAACTTCCACCATCCCCAATCAGCATGATCAGAGATGGTGGGCGCTTCAGTCCAGCAGCATCTAGAGGGCTACAGGCTGCTTGACTTTGGTCTATGAGCTGAGAGCACTTCCCGACAAGTGTTTATAGCTGGATCTGTGTTCCTTGGGTGTGCAATTTTTTTGCAGCATCCAAACAACATTGTTGCATCAAAATGCTGGCTGGTACCCCACCCTTCCTTTTTTAAAAAAAATAAAAATAGTTTTCTTAGAGATTTTCTTGTGTTGCAAAACAAACAAATAAATAAGGGAAAGTACATATTGTTGGGATGCTTCCAGGGAGTCAGGGGCATCAGGCAGGCCCCCAGCAGGCTCCGGACGATCACCGGTCTCCCATGGAACAGCATCAGTCAGTCAGCGACACAAGCCTCAGATTCGTTTAGAGACCCGTGCACACTCTGTCAGCAGAGTGTGTAAATCACCTCACAGCAGAAGAGGCGGACGGAGAGAGATGTGCAAGCATATTTACAGCATTTTATTCAGCATAGCTCAGGAACAAAGGAAAACATGTCTGCTTGCCTTTGTGTCCAGCAAAAACAGCAGTATAGCAAAAGCAACATACAACAGAAGTTCCCAGAAGACTGTGCTGCTGGAAGTAAACAGGCATGTGACACACAGTCATGCCTGTACCCTTTTAAGGTGGAATGGAACTATATCCTAACACATATAACAACTCCATTTTTTATTTTTAGAGTCTTTCACAGTTTGTTTACATTTTGCATGAGAAAACAGCATTGGCTTATGTCACTTCCAGACAACCTTATCCTAGCGAACATTCTTCCTGATTTATTTACTTATTTCCTTTTTATCCCACCATTTTTTCTCCAGGGGGTGTACATGGTTTCCTCCCAACTCATTTAATCCCCACAACAACCCTGTGAGGTGAGTTAGGCTGAGACAAATAGTGACTGGCCCAAGGTCACCCAGTGAGCTTCATGTCTAAGTGGAGATTTGAACCCTGGTCTCTCCCAGGTCTTATTCTGACAAGCTAACCATTACACCACCACAGACCCTTTCTGGAGAAAACACAGTAAGTAAAAAGAACATGTTGCCAATAGCCCATCAGTAAGACCTCAATGGCATTCATGCAAATTATATCCCGACCTGAAAGCAGCCTAGGACAGTGCTGTAATCTAAATATTAGAGAATGTCTCAGTGAAGAAACTATGACTGCCTTGTTTCTGCTCTGAGTGTGCTGAAAAGTCTTGCAACTCATAGCACAGAGGCTGACAGCAAGCAGCGCCCATGTTTACATAGGAATGCAGATAGAAAACATTTATGAAGCAGCCAGCAGCAGGAGCAGACAAAGCTCTGCAGTGCAGAAGAGAAGAACAAAGTAGGTGGGAGCTAGCCTGTCTCTGGGTGTATCAATGCATTTGTGTATGCTCACCATTTTTTGTCAATGCTTGGCAGATGGGCCAATGTAGCTGTGGCACTAGGTGAATCTATCCAGCATACATGCCCAAATGTGTGTGTGTGTGTTGTAAAGTGGCAGCACCAGCTCACTTTCTAGGCCAGCACACACAGTGTAAGAGAGTCACTCTATTTTTGACTGTGTGTACAAAACCAGGCTTCCAGTGATTCCACACCCCCCCCCAAATAAAAAGTTCCTATGGGATTTGGCTCCTCCATGTAATTTATTTAAGATAGAGATTCTCATCACTGAAACAAAGGAACCCTGTAAAATGCTGATTGGTCATGTGGGGAGGACCAGGTGGCGGTAAGGGAGTCTTGAAATTAATAAATGAGTTCTTTGGCCTCCGAGGTTTTCCTTTTTAGCTGTTGTTTCCTGCATCATTATTCTGTTCTTTGATCTTATTCAAAACATTCCAATCTATGTCATCTCTCTCATGCCTTTTTGATAAATGTAGCCCAGTATGTATACTTACATATTTAGGAACACAGATCGCTATCGACGCTGCGCAAGCGAAATTTATTATTCACGTGAAAAACCACAAAGATACTGTTTAAAGTGTTTATTAAAAGATGCTTTCTATACCACAACATCTAGAGGAAAAACAGCTGCGGGTTGTGCTGTCACTGGAATGAAAATCTGAAAGCAGCATAACAGGTCACTTTCCTTCAGACGGAAGAAAGTACTGGAATCTTACTAAGTTACCAAGAAATGTCTTCGTAACCTCTTCCCAGTCAGTTTCTCTAGCCAAACTGAGCTCACTTTACACTTTAACTGTGCCTTTTTCCCATGCCCCCAAGAAAATGGATGCAGTACCATTTTACTTAACAGAACAGAAAAGCAGGCCTGCAACAACATTTGCAAGAAACTGCATACTATAGAATTCTTTAGGACTTTCACTCACAATCGCAAACAGATTATATGTTCTCCAACTATTAGTAGGGCTGAACTGGATATGAAGTAGGAGCTAGGTTTATCATGTACTCATTCAGCAGAAGTCTCTTATAAAGTTAACCAGACTTATCAATTTTATTATTTCCTGTTGAGTGTGGAAGAGGTATTACCAATTTATGGCTATTTTGAGGTATGAAAGTGAAAAGGAATGAGTGGGAGGAAATCAATGATTAACACACTCAGAGAAACAAGAATGAATATTAATGAGAAATGAAGAAAGACTCTTCAAGAGGTTATTAACAGTTTATTGCTAATTTCACTGATACTCAAGAGGAAGCAATAAAATGGGCAAAACAGGCAAGCAGGAAACATTTAATTAAAGGCACAGAAGCCTTGAAAACCTCAAGGACATTTTGTCTTTCCGCATTCGACAGGCTGGCACTCCAACTGCATTTTTAGTTTTTTGAAAATGTACAAAAGCAGGTATGATAAAAGATTGAAGGACACAAAGATATGACATCATCCTGAAATGATATCATTTATATTCCTCATAAACAAAGCCTGTGGTGAAGAAATGAAGACCAGAGGGAGGACCTTTGCTGTTGAATTGATTCTTATGGATTTATTGTACTGTTCATACTGTGTTAACACAAATTTGGTTTTGACCTGTGGGGTTTTTGTGGGGGTTTTTTGATATATACTTTGTTTTTAATTTTAAAAAAACCAACCTTTATTCTGGTATTTTATGTTAACCAAGTTGTTTGTGGTAGCAGTGGGACATAAGCAAGGAATGAAATTAAATAAAATTATGAGCACAGGAAAGACAGTCCCCTGGCCAAAAGTACTGATCATATAAATTTAAAAGAGAGGACAGAAGAAGGGGGAAGAAAGGAAGGAAAGAGACATCTAATAACCATGAATGAATGAATAAAATATGAGAAAGCACATACCTAGGCTTTGTTTCAATTGGCTCTGATGCAATTGCATTTTCAATTTTGTGAAACCTAAACTCAAATTTCAAAACTCAAGGCCATCTTCAAGCAATTTGGAAATCAAATTTATTTTGCCCAGATAAGGCTTAAAACATTTCTCTCTCTCTTACTTTGTGCATTTCCCATATTCAAATGGAAATGTTGCTATGATTACATTGTTCTTGTTTTCTTTATTTTTTAAAAAACCCACCCCTGTCATCTATCTGACATCCAGGCATCAATTAATTGACATATTTGTCTCTTGCCCCCTTTGCCTTCCTTACTGACTGTTCCTTTGGCTTAACCCTTCATCAATGACCAAGTTAAACGCTAGATTGAATTACACCCTTTCCATTTGAACTAGCTTTCTAGTAGTTCACTGAAGGGTTTATAGTTATCGTGAGTGACCAAAGTGCTTGGATGTGTGTACTCAGGTCAGCGTGTAGAACGGTACATGTGTGGTGGGGGTTGGATCTTTCTAAAATAAAACAGCTGCATAAGAAATGGTCAAGGAACTGAAGGCAATATGATAGCTGCTATTAAACCCCACTTTGAAACGCTTCCTTTAGCTTTGATGATGTTTTCATCTCAAAAGTTGCAATTGATTCCCCTCACCACCACTGACCTTAATTCAACCTCACAAAGCACAGCTTAACTTTTAGCCTGATCATATTTTTATCCTTCTGCGTAGGGGATAAAGGTTTTTCGTGTGCCTATTGAAATGTAGAGCTTGAGTTCCATTATACCTAGGGATGAAGGGGGGAAAGGGAATGGTTCTAAGTTTGTGGAGCCCTGAGTGCTGTTTGAAAAGGTGTTCTACACTCATGTTTACTATTCTCTCTTCATTCCACCCACAAGCTTGAGATATAGGGCTCCCTCGTTTAGAGGCTATAATATATGAACTGCCCAATAATTATAGGTACAACTCTAATTATTGGGCAGTTCAGATATTATACCCTCTAAATGAGGGAGCCCTATATCTCAAGCTTGTGGGTTGAGTAACTAATTGGTAATTCAAATTGGCCATTTCCCAAAACTGATGAACAACAAGTAGCTGCCTAGTCAAGCAGCAGTGAGGCTGTGACCTTTCAAATGTTGTAGGATTTCAACTCCCATCAGCCCCAGAAAGCCTAGCCAGTGATCAGGGGGGTAATGGGAGATGCAACATTTGGAAGGATACAGGTTCCTGGTCCCAGAATATATTGTGATGAATTTATGGAAGATATCCTTTTGCCAGGATGGGAACTAAAATGTGCCAAAGAAAGCTTGAAGCAGTGGTTGGAAGAGATAAAAATCAGTGCAAAGGTTTTGGAGTTCACTGACAGAAGCTATATGATGCTGCCCTTGCTTTGGGATTAATATTGCTGTGAATCTGTGACATTACGCTGTGACACATGCTCAGTCTGTCAACAAACTATTGTAAGACTCAGTTGAGACCTTTTAAACATGATCAGTTGTTTCACAACTCCTAAAGCAGAGGAGACTGACATGGTGTCCTCCAAATGTTGGACTCCACCTCCCATCATCCCGAACCTTTGACCATGCTAGCTGGGGCTGATGGGATTTGGTGGGCACCATATTGGTTACTCCATCTCCATTGAAAATGCAGTTTTGATTAGTTTGCAGGTTCAAAGGGAACTTATTTATTCCAAGCATGTTGAAATAAGGTTAAGGAACTTGGCAATACCTTAATTTACCACTCTTTTATCCCAGGATATAGGATTATAGTGGACAAATGAGTGCAATGGATGAAGTTCATATTTCACAAACAGGCAAGAGATAATATGTGGCTAAAATTCTTAGAATTTCATGTTTATATAGACAGTTTATTTTTTAAGGATTAACAATACTAGGATAGCAAGTCAAAATTAACAATCTACTTATACAAATGACCCCTCATGCCTAGTTACCTTTATTGCTAATTGGTTTAGGGGTTTGACTAGGTATAGTGGTAGCTATTTTCCCTGAAGCATGGGGAGGTTGGAATCTAGCCAATGCTAGCTGATGAAAGAGGAGAAATGCTGAGGGACTATCATCACAAAGTAAAAATCCACTTGCCCCAGCTAAAGTTAATCCTTACTAGTTCCCATTGCAAGCAATAGGCTTTCTTGATTATAATTTGCTTCCTGTCTTTACTCCCTGAGTAGTACCTGCTTTAAAAAAATTGAAAAGACTGTAAAGAGGAAGCAGCAAACAACTAAACTCAAAGTAGATGAAATATCTAGGCCTCCTGAGCCCAATTTAAAAGAAAAGTTTTGACTGCCCTCTTAAACACTATCAGTGAAGGATCTCATGAGTAGGGCTACCTCAGAAAAGGCTCTGTCATGTGTTGCTTCTTACAAATACCTGAAGGGACAGAGAGAGAAAAGTGCCTCTTTAGAAGACCTCATTCTTGGGCAGGATTGTATTGATAATGGCAGTCCTTCAGGCAATCTGGTCCCAAAAGCAACACTTTCAATGAGCTGCAGCAGACTGTAGCTAGATCAAGGCCTCCCATGGAATCAGGATCCCATAACAAATGAACAATCCCTTTGAGATAGCTGTAAATGCTCCACTGAAATAGAATGCAAGGATAGGTTTCAGCAAAGTCTTCTAATGCATGATTAGATTATGTGGAGGGGGCAGATGACCATAAAAATCTGCAAGTGCAAACAATGGCAGGTTCAGGTACTATGATGCTCTGGGCTAGACCAAATTTTGGCACACGACCCTCTCCCAGCCGTCATGTTGTCCCCAAAGGCATGTGGCTTTGAGAAGGAGGTGCAAGGGCTCTGGCAGGCTTCTAGAGCCCTCCTTCCCAAAGCTGGGAAACCACCAACTAGGCTTTGGGAAGGAGGTGGGAGTACTCTAGGACCCTGTCACTTGCCAGGCTTTGAGATGGTGTCCCCTTGGCTCAGCACACATGTGTACCCTGCTCACCCATAGCTCCTAGCCCAGATGCTGCATGAAAGGGGAGAAGAGAAAATTGTGTCTGTCAAAATGG
Source organism: Podarcis tiliguerta (assembly GCF_965153285.1). Lineage (NCBI taxonomy): Eukaryota > Metazoa > Chordata > Lepidosauria > Squamata > Lacertidae > Podarcis > Podarcis tiliguerta. The sequence continues at coordinate 45,531,550 of NC_139542.1, read as the reverse complement.
GGTGAACTGGAGAAATTGGGGGAGAGACTGGTGCACCATCCTTCAACCCTTTCTCACTGCAGCACTCCTATAAAACTAGTAACTGATTGGGGGACTAAAATACATACATGACTGTGTGTACAAAACCATTAAACCTCCAATATTTTAGAGGCAATTTTTAGGTTTTAGAATCCTATTGTCTTAGCAGGCAGCCTGCCCATGTCTAATAACTCTGGAAACATTGCTTTGTAAAATTACAAATTGCACTCCTTGACGTTCAGGTTCAGAGACGTTTTATTATTATGAGATTATTCCAAGATCTGATAAACTATCTTAATCTTCTCTTATAAACACTTTATTAAACATCACACTATCTCAAGCTCAGGAATGCTGTACAACAAACACAGCCATGTTTCGTCATTATAAAATGAAGTATGATTAGAGTCTATGAAGAGCAATAACCATAAGATAAACAAGATAATCCTTGGATAAACAGTACTGGGCGCATTGAGCTCAAAAGAGCAGAGAGGCAGAGCAGGGATCGCTGATCATTTTGCTGAATTGTTTGTACTGGCATAATCACAGTTTTAACTGCAATGTTCTCATTGTTCTCCCTAACAAAAATAGCTTGCTGCATGTTGATGAGGAATAGGGCCTTTTCTGTAATAGCACCCCTTTTGTGGAATCCACCCCACCCCCTAGAAGTACAGGTGGCCTCAACTTTGGATTCTGATGCCAGATTAAAATATATTTGTTCACTCAAGCTTTTGGTGAAGTTGGCTAAACTCTAGAGTACGGGAATTCATAGAATCATAGAATCATAGAATTGGAAGAGACCACAAGGGCCATCGAGTCCAACCCCCTACCAAGCAGGAAACAGCATCAGAGCACTCCTGACATATGGTGGTCAAGCCTCTGTTTAAAGACCTCCAAAGAAGGAGACTCCACCACACTCCTTGGCAGCAAATTCCACTGTCGAACAGCTCTTACTGTCAGGAAGTTCTTCCTAATGTTTAGGTGGAATCTTCTTTCTTGTAGTTTGGATCCATTGCTCTGTGTCTGCTTCTCTGGAGCAGCAGAAAACAACCTTTCTCCCTCCTCTATGTGACATCCTTTTATATATTTGAACATGGCTATCATATCACCCCTTAACCTCCTCTTCTCCAGGCTAAACATGCCCAGCTCCCTTAGCCGTTCCTCATAAGGCATCGTTTCCAGGCCTTTGACCATTTTGGTTGCCCTCCTCTGGATACGTTCCAGTTTGTCAGTGTCCTTCTTGAACTGTGGTGCCCAGAACTGGACACAGTACTCCAGGTGAGGTCTGACCAGAGCAGAATACAGTGGCACTATTACTTCCCTTGATCTAGATGCTATACTCCTATTGATGCAGCCCAGCATTGCATTGGCTTTTTTAGCTGCCGCGTCACACTGTTGGCGCATGTCATGTTTGTGGTCAACCAAGACTCCTAGATCCTTTTCACATGTACTGCTCTCAAGCCAGGTGTCACCCATCTTGTATTTGTGCCTCTCATTTTTTTTGCCCAAGTGCAATACTTTACATTTCTCCCTGTTAAAATTCATCCTATTTGTTTTTGCCCAGTTCTCTAATCTGTCAAGGTCGTTTTGAAGTGTGATCCTGTCCTCTGGGGTGTTAGCCACCCCTCCCAGTTTGGTGTCATCTGCAAATTTGATCAGGATGCCAAAATTGCTGTCTGCTGTTGGTTTTAATTTTGGTTCTTGTTGCTTTAAAATATTTTAGTGCTGACCTTATAACACATATGTTTTTATATTTTAAAAAAATCTTTGGAAACCACCCTGGGATGCTCTGGGATGAAGGGTGGTTTAAAAGTTTAAAAACTCACAGACAAATTATGTATCCTTTTCCAAAAGATCTTTTCACCTAGTTCAATAAAAGGATACCTCCTGGAATATGGTCCTCTGATTGTGATGACTCCACTTGGTTTGCTTTTGACAATTTCTTCCCTTTTTTGCCCTGCTGGCAAAGAGAGGAATGGGGCAAAGCAAGGAAGGGAGTTATCTAACCAAATGGAGATAAAATCCCTCAGTTGTCATGGGAGGGTTCTGTTTGGAGCTGTCCGTGGTCCTGATGCTGTCTGAGTAAACCACCCTTGTGTCTCTATTGCACCCCATGGGTGCCCACTCATAGGACACGGATGTTGTTCTACTTAGAATACATTGAAATTAATAGACCTAACTTAGTGATATTTGTTAATTTCAGTGGGTCTGCTCTAAGTAAAACTAGTTGAATGCCACCCTATGACACCAGCTTTCAAAACCTGGCCAATGAAGTAGTTGACAAGGAGAGAGGGGTCTTTTGGAAAGGTCTGTGAACTTACATGACAAAGGGAGCTAGACTGCTTTGTCTTTATTTCCTGCCGCCGCCTCCTCCTCCCCTCCTCTTTTGGGGAGAGGCTAAGAATGGGCAACTACTCGGGATAGTTCTTGGAAACCTCAGGAACTGAATATTTCCATAGCCATGAAACATTTGGAACAAACTATGGGCACATGCGAGGGACGCGGGTGGCGCTGTGGGTAAAACCTCAGTGCCTAGGACTTGCTGATTGTAAGGTCGGCGGTTCGAATCCTCGCGGCGGGGTGAGCTCCCATCGTTCGGTCCCAGCTCCTGCCAACCTAGCAGTTTGAAAGCACCCCTAAGTGCAAGTAGATAAATAGGTACCGCTTTATAGCGGGAAGGTAAACGGCGTTTCCATGTGCTGCGCTGGTGCTGGCTTGCCAGTTGCAGCTTCGTCACGCTGGCCACGTGACCCGGAAGTGTCTTCGGACGGCACCGGCTCCCGGCCTCTTGAGCGAGATGAGCGTGCAACCCTAGAGTCGGTCACGACTGGCCCGTACGGGCAGGGGTACCTTTACTATGGGCACATGCAAATATTATGGGTCTGTTTATTACAAGCATCACCAGATGTAGTCACTTTTAAATGTTTGTTTTCTTGCAGAAAAGTGGGGATTTATAAGTATAATGGGTTGTATCCAATGCTAGTCCTCTTCAGAGTAGGTCCACTGAAATTATTGGGCATGACTATCTTTTCAATGGGTTTACTCTGAGTTGAACTTAGTTGGATGCATTCCAGTGATCTTGGTGAGCAAGACCCCTCAGAATACAATCTTCCAACTTCAGAGAATGTTAATAAAGCACCTAGAAACATGTTACTTGGCTGAAGGGAAGTAGGCTCAAACTGACAGCTCCTGGGAACAGCCATCCACAACTCTGCAATCTTCTTCAAGTTCTTCCACATTGTTTTACTGTTTATTTACAGTCTAATCTTTCTTTGCTTTTCAAGTCGAACTCCCACACTATAAAACTTTAGAGAGTGGGTCTAACTTATCTACAATCTCTCTCAAGACACCTGGCGCTGTTTTGGGGGGGGGTTGTCCCTCCCTCCCAAATACATCTTTAGACAGAATGAATTACTGTTTGTTATTATGGAGGGCTAGAACAGTGAAGACATAGGGGATTGATTTGGTGATGTTTTTGTTTTAAATTGCTACTGAATGCAAACATTTGAATTCTTCTTTGTTACTTTTGGAAGTGCTGCAATAATCCTAAATCAACATCCATATAAGAACTGTATGCCTTTTTATTCTAAATGTTTTCTAAAACAATATTTTCCTTAACTTTTAGTTATTTCTTCCCTCACACCTCCCCACTTCCTGATATTCCATTTTTTTCTTTATTTTTTTCTTGCTAAGAAGATTAAGACTTTGAAGAAAATTCTTGTCATACAAAGTATAGGGAATCACTCATGCTTTGTAATGTCTGTGATGCAAGCACATCTTCTTCAGCTATGTCATGACTACAGGCAAGTATGTTTTGTGGAATATCAGATATATTAGTAGTCCCAGCAAGCATCTGCAGCCTCATGCAGAATTTAATAACTGGGGTGCTGTTATATTTTAGCAAGAACTCACACAGAGAGAGCACAGCCATCCATTTTAGAAAGCAGATAGATTCGTATAGTTCAAGATCATGGGAATTTACCAAGAACATGGAATTATTGGGTATATCAGAAATTAGATTATGAAGCTGGTACAGGAGGAAACTTCAAAATTTTGGATGGCGCTCAAAGTAAATCCACTGGAACTAATGAACATGACTAAGTTTTGGCTATTAATTTCAATTATGTTGTAAACTGCCCTGTGATCTTCAGATGAAGGGTGGTATATACGGTAAATTGAATAAATAATAATAGGTCAACTTTGAGTGAAACTTAGTTGAATACCACCCATTAAAAATATCAATGGAATGTCAACCAATGATATGATAGAATATTTATACCCCTAATATATACTCTCTGGACATTTTCCATAGTTTTTTATGCTGTAACTGACTAGAGAAGGGGCCTAATTGTCTCTCGAGAAGTAATCTGCTAAAATTAGAGAGGCAATTTTAGGATACATGGAAGACAAAATGCATATGGTATCTGAAGTAGATTACACCTTGAAAAGGTGAAGTTAAACTTTTATTTCTCCTCTTAACTGATTTTAATTTTAATTTTTTCACTAGCAAGTTAGATCAGCTTTAGATTCCATTTCATTTTATTTTTAACTAGCCAGTTACTGCAATCCAATGTGACTACTGTGACATACGTAATTGATCCTATCAATACCACACACTGTGCATTGGCCATCGTAAAAAAATGCTGTATTGCCTTTAGATGAGAACATCGGATGTGACTCAAATGAAAACAAAACAAAACGATATTATCTGGGATGCATTGGAAACTTTGTTGTGGGGAAGAACTGTAGCATATACATCCAGTAAATGTAAAGCAAGAGAAGCAAAATTACATTATTTTATTTAAATTTAAAAAATGAAATTTGGCAATCTAGCTCAGTGAAACCTTAAATCAACATTATAGCTCCCATTCTCAAATAAGTATACTTGTATGCCAAAATTGCTATACCAAATCAACACAGAGCTCTGTTATAAGGCAACACGTTGATTACTGTGCATTAAATAGACTATTGGGAAACAAACTCTTAGCATTTTTTTAATGGGGGTGGGGCTAGGACTATTAAATCAACATGCAATAATCAATAGGTGGCCATCCCTGCAGCCCAGGGCTCACATCTCATTTTATATGGCCTCTGATGCCTCCTGTCTGCTCTATTCCTCTATCCCATCAAAGATCCATCATCCCTGATCATTTCTTCATCACTTTTTATGCTTAATAAAGTATATCTCCCCATCCTTTCTATGTATTGTACCTTCAAACAATTCTGTGTAGTTTCAGAACAACCAGCGCAGTATTAGTATTAGTATTACTACTACTACTATTACTACTATTACTATTATTTTGGATAAACATAAATTGATGCTTTTGTGTGTTTTTTGTTTTTACTTTTTCCTAGCTTGACTTGGGAGAAATTATATTTTCTCCAGCTTTCTGAGAATGAATTGGGAGGCTTCTGCAGTGTGTGTGTGTGTGGCACATTAAAGCAGAAAATGAATTGCTTTGTTTTCCAGAACAGTAACAAACTTATCTGCTGTACTGACTCAATCTTTTTTTTTAAAAAAAAACACAGTTTCACGTGTTGTGTAAAGGGCCCTCTGTATTCACTCAAGCTCCAAAATGCCCAGAAATTACAGCTGTTAAGGGCCACAGCCTTAACAGGCATGCTATTTAGGCAATATTGGATAAGCAATTGTTATTATCCTGTGGTTAGTTCCAGCTTTATCACTATCATAGAGCTGAATGGCTGTTAATTTCAGAGTGGTGGACCAAAGACTCATATTTGTCCATTCACTAGCATAGACACATGGAGTCTATACAGCTGAAGTAATTGTGCAACTGAGGCTACAATTCCATGCTACAAATTAAATGCATGGTTTGGTTGCTGGTAGCTGCTAGCATTTTAGATCTTTTTGTTAATATTTGAACAAGGCAAAACATCAGGAAATATGTACTTTAAAAATCCACCACATTTCTTCTACACTACTATTGTCATATAAATGCCCCAGCAAACAAGTGATTTACAAAACGTAAATCTTATATTGTAATAAATGTTTTTTTAATATTGTCTGATCTAGAAGAGGAGCTTCCTGCCCAATGCATATTGTCTGATGTTCACACAGCAGCCCTCTCTGGGAATCCCATTACCTACAAAGGTATTAGGAAAGTGATCCCAGCTGAAAGCATTTATCCAATTCCAGTTGTTGTTTGGACAACTAAACCATTAGAGGGCTGCATCATTCCCCTTGCTACTGTTTGAAAGAAACCCAGTGACTGTTTCGAGTTTAACCTTGCTTTGTAAAACACTGATCTTAATTGTGGATGTTATCTCCTACTTTGGATCTAAAAATACACTTACATAAGGTATGTTTGCAGAAATTAATATCCAATACCAAATGGCTATAGGAGGTTTTATTTTATTGCTTGGGGATAGCCATTCATGTCTGTTACATTTTACGAGGGGTGTGTGAACATATAGGCTCCATGCCTATTGCCATATTTAACTAGTCCTCACAACAGAATTCAGCTGAGATGTACCACTGCAGCTTCATGGGTTTGGAGTGGAGTGACTGCCCATTTGCACAAAAGTTTCTATTGTGCATGGTGCTAATCACAACTGTGAAGCTTGCCATCAGCAGCATTGCAGCAATCCAAATTTGCACAGACTTTTCAGTTGGCTATCATGTAGTACAGGTTCTTATGAGAGTCAGCCCTACTGGATGATGATGATGATGATGCCACCACTTATATCCAGGGATCTCAGGGCAGTTCCAAGGGTCTAAACAATATCGTTCAAAACTGCTTGGGCAGCAAATACTGCAATTGTGAATCAGGCCATTTTGAGCCTGATGAAGATCTCAGTTAAAACAGATTATTGAATTTTAGCCATTATGTACCACAGCACCAAATGTATTGCATCGATGTACTCTGGTTTCAGGGACTTTGGGATCAGGCTGTTTCTCAGTTGGATGACAAAGTCCTGCTTCACATTTCTATTCAGAAGAATGTCCCACTGACATTAACTGGGCTTATTTTCATTTGCAAAATTGCCTTACCCTTCCTCTCGACCATAACTTGGTCAATGAAGAGTTGGTCAATGAAGAGAAATTAAATTGAATATGTATTTTCAATTTGTTTTAGAGTCCAGCTCTGCAATAAGCATTCTGGTTCCAAAAAAAAAAAATTACAAGGGAAAGCTGTGTATGTGTTGTTTGCACTCATCTCTGGAACCAGGCCATTTAATAGAATGAGTCTGATATACATATATATTTCCTTTTTGAATAGTTATTTTTTATATTCCTTCTGTCCAAAACCTTATTGCTGCAGAGAAAGCACAGACATTAGTAGGATAACTGTATTAGTAAATAGCTTTGAGGCTGCAGTGATATTGTTTTCTCTTTATGTGGACTTGTATCTGGCTTTATTGAGCATCAGTTGAGCTGCAAACTTGTACCTGCTGAATACATTATCACCTTCTTAAAGGGGGGGGGACGACTCTAAAATTTTAGTCTACCCCTCAATCCATTAGTCTTCTGCAATGTACGCATCTGGGCCCACACTTTCACTGCCTACACCCATTTCTGGAAAGAACATGTCCTAAAAATGCCAGGGAACTTTTTTAGATTCTCCAAATGCTCTCCACATGTTTCCACTCACGTTATTTCTGTCCATACTCTTACCGCTAAGATGCTTACACAAGGATCTAATTAAAAATGGTGAGTGTAGCTCCCTGGCAGATGAAAGGTACACAGCAGGGCATAGCCAGTGTGATGGACAAAGCCTAGAAGCAGAACAACAGATGAGTCGGAGGATGCTTTGGATGCAGGTTATCTAGACATGAACCTGACCGGAAGTGCTCAACAGAAAAGGCAAGAGGAGAGGAAGCTCGTGGTGATGGCTATGGCATACGCACAATCTATAAGTAGTGTCTTTCTTGGAACTTGACATTAACTTGGATACCTCTGCCCTGCTGAATGGGAGGTATTCAATTTAGGGCTGACCCCCTTTCCCTTTCTTCACTTTGAAATCTGATCCCTGCATTTCGCCTTTGTTCTGATGAGGTTCACAAAGGTTGGCTTCGCAAGCACCCCAAGAGCTGAACCTGGAAGATCAGGACAAAACACTTTACATTGCAGTTCAACTCTTTTCTAGCTAAATTACTTCACATAATGCAGCTTCTTGATCAGAAAAATGGCCTGTGCGCTGAATCAGTGCATGCTTTTTGCCAGCATGTCTCAGGTGTACCCTTTTGTGCATACACACTGCGCAAAGAAAAAGAGAAAGTTCTTCCACCCAGATGTGGACCAAAACTGTCCAAAACAGTGTCTTTGAGAAAGTGCAAAATGTGCTTTTGACAGCCAGGGTGTGACAACAACCATCCCTTAGGCATTCCGGATAAGGATTTCAAGCAGAATGGCATCTCAAGTGTCATAATCTATTTCATTTTAGAAATTAAGCTGAGGTTGGGGATGAGAGATTCTTACACCTAGATTATGTACATATGTTTGCATGGAATATTTACTCACTGCACAATCCTATGCATGTTTACTCAAAAGTAATTCCCACTATGTACACTGGGCCTTACTCTCAGGAAGGTCTGCCTCTAGAACCCTTGAAAAGAGTGTGCTCAACATTGATTGCCATGTGCAGGACGGCAACTATAGCCAGGAGGGCAAGGTAGCCACCAGGCAAGCAGTAATTACAAAGGAAACAAGAGGTGAAATATTAGATTGGTCCTGCCAGTGACAAGATTCTCGCTTTTTCTTTGCCGCCCATTTGTTTGTGTAGCTATATTTAACTGGCACTTGATTGAGGAAATGTTGAAAATAGCAGTTAGGGCTTCCCTAATGAGACCTCTAGAGGAAAGCAATGGTGTGCAGGGGGGTCAGAAATAATGGAGTAGTGCAAGGGGGTGGGGAAGGAGACTTAACCCTTTCCTGGAAAAAAGGTTTTCACAAACTAAGTTAAAGGAGTGATATACAGGATATGGGGAAATATCCCAAAGTGTTTAATCACAGCAGCGCCTAGACATATTCACAGCTCAGTTTTACTATTATTGCGGGTGGGCTTTGTAATAGGTGCTTCCAATCCAGCTGATGCCATTTATTATGTTCTACCCCAAATGCGTGGGTGGCGCTGTGGGTAAAAGCCTCAGCGCCTAGGGCTTGCCGATCGAAAGGTCGGTGGTTCGAATGCCCGCGGCGGGGTGCGCTCCCGTTGCTCGGTCCCAGCGCCTGCCAACCTAGCAGTTCGAAAGCACCCCCGGGGGCAAGTAGATAAATAGGGACCGCTTACTAGCGGGAAGGTAAACGGCGTTTCCGTGTGCGGCTCTGGCTCGCCAGAGCAGCAATGTCACGCTGGCCACGTGACCTGGAAGTGTCTCCGGACAGCGCTGGCCCCCGACCTCTTGAGTGAGATGGGCGCACAACCCTAGAGTCTGTCAAGACTGGCCCGTACGGGCAGGGGTACCTTTACCTTTACCTTACCCCAAATGCAAGAGCACTCTCTGAACCAGAATTGATTCACATGGGGGGAGGGGAATGCAAACCAGTTGGATTCCCCCCCCTTAACTATCACTAATGTGGTTTGGAATACACAATCTACCAAGAAGAAAAAGAAGTATCTGCTATTTAATCTCTTTTTAATCCATCCCAAGGGTGTCACTGCCAATTTGAATAAAATATTGGGGGGCAGGTAAGCCCCACCCCACATAATTGCTCACAAGGCCCACACACACCATTTGAATGGCAATGCCTATCACCTTACGGGTGTGGCCCCCACAAATATTTTATTGAGGGGCGCTGAAGGGAACTCAGCCCCTAGGAGTTAGCTACTATGATCCATCCTGTTTGTAGGTTTTGTGCACACTATACCTTTAAAGAACATTTGAGGCACATCCGCTCTCTCAAAGAATTCTGGGCACGGTAGTTTGCCTTAAAAGTATAATGCGTACACAGAGCATCTCATCTCAGAAATAGGTCCTCTCCCTTTTTTCCATCACTCTTCCTTTCCGTCTTTATTTTCAACAGTATCGGTATCCTATACTCTTTCTTCCCTTTTCCCCAGTTTTATTGCAAAGATGCCACCAATATCTCCTCTGACAAATGACAGATATCTTATTTTCTCCCTTTCTCTCCTTCATCAGCACACTCATGTATCTTTATTTTTCTCTCACTGTCGTTGAACCTCCATTTTCTTGCTTCTGTTCTGCCTTCTTCTTTTTCTCATTGACAAAGATTTCTTTCTCTTTGGCATCTCAGTTCAAACCCAGAGCATCTCACACTCCTGCTTGGTTTTATAATGTAAGCAGTTAAAATAGAGTGTGGAGGAGCAAGCAATCCTAGGATTTACCTAAATTAAAGCTTCCAGTTCTAAATAAGTTCTAAATAAGTGCTGAAACCAGTCAGGATTCAAATATACTTCTATAGAGCTCAGTACAGTGGTACCTCAGGTTAAGTACTTAATTCATTCTGGAGTTCCATTCTTAACCTGAAACTGTTCTTAACATGAAGCACCACTTTAGCTAATGGGGCCTCCCGCTGCTGCCACGCCGCCGGAGCACGATTTCTGTTCACATCCTGAAGCAAAGTTCTTAACCTGAGGTACTATTTCTGGGTTAGCGGAGTCTGTAACCTGAAGCGTATGTGACCTGAAGCGTATGTAACCCGAGGTACTACTGTATCTCCATCCAGGAACTGTGTTATAAAGAACATTGAATAAGTATACAAATGTAACAGAAAGCAGTGATGTGCTCAAAGTATACTAGCAAAAGAAGGTATTGCCAATGCAATCAATTACATCTGTATGATGAAAACAGCGACCAATTAAACACCATTAGTTTTTAACAGGACGATTGAGTTCAATAGGCAAAAGGGCATAGTGTTGCAACCCTTGTCTTGCAGTACAACCCTAAACAAGTACAGTGGACGCTCGTGTTGCGCATGTGATCCGTGCAGGATGCACATTTGCAACCTGCAGCAGTGCATCTGCGCACGTGCGGGTTGCAATTTGTCACTTCTGCGCATGCGCAAATCGCGATTTAGCGCTTCTGCGCATGCACGGCCACTGAAACCCGGAAGTAACCCATTCCGGTACTTCCGGGTTTCGGCGGGTGCGTAACCTGAAAAAACGCAACTTGAAGCAGCTGTAACCCAAGGTATGACTGTACAGCCTTCAGTGCACTTTACCCCCTAGTAGGGATGCAGGTGGCACTGTGATCTAAACCACTGAGCCTCTTGGGCTTGCTGATCAGAAGATTCAAATCCCCACAATGGGGACTGCGTGGGTGGCGCTGTGGTCTAGTAAATTTGTTTCGGATTGCAACCTCAAATTCTTAAGACCCTGCCTTAGGTCATTGTGACAAAGAAAGCTTAAGGCTGAGTTTTACATTTCAAACATATGACTGATTTCACGATGAATACCTAAATCAGTTTTCCCCCATTTTCTGCATAATTAATACAAATAAAATGGATTTAATATACATGGTATTGCAATGGATATAATATACATGAAAGTGAAGGGCAGTTTTACACAGTAGGCTAGCAAGGTTCTTGCTTCAATTGATTTGCATTGCAATATTGGTGAGAATGGAGGGGAAATTAAAAGTGGTTTTGCACTGATCTTAGCACCAAATGTGAGAATCTATACAAGTTGTTTGTTGTTCAGTTGTTTAGTTGTGTTGCCCATTTATACATGTGGCAGCCATGGTGTCACATGTGCACATTGGAGTGCATGCATTTATACAGTACGTGGAATAGGTTAACCACCTCCAAAGCCCAATTAAGAAACTCAAAAGGCGTGTGGGTGGGTGTCATTTGTGGAAAATGCCTGTAAATTATGAGCATAACCACTTTTTCCCGGTCCACAGAACCTGCTACTCCACCCGGCGAAGTCAGCTTTCTGAGTGGTTTCTGGAGGGATTAACAGGTCCTCGAAAGTCCAGGCCTGCTCTTCATTCCATGCGCGCCTAGATAACACGAGGGCGCCGAAGAGCCCGGGTCTGGCTCAGAGGACGCGGTGGGCGGGGCTTGAGCAAGAATGTCCTCGGAATCACCAGCCCCAAAGGCGCTCCTCAACGAGATTACGCACGTAGGTGGGTCTTCGTCGTATTTCCTGGAATAATGGCGCCGAGTAAAAAAAATACCGGGGCTTCAAACTGAACCACCCTTCGGATTTGTTTGGAAAGTATTAGGATCCAGCATGTTCAATAGGTGAACAGTAAGAGCAGCCGCGTTAGTCTTCTGCAAGAAAAGCAGCAAGGCTTGTGGCATCTTAAAGATTGACAGATTTAGTGTAGCAGACCTCGAACTAGACAGACCCCGCTCCATCAGATGCATCAGGTGATATCCTTCTGCCATATAAATATGGGAAAGCCGTGGAATAAATATTGGTATGGGGAAATTAATACATACGATTGTAATCAGCGGTTGGGGTCAAATGGCCCTGAAACACACACAAAAAAGACAGTCTGCCTCAATCGTAAAGCTTAATTCTGCAGTCAGTTTACTTAGGTGACCCTTTTCATAGAATTACCACAGACTGCGCTTTCGGCGTTTTATGGCTGTTTGGCCCCATTGTTTATATTGTCTCTTTCATATGCCCATTTTACGTCCCTGTCAACTGAGAATAACTATTGAAGCATACGCTATGAAGGGGGGGGGATTATGACGTAAGAAACCTGTTACTTGTTGAGATGCCACAAAACTCTGTGTTGTGGTTGCTTGAATAAAGTAAGATGAGCGCGGAGTGCGTTTCGCTCTCCGATAGCGTAGCCAGCGCCTAACCCCAAGCATCTGGTACTCATAGAATGATAGAACGGTAGAGTTGGAAGGGACCGCGAGGGTCATCTAGTCCATTCAGGAATCTTAAGCATCCGTGACAGATGGCCACCTAACCTCTGCTTAAAACCCTCCAAGAAGAGTCCACCACCTTCCGAGGGAGTCCGTCCCATTGTCCAACAGCTCTTGCCGTCAGAAAGTTCTCCCTGGTTTCCAGTCAGCATCTCTTCTTTTGCAACTTGAAGCCATTGGTTTGGCTCCTACCCTCCGGAGCAGGAGAAAACGTCTTCAAACCTTGATCCGTCCTGTTGGTTTCGGTGCAGATACAAGTCCTAGATTACTGATATCAGGATTGTTCCTTAAACTGCCTTCAGGACCGTGATATCTTTACGTGGGTTACTGACCTCCCAACCACTCCCACGCCATCCTCTGCCCACGCACCTTTGCTTCCTCGGTTGTTTTTTTGGGGGGAAGTGAGAGTTCGTAATGAATTCGCCTTCCTCTCCCAATGGTTTTAATGCAGAATGCCCACTGAGTAAGCCTTCAAGACGTCGGGATCTAGGGGAGGGGGTTTAATCTGCTGAGTCTGATTTTCCTGAAATTGTTCAGAAAAGAATAAAGGGATTAAATAGTGTAAGCCTTTCTGGGAAGAGAATAGCAAAAACTCTTGTGTGTTACAAATCTCGACCATATAGATATAAAATTCGACCACAGTTCATTTGCGAATGTTATCGTTTGATTTTACGCACTTGGTTCGCGCGAAGAGTTACTATTTCTAGTGGATATTCTCTCTAGATACATACATAGAAACATACATACCAGGTTCAAAATGAAAACAGAGGAGTAAACAGCTGCATTCATTTATCTTTATTTAAATTTATATACCGCTTGATTGCTTGATAAATAACTAAAGCGGTTTACAAAAATAATAAAACAATGATATGATCAATTAAAACAGTTGAAAGCAACTATTTAAAGCATATATCAATGCCTGCATTTAGAAAAGACTCCTCCAAACTTTTCCTTGCATTTTATCTACTGCTCACTTTTTGCCTACGCTGACTCGCGGATTTTTTTTATTGAGAGCAAACGGTTGCTATTTCTGGAGTAACTAGATAGAGACAGGGGTTGGTAGGTTGGTAGATAGTATAAGCTACTTTATTTGGGAACTATCCTGATCTGTTTCAGTCAATGCAGCTTTGTCAGGATTTCACAGTACAGTGGTACCTCGGGTTACATACGCTTCAGGTTACATACGCTTCAGGTTACAGACTCCACTAACCCAGAAATAGTACCTCGGGTTAAGAACTTTGCTTCAGGATGAGAACAGAAATCGTGCTCCGGCGGCGCAGCAGCAGCAGGAGGCCCCATTAGCTAAAGTGGTGCTTCAGGTTAAGAACAGTTTCAGGTTAAGAACGGACCTCGGGAACGATTTAAGTACTTAACCCGAGGTACCACTGTAGAGTGGAGATTCCATCCACTTGAACTTTCTCACAAATAAAGTTTGTTTACGGCTGAACCATCAGAACTGAGTAAATTATCTAAATGTCTCTCTCTTGTTATGTGTGGGTGATCACCAATGTTAGTCTATGGGATTTCAGTGGGTCTGCTCTGAATATGACTTACTTGGATGTCACCAGTACATTGCCATTTTTGTTGGGCGTAGAATTATTGCCATTTCACTGATTCACTTCTCTCCTCTAGCGAAATTTACCATCCCGATCCTAAGTAGGACTTATGAATAATGGGACCCCCCCCCCTCCCTATGTTCAGAATATCTCCTGGGAGTAGTCCTGCCTGTTTTGCCTAAATGCTTCCAGCCGGCTTGATCCCAGGAAGATATTCTCCAGCAAGCAGAAATGGAAAGCTAAAACTGCAAAGGATGGTCAAAACACACGAGCTGAACTATATTTTTTGACAATGAAAATGTGACGCTTCAAAAAGGTTATTCTGTTCTATGCAGCTAAGAAATCGGGTGGCAATTGTTTACTCGCGGCTGGAGGCTCTTTCTGATGCCAGTGTGCCTTCATTGATCTATTATTATTATTATTATTATTATTATTATTATTATTATTATTAATCATTGCAATACAGTCCTTCTCCACTTCTGTATGTCCGCCTATCCATCCACTGGTATCTTCAAGGTCCAATCTGACGATGTAGTCTCTTGCCTACAGTACTTGATGCCATCATAACCTGGTAAGGCTGGAAACCGTGCATTCATTCATTCAGCCAGCCAGCCAGCCTTTATTGGCATAATTTAGACAGTAAGATCATGAAAGAAAAAGAAGAAAGCAACCGCTTGCCAGGGAGTCAGTCCCATTGAACTTAATGGGGTTAACTTCTGAGTGGGTTTGAGTGGGTGGGTGTGGGTGTGTCCATGCAGGGGGCAGACCGACTGCTAAGGCAGGATTGCTAAACTGTAGCCTGCCGGATGTTGCTGGACTCCAGCTCCCTTCAGCCCCACAGCCAAGCATGGCCGATGGTCAGGAATGATGGGAGTTGCAGCCTAACAAGATCTGGCGAGCCACAGTTCATCCACCGACGCAGCTTGAAAGGGCCACTGCTTCTTTCTGATTTTACTGAGTTTAGGCCCAACGACCCCCTAGGAAGTGTTGTTGTTGTTGTTGTTTCCCTTCTCTCTATCTCTCTCTACCTGTCCAACTTTTTCCCGTTTGGGAGCAGGGATTAGTTTCCGGATTTCCCTCTTCGCCACCAGCAGCATTCAACCGCTCTACAAACCCACACCCGGCAAGACTTCAGCTCGGTCCGCAGCCTCCCGGGTTTCCAACTGAGGGGGAGGGAGGAGAGAGGGGGTCGCCTTCTGCTGGCGCCTTGCAAAGGAGAAAGCGCACGCAGGCAGGCTAGGGAAGGAGGGAGGGCTCCCAGCGCGCCCCGCCGCTTTTCCAGTAAGCCCCTCTGTGTTTACGTTATGACATTTTTCTGTTTGTAATTATTTTTTATTTTAATTTATGTCATTTTTAACATGAGCCAGACCATTGCTCTCCCCTTTCGCCTTTTGTACACAGTGACTCTCTTCGTGATAGTATGTCCTTTTCCATACACACACAGATATACATATCCCCTGGTATATTCCCCCACCTCTTGCCTTTTTCCGAGCGTGTTTACTATTCTTTATTAACAGACTTTTTTCTAATATTTCTTCCTCTTCCCAACTCCCTAACCCGCCCCCAGCCTGCCATTCCCTGGTGTGTCCGCTTTTTTATTTTGTTTTTTTTAAAAAAAAAGAATTTGCCCTGTCTTGCTTTATTTGTTTGTGTGAAATTTAGTTTGAAAGGAGATCAGAGGGAGCAGGAGGGGTTTGTCATGAGAGAATGACCAAGTGACCCGAAGTCTGATTATATGTCATTATCTGGAGACTCGGTGTATCCAAATTACCAAAACGGCCTCACTCAGCCAGATCAATTACATTTAGATACGGAGAGAGAGAGAGAGACGGAGGAAGGGGGGCGAATGAGGGAAGGGTTGGATACGCAAATATAGGCACGCCGACACCTCTCTCTCTCTCTCTCTCTCTCTCTCTCTGAGTGTGGAAGCGCAGATCCTTACGCAATTTTCGCCAGTGCAACGTGCTCAGCCTAAAAAACGCACGTCGGTTTGAGCACCGTGGGATCGCGCAGGTAGAAGCGGGCGCTACTTGCGTAAAAATGTATTCACGTGCCCCGAGGTTCGGATTCATAGTTTAGTGGCCCCTATTCTAGAAGGCTAGCGTGAACCCAAAGGAGACCGCGCTCATCCAAAAACGAGGTCTGAAAGCAAACGTCAAAAGGCGCCCAGTTAACCTCTAGTCGTGAGATGTGTCAAGGGGGGAGGGGGAAATAGAGCAAGGGATCTCTTATGAAGTATCAAGTCGTGTAGGAATACAAACTTGCCAAAAGCAAGGAAATATTGTAGTGCAGAACAAATGTAGGATTGCCAATCCTCCCCAAGAGTTTAACCGCCACTGTAATCGGAGCCCCCATCACCCCAAGACAGTTTTGTAGTATTTCCAAAAGATGGTCGGCGTCTGACTCCAGCGATTCTCCATGTTTTACTTTTCTTAGCTATTACCATTACGCACATAATATAGATCTACCTAGAGGTCAACTTCAAAATCTGCAGCTAGGGTTGTCACTTTTTTCTTGCCATCACTCAGTTACAGGGCAGGCAGAACTTGTCTACACGCGCCCCTTAAAGGCACAAGAACCCTGGCAGGGGAAGATGAGGTAACGCGCGCTCAATTTGTTAGCAATTGCAGGGCTCTGAGGATGGAGAGAAGGGGAGCAAGGCCGTCGTCCGCACGGCTGAGAAGCAAGGCTCCGCCTTCCATCCGCTGTCACGCCGTTCCATCAGGCTGTAGCAGCGGGTGAAGAGGAGGGGCGCAGGGGCCCAGGGACCACTCCACTGGTGCAGCTGAAAGACCAGCAATTCTCGCTTCCTCCTCCTCCTCCTCTTGATCGGTTTCCATCCCAGCTGGTCATCAGAAGAACTTGTGACTAAAAAATGGTCCCTAGATATAGTACTTATTTTCTCCTGCCTCCCCCCTCCTCCCAATATGAGAACATGTCTTGTGTTTATTGGTCTGCAAGTTTATTTCTTTAGTTCTGGAGTGGCTGTTTTGTTTTTGCTGAAGAGCAAGGTTAAAAAAAAGTTTTCAGTCAATCAAGTGGGGGGCTACATATCCATATCTCAAAAACAAAAAAGTGATGCCCCATTTTTTTCTTTGTTTCTTTTTATATACTGCCCCATACTCGGAGGGTCTCAGGGCGGTTCACAGAACAAAATCAAAATATAAAATCTCAAAATAAACCCAATAAGCCTACCCACCCCCATTTCTTCTAGCATTAAATAAAATTTGGATCATTATACAGATGGGTTAGGCAGTTTGTTTCAGATACTTCATTATTTCTCCCACAGAAATTGATAGACCATGCAGTGGGGGAGCCATCCACCCCTCTAGATAAATTTATTTATTACATTTAGATACCGCCTTTCTACTAAAGATCTCAGAAGAGCTAGCTGATTTTCCCAAGCCACCATATTTATACTCCTTGTATGGCAGGTTTGGTTACGAGTGTGACTGGTCCATAATCACCCAGTGACATGGGCCAAGGGGGGGCAGGGAAGGGCAATAAAATCAATAAAAATACATAGCAAACTGAGGTTCTGCGCCCCCGTCAACAAAAGTTCTGCCCCCCCTAAGAGAAATCCTCTGAAATATTTCGCACTAGGCTTTCTGGTATATACTTCCTGGTGAATATATTTAGCGTTTGAGTCTTAATTTGTTCATCTTCCTTCCGCTCCCATAGACTCAGGGCCTTCGGCGTTGAATGGTTATTCCTCCGCCGTTTCATCTGCAGCTCCCAAAGAGAGCTTGGGTTAGACTTAATTTCATACCACTGGTTGATCTGGGGTCAAAAGAAAACCTACTAAGCAACATGCGCGGAAGCAAACGCACTTGAAAGCAATGAGCGTTCATTGCTCAGATGTAAAATGCAGGTTGACCCACCAGCCCACGTTAAAGTTCTAGGAATCTGTAAAGTGGTTTTCTCCCAATGGAAGTCATCGCGCCTCACTCATCCTGTATACTTTTACTTGGAAGTAATTCCCAATTAATTAAGGCTGAAGTCCTTAATTACTGAAGATAAATAATAATGAAATAATTAATATTTCTAACTTTCTTCTCATAAAACATCCCAAGACGATTAACAGTAAAAACATCAACAATCAGGCATGTATGAATCCAAGGGTCTTCACACATTTTATATAGTGTACAATTTGTGTGCCTGCAGTCACAATGTCTTGAGCTGCACAAATCCACAAGTGTATCCTCTTTCACACAAACGCTTGTATTGCAACCTTAGACGTGATCCACATATTGTCATCAGTGAGTGATACAACCCGCATTTTGCAGTTGGGGCAGAATTCACTCATTCATTTATTTGAAATATTTCTTAGGCATCCCTTCATCAAAAGATTCCAGGGTCGTTTGTACATAATGCATATGTTCACTGTAATGCCAGAATAATTCTTAGGGAATCTGAAATGGAGATACCCTCCAGCCCGCTTTTTAGTTTGAGCACTCTGAAACCTTCCTTCACACAAGCAAACAGGTACACCGTGGCAGTAATGGTCCGGTTTCTTTTGAGTAACAATATTAGCTTGGTAACACCCAGAGTGGCCCTCTATGCAGTGGCTGCAAAAAATAAAATAGAATTTAAAAATCCGGGAAAGGGGGTTAGATAAAATCCCTAAATTGTAGTGATTCGGAGATTGAATTTGAAATCAAACTGGATTTTGTTTGAGTCTCTGGACCTCATGGATGCTGGCACACATTATGGCTGTATGATCTGCATTGTTTTATTGGTACTGTTGCTGTGAGTTTGTCATGGCCTTTGACTAGAACAATAATCTTATATTGAGCCTATTGAGTGAGCAGTCTTACTGTGCAATCCTTTGCATGTTTACTCAAAAGTAAGTCCCACTCTGTTCAGAAGAGGTTACTTCCTGGTAAACGTGCTTAGGATCTCCGCATCATGTTGCAAGATCCATTAGGCTGTGTCCAACCTTACTCCTACTCAGAGACGACCCAGTGAAATGAACGGATGGGACTAACTTAGGCACATTGATTCCAATGGGCCAACTCTGAGTAGGACTACCATTGCTTACAACTCATTTTGATTTCAACTAATATTTGCTGTGCGCAACTATAAGAAGTCCATGAATCACCCCCGCCAAATGATGAAGCTCGGGCAGTTCCTTCCAAGTAAACATTGTCAATGTTGACAGCAGCATTACTTCCAAGGCTACCACCTTCAGCAAAAATTTGATTATTGAAAGAAAAAGACGTCACGGAATAGCAACAAAACCGCATGTAATTTACTCTGCTTAATTCTAGAGACTTTGTGCCATGGGTCTGTAGACTCTTACACGCAAAAAGAAAACAACATGAAACGGAGATCACAGAGAGATGTTTATTTTTATTTTTACCTTTAAATATGCCCAAGACAAATTATAAAATGTGCGGGGGGGGGGGGAGACGACATTACAGTAGAGACGAGAAAGAAACCATGCAAATAACAACTGTTTAAATATAGTGTCCATATTTGTTGTACATAGGAGGGCAGGAAGAGAGAGAGAGAAAAGCGAAAGTCACCCTAGCAAGACTTCTCTTAGAGATTCTTCAGCAGGGCAGATATGATTTAAGTACCATAGTGCATTTCAAACAGGACTTGAGATCGGAGTTGGGTCCCTCGCACCTTAAATCTGCGGCGAGCTTGGGCACTCCTTCATACATTCAAATAGTTCTCTAGCTTGTCGAATAATAACATTGGGAAATGGCTTAAGAACCTAGGAGCGCTCCAGTGCCTCGATGGCGCGTCGAACAAGCCAGCCCTGACACTTTATTGATACCACCCACCCACAAACAAGTATTTTCTACTCCCCTGGTCGATTTGTGTAACTGGAACTGCTGGGGTGGGGGCGGGAGGGAAGAGGAGGGGGAGATGCAGCCCGCCAGATGTCAGCTGGCCTTCAAGACTCCCGGATTTCTGCATAAATTAATAATCTGAAGAAAAAGAAGGTTTGGCGGAAAGATGATACAAGGCTCTGCGAATAAACCTGTCAAGCTGTAGCCTGACCCCCCTAAAACACAATCAAGCTTGCCAGTGTTTCCTCATGACTTCAGTGAAACTTGTTTCTGTGGCGTTTTAAGCCAACCGTTTCTCCTGGCTTGCCTCTAATCGGTTTAATAGGAGGAGATGCAAACCACAAACCCGCTGGAGTCACAGGACAGCTTTTAAATCCATCCAGCCCTCCGGTCGAGCTGGGAAGCAGACTGTTCCGTTGCCATTCTCGCTGCCCCGACCCGCGAATGACTCGAAGTCCGTCTGCAGTGGAAGGGAATCCAAAGAAGCTGGGCGTGTGACGAATGGAGCGCATCTGAGAGAAGAGCGGGATATAAATATGCAGCTATAAGAAATATGTCAGCATTATGATCTTTCCCTATAAGGATTCTCTGTCTGTCTGTCTGTCTGTCTGTCTGTCTGTCTGTCTGTCTCTTTCTCTCTCTCTCTCTCTCCATGAACGTGGCGAATTCTGATGAAGGAGGTAAAGGCAATGATTTGCCTTCATTGAAAATCGTGGGGCGCAGTTCCCAGGAAAGGGGACGAGAAAGAATTGCTACTGCAATACAGGGCGGGGTTGAAAACATGCAAACAAACAAACAACACATCATGTGATGACAGCTGGTGTGGCGGTAGGGGGGATGAAAGAGGAAGGGCGCACGACCTCAGGTGCCACCTTGCAAATATTTACTACTCCTTGGCCTTACTATGGCTGAGCTAACGCTGAGTTGAAACTTTGGCAGAACCCGCTCGCAAGACCCACCAGCTAATGTAAGGAGGAGCAACTGGTTTCAAAGGCGATTAATACACCCAGGACTTGATTTCATTTCACTGCGATTTACTTCCAGGTGAACCAACCTGTTCAGGGTTAGGCTGTAAAGAGCACTGGGCAGCCGGATCCTAAACGCAGGTTTTGATTGGGATACGAAAAGTCACTACGGTTTAGAATCCCAATTTGGTTAGGAACGAACAAGCGGGAGGCGGGAGAGAAAGTGGCGATTGTCTTCTAAAGAAAACTGTTTAGCATCCGCGCGTTATTCAGGTTATAAATACAGGCGCGGTCGTTTCCGCTGGGAAGATTTGGGAGGAAGGGGGAGAGAGAGAGAGAGAGAGAGAGAGAGAGAGAGAGAGAGAGAGAGAAAGAAAGAAAGAAAGAAAGAAAGAAAGAAAGAAAGAAAGAAAGAAAGAAAGAAAGAAAGAAAGAAAGAAAGAGCAGGACAACATCAGGTGCCGAAGTGTGTGGATTAGAACGAGGGCCACACGATGCCTTTTTTGGAGAGGTTGTATTTCTTATTGGGAACCGTCCTGTCGCCTGGTGTGTGTGCTGTTTTCACTGGGAGCCCAAAGAAGCTGTTTAGGAGTGCAAGTCAGTGACTGCAGTCCTACGGACGCTTATATTTTGGAGCAAGTCCCATTCATCCTGTTGTTGTTTGATTGTATTTGGGAGCGGCTTTAGAGCGGGGGAGCCAATACGGGGGAACAAAAACTGGCACAGAAGTAAATCTCAGAATTTGCTTCCGAGTCAGTATCAATCAGATCGCGTTGCTTGCAGAGGGTTTTCTTAATCTTAGGGGGGGAGCGCTCTTGTATTACCCATCAAAACTACAACTGAACAGCTTACACTATATTCCTGTTTTCCTCCATTCGCTTGGCTACGTGACTTTAGAACTCATTTTTAAGTGGCAATTTAAAAGCCGTGTGCCGGCTCCTTCATTGTTAATAAGTTGGGAGGGGGACGAATAAAAACACAAAAAGCGTTTTGTTTTTCGATTCCCTTCAGTTAGTCTTTGAGGCTCCTTTGGTATGAGTTTTGCAAGCGAAAACAAATGCCTGCAAAAGAGTGCACCTCTCCCCCCCACCCCCCGTCCTCTGATACAGACTCCATAATATAAGCACATATTTTCCCCTACTTGGGTTCATTTTTAAAAGCAAAAGGGGAAGTTAGAAGGCAAGGGAAATAATTTGGATCCCAAGAAATAAATGTGTGGCTTGAAAGCACGTGGACCGAAAGGGTCCCAACGCAGCCATTTAGCCGGTCCCGCCTGTGTCACCTGTCCAGCGCCTTGCGCACGGAGGACTCTTGTCCGCGTCCACGAGGCGGAGCCCTCCCGGCACCCGTAGTTCAGGACCCTCTCCGGGACATACCTTGACCTGCGATTCAGTGACACACTTTGCTGAACTGCGCCCTCCCTCGGACTTGCAGAATATCCACTCCGCGGTGCTCCAGTTCCGCCCAGGCTGCTTTTACTTTTCCACACCAGTTTGAGAAGGCTCAGGCCAGAAGGACAACGAAGCTCCCTTGAAAGGCAACAAAGAAGCAGTTATGAATGTATTGCTGGGACTAGAATCCGGCAAAACGAGCAACCTCATTTCTTTCTTCTTCTTTTCCTTCTCTCCTCTTTATCCTCCAGATCAGCATTTCCCAGTAGCCATCCTCCTAGTTTATAATTTTCTCTTCCCTTTATTCCTTTGCTCGTCCACCTTTCCTTTTCTCCCCTTCCTGCTTCGCAATCCATAACTCTGAACATCCTACATCTGTGTCTCCGTTTATTTATTTATCCTGCATCCCAGGAAGCAGAAATATTGGAACTGAAACCGGTTGGGAGCCGTCCTCCTAAACACGTCCGCAATAAAGCGTTTAGAATCCTGCTCTAATTCGACTGAATCCCACAACCGCTCTCCTGCAAACCATCATTTACTTAAGCAACCTATAGGTGTGCAGATTTTCAGTCTAAGCTAATAATATATACCACTACCACCGAACGTGAGCTCCTGTCTGTTTTACAGTTTTTAAGCAGCACCAATATTTGGAAATAATCATAAACCTCTCGAAGAAAAAGAAATCAGTGCTGCATTGTAGTGGAGTTGAGTGCGCATTTCTACGAAGTCACGCCTTTAGGATTTGAGTGGAAAAGAAAGCGCATACAATTTTTATTAGTATTATTCGTAGGGTGTGTATCTGTGGGAGGCACAGAGTGTGTGCATGCTGGTGTGTGCAGAAGATTTCAAAGGAGACTATGGGAAAGGAAAATAAGTGATCCTGCGCAGGCTGCGTCGGCCTGGCGGTTTGGGGTAAATAAATAAAGACACAACTTCCGAGAACCGCAGGACGCTGCGTCCTATTGGCGCGCTCTGCAAATCAAGAAGTGGCGCTTTAAAGGCCGCGGTTTGGGCGTCCTAGATAAGGGAAGCTGCTCCCTCCTACCCCAAATGGCATTCCTTAAACGGTTTGCGGGCTGCTCTTCTGATCAGTATCTCAGGTGGCTCTGGTCGCATTTCGCTCTGCTGCTTGCTTGCCAAAGCTTTTTATCCCTGGAGATATTAGGGAACCAGCTGCAGCGGTTCACCACAGCCGCTCTTAAGTTTTTCAGGCTTGCGTTGGGGGCACGCCTGAGAGATGGCACGCCATTTATTTGCACTCGAAATTGTCTGCAAACAAATAGGACCATTCAGCCTCTGCAAAGCCCACATTTCTGGATTGATTAATTAACGCGCGCGCACACACGCATGCATCCAACCAACCACAACGCACCCAACTATTACTCAGATCCCCTCATAGATTTTTCTGGAGCAATGAACTCTTGCTAAGCTTTGGTGAACAGCCGGACCCGCAAACTCAAAACTGGATTGTGGTCCAAACAACTCAGATCCTAATCTAAAAGGATTTTGTTCTAGGAGGAAATGAGTCCCGCTGCCTATGTTCAAGGGATCTTATTTCCCAGTACGTGTGCACAGGATTGCTGCGTCAGAACACATAACGAAGCATATTCCTTGCAAGCAAAATCAGTTGAGGCCAAATGCGGGATCACTTTGCTTGGAGATCTGGGTGTTACTCGTCTTACAGTTCAATGCCTTGCATGTCTGCTCGGGATCGAGTCACACTGAATTCCAAGCGCCTTGCTCCCAGAATAACTGTGGGCATAGGATTGCCACCAACATATGCCTGGACCTGAAAATCGGAATCGGGCCAAACGCTTGGATGCAACCGTGGTCCGGGTGAGGACTCGGATTTTCGCATCCTCGCTGCTCTCCTGACAGCCATCCTTCCCTGTAAGTGGGCGCGACCCAAGTCCCACCCAAAGCCATGGCCCAATTCTCGTGTGACTGAATGGTTAGGATTGCACTCGGTGTTCTTCTCTGCGTTGTACATCACGGTTTCGCAAGAATAATAGCCAGCCACGAGAGCGCCCTGGATTGAGACAGGAACACGCCGCAATACACTGAAAACAGATCTGCACGTCCCATTATAACATTCATGTGGCTTATATTTCTGTTTGTTTCCATTATACTACCGCTATTTACTCTGCATATTTAATTCAGCTCTCCACTCCCGCACTGAGCTACACATACACACCCACGCCACCGGGATATACCATGCGCTTAGGTCTATTTCAGACGCACAGTATTCTGTTCGGAGCAAACGAGAGGAACTGTTTTAAAATTATGTAGGATCTCCCTGGTGTTAGGATCATCGCCGGCGGCAGACCTTTCCTGACACTCTGATGTTAAAAATTCACAATCCTAGTCATAATCCAGATTGCACCCCTATTTGAATAAAACAGGATAAGAGTATAAGACTTATTTACTTTTTTTTTCCCCTAAGCAAACAGCAAAGAAGCTGCAAAACAGCAACCACGCCCTTTCATTCAATTTCCATTCGTACTGAAGCCGAGGGCACGCTCCGGTCTTAGGTGTGCTATGCATTGCAATGCACCAGCTGAATTAGGTTCAGTACCGCTGTCCCTGTGAGGATGCATGGCAGGGAGAACCTATAAGCCTTTCGCCACGGTCCTAGCATGCTTACTCGGGAGTAAACGCCGCAGGGTTGTAATGAGGATAATTCAAGTAAGGGCGCACGGGACCGCAGCCTTAATATTTTCCCTTCACTTTTGCCTTTCAGATTAGACTGTAACCAATAAACTGGAAGACAAGAGAAGCGACCTTGGAATGGATCCGCATCTCCATGTTTAATTTGCCCTTCCTTCTCTCAAAATATCAGGAAACCAAGAACATTTCCCCCCTCTGTGGGCCTTGCAAAAGCCTGCGATGTGCAAACAGTTAAGCCGATGTGCTCGGATTTGAGCCCATGGAAGCGACCACAAATAAAGAAATCGTATTTCCTTCCAAGGATTCTCCTGGATCGGTGATTTGTTGAACTCCGATTTTGGAACCGCGTCCTAATCTGCTCCAAATCCTACCAGTTCTCTTGCCAAGACTGGAAAGATTCTTTTGCCCAGCCATTGAGTCTTCTTGGAGGAAGGAGACAGGGAATGTACTCAGATTCCTTTCTCAGGGCTACCAGTTTCTCTGTGAAATGCAGTTGGGGATCCTTTTTCCTGTTACAATGTGTTCGACATCTCCCAAGCACAAAAATCTATCCCTATATCTGCTGGCGTTGTGCCGGGCCTGCCTATTAAACATCTCTTTTAACAACTCCCTGCTCATAAGTGAAACCCCTTTTACTTTAAGTTTGCCTAGGCATTTCGATATAGATAGATATATTCAGTATTATGATTATTGGTGAAACAAGAGAAAGACAGGCAGATCTTTAAATTTTGGTGAAAGGAGAAAATAAGGTCACGACGTGCTGTTAAAAAGATTTGGTTACTTACCCAGTTGGGCTGGCTAAGTGAAGGGGAAGCTGAGTTCAGGCAGGGATTGTGTGAACGCCCAAACTGCTGAAATAAATTGATTCGGGTTCACATTGTTTTCTTTTGAAAAGTAATTTATTCCTTAAAATCTCTCTTGCACCCGACCCCCGTGCTTGGCCTTTTGGGCAACGGACTGTTTTGTACAGACAGGAAACAAATTCCCCTGCTTTGCAACTGATTCGATCTAGTTTTTGATTGTTTAATTTTTGCCACGTACATAGTGCGATTGACAACTCCGGATAACTCCTAAGCAAACTAGAAGTCTGTTGTAAAGTGAATTGCGGGAGGAAACTCATTAACAAGGTCCACTGCAATTGCATTTTGCACTGTCAGGGAATTTTTCCTTGTTACACCGATTCCGATTACATTGTAGGTAGAAATGGATCTCATTTATTTGGGGGGGGGTACTTCCAAGTGATAGCATATTGTGGCATTCATTAGGGGGAAAATATTCTGATTGTCCCACACTACCCTAAAAAAAATATCCTGAAAAAAAGTCCCAACAAACATTTGTAACTTCATAATCCATCACCTCTCCGCTACTGCTG
This sequence comes from Podarcis tiliguerta, assembly GCF_965153285.1. Taxonomy (NCBI): domain Eukaryota; kingdom Metazoa; phylum Chordata; class Lepidosauria; order Squamata; family Lacertidae; genus Podarcis; species Podarcis tiliguerta. Next base: position 45,504,978 of record NC_139542.1, on the reverse strand, counting down.
TCACTACTCTGTGAGAAACACAGTCCCTATTGCAAGATCATAAACAAGCATACAGTGATAGAAAATATACTCACATACGGGTGCATTATAATTATAATTATAATAACATAATTATATTGCATGCAGAGTATATTCCAAACCTTAGAACCATAGAACACCTTAATTGAGATAATCAGCTATTTTAGTCCTTACATCTATCAGCCTGTCTATCTGTTCCTCCATCTGGCTCTCCATATCATCAACCCAAATAAATGCATGCACGCCCGCATACTTACAGCGAAACGTTGTTAAACCCTCGCGTTAACCTCTGTTGATGCTTGGAGGGGGGGACCCTTTGCCTCGTTTGTTTTAATTATATTATGGATAGGAACCGCAGCCAATCCTAAAAGAGAAGCCGAACAATTAGCAGCGCGAAGATCAAAAAAAGTTTTATGGCCCGCAGAGGGAGGCCCCGCCTCCCGGCTGCCCGGATTGGCCCGGAGAGCCTCTGACGACATATATTAACCCGAGCTGCCCTAAACATGTAGCTGTACATGGAGATCGGCTGGGAAATTCGACCAGTGCCCTGCGCAGCTCCGAGACCGGGAAGCCTTTTTTGAGCCTTGATTTTTCCCCCTCCATCGTCGCCAGCACCACCATCTTCTTCATTCTCGTCCTCTTCCTTAGCTTCTCCCTCGGGGCGAGGAAGAGCTGCGGATTTCCTTGGTGGGGCAGCTGCGAAGCAGCCAGCAAAGTGGATGGGAGCCGGTCAGATTTAACCGCAGGAGTCGCTTCCCGTCCAGGGAGGAGAAGGAACTGGACCCACTGGGCAAGCTGGGGGGGACATTCCAGCCAAGGGGAGGCTGTCGGAGGAAAATGCAGGTGTAAGTAAACATCCCCCCCCCCCCAAGTTGTGTTCATATATACCTTTAAAATCCCTCTAAGAAGACGCCACAGGAAAAAAGACAGCGAGGGAAACCCACCTCACCTCTTGGAGACGGGAGGGGTCCCTCTTTTCAGGGGGGACCCTGCTCCCCTTTCTTGTCTTCCTTCGCCCCTTCAGCCCCAACCTCCCGGGCCGCATGAGTGCCGAGGGAGGCCCTGATCCTGCTGCCTCCAGGGGGCTCGGGGGGCTCTGCAGCTCTCCTCCGATGGCCACCAGCCTCTGTTAAGACGCTCTTCTCGGCAGCGCAGATCCAGGGACCGGATCGGGGGCGCGGGGCTCCCGGGGCCCCGGCGATGAGTCTGGTAGGGGGCTTCCCGCACCACCCCGTGGTCCACCATGAGGGCTACCCCTTCGCCGCCGCCGCTGCAGCCGCCGCCGCAGCCGCCGCCGCCAGCCGCTGCGGCCACGAGGAGAACCCCTACTTCCACGGCTGGCTGATCAGCAGCCACCCTTCGGAGATGTCTCCTCCCGACTACGGCATGGCGCTCTCCTACAGCCCCGAGTACGCCAACGGCGCGCCGGGCCTGGAGCCCCCCGCGCACTACGTGGGCGGCGTGGCCCCCCCGGGCAGCGGCGGCGGGCCGCCGGGTTTAGGGGGCGGCCCGCGGCCGGTCAAGCGGCGCGGCACGGCCAACCGCAAGGAGAGGCGCAGGACTCAGAGCATCAACAGCGCCTTCGCCGAGCTGCGCGAGTGCATCCCCAACGTGCCCGCCGACACCAAGCTGTCCAAGATCAAGACGCTGCGCCTGGCCACCAGCTACATCGCCTACCTCATGGACCTCCTGGCGAAGGACGACGCCAACGGTGAGGCCGAGGCCTTCAAGGCCGAGATCAAGAAGACCGACGTCAAGGAGGACAAGAGGAAGAAGGAGCTGGTCAGTACGGCCCCGGAGGGAGGGAGGGAGGGAAGGGGTGGGGAGGGAGCGCTGGAGCACAACCACACACACTCCCAAGCCCAGTCCGAAGAAGGACGCTCTTCTCCTGAGTTGGGAGCAGGGCCTTCTTTCCCCCCAGAGGTAGCTGCTCTCGAAGTCTGCTTCCTTAGCAGTCAAGAAGAGGGAGGCGGCCTCCTCCTCCTATTCCAGCGACTGTCGGAATGCAGTTTTCCTCAGCCCCGTGGCCAATGGTCAGGGGTGTTGGGAATAAGAGGTGTAGCCCATCAAGCCGTGGAGGACCACAGGTTTCCCGCCCCTGTACTTTAGGGAAAGTGTGTCCAAAGCGGACTTCGTGGAGCCCCTGAAAAGCATAGCCCAGTGAAGTGCAAACACGTCTAGGATCAAGGCTACGTCCCGAGAGAATGGAATGGAAAGGGAGATCTAAGCTTCTCGAAGGGGAGCAACGCTCCTCTGAAACCAGTAGGGTGTACCTAAGAACGCAGTTAGTTGCTTTGGGGGAAATCCCGTTAACTTGTGGAAGGTTTGCCTCCACCTTATGGTGGGGGAAAGGAGCGTCCCGTGTCCTTGCTTTCCATGGGATTTAATTTCCAAGGAAATATTCTGAGGGCAGCCTCTGCTAAAGCGTTGGCTTGAGCTCCAAGTCCATTCATACCCACGGAAGATCGCAGCCTGCGAAGGTTGCTCTCTGGGCTGTGGGAAACCAACGTGTTGGACACGTGAAATACTTCCCTATCCTCTTCCAGATGGGATCACAGTAGATAGGACCCGACTCGTTTGCAGGCTCCCTCTTGCACACACGTTCTCTATTTGATAGAAAGGCTGTGAATCCGTAAATCCGTGGAAGATTCCAGGAAGGGAACGCGCAAGCGGGAGCCACTCCATCACTTTCCTTCTCCGACTTGAGAGGCCTTGGGGGGCTACAGCTCCCGGCAGCCTCAGCCAGCAGGGCCAAGGCTTTGTAGTTCAGCAACATCGCGGGACGAGGGGGAGACACAAACTGGTTTAGAGAGATTGTTCTTCGTTATCCCAAAGTAATCTTTCTTGGCCCTTCAAAACATACGGAATGGGGTGTTTCCCACTGACTTCGCTGAAACATTGTTCTGACGCTCTAAATTTAAGGACCCCGGCCTTTATTGGGGGTGGGAGATGCCCGTAAACGCCATTCGTTTCACCTGAACCAGCCTCTTGAGTGATTTTAATTTCTGCAGCATAGGCAAAAGCTCCGCAAACCGGTTAAACTGGTAGGCTTTGGACTGAAGCTGTTTCAGAGGCCATCCCTAAACGCTTGACCCTAAACGCAGACTCCCTTCGAAAGTAAAGTCGCCGTGAAAACCGAAGGGACCATTTTCAAACGTATCCATTTGGAAACAAATTCCAAAATCCACGTTAGGGCAATGCCTTTCTTAGAGTAACCAAAATGTCACAACAGACTCCCTTGATGGTAGGGACAAATTTCTAGTCGGTTTCAATGCTAGCCTTTCGCTTTCGCCCTCAGTTGCGGATCCGAGTGGAAATGTCCCGGCTCCGCTTTCTGAGCTAAACTCTAACCGGCTCGCTCTCCTAATCGACAAGTCGCTGATTTCAAGGGACACTCCCTTAAAGCAAACGGGATTGTCTTTAAATTAGTGAGTTGTGGATTGGAACTGATGAGTTGTGGATTGAGGCCCCAGCCAGCAAATCTCCTGAGAGAGCCTGCGGTTTAAAGAAACGTCGACAAAGACAGATCCTTTTGGGGAAGGAGTAGGACACACACACACACACACACACACACACACACACACACTAAAAAAGATCAGTGGGGTTTCAGATGTGCTGTTGCAGGCTGCAGTCCAGCGGAGGGTTGTGTGTGTTTGGAACCCACTTCCTCATAAGGCTGTAATCTGCAGGTCACATAGTAATACTGAACCCTTTAACTGGAGTTCCTGAGCTACGCGTTGATCACACAGTAAGTCAGGAAGGTTCTATTTACTTTGAACTTATCAGGCAAATGTATTGCGGGGCGAGCTCCGCCTTCCACCAATAATTCAAAATATCATGCCCTCTTCCTTTCCTCCAAGAATTTAACCTATAGAATACGCCTAGTTAATCGCGAGCGGGAAGGGGAAACCGGTTACAATCACAAGTTTTCTGTTTTTCTTTAAATATAATCGGGAAGGATGGTTTTTTTAAAAAAAAAAAAACAAAACAAAACAACCAGCAGTTGCTAAGGGACCAAGAGCTGGAAATTGAATCTCAACCCGGATTAGAATGGTTAAGGTTACAAACAATCCTGAACAAAAGCACTTGGGATGCATTTTTAGATAAAATAAAATAAAAATCCAAAGTAGACTCCATACATTTGCTGTGTTATCTTAAAGCGCTAGGAAACACCTTCCATTGAAATAGGTGGGATATCCAAATAGCACTCTGAACTGGATTTTTTTTTTAAAAAAAAAAAAAAGGTTTGAGTGCACAATATTCGAAAGAGACGATCCCCAAAAGGGTGGTGGTAGGAAGCTATTTCCAAGTATTTTGGGACTCGGATATTGCCCATATACAATACTCAGCAGATCAGTACTCTCAGATCCTAAGCATGTCTATTTCACAAGAAAACCAGCGGTCGGTGCTTCCAGGTCTGCTCAGGGTCTAAGTTAACATGGGGGGGGGGGGCAGGCTATACAGCACATCTCATACATTAATTCCTTAACTTGGGATACCGGGGTGAGGGCATTCATTGCCTTGGAAGGGACTTTATTGGAAATACAGGAAGGCTACAAGCAGGCTCTGGTGACTGTCGTCTCCAAAACGAACCCCTGGGTCTTATCCCTCCTTGTGACTTGGCCATTTATAACCAGTAAACATATGCAACACGTGTGTGTATAGGGGAATTTAAAATCTATTCGTTTTCCATTCAGTTGGAGAGAGAGAGAGAGTTGTTGTGTAGACAGTATTGAGATGTGGGGGGGGGGGGAATGATGAATGAGTAGATGCAAAGTCGTTTGTGGGGGCTGATTTATTTTGTAAGTTCAGTGTTTACTTAGACACATATTCCACAACCTCACAGGCCATTTGTCCAGCAACCTGAGATTCTGGGTAGCTTATACACTATTGGGCTGTTCAGTGAGCCGAAGGACTTTTTTTTTTTTTTTTGCTTTGCTTTGCTTTGCTTTAAAGTGTGTGTCCAACGCCTGCAAATATGAAAGTCTTTTATAGTTAAAATAAAGTTCGTCCTATATTTGGAGAAGCACTTAACAGTCTGTTCGCTCGCGTTTGGAGAGCGAGCCGATTCAGAAAACCGTTAAGCCGGAAAAATAAGCAGGCCACAACAAATACTATATTATAGATGAGGCTACAATTCTGTGCAAGCTTCGCTTGGGTGTAAACCCCACAGAACTCCCAGGCCTTTAACTGAGTAGACGCGTGTTGGGTCGCCGTGGGAGCCGCTTTCCTTCCCAAGGGTTGCGCTTTTGCGCTGCATCCGGCTCCTCAGGCGATCCTATACACACAGCGGCTGCTCAGAAGGCTCAGGGAAGCGTACTCCATTGCACCAACTCCGCAGCCCTAGCTGGGTTGTGTTAAGTGTGTGGATCTGATCCCTCCACGTTTTGCGAGAAAGCTTGCTCCGTTTGCTCCGAGGCCTCTCAAGCAAACAGACCGAGGCTTCTTTTACGCCTCCCTCCTGCCAAAGAGGTGCGGGCGGGAGGAGGTTAACCCAGATAAAACGCAGGGAGATAATCTCTTTGTTTCTCTTCTCCGTCTCCTCTCCCGGAACAGAACGAGATCCTGAAAAGTACAGTGAGCAGCAACGACAAGAAGACGAAAGGCAGGACGGGCTGGCCGCAGCACGTGTGGGCTCTGGAGCTCAAGCAATGAGGCGCTCGCAGGACTGCAGGGAAGGAGCGCCCGAAGAAGCCTCGTCTTGCCGGGGGACTCTCTGCGCCTTCGAGAGAGCCGCTGCCGAGCTGAGGACTTGTTGTTGTTGTTGTTTTGGAATCGTCTGGTTTATTTATGTGCAATTTCCCTCCCCTAGTCTCGCCTTTAAAAAAAAAAACCCAAAAAACCGCGGATCTTGGAAGAAAAGCATTCCATATTTGAATATATGAAGAAGAAAACTCCGGCGTGGTAAGGGGGATAATGGCGTCTCCATAGTTTTTTGTGTTTTTTTTTCCCCTCCTTCCTCCTCTCTCCCCTTCATTGAATGTTATTTTTGCTTTATTTGTATAGAACACACGGGACAAAAAGAAAGAAAGAAATCTCGCAGGCATTAGGGTGTCATGTGAAGTGTATGTGTTTAATACTTGCCCCGTTGGGTCAACGTGTTGATGGCGATCTCAAAGCAGGAGCCCACAATTTCTGCGTCTTGGGCCGAGTCCGGGGCTTCCCAGGTTGGTCCTTTTCCCCATTGTGGTCGCTCGAAGAGCTGGGAGAGATTTTGCGACAGCTCTTTTGTCCAAGTGCACTTCGGTCCTTAAGGAAGCGAACCGAACGTTAAAAATTAAAATAAAAGTAAAAACGAATCGTCCGTGGAGCTGAATTTAATAACGCAAAGGTGTAAACGCTGTACGTATTCAATAAACCACTGTGTGTGTGTTTTCTAAAACGAAAATGTTCGATGCATTGAAATGTTTTTTAACCCCTTTCTTCCCTGAGTTTTGCTATTGTCATCCTGGACATTTACTTCCAAACCTTAGCTAACGTTTGGAAGTAAATGGCCAGGATGACATATCAAGGTGAGATCCTGTGGGCTGGTGTTGCCTGCGGAAGCCTCGTTGGAAGCGGTGACACTTACTTCCGAGTAAACGCGCGGCATAGGAATGGGGTAGCAAGCTTATGCCTTTTGTTTTGACCCCTGTGAAAGGGTAAAAGAGAAAATCAAAGGCGGGAGATATATATATATTTTCCCGAGACTTTGGCTGCGATCCTGACCACGTTTCCGCGGAAGTAAATTCCATCCGTGCTCAGGGGGCAGGGAAGCATTTACACTGGGCCAAATACTATTTCTCAGGTTGATATTTTTATAGTACTTTATATGGGCCGTAGTAGAGCTCTAGATCAAGTCAGAAACAAATTTTGCTTTGTTTTCTCTGAGGAGTGTGTGAGAGAGGTTGTTTAGTTTTACTGCAGCTGTAATAATTTAGTGATTTCTAAAGGTGCTTGCTTGCGAATGGGGGAGGATACTGCGGACGGGAGCTAATCTGGATATTTATTTCGTGCTTATCGGAGCGAGCTGTTTTTCTCGGCGTTGCGTTCAGAGGTGGCAACCGGCAGGGCGTAGTAGGTAGGGAGAGGTTTTGTGCTGCGGAAGCGCCCTCGTGCTTCGGCTGGGGCCAGGCCAAAGATGGTTTAGGAAACCTCGGTATACCGTGTAAGTGATTATGTAACTTGGAGCTTTATGTCAAGTATGAAACAGGGAGCAAGGCTAGGGATTTCGGAAAGGGGAGAAATGCGAGATTTACAGTGAGATACGGTGACCTGGATATTAACTTTGTGGTTCCTCAAAACTCTCCTGGGTTGCACTTTTCCTTTCAATTGACTGCAGCGAGTCCATTTATTTAAAGTGTGTATGTGTGTGTGTGTGTGTGTGTGTGTAAGTGTAATCCTACTCTGGCAAGGGCTTCCGAATTGGGCTCTGTAATGTTCTTAGGGGAGCGAGGAAGAGAATAAAATGGGCTTGTGCTACCGAAACCTCTCTTGGGATGGAAACGCCACCAGGCCGGGCGAACAGCCTTGGAGCTTCTTGAAACTGACCAGGGCTAGAAACCGCCTCGATAAGGCGACGCTGCCTTCTAAACAACCCGAAGAAACACTGGTGTCGCGAAGTAGGAAAGCCCCGCCATTCTCGTCCCTTTTTAAAGGACCTCGCTCCCTCTTTGCAACAGCATTGCCCAAAATTTCCCAATACTGCTGCTCAGTCCTGACTTTTCTTTTCAGCCTTTTCTTGACCGGCCTGAAAACATAAGCGGCGCTAACGGAGTTGAGGTTGAGGACTTAGGAACCGAATGGCGTCCGTCGTTTTGCGTGGGGTTTAAGCTTGTCCCCTGAGGAAGCTTGCTTGGGTCTTAATCGGGCTTTCAAGGTTAAGCGAGAGGATTTTTCATTCTTTCTCCCGAGCTCACTTTTATAGATCTGTAGCCCCCGGGCTCCCGGCGTGAATGGAACAAGACATCCGCGCAGGCTGGCTGGCTCTGCCCCAGATGTCTCTGATGTGCGTGGCTGTTGTTTTTTGAACCCCCCCCCCCTTTTTTTCCCTTTTTTTTAAATGGCTCGCCCTGGCTGTGCTCTGACGATGAGAGAAGGTAGAATTCCAGCTGCCCATAAAAAGATAAGCAGGGGCCTTTTACACCGCTGGCCAGGCCGCCTTGACAACAGGAAGGTTGCGAGGTTACAACAACGAGGCCAACGTGGTGTGCCCTCTTCCAGTCCCGGGGTCAGGTAGCTGAGGCTGGGAAGAGCTGTGTTTACAGACACTTGCCTGGGAAGGAACATTCTCTCTCCCCACCGAACCCCACCTCACACTTTTCTTTTCAAAAAAGTTAACTCCAGCTGCTTTTGTAGCTGGATCCAATCTCTCCTTTCCAACCCAGTACGATTTCTCCTAGATCTTGCTCAACGCTATCCAAAGTTTTGGATAGAAAAGAGAAACAACTGGTTCAAGGATCGCGGAAGCTTCCCCACTCCCAGACGCCGCCCGTCCTCGCGTGTTTGTAGATTTCTGGCCCAGAATATCGACTGGCAAGTCTTTCTATGTTAGGTTTGCATTGTTACACCCACTCAGTGCTTTGAACTAGGATTTTAGAAGAAGCGGGTCTATGTGCCGAGGCTGCAGAGATTCTTCACTACTTCCTCTTTTTTTAGGACCCCCCCCCCAATTTAATGAATAAATGATTCCTCATTCAAACTTATCAACCCTTCCTTCCCAAGCAGCAGCAGAAAAGGAAAACAGTAGAGCAGTAGAGAGCATACTTGAGCGATCTAGGCTTTCCCTCTCACACGTGTACGCACGAGCTCACACGGTCACCAATGCCACTCTTCCTGGGGAATAAGGCCCGTAGTATTGTCGAAAGAGTCGATCATCCAGTGAACATGTTTATGCATTGCTTTAAAGCTCCCCCCCCCCCCAGAATCGAAAGATGCTACAGAATCGTCAGGATCCCACCCAAAGTCAAGAACTTTGAGACTGCAATCCTACCCACGCTTACTTGAGAAACTGAAATCCGCGGCGCTGACTTCCAAGTAATCATAGATATTAGCTCGGTTGCACCATTTTCGACCCCTGGTGCTAGAAATGAGAGTCCAGCACGAGAATAACTGTGTCTGCCGGGCCAGGCCTTAAATTTGTGTACCCTTCTCAGACATCAAAGCCCCCCCCCCCTCAAAAAACCAAGAAGTCCTCTGACTTCCGTGAAGAGGTATTTCTAAGTGTGCGTGGAGAATCTCAACCATAGAAACAGACCAGGTAGTGGCCGGCTGACTGACCGGCATTTTTCCCCCTTTCCACCAGATGATCAATAGGACTTTTGGCTCCCAGTCCTCCTCCTCCTCCTCCTCTTTGTCTAAACGAGTGGGGCCATCGGACCCACTGAAAGGTGATGGCGGGTGGGCGGGCGAGGGTTAAGAGGGGAAGAGGGGGAGAGAGAAAGGGTGGGGGGAGAGATCCTTTTTAATTGCTCGGTAATGGGGCTGTTGCTATTTTCTCAGGAGCAATCATTCCTGGAGCTAAATCGCAAGAGCCCTAGACAGGCCGGAGCCGACAAAAATGTAGCTTTTGACGTTAAAAGCTAAATGGGGAAGCGGGGCGGTGGAAGGTAAATTGATGGTCGATTGGGATGTCAGGAGCCCTGGCCCCAGATCGCTGCGCGGGAGCTGCGAGCCTGATAAGGCCCTCTCTCGCTTCTTGGGACGTGGTCCTTTCGGGCAGCGACTCGCTGGGAACTGGGGACGAGCCTGGCAACGTCTCTCTCTCCCTCTCTATCTGTAAAGTTCTCGCTAAGGTCAGGCCTGAACTTCTCCGTCGCCTTGTCCACCCCCCACTCCCTTCCCTGGGATGATAACTGCTGCGCAACCAGCGCTACAGGGAGGGAAGAGATAGAGAGGCCTGAGAAAAAGATCAGGATCCTATTCTCTCGCGTCGCCTCCTGGCTGGCAATAATAGCTTAAGAGGCCGCAGCAACTATTTGGTAGGTAATCCGAGAGGGGAAATTAATGAATGAGCCACAGCCAAGGAGAGAATCTTCTGCAGCTGGTTTGGAAACGCGCGTCGCAGAGAGAACGAAGCGCCTGGATGCAAGGCGGGAGTTTCACTGAAGTTTCTTTAATCCTCAGTGAGACCCCACTCCCCTTTCTGCTAGGCGCGTTTGTTCACTTGAGAGTAAACATGTATAGGATCGGGTTGGTAGCCTCCGTCAGATCACCCTCGCAGAGCCATCCCCCTGCATGTTGACGCAGAAATCTGCGGGGTTGTGGCCAGGGCGACTTTCGGCAGATAATTCTGCTCTGATCCGTGGGACTTTTGCTTCCCAGCAAATCTTCCCAGGATGAGATGCCACGCCAGGCTGCGGTCATTAGCCTCATGATCCCGAATACATTTTTCGGGAAGCAAATTGCCTCGAAATAGATTTGGTTTTCTGGCCCAGTGAAATGGGATCAGGAAACAGTCCACGTTCTACTTGAAATCCCTGGTTGGTTTTTATCGGCTGCGGATCGCCCTGTAAGCCTGTCTAGTCCTATGATCACTTACTTGGGGGGTAAAAACGTCCGAACCTGGGTTGCACCCCATCCACTAGCATTGGCGTGCGGCATTAACTCCCTAGGGACTCGCTTCCATGCAAATGTATTCTGCTTGTGGGCAACAGTTTTGCGAGAATGGAATATACTTTTTAAAAAAAAAAAAAAGTGATAGTAGCATATGCCATGGTGTTTAATGATTGTCAGATATAGTATAGCTCACAAGTGTGTTTAATTCTCCATCATGGCCTTCAAAACTAGCATTTTGCCTCTCCTTTCCCTTACTAGCATAAGCAAAAGAATCGTGTTTGGAAGGCATATAGAACTTCTTCCTTATTAATGTGAATTATCTTTACTTAGTTTCCCTGTTTTGTTTTGAAAGGGTTATTTGGAATGGTTTTAAGTCTGCAGTACTCTGCACGCTTTCTTGAGCTCCAGCCTCGCGGGCCTCAGTGGGGCCTGCAGAGTTAACGCGCGCAGGATTGGGGCCGTGGAATCTACTCTTTGACTTCTTTAACAAGGCGGCCCTAAAAAGCGTTCATTGAGAGAATGAAGCCCCTCTGACTTCAGTCGGGTGAGCACCTCACATATGTGAACTCTGTTCCTTACCGTCACTTGTTTTAAATAGGCAACTGGAGCTACGCGAGCTACGCTGGCTTCCAGATTGCAGGGAGGCGCTCCGATCCTAAACACATTTGCTTGGAATTAGCTCCCTTTGATTTCAATGGGACTTCACTTATCTATAATGTCTTCAGTATGGGGTGTTGCTCTCTCTACAGCTTCAGCCGTGCTGCGGTGATTTATTTTAAGAGCCCGCGAAAATCGTTTATTTGTGTAGGGGTAAACTGTAGGTTGGGAATCTGAAGGTTTGCTTGTTTGGAAGTGGATTGCAATGAAATAGGTGGGAAATGCAAAGTTTTAGGAGGTCGGCCCTTGTTGGGAGCCGCCGAGAATGCGCTATTTGCTTTTCATTTTCCTGCGGGGAAGCTTAAGCCGCAGTGCAGCACAGCCTGAAGAAGTGAAAAGAATAACTATCCACAGTATTCACGTGCTGACTTCGTATCCCTTTAGATTCTGTTTAAAAGCTGCACACTAGAAAAAGGCCCTGATTCAGCTGCGTGAATCGGATTTCAGAATCTGCCATCGAAGGCCTACCAACCAGTATGCTTTGTTGTTGTTTTTGTTTGTGGCCATCTTTTCGTCTCTCTCTCCATCAACATGCAAAGTTATTTAAATATATCTTACTTTAACATTAACCTTTGAGCTACTTTGTGGACAAGATGCAGGTCCTGGCGCTCCGGGGTTATTGTCCACGATCTGGCGAAAGTCCGAAATAATACAGGCCCATTCATTTATTTACTTTATTCTTTATTAATTTTTTATGCCGCCCTTCATCAGAAGATCTCAGGGCGGTTCACAAGATACATATATATTTTTTTACCAGAGAGGAAACCCTATTCAGCAGAGTGGGTCATCCTTCCAAATCAACACATATTAGAATTGTGCTATGTGTCTCTCCCATTCAGCTTGCCCGGTCTTAGATTTAATATGTAGATATAAATGTGTGGCCCGTTTGCTATTTCAATCCACACAATATATTCCCTCTCCACGGCCTTCTGCTTTCACAGCTGGAATAAAGTACCTGGATTTCATTCAATGTACAACCCACATCTTAGATTTCCAAAAGTAACTTAAAAGCGAGCATGTCCAATTTGGGATACCACTATCCTTTCCACATATTTCTTCTTACAACTGCTGTTCCAAATACATCTGCTTGGAAGAGGTACCATTCGTTTCAAATTTGAAATGCTTCCAAATATTTGGAATATATGCTTCCAAATATATATTTTGTGCTCAAGAGGGCGCTTCAAATACCCTAGGAATGCAAGATAATGTTGATTTGCTTGCATGTTTACTACAGATAGTTTCCTCCTGTCCACATATTTCAGAATAGCTTGTTTTAGTAGTACTAGTTTAGTAGACACTTGTTATTTTACTACTGATTTACATTTGCATGGAAATCAGTCTCCACTGGTCTGAACAGGGCCTACCATTACCAAACTCACATTGAAGCTCCGCAGTGCAAGTGATGGCTTGGAATATATTTAATTACAGAGCAAATTCTCTGAAATCAGTATTTCCCTCGGTTGAAAAATATCTTGTCTGCATTTAATCAGGGACTGTTTACACCAGCACTGAAACCTCTTTAACAGACTTGCGCCTGTGCATGTTTGGCGGTGATGAGGGACCTATGAACTATAGGGTACCTTCAATTGTAACAGACGAGCTGCGAGGACTTGGCTGAAGTCCTACAGCCGAGAGGTAGGAAACATGTGACCCACCATTAATTTGGCTCATCATACCTGACCATCACCCACGCTGGCTGAGGTTGATGGGAGTTGGAGTTCAACCACAAATGGAGATCTGCAGGTTCCTAACCCCGGACGAGAGGACTGCAGCCTAATCTACGCAACGCACCCATCGATTACTAGCTGAAGTTCCCCTAATCATAGTTCATGAGAACAACCCCCGCCCCCATCAGCATCAGACACTCGCGGACATACATCTGTTAAAGGAATTTCAATGCTGTTGTAAACAACCCTTGTGTTCAGTTCAATTACTTGGGCGTAAACCCTACTGAACTCAAAGCGATTGCTGCTTAGAAGACGTCTATCGGACTGAGTTGATAATCCATGAAAATTCCCCAGTCTTAAAGATTAAACTTTATGGAATGGGGTGTATGGATGTATTCCAGGATTCCTATAATCTTACTTTTGTTAGATGATTAGGTAAAGAGGTCAGGCTTGAAAAAGAAGGCTTTTCGTTCCTTTCATTCATTCCTTTTTTCTTCGGTACTTATTCCAAAAACAGCAGATGGCGTTAGTAGTAGGAACTGGAAAGAAAACGTGTTAGGAATTAATAGACTGTATTTCGAGCACTGGGATCGATCGCCCTTGTCGGTAGTTCTTCCGTGAGCTTTCTCTGTGTTGTGGATTTGTCACATGTTCCGTGGAATTGCTCACTCTACCACCCCAGCCCGGTTCCTGAAATTTACAGCGGTTTTTCCTCCGAGCCAGATAACGATGGCGAGCCACTCCGTCAAAGTTGGCGTCAGAATGACGCGCGGAGCGTCTCTCTGGCCTCCTTTGGCTGCGATCCGCATGTCACTTGGGGATCCCTATATGTGTAAGCCCCATGGAACTTCTCTTCTGAGTGAGCGCGGACAGGGGGATCGCGTTTGCAAGACCCTACACTGTCAAACTATTCGGATTTCCTTACACCTTCCAGCCCCGCAGCCGTTTAAAACGCGCGTATCATTGATTTTTACGCCTGTCTTTGACGCTTGGCAGTAAGTCCAGGAAATTTGCAACATTAAATTGCGATCCCAGTTATGCGTGGAAGGAGATTCCGTTGAAATAAAGCGAATGACTTCCAAGTAAAGTTGCAGTCCAGCCCTACCATGGGCGGTGGAAGTGCTTTTGGACTTGAAAACTGGGACCTTTTTTAACTGGACTGTGTCTCTTTCCTGTGAATGGAGCTGCCCTTGACAGTGGAAAATAAACGGATGGCCACGTTCCTGCCGCTGTTGTAACCTCTTCTGCGGTTATAACTCAGGCTTATCATTCTCTCACGCCCTTCTTTTTGCTTTCCAGTCTATGAAATATGTACACTCCCCACCCAGCACCTTCAAATCTTTTCCATTTCTAATTGGCCGATTACGGTTCAGCTGTTTAAACCTCCCCCCCCCCCCTTTAATGGAGATTAAAGCGAAATGGTTATCTGAATTACATATTCACATAAATTCTGGAGAGCCTCGAGAACGGGGCGGGGCGAGGTTAGAGACCTGTTCCTTTCAGGGAACTCTCTGGAGGGCCTGTCCTCTCTTCTCTCTCCTCCACCCCCGCCCTTCACCCCCAAAGGTAGCCGTTCAAGCTGAGCGTCTCTCTCCCTCCATCCTATTCCTTCAGCAATGCCACTGCTTTGATGATGGGCTCGCGCGGAGCCCTGATTACAAATTTATTCTTAGGCACCATATAAGTCTTGATATTTGCTATTAAGGACATCTGGCAGTGATTAGAACTCTCCTCTCTCCCGCCCTCCCTCCCTCCCGCCTTGCAATGAGAGCCTCTATGGACACCCTGACGTCAGATCAGACGGCGAGGAGCCATCCTGCTCAAGACTTGGGTGTAATCACCAAGCCGCTTTCCAAACACCAGCTGAAGTTCCAGGCCACCAGCTGGAATGCGAGGGGCTATAGAGGAAGCCTTTCTTTGCTCTCTTTTCTTTCTTCTCTCCTAATTCTGTCTTTTCATCCAAGAAAACCTCGCGTTTTCTGAATCCTTTTTGTCTTTTTGAGGTTTTGCATGCTGGATTCATTTCGCTTTGCTGCAAATCTCTTGGAAGGGGGGGGGGGGGGACCTGATGACCAGATAATGGAAGCACTGGAAAATATTTCCAAGGACCTGGAAATGTCTGTCTTCTTAACCCTCAAAAACGGGCTGTATCGAAAGTTACTTCGACTCAAATTAGACGCATTGAAATTGATAGTAGTAGTAGTAGTAGTAGTAGTAATAATAATAATAATAATAATAATAATAATTTATTATTTGTACCCCGCCCATCTGGCTGGGTTTCCCCAGCCACTCTGGGCGGCTTCCAACAAAGATGAAAAATACACTAAAATGTCACATATTAAAAACTTCCCTGAACAGGGCTGCCTTCAGATGTCTTCTGAATGTCTGGTAGTTGTTTATCGCTTTGACATCTGATGGGAGGGCGTTCCACAGGGCGGGCGCCACTACCGAGAAGGCCCTCTGCCTGGTTCCCTGTAACTTGGCCTCTCGCAGTGAGGGAACCGCCAGAAGGCCCTCGGAGCTGGACCTCCGTGTCCGGGCAGAACGATGGGGGTGGAGACGCTCCTTCAGATATACTGGACTGAGGCCGTTTAGGGCTTTAAAGGTCAGCACCAACAGTATGAATTGTGCTTGGAAACGTACTGGGAGCCAAGGTAGGTCTTTCAAGACCGGTGTTATATGGTCTCGGCGGCCGCTCCCAGTCACCAGTCTAGCTGCCGCATTCTGGATTAGCTGTAGTTTCCGGGTCACCTTCAAAGGTAGCCCCACGTAGAGCGCATTGCAGTAGTCCAAGCAGGAGATAACCAGAGCATGCACCACTCTGGCGAGACAGTCTGCAGGCAGATAGGGTCTCAGCCTACGTACCAGATGGAGCTGGTAAACAGCTGCCCTGGATACAGATTTGACCTGTGCCTCCATGGACAGCTGTGAGTCCAAAATGACTCCCAGGCTGCGCACCTGGTCCTTCAGGGGCACAGTTACCCCATTCAGGACCAGGGAATCCTCCACACCTGCCCGCCTCCTGTCCCCCCAAAACAGTACTTCTGTCTTGTCAGGATTCAACCTCAATCTGTTAGCCGCCATCCATCCTCCAACCGCCTCCAGACACTCACACAGGACCTTCACCGCCTTCACTGGTTCTGATTTAAAAGAGAGGTAGAGCTGGGTATCATCCGCATACTGATGAACACCCATCCCAAACCTCCTGATGATATCTCCCAGTGGCTGCATGTAAATGTTGAAAAGCATGGGGGAGAGGACAGAACCCTGAGGCACCCCACAAGTGAGAGCCCAGGGGTCTGAACACTCATCCCCCACCACCACTTTCTGAACACGGCCCAGAAGGAAGGAGCGGAACCACTGTATGACAGTGCCCCCAGCTTCCAGCCCCTCAAGATGGTCCAGAAGGATGTTATGGTCGATGGTATCAAATGCCGCTGAGAGATCCAGCAGAACTAGGAAACAGCTCTCAGCTTTGTCCCTAGCCCTCCGGAGATCATCAACCAGTGTGACCAAGGCAGTTTCAGTCCCATGATGAGGCCTGAATCCTGACTGGAAGGGATCCAAATGGTCCACTTCTTCCAGGCGTGCCTGGAGTTGTTCAGCAACCACTTGCTCAATCACCTTGCCCAAGAATGGAAGATTTGAGACTGGGCGATAATTGGCCATCGTGGCCGCATCTAAATATGTTTTTTTAAGAAGCGGTTTAATAACCGCCTCTTTCAGCGGGTCTGGGAAGGCTCCCTCACGGAGGGAAGCATTCACCACCCCATGAAGCCCATCGCCCAGTCCTTCCCGGCTCGCTTTTATAAGCCAGGATGGGCAAGGATCCAGGAGACAGGTGGTTGGCTTCACTCGTCCAAGCAGCCTGTCCACATCCTCGGAGGTAACAATAGACGTGATAGACGTGATTCATTTATGTCCATTCCATTCAGTGGTTCTACTCCATGGAGAAGTTGGTTGGATACAATGGTGGCAATGCTCTTCTCAAAATTTGGGTCATTTTCAGCTTGGAACTGTGCTCCAGAATCGACATAGATGCCAGGGATCTGCAATGGACAGAACCAGAGGAAGACTTGGGTTGGCTAGGCTGCCACCTCAGGGGTCCACCAGGTTTCAAAACAGGGCTGGCATATGATGCATACTACTGAAGTCCCATCAAATTATTTTGGTATCTGAGGCAGAAGCGCCCCCCCCCCCCAGCCTCTTCCCCATTGTTGACATTGGGGAAAATGCAATGATAATAAATTAAGCAGCAAGCAACTTGCTGCCCTTTCATGATACCCAAAATCTGCTTGCCCAAAGCAGCTACCTCAAATCACCTAATGGTAGGGCTGGCCAGGTTTCACAATGTAGCACAAAATTTGATATTTACAGCACAGTACTTTGCCATATCTCATTGTCTGCTGGACATTCCCTGCACTTACTGATCTTGTGCACAAAAATCACAAAGGTATGGGTTGGGGAGGGTACAGAGGAGTTCATATTTTCTCCCCAGAACCTGCTATTGGGAGATGGGTATGCTGGTATTCGTTTAAAACAAACAATCCCTTAGAAATAAAAACATCCTGAGATCATTTGTGTGTTATAAAGGCTTCCAGTTTACACAGTGAAATATCTTCATTTTCAAATATGTTGCATTAGAGAGTGAGATGGAAATATTTCAATAGATTTGCACAATGCAAATCTAGAGACATACATACGCTGCAAGCAACTTGGTGAAAGCATGGGCAGAGTACATCTTTTACACCCATCTTTTTCCTTTTCTTTCTCCTCTGTTGAAGAAAGCTGATCAGCTGCCTAGGTAAGAGGAGGAACATAACTGAAGCCTACAGTGATCTGAAACCCCCTTCATTTCAAATTTCCCCCATTTCAATAGATGTAATCTACCCACCCCGGGTGGCTCAGTTGGTGGAGCATGGTGCTGATAATGCCAAGGTTGCAGAGTCAGTCCCTGTATGGGACGGTTGAATATTCCTGCATTGCAGGGGGCTGAAATAGATGATCCTCAGGATACCTTCTAACTCTAAAGTTCTATGAATCCAGAGTGAATGGGATGCTTTCCCCCTTAAATTTAAATGGTCTTGCACAAATACTAACTGCTAGAGAGGACAAACTGATTTCATAGTAGACAGACCTATTGATAAATTATATAGCACAACACTGCTGAACATAGATGAGCCACTTTCTTGTTTTGCTGTGTACCACTCTTCCACTCTGCACCAGAAGTATCTGACGAAAGATATGCCTAAAAGCTGCAATATTCCCTGTAAATTCTAGTCCAGGGACTGGTAACCTCAGGCCCCTGTGGCTAAATGTAGCTCTGCACCTCCCACCCCTCCTGCACTTAATCTAAATGCATTCTATTATATACTGTACATGGGACGCAGGTGGCGCTGTGGGTAAAATCTCAGCGCCTAGGACTTGCCGATCGTATGGTGGGCGGTTCGAATCCCCGCGGCGGGGTGCGCTCCCGTCTTTCGGTCCCAGCGTCTGCCAACCTAGCAGTTCGAAAGCACCCCCGGGTGCAAGTAGATAAATAGGGACCGCTTACCAGCGGGAAGGTAAACGGTGTTCCGTGTGCTGCGCTGGCTCGCCAGATGCAGCTTGTCACGCTGGCCACGTGACCCGGAAGTGTCTGCGGACAGCGCTGGCTCCCGGCCTATAGAGTGAGATGAGCACACAACCCTAGAGTCTGGCAAAACTGGCCCGTATGGGCAGGGGTACCTTTACCTTTACCTTTATATACTGTACATTATTTCTTTCCATCCAGGGTACCCGTTCTCAGCTCTGCCCCATCCACACTATACATCTAAAGCAGTATCATGCCACTTCAAGTAGTCATGGCATACTGCCTGGGTATCCTGGGAACTGTAGTTTGTTAGGGGTGCTGAGATCTGCTAGGAGAGCCCCTGTTCCTGATATAGAACTACAATTTCCATATCTCCCTAGGAAGAGTAATTGACTCTGAGAATTGTGAGGGGAAGAGGAGTCTCCTAACAGTTTTCAGGGCCCTTCAAAACTACAGTTCCCACCCGGGATTATTGCGAGGATGCTATAGATGTTTAAAGTGCGATAATCCTGCTTTACACATCTAAGAGCCGGTCCTGGGCGGAACTCTGTCTCATATCAAGCCCTCTTTCGCTCCTCAGGCTCCAGATCCAAAATCTATTTCCCCTTCCCCAGGAAAGCAGCCTGTGAAACTTGCTCTGTGGGGATCCCCCTCGTGTAAGAATATCCCTCAACCAGAATGTGCAGCAAGCGGATCTTTCGAGTCGCCCTAAAATGGTGGGACCGGGAAAGCGAGGCGGGGCGACTGATAATATATTCACCAGAGGAGGCAGAGAGAGAATCTTGGGTTTATTTGTGCTCCGGATTAAGAGAAGACGCCGAAGGTTGGCCAGGGGCCGAGCTTTGATTGGCCTGAGAGACGAGAGACTTTCGTTGCTGCAGCCAATGACACGGCCAAGATTCACTGTCTGCAAAAGGAAAGCCACAATTCCTCGTTAAGCCAAGGGAGATGCGGAGCTGAGGCTTCGGGTTCTGGTCCAACCACATCCGAAAGGAAAACATGGGGCGTTTGCGCTTTGACGGGGTGGGGGAGGAGAGAAATAGCAACACTTATTTCCAAGTATTGAAATCAAGCAAGAAAGCAGACGTGATAACTATACCCAGACCCTAAAACAAATTAATTCGTAAATAAACCTTAATTGGTGTCAACGAGTGTACTCCTAAATAGGCGGGATTAAAACGGCAATCGTTTCTCAGGAACTAAAAATATTTTGTCTTTCAAAGTTAGCATCGCACCCTAAACACAAGAGAGAAGCGCTGCAAGCAACCACATGGATTTAGGAAGCCCCATTGAATTCAATAGAACTTGCTTCTGAGCAGCCATGATTGTGCTCCGAGTCTTATTCTTAAACGGCTGGTGCAATTAATACCCTGATCAAAATGAAGACGTCAGGCACCTCTGCGTTTATGCTTTGAGGAGACTAGACGAGGAGCGCAGTTTTCCTCAAAAGACGACACAAATAATTTGCACTTGGAGGAATCCGGTGTCTGAAGCGAAAACTTTGGGGATGTGCATAGAAACTAGGAGAGGATATATTTCTTAGATATCATCCTTCCTTACATTTGTGAGTTCAGCAGAGAGCATCCCTTTGTCAGCAAAAATAAGGAAACCGTTGATAAAATAGATTTAGCCTTTTCATTTTTATCCAGGATGCTTTGCTACAGACTGAATTTCCTGGTATTTCCCCCTCTCCCCTAAAACAATAATCCCTCAAAACGGTCTTCTTATAAGTAAAGTTAGACTCACTCAGTTTCACAGTAGCTGTCTTGAGGCAGACTTAAAATGTAGTTACATATACTATAGTTTAGATTAGAATTGGAGCCTGAGCTGCGGCTCAGCACATGTCCTACGTCCCTACCCTAGTCATTGATGAAGCATCAAAGAGAAGAGATCAGATAGCAGGGATCAGAGAGAGCAGGCCGCTGGGCTGTGAGCAGCTTATATAGGTTGTGCCCCTTTACTGGACACAATTGGGGAAGGCTCTCACCTGGAGGACTTCCTGTAGAGTAGACCTTGTGAGATCCAACTTCCTCTGTGTGTGCGTGCCTTTCCAGCAATCAGAAGTTGTTGGTTTTGACTTCCTTATTTTAGATATCCCACAAGAACTACAGAAAGAGCACTGGAGAACTGCATTTAGCAATGAAGAATACACTTCCTTTCAGGACTGCAATCAGAAAAAGAATATCCTGCTCACCGGATGTAAGTCCCTCTGAATTATGTCCAATTAAGCCGGCGTGCAGGAGTGTACAAGTCATACTCAAGAGTAGCTTCATGCAAATCCATCGATTTCTATGGGTCTACTGGGACTATGACTCATTTGGATTGCATTCTAAGTATTTTACTCCGAGGTAAGTCCTAAATCAGGCTGCAGTACTAGTCGCACACTCTCCCGGGAGCAAGTCCATTGCGCACTGTGGGACTTCTGAGTAAATATGATTAGGACGCTGCCCGTTCAATGAGGAATTAATCCCTAGTCATTAAGCTTGATGAGCCCACTTCCTTTGCAATTACCTCACTGAACCCCCACAAAAGTTGTCGTCCCCCCCGCCCCCGAGTAAATATGCTTAAACTGAGATGAAACTCCTGGGTGGGCCGATCCTTCTTTAAGTGGGACATTTTAAAAAAGTAACGGTGTAGAGGATCGCGAACTTACTTTCCCAAAGCACGGCAGTTTTATATCGGAACGTGTGAAAAAGACAGAATGTGGAAGAAAAATGTGAGAGAACTATATAGAAGGAAGCAAAGAGGGGATGCTGCTGCAGCGTCCCAGAAAATGATGGAAGTCCTGAATAAACTAGTTATTTGTGGTAATAAAAGTGGCAATAAAGACAATAAGAAGCCACAAACAGCGCCCCACCTCTCCTCCACGCGAAATTGTTATAATAGGGCGTACCCTTGACGGGTAGAACCAGATCCGGTTGTGTGGCCACGGGATCCGGCTCGCGCCTAGGCCACATTTTGCAAGTGTAGACCAAAGACCCATTCACTTCACGGGATCCGCTCACTGAAGAAACACGTGGTTGTCAGACAAGAGGGCGATGTTCCTCCCAGATCTCTCTTTCTTTCTGTTGTCTGTACCTTAAAACAGCTGGAGCCGGAAGCTTCTAACCCAGGCTAGCTTTGCCGAGGGTGTCCATGGGAAATGAAAGCAACATTCTGTTGTAAGATGAAACGCAATTCTGCCCGGCCCACCCTTACAACAGAGCATACAGCATCAGATGTAATATGCAGAAGGAAGAATGTTATTTTCCCAACCCCAGCTTTAGGCAGCATAGATGGAAGATCTTCTGTAAAGCCAACGCGCCTTTGTCTTCTGTGCTGGATTTAACTGTTCAGCTTGCTTCCCAAGTCAGTGTTGGCTGAGCCTGCGGACGTTAGCGGGACGGTGGATTGCAGCTTGTACACCTTGCCTTCAGAGCAAGGTTTGGGAATCTGGGGCCCTGCAGATGTTGCTGGAGTAGAAGTCACATTGGTTATGCTGGCTGGGGCTGATGGTGGAGTGCAACAATACCTCAGGGGTCCCTGCAAACTTTGCCTTAGAACAAGAGTTGAAGAAGAAGAGTTTGGTTTGATATCCCGCTTTATCACTACCCTAAAGTTAAAGGTAAAGGGACCCCTGACTGTTAGGTCCAGTCACGAACGACTCTGGGGTTGTGGTGCTCATCTCACTTTATTGGCCAAAGGAGCCGGCGTACAGCTTCCGGGTCATGTGGCCAGCATGACTAAGCCGCTTCTGGTGAACCAGAGCAGCACATGGAAACGCCGTTTACCTTCCCGCCAGAGCGGTACCTATTTATCTACTTGCACTTCATGCTTTCGAACTGCTAGGTTGGCAGGAGCTGGGACTGAGCAACAGGAGCTCACCCCATCACGGGGATTCAAACCGCCGACCTTCTGATCAGCAAGCTCTAGGCTCTGTGTTATCAAAGCTGCTAACAATCTCCTTCCCTTCCTCTCCCACAACAAACACTCTGTGAGGTGACTGAGGCTGAGAGACTTCAGAGAATTGTGACAAGCCCAAGATCACCCAGCAGCTGCATGTGGAGGAGCGGGGACGCGAACCCGGTTCACCAGATTACGAGTCCACTGCTCTTAACCACTACACCACGCTGGGTCTCCCTTTTTATGTCTATAAAGGGTCTTTGACTCAAGGTTGGTGGAGCCTTCACTATCCATCTCATGGACATGGTGCAACCTACTATGAACGCAACTGCAGACCAGGAACTTAATTTCAATGCCTTGCAGACAGATTCCACCATAGGAGCCAACTCCTAGGGGCTGATAAATAAAATATTTGAGGGGGCCAACCCTCCCAAAGTTGATGGGCATTGCCGGTGCCAGATTTACATATAAGCTAAACAAGCTATGGCTTAGGGCCCCACTCTCTTGGGGCCCCCCCAAAAAAATTAAAGGGGATGTACATTTCCAAAATATAAGATAAAAAACAAATAAAATAAAACCTACATACAGCAACAGTGTTTTGTCTTGTGTTGGCTCCTGTGATGTAAGTAATGGGCCCCGCCTGCTAGCCTGCTCCCTAAAATATCACTGGTTTGCTCATTTCTATATATAGGGTGCCTACATTTTGCCTGGATTGGTTGCATGGTAACATGTGCAAATGGCTTTAGATACCTATTAGGTCCATAAATTATGATATAGTCATATATTCAACACAAAAAAGCAACAATTTGTTGTTGACAAAGGACAGCTGGACATATAAAGGGCCCCATTACCTTCAGTTGCTTAAGGCCTCATCAAACCTAAATCCAGCCCTGGGCATTTAAATGGGGTGCATGCATGAATCATGTAATTGATTATGTGAGGTGGGGCTTACCTGTCCCCCCCAATATTTTATTCAATTTGGCACCCTTGGATCTCATTGACTTTCACGTTGAAGTAAAACCTTTCCCATTCAAAAGCTCTTATATCGTGGTCTTCTAAATATACATGGATGGGATTAGCTATTGAATGGCTGAAGAAAAATTGAGATGAGCGGGCAGCGCCCTAATGGATCGACCTCCACTGACCCTTGGGCTGCAATCCTGCAAGTACTGTACTTTCCTGGGGGTAGGCTCATTGAACTTCACACAGAACTTACTTGTGAGTTGCACTGTTAAGAGTTGGAAGAGCGGGGTCGAGGACAACTTCAGAGACCGCGCATGCGCAGAAAGACCTTTCCCTTCCACCCCGCCGGCGCTTATAGGATTTCCAGGTCCGACGGAGCGGGTTGCCAGGCAGCTCTTCTCTTTAAGCTGAACCAGCGGCTTCTGCCGGGAGCCAGGCGAGTGGCCTGGCTGGAAGAGCTCCTCTCTCCCGAGCCAGCCGCCACGTCTGGTTTTCATAGAGCCGCGGCAGCAATTACCTCAAAGCCGTAACTGTCTCCGAAATTATTCATTAAAGTCATTCCGAGGAGCTCCAGCAAAGCCCCGCTTGAAGTTTATGGCCTTTGGTGGCCTTGAAACATGACATTGCCCTTCAACAGCTAGCGTCGGAGGGCTCTCTGCCGCCCTCTCTTCTTAATCCCCCCCCCCAAACAAAAGCCATAGATCGCCCCCTCCCACACACAGCCCCTTCCCCTCTTTTGAAGGAACCGGGAGGTGGGGTGGCGGTGCTGCTGCTCGCCTGACTGACCAACTTGCCTCCGTGTGTGCGCGCGCGCACGGGAGCGAGCGCGCCCCCCGCCCCGTCGAGGCTGCTGTCAGCGGTGACACATCCCAGACTCCGGCGCTACTGTAGGGCAGATTAAGTTTCTCAGGCGAAACCTCCCGTCCTTCCACCCTCCGCCCTCCCTTCTTCCACCGACGTCCTCCCCAACCAGGGAGAAACCTTCCCCAGATCCTGCTGCTGCAGCCCCACTTCGTTAGCTCCGGCGGGGAAAGTCCAGGCCGTCTTTCAGGGCTCCAGTTTAGGGACTTTCTCCCCGCCCTCCTAACCTCTCCGCTCCCCCAGAACAACCCGCCGTCTCAGTTCTTCTTCCTCGTCTCAGCCTCTTTCCTCCAAACCACGCCGAGAGATCGACGCCGCTGAAGCGCACCGGGAAGGGAATTCAGGTAACTAGCAACTGGGCCCTTGGGGAGACGCGGGGAGGGGGGGGAGCCCTCGTCCTGTTGGCACGCGTTTACACGAAAGCGGTGTCGGCAGACCACTAGGACCAGACCAGGCACTTGACTCCCTCCCTCGGCCCCTCTGGAGCTCTGCGCAGCCCCCTCCCGCAGCGCCACCGAGCTCTGGAGAGGCCGAATGGGCCTGGCCTTGAGCATATTTGGCAGCCAAGAAAGGGAGCAGTCCCTGGGGCTCTGCGTTTCTCTGTGATCTCCTGCTCCGGAGCGAGGGCCTCTTCCCGCACAAGGCTAGGAGAGGGGGAGGGTGGTTAGGAGCATTCAGTTAGTGTGAAGAGTCAGGCTTCTAAAGTGGGAGGATCCTGGCTATGGCTGATTGTTGTTGTTGTTTAGTCGTTCAGTCTTCGTGACCCCATGGACCAGAGCACGCCAGGCACTTCTGTCTTCCACTGCCACCCGCAGTTTGGTCAGATTCATGTTTGTAGCTTCGAGAACACTGTCTAACCATCTCGTCCTCTGTCGTCCCCTTCTCCTTGTGCCCTCCATCTTTCCCAACATCAGGGTCTTTTCCAGTGAGTCTTCTCTTCTCATGAGGTGGCCAAAGTATTGGAGCCTCAGCTTCAGGATCTGTCCTTCCAGTGAGCACTCAGGGCTGATTTCCTTAAGAATGGATGCATTTGATCTTCTTGCAGTCCATGGGACTCTCCAGAGTCTCCTCCAGCACCATAATTCAAAAGTATCAATTCTTCGGCGATCAGCCTTCTTTATGGTCCAGCTCTCACTTCCATACATCACTGCTGGGAAAACCATAGCTTTTACTATACGGACCTTTGTTGGCAAGGTGATGTCTCTACTTTTTAAAATGCTGTCTAGGTTTGTCATTGCTTTCCTCCCAAGAAGCAGGCGTCTCTTAATCTCTCAAGTAAATCCCACTGGTTTTAACGGGATTGTCTTCTAAATTGGCATGCTTAGGTTTTCTGAGCAATCAACGCCAATGAAAGGCGCTTAAACCGGGTTGAGGATCAGAAAGCTGTTGGGTTCGTGTGTTCACGCAACCCTTTGTGTCATATACACGCCATATCTTGATACGCAGATCATACATGTTTACTTCGAAGACAGTGTTTTGGAAGAGTCCATCCTTGCCTTGAGAAAGTAAAGGGCTAGGGTTATAATTCTGGTGAGCAATCAGATTCATTCAGAGTGACAAAGGTTTTGCTGTTGATTTTACTGGGAAACAGATTTTACTAATGAAACGCTATTGAACTTTTCTTCCTTTTAAATAGAGGTGCCAGTCTCCCGGGATATCTTCAGTTTTAAAGCTGGTACTTTATTGTTGTTTGCAATAAGTAAAAGAAAAAGAAAAAGTTCCATTTATTTATTTAAGAAATGCCCTTAGCAATATGCGTTGCAATCCAGCACTAAAATGAATTGCCACTCTTTCCAAGTAAGTGGCGATTATATATATATATATATATGCTTGCACCCGGATCCTCGGTACATTTTATCTGGAGGGAAAATCCAATGGATGGTCATTCCTTGGTTCCCTGTTCCCTGCAACGTTATCCTTTTGTATCACGTTAGTTCCTTCTATGTTCAATGAGGCTTATTTGAGGCTGGATTTGTCCTGTCCTGTCCCGTCCCCACCCCCACCCCCACCCCCTTAAGCACACTTCCTAAGCAGAAAGGTCTAGCCAGTGCGACTTGTGGGTAATTTCAGGATCATTCTATTAATCGCATCTTTGGTGGGGAGTTGTTATCAGTCTCTTACCGTTCCAATACGGGAGCTTTCTAATTCCTGGTTCCTAGATACTCTTTTAAATGTGGGGAAAATGGAAAGAGGCGGCGAGGAAGCTTCTTGGGGTTTACACGGCAGTGTCGCCCAGGCGTTTTCGTTCGTGCTCTCTTTCAAGGGAGCGGTCGCCACCACTTGGTCCCTCGGCTCTTAAACGGGAGTGATCTGGAAAAAAAGCGCCTTTGCTCCTTCACATGAGGGTCGATCCAAGCATGGCGAGGTCCCGATGGACAGATGCGCCGCTTTGTTTCTTCTCTATGATCGCATGAACGTGAAACAAAATAAATAGGAATAGTCCAGTGCAAATCATCGGCCGGTGTCGTAGCTTGATTTTAGCGACGGAAGGGATCCAATCTTCAAAAAGATGTGGCTTGTTTTATCACTTGTCATTGTTCCTGTAGGTAAAATACGGCCAGGGACGCCACAACAAATGCCTTCCTTAGTTCATAAAACCGTGTGTAATATTATTACATATTAAAAAAAAAATTTAAAAAATATCCAGTAGCACCTTATAGACCAAATAAGTTTGTTCTGGTATAAACTTTCATGTGCATG
Source organism: Podarcis tiliguerta (assembly GCF_965153285.1). NCBI lineage: Eukaryota > Metazoa > Chordata > Lepidosauria > Squamata > Lacertidae > Podarcis > Podarcis tiliguerta. The sequence continues at coordinate 45,478,122 of NC_139542.1, read as the reverse complement.
CACACTTCTTCAAATACATGCACACGAAAGCTTATACCGGAACAAACTTAGTTGGTCTATAAGGTGCTACTGGACAATTTTTTAATCTTATTTTTTTTTAAAAAAATCGACTGCGTCAGACCAACACGGCTACCTACCTGAAATCTAGAATCATTACATATAATAACTGCCCAAACTACAAACCGGCCCAGTGAGATGTTCTTGGATTAGGTTCGTGGCTTTAATGGGGACTGAATTCAGCTCAGATCCAAGCAGGATCCCTTTGATTCCCCTAGATTGTGGACTGTGCAGGAGATCCACAACGCAGTTTATTTGGCTGGACCCGAAAGCCGGTGGGTCTTGAAGCATCTATTAGGCTTTAGTAATCATGTGCATAGTAACCTGGAAACGAAGGCTTACTTCTGAGTAAACGTACAAAGGATTAGGCTGGAATCCTGCCAGATGGGCGGGGAATAAATAATAAATTATTATTATCCCTATCTGCCTGTGCATGTTAACACGGAAGTAAGTCGCATTGAGCCGAATGGGACTTAATAAAAAAATAAGTCTACATAGGATTCTTAGCTTTCCCGGTGTTTCGGATCGGGTTTGCACAGCTGCAAGGCACAAGATATATATTCTTTGTTTTTCTATGTTTGATGTTTTATTGTGTTTTTATATTTGTTGGAAGCCGCCCAGAGTGGCTGGGGCAACCCCCAGCCAGATGGGCAGGATACAAATAGTAAAATTATCATTATTTTTATTATTATCAGTACGTTTCCTTAGAAGCTCCTGTTATGTGCAAGGCAATCCCACAAATTAAAGGGGAAACCTTGACTTTTAGTATAAGGCAGTTAGAGAGTAAGAACCGGTGACTGATCGTTTTGTATGGTTTTGTGGTGACGCAACACTTGCAGCGCAAATCTATAGGTCAGAGATGGCTCGTCAAAAGTCAGCCCCATTAAGTTCAACAGGACTTTCTACGAAGCAAGAGGACTGGCGCCTTATTTGCAAGCAAGTTCCAGAGGGAATTTTGGAAAATAACAAAAAGGGTTTTGTACTCAGGCAGAGGAGCCGGTGGGTGCTTCAGACAACCCTTCGCCCACTCCCATTAGCGGGTCCCTGGGGTGAGGCCGAGGCTGCGTCTGCAGTGCCTCTCTCTTCCTCCTGCGAATGTGTTTTGACAGTCCTCGCCGCACTCCCGAATGCTGGAGAGTTTCTTCCCATCACAACTGACCCACCCTCTTCGCCTGCAGCCTCGCGGGATTCAGGAGGACTTGCTCTCAGGCTAGTCTTCGGCTTAAATGGCCCCAGCTTGAAGACGCCCGTGGTGCGAACAAACAAACAAACAGCCTTGGCAAAGGCTCCCACTAAACCGGGGTGGGGGGTGGGACAGGGGGAGGGGAGCGGGCTCCGGCCTTCCTGGCCTCTGATGAATGGAAGTGGCTTTTTCTTTCCAAACTCCTCGCTCCCCTTGCCCCCACAGCCTTTGATAGGTCTCTTTTCTTTTAAGCGCTTGTTTTTAATTGTGACCCTGGGCTGGTCCACGAAGTCTCCTGTTGGGAGTTGTTAGCGGTGGCTGCCTTAGTTGGGCAGGACCTCCCAAGTGGCTCCGGCCGGCGTGCCAGAGAAAGGGAGACTCTGCTCATCGTCCAGTCGCGCTCCCATCAAAGTCCCCGGGACCGAGGAGCCTGCAGGGCGCGCTCGGAGGAGGAGGAGGCGGCGAGGAGAACAGTAAACAATCGCCAGGCCCGCTCCCGCCACTCCCTCCCCAATCCACACCACAGCGAGCGCGCTCTCACACGTACAAGAAACTAGCTCTTATGAGCGATCTCCCATTTCCAGAGAGGTCTAAAATCTTATATCGTTTCTCCCACCACCTCTGTAACTTTCTGAGGATACAGGGTGATTTAGATTTCCCACTGGTTTGACAAGGTGACTATAATTTGTCGTGCGCGCGAAGGAAAAAGTTGTTGTTGTCGTCGTCGTCGTTGTTGTTAGCGGATACGCTTCTTTTTAATATAGGGGATTATAGTGTGTGTAGGAGCCAGCAGTATCCTAGGCACCGAGGTCCCCTCCCCCCACAAAATATTTGAGGAGGCTACCGCCCCGCCCCCAAAATGTTGGTTGGCATTGCCATTCAAATGGTGTGCATGCATGATCCGTTATGCGAAGCGGGGCTTACCTGCCCCCCAATATTTCATTCAAATTAGCATCCCTGATAGTGGTGATTACCAAATTGGCGGTGGGGAATCTGAAGTGCCCATCATTGCCCAGAATTGATTCGGGTTGCTCTGACGTAACTTTCCATTCTGTTCACTGGGACCTACTCCAAAATTAATGTGCGTAGGATTACCATACTTAGTTCTGAGGAAACATCTATATGCTGTGAGGCTGCAATCCTGCGTGCACAGTTTTCGCCCATTTCTGTACTTGAGGGAAAGCGCTTTGGAAAGCACTTGGACTTACTTCTGAGTAAGCATTCCTGGCACTGAGACCAAATTGCCTTTAAAATGAATGCAGATAGATAGATAGAGACTTCACATGGATTGGCTTCCTTGAAAGTGTTGTGTAAATTGAAGTACTGTAGTAATAATAATAAATAGTATCTGATAGTACAGATTCGTTTGAGATCCGAAACTCGTTTACTTGCAAGAAAGGCCCTGTGAAATCACCTAGGACTCAATGGCATTTAGCCCAGGAGCCGGCCATGATTATTATGGTTAGTACCAATATCCTTCCAATGGAAAGATTGTAGAAATCATCCTTTAGCTGTGCTTACGCTGTTTAGTTACTCTGCAGCCGCCTTGGGTCTTTCCAATCAACCGAGGCTGGGACAGGGTAAGGTTTGCTGCCTCAGGTTTTGATAGGTACCCAACAGAATAGAGTGAATTTTATGAATGAGAAGTTTTGTTCTTGTCCTGTACACAGATCTGCTATACCTCTTAGATTACGTTGGCTCCACTCTTCACCATCCCAACCCCCCATACAAGTGTGTGTATGTACAAAGCACCTTGCATATTACCAGGTGAGGTAATAAATCCGTTGGCCTTTAAGTGGGCACAAGCTACTCTTTGCTATTCGGGATTATTTCAGATGGACTGACTCCCAGATTGTGTGCCAGAGAAAGATTTTCATTAAAAAAAACCGGTCCTGCCAAGTTCAATGAGATTTTCTCCCAAGTACCCCCATTGTAGCCAAATCGAATGGATTTCAGTTCAAAAAAGGTGGCCCATCATATACTGGTGCTCACATGCCGATTTTTTCCTTAAAAAAAACACCAAAACACCCTTTTCTTCCAAGTGAAGGTCAATTTATTTAAATTTAAATTACTTATAAGCAAGCAGGTTACTATTTGTAGCAACTACAAAGTCAGCTTCGGTTCCAATCATCTACTGTTCAGATTGCCCTATCCTCAGAACTGCACATAAAAACTGAGAAAAAATTAATATGAAGTGGTTGATTAATCTATTGACCAGTTAAAGACATGGTAGCTAGTGGAGCAAATCCCTCTAACAGTTCAGTTGATACAAATTTACTAACATGGCGTCTTAAAGCTGCCCTCAAATTCATCCCTAGTTTTGTTTGAAATGGGTGTTCCCTTTTTTAAAAAAAGAGGAAATGAATCACTAAAAACTTTTCATTGATTATAATAGGCCTAACCAGAGCCCAAATCAAGGCTGGGGGTCTTTGGGACTGTCATGCGACAATACCAAGTTCCTCATTTGAGTTAAAACGAAATTTCCACTAGAAACGCAAGTGCAATTTTTAAAGTCACTAAGGCTGAGACAAACAGACTGACTTGAAAGTAGATCCCGGGGGCACCTCCAAGTAAATGCACTGAAGGTAATTCTATTCCATTTGAAATACAGAGTCTGGAATAAATTCTACAATGGGCTTTGTAGAATTAAGGAGAGCAAAGTATGGGGATCTGAATAGCAGTACAAACATCTGACCGCTAATTTGCTCTTAGTAAACAACCGATCCACAGTCCTGTTAAGCCAAAGGACAAGGATTCATGCCCGTCCCCCGTCCCTCATGCTGAAGTAAGCTGAACTAGCATTGCACCTCACAAATTTGGGAATAAATCCCATTGATTAGAAAGGTTTTGCAAGTGGATCCTAAGGAAACTCACTTGGAAACTTCTTGCTCTGAATAATCAGTGGGACTGATACAACAGCTCTGTTCAGAAAACCGCTATTATTGGTTAGGATTGCATTGTCATTTTTCAAGAGTGCAGAATTCAGCTGTTATTTGGAAGTCTGCTAGAATGCAGGCACTTCGGTTTAAGTGCGCCGGGCTTCTATTTTTGGTTGCTGCACTTCGTCTGTAGCAATGCCCAAGAAAATAAAAAGAGCAACCACCGAGTCAAGGACTGATTCTTCTTTCTTTCGAAACCAGAAATTGCAGCAGTTCCTTGAGACGAACCTCTAGGTTTGGGGACTCGTTGTTGCAATCGTTTCCCAGCCAGATCCTCTCCCTCTCCTTGTCTAGGCTAGTTAGGGAATTACTGGCTCAGTCTTAATGCTGGAATCAAAGCGCCACCACCCTGGCGCTCGAGCGGGTCTGTAAATCACAACTATGCGAACAAGGAACAAAGAGGGTGGAGTTAGGGGAGTGCGGTAAATTGCATGTAACGGCGACGGCTATTAAGGCGTTTTGTAATCGTTTACACCTGAGAATTGGTTTACTCCGCCGGCGATTTGAAACATTAAATGCGTCGTTATTCTATATCATGACTGTATACAGACAAATCGAGGAGCCTTATGGGCAATTTCGATGGTTTTGAGTGCCCATAAAATGCTATGTAGTTCAAGGGGCTGCGCATTTACAGACCTCTCTCCCCAACTACCCCAGCTCTCCTTCCGCCCCTCCTGGAAGCACTCTTGAAAGCATTTCCACTGGAGTTAGGAATGTCAGAAACTTGTGAAATATGAAGAACTTGTATGGGAAACGCTAGCGACGCAGAGGCGAGGTCTGAAGAGAGGCGTCTGCTCGGGCTACCGGAGTTATTCTCCTTCAGGATGGCCTCTCGTCCGTTTCATAACTGCGATCCGCAATCACTCAACTCATGGGCCGAGCTTTGAAGCGAAGAGGATGCCGAGGGGGTTGCTAGTTCCTGTGGAATCGGCTGCCGCTTGATTCGGATCGGGCCATCCACACGCACTCTGCTTTACAGAAGAGCACGATCGAAAATCTGCAAAAACTCCTTAATTGTTTTCTTTCACTGGCGCATTGCTATCATTGTAATAATTCAGTTTTCTTGCTCTCCCCCCCCCCCCCCATTGTACTATGCCCACTTCCCTCCCCCCCCCCTCGTTTATGGCAGATTATCGAACCCTTCATGGAAAAACACAGTTTCCCAATAGCAACGCGGTTCAGATGCTTCTTCATTTTCCCTCTCCCTCCCTGGCACAATCATAGCATAGGACCCAACACAAGGAAAATGATTCAATTCCAAATAAGTTTGCTTGAAAGCAAGTTTCACTTTGTTCAGCGGCGTTTGCTTTCAAAGAAGCATGCATAGGATCGCTGCTTTTCAAAGCACTGCTTTCAAGTTCAGGAGACGGAGGCCGCCTCAGTCAACAGACAAACCCGAGGACTGGAATTAAACTTCACCGGATGCTGCCAACGCCAAACATTTCGGTCATCAACAACCAGAAAAGGATCAAGATGTCTTTTCTGCCCGGGGCAGGAAATCCGAATGCTACCCCGCGCTAAGACTATAATATTGACTTAAATAAGAGTTAATTATTTAACTGCCTAATGGTAAAGTCAGCAGACAAAAGCCAACAACAGGATTCTTACAACTCTGTCCCACCACCGCAGCAACCTAACTCAAGAAGAAGGTAGAAACCGCGGTCACATTGTGGCTCCTCCTGGGCACTTAATCTGTGTTAAGCACCCAGGCCAATGAGGTGAGCTAAACATAGTCTTCCGGTATATATCTGAGGAGTTGTGCTGCAGCCAGTTTAACGGTGTGTGGAAGTGTATTGCTTAAAGCAAAAAAGTTTTAAAATAAGCTGCACCTTATGTCCCCCCCCCCAAAAAAAAACCATCCCCATTGTTTTCTGTTAACCTAACACATGCCGGTGTTTGGTTTACAGAATTGAGACTCCCAAGTAGGCAGGCTGACACCACTTTAAAATAGTCCTGCAGTCCATCCATGCCCATCCCTATTGCATTACTGCAGACCTATTGCAGTATTATAACCTGATCTTCCGTGGACTACATTGGAGCAGATGACGTCTTCTTTTAAGGTATCTCAGCATGGCTTCCTACTCGCGGCTGGCTCATAACTCCGTCGTTTCGAGGATCCTCCGGCTCTTCCTTCGAAGGCTTTGCCCAGTCCCGAATGCTGGAGACTTTTATGTTTTGCCATCTTGGTTTTAAAAGGCGTGTAGGATACCTGCTCCTGCCTCCCATAAACCTGAAATGTAATAATGGAGAAGAAATCCACCTTTTCGTGGTTAAAGTGTTGTAAAACTTAACTGGGCCGCTCCGGGTGATCTTAACTGTGTGCAGAGCACCCGAAGCACCGATGTGGATCCAATGAGATTTTTGCTTCCCAGTAACTTGGGAGTTGCAGACAGATGAATCCTCTAGCTCTGATTTTCTGGGCGGGGGCTTTATTCTTACCGGATGTGGGGGATGCAGGAAAGGCTCCGGACAACATAAAAAAAAAAAAATCCCACGTATTTGAAACCGTTCATTCAGGACAATGCATTTTCAATTCAGTGCCAACCCTCTTTTCCCCTCTAGTTCAGTGAATCGATGGGAGTTTTTGTTTGTTGGCTTGTTTTTAATAAAATAGCTGGCAACTGGTTGAAAAAAAGTTAATTCTTTAATCAACTGTTCGTTTCAGCTTGTTGAAGGAAACGATAATGCCCAATTCGAAAACACAAATCCTGGGAAATAGGACGCAATAATTCTGATATTATATTCTAGACTGAGCTGACATGGGAGACGATGGTTTCTCATGATTTTTTTCTTTTTTTTAAGAGGTGCTTGGGATCCCGATTCAATCTTTCTGTTTTTGTGCTTGTGTCTATGAGTTATACTCTTTCGCTAAATCCTGTTGAAGATTCAATGTAAAAACCATTTGCCTTCAATTTTAAAACCATGCATTTCGGGCACTCGGGATTTATGATGAATGATGGCCTATGTATGGCTCAGGCATTCATCCCTGTTTTGTGGTGTGGTCTAAGCTGTTTCTCAAGTTCACCACTATCAGCGACCGCTAATGCACAGCCTATGTAATCTAATTACTTTCGTAACCATTTAAAATACATTAAAAAGACCTAATGACACATTTTAAATATCCAGTGCTGTCCTCTTTGACTATAACATCCCCCTTTTCTCTTTTCTTCTAATTCTTCGTGGGTTTTTTGCCCCTGTGTCCAGTTAATATGCTGAAATGTCTGAATACACAACATAGATCTTCTGCATAGGTGCTGGAGCCCTGTTAATCTGGGGTTTTGGAAGTCCCGTCACATCCTGTTTTTAGTGGGAAGACTTCATACAAAGGAATCGTCAGGTATGTAGAAGGGAAGAACTATTCAGCGGCAGACATGCTACCGTTTTATTTTCATTCATAACAAATTATTACAAAATGATTTTTAAAATAAAATTTACACCACCCTTTAATAAAAAAGAGAGACGTTTTATGCAGCACCCTGAAAGAGGAAGGATAGTTAGTCTTAATAAAATTAATAATTAGATTTCTTACCTCCCCCAGGTAAGAAGCGAGGAGGAATTCCAATGATTTTAAAATACATTATTATAAACAGTTAAAACAGGCTATACTCAAGAGAATTGTGTGTGTCCTAAAATAAATCTCTCAGGTGTTAAAGGCCAGGGTTTGCTGTGGGTTGAAATGAATTCAGAAGAACGATAAGAATTATTTATTTTAAAATAAATTTTTAAAAAGTAGATAAAAGTATGAACAACATTGAGAAAGGATTGAAAGAATGAGGTCGAACTCCCGCCTCCCCTAAATGTAAATAAATAATCATATCCATAAAATTCACTCTTGGCGTGAGACTTGATATGTTAATGTTCTGCCCAGAGCAAATTTTTATGTGTTATAAAACTCTTCAAAGGAAGCATTTTATAATGCAGACACTGTCAGTTTCCAAAGAGTGCCTCCGTAATAGTCCACGGATTTTAGTTATATCGCTGGCACGTAGACACCCCCCCCACACACAATTGTAAGTAAGATAAATGATTAACTGGTCCATCAGCTAAACCAGATTGCCATATTCAAGAAGTATGCCATTATACATCCGAAGACAGGGATATAGTGATCCTCAAGGCGTTTGCTCAGAAAGCCCTTCAGGACTTTAAAGATTTCAGTCAAGTCTAGGAAATAGCTTTCTTGTTATCAATGACAACATATCAAAGATGCTGTAGGGTTGCAGTCCATTTCTGAATAGGATTACTCTGAAGAAACCGCCAGAAAAGCCAAGGGAGTACTTTCCCAGGAAGGCTGTTTCGGACTATGGCCTTACACAATAACGTCAGCAACACATTCCTCTGTGCTCAGATGTAACTCCCATTGAGTTCAATGGGGCTTACTTCCAGCCAAGTAAATGGGTATACTATTGCAGCCTAAACTGCATTTTCTGAGCTTCTCGTTTCTTTGTTTTTCCCTTGTCAATACGGCACCAGTCCTCCACATGTTCACTTTATGTGTGTGTGTGTTCCATTGGACACTTACTTCCGAGCAGGCATGCGTAGGATTGCACTTAAAATATAATGCAACAACGGAGAATCAGGACCATCCGAGGCCCATTCGGCAACCCTGTTAAACTAGGATTGGCATCATGTGGGCATCGCTGGAATTCTCAACACATTTTCCTTCATTTCAGCTGGATGTAGCGCCAAAGAAGGCTCCTTAGGCTTGACTGCTACTCCAGTCATTGGCTTCGGTCGGTGGGTTTAAAGTTCTGGCTGTGCAGTTGCAACTCAGGGGGTTGTGTGTGGATTTGCAGCAGGATCGAGAATCCTATTCAATCCGAGGAATGCAGTTGAGATGAATTGGATCGGCTATGCGCAGGACGGAGCGTCCTCTGATCCGCAGAAAGCAAAAGAGAGAGACGCAAAATAAAAGTGCAAAAAGGCTGGGTGGACCTTAGTCGGTTAAAAACGACAACAGTACCGAACAGGATAAGTATGAGAATACTGTAGCTACCTGTGCCTCATTCTCTGTGCCTCATTCTCTGTCTTTAAGGTGCCACGAGATCCCCTCGGTCCCTTGCAACAGTCAAATACAGCTATCCTGCGGAAGACTCTCACTTTGTCTGTTACACAAAACTGGTGTGTGTGTCTTAAGTATATTTTTTCTAATGGTTGCTCCTAGGGGGTCATGATAGAAGCCGCTTCCGCAGCGCACGATAGTCTGGGTGATTCAAGACATTCTTAGCAAACCGGTTAATTTTGTTTCTTCCCAGTGCAGAAGATCACTGGCTGCACCAAAGCAAATGGAAATTATTTTTTTATTCTTTCTGACATTAACAACCGGCCTGCGTTTTTGAGGATACCCAGAGTGTAGCTGTGCAGGAGCCGAATCCTAAAGGCCACGTACTACTGTCTGCCAAGCTAGGGCTAGCGCTGTGTCTGAAGGCGTAGGGACAAGCCTTTCCCGACCACTAGGCAATACTACCGAATTTGGCTTTGGTGCGTTCTAAAAAGCTCTTCTAACAGGAAAGACTGCCACCGTTTCCTCGTGTGTGTGTGTGTTTCATTCTGACACCCCCACCCCGCATTCTGATATTTCTTTCTCATTCTGGTTCCACCCACCCTCCCATATTCTGACTTTCAAGCTACTTGAGACTTCCGATTCCTAACAAAGACCGATTCCAATAACTGCAGGCGTTGATGTTTTCAGAGGGAGAGAGAGGACATTGCCTTCCCTGCTCCCAGAATGCTTCACGGTCAGGATGCTTTGTTTTGGGACAAACAGTGATTTGCAATGGACAGAAATCGCCGTTATGACGCCAGCTTAACAAGCAAGAGATGGAGCTTCCGCTACGTCGTCTTAACTAACGCATATTTTATTGGACTCTTTTCTTCTTTCCTCTCAACTTCGTGTTGTTTAACATCGAACTTGGAGAAGATTCCTGTAATACTGGAAAGTGAGTTTACCGTTTTGTGATTTTTAAAGTGGTCCTTGGAGCAGCTAATGGGACTCAATGAGACTTCTAAGTAAACGTGCCTGTATTTTAATTCTTGAGCAGTGGTGTTGTTGTTGCTTTGCAAATATATTCTTTGCAAATATATGAGAGACAGTTGGTTAAGACCAGAGATTTGCTTCAGCCTTGGATCTAATCCATCCTGGCGTGGGTTGCTCTCTTTATTTTAATTGGCTGTAAGTGCAGAAAGAGAGGGACGTCTGGAGGAGCTGCGAGCCATCCCTGCAATATCTCACTGATAAAAAAGGGAGGGTGTATTACAGAAAACTGTATACTTTGCCTGTAAGGAAACGGTGGCTTACAACGTGCAAACAGCAGCTGTTTGTTGTGTGCTCCAAGCCGAGGGAGGCTAGGGGTGGTGTCGGTTTCTGGAATGTGTCTGATATCGCAGGACATCTGGAGCGCAGGCCTCTCTGCCACAGGTTTCCATGGGTGGCCTTGGTCAGATCCTACCATGAGGTTATTTGCTTGCAGCACCGACTATTGCCCAGTCAGTCACCACAGGAATATTCAGGTGGAAGAAGAGGGGCTTTAACAAAATGGGCAAACACGTGCAAGTTCCCTTAGTGGCATATTTTGGGTTGAAAAAGATCAAGCAGACGACTAGTCAGAATATAGACCCATCAAGTTGGGGCTTAATAAAGAGCTGTAGCCCAAAACATCTGCCCGGCACGAGATTGGAGAAGACTGAAAAGGCAATGTTGGACTAGATCGGGGTAGCCAACGGTGACCTCCAGATGGGGTTGAACCATAATTCACATTAGCCGCACCCGCAGTCAATGTGGACTACAGCTCCTATCATCCCTGATGATCAATGGCTACGTTGGTTGGGGCTAATGGAAACTGCAGTCTAGACATATCTGGAAGCCACCACTGTGGCTAACTCTGGACTAGATGGGAGAAGGAGAAACCACGTGGTATAAAACAGATCCCCGCCCCTCACCGTGGCAGGTGAGGAAACGGAGAAAGGGCAGCACATTCAAAGCTGTAATTGCAATTTGACATTTCGATCTTATACACCGCTTGTTTGAAATCAGTGTACTCCCCAAACATCATGGATGAAAGGAAAGAGCTGGGCTTATTAATGGAGCTGTGGTCCGAGTGGGGGCAGGCCACCACCGCTCTAAACGTGGACCCTTTTGTCCACGAGGACTAATACAATGGGCCAGGATTTATTGGGGGGGGCAGGCTTTATGTTGGGAGGTGGCAGAACCTCCTTATCTGTGACGCAATTGGTCAGTTAGTTAAGGACAGTGGTACCTCGGGTTAAGAACTTAATTCGTTCTGGAGGTCTGTTCTTAGCCTGAAACTGTTCTTAACCTGAAGCACCACTTTAGCTAATGGAGCCTCCTGCTGCCGCTGCGCCGCCGGAGCACGATTTCTGTTCTCACCCTGAAGCAAAGTTCTTAACCCAAGGTACTATTTCTGGGTTAGCGGAGTCTGTAACCTGAAGCGTATGTAACCCGAGGTACCACTGTATTTCTATTTATTTACTTGAGTTAGGGGGGACAGTATTGTCCCTGACTAATACTTTCAAAAAAGGGGGGTGTCTAGTCGTGCTGTTTGTTCTCCGGCTTAAGGATTGTCCTCCACCCAAGGCGTGCCTTAATATCCTCAGAGCTCGATTTGATCTAGGACTCAGCCTCGGGACGTGCATTATCCGTGATAAAATGGGAAAAGATGCCACTGGCCTCTGGACTCCATCCTGCCCCAGTTTAGTCTGATCGCGGGGCTTGGCTGCACAGTTTCTGTTAGACTAGTCCCGAATAGTCGAACAAATAGTCTCCGAAGTTCACGCTGGCGTGAAACAAGTTTTCTTCCTTCTAACCTCGGTGCCTTTCGGTTTTGAGTCTCTGATTGGTTGGTGGTATCTTAGCAAAGAGAAACCTGGCCGTGAACGTTGCCCAAGAAAGGGTATGGATTCTTTCCCATTTCTTGCACGGCCTGGGCTTTTGTTCAGATCCGACGTGCAGGCGTTTTGCTCTGGGACAGTCCTCACTCCTGCCACGTGGAGAAGCGAACTGGGCCAGCGCAAAGGACGGATACCCAATTCTACTAGCAAAGACAGGAGAAATGGACCAGGGTGTCGCTTCCTTGTCCCTCTCCCGGCGCTCTATCAGCCCGTGTGGAATGGCGCTTTCCGTTTCCGTCTCCCAGTCCGTCTGAACACTTTCGCAGGCTGTCTGTAATGGACAGTACAAGGGGCCGAGCAATGTTATCTCAGCAAGCTCATAAATGTATTCAGATGTTGGCTTATTCAATGGAGTCTGTTATTGAGACTGATGCTGGCGAGGTTATTAGGATTAAGGGAGCAAATGAATCGTGTGATCGTTAGAGAATCTTGAAAGGAGGTTAATTCCAGCGCAGCGTTGCCTTGTGTCCCATAGCGCGGGGATAATTGTATTTGACTGTCTCCGAAAATCAATTTGGTCGTCCTTGACTTTGAAGGGGGGGCACTTTGCGCACACCTTTACAGACGTGCACAAGCGCAATATAAGGAACGGGAGCCTGAGTCTATAAGTGTATGGGTATGATTCCTTGGTAAATGAATGGTCAGGAGCCTTGTCTGGCCGTGAGATAGTGCAACATTCTCTGATCCAAATCACTCCCTGATGCACTACTATTCTACTTGCAGGGATATATTTACACAGCAGTATTTTGTTTTGTTTTGTTTTTAAATGCCCCTCATCCGTTGTCAGAAGTGACATTGTTATGCAACCACCTCATTTCCCATTCTTTCTGTTGCTGGGGTAGCACATGCCTTAGGCTTGAGTCTTGCAATCTACCATACAGGGTGAAAGAGTTTAGCTCAGCCTTTTCTACTATAGGTCGATATTTTTAATAAACAATAAATGGGGGAAGCATTCAAAGAAATGATCCCCCGGTTTGTGTGTCCGCCCACAATCTTATTCTGCTAAAATGACTGTTTATGAATGTGATTAAAAAACAAAACTAAAAAACAATTGGCTTCAGAAGCAATAACAGATTTGATCTTTCTTTCTCTTGCTAAATCACGGGAAATCTCCATTCTTTGAATATTATAGGAACGCCAACTGTTTTATGTGATCTAATCCAATCCTTTATGCGGGGATTCTTCAAACGGTTTGGGAATTTAAGCATTTTTTGGTTGACCAAAAATAGCCTTTCCTAGAATCCCTAATTCTGTCTAGGGAGACATTTTAACCATTTTAAATAGCAGTCATTTTTTGAAAAATAAAAAACATTGTTCTAAAAACATTCCAGCTGCCCATTTCTCTGCCTCGGTCTCTCCTCGAGACGTGTGCCAGCCAGCCTGAGTCAGCCCGCGGCGCACAGCATCCCTCGGGTTAATAATGCGAGGGAACTCGAGCGCCACCCACCGCTTTCTTTTGGAAAAGCAAGAAGAGCGCGCAGAACATGCTTTTGGCACCGTTCAGGGCTGGGCTCCAAGAGGGCCGAGTTTGCCAACTCCAGAGTTCTTAGGGGCTCTCCAGAGAGCGATTTGAATGGGAAATACATCGGATGGACTGCAATAATCACTTCGAAACACCCTGTCGGCAAATATCAGTGGGAAAGACTCGGCAAAAAGGTGTTAATGGCGAAGCTGCGGTTTGCCAAATTCTGGCATCAGTCCTATGACTTAAGATGGAGGTATAAATAACCGACAAAAGTGAATGGAAATTTCCAAAACGGAGCGAAGAAGAGATTTAAGAAGAGGATAATGGTCTATAAGGTGAACAGGACATAATGGACACTTAAATAAATCCTGTGTTTCTGGAAGCCCTTTCCTAGAAGGAAGGCACATTGAGTGAACTTCTCAGAAAATGTGCTTGGACTCGCAACCTTGTTGAGTTAGGAACGTGTGTCTTCGCCGTGATCTATGCGGTATATAACATATAACATGAGAAATTATTTAAGAATCCCAAATCCATGCTTGTGGCTTTGCCCTTAATTAACAGCGTGATATACTGTTTCAAGATGTGCTATGTGGTTATGCGGCCCCTTAAAGGCTAGCACCCTTTACACGCCCTCAAATGGAAGGGAAAATGAGTATAGGACTGCCAAAAGGGCAGGTGATTGTGGCAAGCGGTGTCTTGGCCTAGAGGACCCTCAACAGGAATGGATCGGGAACTTAGGGAGCAACTGGGACACTGCAATAAAATGTTGCAGTTGGGAGTTCTTCTCTTGACCGCAGGGGTGGGGAACCTTTGGCATCCCGATGCTGCTTGAACTACAACTCCCATGAACCCCAGCAAGCATGGCCAATGGTCAGCGACCATGGGAGGCGTAGTTCTGGAACATCTGGAGGGCCAAAAATTCCTCACCACTGGTTTATGGTTGCAGCAATCGCTTTTCATATCCCGGTTTTCGCGCGGGGGGTGTGTGTTTCTCTGTCTTTTTAGGTCAAGATAAGCTGGTGCCACAGTAAACAAGTTAATTTTGCAAAGTGCCAAAGAACTCTCTGTGTGTACTTGGAACCACAGAAGGGACCCCGAGGGTCATCTAGTCCAACCCCAAGAATCCTGCCCACAAGCCGTCCCTGGCTGGGCTCGAACCACCAACCTTCTGGTTAACAGCCAGACGCATTGTGCCACTGGGGCTCCAAACATGGCTTTTTTAAAAAAAATTGTTTGCTAACAATATGGACGCAGAGAATTGTAGTGTCTCGCTCTCTGCCAGGTGCTGAACCCGTCTTAACAGAAGCCAGTCTACTGGTTTAGGGTTCCAGGGGGTGTTTGAGGCGGGGGGCGAAGAGCTTCCCATGAAATCCGACGTCGATACCCTTGCACGCCCCCCTCCACAATCTCGTCGAGGCTCTCCTTCGGCCCTGGCTCTGCCTTCCCTCTGAATCCTGCTTCTCCCTTCCTCTCCGTCTTGCGCGCATTTCCTTGGAATGCGGCCCATTCATTCCAGTGGGGTTTCTTCCGGCTTCGGAATGCAGCCTAAAACTCCCTCTGCAAAGAGGGCCAGCCCTTCACACAGCCGGCCTCTGATCGCGATGGCTAAAGAGGATGTGAAGAGCCCGGGGCGGGGGGTGAGGGATCGTCGATTCCCCGGGGGAGCGGCGGGTCCTTTGACACCCCAGTGACTCCCCCGGCTGGGCCCACGCTCCAGCCTTGCTCGCACCCACCGAGTCCTCGGTGCGCAGCGTGACCTCGCTCCCTGATCGTCCCAGCCAAATTGGCTTCGTCGTCTTCCCCTCCTCTCCGGAATGACATATCGCTGGAGCCCTAATGAAGATGAATAAGCTGCTTCCAGAAGCTGTTGACAGATCGTCCCAATAGGAAGGGGGGAAACACACACCGCATAATTGCTCCAAATACCAGAAGACACGGTTCGGTTGGGAATTGGGGCGGGGGGGGGGGGAGAGATGGGGGTGGATCTTCTTATGCGGAAGCCAAGCGAAAGAGCGTCGCTGCTGGGAAAGGCAGGAGGAACGAGATAGGTCTGACTCTGAACCCAATCATGTCAAAAGTTCGGCTCCTGTGTAAACCCCTCCCAATCAGCAGAGGCTTAGGAAGGGAGGCCAAACTCGGTGCAGGATTGGCTGTAAATAAGGCCCTGCTCTTAATGAGCTGGAAAAAGATGTGTTTGGGCTGCAGACCCACAAAACTGAAAGATTCTCCCTATCCACCCCTCCCAACTGGGGGTTTCCCCTGATTTTTTATTCTTCTCCAAATCCCCAAATCCAGACAGTACCTCCCTCCTGTCTTGGTGGTGTTGTTTTGGCTCCATAAGCAGCATCACTCATACCCTGAAAGTCGGAACTTGAAGGAACAAGTGGACTTCTGTAATATTGTAATTCAGTGTGGAGTGCTTCTGTTCAGAGTTTCAACAATTTCATCCATCCATCCACTCCTCCCTCCTTCTCTCTGGTTTTCTGCTCCTGACCTCCCTCAACAGCCATTCTGCATTCTATGTCCATATTCAACCCTCCTTGGGTTGCTGTGGGGTGGGATTCCTCTTCCCTGACAGATTTAATTTGGAACCCGGAGCATCCAAGTGCCTTCCACCCAATGTTTCACTGTTTGCATATGGCGGTAAAGGGCAACATAGAATCATAGCCAGTTGGGCATCCCTAAAGCAGATCTTGAACTCATTTAAGTTATGGTTACCAGAATTTTTTTCAATGAATCTGCGGACCCCCCCCCCCCTTTTC
Source organism: Podarcis tiliguerta (assembly GCF_965153285.1). Lineage (NCBI taxonomy): Eukaryota > Metazoa > Chordata > Lepidosauria > Squamata > Lacertidae > Podarcis > Podarcis tiliguerta. The sequence goes on along the minus strand of NC_139542.1, from coordinate 45,461,811 downwards.
GGGGGGGGAAGCTGAGTAGCAACAGGGAGTCAGTAGTGGGGATGGTGAGGCAAAAGACCCTGGGCACAAGCACACATGCATATTGTATAAAGGTGCAAAGCCCTTCTTTGGCACCCTGTGAAACATAAATGCACAGTTTTTTTTAAAAACTGGGCAACAGCACACCACCCGCCCATGACTGCTGAGCCTCCCCCGATCTCCTGCCCCCTTCCTCCTTTGTTTTGACTGATCGGGGGTCACGGGAGTAATGGGCAGGTGGCTGTTGCCCAGTTTTTTTTAAAAAACTCTGCACATTTATGTTTCACAGGGTGCAAAGAAGGACACCTTGCCTGGCAAAGAAGCCACGCACCTTGTGCCCCTCCTGGGCAACGGCTATCCGCCCATGACTCCCAAGCCTCCCCTGATCTGTCAAAACAAAGGGGGAAGGGGGAAGGCGATCTGTACTGCCAGACGTCCCTGGTTCCCCTTCGGCAGTGGTGGTGGCAGCGAGCAGCGAGCAGCTCCTGAAGCCAGCTAGAGCCAACTGTGCTACCAGGCTGGCTCCGGGCTGCTGAGACTGCCACCGCCATGTTTCCTGGGGACAGATTTGCAAATCTGGGGACATTCCAGGGACGGAATTTGTCCAGGGACAGATTTGCAAATCCGGGCACTGTCTCAGGGAACCGGGGATGTCTGGTAAGCCTAATTTAAGTTGCCATAGGAGTGTGCCATCCTTTCGGTTTCAGAGAACTCCCTCTTCAGGCTGACTCAGATGCTATCACATGACCACCCTAAGCTGAATCGGTGCAATGTTCAAAGTTCAAACCCTGAAAATGAAACTCCATGAAAAGGCTACATTGGAGAGTTCAAAGCGAAGTCAACAGTTGTTGTGACTTTCTTCCTCTATTGCTTAGTGGTAGAGCATCTGCCTTGCATGTAGAAGGTCTTGATTCAATCCCTTAAGCTCCAAGAGTCAAGCAATATTTAAGGTGATGCATATGACACCTCCCATGTTCAGCCACAAATCCACAGACACATTGCAGACTGCCTGAATGAAGCTCGGGGACCACCGTTTGGGAACCTCTAGTTTAGGAGATTGCCAATTCTAAAACTGCATGCATTTTACTGTGAATTTGTTTTTATCATTGCTACCTCCTGGGTAGGTGTCAGAAAACCTCAGTGGTGGCTGGTGCACTTCATACTGGTAGGGTGGAAGGTTGGGAGGCCAACAGTAGGTGGAGCCAGAGCCAATGATACATACTCTAGTTTTCTCTCTCTTGCTCCCCACTTCCCACCAAGGTCTACAAGGACAATGCTGTGACTAAGGAGGAGGAAGCTGGGAGGCAGTGCCACCCTTGGGCTTGTAAGTAAGGAGGGAGGGAGGTGGGGGTGGGAAAACTACCCATTCACTTTAATGGATTAGCATCCTCTGGAAAAAGCACACTTAAATGATTTGAACCCCATCCAATACCTACAACAACATGGCACGTTTAACGCAGTAAGACCGTGACACACGGGACTTGGCTATCAGGTAGGATCTGAAAAAGAACTTTCCTCAATGTAAGAAGGACTTGTATGTGACCTTGAAGTCTTTGCCAACCCTCTGCCCAGCTATGAAGCACGTGGCAAAGTAGACTCTGACTGTAAGTGGTTTCTTTTATTTCTTTTATTTCTATTTTTTTCCTTTCATCCTACAGATGAGCACTTGGTGGCAGTGTCAGCTTGAAAAGGCATGTCATAAATTAGGCAGGGATATTCTGTAGGAAGTCCATAAAGATAGTTGGCTGCTTCAGCCTGCATGGTCTTCCATCCTCTCTCTCTCTCTGTTTATCATCTGGCCAGCTTGGGCATGAGATTACAGCTTTCTATCACTTAATACTCCCCAAAATCAGATGGGAGTGGAGTGCATGGTAAGTTTTTTCTTCCTTTGGTTCCTCTCTGCCCCCCCCCCCCCAAGTCTCTTGAATCCAAACCAGTGAGACTTACGTCTGTGCAAACTATGAGTGCGCTCTAAAGACAGGGTAATTTTATTATTATTACTTTGAAAGGAAAGAACAATATTTCATAGAATCATAGAATTGTAGAATTGCAAGGGACTCTGAGGACCGTCTAGTCCACCTCCTACAATGGAAGAATAAGCTGCTGATACAGGAATCAAACTTGCAACCTTGGAGAATATAATGGGCCAATGCTATGATCACCGTTGAGAACAGCTGGATAGAAAGATGGACTTGGATTTAAAGCAGGATGGAGTTTTTGCTCATGGAATGGGGCATTTGTGCTACAATGTCCTGGAAGCAGCTCCCTCCTGTCCTGAAAAACCCCTCCAGATGCTTGGAGACCTTCAGAGAGGCTTTCAGGAGGTGCAAAGGGCTGCTGTCAGGGTTGGTGGCAGTGGAACCTGGTCCATTAGGGCAGATGGAGCAATGCCCCACAATCTGTTTTCCTTCCACCACCAGCAGCAGTCTCCCTTCTTACACCTCATCCAGTGGGTGACACTGCCTGTCAGTTCTCTCTTCCTTATTCTCAGCGTTGTCCTTGTAGAACCCAGTAAGGTATGGCATGGGCCAAGTCGGTGTGCATGAATGGAAAGCCACTTCAGAACCCTTGCATTCCGTGACAGCAGTAAGGTAGGACAGGCATTGAAAAAGAGATGGCCTGTTCTCTATCTACCCCAGCCCACCATCTGCAATATGGGGATAAGAGCACTTTGCAGGGGTGTTGTAAGCATCACAACAAGAGAAGTCATGCAAAATGCTGTGGACATTTGAAAGTGCTATATAAATGCTAAATAAGTGCAGGGTAGCACAACTACCATACAAACAACACCATCTGCCCTGACGTAGCATCTCATTGGAATTCAGGAAGTATTTAGTAGTAGGAGAATTGGTAGAAGAATAAATATTTTCTAACAGGTTCCCTGAAGACTGACAGAAGGCTCCTAACTCAGTCAATCGACTTTCGTTATCTACCAATTCATTCTTACTATGTAATGTAATCGTCTCAAACACTCACCTCCCAGAAGCCTGATGAGTTTCTACACTTATTAGAGAAAGGGTGGCAGTGTCATCAGTACACAAACTGTACTTTTGGAATTTGTAGAACTCTGTGAACTAATGAGGAATGTGTTTGCTATGCACAAGCTTTCCAGGAAGCCATCAAATGTTGTATCCCAAAGAGAAATCTATACCAGATAGCCAGATACCACTGGGGTCCCCTGCCCTGCATTAGGGAAAGATAGCAGTGAGAACAGCCTGTTCATAATTCCACAGTAGTCCCACAGAGGATCACATTTCGAATGTTATGTCTTCTTTAACTGCAGGCCTGAGCCAGAAATCCCAATATGACTGAGAATGACTATAAATGGGCAAAAGCAGACTCTGTATTTTACACACACACACACACACACACACACACACACACACACACACACACAAAAATATGTATAGGTGTGCATGTGTCTGAGTGTGCATCTTCCTTTTTGTACAGGGTTGCATATTTGTTTTAATGTGCATACATGCAATATGTGTGCGGTTCTTTTGATTAATTTATATTCTTTCTAAAGAACACATTGATTTTGGAGGAAATGCAGACAATTAAGGCTGCAAATCCAAGGGAATAGGAATAAAGCTCTAGTGTCTTAGCCTTGTGCCTTGCCGAGTTTGAGATAGCAGGGTAGAAGGAAGGGCAGAAGACTACTCTGCTGGACTATGTAGACATTAGCAGCTTAAAAGGCAATGAAGTTGATTTCCACCCCCCTCTGCTGTACACACTAGAGAGATGATGGAGATGTCCTCACCCAATGCATATTACCTGTCTGGTTTCCCCACACCTGCAACCCCTCCCCGAACTCCTATTCATGAAACTGCCATCGGCACCTATGGTGACCTCTGTGCACATCTCTCATGTACAGACCTCAGTGGCTTAAGTTTTCAAAGGGAAGCTTGTTGGAAGGGAAGCACATCAAGCAGCAGTATTTCTCAGGAAGCTGCCAGATGGATATGGGTCATGGCTAATGCAGTAGGATTTTTGCTTGGCATGCAAAAAGTCCCAGGTTCCATCCCCAGCATCACCAAATAGGGTAGGGAATGCACTTGCCTGAAACTCTGAAGAGCTGCTGCCGGTCAGTGTAGACAGTAGTGAGCTAGATAGCCTGAAGGTCTCACTTGGTATAAGGCAGCTTTCAATGTTCCTATTTTCTACAGTTCTCTCTTATATATATTTTGGTTGTTCCCTTCCTGTTCTCCATTCTTCCTTCCACGGGGAATGGGAAAAGTAAGGATTAAGGCTGCAATCCTTACCTATAACAATTAGGATGATGACTAATAATATTAATAATAATATATTTATACCCCGCCCATCAGCTTCCAACAGAATATAAAAAACACGATAAAATATCAAACACTAAAAACTTCTCTAAACAGGGCTGCCTTCAGATGTCTTCTAAAAGTCAGATAGTTGTTTAGTTCCTTGACATCTGATGGGAGGGCATTCCACAGAGTGGGTGCCACTACCAGGAAGTCCCTCTGCCTGCTTCCCTGTAACTTCGCTTCTCGCAATGAGGGAACCGCCAGAAGGCCCTTGGCGCTGGACCTCAGCGTCCGGGCTGAACGATAGGGGTGGAGACGCTCCTTCAGGAAGTGGTGTGGTGTCGTGACAGACTAGGACCTGGAAGACGAGAGTTCAAATCCCTGCTTGGCCATGAAACGCACTGGGTGACCTTCAACCTGACTTACCTCACAGGGTTGTTGTGGAGATTACATGAGGAATGGGAAGAACCATGCACACTACCTTGAGATCCTTGGAGAAAAAGGTAAGATAGAAATGCACTTAATTCATTAATGGACAATTGAAACAGACTCTTCTTAGCTCGCATGGTGGCAGCACCTTAAGAGATATTTGGCAATGAAGAAAAGAGTCTGAATACAGTGGTACCTCAGGTTACATACGCTTCAGGTTACATACGCTTCAGGTTACATACGCTTCAGGTTACAGACTCCGCTAACCCAGAAATAGTGCTTCAGGTTAAGAACTTTGCTTCAGGGTGAGAACAGAAATCGTGCTCTGGCGGCGCGGCGGCAGCAGGAGGCCGCATTAGCCAAAATGGTGCTTCAGGTTAAGAACAGTTTCAGGTTACAAATTAAGTACTTAACCTGAGGTACCACTGTAGACACTGAAGCAGCAATACTCCTAAACAGAAGCCCCACGGAAGGCAGAGGAACTTGTTTCTGAATAAGCATGCCGGATTTAAAAGTACATGCACACATCTCTGGTATATAGCATATTCAGAGGCAATCCTGCTGCCCCCATCCCCCGAAATCAGTGGGAGTTTTCAGATCACCTATTTGGGAGGAAGATGGCCATGAGGTATGTTTTATGTGTGGGGACGGGGGGAGAGAAACATCAAAGCGTGCGCAGGGCACAATGTGGGACGCACATGGGCAACTCCAGGGGCCTCACCGGCAGAAACGTGTTTCCTAGAGTTTTCCAGCTTCTCCCTCCACCCCACCCACCCACCCACGATTTCTTTTCTTCACAGGCAGCATAGCTCAAGGCCGTAAACACACCATTAAGGTTTTGTTCAGAGGCAAGTGAAGGAAAGAACTCTAAACAGACTTCTCCGTTCCAATGTTTCCATTAAGTGACTATTGAAGAGGCACTCGGGAAAAGTTGTCAGATCCATTTTGTTCACGATCCGGTAGGAATAAACATCAAAATATGTACATGTACCACTTATTTTTAGGGTGTGATGTTTTGAAAAGAGAGGGAGAGGTGTTTTGATTAAATTCACAGTCCAATAGCAATAGATATCTTACGGATATAGTTCTGCTCAGTTCTGTTTAAAAACACGTACAGAAACTACTGTAGCCATTTAACTTTATTTCTACAGACAGCAATTTGAAAGGGCTGTAGTCACAGGCAGAGTCACCACAGGGATAGTCTATGTCTCTCCCTTCATGTTCAACCTCCGCCGCCACCCCCCCCCAGCCACCTTTAACTTGTAGCAATATAAGGGAAAAACATGGTTACAAGGATTGTCACCCCCAATCTCTGCTGAGCTGTGGCACGATTTCAGTCGGTTCCAGGTGCTCACCAAGGCTCTGTGTTCCTTTGAGAATCAATATGTGGTGGAGGCTGTCATAGCTTTAAGAAATATGATTTATTCATAGATTGACACCTGAATTTAGATGGAAGGAGTCCAGATCTTACAGCATGGCCATATCAAGTGAGGCTTGTTCCCCACAGCAGTACAGTCCTGGAGACCTGACCTCATTGGTCCCCATCCCAATACCATGGAAGCCTCTGCAGTTCTAACCCCAGTAATGTTCATCAGGGGTGCCAACTTGAGTAAAATATGACGGGGAGGGGAGTGCCAGGTAAGCCTCACCCCACATAACTGATCACAAGACACAGCACACACACCATTTGAATGGTGATGCCCATCAGCTTGGGTGGGCAGCCTCCTCAAATATTTTATGGGGGTGGTGAAGGGACCTTGGCCCCTAGGAGTTGGCTTCTGTACTAATGTTGACGCTTCAACAAGGGTTGAGGTGAAAAGGAATTCAATCAGAACAGGCTGGGGGGGGGACAGGGGGAAGGCTACACACCCTGCTCCTGGACCTTTGCAATGACACAAAATCATAGCAATGTTTGTACAACAAGATTGCTGCACCAACACAGCAACAAGCAGGTCCCATCCTGTGGTGAGTTTGGGGATCAGTGTCCAGCTGCAGCCCAACAAACCCAAAGAACTTGAGTATATAACCAAGGTGGTCTATCTCCATTCAAATCAGGGGCCAGCAGGGGCAAAAGCAAAAGGGAAGATCACTCTACAATAGAGGAGATACTGCGGGTAAATAGTAATCTGTTGTTTGAAAACTTTGAGTGCAGCTTTTGCCAACCTGGTGGCCTGCAGATGTTTTGGATTGCGACTCCTACCAATCTCAGGCAGAAGGGCTGTGATGGCTGGTGCTGATGGGCGTTGTAGTCCAAAACACCTGGAGGCCAGCAGATTGGGGTAGGCTGTCCTAATATCTTCTGATGAACCTGATCCTACGAAGCGGCTTAATACACAAGTAGCAACACATCTTGCCAAACACAGTTCTACTCCTGGAGAGAGATGTAGAATTAGCTGCCCCAATTGCCAGCCTTACTTCTGTCCCTACAGTCTGTGGCAGGATTGGGGAATCTGTGGCTCACTGAAAGATACTGAACACCAACTCCCTTCTTCCCTGACCTTTGGCTATGCTGAGTGAGGCTGATGAGGGTTGCATAGCAACAACATCTGGAGGGCCCACAGCAGCTGGTTCAGCAGCTGGTAGCTGGAGGGGGACAGACTTTCCCAGCCAGATGGTTGCATTTGATTCTTGCCAGCTTTCTGAAGGTCACACTTGTACCTTTGTTTGCCAGGCTGTTTTCTACACACCCCTCTCACTGTTGCCCATCCAGGCAAGCAAGAAGCACGATCAAAGTTCAAGGGCACATTCCAGCTAGGCAAATATTATTCAAGGACAATGTGAAGCAGGGATGATGAATGGTGTGGCACAGGTAGAGGGGCATGGCTGAGAAAAGACTCCAAACAACAGATACAGTGGTACTTCGGGTTACATACACTTCAGGTTACAAACTCCGCTAACCTGGAAGTAGTACCTCGGGTTAAGAACTTTGCCCCAGGATGAGAACAGAAATAGCGTGGCAGTGGCTTGGCAGCAACGGGAAGCTCCATTAGCTAAAGTGGTACCTCCAGTTAAGAACGGTTTCAGGCTAAGAACATAACTCTGGAACGAATTAAGTTCGTAACCCGAGGTACCACTGTACTGATTTCATTCATTTGTAAGATTTCTTACCTGTCCTTTGCCACAGGGTGGGTTACAACAAACTTATCATGAAATTTAAAAAAGTTTATTCAATTGGAAAGATAAGTAAAACAATTCCAATATAGGTTAAACAAAACAGAAGAGGTGGGTCCACCACCACCCCCCAAAAAAAATCTGTCAAGATTGAGAGACCTGGAATGCCTCTAGGATGCCACTCAGTGGGGCGAGACAGGCACCAGTCTTCATTCATGCATCAGAAGCATGGATCAGAAGCACAAGACAACCAAGGTCAGTGTCAATTCTTTCTTTCTTTCTTGACATTTTAATTTCATGCCTACTATATAAATGACCTGAACATTTTAAATACACCAACTAAGTCAACTTAGAGATGAGCTTGTTCCTCCATACTTATAACTGATCCCTCCTGCTGGGTCCTAAGGACTTCTAAACTCTTAGTGGATGGAGCTATTCCTCAGGGCTTGGAGACTAAATAGATGCTGAAAAGCAACTTTTCAAGCATTTCGCTAATATGAACATGTTGTAGTCAGAATGAAGTATTTTTCAAACAACACACATTCCTCTTTTAAATCAGGGCTTGTGGAGAGCAAAAGGACATTTCAAGGGACCTGGTGAATTTTAATAAAAATGTCACGTTTTGTTTATTTGTTTGAATATTCAGCGGGCGGGGGGGGGGGGGAGAGAATAAACCACATTACAGTATTTTTCCAATACAAATGTCATGTTCTGAATGCCTCTATACCCAATTTATAAACTGGCAAAGGGAATATGTCAATAATAAAAAATTATCTTGACTACATCTTGGTGGGGAAGCAGTGAGATCCAGATCCAGAATGTTTTGATGTCAGTGCCCAAAACTTTTGAAATGATTAAAATTATAAGCCAATATTTTTAATTTTATTAAAATTCTATTCATATCACTCAGATTTATGTTTTATTCAACATATCATTCCATATGCATTTATTTATTTATCGCAGAACCAGCTGTAGTATACATGATGCAGCTGATATATGGATTTAATAAAAAAAAGCCAAGGAAAACAACATTCAGATGCTGACACACTGCTCCATGCATCTATGAGGTTCCTACAAGAATGGGCGTCTCCTCTTCTGGGGTTCAGTAGAAAGGATGGGTTCAAAGACAGGCACCCTTTTGCTGTCTCTTCCACTTAGCAACGTCTTTGCTTCCACTAAGTGAAAAACCCTTGCTCCTAAAGGAAATCCACATACGCACAAAGAAATGTCTTGATCAAATGGATCTCCCTTTCTGCACGCACACTAGAATCACTTAGCCAGAGATGATCCCTTAGGTGCTGGCTACATATTCCAGCCTATCACGGGAGCTGCTTTTCTATGAATTCGCCCAACAGTGTTGCTGCCATACTTAAAAGCCTGCAACCACATGGGCAGGGCCTAGGGTCAGGATCTTTCCTTCAGAATAGGCACTACCCACCACTATCACCACCAGGAGCATGAGTACTATTCTAGAGGAAAGACTCGCATGATAGACCTTATTCACATACTTGCACACTTTAAAAAGTGACAGCTGCCCTGCTGTCATGAAGAAGCTGGAGAAGTTGATTCCAGGATGGGGCTATGACATGCTGAGGAAACCGGAGTCAGCTCCAGATCTCGCCTGCAACAACTAAATTATCTGACATTTGGCAGGCACTTTGCACTTGAAGCTAAGTGCATTTGGATCTGGACAGGAGATTGCCTGGGGATGTTGTGTACATTGCACTGCCTTGATTTCCATGATGCAAAAGAGGTGGGAAACAAATAAAGGCATTCGAGACAAGATCATCAAATCTCAGGATGTCAGCTTCTGGGCCCAAACCAGGGATATTTTCAGCAGATAGATTAATTACTTCTCCTCCCATTTGGACTACTGCAGTGTTCTCTACATGGAGCTACCCTTCTAGAAACTGTAGCTGGTGCAAAATGTGACAGGCAGACTGCTGAGCTAAGCAGTGAGGTAATGCCATGTGTTGCTGGTCCTAGAAGCAATGCATTGGCAGCCTGTGAGCTGGTGGGTCAAAATCAATCTGGTGGTAGAAGGCAGCTTGGGGCACAAGTACCTAAAACATCCCTCTCCTATTTCAACCAACCTGAGCCTTAAGAGCAGCAGGGGTGGCCTTGCTCACAGTGTCATCAATGAGCATGGACTAGAGGGCAGTGCCCTGATTATGAAACACCCTCCCTATTGAAGTCTGCTTGTCCCTCTATATTACCATCAGTTAAACACAAACTGAAAACATTTTTGTCCACCAAGGCATGTAGTATGTGAACGGTGGGTAGGTTTTAAGCAGATGGAAATTGCTGTACATGTTTTGACATGGTCTTTTGGTTGTTTTAAACTTTTGGCATTGTTTTAATTAGAATGTTTTAATTAGGATGTTGCATGGTTGCCCAGGACTCTTCAGAAGGCAGGGTAGAAGCAAAGTCATATTAATAATAAAATGATGATGATGCATTTATACATACATATACAACAATGTGATCAGTAGCCAGACACACACATCAATGCTCCACCTCAATCACTGAGATCCTCTGTTGGGCCACTTCTATGGTTGCTCACACCCCTGAGGTTTAGTCAGCCTTTACTAGGGACCAAACTTTTAGTGTGGCAGGCCCTGCCCTGTGGAACTCCTAGCCAGTAAAGGTTTGGAAGAAGCTATTCCTGCCTTCTTTTAGACATTGCCTAAAAATGAAACAAGCCTTAGAAATGTGAATTTTCCTTTATTTATAGTGAGTTGGCCTGATATTTTTCCTGATGCCTTATTGATGTTTTAATATTATAATTCTTGTATATGGTACACACCACCTTTAATTTTTACAAAACTGCAGGAAAGAAAGAAAGAACATAGCACTTTACAAAGTAGCATGAGTTTGGTGGTGTGGATGTGGAGTGATGGTTAGGCTTAATGCCTGGACCCTAATTCTTGGAATAACCAGGCTAGTTTCTTAGGGAGATGCTAGTCTGGGTGATGGGCCATTAAGGGGAACAAAGGAATGGGGCTCTGTGTGGCACCCCCTCCCTCAACTTGTGGGTAGTTGGAAGGGGAAAGGCAGAGTTGAGAGCAGAGAGTAGGAGTGTGTAAGCTAGAAGCTGGAGAATAAGCAGGCTGAAAGCTGTGTGGAAGAGCGATGCCTAATCTCTATTTGAATCCAAGGCTGTGCTATGAGTGAAGCAAGACCCTCTTGGGAGGGTGAACCCTGCCATCGTGGGCTCAGGCTGTATATGTGTGCCCATAAACCATATATCATAAAGACACCACAGTCTCTGCTATATCTAATTCCAAAGGAAACATGGTCCCTAGGTAAGCATCTGAAACCCCTGGAATCTCACACCTCTTGGAGATTGGGTTGGCGTGCAGCAATGTGGAAGAAAGGGCTTCTGCCTCAAGGAACTTACACTCTTCATTTCGAGAGCAGAGGAGGCAACAGAGGGAAGAGGAGCAAAAGGAGAGACATTTGTCAACGTGACATGAATGCTAAACAGTGGTTCCCAATGACATCTGAGGCTCACAACATACACACTCTTGCTATATTAGGCTAGATGGTAAAGATGGATAACATATGTTGAGAAGCCTTTAAAGTCACTTGTATTAATAGCTGTTGAAGTAAACATATGGGTTTGGAGGCTTTGTTTTTTGTTAAGTCCATGCACCATATGGGAGTGTCACCATCACCTCTGACAGCAGAGCAAAGATACAATAATTAAATTTCAGAAAAGTCTGTGTGTAAGAAACCAATGAGGAGACATTTCGAAAATACACTATGAATTGAAGGAAACCCCAAGTAGATGCTTTGCAGCAACTAAAAGAAAAAAGAAAAAGATTATTTGGAACATGTGCACTAAATAGCACGATGGAAGGAGGATTTCAGGATCTGCGAGGCAAGTCATATTATACAATAAGAGCCCACAGTCATTTGAGAAGTCTGAGGCCACATGGACACCATACATTTAATGCACTGTTATACAACTTTAAACAGTCATGACTGCCCCAAAGAATTCTGGGAGCTATAATTATATAATAATAATAATCTTAGAACATAGAAGGGGGCATGGCTGTGAGGGGATATACAGTAGCTGTCACTCTCAAGAAGGGACCCCTGCACTTCTGAATTTGCCACTACACGGTTGTTTATACAGTGCAGTAAAAGCAGGACAAAAAAGAAAGCTTCCTGGAACATTTATGGCATGAAAAGTTACAGTCTTTTTTTTCCAGGAAAGTACAGGTCATGGACTTTTTGCAAATGAAGCAGCGTAAGCCAGGACTTGTGCAATGGTATTGAAACTGTGATTGTGTATAACCGCTAAATCAAATGGATGTCTAGAGGCATCCCAAAAGATTAAGAAGGTTTGTATAATTGCTGAGGGTTTTGGATCTTGTGTTTATATTAAAACTCACTGACTTTATTAGGATCAGAGATGGGAGACAAGGAGATAGAAGCTTTCTCAAAACATTTTTGTTTTGTGTAGCAACAATAATATCCAGGATAAGGTGCCATTTTATGAAATATTGATTATATTGTAAAGCAGTTGTTAATTTCATTTTATTGTTTATAATTTGTTTTTGCATCCTGAATGTGTGTGTGTGTGTGTGTGTGTGTGTGTGTGTGTATATATATATATATATATATAGGTTTTTAAATTTTTAAAAAAGGAAAAAATTGCAATGTGAAGAACACATTTAAAATAAAAATGTTACTAACATAATATGTTCTAATCGCTAGTGAACCCAGGACCTCTATACACACTGTCAAGGCTTGCACCCCAGTGAAGTCACTTAAATGCTGCCAACACAGTGGTTTGACTTCACCCCCAGAGGCGTGCTCCATTGTCTCTTGAGACAGACAGATGCCCACAATGTAACATGTAATTTGGACTCTATAGGGAAAGGGCTTTTTAAGCCATGTGAAGAACACTAGTTGTTTCAAGAAAGAATGCAATGATGCAACCTCCACAGTTCAATCAGAAAGGGAGAGAGCAGATTCAGAGAGATTGAGGAGAAACCAACATTTCTCGACATTCGAAAGCAGAGACTTCCCATGCCTCAGCACAACATATGGGATATTTGATGAAGAACAGCACAAGCATTCATGTGGTTACTGATGGATATGCAAATGAAATTAGGAACACATTCTAGGGGGTTGCCCACATTTCAGCATTGTTTAGCTGTTTGTCCACCCCCCTGCCCCAGTTCAATTTAGACCTAGGAATGAAGAGGGGAAACTGCAAACAGTAAGACTGGGGGACACACTGCTTTTGCGGTGAAAGAAAAAACCTTCCTTGGACAGAATGCACATTTGATTTTTAAATGGTTTTAGTTTTTACCCCTCTCTGTTTCACTGTCTCCTCCAACCTGATGCCCTCCAGATGTTTTTGGACTGCAACTCCAAAACATTTGCAAGGCACCAGGTTGGCAAGGCTGCTCTATCATATTTACGATCTTCGCAAGAGATGGATCCCTATAGCAGTGCCCTTTCTGTCACTTCTGAAAGGGTCTGCTGAGCTAGTACAGCCACAGAAACATCAAGGATCCTGTGTTGATATGTGCTCTTGGGTTGCCAAGTGAGCAAATAAACGTCAAGATTAGCATGCAGATCAGATGAAAAACTGATGGCAGCTGATTTAGGACTGATCTTGTTCTTAACCTTTAAAGCAGAGCTTTCCAAACTGTGTGTTGCAACACATTAGTGTGTCGGCTGCAGTGTTTTGTGAACGCTTCCCATGCTTCTCCCGGGGCTGGAAAGGGGTTGGTTTAACCTCCAGTTTGTTAGTAAAACTGAATTACTGTGTCATGAAATGATACATGTCTAAAAAGTGTGTCGCCAACATGAAAAGTTTGGAAAGCTCTGCCTAAAGGTGTGAATGCTACTTCTGCAATGTGAACAAAGCACTCCAAGTCAGATCAGGGCCCCTAGAAAGGCTTGGGTTGGTCTGTCACTGTTTTTCTGTACTCTCTCCTCTCCTGATACTATATCTTTATGTTTTCCTATGTTTCTCTAGATCCATGGACTTTGCATAAAGTGAGGTTGTCCAGAATGATGCCTTCAGAGCTCTGAAGAGGTGTGGATGATTTAACTTTTTTAAAACCATGCATTTCTATGGTAGAAAATAAAATCCTCTAGAGCTCTTCAGCACTCCATGGGTAGCATTCTGCACAGCTTCAGTTTGCAATGCCTTTTGGAAAGATGTGCCTTCTCTCCAAACACAAACAAGTCCCAGAAAGTTAGGCTGGCCATTGTGAAGCTGCAAATGTGTTTGAAAATGTACAATCAAGAAGACACCACACTCAGCCACCTAATTTTAAGGTAAGAAAGAGCAAGAAACAAACACTCCCCACTTCAAAAATATCAAACTAACATGAAGTTTGGACTTTTAGTTGGTGTAATAAAAGTATTGCCCTAATATAGATGAAAGTGAAATCCTTTTGCTTCCCCCACAAAAGCCCCTGGACCAATTTATCTGTCATTTAGTAGGCTCAGTTCACTCTGGAGGGGTTCCTGTGCCTGGAAATTTCAACTGCTTTTGCCCAAAAGGGGGGAAAATGTATAGCCACCCTTAGATTCCCCATAAGAGTGAATTGGGAATACAGAGCTTTGTTTTATGCCGAGCAGCTTAAAACCTGATTCATAGAATGAAGTTGCCAGAGCACAGAGTGACTTACAAACAGATTGGATTTTTAAAAGAAAAGCATTGGTACAGATCATAGCTGTCAACCGTCCCTTATTTGGCGGGAAAGTCACTTATCCCAGCGCCGTGTCCCGCTGCTGTCCCTTATTGATGATGTCCCTTAAATTTCCTGGGTTTCAAAGGAAGCAGCTCCTCTCCCTCCCTCCCTGCCAGCCAGGGAGGAGGGAGGTGCCGACTGTGTTGCTTGGCTGTGTTGCTCACCCAATAAGGAGTCTAAGAACGACTGGGGGGTGCAGCTTGCATGCCTTGTGCCGATCAAATCGGCCGCGTTTCCTGGGGACTCGCCTTTGCTCAGTGCTTCCCAGCGGAGAGATGACGGTGGTTTTCCTTGCCCCATCCCCTTTGCTGGGTTGCTGCCCTGTGGGAACCACCGCTTGAGGCTTCATTTGGCTGCTGGCTGGGCTTTCTGCCTTTGGCTCAGAGGAGCTCAAAAGTTGAACATACCTGTGCTCTAAAAATCCCTTATTTTGGCTGCTGATCCCTTATTTTCGAGGCTGCCTGTCCCTTATTTTCAAATCTGTAAGTTGACAGCTATGGTACAGACAGAAGATGAATATCAGGGCTGGTGCCCACTCTTACTATGTGCTACTTTACAGTGTCAGAGATAGTTTCTGAGAAACACAGGTGGGGAGAGTGTTGTTGCAGTTATCTCCTGGTTAGGGGCTTTCTATAGGTATCTGGCTGGCCACTGTGAAAATAAGATCCTAGACTAGATGGGTCTTTGGTCTGATCCAGCAGGGCTCTTATGCTCTTAAATGCTCAGGCACAGATGGAAGGATTAAATTCCAATTCCCACATGAAAAGGTACCAATCCAGGTTTAACCCTCCCCCATGTGACTTTTTTCTTTTTTCAAAACAATACCCAAAGTTTCTAGCCACACATCTCTCATACTGTCTAAGTTTGGCCTTTAGCTTTCGTCAGATTTTTTTGGTTAAAAAAATGTCATGATTTGATATTTCATATGGTTTTTAATATGTTTGTTTTGAGGTTTGTAATTTATTATATATGTAATAAATAAACGATAAATGCATAAAATGACTTGGCCCCAACTTTGCTTTATCCCCCGCCCCCGCCCCTCACATGAAGAGAATCCAAGTATAGCAGATAATCTCATAAAACTCAATTTACCTTTTTCGACACTGCAACACATCTGGGAACCATTCAAGTAGACCTAATAGGTTATGAAGTGAATTGGAAAGCAAAACGCTCTGCCTCTGTAGATTTTTGGAATACTGTAGTGAAAATTGTAGATCAGGGCCTTAACCTTGGTGTATAGCCAGAGTAGTAGGTATCTGCAGCAATTTTTTTTCTAGTTTCCATGGCATCAAAACTCAGGGATCAAGCAATCCTGAAGTGGGGAAAGTGCCCACCACATAGTTTCAGTGCAGACATTCACAGACCAGTCAGAATTGTTTACTTCAGAGGTGGGGAACACATGCCCTTCCAGATGTAGCTGGACTACAACTCCCATCATCACTGATCATTGGCTATGCTGGCTGGAGCTGGTGGAACATCATCTGGAAGACCACATGTTAGCCACTGCTGTTTTTACTAAGTACAATGGGACTAAGTTCCAAGTGAGTGGGTGCAGGATTGCAGTCCAGAAGGACAAATAAGTCTAGTGACAAAGACAAACTCAGGCCCCATTTGCACTAGACATTTAAAGCCGTATCATACCACTTTAAGCAGTCATGGTTTCCCTTCACAGAGCTGAAATTCTCAAGAGTGGTTTCATTTTTTATTTCTATTAATTGTAAGCCATTTGGAGAATTTGTTATTACTGGAAAGACAGGATGAAAAGGATAAAATAAATAAATATTCTTCTTTGGCAATCACTTGTAGTTGAGTAAGATTGTCTTCCATGAATATGGTTGTCAGGGGTTCAGGAGCAGAGTCACAGGAGAGGGAAGAAACGGAGAGCGAGGGGGAGGAGTCGGAAGGAAATGTCAGCGGCGACAGTAGTCCGAGGTCTCTGAGCCTCTCCAGTGACTCGGAGGATTCACAGAAAGGGGCCCCCATGGTCAGGGCAAGGGGAGTGCCCAGGGGGACACCTCGGGAAGGAGGGGACTCAGAGAGTAGCAGCTGGAAATCCGGGCCAGCGTCCCCCCCAGAGTGCAGTAGGGGGGAGGAGTCCAAGGCATCGGGATCAGGGAGCGCGCAGGCAGAGGGAGAACGTGAGGCAGGACTGACCACACCCTCGTCAGGGAGCGAGGAAACGGTCATCCGGAAAGTAAAACGCGCGCGCGCACCAAGTTCAAATGTACAGGAGGGCGGCAAGGTGGGCAGCCCGGGTAGGGAGCCAGGTCCTAAAGCCCGCCGAAGAGAGGGGGAGGAGTCAGAGGGGTCAAGCTCTGCGTCGGAAGAGTCCAGGAGGAATGAGACCCCGGGGGGTAGTAAGACCCAGAGGAAGAGAGAGAGAAGGAAGAGGTGGAGTAAGATTAGAGTATTAAACTGGTGCACAGGGGGTGGAGATCCAGACAGAGCTTCGCCGGTCTAAAGTCCAGACGTAGGGCTGGGACGCTGAGACTTGTAAATGGAGACTATTCTTCAATAAAGACTTTGATACTGTCAGAGCTGGCTCCGGGTCCCAGCTCACCAAGGACCAACGCTAGCCGATCGTACAGTATCAAAGATCGGCTAGCGTTGGTCCTTGGTGAGCTGGGACCCGGAGCCAGCTCTGACAGTATCAAAGTCTTTATTGAAGAATAGTCTCCATTTACAAGTCTCAGCGTCCCAGCCCTACGTCTGGACTTTAGACCGGCGAAGCTCTGTCTGGATCTCCACCCCCTGTGCACCAGTTTAATACTCTAATCTTACTCCACCTCTTCCTTCTCTCTCTCTTCCTCTGGGTCTTACTACCCCCCGGGGTCTCATTCCTCCTGGACTCTTCCGACGCAGAGCTTGACCCCTCTGACTCCTCCCCCTCTCTTCGGCGGGCTTTAGGACCTGGCTCCCTACCCGGGCTGCCCACCTTGCCGCCCTCCTGTACATTTGAACTTGGTGCGCGCGCGCGTTTTACTTTCCGGATGACCGTTTCCTCGCTCCCTGACGAGGGTGTGGTCAGTCCTGCCTCACGTTCTCCCTCTGCCTGCGCGCTCCCTGATCCCGATGCCTTGGACTCCTCCCCCCTACTGCACTCTGGGGGGGACGCTGGCCCGGATTTCCAGCTGCTACTCTCTGAGTCCCCTCCTTCCCGAGGTGTCCCCCTGGGCACTCCCCTTGCCCTGACCATGGGGGCCCCTTTCTGTGAATCCTCCGAGTCACTGGAGAGGCTCAGAGACCTCGGACTACTGTCGCCGCTGACATTTCCTTCCGACTCCTCCCCCTCGCTCTCCGTTTCTTCCCTCTCCTGTGACTCTGCTCCTGAACCCCTGACAATGGTCTTAACAGTGTGTCTGTAAGTGATTGTGGAGACCAATTCTGGATCCACACGTCCTTCCATAATGGGGACATAGGTTTCCGGGCAGAGGTTGATCACAGTGAGGATTTGCCAAATGTGCCTTCCTCTTAGCTTGTTTCTCCTTTTCGCATCGAGTTTGTGCTTCTTCAAAGTCCATTGTGCCTTTGGTAGAGGCCATTCTCCAGTTGGAGCACTCATAGTCCTGTGTTTCCCAATTATCCATGCTTATACTGCATCTTTTTAGATTTGCCTTGAGAATGTCTTTAAACCTCTTTTGTTGTCCACCAGCATTTCACTCTCCATTCTTAAGTTTGGAATAGAGTAGCTGCTTTGGAAGACGGCAATCAGGCATCTGAACAACATGACCAGTCCAATGAAGTTGATGTTGAAGAATCATTGCTTTGACACTGGTGACATTAATTCGCCTGTCTTCCCAAGTGATATGTAAAAAATTTCAGAGACACTGTTGATGGAATCTTTTGAGGATTTCATAAATAAATATGCTTATGCAGCAAGCAGTGGTTCTAATCTGCACTAGTTAATATCAATGTGAACATAAGGAGACATGCTCTTTGTTCTGGATTAATTAACAAAGAATATGATTGTAAAATCTTGGTGATGTGTCTTAGTTCCAAAATACTTGAAGGATCCCCTCCTACCATCCCATGCTGCCTGATTCCAAGCTCAGAAGGAGAGACCATTCTCTGTGTCCCACAAAGGGTGGAGAGTAACAAGAGACAGGGACTTTTCAGTGGCTGCACCTCTCATTATTGCAGAACACCTTGCTCTGTGAAGCATGGATGCTCCTCTTTGGCTGTCTTTCACTAATTGGCGAAAACATGATTATTCCAGCAGGCTTTTGTTTGCTATCAGCCATAATGGTCATACTTTCTCTATAGTCTCTCTGCCAGTTCATCTGCTACAAAAACCAATTTGTTAAAAACAATAATTTAATATTTAATGTATTTTAATTTTTATTGCTTTTAATGTTTTTTTCCTTGTATTTTTATATTTTAAATATTATATTTTTAAGCCACCCTAAATAGCACATAGACATTAGAAGGGCAGGAGAGTAATCTGTTAAGCAAATAAAGAAGTAAAAAACGATGTGGTATAAGAAACCCTGGGAATATTTCTTTTTAAGTGGGGTGCAAATACATTTTTGGGAGATCCAAAATGTTCACTTTCCGCTTATGAAAGCCTGAGCCGCTTGCTAATACCCTGACATCATTCTGCAAACATTTGCGCATGACACAGTCCCTGTAAAGCTTGGGCTTAGGACCCCATCATTCTACTCAGGGCAAGGTGGGGAGGGAATCACACTTTTCCAATTAAAAAGCAGTTTTCTCTTCAAAGCGGCTTCCAATTATCCCTCCCCAACAACTTCCAGCTCAAATTAGATGGTTTCGCTAGTTGGGATCCAACCATCGGAACACAGGCACCTCTTTAGGATTCAGAGCAGGTGGGAAACAGGCTGTTGGCAATCAAAATTCCACATTAATATTAAACTAACAGTACTCAAAGCTTAAGCATGTGAAGCAGCTGAATATTCTACTGTACCTATTACTGCCAACAATTGGATTCCACCCCCCATCCCAACCTATAGAGCAATACTTTCATTTTTTGGCTTTGGATAAATGAAAATCCTTCTCTCTGCTCCAAGAAAACGCCTCATTAAATGGCCCAGTGTTCTTGTTTCTCTGCTTTATTCTGGGAACACTAAGTCACCATAAACTGCCTTCGCCATCCACATTAAACCACGTTTATGACTCTTTCCCTCAACAGAACAATGTCAAATACCTCAGCTGGATGGATTCCATCGAAGTCTTGAGGCTACCAGGCCTTGACTATAAAGACTGTTTTCATAAGCTTAAACCACTTTTCGCTTTCCTTCCATCTGTAAGGGCTGCTTTGCACATTTGGGCTGCAGTCCTGTACACTCTGACTTGGGTGTAAACTCCACTGGACTAGATGGGGGTTACTTACAAGTACAAATGTGTAGAAGTGCACTGCACATGTACACGTAAAATATTTTATGTGCCCCCCCAATGTGACATATGAATGCACAGTTGCAAGTACATGAATCATATGGGTACAAACATAGGATACGCCATAACTCCCTGTCAAGGCATACTCTAGTGGCAGGGCCAGACGCCAAGCAGCAGCCAAAGTTCAGTGCAAAAGGGCTCACTAGCAGTCAAATATTGTTCTGAGCCTGCCTGCTCTGTCCTAAAATGATCTGTGTTGACATTCCCAGTGTGTTCTTGAACCACAACCCCCACACATCCATGAACCTTGGCCATGCTGACTGGGGATGATGGGGATTGTAGTCTAACATCTGGGCATCCAAGGTTGGAAATGGCTTGCCTGGGGCTCCAGGTTAAGGAAGATGGCACTCCTGGTCATTCAAGTCACATTGGGGATGCAAAATTTCACTCCACTTTTTCTGGAGTGTGGAGCTTCCAACAAATTCCTTGGAACACATGACTACACAGATTCTATGCTCCAATGGAGACTAATGTATTGGTCTGATCCGGTTTGGATGTGGTCAGGTTAAAGAACTTGTTGACTCTGTGCCAAAGGGTGAGTCTTTGTATCAAAGACATTTACTGCAGCTTCTCATCGGCTGAAATCCATATGTAAAGGTGAGCAAAGAGAAATGCAAGCACAGGCACAGTGTTTTTCTTTGCTTCTCTGGTTAATGCAAATACTGGAATGACCAGGACATTCTGAAGATCATTTTATGTGTTACATTTCAATAATAATAATAATAATAATAATAATAATAATAATAATAATAATAATAGTTCGCCAGCCACTCTTCCAACAGGAGATTAAAAATACATTAAAACATCAGTCATTAAAAAACTCCCCTAATCATATGCACACACGAGTACACTCTCTTGCACACACATGGCTAATGCATCCATCTGTCTTTCACAGTGTGAGTGAGGGGTACATTCCATGGAAGTGCTTCTAATATAGGTGCTGTGCTACAGAGCTCAGGGAACTTTGAAACAAAGCAGCCCCAGCTCAGAGTTAACAATGTATGCCCATTATGTTGTTCAGGTCTAGGAGCTTAGGACAGGACAAGAGGGTTCTCAGTCTGAAAGCCCCTGCACTTCTGCAGTGCAAGCCAATTGGAATCGCATCTCTACTCATGCTTACAATGTAGATAAAGATCGCATTTGATGTTCTGCATCCAGAATGGTACTGCATTGTAGATGTACGTTCACATCCCATCTCCATGGATGTTTCCAGGCCCAGAAAAAGAATTTGATTGAAGAAGCCTGTATTTACCGGCAGATCTCCCTTGCTGAATCACAGAATCATGGAATGGTAGGGTTGGGAGGGACCACGAAGATCATCCAGTCCATCCCCCTGCATTGCAGGAATATTTCACCCAACCTGGGGCTTGAATCCATGATGCTGAGATTAAGAGTCACATGCTCGGATAAAATGAATAAAAATTAATATTAAGAGTCACATGCTCCACCAACTGAGCTGTCCCTTAGGGCTTCAAAATGGAGGAAGCACGATGGGCACACTTCTTAGATTGCAAAATTCCAAATAATGAAACCATGGCATTTCCCTATTGGGGCTGAAGACCTATTTTGGGAACGAACAGCATAACAGTTAAATCAATTACTCACACCTGCCTTTTTCATTGCACATTTTGGGATACTGAATGCCTGCAGCAGGGAAGTGTCATTTCCAACTAGCTGACTGCAAGAAGATTATTGCCACACTGTAAAGTTGGCATCCAAAAGACAGAGCCTCAGATCTGTTCTACTTTAGAGGTGATGGCAGGCCACAGCTGAATGATTTCATTCTCTTGTGTAACATTTTTATTCATGAAGAAGAGGATGTCAGCAGAGGAGATCACCAGCCATGCAATGAGACATTTATATACAAAGTATTGCTTTTCTAATTAGATTCAAAACTCTCACCAGTAATTAAAAAAATTACATTATACTATCATGCATTGTATAAAAGGAAAAGGGGGAAAGGGGTATGGTGCAGTCTATTTAGTATCATTTATCCCTCCCTTCCTTTAAGGAAATCAGGATTGCAGGCAAGTTTTCTCCACATTTTTATCTTCACAGCACTTTGAAGAGTCAAGACAGTCTCTCCCAAGGTCACCTAGTGAACCTCATGGCTGAATGGTGATTTGAACTTATATCTTCCCGGGCTTAGTCTGATGCTCTAGCACACAACTCTCATTCATTTCTAAAAATGGAAAACAGAATATCGTGGCACTTAACAGAAACCTTAATGGTGCAATCCTATGGTCTTTGCAGGGAATGCCAGTCATCACTGGCTATTCCTCTCCAATTTTAGAGAAATAGCTCTGATGCCAGAGAGGGAGATCTGATGTTAAATTCCCCCTTCCCACTGCTACTGAATCCGTCAACACCCTGTCCCAACTGACACCAGAGCTTCAACATCAGTAAGGTCAAAAGGTGAGTGTGCTGGGGCAGAAGCAGGGAATAGCTTGGATTCAAAGGATTCAGAGCTATCTTAGGCTTTGTAACACATTACCAGCTTAAAATGCAGCAAGACTGATTTTTTTTAATGCTGCATTTCAATTTGCATTTTGTGTGTTGCTGTACCCACCAGTACAGCTGAATGTGTCTCTTAAGTTGCCTGTTCTCTGTTCACACCTGTGGGCAGAGAGGGAACATGGAGGTTATTCATATAACTTACGTTTTCAATTTGGTTTGAAGATGGGTTGGAGGTGAATGCTTCAAAATGCAGGATTTTGTAAGAAACTACAGGATAGGTGTGACTTGGGGCTAATGTTGTTTGCACATGGCTTCACAAACCAATGGTGGGAGTGGATTGGATGCAGAGTAAAATGGGAGTGTGTCCCTCACACACACAAACACCCAACCTGAGGATATCTAGATCTCTCTCTCTCTCTCCCATTTCCTTCTCATTATTTCCAGTGGTAGAAAAAAAGTTCTTAGAAATTTAAACCAGAAAGCCAATAAAGAAATGTGCTCACGTCTCCCCTGCCTGCTAGAGCCGAACAGGGCGTTGGATATAGGGGCTGAAGTGCCTTTGGTTTTTGTTCCTT
Source organism: Podarcis tiliguerta (assembly GCF_965153285.1). Classification (NCBI taxonomy): domain Eukaryota; kingdom Metazoa; phylum Chordata; class Lepidosauria; order Squamata; family Lacertidae; genus Podarcis; species Podarcis tiliguerta. Next base: position 45,438,813 of record NC_139542.1, on the reverse strand, counting down.
CCACCTTAAGCCTGCAGCCTAACAGATGTATTATGGCATAAGTTTTTCTGGACTAGAGCCCACTGCATCAGATGGAGAGAGTTCTAGTCTGTGAAAGCTTATGTCATAATAAATCTGTTAATCTTTAAGGTGTCACAAGATTCTTCTTTTGTGTTTGCTACAACAGACTAACACAGCTGGAATTTGTCATTTTCAAAATTTCCACTAAACCCCTGTATTTTAATAAATAAACATAGTCAATCAAGAAGATGCAGTCATGGAAAGGGAGTACTTTCAGGAGGTGTTGAATAAAATCTTAAGGTTAAGGATTGTCAAAATCCAGTTACAGAAATCCTGAATAATAAATGAATATGTCTACTAACATGATGGGCTGAGGAACATCTGCTGTAGACATTAAAGGCTGCTCCTTTTGCTCCTTGTCAAGTTAAGTAAAAGCAGATTCTAATCACGAACACTTTTGCTATCTGCCTCCAGCAAAAAAAGAAAAGAAAAGAAAAATTGCCATGGCAACAGGGCCGTATAAATGAGAATGTTCACATCATGGGGGCCTACAAGGAACTTGCAATTGGTGGAGAGATATAGGGCAAAGAGTGGATGGTTTGCCCTCTCTTTCCCCTTCCTATGTCGGTTAATCTCCTAGTCTGCACATAGATAAGAACATACATAGTATCAGTTGACCAAATCAGATCATTAGTCCATCTCGTTCAATACTGTCTACACTGATGATCAGCGGCTTTCCAGGGCTTCAGGGACTGGCCATTTCCAGCTATCCCTGGAGATGCCAGAGATTGAACCTGGAGCCTTCCTGCAGGCGCAAGACACATGCATGCCCTGATCTATGCCCCTGCCCCTTAAGGAGTTTGTAGAACCTGCATCCACGAAGCCCTTTGAATGATGACCATGTCCTCTCTGGCCCAGACCTCTCCTACCATACTATTTCCTATCCTCCATTGTCTACATGAATAGTATTAGTATTAGGCAAGGCTATATTTTCACCACCTGCATAATATAATGACACTGGTTTTATCATATGTGCCTTATCTTATATCTTTGTCATTTTAAATGTTGTCACAGCTAATGTGGGAGAAAGACTCCCCCTTATTGTACCTGACTTACATGATTATTAGTCTCAGGTGCATCGCTCAGGCATCCTCCTAGCCCCCACCCAACCCCCATTTCCTTTGCCACCATATTCATATCTCCAGTGCAGCTGATAAGGCTATGGGAAGATATTGTCAGTTCCACTGGTTCACTTTTACTCTTATTTAAGCAGTACTGAGTATACCAATTGTAGTCCCTATACATCTCCTTTTTAAGAAAAATCAAAAACATTTTTCTAACATTCATAGTTTTACAATATTTCTATAAATAGTCTTTAAACTTTTTCCAATCTTCTTCCACTGACTCTTCTCCCTGGTCCCGGATTCTGCCAGTCCTTTCCGCCCATTCCATATAGTCCATCAACCTTCTTCGTATTTAAAGAAGAACTTTACTTTGTCCTCTACTGCAGCAAGAAAAGCTTGGAAGAGAGATGGCCAGGTGAAACTTGTCCAGTATTTTGTCAGTTTTGGAGAGCAGGAAGATTTAAAGGACTTACTGTTTAAAGAATTATTAATCCTTTTATGGTGGCTGCCAGACAGCTGCTAATATGACACTGGAGGCATGGTACAAGAAGATCTGGAACATTGTGCTCACAGAAAAACTATTTCTGCAACTTAAGGCTCTAAAAAATACACCAAACGAAGAGGGTTTTGCAGAAGCATGGTACATTTTTATTCAACACATCAGAAACAGCAGCAGGACAAAGACTCCACTGTCGACCCCAGGCAATCTCTGAAGAATTCTGCTGAGACAATGAACGTAACATTATTTAATGCCAATAATTGATCTCAGTATTTACACATGGTTTATTAAATAACTTTACCTCCACATGAATGATATAGGCACATGGAATGAACTGGGAGAAGGTAGGGGGTTCTTTTGAATTAGACAGATTATCTGTATTTACAACTGAAAATGCATAAATATAGATTATATATAAAAATGATTTGGAGTGCAGAGAAGGAACATGTGTGAGAGAAGAGAAAGAAGGGGGATTTTCTCTGCCAGCAAAACTCACAAATCTACAAAGGAAAAGGAGTGAAAGTATTGTTATGGTACACCCTAATATCTAAGTAGTGAGATATCACAGGGGTTCCAAGCTCTTTCCCAGGGTGCAATTTCCTTAGAATGAAGGTCAATGGAGACTGTGGTGTCGTTAGTATGTATGGTTTTATTTACACACACATATATATAACCCAAGCATAGGATGGAGGCCTTCACAGCATTAGCAGTTCTATAGAGGTTTCCAAGGGAGTCCCAAAGTCCAGCACAGTACACTACATGTCTCTATGTCCTCCAGCTTCCAGCTCTCTCACGCACAACAACTCTGTATTGTTCTACCAAGGACCAGCCAGGTGAGGTGCCCTTTGAACAACTTCTTTGGATACGCTAAATTGTGGTACTTAACTTGCCAGACAAAGCCATTACCCTTGACAAAGCAACTGGTTTGGCAAGCTTCCTCTCATACATTCTACCCTCATGGATATAGAATCCCAAAGATCAGAAGGGAACTAGCCTAGGGTATCATCCAGATTGACCCCCAAACTCAAAACAATATGAAAAAGGCCCACATTCTTAAATATGACCAACTTGAGGAGCAAGCAGACGACAACACTGTGCTTCATACAGAACACGTCTGTTCATATGAGATGCAAAAGCAGAGCAGGGTTGAAATAAGGCAAGAAATTAGCAACCCACCTTCCTACATAGTCATCAGTCTATTTAAAAACCTATTACAGGCACATTAAAATGTGCATTTCATTGTTTCACCCAACAGTAGGTGAAAACACTCAAAGTGGAACATGTGTAGTTGAGCTTTAGTTTCTGTAGTGCTTTTATATTTTGAATATACCTACTGCAGGATATATATTTAACAGTATGAGAATTATACTTTCGGGCTTGGTTTATTTGTTTATGTCCTCATTTTCCTTAATGCGGATTCCCCTGTATTTGAGCACCGTCTCCTCGATCTTCAGGCCTCTAGTTTTCCTCTTGGCTCAGAACCCGAGTTCTCTGTCAAGCAGCAAAGATCTATTTGGAGAGAGGGGAATAACAGCAAAAGTAGACTACTGCTGCCAACATCCAAGGTATAAATTCAGCCTTAGAGAAGGCCTGTACTTGCAATCATCAGCCTCAGACTTTCTGCTATGATCATCAGGAGGCGATGTCTATCAATCAGTCCTTAAATCAGCCAGTAAAGATCTCCAAGGTCTAAGCAACACATTACACTCAGCCGTGTGCATCTTTTATAGGGGATGTTTTCTTTTTAAAAAACTATAAGTGGCCTTTGGATGAGGGAAGTTTCAATAGAGGCTCCAGCGGGGGCATAAGAGGGGCTGCTTAACCTCTTCCCTCCTGCTATTTTTTTCCTGCTCAAAATGCCCCCTTCTGAGTTGCTGTGTTCCAAGGAGATGCATTATTCACAACTGTAAGTCACAGTTTGCCCTGAATTAATTGAAACCCCTTTGAGATACTTTTATGATATGGTTAGCACCAAGGGATGGAGAGAAAGGAGGGGGTTTTCTAGTTTCCAAATCCATTAGCAATAATAACAACAACAACTTGGCTGCCCCAGCCACTCGGGCCGGCTTCCAGCAAATTCTAAAACTACATGGAACAATAGGGTGCCTACGATGGCCTTACAGTCTTAATTAAAAAGATTGCACTTTTGCAGGTTATTGGACAGATTGTTAAGCATGCTGACCCAATCATTAATCAAATATTTCATTGCTGAGATTCTCTCCCTCTCTCATATAATGAGGACTCATTTGTTCCCAAGATAATTCACACAGCATTTGAGATGGCAAATGTTTTATCTGCTGATCCACAGTTCAGTCTATGACAGTGCAAATTACCTCAACATGTTTCTCAATTTGTGAAATGTTAAAAGAAAGAAAGAAAGATGGTGCTTGGGGAGGGTATTCAGATGTTCTAATAATCAAACTTTTAAGACTGAACAGTAGATTTCAATTTTTCTTATGCAACACTGTTTGGCTTACTGTTGGAAGGATTCTTTGCAAGACCTGACCTTAGATCTGAGGTGATTAGTAGCTCAGGTTGAGCAAAGTGTAGCTTAAAGGGGGCCCTGAGAAAGTTCCATCTAGCAGCTCAAGTTTTCCAAGTCTGACTTTAATAATTTTGCAGAGAACCTGCCCCACAGCCTGATTTATGTCAAAAGCACATCAAAGTGCAAGTAGATAAATAGGTACCGCTCCGGCGGAAAGGTAAACGGCGTTTCCGTGTGCTGCTGTGGTTCGCCAGAAGTGGCTTAGTCATGTTGGCTAATAAAGCCAATAAAGCAAGATGAGCGCCACAACCCCAAGGTCGGCCACGACTGGACCTAATGGTCAGGGGTTCCTTTACCTTTACCTAGCCATTTTAATTCTTGGGGAAATTAGTTTAATTGCCACTTGTTTTATAAAACGGCAATAAATATGATTTTGAACTAAATAAAGCCAACAGGCAAGAAAATGGATTTCAAAACTGGATGGAGTATCTGTTCAGACTGGACAGTTTTCCAGCATGACTCAGACATTGGCCACTGTTGTAAGGCTCCCCAGGGTAGTGTTGCACTAATATTTTCATCATACATATTCTATACCATTCCACCATCTGTACCCAGGAGAGGAATTATTACAACTCTGGTAACCTCCAGCCTCCATCTGGCTAACAGTTTAGATTATTAGGAAAGTATCATACAAATTCTGCCTGCTGGAAATGCTACAAGCCTGCTAGCAAAATCCCTGGCTCCAGTGCAACAGAACTGAATTTACAGAATTCAGACATACACACTCCAACTTTCAAAGCCAAAATATGCATGAACCCTAAGCATGGTCCATCTCCATCCACCCTTTTCCTCCTGTCCTTTCTCAGTATGCCACAACTAAACACTTTCTACATTAGGTGTGTCCAATCTGGTCAACTGTGGGTACCAGGACTGTAACAGGCCAGGATCTAAATAAAACATTGGAGGTTGGTTTAAAAAATCTGACTTGTTCTAATCCTGGAAACCACAGTTTCCTGGTTCAGATGTAATAGGAAACTATGGTGAATTAACTCATCGTTTTGACTCTCACAGAACTGGAAGAAGGAAGGCAGGAAGCTGTGGCACAAGGATGGAGCACATAGGCGCAAGCAAATCTTGACTTAATAAACTGAGCTGTGCACATTTGAGCCAGGTCAAAGATAACATGTGCAATGCTCTTCAGTTTGTCCAGTGAGTGAAGGGATCAGACTTCTGAAAGTGAGGACCGTGCCTATGTTGTATCTTCTGTCCCCTAACCCCTTCCTGGCCACTTCTCAGGTCCTTTTCTGATGATTTTGCTTTGGGACAGTTATCAGCAAGGTCTAGAAGTGTCTCATTGTTCATATTTGATGTTCTCTTTGGAAACAATCAGCCAAACCATGAGTCATGCTCTGAGCTTGTTTCTCGGCCACATTTCCGAATATACAGTGCAACTCTTGCTGAAGAACCTGCACAAGGAATGCATTGTATGCATATACAAATAAATGACACAATTCCATGGTTTAATACTATCTTGCCAAGTTAAACTACTGCTGAGCAGCTGTGTACATTTAAAATGATCCCTGGCACTACTGAAGTTCATAAATCAGGAGCAACATACTTTCTTCCAATTAAGAGCGTTACAGAGAGAGAGAGAGAAAATTAATGTGTCTAAGACATGAATGACATTTCTATGCATATATAAATGCAAATAAAATAAATTGTATGTAAAGCTAGCTATAATATTGAAATGGCGAGGGGATTAGCGTTTCTTTAATAATAATAAAAAGTTTTCATCTCGTATTTTTAGTGTTTTCAAAATCTTTGCAGGGAGTAGCCTTGTTTTTAAAACATTTCCTTTCTGGTGCTGATAGTGAACATGAAACTGGCTTACCAGCTCTGCTATAGATTCACAACCATTCAATGTCTTCCACTATTTCATTTCAATTCATTCGTATCTAATTCTTCTCTGGATAATATGAGTTAATCAGTCTTGTAGAGTAGAGTGCCAAATAGGTGTGTGCTTAAATGGCTTCAGTGTAACTACGATATCAGCTTTGTTTTGTTTCAAAAAGCACATTACACATTTTCACTCCCTAAGCCACTTTCCATCACCTCTAAAGCAAACCAAAAACAGCTGAATGTTTGTCATTTTCTCCCCTTTTACAAGTTCTTGGCCTCACATTTGCAAGTAGCCCCTATAATAGAAATACAGTCCTTTACTTGTATGCAATTATGATGTCAGTGTGTGTGTGTGTGTGTGTGTGTGTGTGAGTGAGAGAGAGAGAGAGAGAGAGAATTAGGCAACAATCCTATACCCACTTACTGGGAGCAAGTTCTGTTGAACTCCACAAAACTTACTTCCAAACTGAAACATACAGGGTTGTATTCAGCTAAGTCCTGTTCACAGTCGACCCACTGATATTAATAAACTTAAGTTGGCCATGCCTATTAATTTCAATCGGTCTTCTCTGAGTCGGACTACCATTGGATTCAACCCATAAGGCTGAGGAATAAAGTTAACAATGAGGATGAACTAAGATGGGGTGGTGAACTTGTAGCTCTCCAGCTGTTGTTAGAACCAACTCCCTCAGCCCCAGCCACTCAATGGCATGGACACTAAGTATGGGGGGGCTGTGGGGGCCAAGGCTCCCCCCCAATTCCTAATGAGGCGGGGTGCACTGACATCATGCACACACGTCTTGGGGTGTGCATGTATGGTGCACTGACGTCACACGGCCCTGGGTCCCCTCAATCACGGGGGCAAGGTGGTGCGCATGTGCAATGGTGAGAGATAGTGGGATATCAGGAGGGTCAGAGGCTCCCTATTCCTGAATTGAAGCTTTCACCAGAGATTAACATCTATCTTCCCTGCAATCCAGCAACAAGCAAAGACTCTATAGAGACTTTTTCTAGCGTCTGTTTCCAGGCAAGCCCACCAGGAGGCACACTTTTCCAGAGGCTTCTTCAAACCTCCAGCACGCCTAGTTTGTTACAGACCCAGCACATTTTTAATAGTCAAATTCCAATGGCTTTCCATAACATTACTGACAACTTCAGATCTCCAGGGAAGTGGAACCAAAACGTTAGGGCTGAAAAAGGATTTCTCTCCCACCACTTTGAAACTGACTTGTAGTAAACAAATAGAAAAATATATTTTGTGTATCTATTTTTAAATTATTTTTTTACATAATTGCCCCTGCCTCAACAGTTTGCTCTGCTACATAAATCAGGGAGAATCGGAATCCAGATTCTCCCTAACCTGCCACTCACCTCTGTTCACACACAGAAAATAAACTGGTCAAGTAAGCAGGAAAGCAAGTTAAGCAAAACAACACACCCACACCCAGCCGATTGCTGTGCAGCAAGGAATGCAGAGATTCTCCTCTCACCCATGAAGACGAGGAATAAATTCAAAATACCATAGCTTGCATTTAAAGGCAACCTACCTAATTTGCACCTTCTGAAACAATGCAACCTTCCTTGGAAATTCATGCTTTTCTGAATTTCCTCCAGCCAAATAATGTGTACAAGTCCAACCATGCATATACCAGGGTACGGTGAGCATACAAATGAATTTATTCACGAAAACAGCATGTCAAATGTGTTATATTAGGAAAAATTGCTTTAAAATGTGTATATTAAGCATTGCATACAATGTGTTTATGAATTTTCATTAGGACTTTAAAAAAAACCCAAACACAACGACCACCGCCATTTATACACCACATGTATAAATGTGGAGAACTGATTTAAGATTGGAAAAAGGAGAAGCCTTAATGGGTGGGTGAATTTGCCAATCCCTACACCCAAGGAATCTGCCCTCCTAGATGTACCTGCATGTACACCCCCAAGAAAGTGGTAATGAATGAAACAGAAACTTGCTACTTCACTGGTACAAACAGAACAACTCTTTCCACCTTCAGTGAAATTAGGAGGGAGGGAGATGAGGTCGTTGCTCTTGCTCAATCTCAGGAGGATCAGCCAATGCCAGGAGGGCCTGGTTGGCCACAAATGGAGCAGGTTGCTGATCTAGATGGGACTTTGGTCAGATCCAGCAGCACTCTTCTTCCAGAGATGTGGTGTTATGTATTGAGTTGAATAGGATCCAAACTGCAGCAGTCTGATTGGTCCTAGAACAATAGGATTCAGAATGCAGCAGTCTGATTGGTCCTATGACAATGCAGCAATATGATTGGTTGGCAGGAGCCCCCAATCCAGCTCCAGATAGAAGTGAATCCACAACCTGATTGGCCTACAGGAGAATTCCGGAATTAGCCAATCACGTGCAGCCCATTGTGTAAATAATGTATATAAAGCAGATACTTTGAGGGGACTTCCATTCCCTCCTCACCACTATGAGCTGAATAAAGAGCATGAAATCCACTCTCGATTCTGAGTATATTTCATGTGGGGAGAATAAAAATGTGCCTTATTAACTTGTTTAAAGGTGGATCCCATCCCCCCAGATCTGTTGTTTCTGAATGTAGAGTATGGTTACCAGATTTTTTCGAATGAATCCGGGGACACTATTTTTTATTATTATTATTTTAAAGCTGAGTAGCAACAGGGAGTCAGTAGTGGGGATGGTGTGGCAAAAGACCCCGGTCCCAAGCACACATGCATACTGTATAAAGGTGCAAAGCCCTTCTTTCGCACCCTGTGAAACATAAATGCGCAGAGTTTTTTAAAAACTGGGCAACGGCGTGCCGCCCACCCGTGACTCCCGAGCCTTCCCCCTTTGTTTTGACAGATTGGGGGAGGCTCAGGAGTCGTGGGTGGGTGGCCATTGCCCAGAAGGGGGCGCAAGGCACACAGTTTCTCTGCCAGGCAAGGTGCAAAGCCCTTTTTTCACACCCTGTGAAACATAAATGCACAGAGTTTTTTAAAACTGGGCAATGGCCGCCCACCCATGACTCCCGAGCCTCCCCTGATTTGTCCAAACAAAGGGGGGAGGGGGCAGGAGATTAGGGGAGGCTTGGGAGTCGCAGGCGAGTGGCGCGCCGGAGCCTAGTTTTTAAAAAACTGCACATTTATGTTTCACAGGGTGTGAAAGAACTGCTTTGCACCTTGCCCGGCAGAAAAACCGCACACAAGACACATTATATGGGGACTTCCGGAGAGGAAAAATGGCGGGCACCACGGCAGCGAGCAGCTCCTGAAGCCAGCCAGAGCCAAACGTGCCACTGCCACGTTTCCTGGGGACAGATTTGCAAATCTGGGGACACTCCGGGGACAGAATTTGTCTGGGGACAGATATGCAAATCTGGGGACATCTGATAACTCTAATGTAGAGGCCCTTCAATCTTTTCAAGCTCCTGCAGGAGGAGCCTTGTCTTGAACCTGTAAGCACTGGACCTTTTCCTCCTCTTTGTTTCTATTCTCATGGTGCTTCCTCCCGACCCGTCTTCCTGCACACGTGGCCAGTGTGGGAACAGGATGCTGGACTAGGTGGTCCCCTGGCCTGTTCAAACAAAAGCTAACAGCAAAGCTTAGAAATTCATACACACCCCAAATGCAGGGCAGTGTGCTTTCCTTCTTGAGGACATTTTTATGGCCAAGTGGAGATTTGAACCCTGGGCTCCCGGGTCCAAGTCCAACACTCTAACCACTAAACCACACTGGTTCTCTTCTGCCTTACCAGTCCCAAAGAGCACCAGTAAGAATCCCCCTCCCCCCAGTAATCTGTGAAAATACAGTAGATACAGTTTTGGTAACCCTTTAATTTGAACGTTCAGAATCATTTGGTTTGGTATGTTGCTATTATAGCCATTTTGGTATGTTGCTATTACTGGCAACAGTCCATCTTTCCAAGTGTTATGAAAAATGAATGATTAAAGATGACTTTTCCTTCTAGCAGTGAATGGCAGTTTCTGGTTATGAAATTATCTTGCGTATTCCTTCAGGATCCTCAAAGACAGACCTTCAGTGTGGTTTTGCAATATGCACATTTTTTCAAAAGGTATTAAGTGAGTTAATTGGCTAAATAGGTTAGAAACCAGACAGTTAATTATCTGGGGGGAGGGAATCTTCAGTGGATTGAATCCAGGCTAAATTAGTCATGGCTAGCTTGTCCCATTAGTTTAACTGGCAATGGTGCAGCTTAGACCCTGGACTTACTGGCCTTGCCGTGGGGTGAGTGGGTTTTAGATGACCATGTGCATTATGTATTAATTCAGTTCCAAAGCACACAGTTAACCTTTTCCCTCTCCCCCACTACACTTCTGTGCTTTACAACTGCTTCTACATTCTTGCTATATTAGAGCAACAAACAAAAAACAGTTAACCACCCCAATAAGAAAAAGAAAGAAATACTCTGAGCATGTACAGTTTTGCATTTTACGCTCACTTAAACCATAGCACTGCTGCTATCCTGACACTAAACACATTTTACTTGGCAAGTATCGCTTTGTTGTGGAGAAGCAGTGTGTGTGTGTGTGTATTCTGCCTGACTATAAAGTATTCTTGAAAATACGAAGAAAGAAAGGATCCCGTAGCAGCAAGAGCCAGGCCCTGTGTCACACATCATGCCCATGCCAGTCTAGGTGCTGATGGGGGGGGGTCCTGTTTGCCACTGCCTTCATAATCTGCATCTCTTTGGGTAGCCGTGTGAGAGTCCCTAGGCAGTGGTGACCTGGACCTCAGCACCCAGGTCCAAGTCTAGCTACAGCACTTTCAAAGGAGCAAAGGCTGAATACACACCATATGCTTAAAGCACATTCCCGCCGGCCCCCTTCCAAAAACCTAAGAAACCTGGTGCTAATTTGCCATATATCCTGAGCTCCTGTTTGGAAATTCTTGGGATTCAGTTCTGGTCTGAGCTCCCTCCGTTTTGGTATCAATGGAGGTTCCAGCTGAAAAACAAAACAAAACCCAATGCCAGAGTTTATTGAGCAGATCAAGTTGCCTTGAAAAGCTTCAGTTGGTGTTACAATAAGAACATAAGAGCTTGGTGGGTCAACCCAATGACCCATCTCAGCCAGCATTCTCTTCCCACAGTGGCCAACCAGTTGCCTGAGGGAAAGCAGGCAGGATTCCAACACAAGAGCATTTTCCCCTCCTGCAGTTTCCAGCAACTGGTATGATGTGAATGGAATATAATAAGGCATGCACAGTGCCTTTCCCCCCCTAGAAAAATAGGTGCCGGTCCTCACGATGAAGCTGTTACAGTAAGCATCACACTTTTTAACAACAAAAGAGAGGTGCCGGTATTGCACACCCTTGAGTGTCCTCTGGAAAAAAAGCACTGGGCACGCAGCCCTCAAAAGCTGAAGGAAGCAATGTTTCTAAAAGGGAGAGGGATCTGAACGCTCCTGTGTATCTAGAGAACAGCTGTAGAAACAAGACTAGGAACTTTCCCCCGCCTCCAAATGTTGGAGGATTCTGATTCCAACTTCAAAACAGCACACTAATTTGGCTAGTCCTAAAGGTCAGCGTGGCATTGGTCATAAGGTGAAGTTTGAGAATGAATTAGAATTCCAAATAAGGAAGAAGAGGTGATAAGCAAGGAAGGTATATAAGAAAAGGATGCCATTGCATTATTTCAGAACCATCACTCGCCCCCAGAGGTGTGTATACGGTGGTCTCCCAGTCTTTCTCCAAAAAGGGTTGTCTGAAAGGTTCTCTAGATCTTTTAATTTAAGACTCTCCAAATATTTGTACTCACCAGTAGTGTGAGTGTGGTGAATATAAATATTGGGAATGAATGAGATCCATGCCTTACTAAATGCTATATGAAATGAAATGAAAGTTGCATGGATAGTAGACAATGTAAAAAGTTGTGTCTGGCTCTCTTTGGTCATCTGGGGTGTTTCAAACAGCCAGGAGTTCCTCTAGAATTTATGACACCAGGGAAATGTCCTGGGATGGAGCAAGAACTGGAAAGAACTACAGGGCGTTGTACCATCCAGCACATGCTTTGTGAACTTCACAGGACCAAAGCACTGCTAGGCACAGACCATTCCTGAAACCCAAAGACTCTGGGATGAATTAGAGGAGCTGCAGTTGTTCCTGCTAGGTATAAACAGGAACGTGACAGGCAGCTGAGAAAAGGCAGCATGTGAGGCTGAGAAGCTTTTGGTATTTGGCTGGCACCAGTTTTGCCCAAACCAAGTGACTAAAACTAATACATCACAGGAAGAAAAGTAGGAAACAGCCACTGCATTAAAAGAAGGAGAAACCAATAGTACAAGTAGTTACACATTTTGATTTGCACAGAAGAATCAAAAGTATTTCTGATTCTTCCTGCAGGGATCTCACTCTCTGCTGTGTCTGTCAGTGTGTGTGTGTGTGTGTGTGTGTACACACAATATATGATGTAGCAATACCAAATACAGGGGAATGTTTGGTTTGTTTCCACTTGTTGGTGACCTTTGATGGCCTCCTAGTAAAATGTACAACATTTATGACCATGATAAATTGCTCTTGAGGGAGCCATTTCCTCACCCTCCCTGCTGGCGGTAGAGTTCTGCAGTTAACAGAGCAGGCTTAGGAAAGATACAGAACAATAGGTAAAGGAAAATGGAGCCTGACCCGAAACAGAGTGGGTGGTATGGGAAAAGTGAATAATGAACTGAAAGATGATTTACTGCAAACCGGAATCAACAATGGCAATTGTGGTAGGACTAACATGCAATGAAAGGTCTCCCTGGCCCAAAGTCTTCTCAACTTCCTTTTTAATAGATTGTCAACCCATGAAGGGGGCGGCCAGGGAAATATACTCATTCATAAAGGAGAGGTGTTCTTGATCAAACACATCCCCCCATTAGTGCACCTATCACAACACAATTAGGTTCCCTGCCACCAAGCTCAATTTCATTAGGCCTTTCAATCAACAAAAACGAGGGCACATAGGAAGGGAGGAAGGGAAATAGAATTCAACAAGGGGAAGGGGAACTTGGTGTGTTACTGGCCATGCACTTTGTAAGTTGCTGGCCAAGCATTTTGCAAGTCGCCTGCAAAGGGCATAGATATAGTTACAAGAAAAAGACGTAGCAAAACCTGAAATCAAGGTCCTTAAGAAGTTTCATCATTTTGGACACTATGAACAAAACAAAATGTCATCTTCTGAAATAAATTGTCCTTCCTATCCAGCTTTTGTACTCATCATTAGTCCAGAGATTGGAAGCACAGTTGCCAATTTCTCTATAGAGAACGAAAAGGCAGCCCCTCCAGATGACCTGTTGTATTGCACATGATGGTTTGTGCTCATGATGGTATTGGGATGGTGATATGTGATCCTGCTTTCAATAGTGTTTGTACCTGCAAACATATGCGGGGGGGGGGGGGGCTAAACTGTTTCATTTCCAATTGCTGCATAACTTGTAGCTTGCAACTGAAATCCTGTCGCTTTTTATAGCACAAATGTTCCAGGGCGGGCAGTTGTCCTGCTTTCGTTGTGCTATAGTGCAAGAGTGCCCCTCCAGATGGTGATAATGTCGTAAGACTGAGTAAGCATTGCAGAGCAAAAAATCCAAACAGAATGGACGGTTCAGTATAAATCCACCACCAATGTACTATTATTAAGTCAATGACTTGTTCGAGAATACACCAGTCTGGAGATGCCCCAAAATGGCACACTTATCCTTGGGAAAACATCAGTTGCAGAGTTGTGAACTAGATGGACCATTGATCAGACCTGGTATAAGGCAACTTAAAAAGGTAAAGGGACCACTGACCATTAAGTCCAGTCGTGACCGACTCTGGGGTTGCGGCGCTCATCTCACTATATTGGCTGAGAGAGCTGGTGTACAGCTTCCAGGTCATGTGGCCAGCATGACCAAGCCACTTCTGGCGAACCAGAGCAGCGCATGGAAACACCGTTTACCTTCCCGCTGGAGCGGTACCTATTTATCTACTTGCACTTTGATGTGCTTTTGAACTGCTAGGTGGGCAGGAGCAGGAACCGAGCAACGGGAGCTCACCCTGTCGCAGGGATTCAAACCGCCAACCTTCTGATTGGCAAGTCCTAGGCTCTGTGGTTTAACCCACAGCACCACCCACGTCCCATAAGGCAACTTACTCTTCCTATTGCTGTACTATGCAATACCAGGAGAGGAAATACAGCACAGAGCTGTAGAAAGAGCTCCCTCTTGTCGAAACACGACAAGGGCACAGCCATAGAAATAAAGCAGCTCCACATAAAAATGCCCTATAAATAGAAACAGGCAGGGATCCAACTGAACTGTCAGGGAAGCAGACATCTATATCCCCTAAATTCAATGGGAACTATATAATCTGATTAAAGTTTAAGATGCTTTGGAAATCAGCTGCTAATTAAAGCTTGGCAGAAATGCCCTGCAATAGAATCCAACTCGGGGAGAATGCAGAGGGCTGGTGCCTCATGAAACGAAAGTTCGTGCTCGCAGCAACCTCTTAATCTGTCTTTAATAATCTGTCTTCGGGGAGATGTCAAGCGAGTGAAATTATCTCTTTTATGCAACCAACGATTAGCTGTTTGAAAAGTTACAAGCTGTCACGCTCACTTGTTCTGCTTTAAGACACAGGTCCTGGGCAAAACAGGAGAGGAGGACAGTGACACAGGCAGGGCAAGGAGGGCACATCATGGAGCAGCTTTGAGGGCGTCAACAACTTCTACGTTTTAGAACCAAAGTAGGTAGGCCAACCTCTGCCCAGCTGATGGCGGCCATGTTGAACCTGTTAGGGGAAAGCCTGAGATGGTTGTCACAAGGATGAGTAGGCCCCACACAAACATGACCCCCATGCGATTGGGTTGTTGTTGTTGTTGTTTGTTGGTTTTTTGGATATTATAATTACAGACCTTTATATTTTAATGTATCAATTTGGGATTAATTTATTGTGTGCTTTAATTGTGGCACATTTTTTAATTATGCTGTAATTATTTGAACATTGTAGTGCAACTGGTTTTCATCATCATTCTCTTTGATTTATTTGCATGCCACTTCTCCACAGTTGCTCCCAAAGTGGCTCGCGGCAACATACTAAATCCACAAAACATTCTATAAAGCAATAACAGTTAACCTAGTTTAACAGCTTGACACTAAACAAGGGAGAGAATAACACCCAACAAAGAAGTAAGATGTTTTGTAAGCTGTTTAGAAGTCTATTTTGATGAGGAGGAGGAGGAGGAAGAGAAGTATAAAAGGCTTGTCTCCAAATGAGGAGTCCCTGAGAAATGTATTTGGCAAAAATAATTTTAAAACAATTAGGGCCCCATTGTCCAATCACTAGACTGCTTTTAAAAATGCAGAATCAAATATAACAAACTTGGTGTCTGACCATTTATGCTGGAACACATACCTGGGTGGTTGTTTTTTCTATACACAAGAAATTTACGTAACAATGACATTGGGAATATAGACCCCATTTCACCGTGGCTAAATCTCTATGCATTTTTTAAAAAACAGCCTAGTGCTAGGACACTGGGGACAAGAGAGGGCTTTGGAGAAAATTAGAAAGTGAGATAAAAGGTTCGTATTGTATAATTTAAAAATAATCGCACAAGAACTGGGAAAGAAGTGAATGTAAAAAGTCTAGGGAGGATGGGCTGTTTTGGGATCGTCTCCCCATTGCCCATTCGCTACAATAATAGAATAGTAGAATTGGCAGGGACCCCAATAATCATCTAGTGGAACCCCCTGCAATGCAGGAATAAGCAGCTGTCCCATACGGGGAACATACCTGCCACCTTGGCATTATCAACACTCTAACCAACTGAGCATCCAGTTGATCAACAAGTTTTTTATTTGCTTGTACTTGTACAAAGGAAACCTTTGGGTTTTCCTGAGCCTTCTGAGACCTCCCTTTCATGTGCTCGTGGCACTATTTTGGCTACATATCCACTGGCACTCACCTCTGAACCTTGGAACTAGAGGGAATGATACAGCAAAATGAAATACAATATGAGATAGACAAGGAGAAATGAGCAATATATTCTAGCAGTAAGTCTGTCTATTATCGGAATAGGAAACATGGTCAGACTATTTATTCAGAAATATTATGATGCTGTCCTATGAAATAATGGACAGTGAGTATTGCATATCTTGCACCGTATCATATACATGGCTATAGCTATCTCTCCAATATACACATGTCTGTCTGCATCTCATTATTATCCACTAGGACATACAGATGAAGCTTTGCAAATATCTCTCTTAATAAAAACATCCCTCTCTTTTCCATTTGGCTGAAACTATGGACATAATTCTTACCATGCTTGATTTAAATTTGGTTTGGCTGCTTTGCGGCTGATGAGCTTTTGTGGGTTGGGGGAATTGGATGTTCTTGTCCATATAATCCCCTGCTATTCTGTTTCAGATTCTTCTCACATTTTCCATACTACTTTCACTTTTCTTGTTTCCTTCCAGAAGCCACGATTCAGTCTTAGATTGGGTTCCAAAAACGTTGCAACTCCTTTGATATGGAGAAAATGTGTGTGTTATTAAGGCAGATAATAAGGTTTCTAGTGTTTCCTAGGTCCAGCGGTAAAGAGCTGCTGTTTTGTTCTCCAACTCTCAGCAAGCTCTATATGCAAGCTAATTTAGAGATACTTATAAGGGAATTCTATTTTGCTTATGTTTTTAATTTAAGAAAATAATAATAATTGCAGGCATCCAAATGCTAGCCTTGCCTTTGTGGAAAGCCCTTGCCCCCAGGCAAGTCACGACATCCAGTTTTCACTGATCCCCTTTATTTCTGTGCCATATCACCATCTGTTCTGGAAGGCTCCCTAATAATCCGGAGCAGCATTTTAGGGTGGGAATCACCAAAAACCAGTTGCCCCAACTTGGGTGAGCAGAAGTGGTTTCTACTAATGCAAAGCCACCACTGAATACAACCCAACAAATTTAGAACTACTACTACTAATTTACTATTAACTATTAAATTTATACACTGCCTACTAAGCAGCTCTAACAAGCTTATCTTATGTTTTCTTGCTTGCTTGCATTCACAGGTGCTGAGCTTACGGGAGTGGACATCGTACCATTCTCTCTTGCCACTTTTTAAATAACTGCTTATGTATATGAAGAAAACAATGATGCATAAAGCTGCTGGCCTCAGCATGGAGCCATTTGGGTCTGGCTGCAGCCCCAGTACAAAACTGCGAGGAGTAAGTTTGATAGAGGCCAGACACGTGACTCTCTTTCCTCCATCTGACCAGACACATGCTCTGTTAGCAGGAGTGAGTCCTTTCAGTGACTGATCTGGTGGTGCTCTAGGGCAATGTGGAGGACAAGGGTGGTGGTTTGGATATTTCTGTCTTACCTTCCTCTGAGCAATGATACCAGGTGGGTCCTGCATGATGAGGAGTCACCATGCAAAAGCATGTTAAATCAGAATATATATTTCTTAGCAGGAGATGCATTCTGATTATTCAATTGATTCATAATATTAGTCAGCTGCCAAAAATTAAGCAAACACCTAAGTGCTTTTCTGGATTGGGGCCTACGAGCCGAGTTTGCAAACAGCCCCGCATTAATCTAAGTCGGTGAGTGTTTTTGCCATTGACTTCAATGGCAAGCCAGCATTTCTCTGCTTTTGAGCCTTCCCCCTCAGGGAGACGCCCCAAAATCTCAGTGTTACAATCCAGTTCCATTAGTTTTTTACTGCTGCCGTATGATGTCTTTAGAGTGATGTCATCTACTTTAGCATTCCCCATGAAATAAAAGGCATGAACTAGTAGCCAAGACCTCTGTCAATTTGTGCCAATGGTGCTGTGGGAGCCAGGTTAGCCTGTCCTTCTCTTAAATCCAGCACTTGCCATGTGGAGTGAAGAGAACCTGGCCTTGAAAAGAGGTTGGATGGTGTGTGTGTGTGTGTGTGTGTGTGAGAGAGAGAGAGAGAGAGAGAGAGAGAGAGAGAGAGAGTTGGGGAGGGAGGTTAGCACACAAGTGAGAACTGTGGTCACTTACTTGTCTTCACCCAATGCCCCACCTTGGGTGCTTTTTTTAAAGGTCAGACGAATCCACATGTAAAGTGTTGAGAACATACCAGCCTCCCATCCAGCAGTGGATGGCATGATGGAGCTATGCTATTCACCTAACCTCCATCCAGCTGAGTTGCTGAAGCATACTGGCACGGAAACGGGCAGCGGGTTGGTGACTGTGAAGTTGTCGTGGTGCAAACACACCAGCAGGGGCACTGGATTGGCTCCACCAGTGTGTTTGCACTGTCCCAACCTCCACACCACTATAATTCCCAGAGTGGCTTAACAATCAATTCCTCTTCACAGGGAACGCTGAGAATTCTAGATCTATGAGGGGACGGAGGGCCTCCTAACAACTCTCAGCACCCCTTAAGAAACAACAGCTACCAGAATTCTTTGGGGGAAGGCACGACTATTTAAAGTGGTCTCATCATGCTTTAAACGTATGATGCAAATGTCACCCAGGTTTCAGTTTCCTGAATGGAGTAGCAGCTTGGACTTGATGGTTTCTGAAGCCCCCTCCAACTGTGTGGTTCCATAAAGAACAGAGGAAGGAGATCTCTGGGAGCTGGGAGAGTTGTTGGACTTTCTTCCATAATCTCATCTCTTCTTCTTATTATTTTAATTATACTGACAAAAACATGGGAAAACGTCCCCTTTGGATTTTTTATTTTTTTTTAGAGCCTTGCCTTTTTGTCTTAAAGTTACCCATTTTATTTGGCTAAACGATAAAACCTGAGACCCAAGGGACATGGGGCTGTTGTATTTGTGCACAAAACGGCATGTTTTACAAGGCTGTTAATACACACCTTGAGTATCTTAAGGAACAAAGATCTGCTTAATGGCCTCCTAACACATTTACTGCTACAACTTCAAGGAGTTATACATAAGTCTCTTCTACTTTAAGAGTGCAGAAACAGTATGCAAGGGGTGGGGAACATAAGTTGTGTCATGCATTAAGGTATGATGGTGGGTACTAATTTAAGAATGCAATTTCAAAGCATTGAAATCCCCAGGTACGCACTTCTGGAAATCATTTGGAGCTCATAACTACTCACTGTGATTCATGCCCCCCTTCTCTTTCCTGCCAACATTAAACTGAGAACCAGTTTGTAGAACTGTTTCAGTGCCCAGACGTCATAGACAAAGTCCAAATCATAGGGATAACATTGTTGTACAGTATTTGGAAAACCCAGATTCAGCTGTTTGCTTATCTAGGTATCGGGGAGTGGGGGCTTGTTTCAGGTGATCCCACCCAATAGTGTGGTTGTGAAACTAAAATGCCATTCTGCACCTTATGAAAGAAGGTTATACCATATACAGTGGTTACCTTGGGTTAATAACTTAATTCGTTCCGGAGGTCTGTTCTTAACCTGAAACTGTTCTTAACCTGAAGCACCACTTTAGTTAATGGGGCCTCTCACTGCTGCTGCGCTGCTGCTGCGCTGCTGGAGCACAATTTCTGTTCTCATCCTGAAGCAAAGTTCTTAACCCAAGGTACTATTTCTGGGTTAGCAGAGTCTGTAACCTGAAGTGTATGTAACCTGAAGTGCATGTAACCCGAGGTACCACTGTAGTGGCTAAGGATATAGCTACAATGCAAGAACCCCATAGACTGAATCACACTTCAGCTACAAAACATAGCAAAACTGCCATTTTCTCAGTCCGCAGACCAAGCCACACATAACACTAATGCACCATTGCAATTTTTACAATTAATAATAGAGGGGTTCCCATTTTCACCAGAACCACAGTGCATGGGGAAAGGAGGTTCAACACTTCCTTCACTACTGAATAAAGCTGCCACGGGTGGCAACTGGTATTTGATATTTGGCATCCTGGGTGACTAACCAGTGTGTACTAATGTGGCTTTTCCTAAACCCACATTCTGAAGTTTGTAGGTATTCTCCCATATACAAGCACGTCCCCTGAACTCCTTGAAAAAAGGGTGGGAATAATCTCCATCATTGTGGTATTGTTATTCAGTGGGCATTCTGTAAATCAAAAAATAGCCGCATTAAGTAAGACAAAACCGAGAAAGGTGACAGTTTGTGTTGCATTTGTGAGTCTCTGTGTGTGGAATTGGGTGTGTGTGTGTGGTGCTGGTTCTGTTGTAAGAGGTTCCATTGGTTTGTACTGCAGCGATTTTCAGGTCATTTTCAAAGTGATTCCAAGTGCATATATTTATTGTGGTGGGGGGGACAATTACAGTGGTATTTAGAGAGTTCATTAGTGACCTCTTCTGGCTATGTTAGTGAATGGCAAAGGGATGTTTCTTTAAAAAGAAGAAACCCAAATTGTCTGGTGTGATTCTTGTGTAGGTTAACACCTTGATCTCCAAGAACAAACAGATTAAGCCGGAGTGACTGTGGTTGTATCTTATATTGTGTGATCCCACTTGTGTCTTCCTCAATGACTAGGAAACAAAAATAGTTTCTGCTAATTCTGATGGATACAGACCTGTCCAAGCCAACTCTTATGGCCTCAGCTCAGAATGATACGTACAGTTATATATTTCACCTTTCTCTCAAGTTGCCCAAGACAGTGTTTATCCTGATAAGAGGCTCTGTGAACAAGGTTAGACCAAAAGTGCCTGGGACCAAGGTCACCCAATGAACTTGAATCAAGGCATCTCCAGCCACTCACATATAACCCACCTTTCCTGCATGGTTCTCCCATTCTTCCCCAATATATTGCCACAACAACCCTGTGAGGTAGGTTAGGCTAAGAGCCCATGGCTGGCCCTAGTTCACCCAGTGAGCTTCAATGGCGGAGTTAGAATTTGAACCCAGATTTTCCCAGTTCAACATTGCAACCACTGCACACTCATCCTCAAAAGGAGCATCAGATACCACACAGCTAGGTGATAGCAGACTCCGGCTTCCTCTACCCCACTCTTCCCTTTAGTGCGGCGGAAGAGACCTGGTGTGGCAGAACTGAACTGCCAAGACCCAGGAACGAAAATGTAGCATGACAGCATCAAAGGAAGATGCCAATATCAGATCATATGGGACTGGAATTAGTAAATAATTGTCCCCTTCCACTATATCTATGAAGTCATCAGCACTGGACCAGGACTATCATGAACCAACAAGGCAGCCACCTTGGGTGCAGACCTCAGAGGGGTGCAGGACTGGCATTTGAGGGTCACAGTTCATACAGAGTAGTATTTCTTATATATTACACAACTCTGATAATATTTAAATTTTATTTTCTATTTTGAATAATTTTATCATTTTTAAAAGTCATTCATACATTAAAAGTGTTGTCTGGAAGCAACTAGTTTCTTCATTTCGATTCAACAGACCTATAATTATTTACCTGCATCAACAGGGAAATAATTATTGCATTGGCAAATTCTAACTATCCATGTATCAGACTTAGGCATAAATGCTAAGCCACTGGGTGAAAGAGTCAGAGCAATGCTTTGAAACCACTGAGATATTATCTTGGTAGCATATATGATGCTTTAATAGAGATTTTGATGACACAAGTCTAAAAAGTTTATTTGGAAATACTGAAGCTAAGATCCTTGCTGATACATTTTGTAAGTTTGTTGTGTCCCTTGTTACATGCTTCCCTGAAGCTGAAACACACATAAATCAAATTAAAATATATGGTAACAGAGCCCTGTAATAAATGGCATGCTTGTGATTCTGCTGGAAGAAGTGTCCCACCTGCTTTAGCTGCTACAAGCAAATTCACACAAGCAATAATTCCTGACGGAGTCAAAAGATGTGCAAACGATTTAAAAACACACAATCTATGCTCCATTATAGCACCAGGTGGCGCCAGGTAACCTGAAATTGTGAGCTTCAAGCGGCAATACTAAGAGTAAATCAGGCAATTCCTCTTCTCTTCTGCCTGTGCTTTTTTGTTGTTGTTGTTTAGTCGTTCAGTCGTGTCCTAGTGGTGATCTAATACTTTTTGCAGCTCCTGGTGACTTAAATGTCACCCCAGGACCTTTTGCAATGCTACAGGCAACGCTGGAAATAATTCCTAAGTGTATGTCTTCATCCAAACTATATCCTACCTTTACATTTGCTCATTGCAGCTAACAAAATAAATTTTCCCAGAACGGTGTCCTACAAAAATGCTGTTTTCCATACATATTTTTTCTTTTTAAAAAAACTTTACTGCAAAACAATTTACATATAACAACACAGACAAACCAAGACAATACCTCAGTGACAACTAAACATTAACTAACAACACATCATCTAACACCACACACACTTTTGACTTCCAATTCACCTCATTGTGCTTTCTACATATTCTTAACCTTTACACATTCCCTGTTACATCTGTTACATATCGAGAAAATTTTCTACATTTATAGTTTTCCTTCATATTCAAGATTCAATCTAGACCTGTCAGATTTGCATTTTTACAATATTGTTTTAGATATTCTTTAAATGTTATCCATTCTTTACACACTTTCTGGTCTGAGTTTCCTCTTATTCTCCCAGTCATTTTCG
Organism: Podarcis tiliguerta; assembly: GCF_965153285.1. Lineage (NCBI taxonomy): Eukaryota > Metazoa > Chordata > Lepidosauria > Squamata > Lacertidae > Podarcis > Podarcis tiliguerta. The sequence continues at coordinate 45,416,324 of NC_139542.1, read as the reverse complement.
CAAGTTCCAAGTATTCTATCATCTTCACCTGCCAGTCAAGCTTTGTAGGAATTGAGTCACATTTCCAGTTTTTTGCTACTAAAATTCTAGCCACCACAGTTGCACACATAAAGATGGTTATAAAGGTGTTTTTTTTGTGTGTGTTTTCCATATTTGGGGGCAAGGTTTCCTGAGCAGCTACTGGACCAGCTCTGTAGTTTGGGAACTGGAGGTACTGTGATATGATGGTTCCACTCCTAACTTCAGGGTCAGATGGTTGAATTGTGTTGTTCAGGTTTGTGGTGCTTGTGCTATAAGGTACTGGAGGGTTTAATCTTGTCCCCTGTGCTATTGAACATCTATATGAAGCCACAGATGAGATCATCAGTAGTTTGGAGTTGGGTGCCATCAATATGTTGGCGACACCTAGCTCTGTTTCTCTTTGACATCTGAATCAAATGAGGCTGTGCAGAATATGGACCATGTTGGGTGAAGCTGGATGAGGGCCAATAAACTGACACCTGGCAAAGGAGAGACTGTGCCCTGGTGTGGAACTTAGGTAGAAGGCCTATTCTGGATGGGGTTGCATTCCTCTCAAAGGAGGAGGCCCATAATATGGGAATGCTACTGATTCCTTCATTGTCACTGGAGGCCCAGGGGGCTTGAGTAGCTAAGTGTTCCTTTCACCAGCTTCAACTGGTTATTCAGCTTCAGTGTTTCCTGGACAGGGATATTAAAAAGGTGGTTTAAAAACCTGTTCCTATGCATCTATTAAATCTGCCTAACAATGGGATTTAAACTCTGCTACTGGGGCCCTCTGTGTGCAAACCCTGCGCTTTAAAAACAGGCACAAGCTGTTTTTCTTTTGTGTTAACCCACACATGTGGGTCTGTAGAAGATCAAATATAATTCATATATCCTCTTACTAATACCCATCAGTCTGCTGCTCTGACTCATTGTTTAACCTGCCCTGCTGATGTTGTTTTACCTACAAATGCATTGTCTTCTGTTTTAATGTATGCCAACCTTGGCATTGCTCACTCGATGAAGGGCGGCTAGAAATCCTTCTAATAAAGAAATACTCTAAGACAGCAGGTCAAATATTTCCCTTCTTCGCTTTACAGGCCTTATGAAATGCGAACAGCACAAGATAGGAGCTGAAGAAACTCATTGCAACATGCTTATAGTCTCACTTCCTGCATATTTTCCACTCAGTTTTCTTTCTGATGGGGTTGTGCACTCTAGTCCAAGCATGGCCTCCTGATTAGAGATTTGGAATCAAATCCTGTAGCTATACTGTCCTTTTGTTTGAAAGTGCAAAAGACACAGGACAAGGTTGCTAGCAAGGGGGAGGAAACCTCAGGCCCATGTTGCTTCAGTGACTAAAATATCTATTCCCAACTATGGCTTTTCCTAGACTGGGATAGCCTGGTCACAATTATCCATGCTTTGTTAAGCGGTTGCTAATTTTGTTCTAGACCCGATTCAAGTACCTTCTGGACCAAATTATAAATGAGTTGGGCCTCAAATATCTGAAAGAAAGCCTCTTCCTTTACCAACCTGCCCATACATTTAGATCAGCAGAGGAACCCTGCTTATGGGCCTGCCTCAAGTGAGAGCTGTGGTACCTGGGTGCCCTGAAGGGCCTTCTCGGTGGGAGCCCCTCACTTATGGAATAACCTCTCCACTGAGGCGTGTGGTGTTGATGAGTAAAGACTTGCCTTCTTTGTTTTATTCCCTTCCTGCTGCCATGTAGATTTCCACTGAGATTTGTTATGGTAATTCATTATTTCTTTAAGCTTTTAAAACATCACAAATTATGGTTTTAATGCATATGCAGTCCTGTCCCAGCACAATTTGGTGAAGGATGAGATAAACATACTTGAAACAAACATACACAGTAGGGCATGTTAGTTTGGATTCCTTCTTGGCAGTTTTAAAAGAACCAATTCAATAGACAGATGCACACTTTTAAAGCTCTAAACCCCATTGGAAACAAGTACCTTTTTACCACGGCCTTTGACTCCTGAGATAGTATATATCTTAGGAACACCTTCTTCTTTGGATTGTAAATTGCTTTAACCAATTACTTTTATGCTGGTGTATTCTGCTCACGGACCACCTGGTGAAGGACAGGTAAGAAATCAAATAAATAGCAACAACACCTGAAGGAGCTCCATCTTCCATGACCACCTCTCTGTGCTCATAGTTTATCTGCTGATGGCCTTCTTCAAATGCCTCTGTAGAGAAGAGCCATTTTGAGCTCAGCTACCCCAGGTATGGAAGGGACTTGCTCCAAGCCGCTTGCCTGATGGCACTTTCTTTTTGGTGCTAGATGAAAATATTCTTATTTGTTTTACTTTCAATACTTCATAAATAGCTCAGGCAGCTTTGGATGTACCAGATTTTTTGCTCTATAAGACTCACTTTTTCCCTCCTAAAAAGTAAGGGGAAATGTGTGTGCGTCTTATGGAGCGAATGCAGGCTGCACAGCTATCACAGAAGCCAGAGCAGCAAGAGGGATTGCTGCTTTCACTGCTCAGTGATCCCTCTTGCTGTTCTGGCTTCTGGGATTCAGAATATTTTTTTCTTGTTTTTCTCCTCCAAAAACTAGGTGCATCTTGTGGTCTGGTGCATCTTATAGAGTGAAAAATACGGTACCTTTAAGTATTCTTGACTGCTCTTTCATCTGCCAACTCATAGTCTGTTTGCAATTTTATGCATTTGTACATTTTGGGGAGATGGGAACCTTGTAACCAGCTGGAATCAAAGTTGAAAAACAATAAATAAAAATAAATGGACAGGTGGTGGTGGTGGGGAAACGACGACAAACATGACAGCTTTCTCCAGAGACCAAAAACAGTGTCATTTCTTCCTGACTGGATCTATGAATGCTGAGTTCACATGATTACCCATGAGCATGTGAGCACATATAATCTGTAATGTTAACATATAATTTTATTAGGATTATTTGTGTTTTATTCATATTTATTAGGTTATTTTATTTTATTTTAAATGATTGGTACTACCAGTTTTTTTTAATGAGTATTTTAGATTGCTTTACGTTAACCACTTGGTAGAGCAGTAGTATTCAACCTTTTGAGACCTAAACCCACATCTGGAGACCCATTTCTTAACACGCGCGCACACACACACCGTATTTGTATGGTAGCAGTGCTGCTGTTGTGAACAGGCAAATGACCCAGTAGAGTGGCTACTGACCCACAAGTTGAAAACCAGTGACTTAACAATATTTTTTACTGAAGTAGTAATACGGTAAGCCCATAACTTAGAGGTTACATTCTGGAGCTTGCACCGAAAGTCAAATTTGTGTATAGTAAAAACCCATTTGGTTCAATGGTGGGTGGGATGACCCAAGCCATTTTTCCTGGAGCCCCACAACCTTTACATTTTAAATAAATACATTTTTGCCACGTCCACAAAGCTGAATGTGCACCAAGTTAAATGCACTTAAGTTAGAATCAGAGTTGGAAGGGACCTGGAAGGGAATCCTGCCCACAGCCATCCCTGGGTGGGCTCAAACCACCAACCTTCTGGAAAACCGCCAGTTGCAATGACCTATTGCATCAAGAGGCTTCTTTACTGTATATAAATCTTGCCAAGTAACATAAGTAATGGGTGGTATTCAATTAAGCTGTACTCATGGCTAATTAATAGGCATGGCTAATCTTAGTAAGTCTAGGTAAAGGTAAAGGGACCCCTGACCATTAGGTCCAGTCGTGGCAGACTCTGGGGAGCCGGCGTACAGCTTCCGGGTCATGTGGCCAGCATGACTAAGCCACTTCTGGCGAACCAGAGCAGCGCACGGAAATGCCGTTTACCTTCCCGCCAGAGCGGTACCTATTTATCTACTTGCACTTTGACGTCCTTTCGAACTACTTGGTTGGCAGGAGCAGGGAACGAGCAATGGGAGCTCACCCCGTTGCAGGGATTCAAACCGCCGACCTTCTGATCGGCAAGTCCTAGGCTCTGTGGTTTAACCCACAGCGCCACCCGCGTCCCCTTAGTAAGTCTACTCTTGAGTAAAACTTAGCTGAATATCACTCAATATGCCCCACACGGGCACTGTGGTCTGCTCACATTGACATATGATTGCACGAAGTAGCCTAAGGTTGCTTAAAGGGCACCATGGCTCTCAGTGGACTTACTTGTGAGTAAACATACCTCAGCTCATGCTGCCCAACTCTGATGCACACACTTTGCCATTTATTTACTTTCACATTGCAATATATTTTCCCTTCCTGACTTTGGTAATCTTTTTTTTTTTTTTACATTTTGCTTGAAATTCTGTTGGAAAGGGAGACCTCTTCGTTTCTCTTTTGCCAGCTTCCTTGCCGTTCTCTCCTTAGCGACAGTCTACCACTGGGAAATCAGAGTCAGGACAAACAAAGGAGCATTTATCCGGGATTTTCTTCCAGCCCTCCTTCCCTGCAGCATCTCCCTTTAGCTTGCTTCAACATTTGAAAAGACACAACAGGCAAGGAGGCAAGAAAAAGAAGCAAACAAATAAGGTATGTCTCTTCCCTGCCCTGTGCAAATGATCCTAGTTAATTAGTTTTCTCTGGACTAGTTCTAAGAGCTAAAACTAAAGCCACGTGCGTTGAACCCAGGCAAGCCGAAAACATCCCGAGGTGGAGGTGACCTGCACCTCAGGTGGTGGTGGATATGAAGAGGTATTAATTTGCTTAACAGCCTTGACTAAGTAGCTGAGGAAAGGCAATCTCTTTTCTTTGTTATGAATCCAAAAGAGAGAGCTTAAAAATACAGGATATGCAATACTACAGAGCAGTGCTGGGAAATTCTGATGTGTTTAATATAGTGAATGTCAGCAACAAATGCATTCATTGAACTAGAATATCTGAAAATTATGTGTTTGCCAAGACAGACAGTACCACTATGTGTGATGGTGAGCAGAGCAGCGAATCCACCAAGAAGAGATTCCATGAATTGACTCTTTGTGAAAACAGACCATCAATTCCATGATTCTTTAGAGGCACTAGGGTTGTTGTTTTACATTAAACCCCCGTTTAATTTCTCCAAAGAAACCAGAATGTACATGGATATTCTTATTTGTCATCTTCATACCCATTCTTCGCTCCATAATAATAATTTCCAGCACTGCTCTGTAGTATTGCATACCCTGTATTTTTAAACTCTATTGGATTCATAAGTGGACACACACATATGAGAGGGGGGAGAGAGAGAGAGAATAGCCTGCCTGCTTGAACCACAGCAGTACCAAAAATGATTAGCACACCTTTCTGATTCCAAGAAAACAGATGGGTGTAATTCACATCACCTCACTTACTAGAGAAGCCTGAAAATAAGACACAAGTGACAAGATGTGCACTTCAGCATTGTCAATGTGCTTCCATAGTAGCTAGAATGTGGATATTTGGTCCACAGAGTCCAAGTCACCTTTATTACTAGGAAATAGAACCTTTTTGACATGAAACAGTTAAAACTCAGGATATGAAATACACCTCTGAACACAGACCAGTACTCCAGCAGAGAGGGAGACAAGGGAGCCTGGGCAGTAAGATGGAAGGCAAAAAACACTGGAAAAATAGAGGGCAGTTTTCCATTGTCCAAATTCCCACAATTAAGGAATTTACAGGTAAGTTGTATTCTTTTCCTAAAACTTTTTCTTCTTCTTCTGTTACTTTGCTGTCATTTCTTATCAGGGTCATTTCCAAAAAGCCCTAAGAATAGACTAACTGTCTCTTTCTCATGCTTTTATCCATCACCATAATCCACTTTCACATTAATCTGTGATTTTGAAAAATATTTCCTAAAACTACATATTAAAATATATTAATAAATGTGTGTTAACTCAAAGCATATATTCAGATCTCTCTTTTGAAACATTTAAAATGCTGAAAATGTGTAACAAAGGGTAAAATCTGTTAAGACTGCCTATCTTAGATTATGTGCACATCTGATAAGAGAAATTAGGTTGCTTTTGTACAGGATCAAATTCTTCTAACAGATGGAGTCTAACCTTGAACAAAAAGGAGCCTTGAAAACACTGCACAGGGAGTGTGTTTTTGAAGACATCATTTGGGTAGTGTATCATCCATCATACTCATCAATTTAAAGCAGTAGTGTTGTACCTTGGTTGATGAAAGCCTTGCAAGTCGAACGTTTTGGCTTCTGAATGCCACAAAAACCAGAAGGGAGTGTTCTAGTTTGCGAATGTTCTTTGGAACCCAAATGTCTGAAGCGGCTTCCACTTGGCTGCAGGAGCGTCCTTCAGCCAACTGGAAGCGGTGCCTTGGTTTCCGAACGTTTTGGAAGTTGAACAGACTTCCGGAACAGATTCTATTCGACTTCTGAGGTACCAATGTGGTGTCAATTAATGCTCCCTTAATAGGTTTATAGTACAAACCATATCATATTGTTTAGAGCAGGCATCCCCAAACTCGGCCCTCCAGAAGTTTTGGGACCACAATTCCCGTCATCCCTGACCACTGGTCCTGTTAGCCAGAGATGATGGGAGTTGTAGTCCCAAAACATCTGAAGAGCCAAGTTTGAGGATGCCTGGTTTAGAGCATAAAAACAATAGGTCCTCTGCACACACACTTTCACCTCAGGCCTCAGAAAATATGCTGGGATACCAAGAGGTAAGGTCAGCAGTAAACACTTCAATATCTTATTTGGGACCTTATTTGGTACATTATTTCGACTTTAAGTACATCAAAAAGCCTCCTTAGTTCTAATCCACACAGTAGCTGAAGACACATTTTAGGATTTACTGTTTTTTAAAACTGGCAACACCATGCCATCACCATCTTAAATACTGTAAACGATACAACAATAAATACACTTGGAACATAGACAAGATTTACGGTACTTATTGTGTTGACTGAGGGATCAAAGTGCTGGAGAGACCCTGAGCTGCATCTATACCATCGGGGATAGCTACAATGGCTTTAAAAGTTTCTATCTGGTTCAAATCCTGTGCTGACTGAAGTCAAAGATGGGCAACAGCCTGGAAACAGGAGGGCTGACTAGCAGCTAGGGAAAAGAGTGGCTCAGGAATATTGGCTTCTGCACAACACAGTGGCCTGCACAACTCTGTTAAATCCCATTGCTATGGTTAAAGTTACTTTTTAAAACACCCTCTGCTTCTGGCAGATATGACAATCTGGGTCAGAATGAGAATCTGGAATGATCTAGCAATGATTTGTGCCTTAGCAACACATTTTCCAGTTTCATCATCTGTTTCTGCAAGTCTCAGAACATTTTCTGAAACAGCCTGCTGAAACTGTAGATTCAATTTTTTTTTCTGCCAAACTTAATCTACAGGAGGGCAACACCTTGCAAAGACCATCACAACACTGTGGAATTGCTAATTCCAGCACTCTGGATGAGATACTTCTAGGAAGAAAGTCCCATCCATTTCAGTTTTCTTTGTTTCTTGTGTTTCCAATCTTAAATTCAGTTCTTTACATTTTTGCAGAAAATTAACTAGCATTTTAATGTGAATTTCTCCTAGTTTTTGTACGCCATTTTCACAAATGTGCCCATTTCTGCGAGCAATTTTCCCTAGTATGCATTTCTGTATGTTATTTTCACTAATATATGCATTCATATGCACACATTCCCCTAACATATGCATATTTGCAAACATTGCTTAGGGAACTGCGTTGCGGACTTTGGGCAAGTGTGAATTTCGTAGGATGACTGTGATTCAATTCTCATATCCTTTAAAAAATGACAATTTGGTAAGATTTGGCTTTAAATGCAAATGGAATCAAACTTCTCCTATCCATGGATAGTGGAAAAACAGGGCTAAAGGGATGAATTTGATAAAGACTGATTCTATGTCGGCACCCAGCTAAGCGCCTTTTCTCTTCTCTCCCTAGCACTATTCGTAAACTCTTGCCAAGATAGCACAAAAATGACGATGCTCTCCACTCTTCTGTTTCTGAGCTTTCTGCTTGGGACCAGCCCAACACCATCTGGCCGCCTCTCCTGTTACAGGAAAATATTAAAAGACCACAACTGTCACAGCGTCCCAGAGGGAGTGGCCAGTCTTCGTCCAATTGACGGGCTTCTTCAAGATCACTTCTGGGAGGGAAAGGGCTGTGAGATGGTCTGCTATTGTAATTTTAATGAATTGCTCTGCTGCCCAAAGTAAGTAACTTCTTTGACTCTTGCTTTCTTTTCTTTGCAATGAGAGATAATAAATAAATAAATAAATAAATAAATAAATAAATAAATAAAAATAATAATAGTTTATTATTTATACCCCGTCCATCTGGCTGGGTTTCCTCAGCCACTCTGGGCAGCTTTCAACAAAATATTAAAATACAGTAGTCCATCAAACATTAAAAGCTTCCCTAAACAGGGCTGCCTTCAAATGTCTCATAAAAGTCTGGTAGTTGTTGTTCTCTTTGACATCTGGTGGGAGGGCGTTCCACAGGGCAGGTGCCACTACTGAGAAGGCCCTCTGCTGGGTGACCTTGGGCTAGTCTCTCAGCCCCACTCACCTCACAGAGTGTTTGTTGTGGGGGAGGAAGGGAAAGGAGAATGTTAGCCGCTTTGAGACTCCTTTGGGTAGTGATAAAGCCAGATATCAAATCCAAACTCTTCTTCTTCTTCCCTGTAACTTGGGCTTTTTGCAGTGAGGGAACCTCCAGAAGGCCCTTGGCGCTGGACCTCAGTGTCCAGGCTGAACGATGGGGGTTGAGACGCTCCTTCAGGTACACAGGACTGAGGCCATTTAGGGCTTTAAAGGTCAGCACCAACACTTTGAATTGTGCTCGGAAACCTACTGGGAGCCAATGTAGGTCTTTCAAGACCGGTGTTATGTGGTCTCGGTGGCCGCTTCCAGTCACCAGTCTAGCTGCCGCATTCTGGATTAGTTGTAGTTCCCGGGTCACCTTCAAAGGTAGCCCCACATAGAGCACATTGCAGTAGTCCAAGCGAGAGATAACTAAAGCATGCACCACTCTGGCGAGGCAGTCAAACAAAACTAAAGTGTATAGTTATACATGTTTAATGATGTGACCAAGTCCCACTGAACTCAACGGGGCTTACTTGTGACTTGATATGCATAGGATTGCATAGTGTCATTGAAATCAAAAGCAGGAAACCCTCCATCTATTATTACCTAACATCCCAAATGATAACAAGAAAAATGAGCCCGTTTCAAAGCTTCAGTACCAAAATATTACATAGGAGTGCTATGGTCCGAAGGCATGGCACAGGGATCTTGCCAAAAGTAAGCAACCTTGGTCAGGTAAGAACCTGGATGTACACTGTCCTAGGGAGGCACTGTAGCTCAGTGGTCAAGCATCTCCTTTGCATGCAAAAGATCCCCAGTGACTTCAGGTAAGGCTGGGAATATTCCCTGCCTGAAACCAGAGCCACTGCCAGTCTGTTTAGACAATATGGAAGTAGACAGACCAATGGTCTGACTTGGTATGTCAAGTTTCATGATGGGTCATTCTTAATTTTTTATTTATTTATTAGATTTATATACCACACTTCGTTGCAAGATCCCAGGGTGGATTCTGACTTCTGTTTTAGACCACCACCACTCTTTTCCCTTACCTAATAAACATTCAGATATTTTGGACCGAAGGCTAGCTAACAATATGTAAGCCCATTTAAGTCTTTGGTGTAACACAAACTATAGGACATAGGGCCACTGATCCAGTAGGTGTGTCCACTTGTTTATCATGGAATTTGGGGTAGAAACAGTCGTTCTGAGGACAGAACGGTTCTGGTTATTACAAGTGCACCTCTGTTGCTGCTAGTTTCAAAGATGAGCAGCATAGACAAGATGGACAAAGGGAGGGGTGGTATTTTGGAGGTAGCAGTGTGTGTACCGAGGTGGTAGCAGTATGGTAACTGGAACACACAACACCATGAAATCAGGTTATATGGAATAAGTAACAGGTAGGTTCGGGAGCTAAATGCTTCACATTTTCCCTTCTCCAGTACAGTGGTGCCTCGCAAGACGAAATTAATTCGTTCCGCGAGTTTTTTCGTTGAGCGATTTTTTTTGTCTTGCGAAGCACCACTACAGTTAAACACTAACAGGGGCGGGGAGAAGCAGGGCAGCTGCCGCAGCCGGTACCTCGGACTCACCCGCACCTTGTGGCCACCGCGCGACGCGGCTGCTGGAGGGCGGCGGGGCTCAGGAGCGCGACTCTGGCTGCAACGCCGGCTGCTGGCGGCAACGGCCCTCTGAGAGGAGCGCGTGAGGGCGGTGGGCAGCGGCGCGAGGCAGCCGGAAGGTCGGCCGTCAGCCGGAAGGTGGGAGGAAGCCGGAGGAGCGCGGAAGTGAGCGTGCGTACGTGCAGTGAGCGTCGCCATGACAGGAGAGGCAGGGCTCTTTCGTCTAGCGAAGCAAGCCCTTAGGAAAATCCGTCTTTCGTCTAGCGAGTTTTTCGTCTTCCGAGGCATTCGTCTTTTGGGGTACCACTGTAGTTCCTTTCAACTCTATTCTGTTTATCTGGCAGAAATCCCAACATAACCATGCAGAATATTGTGCTGTTGGGGAGGAAAGTAAATGGGCTTGATATTTAGAAATTGGTCAATAACCCTCATTTCCAGAGACATTAGGAATTCAGATGAACTGAGCTCTTTAAGCTCTATCTAATTCGGGGATGGGGAGCCTGTGGCTCTCCAGCTGTTGTTGGACTACAGTCCTCATCAACCACCTGCCAGCATGGTCAATTAACAAGTATGGTGGGAACTGCTGTCCTGCAAAATCTGGGGGGCCACAATTTTTACATCTCGGTGTAATTCATAGGCCATACAGAGACAGTGGCCAATAAAACTAAGCATAATTGGTATACAAACAAAGAACAAAAAATGGTTTGCAATAAAAAAGGAAAAAAGAACTTAGCAGTGTTCTTTTAATGAAACAAGTGTTTGAATACTAATGGAGCTTATTCTGAAGCACCACTGCTTTTAAGGGGGCAGTTTTAAGTAAGTATATTTTAGGACCCATATATTATTAAAACCTCACATGTGGTCCTGAGCCTTTTAACCTAAAGTTCAGGTAGAAACCTGGGTAATTTGCATTTAATGAAATGATTTCCCTCCAGTTTCAGTAGGGAAATTGAAAGACCACCTGGAAACTTCAATTGGTCCAAAATGTGGCTGCCTGATTACTATTGTCACCTCTCTCTTGTAAGATCTGCATTGCTTACTTACTTATTTCCTGACTCAAGTATGGGTTCTAACCTTTAAATCCCTAAATGGCTTAAAGTCAGGTTACCTGGAAGACTACCTACTCCCACAAGAGTCTGGCCAGAAGTTAAGGTCAGCATTAGTTGCTCATTCCTTCTTTACCTGGAATTAGACTAGTAGGAGGAACTCAAGACAGAGCTTTTTAAATGGAATGAGCACTGAATTGTGGGAATACACTCCCCATGGAAACCTACTAAGCTCCTTCCCTTTTAGTCTTCAGACAGTTGCTGAGAACTTTTATTATTATTATTATTTCCAACTTCCTTTTTACATTTAGTTGCCTGCTTCTAATTTGATTGCTGGCTTTATAAAGTGTCTGCTTTTATGGTTGTTTAGTTTGTCTTCCATTTATTGTGTTTTCATTATTCTTGTAAGCCACTTTGCATATTTAAGAAACACAAGAAGAATGAAAGTATACTTCCCGATTTGAATTTCTGCCAATTTCTTTCAGGGGTATCTTTTTTGGGCCAAAAATATCATTTGTGATTCCCTGCAACAAGCCATGAAGAAACATTGCGTTTGAGAAAGGACGGCAAATGCAGGACTTAGTTTATGAAGACTGGATTAAGCTCATGTGGTCATCGGGGCTAAAGAAGATGGAATTTGAATGCCATACGGAAGCTACTATAACCACCAACCATTTTTTTAGGCATTCAATGTTTTGTTTAAACAAGACTAACAGCCCCACTATGTTTACCACTCATTGAATGGGCATTACCTCCAAGGAAGTAGACTTTAGGGACTGTAAAATTAAAGTTAATAAAACCCCACATGTAGCAGAGCTCTCAAATCTAATTTGATAGTGATGTTGATGTTCATTGACCTGACCTAAGTAACACAGCACAGAAGATACACTTCTTAGGGCTGCTTGGCTGGGATTGTCTTAATAACAAAGACTAAATTAACTAAGACTTAGCTAAAGTGTTTCATATGACTGTTTTCTTTTAATTCTTGGTGTTTTAACTATTTGTACGCAACTTGAAGCATCAGTTATTACACAAATAAAGCAAGATTTAATTCTCAATTCTCTCATTTAATAGACTAAGACACTGAACTACAAGCGTATTTAATCCCATCATACTACTTTTTAAGGAGTTTAATGGTCATTTAAAGTGATGTAGTTTCCATTGAAACAGCTACTGCACACTTCACAGAAACTGTGAGCACATTTAGCAAAGCTAAGCAGGGTCTTGCATGGTTTCAAATTGTATGGGGGACCGCATGTTGAGATCCCTGCACTGCAGGGGCGTGACTGGGTGACCCTCAGGGCGTCTCTTCCAGCTCTACAATTCTGATTATATTATCTGCCCTGTAGCCCTTTGATGGCAAATCTTTACATTTTGGTTTCCCCACTCCTTCCCTCCATGTCTCTTGCCATCTCTCTGAAGATGGGGCTGTGGCAACTAGTGGGTCTTTACAAGCTTCTCCATACATTTCAGTTATAAAATTCTAAAGACACCTTTATGCTTTTATGTGGTTAAGGAGACACAGCTGCTATAAAAACAGACTTACAATTGAACAGCAGCTGATCACGCATGGACTTGAATCAAAGCTCCATGAACACAACACAACTTCAGCTGGTTTAGATCAGGCCACGTCTGAAAAAAATACATGACATTAATAACTTTAAATGCTTCTCATCTTTAAAGGAGAACATGGAGACATGAGTGCAGATATGCAAATTCATTTTTAAGCAAAATAAAATATGGCAACATGCTTTTTTTCCCCAGTTTAAGTCTCATTTAATGTTCCTTCCTGCAGGGGGATTTTGGGTTCAGTGCTTATTACAGGATGGGGGGCGGGCGGGGGTGTGTGTGTCACTGCAACAGGGGTTAAGCATTTCTTTCCTTCCCAACACTCCATTCCCCAAAAAAACTGCTTTTCTTTTCAGAAAAATGGCACCAGTGTTCCATTACATGCATTTATTTGCATGTAAAACCAATTAGATTTACTCCTCGCAACTCTTTGCAGCGTGCATTTTGCATGACATTGGCCATCAACACCCAGCCAGCGACAGAAGTATTTGGATATGGAGAACAGGGCATGGGCAGACCTCTTTTGCTTTATCAGCAATTCTCATTCCAAGTACAGGATAAAAGAGAAGAAATTCTGTGCAACTGTGGAAGCACTGACAAACACAAAGCCTTCTTTGTGGAAATGATAAAAGGGTCGATAAAAAGTGCCTGGAGAGGGAAAAAAAGGAAAAGGAAAAGCAACAGATACATTTGACAACAGAAAGCATAAAATATTTTTCATTGATCTATGAAAACTCCTGAAGCTTCCAAATGTGTTTCACCTAAAAACTGCCAGGAAATACAATATAAACTATTAACAGGGCTAGCCTGCACTAAAGGCACATTGAATAACTCATAATCTGTTACGGATTCTGCCCATTAAAGTATTTAAATGCTGCTGGCATGTGTTTTATTTTTGAATAGTAAGTACAATGAGACTAATCTTACCATCTTCAGCTCTTAAATTTTTAGTTTTCATTGTTCTAGGTAGCCACTACCCCATTAGTAAAAACATTTTATACTTATGTACCAGGGGACAATCCAACAATTTTGACACCGCTTAAGAATGGGTCAGTAAGCCGCACTGAACACAGGGCCGTACTTCAGAGTAGATATACATAGTGGGACATGCCTGCGCAACTTGTGACACTCTGAGCTGATTGTATCTCCTTAGCGCCAGCCATGATTTGTTGTCTAATTGGGAAGAAAGGCTGAAAAATGGGTGTTTACTACGGAGAAATAAAAGCTTGGGGTGGAAAAGCACAGAAATGCAATTTCCAAATATTTAAAAGGCTCTTGGGTAGAAGAAAAATTGCTCAATCCTATTCCTGAGACTGGAGCAAGAAATATGTTTCAGCTACCAGAAAATTAATGATAAAACACTGCGAAACTGTCCAAACGTTTAAGGGAAGCAAATAAATAAGCTGCCTGTGGCTGTTGTGGCTTATCTTTTGCAGTATTTAATTAGAAGCTAGATAGGCAGCTTTCTTAGAGCAGCAAGGGGCGGGGATTTCAGCCATTCATTTAACAGTGTGCACACCTAGCTCAATTTTCTCAATATGATAATTGCGTTTTGCATTCATCTTACCTTTATCAATCTCAAGAGCCAATCGAAGTGCTCTCAATGAAGTCTAACGCTATTGTGAAACAAAGCAGGATTAACTTCCTAAGTGTTAAGCCAAGTCTGCTTCTAGCAACACAAGAATATTATCCTCTTGTATCACAACACAATTTGTGATTGTTCTACATACTGAAGTATTTCACAAAATAAATGCTGCCTGTGCAGTAAATACCTTAAAATTTATTTATAGGCAGCTCCATTTCCCCCATTTGTAATAATGATTTGTGTATGGTCAGATCAAAAAGATGGTAATGCTTGCCTATATACCAAGACTTATTTAAATATCGCTTTGAGCACTCATATAGTCCTTTTCCCCCTAAGTGCTCATTTGTCCTTCTCGAACTAGACTTCTGGCACCAGTCCATCTCTGCAGTCTGAGGTCATATTGAATGCTGTGCCTATTATGTCTGCGACTGCTCTGAATTTTGTATTATCTACAGTCTTCTGTCTAATCATGATGTTGAACAGTATAGTGTAAGGATACTAGTATCTCCCCTTGAGAAAGTTTAATACCACTGTCGCATACTTGTCCAAGTATGCTTTTTTGCAGCTGAATCGAGCAGTTCTTATTTAGGTATTATTTAGGTATGCATAGAGTCATGAGGCCACAGGAACAAACACACCTGTATAGTAATCAGCTATATTTAGGTTTCTCACATGGGGGCTAGAAGGCTATTATAGGAAGTCACCCCACCAAAAAGTTATGGTTACACTACATGTTCACTCAAAAGCAAGTCCCTGTAAATTCAAGGGGACTTACTCCAGCGTGTGTATAGGATTTCAGCCTAACTTTGGTAATCTATTCCTTTTGGCAATGTTTCCGCACTATTCTGCTTTTGATCCAAAAGCATACAAAAGGGCAGAAAAAGGCTTATAGGTTTTTATCTCCCAGGTGCCTCTATGTGGGTTGTTGTAATCGGTATTCAGCCGTAAGGCAAAGATTTTACATGACGGCGAACACTACAGTACAACTTTTTTTATAACTACATGCAATTCAACCAGGGTTTCTAACTTTCTACAGCTTTGCCTTTTGTGTCAGTGGGATTCATTCCTAAATTCTAAGAAAAGGTTACGTAACAGCACAATGTTGGAGAAACTCTTGGCCTTAACTGCTGGCCAAAAAACAAGATTTATACTCACAATCAGATGGTAGAAGATGACGGTGTTATAACTTCAGCCTCACAGCAATCCTATGCATACAGTCGTACCTTGGTTTTCGAACAGCTTAGCTCTCGAACGTTTTGGCTCCCAAACGCCACAAACCCGGAAGTGACTGTTCTGGTTGACGAACTATTTTTGGAAGTCGAATGTCCAACGAGGCTTCCGATTGGCTGCAGGAGCTTCCTGTGGCCAATCAGAAGCCGCACTTTGGTTTCCGAACGTTTTGGAAGTCGAACGGACTTCTGGAATGGATTCCATCCGACTTCCAAGGTACGAATGTACTTTGCTGGAAACAAGCCCTACTTAACACAGTGGAACATATTACTGAGTAAACACGCGTAGATTTGTGCTGCATTTAAAATAGAGATTTCGGTTGCTTTTCTAATCACAAATTCAAACCCAAGTTCTCAAACTGTCAAACACTGGTTGTGGTTTTCAATAAAACAGCATCTTTAGGTATCACTTACCTTTTGCAGGCTGCATTTTGTCTAAACTGGGAGTGACAAAACATCAAATGTGACTTTCAGTACAGGTGATGGACTTGAGAACAGCAGGTGGTTTGAAGACAGCACGTAGGGTTGGGCTTACTCATATTGTGCACTGGCACAGAAGAGAGGAAAAGGATATGCTACACAGCAGGGCCCAAGACCAGCAAACAAGAGAGTACATTAGGCTGCACACTTGAAGATGCGTTTACAAAGACCCACTTCTACTGTATATCCAATTATCACAGTTAGTTTCTAGGACACCAATCACCTGTCATGGCTCTATCTAGGAGAAGCTTGATCCTAGCTATTTTAACTGGCAACTGGAGCATCTGCAACCCTGATGCTGTATATACACCCCCTCATCCTAAACAGAAAAGCAGATCAACTTGGAAATTGCTCATTGGACCCATGTGACAGTCCACCTATAGTGCTGAAAACCGCTGGACCACCTTCTGATAGTCCACAGTATTACAAACAGCAGATACAGTCACTTTTCACATCACAGCTGTTATATTTAGTAAGGCAAAAGGAGTGGTTTTTCTTTTCTACTACTGAAGTGCAGAAGTCAAACAGTGCAAAATACATTACTTAAGAAAGCAATACAAAACACTATTCCCCAGTGGGAATACTATACTGGCTACAAGCCACTGAGTCCTCTTTTTTTAAAGCTACTAAAATTTGTGGGAGTAATACACCATCAATGGTTTGTCAACTATAACCCCCACCCCCCAATAGGAGAAGCACTATACCAGAGCTTTCAAAACTTTTCATGTTGGTGACACACTTTTTAGACATGTATCATTTCGTGACATAGTAATTCAGTTTTGCTAGCAAACCGGAGGTTAAACTAACCTCTTTCCAGCCCTGGGAGCATTCGCGTGATACGCTAACATGTAACAACACACAGTTTGGAAAGCTCTGCACTAGACAATAAACAATTTTGCTGTTTATAACTGTGGTAGTTAATATGGAACTGCAACCAAACCTTCTTTTGGAAGTATGCAAGACTCAACAGCAAATATTGAGATTCATTTTGAACATCTTGCTAAACTGTGGATTATATTACCATAGTTTAGAACCCAAACCATAGTTGGAGCTTCTAAACACACACATAGACAAACCTTGCCTTATAGTCAGTTGTCTGCTTTCATTTTTTTCTGTTCTCAGCACTTACAAGTTTATTCCCCTCTTTTATGGCAAAGCAACCTTGGGCAGTAGAGCAACAACCATACCAAGAGGTTGTCAGTTCAGGCACTGTGTTAAAACCGTCAAATAGCACAAATTATTGCTTTAAAACTCATTTCAAACCATGGTTTCTGTGTCTGGTTTGCCACCCTAACCATATGTCATGGTCTGCCAATTCAGACATCATATCAACCCCTAAGAAATATTTCTGAACCATGGCTTGGCATCATTTTTGAACCAAACAAAAGATGACACTGAGAAGGAAAAAGCTTCAGAAAGTATGTTAAGAGCTGTGTTACACAAAGGTCTCTTAACGTATTATTCAAATATAACCACTCATCTTTGCAACTGAAGCACAAATTAATTCATCATGAAGCACGACCTTGACACCATTAGCTGTCTCCCTCCCAGCCCAGAAGAGATTTATAGGAGATAGTTTTGGAGGGCATTCCACATTTCAGCTTATTTTTACAAACTGAAAAGCAATATACAGTAATAGCCTTATACACTTGCCAGACACCATACACATGAAGGTGCAGCAACACCAATAGTATTTATTTAAAATATTTTTACCATGGAAATATCATTTATGAGCAGTATTTTTCCCAAGAAAAATATCAGAATTCTCCATCTGAATACCAGTTACAAAGAAATCTTCAGCAAATCTAAAACAGTCTTTACACCTGCAGAGTTTCAAGTTTGCTTATTTAGTGAACACCACTGTCCATTTTTAGATCAGATTTGTTCTTATCGTTCTTCACAGAGTAGATGAAATAGGCCACAGTGTCTTTTTCATTCACCGGAATTGTCCGAAAATGACACCCAATTATCTGCAAGAAAAAATATATATCCTTGAACATAAGTAGGTATTGTGCAGATTATATATGAAGAAAACACAGTAGAATCTAGCCTGGCTTTCAAACACAAGTTCTTAGAACTTGAGCATCAGAACTTAATAGGTGGTGCTAATTGGCACACAAGGAACAAGACACCAGTATTGTATTAGAACATTTACATTTATTTTATACTGATTTAAAGAATTGTTGTCTCACTTTCCTTGTGGAAAAAACTCCCAGAAAAGTTTTGGAATATCAGTGATAAAGCATTCTACCCTATTTTCCAAGGAATAGAGAATGCTCTTCTTACATTCATCCAATGCAAAAACGTATCACTTAACTAGTCAACCCATGAGATGTTCTAAATCAGTTAACAACCTGCTGCCCTCCATATGTTTTGGACTACAACTTTCATTGGCCCTAACCAGAACGGTTACTGGTGTAAGTTGCAGACCAAAACATATGGAGGGCACCAGAGTGGTGAAGTCTGCCCTAAACTGTCCAAATACAGAGGCCAAAGCAGTGGTGGTAACTGGAAACTCTGGAGCCACTGGGAACTATTTCCATTTGTCCATTTCAGCAAAAAGCAACTGGAAGGAGCATAGCTCCAACTCACTGGATTCAACATTGTCTGGTCCCTAAACAGGGAGAGAGATATAGTTCTACCAAGCAAGACAAAATAGTCCATACAAAAAGGTAACGGTTGTTATTGAAAACTTGTTCAAGAGTTCAACATTTTGAAGTGTGGAAGAGCAGTGGGCTGCAAAATAGTAGTACTGGGACTGGGAATTTAATTATTCAAAAACAACCTAGAATAGAAACAGACAGTGAAGTAGCCAGGTCTGTAGATGATACCAAAATACTGAGAATGCTAAACTAAATGAAACATTCCAAAAGGATCTCCAAACTTCTGAAACACCCCTAAGAATCTCAAAAACACTGTTTGCCTTAATAGCCACCCTCCATTCCTTTGTCTACATTACAACATCCAGTAATCATCTGGTAAGCAGTGAATTCCAGAAGTTGTTGCATAAAGAACTACCTGTCTGCCTTAAGCTGAAGGCTTCCTCTAGCTTTGTAGAATCTAAGATGACCCACACAATGCAACAAGCTCAAAAGAATCATTATCATACACTGTTCCACCATTGCAGCATACTCAGCTGACATTTTCGATTAGTTTTCCACTATGTCTGCAGGACCTCTTTCTTAGCTGGTTAAAGTCAATTCAGACCTCCATCAGCATTTATGTGAATTAGCGCTCTCTTATCTCAGGCACTTTGCAGCGATACCAAATATCATCATTATGTTGCCCAGCCATCCAACTTGCAGGTATCCTTGAGGGTCCTTTACTACCTGCTTAGGACTCCAGCATCCCAAATGATTTTGTTTCGTGTGCAATCTTGGTTACATCTCATGTACACAGTCCTATGCACGTCTACTTAGAAGCAAATCCCACAAGATTTATTCCCATTTAAAATGTTCATAGGATTACAGCCTAACCCTGTCAGAAAGCTGCATAATCATCAGTATGAAAGTGTACCAAGATAGCAATAGTCAGCAAAAAAGAAAGAAGAAAGTCATCAGAATGCAAGGATTTGAGAACTCTAGTTCAAAAGAGCCACATAATCTAGCACATTGTTTCTTTCTTTTTACTAAAGTATAAATAATTGAAATTGCACGTACTTCAACAAGCTGTGCTTTGTTAAGTCCCGGTCTGGTCTGTAATTTGAAGTGCCTTTTGTATCTTCTTAGTGTGTTTACTTGCAACTGAAACAGATCAACCTGCAAGGGAATTACAAGATTCTGTTAACTCGAGGGCCATGTCAACGAGTTATTTTATAGTGTGCATGCTGCACAGAACTTTCTAGGCAATGTGCTTTCCCTTGGCCTCTTAAGTATATTGCATTACATGAAGCTTCTATGCCAGCAGCAGCCACCACCTGGAACAGGCAGTCTCAGAAATCCTAAACTCTAAACATGGTAGATTACATGTTTTGCATGTATATCTGAAGAGGCATCTCCACCCCCATCGTTCAACCCGGACACTGAGATCCAGCACCAAGGGCCTTCTTGCGGTTCCATCACTGCGAGAAGTGAAGTTACAGTGAACCAGGCAGAGGGCCTTCTCGGTAGTTGTGCCCACCCTGAGGAATGCCCTCCCATCAGATGTCAAAGAAATAAACAACTATCCGAATTTTAGAAGACATCTGAAGGCAGCCCTGTTTAGGGAAGCTTTTAATGTTTGAAGTTTTATTCTGTTTTTAATGTTCTGTTGAAAGCCGCCAAGAGTGGCTGGGGAACCCAGCCAGATGGGCAGGGCAGAAATAAATTAGTAGTAGTAGTAGTAAGTTAAAGGGACCCCTGACCATTAGGTCCACTCGCGGATGACTCTGGGGTTGCGGCGCTCATCTCGCTTTACTGGCCGAGGAAGCCGGCGTACAGCTTCTGGGTCATGTGGCCAGCATGACTAAGCCGCTTCTGGCGAACCAGAGCAGCACACGGAAACGCCGTTTACCTGCCCGCCAGAGCGGTACCTATTTATCAAATTGCACCTTGATGTGCTTTCAAACTGCTAGGTTGGCAGGAACAGGGACTGAGAAAAGGGAGCTCACCCCGTCGCGGGGATTCGAACCGCTGACCTTCTGATCGGCAAGTCCTAGGCTCTGTGGTTTAACCCACAGCACCACCCGCGTCCCTTTAGTAGTAGTAGTAGTAGTAGTAGTAGTAGTATAAAGCCCATGTTTCAATCCCCAGAAACTCCAGCTAAAGTACCTCAGCTAAAGTAGTAGGTGCTGGGAAAAGCCTGCTTCGAACATTGGATAGATGTTGTCAAAATTATTAACTAGATGGACTAATAGCCATTATGCAGTATTCAGCAGCTGCCTATGCAATGATCCACACTGCACGTTGAGGCAGTGGGAAAATGCAGAGACACATTGTGAAGCAGGCCTAGTAAGGAGCTTCACAGCAAACGAAACGGAACTTCAAACAGACAACTCTCTGACAAGTATTTTGTACAGATCATACACTGGGGCCATCTAGTGCACTAGCTTCCTCAACCTGGTGCCCACTTTAGTTGTTTTGAACTAAGTCCCATCAACCCCACACAGTACAACCAATGGTCAGGGAAGATGGAAGCTGCAGTCTAACATTTCTGGAGAACAGCAGACTGGAAAAGACTGGTCTGTACCTTCATGCTCCCAACTTCTCCTTTTTTTTAAGAAAGGATGAGCTTAAATGTCAATACAATCAAGACACAATAAAGGAAACATACAAAACATGTGGGATTCAGTAATAAAAAATAATGTCTGTATCACCTGTATCACAACATCATTTTGTATGGCCTCCACAAAACATTTGCCTACATGCAGGTAATACCAGGAATATTAATCTACCTCTGGAGCGTCAACATCTTGCACTGGTGAGTCACCATCATCATCGCTGCCTTTTCTCTTTCTTCTGTTTCGGACACTTTGAATTAAATTTTTGTGGAAATCACAAATATAAAGATGCCTTGCCTGAAAGTTTTTTAAAATAAAAAACAACAGGTTAACATTGGGCAGCAACAACATTCTCAAACTTCACAACTCACAAACTAAAGGACACCAGTGATTTTCAGTAAAGGAGTCAAGTGAAATTAGCCACAAACACATTCAAGGGTACCAAAAGCTGCCAGAGGAATCTTGTTCCGTTAACAAGCTACTACAGTGTTACCAGCTTGGCTCAGGAAATGCCTTTTACCACTATTTTATTCCCATTGGCTAAGTAAAAATACAGTTATCAGAAACTCAGTAAAGCCTTTTCACAAAAGTGGGCAGAATACAAGGATAGGAAAGTGACAAAAGTCGCATCTTTTTTGTTACTTCTAATAAGATTTAGTATGTTAATGGATGTAAACACTATTTCCACCTTTCAAGAGTAGATTCTCTATACAAACTTATGTTTCTTTGGATTGAAAATCCAAAATTTAGGATGCTGTGACTGAGTTAGCATCTGCCAAGATTCAGGGCCAAAGGGGTCTTTTTAATTTAATACATCTGTACACAAAAACTGTCTTTAAAAAAACAAACAAACTAGAGAGTGTAAATGCCAACCTGAAGACACTTAACAGCATACATCTCAAACATATTTACTTAAGCCATTGCTTCCACTTGGGTTCACTACCTAGAAAGTGTGTTGAAACAGCATCCTAAAGCTGCAATCTTAAATATACTCACAGAACTATCAATAGATTTACAGTAAAAACCCTGCAGGATTGACTGAAAATCTACTAGGAACTACTTGGAAATATCGCTTTCATAATACAAACTGAGGAACACCTTCCCCCACCAACCCTTCAAGTTACCTCCTGGTATTATATTTGCAGTATGTTATTAGCAACCTTTATTTGCTGCCAGGCATCAACAATGCACTTTTAACTGAGTCGGTAAAATAAAGAGGATCAAAATACTGTACTTGTTCGTTCCAGTTAAAAAGCGCAAGCAGAGTGTTAGCCATGCAATAGGGAGCCATGAGCCGGCAGACATTTACTCCGCAGGTTAACGTGCTCCGACTTGAGGAATGTCTGTTGTACTAAATGGTTTTTTCTCTCTCCGCCTTTCCTTTAAACATGATGGAGGGAGTGAGGGTGGGGGAAGAATGAGGAAGACAAGTCGGACGACCAGCCTTCAGGGTTTCCTACGATTGCGGGTGTTTCGCCGAAAGAGAAAGGATTATAACGAGAGAGCCTGATGGCTGCCAAGGGGAAGACGACACAGTGGCAAAAGTAGGACGTGCAACACTGCAGCACGAGGCGGAGCAGCCAAGTACTGCCCTCTCTAGAGAAACAGAAACACTCCATGAAGCACACACGTACACACACACGACTGGTCCTGGGAGAAAGCGAAAGAGAACCGGGATTTCTTACGAAGAGACGTGCACACACGATCACTACGATTTGTAAAGGGGGGTTGGGGAAGAAGCGAAAGCCAAACCGAAGGGGGGTGGGGAGAGGAGAGAGCAGCCACTTCCACCCGCACTTACAAAGACCAGTAGCCCAGCTTTTGCAACGTCAGCCACGCAGCCAACTATACAGCAAGGGCACACACAACAGAAACAGGGAGAAACCCACAACGGCCAGCCATTCAATGACGGGAGGCGGGGGGAAGAAAGCAGAGCAAAAAACAAATCCAACTGCCTTTTATTGCCTCCGTACTCCGGGTAAAGGGAGAGGGTGCTATAACAGCCTATCCACGCAAACACCTTTCATTGATTTCCTTCTTTCTTGTTAACTCACCCGGGGCCGGGAATGGATGGGCTGCAAGGGGAATGGGCAGGGAGATCGATGGCTATTAGCTGGGCTCCCCCTTCCAGGGCATTTCCCGGGGACTGAACGCCAGCCAGGTCGCCCAGTTACAAAGAGGCAAAAAGGCAAGGAATTCCGCGTAACACTGGGCTTCCCAAGGAAGACCATCTCGCCCATTCATTTCCCCCCTCCTCGACTCGCTTTTGTTTCCTCCTCCATCGCAGCGTGCAATGTTAAGCGAGGAGATCTGGGGGCTACTGATGTTTTCTGTGCTTGCAGCGGGGCTGGGGGAGAGCGAAATGAAATGAGAGAGAGCAGGCGGCGTAGAACTGCGACGCCTTCGGGTGGGATCAGGCAGGCGACAAAGCTATCCCGGCAAAGGAAAGCGAGTGACCTGAGCCGGCACTTACGCTCTTGTCCAGCTCGATCTTCACCTTCTTCTGCGAGATGCTCTTCTGGATGCGCTTGCTGAAGCTGGCGTTGCCCGCGGCTCGGCTGCACCGCTCGCCTTCCTCCCGCAGGCAGCACAGCTGTCCCGCGCCGGGGCCCGCCGCGCCCGGAGGTCCGGCCGAGCCCGCCGCCGTGGCCGCAGCGGCGGACGAAGCAGCTCCTAGCCCGGCCGGCGGCTGCGGGAGGGGCGGCGGCGGCGGCAGGACTTCCACGGCGGCGGCGGCGTTGGCCACCACGGCCGGGACGGCGGCAGCTTCTCCCCCGCCGCGGGTCACTTCGTCGGGGCCGAAGCCGTTCATCGCCTACCTCCGCCCGTGCTGCGGGCTTTCTCCGGCGGCAGCCGATGCCTCGAAAGTAAAGTACAACTCAACGGGGCGGTGTTGCTGCTGCTGCCCCCCGCCCCGCCGCGGACGCTCAGACGCCGCCTCCGTCGCTCCTTTTGTCAAGGAGCGGAGGGGAGGGAAGGCAGCAGCGGGCGAGGGCGCGAGAGCCACCCAGATCCCCTCCTTGCAGCCGCCTGCGCCGAGCCCCTCGGGGTAGCGGGGAGGGAAGAGTAGGGGGCTTGAACCCCGCAGCTCCAACTCTTTGGAGAGGGGGCGGCAAGCAGAAAACGTCCGCTCCGCTGCCGTCCTCCGCTGGACACCGGGAGGGAGGGAGGAAAGACACAAACACCCCTCCTCCCTGTGTATGGAAAGACTGGACAGGACGAGGGAATCGCTTCCCTTCGAGCAGCGGGTCCCGCACTGCGCGCAGCCGCCCACCCTCTCCGAGCAATCAAAGCGCTGGCCTCCCTCTCCTCCAGGCTACGGGCAGAACAACTCCGCTTCCTTCCCTCTCATGTCATGTGCGGCGGACTTTTCAGCGGTTTCCCTGTTGCTACTGCAGCAGCAGCAACCTGCCCTACTGTGTGCGCTAGGGGTGTTCTCCGCCCCCCTCTCCATTCCTGCTCCTTCTCTTTTTACCCCCGCCTTCCACAGGCGCTCATGGGGGTTGTAGTTTTTCGGCACAGCTTTCGCTCAGGTCGCGGACGGGGCCAGAGACTACAGATCCCGAAATGCACCGCGGCGCAAAGCCCCCCTCCGCCAGGGTTAAGTATATTTACCAAAGCGAGCGAGGGAGCGAGCAGACGAATTTGCAAGCGTCTCCTCGCCTGGGCGCGCGCGCACCAATACAACAGGCCATTTTACTGGCTGGTAGCGAGGGAGATGCTTGCAAACCACGCACCAGAAAGGTCTTTCCGCTCGCCTTCCCCCAGCTCCGCCTTCTCTTAGAGGATGTGTGCAACGGGAAAGAATTAATGCGTTTGTTAGCTTGGCTGCAAAAAAAGGAAGAAAGACGCAGTCCAAGTACGTATACGCAGCAAGCACCGCGTTCCTCCTTCCAGAGCCGCGGACGTGAGGGGCGCATTAGTTACACAAGAGGCGGCGCTTTCAGTAACCCCCTCGCAGCCGTTAGCGCATTTGAAACGGATATGCTTCGGAAAAGTTGAAAATGGAGCAGCTTGCCTCGTGTTGCTGCAGCTCAAGCCGCAGTAACCTCTCCCATTTGTGTTCATGGAAGCCCCGGCGCAGCCGAATTTACAGCTGCTGCCTTCCGGTGACAGTGCAAAGCCGAGCAACGCCGCGCGCCCGCCCCCTCCTCTCCACGGACACCTTTTGTAATCGTTACCAACAGCTCCTTGGGGCCTGCTGCATGTTTGCAAAAGCACATTCAGAACCGTGTTTGGGGAGGTAGCCTCTAGACTTGGGGCTGGGGCTCAATTTTATGAAATTTCCCTCCCCACCTCATAGACATCCATTAGGGCAGACGCCTCCGTCACAACGCTCTCGCCTCGGAGAGAAACTCCTTTTGTGTTGTCACGTGTCCGGAGTTAAATACAAAACTCGGGCAGATAATCTCCCGGCAGTTAAAATGACGCTGCCTCCGAGATCGTCGTCATTTCGAGGGGGAGAGAAGTAGGCCTTGGGTAAAAACACTGAGGAGAGTTACACTTGAAACCAGGGAGATTTTAAGCGGCCGCGATTCTACAAAATCCTCTTTGTAAAAAATATTTGTGTGTACTCAAGTGGAATGACTGAAGAGGCTTCACAAAAAGAAGCAGAAAACCCTTATATCTGGACCAAAAGAGGGTGACTCATGATACAATGGGACCCAACAATGTTTCAATTTAAAATGAGAAGCAAAGCCCCGCTTCTGTACATACTGCATTTGCTACTTCAGTCAGTGGACCCACTCAGATGTTCAGGCACCGCGGTTTCTCTCACTCTCTCTTCAAAAAACAACCACCACCAAACAGCAGCAACACATGCAGAGCACTGGGATTCATAGTGCTTTATACCATGTCCTGAAAAAAGAAAATATAATGTACAATTGCTTTTTTTAAATGCAGGAATCTTTCACCCAACGTGCGACTTGAACCCACAGCCCTGAGATTATAAGAGTTTCATTCTCTAGCAACTGAGCTATCCCTCAGGGTTGGCAATTGCAAAAAAAGGCCTTGAAAACTTATCATTTACCATTTCTTTTCTTTAAGAGAAACTTGGTGGTGTTATCCATTCTTATGAGTCTGCATCTGATTCAACTCAATGCCTTATTCTCTGAGTTTCTAATATTTTTATTTCTCTTGGTAGGTTGCTTTGCTGGGGGTGACCCCTGAAAAGTACAGTAATTAATAACTGCAATGAATAAATAATAAGGTGTTAAAGATGGTCATCCCTGCTCAATCTCTTCGCTGCGCAAAAAGCAACTGAAAGCACTTTCAAAGGATGCAGTTCTTAGTACTTGGAATAAGGTTTTATTTGACTGAAGGAAGAATTCTGTACACTGTCCAATACAACAGCAGCAGCAACAGCAGCCGCAATGTTTACACAGGCAGTTGCCTGGATACCTTCAGAAGGACATGAAAGAGAAATGAGGGGTGACATGCATAAATGACAGCAACATCCCCACATCCCCAATGTATTTAATTTCCATGTCAAAAGTAGAAAGTTCAGTTAAAATGTAGACAAAGCAATATCTAAGGACAGAGCAGCTGCATCCCAATATTCCTCAAGCATTACATACTTATTATATGTCTCTGCTTTTATCTGTTGGCATTGAATAGTGTGCTTTGTTGATTTTCTCCGTATAAAAGACACAGAACAGCTGAAAACTGGCTAGTTTACTTTCTGTCCAGATAACACCTCTCTTCAAGGATACTCTGGTGATAACATGCAGAGCCTTGAATTTTCATGTTCTGCCTATCCCATTCAATAAGAAAAAAGCATTGCTATAATATATTTATTTATACTTTGCTTTTTCCCCTTTACAGGGACTCAAGGCAGCTTATATATAAAAATGAGAACTGCTAAAAAAACAACAACAGAAAAAGCTATCATTAAAAAGTAATTAAACCTTTTATGATGTACGGTATATACAGAAACAATGTACTGAAATGAACTCACTTGCAGGATTTGATTAAGACACTTACAATTAACAAATATAAATAGAAAATATAAATACGAGGGTAAAATGTTAAGAATATGTCAATAAGGTATGATTTCAATTTCAATATACAGTATAAGGTATAGAAAATAACATGCAGAAGAAATGAATAAGTGATAAATCAGAAAGGGAAGTTGAGGGAAGCCGGGGCGGGGTAATAGAAATGTAAAATGCAATTTGTGTGTGTGTGTGTGTTTTATTTAGTATTGATTATGGTAACTTTTGTTGGAAAAAATTAATAAAAATAATTTAAAATAAAGTAATTAAACCTTGAAATAAGTAGAGCTATATACATATATAAAATCTATTAAAACCAAACAAATAATTACAATAAAAACAGCATGGCACCAGCCCTTTATTAGAACCAGCCAGTTCCCAAAAGTCTATTGGAACAAGAAAGTCTTCATATGCCAGCAGAAGGACAACAAGGGGGGAGCCAATCTGGCTTCTTTAGGGAGGAAGTTCCAAAGTCTGGGAGCAGCCACCAAGAAGGCCCTCTCTTGCATCCCTCCCAAGCATGACTGTGAGGATGCAGGACCAAAAGAAGGACCTCACCTGAAGATCTCAAAACCTGGGGAGGTTTATGTGAGGGAATATGGTCTTTTGGATAGCTTGGACCTAAGGAGTGTAGAGCTTTATAGCTGATAACCAGCACTTTGAGTTGTTCCAGGAAAGAGACCAGTAGCCAGTGGAGCGAGTTGTATACTTCCTATAACCAGCTCCGCTCAATTATCTGGCTGCAGCTCTTGAGTCGACGTTTCTGAGCACTTTTCAAAGGCAGCCCCACATAGAGTGCAATACAGTAATCCAAACAGGACGTAACTAAGGCAAGCATCACTGTGACCAAATCATACATCTCAAGAAATGGGTGTAGCTGACACATGAGCTTTAACTGTGCAAATGCACTCCTGGGCACTGCAGAGACATGGGCATCCATACTCAGGGCTGAGTCCAGGAGTATGCCCAAACTGTAAACCTGTGTCTTCTGGGGGAGTGTGACCTCATCTAGCACAGGCTGAACCTTTATTCCCTGTTCCAAATGACCAAGAGCACCTCTGTCTTGCCTGGAATAAGTTTCAGTTTGCTCACTTGGCCCAATCCACACCATAAAAATATATTGACTGACTCTACCAAGGCCATCCTGCTCCTGGAATCCCGTGGACACAAAACTACCTGAGCTTGACTTGAATCAGTTTCTATAAATTCAAATTACTTATATTTATGAAAGAGAGAGAAAACCTGACGCCTCCTTACCCTCAAACCTGGGGAAGTCACACACTTCAAAGACTTAAGCACAACCTTAGGTATGTTTACTCAGAAGTCCTGCTATGTGCACATCAGATTAAAGACATAGATACCATATATTTATATCTATATACAGCCATTGAAAGCCTACTTGTAAAACCTACAAATTCACTTCCAGGAAATTCCTATACTTCATCAGGGCTCCCCAGGGTATGTGGAATAAATTCCAAACTCAAGGAACAATCACTAAGAATATATCAATATAGTGGTACCTCAGGTTAAGTACTTAATTCGTTCTGGAGGTTTGTATTTAACCTGAAACTGTTCTCAACCTGAAGCACCACTTTAGCTAATGGGGCCTCCTGCTGCTGCCGCACTGCCGGAGCACAATTTCTGTTCTTATCCTGAAGCAAAGTTCTTAACCTGAAGTACTATTTCTGGGTTAGCGGAGTCTGTAACCTGAAACGTATGTAACCTGAGGTACCACTGTACCTACCTCCCCATACTCATTTGATGGTGCCATATAGTTCATTAATGAACTAACCGAACAATCCTAACCATGTCTACTCAGAAGAAAGCTCTGCTGAATTTAGTGGGGCTTATTCACTGTGAGGAGTCAGGATTGTAGTTTAACTCATTTTTCTTCTGTTCACTGGCCTCAGGCCCGTTTTACCCATTGAGGCTAGTGGTGTGGGGTGCCAAGTTCTGGAGGGCGCCAAGCGAGAGTCCGGGGAACATCCAATGAGCGTGCTGAGTGAGCAAGGGTGCACGCGCCGCTCCTGCTGAGCATCGGCTTGGTTTTTCCCCTTTTAGCCTGCAGGAGCCGAATTCTGTGGGGTGCCAGAAGGCTAAAAGGGGGGGAAACCGAGCCGATGCTTGGTGGGAGCGGTGCACGCACCTTCGCTCACTTGGTGTGCTGCCTGCTGTGGCCACCGTGGCATGAAGCGGCCAGCTGAGCCAGGAGGCACTGCGTCCAGCCTCTGCCTCTTTCCCGCCGGAGGAGCCGCCCTCCAGCCACTGCCTGCCTCCTCCAGCCCTAAAAAAAGGTCAACTCTGGGAAAGGGGGGCGCGCCGAAGGGATCTTTGCACCACAGCACTGGATATGCTTAAGACGGCCCTGACTGGCCTTCTCAGCACCTGAGCTCTTCCTTCTTTCTCTGAATCTGAAGCAGAGATGGCCAGGCACTGTAATGACTACAGCTATGCCAAATTAGTTTTGTGGCCTGGCTGGGCACAAATCCTCCTTGATGTTGGTTGGAAGCAGTCTGGCAGCAGTGTCAACCTACCTAGTCCAAACCCACCTACCTAATCCAAACCAAGCAAAGGGAAAGGGGCATGTGCCCAGCAGGGGAGCAATGGCAACTCAATAAGAATTTGAAGGATGGATGATGTAGACTGCCCAAGTTACATCCATAGCATCTGGTTGCAACACAAGCAACCCATGTTGGAGGTATACAGTAGTGCCTTTTAGAATTGGCACAAATGTTTCCCTGGAAACTCCAAACCAATGTCTGCATTGGATCTGAAAGTCAACAAGAGTCAGTTTACATCCTGGAACACATGCTTCCAAGAGTTTACTGTTGTCAGGAGGAATGCAAATATTTTCTTAACCAGCTGCTATATCTGAACAATTTTAAAGGGTTGTTAGTAATGCAATGTGCTGGTAGGAAAATAAAAACTTGCTGGATGTCACTCAAATCTTACTTTGCATTAGGAATACTAATTTTACAGACAAGACTTTTAAATCATGCATTTGCCCATGCAAGAATTAAAGTCATTGAGTGTTGTCTGTTTGGGGTGGGGTGGTTAACTCTAAAAGTTGTAGCAATAGGGTTGGAAATACAAATAAAATTGAAAGTAGATTCCATTGAAGCAAGTAAGTTTAGAAAGTTACATTTAGGATCAGAGTGCCAAACTGGAAGTTAAATTCAGAATCTCATTTCTTATCTCATTTCATGGTTCTATACTTTGTAAGTGCTAAAACCCCCATCCCTGGCTGTGATGAAGCCTAAGTATGTGTAACAGCATTTGCTTATGTTCATCCCTTGTTTATTTTGCTTTCCCTATTTTCTACCCCAACCATCTGAAAGAGGAACATTCTTTAGCAACTTGTGCCCTGAAGCAGATCATTCTGTTACATGAAGATTAATTCTTCTATATTCACTTCCCATATAACTCTTCTTCCAAAAGCTACTGTGCCAAATGTTGGCTAGCACTTTCTGCTGCAAAAGACAGATTCTTTCTGAATAGTTTACTGTCTTATTGTTACTCTAATCTTTCAGTGATGGCTTCAACTCTGCAGGGAAGGAAACCACAATATAAAGGCAGAATGAAACTACCAGTATTTCCCTTAAGAAACTATCTGGCTTAATCCCAGTGCCAGGATATAAAGGGCAAGCCTGTTTCTTTAATCACAGCTCCAGGGCTGCTGTTTTGAAGTACAGCAAAGTAGAATACTTCTAAAAAAGAAGATCTGATGGGACTTCAAAAAGTTTCCTTCACACATAGCCTTTAAATGCCTAGTGGAAAGGTCTATTAAATGTTACTTTTAAAATTTACTAGTGAAGGACTTGAGGACCATAGAAAATTTGAATGCTTATACTAATAGATATTATATTTTAAAAATCAAACTCATTTCATTATGTATCCTAGGCATGTTAAGACCCACTTGTGTTTAATTGGAGATATGCCAATTACCGGTATATATATATAAAGCATTGCAACCTTAGCATGTTTTTCTTTGTGCCAGTGGCAAATACCTTGACAAAACCTATTTGGTTAATTTGATGTAGAGTATGTTAGTTTATTTCTTTGCAAAATGCCCGTGCAATGCATAATTATATCAATTTATATGAAAATGCATATACTACAATGAAAAAACACATATTGCCTTTTGATTTTTTTTTAAGCAAGTACACTAGTATACTGGGGGGAGTTTAATTAATATGAAACACACACAACTTACATATTTTTTTTAAAAAATAATCCCTGAACGCCTCTTCTCCCTTCCCAGCTGCTTCTAGGAGAGGCTAATTGCTCAGCTGGACTTGATTGAGGGCGGGGGAGGCTGTACTTTATAATAAAGTGCAGGATACATACACATTTTGGATAACATCTGTGAACACAGATTAAACACCTGGCACTGGAAATGCAGTGAGTGCACAGTTAATGGGAGTGTGATCACAGAAGCTGAAAACAATAGTCAGAAACATGTGCTCCCCCTTGCCTCTTCCAAGCAGCCCACCAATCCTGGTTAACTTAAATGACAATACTCCAAAATACGGAATGCTCCTTTAAGGTCAGTTTTCTAACCAGAGTCTAACATACATGGTTTAAGATCTTGGTTAGTGAACTGATATTAAACAACCATTTCCCATTTGGGAATGAACAACAATGCATCGTTCTGTTAGCAGTTTTCAGTGAGTTGAGGAAGAGGCAGCAAATGAAAATGCATGGGCCTAACCTAGAAACTTTAAAGGGTTGTGGTCTAAAAAGTTGTTGCTAGGAAATGTTGCATTCGTGGATCATTTCCCACTCAGGGAACACAAATCATGGTTACTTGTTGAATTAGTTTCCCTTGCTCCGCTGTCTCATATTCTATAAAAGAACGTTAAGTGATTTAAAAATATGTCAGGGTGGGGAATCCCCTTGAAACTTAATGTGTACACACCATACTTTAAAAGTACATTATTTCCCTCCTCAGGGAATTCTGGACACTGTAGTTTACAGAGCTACAGTTCCCAGCAACCCTTAACAAACTACATTGCCCCAAATTCTTTGAGGGAAAGGATGTGCTTTGAAGGTACAGTGGTACCTAGGGTTAAGTACTTAATTCGTTTCGGAGGTCCGTTCTTAACCTGAAACTGTTCTTAACCCGAAGCACCACTTTAGCTAATGGGGCCTCCTGCTGCTACCGTGCCGCCGGAGCACGATTTCTGTTCTCTTCCTGAAGCAAAGTTCTTAACCCGAGGTAATATTTCTGGGTTAGCGGAGTCTGTAACCTGAAGCGTATGTAACCTGAGGTACCACTGTATAGTGTGTATGGAAAGAGGAGGATAGTAGCCATGTGTGAGGGTAAGACATAGTAGTAAAACCCTTTCTCACCTTATGCACCTTGGTAAGGCCTTTCTGTGCAACCAGCATCAATACAAGCCCCAGTCCTACCACAGTAGCATAGTTTGCTTTTGTATGTAATGGATGAAATTGTCTGGTTGCTACCCCCTTTTAAAAGCCACTTAGATATGTACTGTACTCTAATAGATCAGCCATTAAAATTTTAAACTACCAACTAACAGTTTTAAAAATGCTGCTTCCTCTCCTCCACCCCCTTCCAACCCAGGTGCCGTGCCTTTAAGTGCTACCATAAATAAAAAATTAAGCAGGCTTGATTTCTGTGTTTCAGCAAAATCAGAACTTGTTGCAACATTAGTTGCTCATCCTTACTGCTGGAATTTATAGTCTTATAACACAAGATTAACAGGAGCAGTGAGGTTGTCTTAGGGGAGTAGCACATTATATCCATGATCATGGGTTTCTTGAGGAATATATGCTATACTCATTCCTTTGTTTGTGTCTCACTTGAGCACAAGCTAACCATTTTGTTTCTGGAGGGACCCAATACTGTACCAAATGAAAGCAGCACATTTATATTCCACACAGTTTGGAGGAGCTATTCCCTTAAGATCACCACACAGTAAATATGGGGAATTATATTGGAACCTCTAATCAAACACACACACTAGACTTCTTTTTTTTAATGCTGTATCAGGTATCTCATCAGAGGATGGGGAATGTGTAGTTGTGTTGTTGTTACAGGTGCCTTTGGAGTATTCCCAGTGTTTTTGGATGCTGCCCCTTAGGCCCATCAAATGAAACAGATCAATACTGTATAGCTAAATGTGATTCTTACACATGATGGAAAAAAATACTGCACATACAGCCAGAACATAAATCTACATTTTATCCATTCTGAAACGTAACGGAGGACTGGCAATATTTTATCTTGTCCACGTCCACGAAATAAATGAAAACTAACAAGTAGGTAAGTGTGCGTATCAAATGCCTCTTCTTTATGCTTAAGGGAGTCTGTCAATCATGGGCACCTGTAGAAAATTTTCAAGGAGGAGGAGCAAAGTAAAACACTGAAAGGTGGGATCAGGGTCCTTTGGGGTGGGGGAAGGTACCTGTAGATTTTTGCTTATTATCTCAGGCTCTACAGTCAATAGAAACTTACTCCTTTTAAATATCGTAACAATAGTAATGAATTCTGGCAATTATGGTTCAGCGGGGAAGTTGCCCACCCCACATACACAGAACAGCCCTGAAAGTTACGACGAGGGGCTGTTCTGCTTTTGAGATGTTCAAAAACCGTATTTCCACCCCCCCACCCCCTTGGGAGCTAAAGAGGATCGATGAGGGACAGCCACCGCTGGCCAGACTATGGGACAACAGCCTTTTACAGTAAAGGACAGCTGGCTAAGCGACCATGAGGCAGACGGCGTGGAAGCAGCGAAGAGAAGCAGCAACAGGTGGCGACGGCAAGGCGAAAACTTTTCAAGTTGCCTCAAGCGAGCAAAGGAGGGGAAAAAACCCAAGGCTCGGCAGGAAGACGGGAAAGAAGCAAGGCGTGCAGCCGTGTTACATCTGCTATAGCAAGAATGGCGAAGAGGGGTGTGAGGTACTTCCTCAAAAGGCAGCAAATCATCTACACGGATGATTTGCAGCCGCTTCCTCACTCCAGCCAGAGCAAGGTTTGCAGAAGACAAAAGTAATTTCTGAGTAAACATGCGGTAGATAAAGGCGGCCGGCGAGCCTGGGCACGGTTACTTGGGCGTCCAAGGTCCCTGAATGGACAACTGAGGACAAGACTTCTCTCCCCGCCCCCACCCGCCCGTCCGCTTTTAAAGGGCAAATGTTGTGCAGCCCTCTCTTTAAAGCCAGAGGCTAGTGCAGCTTCCAACAGCTTTACAACAAGGAGCAAAGCACAAACTCATATACGCTCCCGCCCGAGCTGTTTTCCTTCCCTCTCAAACACAGTAAAACTGTTGCCACCCGCAGATGTTCCCCCCCCTCCCCCCTATTTCTCTGGAACTCTTCTTGTTTTTCTCACTTTTCTCCCTTCCCCCTCCCTCCTTTGTATTTTTAAACCACGCGATTTCACCTTCCTCGGACCAATAGCAACTCCTGGTTTATGCCTTGGCCAATGGCAGGGGTTTCTGCGGGTTTTTCCCTCCAGCCCTACCAGCCCTCCAATCGGAGGCGCGCTCTTAATCCCACTCTCTCCACACTCCCTAACCGGTTTCAACGGGTATGAAGCGCAAGCAATCCCCTCCCCCCGCCCTCTTTTCTTCCCGCCCCCTTTCTCGACCGAACATAGCGACTTCTGCTGGCGGCGTCGCATGAGCCCTCAGCCAATCGCCAGCTCCGAAAGGCGCGGGGGCGAGGCTTGACGAGGTTCAAACCAGCCAGGCAGCCAACCGGAGAGCTGAAGGGGCGGGCCCGGCCGCGAGCTTTGCGGGTAAAGTTGCTGTGGCGGGTAGGGCTGTGGAAAACAAGAGGCTATCAAGTGCGTTGGAAACGACCCATTCGACTGCGGCGAAGGAAGGTGATCTGTGCGTTTTACTTGACCCCCCTCTCTCGACGTCGCCAACGGCCGCTGCTTCTCTTCCTCAGCTCCACCAGGCGAGGGGCTAAGTACCACAAACGTGTAATTTTTACCCCCACCCTTTCTTAGAAAAGCGGGGCTGGGGCGGCTTGAGCTCTGGGGCGCGGCTGAGAAACGGTGACTGGGCTGTTTGGGGCTGACGCGACCCGGGAGCCGTGGGGCAGGCTGAGGGGGCGAAGGCGTCGGGGGTTTTTCGGGCAGGAAAGAGTTTGCGCGAGGGGAGGAATGAATTTCTAGCCTCTCCGAGGCCCGTGAAGAAGCCTCGAAAGAGCGGTTGGTGGTGAGGCGCGGAGGAGGGGGGGGGCGAAGTAGTTTGGGCGGGAAAGTGTCGCCACAGGCCGTGGGGGGGGGCGCGAGGGGAGGAAGGCCCGGAATGCGAACCTCATTGTAAGCGGCCGCGGCCTCTTTTCCGCGTTGCTTAACTCGTTAATTTCCCCTCCCTCTTTTTTTCTCTCCCCCCCCCCCCCGCAACCCACCCAGCTTTCCCCACCGATCAGGGACCGTTGCCGCAGCCATGGGCAAAGGCGACCCGAACAAGCCCCGGGGCAAGATGTCCTCGTACGCTTATTTCGTGCAAACGTGCCGCGAGGAGCATAAGAAGAAGCACCCGGACACTTCGGTCAACTTTTCCGACTTCTCCAAGAAATGCTCCGAGAAATGGCGGGTAAGCAAGAAGCGGCTCGGCCAGGCCCAGCTAGGGCCCGCCCGCCTCGCCTGGCGTTGCTCGGCTAGGCGCCGCCTCCCAGCAAGCTCCCCCCTCCCCCTCCCAGCGGCGTTGGCGCGCGTTGCAGTTGCTCGCGCCCGCCCAAGGACTTAAAAGGCGGGAACGGAGCTGGAGTCGGGCCTGCCAGCGGGCCCGCCTGATAAACAGCTTCCCTTCCTCCTCCACCCCCTTGCCGAGCTTTTTTCGGCGGCCGCAGTTTCTAACAGTGCGAAGTTGCAGGAGCGGCTGGGTTTTGTAAGCGGGGATGGAAGGAATAGAGCAAGTTCAAAGTTTGCTAGGCTGTTAGCAGGTTTTTAAAAAGGCATGGTGAAACCCCGCCCGTAAATTTGTAAGGAGAGTTCTTTGAAATGTTGCAACAATAAAGGCTGCTGTGCATTTTTAAGCTACTTCCAAACCGCGTTTGCCAAATTGTGTCTCCTACTCCCCACGTTAAAATGCTTTTCATTACAGTACATTACAGAAAACTATTGGATGTTCTGAGTATTTCCATAATATTCTTTGAACTCCTCAGCTCTTCGGGACAAACTTGCAAATTGCCAGGATAGCTTACAAAAGCAAATTTGCTAAGGTTAAGCAGATTGAAAATGGCCACCTACTGGAATGTCTTAATGTTTGCACTTTCTTGCCCGTGCCTCCTTCACATTCTCATTAAACTACAATTAAAAGGAACTGGAATATGTTATGAGGAGGTTCACATACCAACTGTAGGTTTGGCAGTGTAGTTTTACTTAAGCCTTCCCCACTTTAAATCAGCAAGAAATATTAATAAATTTTAGATATGTGTATATTTGTTCCAGGCAGTTTCTGGGGTATTGGAAAAGGAATGTCTTCTGTATGGTCTGTGGGAGGAACAGAATATTATTTTGCCCATTCTTGGACTTGTAATAAATGCTTGTGCTCATTGGTTGTATGAGAATTCTGTAAGTCCCAACTCATTCTTACAACCATTGTTTGGCAGGAATTCATTTTTTTCCTTTCTAGTGTCTGTAGCTAAACAAAAGGCTTTAAAGCAAATCTGGAAAAATAGGAAGTAGCATAGTGGAAAAAACAAATTGGCTTGTTGGGATATGGTGCCTGCCTTATTGTTGACTTCTAGTATATTGTTGCAGTTTTTCGTAACGTATATAATATGTGGAGATGTTGCTCTCAGTATTTAGTGGATGGTTGTTGCCAAGGCTCCCAAACATTAAATATATGTGGTTTTAACATCCATTTTCCCCTCCCTACAGACAATGTCAGCAAAAGAAAAGGGCAAGTTTGAAGACATGGCAAAGGGTGACAAAGTTCGCTATGATAGGGAGATGAAAAGTTATATTCCTCCTAAAGGGGAGAAGAAGAAGAAGAAGGACCCCAACGCCCCCAAAAGACCACCGTAAGTTTATCAAAGATATGATTTTTTGGTCTGCATGTAAGTTAATTTCAAAATGAGTGGAACATTTCTATCATCCCCTTAATCTGAAATCATGCCAAGTTGTCTGACACAGTGTCCTTGTTCATCCTGTAGATCTGCTTTCTTCCTGTTTTGTTCTGAGCATCGCCCAAAGATAAAAAGCGACCACCCAGGTTTGTCTATTGGTGATACAGCAAAGAAACTAGGCGAAATGTGGTCTGAGCAAACAGCAAAAGACAAACAGCCCTTTGAGCAGAAGGCAGCAAAACTAAAGGAGAAGTATGAGAAGGTAATGTGTTCCTTTTAGTTTTCTGTTAATCATGTACATCATGGTTTTACTATTTGGGACCTTGAATTGCCAACTGAAAATTAGTGTTGATTATTTGGCAAAAGTTAATGTTGGTACAGTAATGACCTAGAAAATAGCCTGAGGGTACAGTTTCTACTGGTGAGTGTAAATGGTACTGGCTCTGAGAACACTACTAGAAGACCACCTAAGGAACAGCTCCCTTGGCGGAAAACTATGCAAAAGTAACTGGTTTCAGTAAAAAGCAAAAGTCTTCCAGTAGCATTGTTTGCTGTTTTTAAGGTTCATAGTCTTACATTATATGTTGTTGTTAAGGGACATGGCAGCAAGGATGATTGCCATGGGGAGAGTGATAGATGCTGTGAGCATGTTTTGAAAGTGTCGGGAAGCAACCCAAAGAACAAATGGGAAGAAATTCCAATTTATCTTTCTGGAGATGTGTTTTTTCAAACTAAATTTTGCATTGCTGTTGCAGGATGTTGCAGCATATCGTGCCAAGGGGAAGGGTGATGCAGGAAAGAAAGGTCCAGGTAGGCCAGCAGGCTCCAAGAAGAAAGTAGAACCTGAAGAAGATGATGATGAGGAAGAAGACGAAGAAGAGGAGGAAGATGAGGAGGAGGAGGAAGATGAAGACGAAGAGTGAAGTTATAAAGCTGCTGTAAAGATTTTGTGCTCAAAAGTCAATGATTTTGCTAAGAATGTGAAGTCGAGTGCAGCTCATTGTTAGCTTCAGTATAAAAACTGTACAGAATTGTGTATAGGTAATGTGATTGTAGGAAGACCTGTATTCTAATGTAAGTAGTAGCTGAATGCCACTACTGTTAGATTTTTAAAAGCTGATATTGTCAAATGTTCAGGCATATTTAATGGTTCTTTGGATTCAGTGACAGCTTGATTTTGAGCAGAGTTAAAAAAATGGTAGTAAAATTGGTAGTCAACCTTGTCTTGCATACTATTGCATTGTATTACTTTTTTAACAATTTTGTAATAAAATGATGTACATTATTCTTGTTACTATACTGTAGTGTTAATTTGCTTAAACAGTTGGAAATTATAGCATATGCCTGTGGTAATGTCATGAAGGGTAAGGTAACCTTAAAGCAGCCTTCTCTCAATTGGTGCGCTCAAAAGTTTTTGAGCTGCAACTCATTTTCCTTGACAGTTTACTCTTTCTGGATTTAAGGACATTTGTCCAGAACATTAATAAGGCATGAGGTTGGAGAAGGCTGACTTAGAGAAGCCATGTTAGACTTAATTCATGTTGCAACTTTTGAGACTGGAGTAATTACAAGCAACTTTCACATAAAGCAGAAGTGGGCAACCTGTGGCCCTTCATATGTTGAACAGCAATTCCCTTCCCTGACTATGCTGATGATAGTTATTCAGGAACAAGGGCAGGGCCAGAGGTTCCCCACTCCCAGTTGTACAGCATTGCAAATGTTCCTCTGCGTAACTAGGACTGTGTATCACATGCCTCTTAAAGTGGTACTCTGAAGTGGGGCTTGTAGTATGAAAAATCTTGTGTAAGTTCAGACCTAAAAAGTCTGTAGGAGAAAATTAAAATGTCAAATTTGGCCACATTAGAGATGAGTTGATTTATTGTGCAGCAATGGCATGATACAGCCATGGGTTGGTTTTGGATGTTGCTTGATTTGAGGTTAGTGTGGCACATGTAGAAGGTAAGGAATAAAAACGTAACTCCCTAAGCTTCTCCCTTCATACTACAGGCGTAATGTGGGCTAGCATTAAGTGCACCTTTTTGAAAATGCTTAGAAATATGCTGCACTGAGTTCTGTGTTCGCGGCCTCCCATTTTAAGTTACAAATATTGCTTGTGTGTCAGGTCCATAGTTGTATAAGGAAACACTTAATTCCTATAAATCAGATACATGGCCTTCCTTTTGACAAAGTTGTCCAGAAATACTGTATTGCATGATTAGTCTTCCAAAAAAATTTTTTACCAGAAGCTTTTGGGGGATGTTGGAGATTAAAACTCGCTCATTATAGCTAGGGGACCCCTCAATATAGTGCAGTACAGGAGCCATTCCTGCATTCTTGCTTGTAGACAAGCTTTTATAGGTAGTGGTGTAAAGACTACATGATTCTAGACTAGGATTGGGGAACTTCAGGCCTGGGATTTAAATGGCCTCCAGATTCCAAGTCATGCTGCTTCGTTATCTGCTCCATGCCCTCCTTGAGTGCTTCTGCATGACTGGAATCAGCCAGTGAACAGAGATCCTGAACTGCAGTATTTAGTTTGCTTGGAGACACTCTTGTGGCTGGGAAGTAACAGTTTCTGTACAAAACTCACTTTCCTCCAGCCAAACATGCAGCCCCTATAAGGTTGCCTACAAAAGGGATGGGACAGTTGAAAAGGTTTCCTGTCCCTGTGCAAGACTAGTTGGCACTGATGTTTACATCAGATCTTTTAAATGAAAAATGTAACTATTTGGCTGATTTATTGCCTTCAAGACTACTACATTAATATATTTTCATAGCTTGCTAATGATGCAAAGTTACTGGTTCATGTCTTGGAAACTTTTCCTAGTTTTAACTTAAGAATATTGTTTTGTAGTATCTAGACCTTGTATTCTGTAGGTCCTCAATACAGACCCTGGGCTGACATAGAAAACCCTACTTTTCACCTTCTTACTGCACTGACACAGTAGATACAAAGCATCCATTAAAGGTTCTGGCAGTGAATAGTGCTGGCAATATTATCTCTAGGCCTTGGGTGATGCTACTGGTATGGCTGTTTTACATGCCACTTCAAAAGTTCAATGGTGTCACGCCATAGCTATGCCATAGCATTTAAGTCATCTTCAGCATACACTCTTACATAAGATCTGCTCTGTGCACAAAGCTGTATGAGGTGGTAAGATTGAATTTGAGATTATAGGTGAAGGTGTGCCATACTTCAATGCTTTATTGAAAGTTCAGAACAAAAGAACTAGTTTCCTGCTCTGCTAGCTACTACTTGTTGAGAGTGATGTGTCAACTAGAGCACTCAAAAATGTGATCCCCACATACAATTTAAATCAGTCATTCTATTGCAGGATTTTACAACTTGCATCAAATCTTGTGCACAGCATAGCTGCTCAAGGGTATCTGATCTGACCTGCTGGACTTGCAGTGTTACTGTGTCTTCATACTTTAAATTTTGGAAGAGGAAGAGTGCATCCTAAAAGTTGGCAAGTTGCCTCATGACACTGGTATGCTTTTGAACTGCTAGGTTGGCAGAAGAATGGCATCATAAACCTTGCCACAGCCCTTAAGAGAAATCATGCTATATGCTTTTGTAGGTGAACATCTTCATTGCAGCACTTGAGCCTATAAGGTGGACCAATATGCGGTATTTATTATCTATTGCCTACAAGATAAGCAAAGCAATCCTAACCCCTGATCTGTAGTAGCATAAGGGGTTAGAAAGTGGCGGTAGTATCTCGCTGCCTAATTCTGTTGAGCTCATCTAGGCTTTGAGGCCACCACTGCACCTATCAAAGACAGAGGAGGGTAGAAGCTACTAACAATGGTATTCCCACCAGTGGAAAGCCCTGGAATGGGGCATTTTGTGTATGGAATTGGACCATTCAAGGATCCACTGGATGCTAATCTGATTCGGGTATGGCCTATCAGGACTGCTCTGCTGAAGCTGGCACACAGGAACCCAACTTTTTTATTACTTCCCAACCTGCCACACTCAGCACAAAAAGCAGACCTGCAGGTGCTGCTGTGGTTCTGGCTCTGTTTAGTTTCACTGCTCTAGCTGAGAGTAAAGATTGCTTACTTATGTTAGGGAACAAGCAAGAAAAATGAAAGGATTCTATATGTATGCACTACATACGCACACTCTCTAAAGGCATTTTGATTCAATAGGAACATGATTAGAAAAAAGTTTTTGGTGCAAATATATAATAAACCCACAAGTTAAAATTTATTTTCTTCACCTAAAAAACAAGCAACCCAGAATTAAGATATACACAAGATACCCAAGTTTCATCCCTATTAAAACTTTTGAAGATTTATACAGTCTTTACAGAAACATACAGTGTATCAAAATCTGCATAAATCAAATTTATAAAATGTGTAGAAATGCATAGTGATCAACTTACAAAGCAAGGATATGGAATCTACTTTTCAAAAAGCAGGTTACAGTAGGAAAAGTCATTAGGAGTAACAGCTTATGTTGTTTTGTAAGATTTGGAGTTTAAAAATACAGATCCATATTCACATACAGTATTGGATTTTAATGTAATTGCACACAATACCCATTTGATACACACACGCACCTGCACAATCGATGTGCAATCTTTCATTTATGCATAGTAATGTGATTAAATTAACCTCTGTCCAACAAAGAAAATGAAAATCTGTTTTCATACATACAAACAATAAAATGTACCCACACCCTTATTATCCTTTTTATTTCTTCCTCCATTTTCTAATTTAATTATTCACACCTTTCAGAGGAGGCCCAAAAGATCAACACCAAAGAAATAATTAAAGATTCCAAACTATATGTAGCAGGCCTTTGTTAAGGCCAGAGTTTTGGGTTCACTAAATGTTATAACACAACACTAAGCTACACCTAAACTAAGATTTGGCCTTGTTACTGAAGCATCTCCATTGCTCACTTTTAGGAGTTGCTTGAGTGAAGATCAAGGAGTTAATACTATGGGAATTTAATCAAATCACCGAGTTTAATTTTGAGCTAAAAATCCTGCAGAGTCACATGCATATGAACCTAGCTGATTTCAGTACAATTCAGGTGTGCATAACTGTACAGCAGGGGCCAGAAACTAATACCAAACCTCTTAGTATCTCTGCCTTTGAATTGGATTAAATATTGAAGCCAGTATCGTTTATCTCTCCCCCCGCCCCCGCCATGTTTAGGGTAATATTCAGCACAAATGTTTTAAGAAACTTTCCCTTAGTTTTTATCTTTTCAGTATCTTTATTTTCCATTTTCTGTTTATGCCATGGCGTCATTATATAATTTGGAGTCATAACACAATCCTGAAGTTTAAACATTCTAATTCTTTGGAGGAAGGAAGAGAGCCTTTGAATTCACCTTCAATTCCCATTTGCTCATTTCTAATCTATATATGGATCTTTAGCTAGTTGACAATATCCCTTTACATGCCGAGTGCTTGTAAAATAATTTTGATTTCTTTTTTTTAATCCAGTTCTTCTGAGATTCCCATTTATCACAAGGAAAGTGAATTGGATCAATTTTACTGTTCTACATTGTGCAGATGTACACATATTTCAATTTTGACATATACAGAAGTTTCGTAAGGCATGATACAGCAGGGAAGTTAGTGCCTGAATTTTTTTTAGTTGCAATTTGGAGTGCTCACTTCCACTGAATGCATCACTTAGTGCTAAATTTCAGTTTCAGCTATATACTGTAACACAGAAGATGTAAGCTGCTTCAATGCTATTTTACACAAGTGGCTCATGGATTTAAGTGCTACTAAGTATATATTAACCACAACCTTCTTTCCAAAGGTTCCAGTGAAGTTTTAGCATCACTATTTCAGGTTCCTCTCACAGTATCCCTGTTATGACTTGTGTCTCATTTTGTTGCCCTTAACCATATGAAATAAGGAGTGTTATTGTAAATTTGGCAATATCTTAAACCACAAGAGCTTTTACCAACTCACCCCTATTTTAAAAAAGGAGACACTTTGACTAACTTGTTCTATGATGATTTTTCTTCTTGTGAACTACAGAGGAAAAATTAAAGAGGCACTAAATACATTGAAAATTCACCTTTCAAAAAAGCAGCATGACTGTGAAAGAAGGCCACCCTGGCTAAAAAACCTGTGGCAGTGCTTGGTAAGATGTAAAATCAAAACAACGTACAACAGGTTGATAATCACCACGTTATAGCAAAGTCTGGTTACTCCAACCTTTTTCAAGTGTGAGTGTTTAAAAAAATAAAAACTGCCTGCAGACCCCTGAGTGTAATCCCAAAGAAGACAACAACATGCTTGGATCCAATTCCCCTGCCTGTGCGCAAGTGGATGGCACTTATGCACACATGGGAAGCTGCCAATTTGCTGCC
This sequence comes from Podarcis tiliguerta, assembly GCF_965153285.1. Classification (NCBI taxonomy): domain Eukaryota; kingdom Metazoa; phylum Chordata; class Lepidosauria; order Squamata; family Lacertidae; genus Podarcis; species Podarcis tiliguerta. Next base: position 45,372,692 of record NC_139542.1, on the reverse strand, counting down.
CTTTATGCCACTCAAAAAGCCATTCCAGAAGTTCCTCTAGCCATCAGGAGGGGCTTTTGGGGTGGAGGCTGTCACCAGAAGATGGTGCAGAAAAGCACCCTTTGCATGACTGCAAACCACTTCCCGCTACTTCAGATCCAAGTTGGTGCTTTTAGCTTTGCTCCTAGTAAAAGAGAAACAAAGTCAAAAGCACATTCAGTTATTAACTAACGCACCATAAAACAAAAACATCCTAAAAACGAAACCAAAAAAGAGAGAGATGTAAACATCTATTAAAGTTTAAGGTAAGAGCAGTTTTTGTAAACATCAACTGCAAGTTGATAAATCTATCACTGTCCATCTACGTCCTTCATCTAGATCAAGAGGTTCCAGGCTCGCAGCTGTACGAAGTTAATAGTTGCAGCAGTTTTCAGGCTATCTTCAGTCCTATATGAATTAAACTTGTCATAGGTAGGTCTGGGCTTATTTTGTCTACACATTAAGGATATTGTTCATTTCCCATTTTTGTGTTGCTTTATTTGAGTCGCACTCTGAAATAAACACTTGGTGTAGAACTTCTGAACGGTCCAAACATTTTCCTGAAGGGATATGGGTAAATCTATGTAGATTCTGCAAAACAAGAAGCAAGCAAAAAGCTGTTACTTCCCAAGAACAATCTGCCAATTCTTAAAAGTTGTCCAAGTCCGACTGAAACTACCGTTCTTATCAGTTGCTATATGGTTTGCCTTGAAAATGATTAATACATTTTATTTATTTATATATGAACAAAGTTACCACAGATACCGTAATCATCTAATGCGTTCATATCTGCATTATCTGAATAATATAAAGGGTTTCAGATAATGCAGATATCAACACATTAGATGATTAGGGTATCTGTGGTAACCTTGCTCATATATAACTAAGGGTTTAAATTTCTGAGCAGGGGGTGTGAGGGGCAGAAAGGAAGGGACACAACAGTTTCTGTAAAGTGTAAAGTGAGATGAGCACTGCAACCCCAGAGTCGTCCACGACTGGACCTAATGGTCAGGGGTCCCTTTACCTTTTATTAGATGTTACAAAATGTATTTACAAGGGGAAGGTGGTGGTGGTGGGGAGAGAACATCAACATTCTCTTTTCCTGGTCACCTTTCCCCTATGCACTGTAGGCCATCAGTTACTCCAATATTCTTTCCTCCCCTGCCCCAGTCATGTCTCAGACAATATATCAGTCATTCTTACCTAATATCATTTTAATGCCCCCTCTGTATTCTACTTGAGCAATTTTTCTTCTTCTTGTGCCCCTTCGTTCTCCCCCTGCCCAGACCCTATTAACATGCTTTCCCTTACCCCCATCCTTCTATATGTTAAGGATCAAGTCTCTCTGGAAATTAAACTCATAGCTGAGACAGTGTGAATCTTGACTCCCAACCTGAGGTGAGGGTGGAAGAGCTGTTTTCATTCAGCTGGGAAGGAAATCCACCTGATCGTGCTCAGAGAGATTCTGTTCATTAATTGCTAGAGGTCAATTAAGTTCTGTACATACTCCCTGGCTAGTCTATCCCGATATATTGGTTTTCTGGTAGAAGATGAGAACGTCCCAATAAAGAGGTAAGATATATTATCTCATCTGTGCACTTAAGTTTCCATCTTTTGTGTCCTCCAATATGGCTCCTATGTTTGCAATAAAATAAAGTTTGCACTGCTGCCTGAGCAGGATACTTTTGAAAGAAAGAACTGTGCCAAAAGTATCCCCAAATCTTATTTCTCCATCATTGAAAGCAACAAAAGTAATTAAGATTCTTCAGTACACAGATCGCTCACAAGAGAAGATCAAAATTCGTATCACTGATTAGATACCTTGAAGTACTGCCACTCCTTGTATTCATTTAGATTGCAGTGTGTAATCATAACTTTGGTGCCATCAGGTCCTTTACTCAAGCACTGGTCATACTGCATGAGCTGGTTGGCTTCATTAATTCTGAACAACTAATAGGAAAAAAATATAACATTAAAAACCACTATATATTTTATACCAGTAACTGCTGAAATGCTAAAGTTATAACTGACATGTTAAAAATGATACTGCTCAGAAGCAATATTACAACTATTCAATCTACTTGTTTTTTGCTTTTTAGAAGCATACTGAAGGCAAGACACTTTTACAGACAAGCACAGTACATTGTCTGCTCAGAAGTAAGTCCCAGCATGACCTAAGGATACACAAGGTCCGTCACAATGTTCTGTCATGTGGTCATGCTTATCAGTGATTGAGGTATTGCTTACATCTGCAGGTAAGTGGGTCCAATATTGCTTTCTTGATTTGGAAACAGTAAGCTGTGCAACTGGAAGGAGCAAAAATTTGCTGAGCACCAATAGTCATAACATTTTTACTATATTTAACAAAACTAATATATAGCATGCTCTGGTCCATGGGGTCACGAGGAGTCGGACACAACTAAACAACAACATTTCTCTTGATTGTAATAAAGCCTCTTAGCGGTTTACAATATGTTTTGGATTGGTCAGACAACATGGAACTGTGAGCAAATGTTAGGGCCAAAAGGGGAAAATGGCATTGTTCATCAGAAGGCAGATTTGGACACATGTCTTCTGATCTAAACATCAGGATTCCAAACGCTGGCCTTCAATACCAGTAATGAGTTGAATGAAACACAGAGGTCAGGGCTACTGGTCTGAATCCCAACAGCACTCATCAGCTATGGTATGAAGTGATGGTAGAAGGAGAAGAAAGGAGTTGTAAGTTGCTGAAACTCCCATCATGAAAGGCTGACTATGGGGATGTATTCATGCTTAGCTGATAGAAGGCTCCCATGAGTTGGAAAGGAGAGGAAGCAATTTTCAGAAATTCTCTCTTCCCAAAGCAGCACCCTGCTAAATTGGCTCCAGAGAGTTGGAGGTCTCTCTGGAGCAGATTTAGAGAAGTGACAAGGAGGCTGCAGGGGGAAATGCTGAAAAAATGCTTTCGTTCTCATTCTGCCAATGGAAACTTTTCACTGTTAGCTGGGTGACACTGATTGGAAATAAGCTTATGCTAGACTCTCATATTTGTATACCCCTTGGGGATTTTAACATATTAAGCTGTCTAGAAATGCTTTTAAATAAAATGAATAAATGTTATGAATATAGATTTGGACTTCCCCTAGCATATATTGTTTTATCCTAAAATTTATAGTAGTCATAGTCCCTTTAGTTGTATACCACTTTTTGGGGGTAACCATTGCATTCAAAGTAGTTTAGAACAACACACAATATATACCCAAAATAAAACAACTTGGATTAGATTCAAACTTAGCCTTCCATGAACAGAAAGGTTCCTTTTCCTTCCCTCTACAGAAAGCTTTTGATCCATTTGGTGGAGGGGAGGAGGCAGAATTTTTTGGTGATTCTCCTTTCTCCCTAAAGCTGCCCCAAACTGCTCCATAGAGCCCCTAATCCCCCAAGCAGATTTTCAGAAGGTACAAGGGGCTGCAGAGGAAACGTAGAAATAAGCACAAATAGTATCTAAATTTGAGCCATCAACAATGCTTTTGTGATCTGCAACAGTTCCCTATGTAAGACAATTAAAAATAATGGTTATTATTTAATTTATATCCTGCCCTTCCTCCATAAGGAACCCAGGGTGGTTCAGTAATATGATTTATAATTTTATTGTGATAATGTAGTAGTGGACTACACACACATGACAGCTCCCAGTGCTCTCTCTCTCTCTGTGTGTGTGTAAAGTTGTGCTTCAACTAATTTAGTACTATTTTCAGCGATGGAAAATCCACAGGCAAAAAGTTTAATCTTTTGGCATTCCTTTTGGCACTCCAAAGATCTTGCTTTGAGACTACTTACTTGATTTCCTCCCATTCTGTGACATGGTCCAAGTTCCACAAAGCCCCCATTGGAATGTCCCATGCTGTCTATGCAGTAAGCAGTTTCCAAGCCTCTGATCTGAAACACATGTATAATTTATATTGTAGCTAAACATTTCAAAATAAAATTAGGAAGATACCGTATTTTTCGCACCATTGGACGCACTTTTTCCCTCCTAAAAAGCAAGGGAAAATGTGTGTGCGTCCTATGGAGCGAATGCAAGGGGGAGGCAGGCGGGAAAAGCCCCCAAGAGCCGCACACAAGCTTCGTGCGCTCTTGCGGGCTTTTCTCCAGGAGGGAGAAGGGACTGACTGGCCGCATCTGTCCGTTCTCCCTCCTCAGGGAAAAGCCCCAAAGAGCGGCGCCCTCTTTAAAGGCTGCGCGGCTCCTGCGGGCTTTTCTAGGAGGTGGGGGAATCCCCCCACCTACCAGAAAAGCCAGGAGAAGCCACGCAGCCCCTTTAAAGAGCGCACGGCTTCTGCGGGAGGTGGGGGAAGCTGCAGCAGATTCCCTCCTCCCGCGCTCCCTTTGAAGCGGCAATGTGGGAGGGGAGCAGCTTACACTTGTGTAAGCAGCTCCTCTCCCACTTTCCTCCTTCAAAGCAACTAAGGAGGAGGGAAGGAAGGGGACCATGGATCCTCCGCTGCTCACAGGGATTCCTCCGTGATTGCTTTGAATCAGGAAAGTGGGAGGGGAGCAGCTTACACTCGTGTAAGCAGCTCCTCTCCCACTTTCCTCCTTCAAAGCATCTGCGGAGGAGGGAAGGAAGGGGACCATGGATCCTCCGCTGCTCGAGGCTGCAGCAGATTCCCTCCTCTGTGATTGCTTTGAAGCGGCAATGTGGGAGGGGAGCAGCTTACACTCGTGTAAGCAGCTCCTCTCCCACTTTCCTGCTTCAAAGCAACTACGGAGGAGAGAAGGAAGGGGACCATGGATCCTCCGCTGCTCAGGAAAGTGGGAGGGGAGCAGCTTACACTCGTGTAAGCAGCTCCTTTCCCACTTTCCTCCTTCAAAGCAACTGCAGAGGAGGGAAGGAAGGGGACCATGGATCCTCCGCTGCTCGAGGCTGCAGCAGATTCCCTCCTCCCTGATTGCTTTGAAGCGGCAATGTGGGAGGGGAGTTGCTTACACTTGTGTAAGCAGCTCCTCTCCCACTTTCCTGCTTCAAAGCAACTACGGAGGAGAGAGGGAAGGGGACCATGGATCCCCCGCTGCTCAGGAAAGTGGGAGGGGAGCAGCTTACACTCGTGTAAGCAGCTCCTCTCCCACTTTCCTCCTTCAAAGCAACTGCAGAGGAGGGAAGGAAGGGGACCATGCATCCTCTGCTGCTCGAGGCTGCAGCAGATTCCCTCCTCCCTGATTGCTTTGAAGCGGCAATGTGGGAGGGGAGTTGCTTACACTTGTGTAAGCAGCTCCTCTCCCACTTTCCTCCTTCAAAGCAACTACGGAGGAGGGAACGAAGGGGACCATGCATCCTCCGCTGCTCACAGGGATTCCTCCGTGATTGCTTTGAATCAGGAAAGTGGGAGGGGAGCAGCTTAGACTTGTGTAAGCAACTCCTCTCCCACTTTCCTCCTTCAAAGCAACTACGGAGGAGGGAAGGAAGGGGACCATGCATCCTCTGCTGGCAAAGGCAGCAGATTCCCTTCTCCCGGGCTCCCTTTGAAGCAGAAAAGTGGGAGGGGAGCAGCTTACACTTGTGTAAGCAGCTCCTCTCCCACTTTCCTGCTTCAAAGTGGAGGGAATCCACTGCAGTTGTGAGCAGAGGATCCATGGCTCTGCTTCCTTCCCTCAAAGCAGGGTGCGGGGGTGCAGGGGGGAAAGAGGGCAAGAAATAGATGCCGGGCAGGAAGACACAACCACACTTTGACCACTGAAAGTCCACCCCAGCCTCCCCAGATTTCCACCGAGACGGCCATGCTAATCTCGATGGCCATAAGTCAGGCTCAGCATTATTAACTGGACTTAGATAAGCCATGGTTCCCTTTCCTACCCTCCTCTAAGGCTCAATTTAAATCAGCAAAGTGGACAGGAGCCGCCCGCTTTGCTGCTTTAAATAGTTTAGTGCAACATTTGATTCAGAATATTTTTTTCCGTATTTTCCCCCTCTAAAAACTAGGTGCGCCCTATGGTCAGGTGCGCCCTATGGTGCGAAAAATACGGTAATAACTTTGTTATGAAAAAAAGTATTATGTAGTTGTACAGAGATTTCTGAAATGACACACACAGCTCACCGAAGACCTTAGCATAATGTGCTGGAGTCAGAATACTGATAACTATTAGAAGGAAAAAAATCTGCTATACCAATGGATGTCATGGGCACCCTTTTGGTATACTATACAAAAAGGTACAGCAGAACTGGAGCTTGGGGTACATAGCTTTCCTATAAGTAAATATAGTTAGAAAGGAGAGTTCAGTGGATTTATTCCACATAAAGCTAAATCTTTCAGTTGTCTCTGCAAGGAGTTCTCCTTGTATGGCGGTACCTCTCCCCCCACTGCATTGTTACAGGAGTTTCACCCAGTCTTTGGAGCAGATTTGGGTATGGTGCAGTGTGCACACCGGGCGGGGGGCAGAGAAGGGGAGAAAATCAGCAGCGCTAGAAGCTTGCACACATGCCAGAGCAAGGAAGATGAGTTCTCCCTGCTCTGCCGAGAGAATGAGGAGATAACGAATCTTTCAAGTGAGTCAGTAGCAGATTAGCACACAGGAAGTTACGACACTGAGAAAAATAATCAAGTAGGAGCTGGATTCTGCTCTCTCTTTCCATCTTCATGCTAGCAATTTAAACAGTGTCACTTTTTTTTTTTGCATTCTTGCAAGTTTTTATATTCTCTGTGTCCACTGTTCACATTTAACCCAGTCAACTTCAAGTTAAATGTACATATGTACTAATTTATTTTTGGCCAATTCCTATATCGAAATCTGGACCGATTTCACATCAACTTATTGTTTTGTTCATAAGCCCTGGGACTTATGCAGATCTAAACTAAACAGTTTTAGAGTTTGAATGTGCTGGTTCCTTCCCTGCATATAGCCACAAAGAGATTCCTATCCCCCTTGTTCCTCCAGCACACACTAGGCCTTCCTATAATTAATTCTAGACTGGAAGAACAAGGGGAATAGGACTCTTTGTGGCTGCTGTAGCTCAGGACACCTAAAATAATGACTTGTATCAAGGAATGGATCTGCAAAAACACCATACTTACCTCTCCCCACTCCAGATTTTTAGGTGGTAAAGGATAGTGAGAAGTTATATCATAAGCTATTTCTTCCATAAACCACTTAAAACTTTTGCACTTGTGATCTTCACGAAATTTCTTCAGGTCAGATATATCACCATATGCTAGTGCTTTTGTCTCAGGACGACTAGCATAGAAGTAATCTTTGTATTCATCCCACCAGACCTCCACAACTCGGACGTAGTTCTGTGGGAAAAAATATACCGGATTCATTTTACAATAACCCAAACAAGAGTTTACCAGAGCATGGGTAATTGTGGCTAGGCTTTCTCTTTATCACTTTATGTGCACACACACTTCATTTGTGGGCAAATCTTTTGATAACACACTGTAGTTTCATTTCCCAGAACATTAAAGGAAAATTCTTATGCAGGGTTCATATTTATAGCAACTTTAATTGAACAAAATGCTGGTATTATGTGTGTGCTTTTCTATATTTAAAAAATAAAGACACCTTCAGGAATACAGGTATAATTTAAAAGCTCCCAAATTTAGTAATAAAATAAAATGTTGATCTTTTTGGTTAGGAGGTGAAGAACACTGAGCAGCCCTCAACATGGTCATCCAGTTATGAAACCATGGGATTAGTGAGTAGCTCTACAGATACACAAATGCACACACACACACGATTAACTGTGTTTTTTTAATCAAATTACATGTTTTCATTCAGTTCGAATAAAACTCATCATCTAGGGAAGAGAAAAAGGTATAGATTTGAATGTGTCTAAGATTTTTAATTTAGCAATCAAATGCTAAAGACATAAAACTTCACCTTTAAAGTAGGAGATGATCCAACGTATGCTGGCGGTGGATTCCCTTGCCATCCCTGGAGACGATAAATGTGTCCAACACGAGAACAAGGCACAAACAGGAGCCTCCCTCCACATTGCCAAATCTGCAGTGTTTATATGTTGAAAGAGATGAGAACGGGAGAATTACACATTCACAAATTTCAAAATCTCATAAAACACTTGTAAACATTAAATTACAGTACTAGCTATTGTTATTTTTCAAAGCTTTTAGCATCATTGCAAGATGTCAATCACCACCACCACCACCACCGTTCTTTAGGATTAGGAGCCCTTACATATCATTTGAAAGAAAAAATGTCAAATAATTAGTGCACACCACTGACAATTGCCTGATTTCTTAACTGGATTGCATTCAATTTAGAAGTTATATCTGCAGATAATATTAGGAACTAATTTCATTTAATATTACATGTCATTTTAGGGTGCCCATTAAGTTTTAAATTGAAATACTAAATAACTCACTTCAACACCTTGAGCAATTTTAATCACTTTTTCAGAATTTGTTGGTGGTATTTGTGAATCCCTTAAACTGCAGTAAGCTCAGCTATCGTTTGTATGATTTCAAACCTTCTTTCTCTATTAGGAGGCATTAAACGAAACATTTTGCTTTGCTGCATAGAACTTGATATTATTCTGGATTATTTAACAAAGCAGAACAGAAGCAGTTTGGCCGATGGGGCAGAGCTCCTATGCTGGCTTCCCAGCAGGTGAACTGCTTTCTGGGAGGGAGAAGTGAGACGGCAGGGAGGTTGGCCAATCTCCCTGCCACCTGGCCCCTCTCCCTTCCAGTAAACAACAACGACCCATCTACCAAGAAGCTAGTGGTAGCTGCTCTATCCCACCCAGTAAGCCACATCTGGAACAAACACATGTCTAAGATTTCCAATATATTTCTTAAGATCTTCCTTCTATGCATGTTTGCTCAGAAGCAGGTCCTACTATGTACAGTGGTGCTTAGTCCCTAGGAATTGTGTTATAGTATCAATGTCATTTCAACAAAGCTGAAATGTAGCAACTTTCAAGCAAACATGTCCAAACCTGAAGCTCTCTCATCTAATCTTCAGAGGCTATCCATGCTACAAAATAATTCAACCCAATTTTGCTCTAGCCTCAGAATTACAAGCAAAACTGGGCTATGTGAATAAGGTGCCAGTGACTAAAACCTACACCATTACTGATCTATAAAATCAGGTCTCAGAGTTTACTTTAGCAACCACTACGTCAACAGATAATGTGCCAAAATGTGAGGCAGATGTGTCCTCTAGTGGTTTTGAGTCTTTGGTTCAGAGGAGGCAAGAATTTGGCATCATTATGGCCTTGCTGAGAAAGGTACATCTGAGAATGAAGAGCCCCACAGAAAACAAGATGTAGGCCCAACAGTTTCAAAAGCAATAAACATAATAAATGCAGCAAGACATAGTTGTCTGTATGGCACTAATCAGGGATGGAAAACAAGGAAAGTATTGCTGTCCCTGGGCCAAACAAAAAAATTTGTAAGAACTGAGCTGACTGATGGTCATATATTTACTTGAAATATGATAGTTATCAACTCTTGGTATGGTTGCTTACCTTGTAAGATATTTCAAAGTTTTCACCACCCCAGATTTGTAGACCTGGATCATAGAGACCCAGCTCAAAAAAGAAATCACGCTCGATAGCAAACAATCCACCAGCCATTGCAGGTGACCTAGGAACGAGAAGAGGAACTAACAGTTTGTATGCCATGGGCCAGAAGGAATCCCTTTTATATGTAGGAATCACCTGACAATTGTTTTTGATAGGTAGAAATTATAAAGCTTTAATGGTGTTTAATAAAAAGTTTATAGCAATTGTTTGAACTCCAAAGTTCAGATAACAGGCTAAACCGTTTTGGAATCCTAGGTACCAGGTAAGGTACAGACTAAATGTTGGTATGATTTAGTCCCAACACTTTTAATGTATAAGCAGTCACAGAGGCTGTGATCCAGAATGGAAAAAAAAGAACTGGGCTGGAGGCTTGATTTCTCCATGACCTGTTTTCCTTTAAATATCATAAAACAGTCATAAAAGCACTCCTAGACTTTTTGCAGTTGTAGAGAAATGGTTCATAATATGCCAAGAGTTTGTGTCAAGTTCAGAACAGCTGAAAGGTCAAAACCAAACCAAATGGACATTATCAGAACTGTCTCAAAACAAAGTGTTAAGATGTTGGGCTATATTTTCTTTCAGTATAAACAAAATTCAATTCATTATTAAAAATATTTAGATTAACCCATACCCATGTATGCTATACTGAGCAAAACAGAGGAAAGATGGGATACAAATATGAACAATGACAATTTTTCTTTTTGTACTATTTTAGGTCTTTAAAACATTCAGCATGTTCTGGTTCAGTTGGCCATTATCAACCAAACCCATTCTTTCTTTCTACAATCATAAGGACTAGAGATTATGTTCTTAAAAAGTGGTATTGGAGGTTTCCAGGTTTCTCTCCAGATGCCAATGTGAAAACCTGCATAACATGCATTAACCAGTGTCAATATTCTAATAAAAATATGAAAATGTAAATATAATGTAAGTATAAATGTACAGTGATGAATTTCTGTTGTTCTCTTAACTCTAAATTATTTGATTCCTCCTCCTTCCTAGAACTGTTTTATTAATAGTGTATAAATGCAAAAAAATTGCTCATTTCTGTGAGAGGACCCACAACTTTTTATGTCAGGGAGCAAAAATTTGTGCGTGTCACCAAAGCTTCATAATTTCTTGAAAATGATTTGGAATATTAGTTCCAAAAATACAATAAAGTGAGAGTAAAATGAAAGTAGCAGAATTCTTAAAATGACATTATTGCATATTCAAATAATACAAAAATACATTCTCTTTGGTTACAGGAAAAAAGAAATTTTGAAATGAAAAGGATTATAGTTGCAGGATTAGTGAAGCGTAAGTGAACCAAAGCAGAATTGCAGCCTAGTTAGTTTAGGGGAAGAAGTAGGTATATTAGAAAAATTTCAGTCCTTTCTGGCCAAATTTAGTTTTTTGAACAAATCATTTTATAGGTAAAGACAAAAATTCAGAGAAACATAACATTTCCCTTCACCATTAAAAGAACAGGTTACTTAGACAAAAGACAAATGGACGATGCATTTTCTTTCTGTAAATATCTATCAATTAGTTCCATATGTCAGTTCACCTGTCCGGGCAGGACAAAACAGCACCAAATAAGGATACTAAGCAATTTCTAACACAATCAATGTATAATGGCAGACCACAGGTTTCGTTTAAACAATCCAATTAGCAGCCACCCTACATTTTGCTGAAAGAACTGAGTATATAAGTACAAGACACAGAAGAGCAAAAGGAGTTAGTAAGGCTATGTTAGAAGAGCTTGACCACAGATTAGTGAAAAGAACAATGTATCTCCACAGAGCATCGGCTTTTGTTAGCTTTGTTTTAAAGGTCTGGAGAGTTCATGCAAATATTTAATAGTTCAGTACATCCTTAGGAAAAGGAGAAACGTGTAAGTGGTTTAGTGATTACCGATACGGCTCAGTTTTTGTCTTTCTCATTTCCTTCTCACGTTTGGTCAAGGGCACCCTCTTCCAGAGCATACTCCAATCCCATGCTCCTCTAGCAAACCCATCTTCGTCACCACCCCCTTGGGGTACAATGTTATAAGTGTTGCCATCTATGACATCTATAAGCGGCACAGTGCATGTGGTTCTGCAGGATTATGGATGGTGGCGGTGAGGATGAAAGCAGGTACATGGCACATTTAAACGAATCACATGGTTCATGGAAAAGAAAGGGGAAAAATGAAAGGATTTAGATAAGCATGAGTTATAAAGATCAATAGAATGAAACAGCATTCTTTACCGATATGGCTCAGTTTTATATTTTCTTTTTGCCTTTTCCTTGTGGCTTAATGGAATACGCTTCCATAGCAAGCTCCAGTCCCAGGCCCCTCTGGCAAAGCCATCTTCATCCCCACCTTGCTGTGGTTCAATGGAATAGTCATTCCCATCTATGTAATCTATTAGAGGCACAGTGCATGTAGTTCTGAAACATTTATGGAAGGGGAAGAGAGAAGATTAAGCTGTCTAATCCAATAAGTCATCTGCTATCTCTTACACTTTATTCCAATATAACTTCAATAAATATAGCATATACATACAGTGCTCTTCTTACAGAAGGAAAGCAGGGGAGTGGGGATTATGAATGAGCAGGATGAGGTCAAATTTATTTAAGAATACATTAATGCTGAAAGCAGAAACATCAACACACCAATCTACCTCTTCCTTCACAGATTTCTGATAACAAAATATCAAGGTGAATGATGGAAGCTATGTGTTTCACTTTTTGCAAATATGAATATATTTGTCTCTCTTAAGCTTTGAGAGTAAGGAGGACTATTGTCTTGTTTACGGAAGGCTTGTTTTAAACCAGTGATGGCCAAACTTAGCCCTCCAGCTGTTTTGGGACTAAAATTCCCATCATCCCTGACCACTGGTCCTGTTATAGCTAGGGATGTTGGGAGTTATAGTCCCAAAACAGTTGGAGGGCCAAGTTTGGCCATCACTGTTTTAAACCCACTGGAAAGAGCTTTTGAAAGGCCAGGTATGATTTTAAACCAGGCAATAAACCATTTGAATTTTGCATGTGTTTCAACATTTCACATGTCTGCTTTTCTTGCTTGCAAGGTGGCAAAGCCAGAATCAGCTCTCCTACCCGAACTACAGTTCTCTATTATTTAAAAAGGGGAAAGGGGGGGGGGAATAGAACCAAGAGTATGTTAGAACATCATATGCTAGAATTTACTTTTTAGATACTGTTCTGGTTTGTACTTTTGAGAGGAAATCCTCATATGTAGACATTTATCATAACAGACGTTTATTATTTTATACCTTGTTTTAAGTATCGTTGATTGGCTTATATGGTCACATTAACAATCCAAAACACCTTAAAGCCATAAGGGGGGGGGGAACCCCAAAGTATACTGTTCCAGACTTTGTTCCTTTTCAATTTACCAAGTTGACCAAACCCCCTAAAACTTTTCTGATTAAAAACTTTGCATAGGAAGTGTAAACTGCTATGCATTTAGTGTTTTCAAACCTTGGCAGATGTTTACACTGGTTTTACTGCTTAAAAAACAAATCAAGTTTCTTAATGCAGTTCTTTTTCTCACTAGAACAGCACTGCAGGCAAGTTTTCATCATGCCTATTCAGGCAGCCTGGAGAATTAGCTAGAACGATGCGGCCCAACTTTTCATACCAAGTGGGCCACAACAGTACTTTGACATGGAACCTGTAGGCCGCACACGACTTGTTGTGGAAGAGGGGGAGAGCAATGCCAAAATTTGACCCCTCTAGCCCTTGCACTGCCTGTCCAAAGCCAGCTAAGGAAAGCTTTGGGAAGGAAGCGCAAAGCTCTGGCAGGATCCTAGAGCTCTCCCACCTCCTTTCCAAAGCTGAGAAAGTACCAACTAGGCTAACTAATGTCTCACTTACCCAGCTTTGGGAAGGCAGTATGTGGGCTGGGGGGGGGGAAGCATCAAATGTGGCTGAGGGTCACCAAAAAAGGCCTCAAGGGCCATGTGTGACCCCCCCAGACTGAATGTTGGACCACCCTGAGCTAAAAAGTTACTCACCCAGAAGAGCTGCTACTTGCCCTGGGTGAATTACTAACTGTTAAGGCTACTGTTAAAGGCTTTCTGAGGTATAAAAATAAGCAGATTATTATTACCTGTCTTTAGCTATAGGAGCAATTAGTGCTGCATACCAGTTTACTGCCACCTCACAGTGGGCATCAAGGTAAATTAAAACCTTTAAAACAAAGAGGAAAGGAGATTTCAACTCATTTTGAGATTTCCTTACACAAAACACACATTGATTTAATTGAGCTTTTTGCATTGCACGTTGACATCAGTTTATAGCTATCTTTTAAAAGACTACATATGCCATTTTGCAATTAAGAACTGTACTTGAAATAATCAAGTGGTTTAAGATCTGTTAAAAGCAAAATTCAGACTGTAGGGAAAGAAGGGTTTTATTTAGCAAATGGTTTTCTACCTGTCCAAGTTTAGCCTTCTGGGCTCCAATGCTTCTAGCTTGAATTAAACCTTCTCTCCTTTCATTTCGAAAAATCTTTACAAGGCCATTCCACTGCTTAATATAATCCTCTAGTCTTTCTTTTAAGTGTGCTATCAAATAATAAAAAAGAAGTTTCCATATTTGTTATAAAATATTTAGCTTAGAGCTTACAACACAAACTAAATCTATATTAAAAACAAACTAAATATAATTGACTTAATATCTTAATACTCAGAAGTTAAGGCTATTACATAAATCACTGCCTGGCATATTTGCTGATAACAACTGTAACCTCACTTAAAAACTACTACCAACAATACTTGGATTTTTAAAATACATGTAGGGAAGTAGAAAAGATGTGTGCCCTTCTAATGTTGACAACAGATAGGCACAAACCTCCAGCAATTTTTCCACTCACTTCCCCCCATAGTTTTATAACATGAGTAAGGAAATGTAACAATGGAAGCTGTCCTGGTGTCGTAAGTGTTCCATTTTTTCCCCTGTGTATTCCTTACTGCTTTACACTAGGTCTTTAGTAACTGTGGGAGAGTGACACATTCACAGCTCTTCTCTGACATGCCAAAAATGAATATAATCAAGTCTTTAAACTCACATAATAAAATGTCAACATTTATAGGCAACAAAATCCAGGAGGTGGTGCAGGAGATGTAACATTCACTCTCCACAATAAATATTAGTAATGTCTGAATTTGAAGACAGATGTGGATGCAAAAAAAGATTATGAAATACCTTCAAGAAAACACTCATGACTTTTATTAACATTTAAGGCTACCACAGTCAAATGTGGCAGGAAAACACTGCTGTGGATTATAGCATTTTCTCAGCATTATGCTATTTTAGGACTATGCAACACACACACACACACACGTTTAAGATGCTCATCTGCAACTCTATTACATTATGCCATAGGTGCTGTAAAGGAAAATAAGGGACAGTAGCATTCTCTCTATATACATCAGAAATAAAGGGGAAGATAGCACAGAATAGAAGGAACATTGGTTCATTTGCATTACCTATTACCCTGATTATCTGCTCCTTCATTTGTATCTGCATTAACTTTATCTGTTAGGAATCCAACCCCCTACCCATATTTCAGCTTAAGCACTTCATCGTCTCAAACTTTCCGTAAGTGTGTGGAACAATTTGCGTGTGCAGGGGGACAGATTTCACACTATATCTAAAAGTCTCTGCTACTGTAATAAGCATTTAATGCAATGAAAATCCAAGGTTGACAGTTGAAGTACCTACAAAGGCAAAGGTGAAGCTTCCTACACTATCCATTTTGACAAACCCTTCAGACAAAAAAACCCATATGTTGGAAAGGAGAGTGTTGATTGCTGTTCAAGGGAACCCTTGCATTATCTCTGAACTGATGTAGCCTTGAATGAAGATTTGAGTCATGATTACTCTTTGAGAAGCATTGAATTTTTCTGCAAAGTCTCCATTGAAAGAAACAGAAAGACAGAAATTTGCTGAATGTGATAGCACTTACGCTTCTTCATTCAATAGGCTAGAACAAACTACATTAATTCACTAAAGCAATTTTTTTTCTTTTTAAAAACTGATCTATAATGAAAACCATGCTACTGACTCTATCCACAGATCAATATTCTTAAATCTGCAGGCTGGTTTCTTATTAAGAGCAGAAACCACTGAATTATCAGCACAGTATTTCTTTATGTTGGTTCAACTTCCCTGTAGAATGACAGATTCAGCTCTTACTGGGTTTAATATTGATATTAAATGCATTTACCTTTATTACTAAAGTCATCAATTAATACAATTTCAGCCAGGTATTTCCTTGGAGTTCTTTTAATTACACTGTGAACTGTCCTCATGAGTGTGGACCACCCTTCATTATGGAAGACAATGATAACGCTGGAGGTGAGCAGGTTTTCATCATAATGCCAGTACTTGCACCTGCAACAGATATGTGTGTTATATTTCAACATTTTTGAAATATCTACAATCAGAACATGGTTGTTATCAGAACCACTATCAGTGGGGAAAAAAAGAATTAACTAGAGCACTAGTTATGGCTGCAATAAATAAGACCATTTGGAGAAAATTCTCTTATAATACCCCTCTCATACCACCTAGTTAATTAAAGTGCTCCCCACCCCCAAGAGAGGACTTAAAATATACACAGTACTCGGGATAGTGCATGATTATGAAGCTAGTTTAGAAGCTAAGCTTACAGTAATAACTGGACAGTGATGATTGCTGCTTCTTACTTTTTGAAGGATCTTGAAGCAGTTTTCAGAATGAAAACCATGTTTAAGATATTCTTTTGTTCCATGAAAAACAAAACCTAAGTCCACAAGGACAAACATGAAAGTTGTATGTAATTTAAACATTTTGATGTTACGTTGTACCTTCTAGGGGAAAAAAACAATCCCAATGTTTTCACATCATATAGCCAGCAATCTCTGCACCCTTCTCCTTCATGTAGTTTTTCAGAAGGAAAGGTTATCACGTGGTTGTTATAATCACAACAGAGAAAACTATAATTTGTCAGAATGTTCACTCTTCTGAATTGTCATAAGCCTCCCCTCTGTTGCAACACCCTCTCAATAACCTGCAATTACATTAGGATACCCATTCTGCTCCTAACTGCTTTCTGAGTTTGCCTGTAGAATTGGGGCCAATTTGCATGACTCTTTCAGCCCATGGCCGATATGATTTTCTGCCAACTTGCAGTACCAGGTGCTTCTGTTGCATCAACTAGTCTTAGCTTTCTGTACACCACCCACAAAGGAAAGTTTTGGTGGCATTTCCTGTTTTATTGCTTTTCAGTACATTATCATTCAGTACACTTGCCCTAAGAGACAGCTCAGCAGTTGGAGCATGAGACTCTTAACCTCAGGGTTATGGGTTTGAGCCCCACATTATTGGGTGAAAGATTCCTGCATTGCAGGGGGTTAAAGTAGATGATCCTTGTGGTCCCTTCCAACTCCATGCTTCAAGCTTCAAGATCCCATCACTTACAAGCTGTGCACACACACATACATTACAGGAGAAACCATGTGTGGTTAGTTTGTGTGTACAGGTGTGGTACACAAACTTGCACTTAAAATACAAACAAGGTTGTTGTAAACCCTCTGGGGTGCTAAAGATATATACAGTGGTGCCTCGCAAGACGAAAAGAATCCGTTCCGTGAGTCTCTTCGTCTAGCGGTTTTTTCGTCTTGCGAAGCAAGCCCATTAGCGGATTAGCGCTATTAGCGGCTATTAAAGGCTTAAGGGATTAGCGGATTAGCTGCTAAAAGGCTATTAGCAGTTTAGTGCCTTAGAAAAAGGGGGTGGGGAGCGAAAAAAAACCCCCAGGAATCGCAAGACATTTTCGTCTTGCGAAGCAAGCCCATAGAGAAATTCGTCCTGCGAAGCACCTCCAAAACGGAAAACCCTTTCGTCTAGCGGGTTTTCCGTCTTGCGAGGCATTCGTCTTGCGGGGCACCACTGTATGTGGCTTTCTCCCCTGAAGTACCTGCAATAAAAGTGCTACCCAAAAAGGAGTCTGAATCTCATGCAATAAATTGGTAACTACTGTGCATTTATCTGATGAATCTCCATAAATCTAATGCATCTATTTTGGGGCAAGGATAAATAATGAAGAGAAGTATATAAGGGAATACACAAGTGTTCCATTAGCCAAAGAAAAATTCAGCTGAAACTGAAGTTACACCAGCCCTTTTTCTTTTTGGGGAGGAAAGGTTGAATTCCCTTTGCCTACACATAATGAGTGTCCTCTATTTTGCACTACAACTCCCTTTAATCCTAATCAGCAAACTCAAGATTCAATTTGAATTGTTATTGGCAAATAGCTACCAATGTCTGTTAATTTAGCCTCTGAGCTAGCATATTTTACCCGTATCTTCCAAGGTAGAAATCACAATGAACAAGCAAACCCACTAACTTCCTAAATAGGAAATCATTCCACTGAACAAATTTTAAAACTTTTATATCCTCTATGAAAGCCACTGAGTTAGTAAAAAGTGGCACTGAATCTTGGTGCAGTAAGACAGAACAAACCTTCAGGTCCCAGGCTCTCAGTCTTAACAAGGGACCTGCAGTTGTAATATCAACATGCCTAAATTCAGTGTGCATTTTTTTTATCACCACCGCAACCCACTTTTATCAAGGGTGCCATCCATTATCTGTTTTAACAAAGCTCAACAACCTTTTGTTCACCCCCTTAAGAGCTTGCACTTTAAACTCAAATTCAAAGTTCAAGCTTTTCAGAATTTTCAGAAAATCCCTACTTTCAACGCTCTAGTTGTTCATCTTAAAAAATAATAATACAAGTCTTCTATAAGACATGTTGTTCAAGTTTGATTCTCCTTCAACAAGGAATATAAATATACCTTTAACAGTAGTTAGCCAACAGTACAGTGGTATCTCGGGTTACAGACGCTTCAGGTTACAGACTCCGCTAACCCAGAAATAGTACCTTGGGTTAAGAATTTTGCTTCAGGATGAGAACAGAAATCGTGCTCTGGCAGCGCGGCAGCAGCAGGAGGCCCCATTAGCTAAAGTGGTCTTCAGGTTAAGAACAGTTTCAGGTTAAGAACAGACCTCCGGAACGAATTAGGTACTTAACCTGAGGTACCACTGTAATTGCTATGATCTACTGTTGTTCCAAAATAGGTTCCCAAGCAGATAGAGAACTACCAGATAAAACACCAAGTGCTATTGCAAAGAACAATAGTGACATCCAGTGGTTCGCTAACTAACACCAGCAAGCAAATATCAAACATCATCAACTAAGCACTGTACTATAAAGTTAATCAGCAACTTGTCCACTAAAGATATAGAAATAAGATAATTGTTAGCCATCATTTAATATACCTTATTTAGAATAAGGTAGAGTTTAAGACTGCAAAATAAGATGCTGGAAGCTCAATTATGTTTCAGACTGAACAATTTCAGTATTAAAAATGATGAAAAATTATGTTTTCCAGGGCTGCCACTCTCGCTCTTGCTTTTAAAAAATTCCACACTGGGCAGTGGGAACAAGGGTAGTGCACTTTATAGAGCACGTTGTCTGATATTGGGAACAATACTGAGCTACCAAATGCAGACAATCTCTGCCCTTGTGAGCAGTGTTGCAGCAGAATTTTAAGATGCTGATGTTATTCACTAATATTTACTGCCAGGTACTAAAGGACTCAGAAAGGCTTTTCTGAAGATGGACCCAATTTTGTGTTTTGGATTGGGTTCAAGCTTCAGAAAAGATATTAAACGTTATTGGTCAGTAGTGAAAATTCTCAAAGCACTTCCAATATATCTTGTACAGTGTTAATAATTATTTAAGTTGTATGAAGAGGACCGTGATTCTAATTGCAAACAAGGAAGCCTTCATATATATAAGATACATTTTGAAATTATGTTTTGCTTTAAAGCTAAATGCATCCTGCCACCTAGTGCTTCTACTTGATTTTTTTTGTACTTCTACTTGATATTGCAAAGCTGCCGATTTAGCAGCACTTTAGCTCTTATCTTTATAGCTGCCAGAGCAAAGACATTATCAGATATTCCTGTCTCCATACAGCATCTGTGTCGTTGTTGTTGCTGTTTTGCAACTCTGAGAAGATGAGAACATCTGCACACCAGATACCTCTTTCATTTCGTTATATAGGTCACGTTAAGATACCATAGTAAATAAAGCTTCAATCACAGTATCTCACCACACATATAATGGTACGAATCATAGCTGATCCTAGCCTAGCAACCCTCTAAAACTGCAGCTAGAATTGGATGGTATTCAACCAGTTTTACTCAAGTGTAGAGCCATTGAAATTAACTTAATCATGATTTAAATGGTCCTAAAGCTTAGCTGAATAAGACCCATAGCCTCAAACCCTTCATTGCCCCACCAACACAAAACAGTGTACCCAACAAAACATTTTTGATATGTCAAAATTAAGTTTGTAAGTATAGGAAGCTGTCTTGTGCGGATTCAGACAATTAGGCTACCTAGCATTAGAAATGTGAAACGTTTTTCAGCCTGACAACTGCTTTCCTTCATAAGCAACTACTGGGGACCATATGATGGGGGCAGGGGGGGCATGGTCAGAGGCAAAAGGGGGACAATGGATGTGACTACTTCTGCAGGCAGTATCCAGCCACACAAAATTCAGAGGTTTCTATGTACGCATGTGCAAAGCACACATCTCTTTATCTTCCCTAAAGGCAACCAAGAGACATCACAGTACAAGGACACATTCCAATAATGTAAGAGTACTTAAGAGGGGTGTAGATT
The DNA here is from genome assembly GCF_965153285.1 of Podarcis tiliguerta. Taxonomy (NCBI): domain Eukaryota; kingdom Metazoa; phylum Chordata; class Lepidosauria; order Squamata; family Lacertidae; genus Podarcis; species Podarcis tiliguerta. The sequence goes on along the minus strand of NC_139542.1, from coordinate 45,352,422 downwards.
AGGACTGAAGAGGGGGCACGTGGCCTGGGAAGGCTGCATTTGATGCTTGAGCCTGAGGTTCCCCCACACCTGGTCTATACACTTGACAATGACCGTCCAGGTTTCAGCCTTAGCTAGAGAGAGTCTTTTCTAGTCCTAGACAGAGATAACTGGGATCGAAACAGGAACTTCATTTGCAAAGTATGTACTTTATCACTGAGCTATAGCATTACCCCCAATTAACCAGTTTAACCTGCCCCCAAAAGTGAGAGGACACCACGTTTGCACATATTCCTGAAGTCGATCAAGTCACACATATCTGAGCATGCTCCTCTATACAGTGTTTACTATTATTTTAATATTTTGATGGGGAAGTGTCAATGCTATGTTGTCAGAACACATGAAGTGTGTGTATATAAGGTGCTAGCTTTAATCCCGTCATCTCAAGTTTATTAGTACCTTAGGTAGCAGAGCTACAATACGTCTCTCTCTACCTGAGAGCTGCTCCTAATTAAAGAAAGCTACACTAGGCTAGGGTGACGCAGGTGGCGCTGTGGTCTAAACCACAGAGCCTAAGGCTTGCCAATCAGAAGGTCAGTGGTTCAAATCCCTGTAACGGGGTGACCTCCCGTTGTTTGGCCCCAGCTCCTGCCCACCTAGCAGTTTGAAAGCACATCAAGTGCAAGTAGATAAATAGGTACCGCCCCGGCGGGAAGGTAAACGGCGTTTCTGTGCGCTGCTCTGGTTTGCCAGAAGCAGCTTAGTCATGCTGGCCGCATGACCCAGAAGCTGTCTTCTCAAAATGGACTTTGCAAGAAATGAAAGGGTTCTCAACTTCTTCTCGCATTAAAGGACCGTTTCCCCCAGCAAACCATGTTTCTCATGTTACCTGAGCTCCATAAAATGTTTGCCATGTTATTTCAAAGGGGGGAAAGCCCATATGCTTGGGAAATCAGCCAAATATTTCAGGAACAGCTGCCATGGTCTTGCTTGCTTATTTAATCATCAAATGTGCTTCAGGGTCTGCAGCATTGTTAGAATTGGAAGCAGTGGGACAGTTCTGATATGGAATAAATAATATTCACCACCTGTGCTTCATAGATATACAAAACACACTGCTGAAAAGGATTGTACCTGCAAATAAAATTGACTGAGAATAGAGTACAAAGGTATTGTAAGAAATTTCGGCAGAGGCAACAAAGGTTGCTTTAATCAACCCATCTAGATGTAAAGTCAAGATCATGCTATCTACAGAAAAAAAACCTTATTGATACCACAATCAAATCACATTAATGCCAACATCATAAGCACCTTTTATGTAGTCAAAGAAACTGATCATGAAAATGTACTGATCCTTCAATCTTATTACTTCCAAAAAGTTCTAATGACAGAAATAAGATATAGAGGGCACAGAATTATCACAGACAATTATGCACAGTAAAAGTGATATGGAAATTAAATCTTCTGAGGACAGGGTTTTCTCCCCTTGTCACCAAACCCCTGTCTCTCTTAGGTTTTATGCATTTTAAGGGTAGAGTAGCAAAGAATTCCAATTCTAAGACTCTTAAGTTACTGATGGTAAGGGTTTACATCAAACACTCGCACACAGAGAACCCAAAATAAGAACTCTGTACAAAATCTTTGCACAACACAATTACATTTTAATAGTTACCACAGAAACATGGAGGGAAGAATGTTTTTCATAACTGTTAAAAGGAGCCATTGTACTGTTCTCCCCTGAATTCACTCAGAAAGAACACATTCTGTAACAGACAGTAAATGCAAAGAACAAAAACAAGCAGAAGTACAAGCTGGTGAGTTCTGTTCACAGATCACATAGTAGAAAGCCTGCCTCAGACAAACAACTGAGTTGCAACAGCTAACACATTGGTTCAGATGAAGGCAAAATGGTGATCTGAACCTGGCATCATGCCTTATTGGAGAGTTAAGGGTCATATAACAAAGACCCAGGAGATCAAAGGGGGTAGGAAAACTGCATAAGCCTTTTGAATATCAGGCTAAATCCTATCTACCCACCACAGAAAAATGATTTCTTATCAAATGTGATCAAAGTTTAAGCAACTGTATTTTATTACTCATTATCTGAATGCCTGCTAGAATACTTCTGGGAACTAACCAAGCTATAGTTATGCATTTTTTAAGTTCTGCTAATTTCAGTAGGTGTGTTGTTCACATGATTACATCTCTGCTAAAAAGAAAAAGTAAAGCTCATTTTAAAAAGAAGTGCTGAATTGTTTTCCTTTACTATCGCTAATATATATTCATGTAAGATGATTGTCACAGTGTACAGATCGCATAACAAAAACACAATTAAAAGAGGGGGAAAGAAGACGCAGATCAGGTACTTACTCTTCTTGACGCAAGTCATTAATGCTTCGATCTAGTGAGATCATATCACTTGCTACCATGTTAAACCCAAACTCCTTAATGCTGCTTTGAACAGATTCTTTATACTCTGGTCCTAAAACATATGGCTTGGCTTCCTCACCAGGACCACCGACAACTCCATGAGGCTCAGGTTCTTTGGGTTCAAAATTACCAAGAATTCCAGGTCGTAATACGGGATCATGGTAGATCAGTGTCTGTGGCTTAAATGTGAGATACTGTCGCTGCATGATGTTCTGCTGATCATTATTGCCACCAAGAGGATTCCCTTCATTTTTGGCCTTATTCCTCCGCCGAATTGATTCCAAGTCTACTTCCACACCTTCGACGTGAGGCCAGGGTAACACAGGCTTGAATTTGTCATTTCCAGGAACCAGGACATGGTCTCCATTGTTTGGCAAAAGATTGCTGTTTTCCTTGGTATCCTACATAAGAGGGAGAGATAAAATTATAAAACAAAGAAACTGGAAGAGCTGCTGGCCCAACTTCAGCTTTCCATGCCCATTTCACTAACAATTCTGTAACTCTAATCTCTGTGGAATTTGTTCAAATCAACATATTCTTCAGGCAACTCAATACGTTTAATAAATTTACAGTGGTACCTCGGGTTAAGTACTTAATTCGTTCTGGAGGTCCGTTTTTAACCTGAAACTGTTCTTAACCTGAAGCACCACTTTAGCTCATGGTGCCTCCTGCTGCCGCCGTGCTGCCGGAGCACGATTTCTGTTCTTAACCCGAGCTACTAATTCTTGGTTAGTGGAGTCTGTAACCTGAAGCGTATGTAACCCGAGGTACCACTGTATCTGTAAATGTAAGGTTAAAAACAAATGTCAATATTTGAAACCCACCTGTGCAGCTGCTAATACTGTTACATTTGAGTCTTGCTGGCTAGTACTTACATATAAAAAGGTTGAATTTCTGATTTATATGTGGACATTTGACAGTATTGACAGAGTTGTATCCCCCTTTAGAGACAGTAACAATTTATTCTAAATCTATGAGACTTTCCCCACTGTTAAGGTATGGAACTGATCCTCCTCCTCACTCTTTGCTCACCATGTGGCCTTCCATCTAACCCTACCTTTGTCCATCATAAAATATGAAACCACTGTACTAAAAATACATTAAAAACAACATAATTAAATATTACACATAAAAAAGGGCACACTACAAAAGGTGGGTACCAAATTCCATAAATTAACTGTTTGAAGATTATGATTTGCAACTTTTGTGATAAGCAAAGTCCACACACATCATCAACACACACAAATTTTACGACATGAACAAGAGAGGCATCAGGAGGACGTCATATAGCACCAGCAGCAAATGGAAAATTTAAGACTTATGAAGCCAAATATGATCTGGAGCCCTGAAAAGCTCTATTTCCTTAAAAGAAAAAAGAAAAAAAACATACATAAGCAGATTCCTTTAAAAAAGATTTTTGGTTCTGAACCAAAGACAAAAATTCTTAAACTGGAAGTTATGAAAACCAAAGTGTCTCAAACTTGAATGTCTAGCTAATGATTTTGAACATTGGGGGGCAGCAACACATGATGCTGAGTTATCACACTTTCTCACAAGCCAGAACTACTACTGAAAATGAAAAATAACACGCAAGGCAGTGTCTGATGAACAGCTGAGAAGGAGAAACTGCAGTTGGTTTTCAAGGGAGGTTAACACATTACTAAGAATGAAGATATCACTACTGTTTACTAATCATTTTGGCCATGTCACTTGAAAATATAAAACTTCAATTGGTGAAGTGGTTCTCACCCACCCGATTAAAATGATCTACACTGCCAATGCAATCTCTGCAACTAAAATTCAAACAGTCAAGGGGGTGGCTACATCACCAAGGCATTATGGTGTTTTCATCTGCTGTTCCTTCCTTCCCAAAATCAAAAATAGCTAAGCTTGCTCCAAAATGAAGTCTTGTTCAAACTTTTAACAGTTCCAAATGGGCTGTGAGCTGCAGAATCAGAGAATCACAAGCCAGCACTCTGGATGACTGATTTTCACTTCTGGCTCAGATCATCAGGGAATCCCAAGCAGGCCAGAGCCATTTCCAAAATGGCTGCCAGGGCTCAATGCAGTGAAAAACAACAGAGAGGCCACAAACTTCATTTGACACAGCAGCTTTAGTTGCTCTAATCAAAAAAGAACTGTCTGAGGACTGAGGTAAAGCACTGAAACCATTGAGAGAAGGTACCGTATTTTTCGCCCTATAGGACGCACTTTCCCCCCTCCAAAAATGAAGGGGAAATGTGTGTGCGTCCTATGGGGCAAATGCAGGCTTTCGCTGAAGCCTGGACAGCGAGGGGGGTCGGTGCGCACCGACGCCTCTCGCTCTCCAGGCTTCAGGAAGCTATCCGCTAGCCGTGGGAGACTCAGCTCTCCCACGGCTAGCGGAGAGCTTGCCTGCACCCAGAAGCTTGGGGCACGCTGAGCTCAGCACGCCCCAAGCTTTGGGCTTAGCGCAGCGCTCCGCTAGCCGTGGGAGAGCCGTGCGAAGTTGCGCGGCTCTCCCACGGCTATATGAGACCTTGCCGGCACCCAGAAGCTTGGGGCGCGCTGAGCTCAGCACACCCCAAGCTTCGGGCTTAGCGCAGTGCAGCGCTCCGCTAGCTGTGGCTCCCACGGCTTGCAGATAGCAGCCTGTTCTGGGGGCTGGGGTCGGGGGAAGCTCGGGCTTCCCCCGCCCCAGCCCCGCACCTGGGGGGGGGGGATAATTTTTTTTTCTTTATTTCCCCCCCAAAAAAACTAGGTGCGTCCTATGGGGCAAAAAATACGGTATTTTAAAACTCACTCAGTATGAGACATTTCCACAACACAATGGAAGTGAGCATGAAGAACAGAACTAAGATTAACAGAATCTGCACCTTTGAGTGGCTTCGGAGATACCAGCCTACATGAGGCTATTGTATACTAGATAAAGAAGAGTGTGGATTTGATATCCCGCTTTATCACTACCCAAAGGAGTCTCAAAGCTGCTAACATTCTTCTTTCCCTTCCTCCCCCACAACGAACACTCTGTGAGGTGAGTGGGGCTGAGAGACTTCAAAGAAGTGTGACTAGCCCAAGGTCACTCAGCAGCTCCATGTGGAGGAGCGGAGACGTGAACCCGGCTCACCAGATTACGAGTCTACTGCTCCTAACCACTACACTACACTGGCTCTCAGTATTATTTCCTGAATAAAGGAAATAAAGCATGCCATATCGAGAGGATTCACAGTGCACTCTGTCCAAAACCCCAAAATGGTGAGCCCCCAAGAGCCATTATTGTTTGCTCTAGCACCTGCATAATTAAAAATGAGTTATATCAAAAGTTCACAACACAGTAAAAAAACTTAACAGAAAACTCCATCATCCTTCCTCTTTCCCTCCATCTCACTGTTCTTAGCCATATCCCTTCAATCACAGAATAAATGTCACATCCAATCTTTTGATGCCCTTTGACATCTGTTTAGCTGGGCAACCTCTATGGTAGGAATTGTGAGGATCAGTGTGTTAGATACTTTAGATTAAAAGAACTGAATAAAGCTTTGCTAGATCAGACAAAGGGCAAGCCTAATCTAGTATCTTGTTTTCATAGTGGTCAACCATATATGCCTATGGTAAGCCTGCAAGCAACACCCGATAGCAATAGCACTCTCCCTACTTGTGATTCTCAGAAACTGGTGTTCAGAGGTATATTGCCTTGGATACAAGAGACTGAACGTAGCCTATCATTCATGAACATGCAAGAAAGATGCCATATTCTAACATGCTATGCTATGCAAGCTAACATACAACTGAATACTGATCAAGGTACTTCTTCCTAAACCAAACCTTTCAAACCGCAGTAAAATACAGACTAGAATGTTGGCCCATGGGCATTCTTGATTTTTTTATCACCCCAAACTGAAAAGATAGCAGTTGTCTTTTTTCCATTCACACAGCATATTACAATCTGTATTTCAATCAGTGATGGATAATAAAGATACTGATACTAGGTGGGCCAGTTTGTACTTTCAGATTTCATTAACTGCAGCACAAACAGTGTGGTAACATAAACAAAGGTATCTAGATTGTATCTGTGAATGTTTATCTATTCAACAAATGGAATTTGGAGGGGGTTATTGGTTTGTTTTTATTGTGTATTTTGTGCTTTTTTATCTTGTATTTTTATGTTGTGAATTGCCCTGAGATCTACAGATGGAAGGCATAGGCAAACTCGGCCCTCCAGAAGTTTGGGGACTACAACTCCCATTATCCCCAACTAACAGGACCAGTGGTCAGGGATGATGGGAGTTGTAGTCCCAAAACATCTGGAGGGCCGAGTTTGCCTATGCCTGCAGTACACTAACTAACTAATCCATCAATCAATTAATAACAATAATTTTCACTATTTGTCTTAAAGCTAAGAACATAATGTTACTGCTCCTTTCATAGTTCGCTGCTCAACTTCATGATAACTCCAGAGGTTATGATATAGCTCTCAACTCATCAAAAACATAAAAATAAGAGACAACCAAGAATGGCAAGAATGTGGAACAATATGACCATAATCAACATATATATGAGAGAATCTACTCAGCACACACAACTGCAATAGTGGGAATTTCACTTATAGCATAAAGCTTAAACTGAAGAAAGTAGGAAAAACCACTGGGCCGGTAAGATACAATCTAAACCAAATCCCTTATGAATACACAGTGGAAGTGAGGAACAGGTTTAAGGATCTAGAATTGCTGGACAGAGTGCCTGAAGAACTATGGATGGAGGCTTGAAACATTATACAGGAGGCAGCAACGAAAACCATCCCAATGAAAAGGAAATGCAAGAAAGCAAAGTGGCTGTCCAATGAGGCCTTACAAATAGCGGAGGAGAGAAGGCAAGCAAAATCCGAGGGAGATAGAGAAAGATACAGGAAATTGAATGCAGAATTCCAAAAAATAGCAAGGAGAGACAAGAAGGCCTTCTTAAATGAGCAATGCAAAGAAATAGAGGAAAATAACAGAATGGGAAGAACCAGAGATCTGTTCAAGAAAATTGGAGATATGAAAGGAACATTTCGTTCAAAGATTACCATAATAAAGGACAAAAGTGGTAAGGACCTAACAGAAGCAGAAGACATCAAGAAGAGGTGGCAAGAATACACAGAGGAACTATACCAGAAAGATATGGATGTCTCATACACCCCAGGTAGTGTGGTTGCTGACCTTGAGCCAGACATCCTGGAGAGTGAAGTCAAAGGGGCCTTAGAAAGCATTGCAAATAACAAGGCCAGTGGAAGTGATGGTATTCCAGCTGAACTATTTAAAATTTTAAAAGATGATGCTGTTAAGGTGCTACACTCAATATGCCAGCAAGTTTGGAAAACTCAGCAGTGGCCAGAAGATTGGAGAAGGTCAGTCTACATCCCAATCCCAAAGAAGGGCAGTGCTAAAGAATGCTCCAACTACCGCACAATTGCACTCATTTCACACGCTAGCAAGGTTATGCTTAAAATTCTTCAAGGAAGGCTCAAGCAGTATGTGGACCGAGAACTCCCAGAAGTGCAGGCTGGATCTAGAAGAGGCAGGGGAACCAGAGACCAAATTGCAAACATGCGCTGGATTATGGAGAAAGCTAGAGAGTTCCAGAAAGACATCTACTTCTGCTTCATTGACTATGCAAAAGCCTTTGACTGTGTCGATCACAGCAAACTATGGCAAGTTCTTAAAGAAATGGGAGTGCCTGATCACCTCATCTGTCTCCTGAGAAATCTCTATGTGGGACAAGAAGCTACAGTTAGAACTGGATATGGAACAACTGGTTGGTTCAAAATTGGGAAAGGAGTACGACAAGGCTGTATTTTGTCTCCCTGCTTATTTAACTTATATGCAGAATTCATCATGCGAAAGGCTGGGCTGGATGAATCCCTAGCCGGAATTAAGATTGCTGGAAGAAATATCAACAACCTCAGATATGCAGATGACACAACCTTGATGGCAGAAAGTGAGGAGGAATTAAAAAGCCTTTTATTGAGGGTGAAAGAGGAGAGCACAAAATATGGTCTGAAGCTCAACATCAAAAAAACGAAGATCATGGCCACTGGTCCCATCACCTCCTGGCAAATAGAAGGGGAGGAAATGGAGGCAGTGAGAGATTTTACTTTCTTGGGCTCCATGATCACTGCAGATGGTGACAGCAGCCACGAAATTAAGAGACGCCTGCTTCTCGGGAGGAAAGCAATGGCAAACCTAGATAGCATTTTAAAAAGTAGAGACATCACCTTGCCAACAAAGGTCCGTATAGTAAAAGCTATGGTTTTCCCAGTAGTGATGTATGGAAGTGAGAGCTGGACCATAAAGAAGGCTGATCGCCGAAGAATTGACGCTTTTGAATTATGGTGCTGGAGGAGACTCTTGAGAGTCCCATGGACTGCAAGAAGATCAAACGCATCCATTCTTAAGGAAATCAGCCCTGAGTGCTCACTGGAAGGACAGATCCTGAAGCTGAGGCTCCAATACTTTGGCCACCTCATGAGAAGAGAAGACTCACTGGAAAAGACCCTGATGTTGGGAAAGATGGAGGGCACAAGGAGAAGGGGACGACAGAGGACGAGATGGTTAGACAGTGTTCTCGAAGCTACAAACATGAATCTGACCAAACTGCGGGTGGCAGTGGAAGACAGAAGTGCCTGGCGTGCTCTGGTCCATGGGGTCACGAAGAGTCGGACACGACTGAACGACTAAACAACAACAACAAGCATTTAATGTACAGAGCAATCCTATCATGTCAGGAGAGTCCACTTCAGATGAATTGTCAATCTGGGGGAAGGGGGACTGCATTTCCTTTTCTTAAAATATTAATAATAATTCCCCCCTGTTCCAATGGCAAGAAGGAAAATCCTTCAACGCTGGAGGCATGCCAAAAGAACAGGAGGGCTTGGGATCCAAAAATCCAAAGCATTCCCCGATCTGCCCCAACATTTGCTGGGGAGAATGAGTTCTGCATAATCCATATTCCTTGGGGCACCCTGCTATTTTATGCATTTCACGGTTTTTCTGACGTTGTTTTGGAGTTAACTTTTTTAAAAGCAGGGTGTAAATTTTTAAATAAAGGAATGGCCAAGTTGAATTATCACAGACTTAAAATATGAATGGTAAAACATTCCCAAAGACAATGCCTGGATAAAATATGAATGCAAAACGACAAAATTAAAATTGGTGCAGGCAGCAATGTAGACAAGCCAGTATATTTTGCCATCCTCCACACAGGCCAGCCAAATCTCCCAGTAAAGACTTGTGTGGAAATCATAGGCACAGCTGAATGGATCCTATGAATTAGAAATACAAAAACCATCTATACATTCCCTTGTGATCGTAGGAAAAGCTTTTATACCTTTGATGTTCTTGTTAAGATTTTTAATTTATAAGAGTACAATTTCACTTTTATTTGATATGATACTGAGCTACAGTATTTAATAACTTGGGCTGGAATAATTTTACATTAACATTAGCACACTCATCAGGAAGAACAATGAACCATAAATCACTTGTTTGTTTGACTGGTTTGATTCCCAGGCTTATGATGATTCCCAAGACTGTCCGAGTGAGAACTGAGTTCTTACAAATTTGTAAAAGAAAATCACTTCATGTAATGTATTTCATTCTTATCTCGACTGAGGGAAGTGCTTCACAGAAGCCTCTCTGTTACACTTCTGAAGTAGCAATACAGGAAAAAAATAGAATCATCATAAATCTTAATGGATGAGTATTAGTTTCTTCACAAGAGCTGTTGCTGTTTGATATACAGACAGCAACATGGTAGAGCATACAGCAAGTAATTAAAATACGCAGAGCCATTTTGAATAATCTAACACGTAAAGATGTAAAGGAAACATCTTTAGACATGCACATCAAAGCATTTGTTCTGAAATAAAGGCTCTGAATATGGGAGGCACTGGCCAGCAAGCTATTTTACTGGGCAGAAGTAACTACCACGCGAGATTAGGAAAACAGATTTTAACCAAGTTGCCTCTGATACTGATTGTAATATCTGCATTGCCAGCAATTAAATGGGTATAAATATCATTGTGCCAGTGTAGATATATTACCAGTTATACTGGGTCACTCACATAAGTCAAGGAGATTGTCACTGGAGGCTCAGTAGCTAGAAGTGCCTTTTACCAAGGGCAACTGGTAGACAGATACAGTCATTCTTTAACCAGGAAAGCCTTGCCACAGTAGTTCATGTGTTGGTTACTTCAAAATTGGATTGCTGCAATGTGCTCTATGTGGGGCTTCCCCTGTGCTTGATTCCGAAGCATGACTGCTGACAGGAGTGAGGCCTTGTCAGAATATAACAGCATATAAGAACAGCACCTACACTTTTGAACTCCCTGGCTGTTGAGATCTAGCAGGCGCCTTCACTGTACTCTTTTCAGTGCTAAAAACATTCTTGCTTAGACAAGCCTACCCAGATGCTTAGAAAGTTGAGGTAATTTTAATCTGTTTTAGTGTTATAACTTTTGCATGTTGCATAGTATGGTTGTGGATTTTTCTTGGCTTTTTAAAATAATCAAGTGGTGTATAAATTTTATGAAATAAATTTTATGAAATTTAATATTTTGCTGGAAGCCACCCAGAGTGGCTGAGGAGACCCAGCCAGATGGGCAGGGTATAAATAAATTATTACTACGTGGAACTGACTATTTGGTGCATTTCATGGCTTTAGCTGTTTTTAAGATCTTTCTCCGCTTCAAAATGGCTTATACTGCATGGTAGGAAGAGACTTCTATTATTAGTATTATTGCAGAACTGAAGGCAGGAATCAGAAAATCCCAGTTCTTCCACAAATAAGCCACTTTCATCATGCTGAGTTGGCAAAACTAGTATTAACAAAATATAAACACTCATTCACATTCAGGCTTTCCTTTGCATAAAGCTCTCCCTCCCCAATCAAATTGCCGTTCCTTTTTACATACGCCTCAGAAATATATTTGCAGGTATTTTATTGAGGCTTGTCTGTTCCCTGTTGTTTGCAGGCTATATATTTTTTCAAGCTGAAGCTTGGGAAACCTATTTGCTGGAAAGCAAACTAGGAACCCTCTGCACAACACTTTAACAAGTAATCCAACAGAACATGCAAATTAATTTGTAGAGGAGATTTTAAAAACCCCCCTCAAACAGTGCAGTTTACTCAATTTAGGTTCCTCTGTGCTTGCTCCCTTATAAGTGTATTCAAGACTGCAGCCTTAAGCTTTGTTCTTTTCCCGTTTTACTTCATGAGGTTTTGTAGATTCTAGCCTTGGGAGAGTTGGTTGGTGCCAATAAGTCAAACATATCATTGCTTGCTACTATCTATTTGCCTGCAAGGAAGAGGCTTATTACTCAACTCTTCAGCACTTGCCTGTCAAAAAAAAAAAAAGAAAAAAAAGGCGTATGATTTTGTGTCTCATCTCTCCAAAAGACTGCCCTGACATTATTTTTGCTCATTTTTCAGCCGCTCTCTTAAGGCAGCTGCTAGAATTTGCATCTTAAGCTTTCCTTTCGGCAGTACTATTGAAAACATTATGGGGAACATAGAGCACATATTTAATGAATGTGACCTATAACAATCCATTTGTCATCCGAAGACTAAAGCAAGTTGTGCGAGATTTCAAAGTTGTACATGCTCAAAAGGCCTACCCTTCAACTAATTAATTCATGTGATTTTAGAGCAGAGTAGAATCCTGACACCTTAGACATAAAACTGCAAGCCACTAGTTTTGCACATCACAGGCAGCTGCCAACTCTAATGTAGCTTCCCAGACTTTAGTACCATAAAGGAAGAGATTGAGATAGCAATAGCAACCCATATGAAATATGATGTAAGAAAAGTGATCTACTTATCCTGCGTATTATTTATAGTACAGGTCACAGATAACCTTGAATAGAAAAGGATGAGAGAAAGAGCAGTTGGGCGGTAGAAAGAAGAAAGTGTCTGTGAAATCGTAAGGTTACAATAGAATGCAGCTATATTAGAATCAGATCAAATTCCCAAATCATCTTCCAGAAATATGTTTATGGTGTTCTGGATAAGTATTAAATTCTCCAATCCTTACAGAAATATTTCATACCACATGGAAGTCTTCATGACTGAATTACTTGGGGTGGGCTCTCTCTCCTTCACTGGAGATCTTGAAGCAGTGGCTGCACAGCCATCTCTTGAGTATACTCAACTCTTAATTTCTTGCATCCAGCAGAGGGTTAAATTAGATGGCCTATGAGGGTCTCCCTAACTCTTATGATTCTATGAATACTTTTGATGACTACTAATGACTATATATGAAGCATCATAATTATGTAGGTAATTTTATATCTTGCCTTTCTTCTACAGAACTCAATGCAGCTTACATATGATTCTTGGGCAGTGTCCCATCAGTGGAGATTAATTTATTGTTAAGTAATGTGTTTTCTGTCTGTTTTCAAATACTTAACTTAAAATATCTATTTGTGTGAGAAATACTTGTGGAGGTCAGTCTCCTCCTGAAAATACACCACCCCTTCTACAATCTTCCATGTGCGATAAGAAGTTTTGATAGCTCTACACCAGTAGGGTTGGAGGCGGTGAGCTGGAGAACAGTCAGTTAATTAAGGCAATACTGATAAGGGCAAAAATGGGACCCCCCCACACACAACAGAATTCAGATTTCAAATCAGTCAGTCAACCTACTTTATGTAACTTCATGAAAAGTTAGAATGGTAGACTAGACAACAAGCAACTGAGAATACTGCATGCAGTCATGCTCAAGGATTGCAGAAGAAATAATCAATTTCTACTTTAATACACTTCACATGCAGTTTGACCTAAATTTATGCCTTCTAAGAGAAATACATGACTGAAGTTTGTCATTCTTGTCTGTATTGAAAACATGCCCACTCTCATGCATCCAATTTAATAGAAAAAAAATTCTGGTTTATCAAACCGGTTTGCTATGACATTTGAACCAGCAAGCTGGAATTTGAGTAATCCCTTCCAACAGACTGCAAACCAGGACTGATTCCACTAACACATATTCTGCGGCATGCATGCATGCATCATTTCTGGTTTCTTATTTATACACGTATTTGAATTTTAGATTTGCCTTTTGCTCTAGTTTTTGAAATTTCTGTTCTTTCTCCCAATCCTGGGAATGCAAAGTGTTAGGCTATTTAAAAATACATCAGGCTTGAAAATTACAGAGCCCATTTATCTCAAAAGTGGTAACATTGCCAGTTGTTGCAGTATACAGATAAGAGTCAAATCCCATTCTCCTGGATGTTAATAAACTGGGTTCTTTCCAGTGCAGTTTTTTGTTTTGTTTCAATGCTCTGCATGACTGACTCTACTTTTGTGTACAATCATATGTACACATATTATGATTTGTAGTGCCCAGTTTTAAACTAAGCCGTGCATTTTATCAGGATTCACCATATTTATTACAGCATCATAACAAAACTGTGCAGTATCCATTATTTCCATTTTACAGGTGTCAAGCTGAGTCTTACTCAAAACTGCTGAGGTTGATGAGGTTGGAGGTGAACTGTGCACTGGTCTCAGAAAGATCTGCTTTTGATTCTTTGGATTATCTTCCATTTACTGATCTTTAGCATATGTTTTGTATATTCAGAAATTAATAAAACCTTGTTGAAATCAACAGGACTTACTTTCAAGCAGCATTTTTAGGACTCATTTCTGCAAACTATGTGCACATGTCATTCTAACTCTGCTACTAAAATCAAAGTTTTACTATAAGATTTTACTCAGCTACAAGGGAGGTTCAGGATTAACACAAGCAGTTCCCTCTAATATTTGAAATGTCAACTTCCCATATTAACTGAGGAGAAAAGGTAATGCTATTTACAAGCTACTGGAGCAGCAGAATCAAGGAAAGGCAGATACACCCCCTTGCAAGATGCAGGCAGGGCAGAGATTAAAGATCTACTGTTTCCTGGTCCTATGCGTGAATGGGCTGGTAAGATCATTCCATTGCTCCTTTCCCAACTTTATGTGGTACTCGCTGGGGGAAGAAAAAAATGCACAAGTATAAAATGCACAATTAATGATATGCATAATCAGCAAGTAATTTGTTTAGTGCAAGTTTAGATGCTCAGACTTGGGGACCTGGCAGACCTAATTAGTGAAAATAGATAAAGTTATGCATAGGGTGGAGAAAGTGGATAGAATACAGCAGCTCAAGGTCACCCAATATCAGATAACATTAGACTGAAGACAGACCAAAGAAAACAGTCTGTCAAACAGCACATATTTAATATACAGATTTTGCTGCAAAGAGGTTGTGAGGAAAACCACTCGCATTTACAGAGGACACGTCTACCAATGACTATTACTACCAGGGTCAGCCCAAGACACCCATTCCATGTACACAACCTGACCAGGCTAAATGGTTGATTCTTACAACAGGGTCAAAGGACTGAGTGGGGGGAGAAACACAGAGCAACATAATGTTGTGTTTAGGATCTTCACAATGTTTCCTCTTTCATACAACGCTCTCATCTTGATGTGCTCCAAACCGTCTTGGACTAGCTCCTATCAGCTCCTTCTAGCAAAGCTGCTGCAGTCCGAATCATCTGAAAGGTATCAGGCTGAAGAAGGTTGACAATCACTTATTTGCCTCACATAAAAAATATTAGGCATATCTCATCATTCTACATCAAAGGCGGGGATTTCAGGACATAAAGGAATTCTCTTATACCGAGTATTAACTAAGGTGTATAGGGGAGGGCATTACCTCTGGTGGGGGGATATGTTGTGCTCCTTCTAGGGTAGTTTGTCCAGCTTTGGTTCCCACCCTGCATTCAGCTCTCACCTATGTTTCCTAGAAGCTGCCAGCATGCAACAGTGTCCACCCCCCAGGAAGAGCTTTGAGTGGCTGGATAAGCCAAGTGAGGGGTCTCAAACCCTCAGTGAGTTTGGGATTTCCCCTGCATGCAAAGACAGGCTCTGGTGGACTGAGTGAACGAGACCAATAGTGGGTCCAACGGTCAGGAAGGTGCAAAGGGAAGGAAGGGGCAGATGGGGCTCATCAACCTGGGAAGACAGAACATCTAGCAGAAGGAAAACTCTGGTCCTAAACCTCTGCTGTTTTCTGGCTATACTCATCTGTGAGAAAGGCTTTGGGAGAAAACTCCAAGGAAAAAGCCATACTCGCTGCCTTGCCTAAGAAGTAAACCCTATACAAATTTGGAGTGGAGTCTCTAAGATGGTGCCTTGTATGCCTACTTCTGGCAAGTCCTGCAGCCAAGCTGGTGCCAAACATATTGCTCTGCTTTCCTTTGAACCACATCCAAGAGGCCGAGAGGGCAGCCATGGACCTCCATACACACTGCCCAGGCTTGTGCTAACGTAGTGCTGCTAACGTAGCAGTTTTAACTTCACCCCCAAAGGCACACTCCATTTTCTCTCGAGACAGACAGGTGCCAACAACGCAGTATTAAAAGTCCAAGGTTGTATACAACAGCTATCTGCAATACCTACAGAGTCAGACGGATAAAAAGACAGGGCTGCAGAATTGTTCAGAAACTGTATTAAAAAGCTAGTAATACAACAGAATAAATAAATCACATTTTGTTCCACATAGCATTACTCAAATCTCACTGTAAAAAAGAATTACCTTTCTGCATTGTCTAGCATTCAAATGTTTCTAAAAGGCAAAATGTTTTTTTTTAAAATAATAATAATAATAATATCCAAACCAATATTTTAAGTTCAATAAGAATTCTTCACTGATTGTGAAACAGGGCATATAAACAAATCTCACAAAAGCAAATGAAAAGCTTTCTAGGGGGAGTTTCATCATTCTCTGCTCTGACATTTTAAAACACAGTGCTAAAGAGCTTATAAATGGACACTTGGCAGCAACTTCAGAAGAACAGAAAGGTGCCTGTGGATTCCTTAACCTTTCTCAGCATCCAGTGAAAAGAAGGTTGCTGTTTCTTCCAAATGCTCTCAATGTCCTTTGAAAATATTACCTTTAACTTATTTATAATGTCGTGAAACTTAATATAATTCACATTTTGTGTGTCTAACAAACTTTATAATGTCAATACAGTAGTTTGATCTATAGGGACTGCTACTCTCAGAGAGAAGGATGTTGCATGAAACCCATGCCTTGCACAATAGTCTAGCATCATAGTACAGTAGCGGAAGGATAATACATTAAATAACTTTTGCTGCCCATTTGCTACCGCTTCTTAACGCAAAACAGGATCTGTGTCCTCTTTTACCAAATTTTAAATAAGCTTTAAGATGAGCCTGTAAATAGGGACTGGTTTATAGAATGTAAATAGAAACTTTAATAAAATAGCTGAGTGCCTACTCTAAAGGAAAGCTTCTGGAAATGAGCTGTGGCCCATCATTTTACCAATGTATTTAAGTCTGACCTAGTTCAAATCTGACCTCAGTCATGAACTTGCTGGATGGCCTTAGGCAAGCAACTATCTCTCCGCTTCAGAAGTCCAGCTTTAATATGGTGACAGTCATGATGGCTTGTTGCAAGGATTAATTGGAGAACATGTAATACTGCAGGATTTTAGGGGAAGTGATATATCAATACTAAGTAATATTATTAAATAATCACTTTTACTTTCCTCATTTTGTTACCTACTTCAGAAGCAGCACAATGCATTTTGTCTTCGTTTCACCATTCCTCTTGGTCAGGCTTCATCTTTGCATATGAAATCTACTGCAACAAGAGCCACATCTACTATTCCAAGTTCTTACTTTTTAAAAAATAAATCAACAGCCAGATACACTTCAGTGCTTGGGGCATCCAAATAATTATTGTGCAGTCCAAGCAAAAAAATTTGGGGCCTGCAAGAAAATACAGGTGGCTACCATTTCGTTCAGGGTTTCTATTCCTAGCCCCTGTGAACATCAGTAGAGTGTGTCTATGTGTGCCCCGCACCATTCTGCCTTCTTCCGGGTCCAAAAGGACATGCATGTTGGCAATCGTGTGTGAACTGGATGTTCCTAAAATGGTCGCTGCCTGTAATGCAGTATATCCTTAACTCACAACCACGCCTGCATCTGTTCAAGGTTCAAGCCAGACAGTCATGCCATCCTCTGGAACCCTATAAGCTAGTAGATATTCTAGCAAGCCAACTCCCCCAACCTTGGTTTTACTTTTCAATCTGACATGCAACAGTTTACAGCTTCTGGAGCTCCAGCACTGACACATTAGACTTTTTGTGGGTGTGTTCCTTCTTATGGGGGTTTATTTAAAAGTTTTATTTGTATTTTTGCAAACTTTGGAGTCTTCTTGAATGTGCTTTTGTTTCTTGTCTGCTACAATTCTGTAAGTGCACACCTCTTGAATTCACTTTTAGATGGAGTGATAACCTACATAAATAATGTAACTCTGGAACAGCAAACTGTTTTCTTTACATAACAAATATATTGGGAACATATTTAACTAGTATGCTCCAATGTATTATGATATGTGATGGAAATGGCATGCATGCAGTTCCAGGAGTACCAGACATTTCTTCAATAGTCCAAGTGTTATCTGACACTGGATTATTTGTAAAATTAAGAAACTTCAGTATTCTCATGTACAAGGCTTCTTGAGCAACATCTAATGTAATTAGGTCATATGCAGGTGCTCCTAAAATATCAAAAGCCAATTTGTATCCCTCCATGGAACTTTTGGAAACTGGATACTAGATTTCCTTATTCCCCTGAAGTTATTATCACAACAACATGTAAAATACAGGCAGCAACCATTTTACATATGTCCAATTGATGTGCGACCATGCACATACCCATCGCTGCTGACCCAGAAGTGGCCCAAACATGAAGCAGGTAGAATGGACTTATGCATGCTCTGCCACCATGTGCAGGGGTCAGGAATGGAACTCCCGTGCAAAATATTTGCCGCCTGGAGGTTATTTGGAGGGATTGTGACTAGCCCAGGGTTAGGCCGTGGCGGACAGGTTGGAGATTTGCATACAGATCTCAGAATTCTATTCCACTAACACCCAGTGCATTTATTAGGGTGGGTTGATTAAGGCATAAAGAATGTCTTTCATCTGCAAGGAAAAAACCCACTAATTTAAAGCTGTGATTTAACTGAAATTTCCCACAGATACTTCACATTTTCCTAAACAACGGCACAAATTAACCACAATGTTACTTTACTGTACAACTAAGCGGCATATGAATTATACCGTTGTTTATTTCTTATAACCAGGCCTTGCATCTCTTTGTTGCACTGTTTACAGTTTCCAACTTGCCCTTTCTTTAGACCTATAAATGGAATGTCTAAAACATTCGTTTATTGTTTTTCTTACACATGGCAGTTTGTGTAAGAAAGTATTCTTTCTAAGTATTTGGGGGCGGGGGATAACCATAAACTTGTGCACTGGAGAATTTCCTCTTTTTGTTTTACGTAGCATGGCTCCTTTCTGTACAATTCTGCCTTGGTCTAGCCCCACCCTCCCCCAAATAAGTGGCAAACAAAAACGAAATGACTGTGACTGACAAGGTCACAGCAAAGTCTGACAGCTGCTGGCCAGACTAGAGCACTCACTTTATTTTCATCAGGTGAAATGTAATGCCTGTGTTTGGTAGGAAAAGTAAATATACTTACATCTGAGAAGTGCTCAAATTGATTCCTTTGCGTAGAAAAACCTTTAGCTATGCAATCCTAACCTACGCACATCCAGTGTTGATGGTTGGGGGTTTGGATACTGTGTAGTCTGCTCTCTGCTGACTACCACTGGCAGAGAGGCAGAAAGATCACATAGGAGGCCTAGTTTGCCCATTCAGGTGGCAAGCTACCACCAGCATTTCTTCTGCTGGAAGTCAGCAGCAGAAAGTACCTAAATGGGGTGTTGATGGATGGGTGTCAGGTGCTTTGGACTGGCTGGATCTAAAGCCCCATGAATCCCCCAAGAGGTCTGATCCTTGGACGTCTCAGCCATACCAGACTGGAACCAGATTAGTGAAAAAAAATCAGGAAATTCCTCATTGCTGGGCAGCAATGAGGAAGTTAAGCTTGCAATTTTCTGGGGCTAAAGTTAGGATTGCTCAACACCCTCAATGTATCTGGGAGAAGCAATGAACCAGTGTAGAGATTAACGGCAGGGCTAACGTGCTTATATTATTTAGTATTAACCTGATTATTTAAAGGCAATCTCATCATTACTTTTTTTTTTAAGAAAAGATTTTAATCCACCCTGGAATTTAGTTTTATGACATAACGTTCTTTGTCCTTCCTTTTCCTCTTTTCCTCCCTTGTCCAGATTCACTTCCAAGGAGGCTGAGAGAAAGGACAGACATGTGTCAAAGGGGCAGCTTGACCTCCTGAAAACTAGTTGCCAACCATGGCTAATCCATTTGAGAATTTGGTGTGGACAATCCAATGCTACCACCCTTCTAAGAAATGAAGAGAGTTTTTCAGCCCATGGCTAAATCAAATTATTCAAGCAACCAGAAGGCAATGATGTATACACCCTATAAGTAACCAGGAAAAAATGCATAAGGACTGCTTCTCATTTATGACCTGTTCTTACAGGTTTTGTAAGAAAAAAGAAATCTCAGCTATGAGTAGTTGTCACTCGAGACTTCTTACAAATGACCCGATATGGCTTTCACTGCTTGAATGAAGCTGAAAGTGTGCATTCAAGGAAACACATCAGTAACCCTGCTGCTTTTCTGCCTGGCACTCAAATTTATTACAGCCTTGATCCTGAAGTTAAAAAAGACTTTTCAGTGTTTCATAATCAGTGTTATCATCCCCCAAAGTATACAACCCCTCACCACTTGATTTTTAGCTGACATATCACTTTTACCGAGAAAATGTCATGAATACTGAAGGCCGTTAAAGCAAATATTACACTTATGAAAATGCTACAATCCTGTATTTTCTTCTATATAATGTGTAGTGTATGGACATAAATTAGCATATATTACCGTACGCCTCTAATAAACCTCATTCTAGACTTGCAAATCATTCCATAAAAATGCTTAGCACCTTGTCTGCCCACACATACCTTCAAGAAAAATAGATCCAATTCTTTTTTTCAGTTTGCAAAAATTTCTCTGACTGATCCTAAGAAGCCATTTTTGCTAGTCACCCATGAAGGAGGCAGGAGCCAACCTAGGTTTTATGTAGCTTCAGAGTAGAAGGCGAATTAAGTCAAAGAATCATTATGAGGGCGAAGGGTTAACACACAGAGATGAAATTACCCTTTACTTCTCTGAACCTTTTAAAATTTTTTTAAGGTAAAAATCTGTGGGGAACTCCAAATATGAAATTCCCATGGTAACATTCACTTTGCCCTGAGCACTAGTCATAAGCTTACATTCAGAGCCACAGATCGCTTTCAGAGAAACACTTTTTACTCAGAAGACATTACACCTACTTAATATCATTGGCAGAGTTCATAATTTCTTTCCCCCCCACACAGTACAACTTACTAACACTTTTAATAAGCCCTATTATAGAAACAGATTTCAGCTACTTTAAATGGAAATGTCATGAGTTTACAGGAACAGATCTTCACACTGAGGGGAACAGAGATAAAGCAAGATCCCCTAGGGTTTGAAACATGAATTCATGCACAAAACACGCTGGAGTTTCCTTATGCCAAACCCTCTCCCCTTCAGCAGCCCTTCCACAATCCCCCTTAATAGCACGATTAGGGGGATCAACAGCACCAGCCTTTTACTGTTGTAGCTGCTTTATTATTCTTCCTTTTCGTGTTCTCACAACTTGCAATTTTATTTTAGAAGGCATTTTCCACTCTGAACCCTAACTTACCTGAGGCAGTGCCTACAACATCCAGTCACTATGGTGAAATAGCTCATTTCTTGCTTAGAATGAACTGGCTTAGTTTAATATAGATTCTAAACTACAGAGATTCTCTATAAAAGTTCACAGAGTTGTTGAACCTGCAAATCTGTTTCTTTGGCCTGGCCTCACAGAATACTATTTTTTACAAGCTACCGCCAACACATGTTTAAGAGGAAATTCTGCAACCAAGGTATTCAGCTGTCCAGGATTTCACAAGCCATACAAGTGTCAGAAAGCAGTGATTTATGGCCCTGTTTGAGGCTTGTTCTTCCTTTCCTTTTTTCATATTCTATCAGCAATATTTTCCATATACAGCTGGAATTGCACCTCTCACTTTAACAATCTGTGCTCTGTCCATATGTATAACACATTGGTTAGGATGTTATTTTTTCAGTGAACTACATGTAAACCAATTTCATGGCACACTGCCCCAATAGCAGACAGTTCACTGCTAAACAATTATTTTTTAGAAAATAGTCTTGTAGCATTGAATGCTTCTTTACACAAAGTCTATAGTCCAGCACAGACTACAGTCCAGTATTCGGCTAAAACCCTATTGTGTGGGATTGCAACTACAATCAACAACAATAAAAGGAAGTTTCTCTGCAGAATGTTCAAATTATAGTTTTTGTAACATTCATACATGCATAGGGTCCCTGATTCAATCCTTGGCATCTCCAGGTAGGGCTAGGGAAAATACAGCAGTCTGAAACCCTGGACAGCTGCTGCCAGTCTGTGCAGAAAATACTGAGGTAGATGGACTACTTGGCCTGACTCAATATAAGGCAGCTTCCTATGTTCCTATCTGCCTTTCACTGTCCTGCTGCACTTTATACAGTCACACCTTGGATCCTGAACACCTTGAGAGTTGAACGTTTTGGCTCCTGAATGCTGCAAACCCGGGAGTGTTCCGTGAGTGTTCCGTTTGCGAACCTTATTTGGAACCCGAATGTCCGACTCGGCTTCTGAACATTTTGGAAGTCGAACGGCCTCTGGAACGGATTCCATTTGACTTCTGAGGTACCACAGTGCAGTTTCGCACGGAGCAAAGAAGACAGAAGCCTGGCAATTCAAGCCCTTGCTCTCTACCCTATAGGTCTTTCAGTATTATAAAGGCAGAACTTTATGAAGATCATGGTTTTTGCAATGGTTAAAAGGAGCCTTTAACATTTTGAAAACAGAAAGTCAGAACATTTACTGGCTTTAAAAGCAAGAACATGTTTATATTGAAGACCCATACCCAATTTAAAAAAAATTCCAGTGATCTATGATGTTAAGGGTTGTGAAAATTACATTTAATGTCCAAATTGTTGCATTAAGGAACAGTACACGATAAACAATGGCACCTATAAATTTTTGCATGCAATCTTCTCTAGAAACTGATTTCCATACTTACTTCAGCCCTAGAGCTCATTAAGTGTGACCTCACTTTAACTGTTCTATGCTGTAAATGCAGCGCTGTCATTTGCAGCAATATCCGGCTGGGTTCACTCAAGCAAACAAAACTAAACACCACTAAGTATGTCTTTAGGGACTAACAGGCAGTGAGGCCAAATATGAGTGCAAGAGCATATGCAGAAAGCCTTAGGTTTTTCTTCTGTCCCTTAGCACCTTCAGTCTGAATAATGAGGCAATGGAAGTACCTCCTCACTATAATTCTTCTGCCAGCAGAAACAGTACAGGAGTTTGTAAAACTAAAGTCACTGCTCAAACAAATGTGACCTATGAAACTTTAGTCTTTAGAATCCTATGACTCTGAGTTTTCAGGTAAGTTTGCAGATCTCATTAGTCAAAAGCTTAAAAATTCATCCACTATAAGTCAAAGAGCAAATAAAAAGATGGGCCCTGCAGTCCTATGGTCCCTTGAGCAGCTCCAATGCCAGAGAAAGACCTGTTATTGAATTTCCTCTCCCCACTAGCAAAGCAATTTCAAATCCATCATCATCAGGAGGGCACTACTTTGGCTATCCCTGAACTAGAATATTTTGTTGGTGGAAGGAAATTCTCCACAGCTGGCACTTCAGGAAGAACTGTTTATTGAAAATGAAATGCCTCACAATACAAGGTCAAAAGCATTGTGGCTCATGTGGCATCAGAGCACTGCACATGTATGGTTGCTCCTATATTCTCATAAATGATGTGCTACTAATGTGCGTGTGTTATTAAATCTGTATTTCTGCTCTAGGTTTATGATACAGTTAAATATAAGTCTTCACTGAGACATTATACACTAATCTGAAAACAAAGCAAGCTTAAATCATTAAGGAGTCAATCGGAAAAAGGTCAGACAAGAGAAAGTGATGATTTACAGAACCCTTCTACACTTGGGCACTTATATACATTTCCAGAGGGAGCACATTCTAGAGGTGCTGGAAAGCAACCCTGGGGCTGATGTATGAGAGTGTATACCATTAGCAGTTAAATGTTGTGTTAATTATGTTGACTGCATGTACTTGAGTCAGCGCCTTGCCATTAAGTTTAAAAATAAACACACACTGCCACCTAGTAACTAATGTGAAGAAGGCTAAATCTAGCTGATGTGGAAATAACCAAGCACAGTTAAGGAAGTGCACTGCTTCTACTCCTTGATTCAAGAAGGAAAATTTTCTTCAACCATATCATGCAAAGTCACAATGTAAGGAGAGAACTGCATCTACAACATTACCCAAACTTCAACATGGTTATTATCTTGTTTTATGGCCCTTACTGTATGCCTTTAACAGCAACCCAACACACAGAAATTCAGCCGTGGAACTTTTTCTGACTTTGAAAAACACACTGCAATAAGCTTCACTAGCTTTTCTTTTTCCTGGTTTCGGCAGCAATAAAAGGAACAGATGCAGGACTTGTAAAATGAGTAGCAACTCTGCAGTGTTGGCATTACAAAATTTATATTCACTGCTACTTAACACCACCAGGCCTGCTTACGCAGGCTCAGTTTAAATGTGACACCACACAAGAAGAACTTAGCTGTGAAGCTTTGCACATCTGCCTTATCTCATTTGGACCAGGCTCTCAATCACTACAACTGCACACAAACACTTAAAAGTCCCCTTGAACTCATGTAGACTTCTGAACATGTGCACAGGACTGGACTGCCAGCTGGCAGTGTTGGATGCCAACATAACACCTGCTGAGTTCAAATTCCCAACATACTGCAAGTACACAAGCAGGTGAGATGACCTGGTTTAAATGAGCTACTGATGCATGCCATGTTCTGTTCCTCTTATCTGCCAGGTATGGCATTTACACAGGGCCTCATACCACAGTTAGTCCAAGAAGTTTCAACTATCCTTGCGGTAGTTATAGTGGAGCCCCTAATCCGTGATAGTTATCGGGATTATGCATCTTTTGGGAGTAAAATAAACACAGAGAAAACAGAATATAAAGTAGACATTAATGTGAAAACCGGACCTCCACCACCACCCTACTCCACGGGCAAACAGTACACACACCCAGACCTCTAGAAATGCCCACATCTCGCCCCAGCCACCTTCTACTGCGAGTGGGTGAAGCAGTTAGGGGGCCAGTCCCAGCCAGAGCTCACCGCTCGCCTCCCCACAACCAGCTCACACAGGAGGGCGCAATTAAGCGCAATTGAGAGGTCAAAGGTCTGGGGCGAAGCGGCAGCGCACCTGAAGGAGCCGGGACTAACTTACGGCGTGTGCCGCCGCCTGCCCACCTGCTTGGGGAGCCGGCGCCAGGCAGCTCTTCCCCTACCAGCAGGCGGCGAGGGGGCGCCCGCGGCTTACGGCAGACCCCCCGTCCGAAGCCGCCCGAGTCCCCCTTTCTCAGGCCTCGCCAACGCCACAGGCCTCAGCCTGGGCAGGGACAGCCGCCACCGCCGCCGCCCCCTCCCGGCCCGCCGGCCCAGGCTGAAGAGGAAGGCATACAGGCAGCGAGAAAGAGGGCTTCGGCCCGGGCGGCAGGCAGCGAGGGAAGAAGGGCCGCCGGGGGTTGGGGGTCCGCCCGCCCGCCCCCTCGGCCGGGAAGCAGCGACTCACCCGGATCCTGTCCCCCGGGCTGGGGTCTTCGGCGCGGGGCGAGAGCGACGACCAGAGCAGCAGCAGCCCCAGGAAGGAGCCGAGCAGCAGCACCGCGCGCAAGAGGAAGCCCAGCTTCAGCCGCATCCTCAGCGCCAGCCCCCCGACGAGCTCCCCGAAGCCGCCGGGCTCCTCGCTGCCGTTGCCACCCCCCTCCCGGCGACTGCTGTTGTTGCTCCTCACTTGTGCCGAGCTGCGCTCTGCGTGGCTTCCCTCCCTCCCCTCCTCCTCCTCCTCCCTCTTTCACTACTGTACTGCCGCCTTTCTCCTTCTCTCTTTCTCTCTCCGAGGCAGCAGGCGCCTGGCGCCGAGCCTCGCTCGTACTCGCGCTCCCTCCCTGCAGCTTCGCTTCTCCTCCTCACTCCTCCCCTCAGCCTTTTTCGAGCTGCTGCTCCTGCTGCCGTCGCCGGCTCCTCCTCTCCTTCCTCGACTCCTGCTGCTCGCTCTGCTCTCTCCTTGCAAACCCCAAAAAACTTTTTCTTTTTTTTAAAGAACCTCTTTTTCCTCTCCCCCTCCAACACGCCCCGCTTTCTGGTTTTTCCTGTTCTCTTTGTATCTCCCGTGTTGAGTCTTCACTCCCCCCCCCTTTTTTTTCCACCGCTCTCTTCTTCCTTGCTAATGTTCAGCCCAGCTTGCTAAAATGAAGCAGGAAGTCGCCACGGCCGCCGCCGCCACCACCCCCAGAAGCAAAGGCTCCACGTGGCTGCTTTACAGCCCGAAGGGTTGCTTCAGGTTGACTTTAGAGGCGGCTTTTCGTGTGTGCGTGTGTGAGATTGATTCGTCCCCATCCGGAGGTAGATTTCGAAGATCAAACCCAGCAGAAGCTATGCAAATACGAGGCTTGCTTGCTTGCTCCTGGCTTTGGCAAGCTGGAAACGAGGATCAGTGTGGGTCTGCTTGCTCTCTCTCTCTCTCTGCTCGTCTTTGGACTGGCACAGGAGCAAATCCAACGGTAAAAGGTGTGATCAAGAATTGCAACGTGGGAAAGAGTAGCAATGCCCCGTGATACCCTTCGCTCAATGGCGATGGCCGTCACAGAAAGCCCAAGATCTCTTTGAGGTGTGCTTGCATGTATGAATGCATGCATGCATGCATGCCTCTGTCTCAAAGGAAGAAGGTAAAGTCACCTTAAAATTAGCTCATAATGCGTTTGATCTGCCTCCCGAATGTATACCTTTTTTGTCACACAACAATACCTATGGGAGAATACAGTAAGCCCACAATCGTGCCTAAAGCCAAAATCTCATATAGTCAAAACACATTGGGTTCAATGGCGGGTGGTATTGCCAAAGTCTTTTTCTCAGATATTTGCTCCTTTTCCTTTTTTCCCTTTTTTAAATTTGCCAAGCGTGTAAAGCTGAACGTGCATGTAAGTTGTGGGCTTACCGTATATAGTAAAAAGGCAGCTGCCAAAAATGGATCTTTACTCACCTTGAACTAGTGTAAACCATCAAGGGTAGGTGGGAAACCAACAGGTTATATCATATTGCAATGGGGAGTAAGGATTCTCCTACACAGGCTGTCTTTCAGCTCAGAAGGGTGAGCTTTATATGCAAGTCCAGAACAAATAATATATTAGGACATTTGCAGGTGGTAAGTTTCACCTGGCCTTGTGCTGTACTTCTGTTCTATAAACATCCAGAAGCCGTCATCCCAATACTGATCATGGGTGTAAAATTGACAGCATCAGTTGGTTAGAATGGTAACACCAAGGTAGCAGGTTCGTTCCCGATACGGGACAGCTGCATATTTCTGCATTGCATGTGGTTGGACAAGATGATGCTCAGGGTCCCTTCCAACTCTATGATTCTATGATCATAGGAAGGCAGCCCATCGTAATAAATAATAGCATTCAAAATTACTGTGGGTTCCTTCCTCTGTTTCCATCCTTGTCCCTTTTTTATGTGTGTGACTTGCATCCTAGACAATTCCTTGGTCAAATACCTGTAAATTTCTGAGTGAGGCGGCAACAATTTGTCAATAAATTGTTTTGGTGCTTGAAATATCTGTGCTGTAGTAATGCAAATGGGCAGGTTGGATTTGTATATGTTAGAGTTGTGCTAAGGAACAATTACCCGGGTCCCATGATCAGTGCTGGATTTACATATAAGCTAAACAAGCTATAGCTTAGGGCCCCACTGTCTTGGGGCCCCCAAAAAAATTTAAAGGAAAAAACCACACTGGATGTACATTTTCCAAAATATAAGATGCTAAACAAATAAAATAAAACCTACATACAGTTAGAGCTTAATAATTATTTCACTATTAATATACTTCTTAATTGTATTTCAGTTCAACCATTATTTTGATAAAATACGGTACATATTTTGTTATGTACAAATGGCTTTAGATACCTATTGGGTGCATAAATTACCATATAGCATATATTCAACACAAAAAGCAGTGACAATTTGTTGTTGACAGCTGGACATATAAAGGGCTCCATTACCTTCAGTAGCTTAGGGCCTTATCAAACCTAAATCCAGCCCTGCCCATGATGTAATTGTATATTGGATACAACTTGCATTACAGATGGATCTGGCCAGTGTGAAAGTGTTTCTATGGTATCAAGGTCAGCATTGTGGTTCTGTGCCATGGAGTTAACAAATTTTACAGGTTCCAGCTGCAAGCACTTTGACCTGGGATTAAACCTTACTGATATCACTGTGTTTTATTTCTGTATAGGATTGTGCTGTATATTATTGAACCTTAAAACTCTTCAGTTTCCTGCTGATGGTCCTGGGGATCCAACTAATCCCTCCCCCATTAACTTAATATTTACAGTCTTTACAATACAGCAGCGTGGCGTCAAAACTCAGCAAGCTCAGGCTGAAGCAAAATTAAACCATTGCTCACTTCTTTTATTAGAGACTACCTTTTTTCTTTTGTAGATTAACCTGATACTTATTCTTGGCATTTTGGTAGCAATCTCCCGAATAATTCATAGGCAGTATTTTAGAAAAATCTATTTTCAGAAATGTAGCTATGCCAACTTATTATTATTGCTCTGTTGCTTCTGTGTTTTTTGGAGTAATATATTTAGCTTGCATTATTAGAGGGGAAGAATATGTGCCATACTTTTAAATCCTATGCACCTTGCAGAAATCTGTGGTATCTGATACACCTGAAAATCCCTTCCAGATTATATTTTATCTTAAAACCAGAGTACATTTTGTGTGAAGAACAATATGCCCTGTAAAAGAAGTTTAAGATTTATTCAATAATGCTAAGAGGTTCAGCTTGACACACCTGAAAATCAAAGTCTTAATTTGTTTTCCAAATCTGGCTGAGCTCTGCCAGCAATGGGAGCTATTTCTGCTGTCTGTAAAAATTGCTGCGTATCTCTCCGTAAAAGGTTTAAGCTGCTGTAAAGTTCTCCACAGAGTACAAATACCCCAGATATTGCAGGTGATCATCTTTACATGAGTTTATTGAGAGTACAGATTATTGAATATTGAGATAGATAATACAAGTATAAATCTTCACAGGCTTTGTCTAAAGACAATACTTGGCTAAGGCTGCAGTCTTAATAAGCACACTTACTAGTGAGTAAGCCCCAAAGAGTATAATGGGACTTGCTTTCAAGTAGATATGATTATATTGCAGTGCACATCAAATTATTCCTGATTCAGTTTCTCACACTGTAATTTTACTCAGCAGTCCATGGCAATGTATCTTATCTTATCAATAGATAATGCTGTGCTAAGATACATTGTCATCTCAACCCAATATGTATTCTATATATATAAAATCTAAACAGGACCACTCCTATTAGGAGGTGAAATTACATTGCAATATTTTGCTGTAGGTCCCACTTGTTATGGGAGATTATCTGCCTTTGCCATATCCAGAGCCTCTGTTGTATAGCTTAAAAAATGTCAGGTTTTGGCATTAGTAGCTGTCTAACATTATGTAAAGGCTTGGCCCAATACCTTTTGTTGCCTAAGATGGAGCAGGAACTGGTGCTTCCCCAACCTGCTCAATTCAAGGTGCATGCTATCCAAGACTGCTCAGCTTAGTTTGACACCAGAGGCAAATGACCCAGCAGGCTAACCTAGTTGCAGCAGTAGACAACATTATTCTAGTCAGCGTTGGGTATGCCTAGTGGCAGTTCGGCAGCTGCCATATAAATTTCCCATGATGCCCTTGGTAAAGTAGAGAAACACTGCATTGGGGAAATTAAATTTGGGGCTCCTGACTGTGCCACTGACCACTGGGGAGGAAATGGCTTGAAAGTGGACCAAAGGGCTGCCTTCAGCAAGTCATGGGCCTTGCTGTGGCACAAAGCCCCAGACAGGGATGCCATGTGTTGATCACAGGCCTGGCTTGTCCTTAACGTTGTAATGCTACATGGTTGGGCTTAGTCACAAAGAAGCAGGTTTAGGACTGCAGCCTTAAACTAGCTATCTAGGCTAACTGTCCAAACCCTAACTTGGTATTGTTTTCAATTTATGATATATTTGGGAAGCAATCCATTGGTTACCAATCTACTAAATATTTTCGAAAGCTGTTTTCTGTACATTTTGACACCTCGTAAGATAACGTAACCTTGGGTTGCTATACGTCTGGAATTTCCTGGACATTTAGCCCTTGTAAACAGCGCCTGGGTAGAAATAGCTGAAATGTGTGGGAAAATCCATATGCAAAAAAGCTCCATAACTTGGGGCAAAACTAGAAAAGCTCAACAGTTTTTGTGTGCCGATTTTCACTTTTTGAAATATGGCAACCCAAATTTTGCAGTACTGTTCCTGAGATCAGTGGTGTCTGTGGATACAATTGGACAACTTTTGAATGATGGACTGAAACTTTCAAAACTGCACTTATTTTTGGTTTCTTGGCATTCTGGAGTGACACCAAGTACAAGGTTGCTATTAATAAAGTAAAAGTTTTGTGCTGGTTAAGTATATGGCTAAGATGGGATGCAAACACACAATAAGAATTTGCAGAGGGACCAGTTGTGTTAGCTGGTTGCAGCAAAAACAATAAAGAATCTTGCCACATGACTCTTTGTTGTTTTAAGAATTGTGTGTCTAGGCCAAAATATGGAAAATAGAATGCAAACCTGCTGGTTTTGCTTGCTGTTTGATACAGTCTAATTGATGGTTTAGTGTTATTATATGGCTTGCTTGCTTGTTTTTAGCTGTATGTACCTGCCTTGAGACAGCATGGTGAAAGGTAGGCAATCAATCAGTAAACATAGCAATTGGAAACACTGTCAAAATTCTGTAAACAGAGGCTTAGCTAATGCAGCCTAAATAAACTTTAAAAATGCTGTGCATCCTCTTCATCCTCTTCCTTGAGCCATCTCATGTAATGGAATTGTAGAGTTGTACCCAACTCTAGTTATCTAGTCCAACCCCTGCCATGCATTTCATTTTAGAACTGGCGATATAGGCATCGTACAAGCTGATAGAAAGAAACCTCCCACAGGACAAATTTGTCATAAAGAATAAGCAGATACCAAGCTGGACTGCTTTATTTACACAAATTTCAGAATGTGAATAAATATACCACGTGTTCATTGTGTAAACATTAGTATGAAGAATTGCCAGATGTAGGAACTTGGTTACAAACTAATGTAGGTGGTTTTTTGTTTATATTTGCTACTGAATCATTTTTAAATGGTATTGTAATAGCACACTGGTGCCTTAGCTGAACTGGTGAACTATTGTAACCTGAAGGTGGCATATCCCATTACGAATCTCATAAGCCATTTAGGTCACTTTTCTGTAGAGGATTTAGGGCTTGTATCTCTACCTGGGCTGCAGGAACACAGGCTCTCTAGCTTTGCAAACAGTGAACTGGATCTCACTGTAGATGTGATGCTATAGCTTAAAAGGCCACTGACATATTTGGTGGATTCAACTGGAACACTGTTTTCTAAGACTCAATAAATTATTGTACAGATCTACTCAGCACTGGTATGACCTCATTTAGCTGCCTATTTTTAGTTCTGGGCATCTGAGGAGAGTTGCAAAGATACTGAAAAATTTCACAAAGCAAACCCTATGAACACAGGCTGAACAGATCCATTTAACCCCGCTCCCCCCCCCAAAAAAAGAAGATTATAATACAATCCTATAATACTTTCCTGAGAGCAAGTACCATTGAACCCAGTTGGACTTACTTCTGAATAAACACACTTTGCATTGCACTGTAAGGAAATAGGGGAGGGTCTGCTTACAGACTTTAAATACTTAGGAAATTAGAAAGAAGATAAATGATAACAGTTCAGAGAGTCTTAAGAACAGAACAATTCACCATGCTGTCAGTGCAGCCCTTGTTCTTCCATGGAACTTTGGGAGGTAGTGGCGCAAGCGTTTTCTATTTCTTTGTGTCTTAGTATGACCTCTCAGCAAGAAGTTCAGTGAATACATTTATAAGCCTTTTTTATAAACTAGGGGCTGCCACACAAACTTGTTCTGAACAACTATTCTGAACTTTTTGAAAAAGATGTCATTTATGTTGACATGCTTGAAAGCCAGCCGAGTGGTTAGATCCAAACTAGGACCTAGAAGATCAGGTTTCAAATCCTAATTTTGCCATGAAGTTCATTGGGTGACATTCTGCTAGTCCCCATATCTCAGTCTCATCTACTTCACAGTGTTACTTTCAGGATAAAATCAAGAGGGAGACTAACTACCCTGAGCATCTTGGGAGGACCAATGGGAAGTTTTGTTTGTGTTTACAATCACTCATATTAATTTTATGAAATAAATAAAAATAAAGTAATGTGATGTACTATTTATTTTTTGCAGGTGATGTGTCAAGTCCACTGGCTACACTGAGAAGCTGAGGTAGGGAGATTCAGCATGTTTCCTTGCATGTCAAAAAATATATTTAACAATTTCTTCTTCCTCTTTGTCTTTTGGTTAATAAAGAGAAAATTAATCTGCCCTAGCAATGCAATTAAATTAACTTCATATGGAGTAATTAATTTCAGGTCTTGTGGTTGCTTTCAGGTAGTAGTGTCCTTGATGATGCTGAAGCTTCACCAGGCCCTTACTGCTTCAAACACATCCATTTATAGTGGCCAAACACACCCTGTATATAATACATACCTTAGTGCACCCTTTGCTAGCCTGGTGGCAAATATGAATGCATATTTGTTTGTTTTCTAGTTAACTAGATGAAGGGATTTGGTTTGGTACAGCAATGACTGAAACCAATTTTTCATCCCAAGACATGTGCCTCAGTTTCAGTCACGGTGATATAGGGTGCTATAATCTACAAGACCTGGAAAAGAAAATATTGTTCTCCAGTTTTCAATCCTGATCCAACCGGGGTGATGGTGGTTCTTGCTTTCTGTAGAAAGTTAATTTGCCTGTTCAAATTTCAGCCTATTTAGTTCACTCTCCTCTTCTGTCAATATTGCCAGTTGTTTGATTCACTGAAATTAGGCTCAAGAGGCTTTCATGCATTATTTTGCTTTAGGGGATAATAAACTATAGGATTTGTAGTCCTAAGAACAGCATGTCTGTTTCACTCAAAGCTGTACCTGGTAAGGGCTGGTGAGATTGCAGGAACTGGCTTGGCATTAAAGGGTTAACTTGTTAAGATACAGCTGTGTTGGCACAAAAATGTCTAAATGATGTGGAAGTGCAGGTATCATAATGATTGCAGATGTGACAACAGTTTTGTTAGAAAGGCCAGGATGAACAGGTGGTGCATTGATAAAAGGATGGAGGATTTTGGTGTGGCTATTGGAATACTCAGGGCAAGATTTAGAAAGATTATGAAGCTATGAAGCCTTTCTTTCCCCCTTCTCCATTGTTTGCTAATTTTGCTAACAAATATGTGATGTGATTGCCTTACTTTGAATTTGATTCATTTTCATATAACACAAGCAAGCAATTGCCAACAGCTAGATTCAGACTTGTTTTTCTAAGCAGCTGATTTCAGTATTCTGTTTACCAATTAGTGCCTTTTTTCTTCATTATTTATTATTGTTTCCCCTGTCTTGACATGGGGATTATAATAATTTCAACATGCTAATAAATGATTTGGAAGTTTGTCTAGTTTCATTTTAACTTCCATTGATTCTAATGATGACTTCTTTTGTTAAGATAATATTTTAATTTGCACTTCAATACAGCCTCCCTTTTGTGGAGCTCAAATAGTTCTGCAAGTATTAATAAATTCAGTCTCAGGAGAGTAAAATATTATTGTCCTCATTTTACAGAGAGGAAAATTACTGATGCACAGTAAACTGTCCAGGTACAGAAAGTCTATGACACAGAAATAAGGTTAGAATATTAAAGTCTTTCCTTCCCAAGCATCAGTTACATCATGTGTACTCCCTTTTCTGCGCTTAGCCTTAGGCTGTTATGAACATGTCGACTCTTGGGGGTTCAGCCTTCCACCTGGCACCACAGTAACTGAACGTGAACAATCAGCACATTTCACTAATTCAGGCTTCCTGCCTTTCCTCGTTGCAAATTGAAAGACTTAAGGAATAAGGAGAAGAGCTGTGTGCGGCAGCTGATTGAGAGATGCACTTTACACATCTGTTCTTTAGGCTAGAGGAGAAATAGATTGCAAACCGAACCTTGAGTTCCCTGCATGCTTGGGTGACTGGTGTACATAAAGAGCACATGTTGAGGATCCCATTTATCTCAACGCAAAGTGGCAGTCCTCATGCACCAAGGAACGGGAGCATTTTGCCTCCCTCAAATAAATGAAATGAAATGAATGCTGTATACACATAGAACAGATCACTGCAGCCTTTGTCTCTGTACAATACAGAATCTGAGAGTGGGACTGCAGGTTAGGCATGGCAGAGGATCAATGCAAAGAAAATAAGATATTTTTTTTAAAAAAAATACATGTTGCTGGTTCAGCATTAAATGGAGGCTTTAGTGCCATTGCCCCAGCTCTGTGGAACACTCTTCCAATAGAGATTCAGCAGGTGTCTTCTATATTGACCTTTAAACATTCACTGAAGACCTTTCCTTGCATCCTTGCTTATGAAGACAGTTAAGATAAAAAAAGAAATTCTTTCTGTAATACTAGGTGGTGATCTGCTTCAATATATATTTTGTGGTTGTGTATTTTGTATATACAATGGTTGATATTTTGTATGAGATTGTGGCGCACAAGTATTTTTGTAAACAAAACCAGTAAAACCTACAAAGGATCTTGTGGCACCCTAAAGACATTATACTAGCAAATTTATTGCAGCACAGGCTTTTGTGTGCCCATGCTCACTTCATTAGATCCATGGAATGTTGTCTTCAGCTGGCAAGTATAGGTGCAGTGAGAGAAGAAAATGTCAGCATGTTATCATTTCTTCCTGTTTCATTTCTGAGGTGTCTCTTATCTGTTCCTGGGCTGTTCTTTGCATTCCTAGAGCATGTGGTCTTAGTTTATCCCTGTTGAATCTTCTATCTCCTGCTCCTAAATGTGTAGATTTTGGGTCTCAGATAGACATTTGATACATTTCCATTAAAAAACACAGCAGAAGCTTGCCCTGATTTTTGTACAGGAGAGACTTTTGCTTTCCTCTGCCTGCCAAAAGGAGCCACTGTGATTCCTTTACTTGCCTCCTAATATATCTTGACATATGCTCACTGCACTTCCCTTTTCCTTTTTCCTTTTTTTGGCCTCTGTTTTTTCTTCCATGTTCTTCCATGTTGACATTCTTGTCATGAAGTCTAGCCCACTAAATTCTTTCATGACTCATACCTTTTCTCTTTCTGAATTCCCCTCCTGCAACATCACCTCTAGCTCACCCCACATTTCACTGTTAAAAGCAATATGTATTTCTTCACTCTTGCCTCTCTGTAGACTGCAGGCTGCCAATCTTATGATGTGCTTTCCCCCCCACAATATTGTGCTGTTGTTAAGACTTTTTTTAGGAGTGGCGGGAATGAAATAGAAAGAAATGTCCTCCAATTTCATTTTTAGTTTCTTTTAATTCATTGGATTGCTGTCCTTTGCTTAATGTTAAGCACTGATGCTTAGCATCACTATTATTTTTGTAATTAGTATCCTGATTTTTAGAGAAAGCGGTACTATGTTATTTGCTGACTTACACTTTAAATTGAACAGAGCATTCATCTTTACCCACTAATAGAGGTGTAACCAACATGATAAGCAACATACAACAATCACTAGGACTTCATACTAAATATTTTGCACTTTATCCACTACTGCATAAAACTACGGTTAATTGCATATTGCTGAGGACTGTGTGTAAATGGAGGGTTGCGTTGGTATATATTGTCAAGTGAAGCACAGAAACTTCATGGGAGTCCTGAAAGAGTTATTAGAGGTAAAGGGACCCCTGACCATTAGGTCCAGTCGTGGCCGACTCTGGGGTTGCAGTGCTCATCTCGCTTTATTGGCCGAGGGAGCCGGCGTACAGTTTCTGGGTCATGTGGCCAGCATGACTAAGCCTCTTCTGGTGAACCAGAGTAGCGCATGGAAGCGCCGTTTACCTTCCCGCTGGAGTGGTACCTATTTATCTACTTGCACGTTGACGTGCTTTCCAACTGCTAGGGACCAAGCAACGGGAGCTCACCCTGTCGCGAGGATTCGAACCGCCGACCTTCTGATCGGCAAGTCCTAGGCTCTGTGGTTTAACCCACAGCGCCACCCGCGTCCGTGAAAGAGTTATTAGAATAGATATAATTTATAGCATTTTTTTTTTGCCCTTTTAAAGCTGAAACTGCTGCTTCAGAACCAACATGTTGCCCATAGAGGCCTTCCCGAGCATCCACAGAGTCACCGCCCCCTGCCCCTCCACTGCTGAAATCCGGCTTGAAATAAGCATTCTATACTAGCCAATAGACTAGGTTGTGCTGTGTGCTTGGTTGCAGTGTGTATGTGTGTGTGTGTGGTGTCCAAAGCTGCCCATGGACCCCAAAAGGTTAGTAAACCCTGCCCCCCCCCCAATAATCCACGCTTACTTGAGAAATCTCAGCGAACAGGACTTACTGCAACTAAAAGTGGATGTGGTATTCCCACCGTGAGTTTCCTTTTCATCTGCTTCTGTGACTGGTTTGTGTGTTGCTCTGCGGACAGTTCTAGTCTGCCGTAGGAACATAGCAAACAGCCTAATGCTGGGTCAGACTATTGGTCCATTTGGCTCAGTATTGTCTACACCAGTTGGCAGTGGCTACCCAAGATTTCAGATGGGAGCCTCTCCCATCCCTACCTGGAGATGCAGGGGATTGGATTTGGGATGTTCTGCATGAAAAACAGATGATTTACTGCTAAACTTCAGAGGGGTCAAAAGTTGGGCTTGCTTTCTGTAGCAAGGTTGTGAATCCTGTAGGGGTACCACTCAGACCCACAATAATGGTTTTCCATTGTTTTTCTCCTTCCTAATGAGGTTCCCAACCTGGGTCGTGGTGCTACCTCCTGTGAGCTTGGTGTTGAAGGGTGCATTTGGCCTTCTGTAAGAAGCTCCTTTGATCATCACAGCCACACCATACATTTAAAAGCACATGACTTCCCCTACAGCATCCTGGGATCTGTAGTAATTTAAAAGTCCTGGGAATCGTAGCTCTGTGAGGGGCTAAACTACAGTTCCCAGGATTCTTTGGGGAAGCCATCGGCTATACAGTGGTACCTTGGGTTACAGACGCTTCAGGTTACAGACTGTGAACCCAGAAATAGTACCTCGGGTTGAGAACTTTGCTTCAGGATGAGAACAGAAATCGTGCGGTGGCGGCAGAGGAAGGCCCCTGTAGCTAAAGTGGTACCTCAGGTTAAGAACAGTTTCAGGTTAAGAACGGATCTCCAGAATGAATTAAGTTCTTAACCTGAGGTACTACTGTAAAACCATTTAAATATATAGTCTGAATGTGGATTGTTTATTTATTTAAATGTCTAAACTGCTCTTCATTCGGATGGATCCCAGCTTGGTGTACAACGACAACAAAATGCCATATAAGCCAAAAGATAATAATCTCTCCCATGAAGGTGGAAATTAAAGAAACAACAACCAAAGCCAAAAAGCAGCCACCAACAAATGTAATGCCTTTCAAATATCTAAGCGAACCCCAAAGTCTTAACCTGGTGCTTGTTCTACCACACAGGCACCAGTACAGAAATGGTGCATGCAGTATATTCAGCACTGTTTGTGTGGAAGTGTTCGTAACGTTACAGGGCTTGAGCCCTTCTTCTGGGAGGAGCTGGGAGGTTTGATGTGCTGCTTCCTAATTCCTGCCTGGTTGCATTGGAGTGCAACTGCACATCCTTCCCAAATGGTCCTTGCCTTTTCTCTAGCAACAGGGTGGCTACTAGCTGCTGTCTGTATTGGGTTTGCCAGGGAACCCTGGAACTTGTGACAGCATGGACTGTTGTTCCCCTGCTCACTAGCCTGTGGTTTTAGCTGTGCTGTGGGCACTTTCTACTCTGCACTCATCCACTTTGTGGGAATGTGTCTGGAATGATTTATGCACCATCCCCATAGCCTTCCCACATTCAACCACACGTTGATCGGTGCCTTCTGTGCATGGCTGTTGGGGGGCTTCTGCTGGAGTTATGTCATGATTGCAAAAGAGTTGTAAGGATTCTGTGAGAGTCCCTGTTACTGCTGCTGTATCATGTCATTTCTCCCACTGCTGTTACTGTGTATTTGATCTTGCTGGTGGGAGAGAGCAGCATGTTCCTACTCCAGCTTAAGCTCAGGTATAGGGGTGGCCACGATTCAACCATAGAACTTGTTTAACCAAGTGTCGTGTTTTTGGATGTCACTAATACATCTCCTTGTTTCTCTGTACTCACAGTCATTCTTACTCTGAAGGAGTGTCATTTTTTGGATGAGTCAGTAAACACACACCCCTGTTTTCCTGTCGTCACATTAATTTTTCATCATGTTTTCCATTTAGACAGAACATTCAATTTTGGGAGCTTCCACCCAAACATTTACTGGGTGGATCCAGTGTTCTAAGCTCCATCAGCATGACCTTATCCTGCCATTACTTGATACTGGCACTTGGATTCTAAATTAGCTTGGATGAAAGTCTGATTGATTCAGTAGAGCATATTTCCAAGTAAATGGACTTCGTATTACAGTCCTAGAGTTCATCGGGCTTTTCCTAAAGAGTTGATTTTGTAATCAATGGTTCTCATTTCAACTAAAGTTCTTCCTGCTTAAGATTTCAGATATGGATGGGCACCCATTCATTACTTGTATGTAGGTCTCATTGGTTTCTAGAACTTCCTTATATCTGACACTGTATGTGTTACAGAAATTGGGCATACGCTGTTCATCGTTTTTTTTTAAACACATGTACATTGTATGAACAGGTAAACAGGGTCAGCCAATGAAAATGGATGCTGGAAGCTTCAGGACGGACAAAAGAAAACGAATAGTTAAACTTTGGAATTCCCTCCCATAAGAGGCAGTGATGGTCACCAGCTTGGAATAAGCAAGAGGTTTAGGCAAATTAATGGTGTGTAAAGCTATCAGTGGCTACTATCCACAATGTTTTCCGTCCAATATCAAAGGCAGTATACCAGTTGTTTGGAAGCACAAGAGAGAGAGTGCCATTACACTCAGGTACTGCTTGTGGTCTTCCCATAGGCCAGGAGTTGCCAACCTGACATGCAAAGGCACTATACAACACACAGTGTCCAATGGCAGGGCCCCCAGACTTAGAGCTGTCATATATATATATAAAGTCTCTATCCTTCCTAGAAAGATAATTACAAAATGAAATGTGCAGATAGCACTCTAAGCAATTTATTTGAAATGAATGAACCTGGTTCTCCTCTTGCCTTGTGACTAGTGCCCTCAGCATCTCTAAATTTCAAATGTGCCCCCAGGCCCAAAAACGGTGGCTATACCAACACTATAGGCATTTTGCTTGACTACTGTGAGAACAGAATGCTGGACTTCATGAGCTTTGGTCTGACTCAGCAGGGATTGTTTTCTGTTCTTAATATCTAATTTCTATAATGTATGAACTGGCACAGCATGTGCCTAAGATTGCAGCCTCTTTTTCCTGTGCTTCAAAGACAAGCTAGTATTGCAAGTGCTTTGTTGTTTTGTCTCATAGTCAGGATAATATAATATGTGGCTCATAGATCTAACGGGCAGATTACCTATGAGGCTGTCAGCAAGTAAATATCAGTAGGGATAGGCTTGCTGGTATTGAAGGAGAGAATGAAAAATCTAAATCTGTTTTAAAGCTGAGGTTTGGAACAAATAACAAAAGTATTCTTCATGCTTATCTCTCCTTTTCCTTCCTTACAATGCGCCATGGCATTGACAGATGTATCCTAACCAGGCTTACTCAGATATTTGTTCCTTTGATCCCAGTGGAAACTACAAAGTATGCTTGGGATTGCAATGGGTCTATATAGCCCAACAGGGACGCGGGTGGCGCTGTGGGTAAAGGCCTCAGCGCCTAGGGCTTGCCGATCGAAAGGTTGGCGGTTCGAATCCCCGCGGCGGGGTGCGCTCCCGTTGCTCGGTCCCAGCGCCTGCCAACCTAGCAGTTCGAAAGCACGTCAAAATGCAAGTAGATAAATAGGGACCGCTTACTAGCGGGAAGGTAAACGGCGTTTCCGTGTGCGGCTCTGGCTCGCCAGAGCAGCAATGTCACGCTGGCCACATGACCCGGAAGTGTCCCCGGACAGCGCTGGCCCCCGGCCTCTTGAGTGAGATGGGCGCACAACCCTAGAGTCTGTCAAGACTGGCCCGTACGGGCAGGGGTACCTTTACCTTTATATAGCCCAACAGATTGGCAACAATAGGAGTGGCATGTTTTGCTTCAACTGCTGCAGCATCCTAACCAGCCTGCAGTGCCTGATCCTCATGTGTCAGTAAATTATATGATGAAGCAGGGGAAAAACAACACACATGGTCATAGGTAGCAGCCTTGCTATGTTTGGGCTTGTAGGTTATGAGAA
The DNA here is from genome assembly GCF_965153285.1 of Podarcis tiliguerta. Classification (NCBI taxonomy): domain Eukaryota; kingdom Metazoa; phylum Chordata; class Lepidosauria; order Squamata; family Lacertidae; genus Podarcis; species Podarcis tiliguerta. The sequence continues at coordinate 45,312,318 of NC_139542.1, read as the reverse complement.
GCTGGAACAAGGAGATGTGACTCAGGGTCCCATCCCTCATCCCAAAGGGGAATGTTTCAAAGGCGTCAATTCGGATGCCTTCTTGATGCACAAGCCAGGGTGGAGACCTGGAGAAGCAAGGTGGAATAAGAAATTATACAAGAAGCATGGTCAAATCAGGGTCAAACTACATGCTACACTTAATGCATAGTGTGCAGCTATATAACTCCCTTTGATTTATTTGATTGGTGTGCTCCATTCTACTGAAGCCCTGCCTGCCTTCAATTTTCATGTTCTTTGGTCAGCCTCCAATAGGGATGGTGAGGGGTCTTGATGGAAAGATGATGCAGGAATTCTGGCAAGTACAGATCCAAACTGGAGTGGGCTTGAAGAGTTTGGGGTCCAATCCACAATGGAGCAGAAGGTAGAACCTAAAATCCAGAGGCAAACCTTCCCCCAACCCATTTTTGGAGTTCATTGCATCGAAATCAATATTTCATTGTCTGCAAGATAGCACTTCTTTTCAAAGCTGAATTGTAAATAAGAGACCCGAATGCATTATGTATAGAGGTTTATGACGGCCTCCATCCTCGTTTAAAAGGGACTTTTAGCAGGTTTTATTTCAGTCTTCAGATTCCAGTTCCAAAGGAACCTTGATTTAGTACAGTGCTTGCCCATGTGCCATAAGGTCTTTTCATCAAAGAGATTGCTGAGAAAAGGATTTCAGAGAAATAAATACAGCCATGAATTGTGCGTAAAAGGTGAACAGGGAGCTGTTATATGGCTGTACTTAGATAAAAAGAACTAGAGGGCATATCAGGCAAGATATTTAAGACAATGCTTGATGGGAATGAATGACATCACATCCACCCTCTGATTTCTAATGCTCTCCATTGCCAGAGAGACGTGATAAGAAGGCTGAGTGGCCACTTGGTGTGACATGGTGCTATTCCATGCAGATGCAAACATAAATGCAACCTTATATGCTTTCCTGAATTACAATTCAGAAACAGAACAAGATATATGCTTCTTGTGGACATCAAAGACTATGGCTAGCAAAGTGAGTCTGATCTAGTTTCACTGGTGGGTGAATCTGTTATTTTCAGTTCCTCTCTGTTCCTCATTTTCCCAATCTTAAATTCATTTCTCCACATTTCCACATCAATTTGTGATTCTTTGTGCAAATTTCTCCTGATGGACCCATTTCTGCATGCAGTTTTGTCCAATATACACATTTTTGCAAAGCAATTTTCCCAAATAGAATGCATTTTCAGCAAAATGTGCACCACCACCCCCACATTACCCTAGTCTATACATTTTCGTAAATAGCTGAAGAACTGCACTGCAAAATTTGGAGAAGTGTGAATTTTGAAGAATGGCTGTGTTTTGATTAAAGTTTGCCTTTAAATGCAGGCTAAATCAAATTTCTGCCCTATCCCTACTCATAAGTAAGTGCCACTTGGTTCAGAATTACTCATGGGAAACTGTGCATAGGATGGTAATCTTACTTTGCAATCCTGTCCATGTTTACACAAAAGTATCTTCCACTATGGCTGCATTCACACAGCAATTTATTCTGTTTTCTTGATGTTTTCGTAACTGTTAACTTTTGCTTTATATTTGAGCTTTCACAAGGTGTAAAATTCACATCTGGAAATATAGCGGAATGTGTTACTTGCTCTCAGAAAAAAAAAGTTTGCAAATAACAAGGAACGAGCATGAAATTTGAACTATATCCCGCTATATTCCTGGAAGTGGCTTTTGCACCATGTGAAATGTCAGAAAAACAGAATAAACTGCCATGTGAAGGCAGCCTATGTATCATGGTACTAGACCCCTTGCCCCTGTGCAATTGATGTATGGTGCTTACTTCCAGGAAAGTCTGCGTAGGGCACAAAAGGGCACAACTCCAGACCTCCCCAAACATTGATATAGAACAAATGCTTAGATAACTTTGGTGGCATCATTTCTGAGCAGCCAGCACATTCAGTTCAAGCCGTCAATCAAATTATACTAGCTGCCCTTTTTTGTCTTCATAAAAAAGCGTGACATCCACAAATTGATGTTGTGCTAAACCAGAGCATTTGCTTATGTCTGCTTCCTGTGAAGCTACAACACTTCACCAGCACATCTCGACTAAAACATAGTTGTTGGGGGCTTTGTTTTGTTTTGTTTTTAAAAAGAGGATTCATGCATGTATTCACTAGCAGGAAAATCTCATTTATGTTGAAAAGTTAGAAGGAGCTCAGTAATCCCCATGGCTCTCTTCTCCATGAAGTAGAAACCTGCCTGCATTTTCTTGTTACAAAGCTGCTGAAGAGACACATGAATGACATGGTGATAGATGCTCCATGGAGTGACTAAAAGCCTCCTCCAACTTGCAGGTGACCCTCCTTTAACAATTACTGGGATAGTGAAGCCACCGCAGAGTTGTTTGTTTTTGGTGTGTCTCTCTGTGTTGAATGGACTGGCACATCACAGACAAGCGGAATGATTGAAATTCATGTCCTGGCTCAACTCAGGTAAACAGTAGAGAGAGAAGGAGGCTTGTAAAGGCATCTCAATAGGCTGGATGTTGGGAGCCTTGGACCTGGGGACCAAATGCCACCCTCTAGGCTTCTTTATTTGGCCCCCAGGCCACACCCTCCTTAAATGCTTTTGTCCAGCTAAAATTGAACTGTGACAATGCCCTTTGGTTGCTGAAAGAGAATGGGGATACAGTATATGAGTTATAGAAACCTTTCAATTTTGCATGGCTGTAGTGTAACCTCTTGTACAAAGGTAAGAGTCACATCCATTGCTCTGTCCACTTTTGAATCTGGACCTGCCCACCACTGGTAGGTGGCCCTTGGAAGGTTGAGCATAAGAGAATGTGGCCCTCAGCCTCAAAAAGGTTCCCCATCCTTGAACTAAAGTGTAGGATCCTAGATCCAATGAAGTCACTGCCCAGGTGATACACGGCGTCTAGAATTCCAGCTGATCCCATTTGTGCAGTTGTGTGGATGGGTTCTGCAAGAAACTGTCTGCAAGCTTACAATTATCCCTGTTCTCATGATGAACTCATTCTTGCTCTGGTAACCCAGTCCCAAAGGAAGATGGCTGGAAATGAAACCAAGACCCCTGCCTTGCTTCTGCAAAACCAAATAGGCATCCATTTGCATTATTGCAATGCGCTATCCTTGGGCCTAATCCAGATGTTGCAAAATCCTGTAGCTACTAGAATAAGGGGGGACAGACTATCCCCACTGGTGCTCAAAAGCTTACACTGGCTGGTGATACACTACCAGGTTCAAGGTTCTTGTATTCATTTACAAGACCTTTAACAATTTAGGTTCAGGATACCCCAAGGGAGGGCCTAATCCCTTATATCCCTTGGAGTCACTGTTAGTGCCTCCCTGGCTCAGATGCATAGATCATATCCACCAAGGACCAAGCATTCAGGATTGTGGGCCCAATTTTATGGAACTTCCAGTTGAGATCAGACAGGCCCCTTCCCCGTAGAACTTCCAGCACTTATTACAAACTCCCTCCCTTCCAGCAGGCATTTTAACTGAAGTTTAATGTTATAGTTTTAACGAAATTTACCTTTTCTGAATGTCATTTTCTATATACTACTTAGACATGGTTGTAGTTAAGTGGCACATAAATTGTTTAAATAAAAATATCACTACAGACCTCTCAATCTTCACTTATTTGATCCATGTCCCTGAAAGCAACCTTACAAGGTGCCAGTGTCATGTAGTGGCCAGAACATCTTTCCCTGGCCTGACCACAACTCACAGGACTGCTGCAAAGACAAAATGGCACCAGGTAAAGACCTTGGAGAAAAGATTGGGTATAAATGCAAGAAGTCAATAAATACAAAATTCTTATCATGCCTAGCCCTGACTTCTGAGTCCTCAGAAGGTGAGCCAGAAACACCATAGGTCAATGACCTTAAGGAACAGGCAGAGACAATGCGAGGATCCGCTTGAGGGATCCTCTGGGTTGATAATTTATGAAGAACCTCTGAAACTGTCAGAAGAAGAGGTGGAGCCACACACACCCAGTCCTCAAGAGTGCCAGCTCCAAAACTTTGGGTCCAGGCCAAAGAGCAATGACACAATATATCTCTACAGACCCAGAGGAGTAGGTCTACTCCTGAGTAAGAAATTCCCAAGACTTCTCTGTTGACTGTGGTTGTGGTTAGGGTGTGGTTTTAGGAGGGCAGAGTAGAAGATAAGGTCTCCCTCTTGGGCCTTACAGTTGCTGCTGGAAACAACCCAACTCTGGTTCCTGTGTCAACTTCCCCCGCCTTCTTGAATTCCCTGTGACTTTGAGCTGTTTCCTGACCTCGTTTCTGAATCTTGTTTTGGACCCAGACCGCTTCTTTGGCTTGATATGGGCTTGTTGAGGCTACACTGCACTTTCATAGAATCATGGAATTGTAGAGTTGGAAGGGACCCCAAAAGTGGTCTCGTCTACCCTCTGCAAGGCAGAACTCTCAACTAGATCATACATGACAGGTTGCCATCCAACCTCTGCCTCAAAACCTCCAAAGAGGAAGAGAGCACAAGATCCTGTGGGAATCTGCTCCACTGGCAAGGAGCTCTTACTGTCAGAAAGTTCTCCTTGATGTGTAATTGGACTCTCTTGTAATTTGAATCCATTGATTTGGGTCCTAGCAGGATAAAACAAGTTTGACTCATCCTCCATGTGATAGCCCATTAGATATTTGAAGGTGGCTGTCGTATCTCCTCACATTCTCCTCTTTACCAGGCTAAGCATACCCAGTTCCCTCAACTGTTCCTCATAAGGCTTGGTTTCTAGACCCTTGATCATCCTGGTTGCCCTCCTCTGCACATGCTCCAGCTTGTCAATAGCCTTCTTAAATTGTAGTGCCCAGAAACGGACAAAGTACTCCAGGTGTGGTCTCATCAAGGTAGAATAGGGTGGGACTATTACTTCCCTTAATCAGGACACTGTACTTCTGTTGATGCAGCCTAGAATAGCATTAGTGTTTCCCCCCCAGCTGTATCACACTGTTGACTTAAGTTAAAATTGTGGTCTACTAAGATTTGTTACTTGTTTTTGAGAAAACCATGCTTTGTATTGGTAATCACACCATCATTTAACTGGTAGTAGAGCACGAGAGGGCACTAAGATTGCCCTACTTCTCAACGTGTAAAAAAAAAGCTGCCCCTCCATTTTCGTATAAATGATATGTGCACATTTAAAATAGTTCCTGATATTGAGCTAAGTGATGGGTAGAGTGGTGGGGCTGGGGAGGGGAGATAATCTGGTCCTTTTTGTCATCTTAACCAGGTTAACTAAAAGCAGCCAGAAGGTAACCCTGATTACTTCATGTACCTTTATATATATATATATTTAAAAATCATTGATTTATGAAAGCATTTTATTTAGAAATGTTCATCTTTTCCTGTAAGGATGAAAAAGCACCTGTTTTTAATGTCTATTAATTATGGATCAAAATAATAACAACCCAAACATTTTTGTAGCATGTGTGATTTTTATATTTCCGTGACACCTTCTGTTTTGAGATATATCAGGGAAATCTCGAGAGTTATTTTTAATCAAAGGTTTTTGTTGCATGTTAAGCAAGTCAGTTGTCAGGGAGGGAAAAGCCCTTTAAATAGCTTCAGCCGTTGGCTTTTTGAATGGAAAAATATTACAAATGTAAATGGGATGCAGATTGTTTTACAGACTACTTAGAGACAGGGGAAGCGATTAAAATATTCAGATTTCATGGCTGCATTTCTTTACCTGTCAAATGTCAGGAGCACTGTGGAAAAGTGAGAGCAATCTCACTACAAAAACATTACAATATTTTGCCTAAGTAATTAGTGTATCTGAACTTGAGTTTAGGTTCATGTGCCATTTTGCCTGTAACAAATGTTGTTTAAAAACCTGGAAAGATTTGGAAAGTAAAAAAAAATCTGCACCTGGAGCTGAAAAGACCACAATGTAGGCACCAAGAAAGGGTCTCTGGGGAGAATATTCTGCAACCAGGGTACCACCACTGAAAAGGCCATCTTTCTGGTAGCTGCCAATCGCACCTCATTTGGTGGGGGGACCCTTATCTTCCTGTTTATCCTATGCATGTTTATGCAAACACAAGTGACACTTTGTCTAATTGAGGCTGACTCCCAGTGTGCATAAGATTGCAGCCTTAAATCACAGCTGCTTCCTGCGGTACCCTGTCAATCCCTTTCAATTTTCTTCTTAACATCTTAAACTTCTATAATTCTTTCTTGGCAAATCCTCCCAAATCCTTTTTGCCTTTAAAAAAGAAAATTAACTAATGGCTAGAAATGCTTGTAGTCCTTTGATATCATGCCCCTGACTGTTCTTTGGTATGTTGACTTGGAGGGCTAAGCGGCTTTTTCAAATAACACGATTTGCATACAAGGCTTCCATACATTGCTTTGAAGATTGCTTTGAAAAACTTTCCCAAGAAATCAGTTCCTTTGCAATGGTTCCTCAATTGAGTGAAGCCTTACCATGAGACGAGCAGTAGAGATTTTTTTTTTTTTTTAACACAGTGATGTTAATTGGAATAACGTGTGATTGAGCCTGTGGTGTTTGGGAACAGACTGCCTTATAGCAGGGTTTGCTAGCCGCAGTCTCTGTGGGTACCAGTGTGCCCGCTAACACCTCCTAAGGCACCTGTGAAAGGACTCAGTTAATATCTTCTCAATAATCTATGTGCAAGATAGTAGGAAAACCCACACCTCTCTCCTCCTAACCTGGCTAAGATGTATTCTTCACATTTAACCAGATACTCATCCATTACTCCTCCCCTTCCTTTTTGGCTCATATCTTGTGATGGTGTAGCCACAAAGCATCCTTCTTATGGCTCATGGTGAGTACGGTAATCTGTGGGCTCAATAAGCCATTGTTGCCGACACAAGTGATGAGCATAAAGTTGCAAAGCTGCTGTTTAAACTGAGGTCTTTGTGTGTACATGGTGTAGATTTCCCTTCACCCTTCCATTTGTTTACTTTATTAGTTGTTGACTTCTTATTTATCTGCACCACTGTGGGTGTGCTTATTTCACCCAGAAGGACTGGCTGGCTGAGACACCAAAGATCGCTCTGTTGTGTTGCTGATTCTGCCAGCTGGTGATTCGGCAGTTGAGTGGTCTTTATTAACTCTCTCCAGTGTGACCATCTGCAGCTTACTGCAGCACATAGATTTACCACAAGAGCAGTAAATTTCCAGTGGAGCTTGTTGCTGATTGAAAATACAACTCAGGCTTGAGCAATATTATCCCCGCATAAAATTGTCAGCTTTGAAATAGTTGACCCGACATTCGGATCTCTCTGCATGTTGAATATCAACATTCCTGGATAGGCAGCTGGCAATGAAGAAGGTGGATGCAAAGCCAATGCCTATGTCGTATTGGGGAAAGGTTGTAACTCAGTGGTAGAGCATCTGCTTTGCATGAAAAAGGTCCCAAGTTCAATCCCAAATTCAATCCCAGGTTAGACCCCTGCCTGAAATCCTGGAAAGCTGCTGTCAGCCAGTGTAGACATTACTGAGCAGGATGGATCAGTGATTTTAGTATAAGACAGTTTCCTTTATCCCTTCTCAAGTTAACGCAGCCTAAGGAAGTGACCCTCCATCACATCCAAGGTTGCTTCCAGACTACTTGTTTATTGAACATTCATTCTGATTTGTTTGCAGGGAGGTTAGACCACACTGCATCAAGCAAATGCTATATTACACCTTCCAATGCATTTCCTCTTCACTTACCGTATAAAGTCCAATTTTGAAAGGAAGCAGGTTTGTTGCTCAAGAGCTCCAAATCGACCTGAATTTTGCAGTATGTGATTGAATCCTGCCTGAAAACAGTGACTGTCTGGAAGTGCCCTTAGACAATGGTACAGACTCCATTGAGCAAGGCTTTAAGAAGGCATTTGCAGTCCTCCACATGATCTTCAAGATTCCTTTGTTTGAGAAGGGATTCACTGGCTGCTTTAAAATGCCAGTCCTTAGTGAAGACAACACCATGTGAAAATGCTCTCATTTTCAAGAAAGGACAGGTAGGTAGGTGGCTGGCTGACGCTTTGTTAGGATGTTTTAACAGCAGGGTTTCAGGAGTCGCCTCAAGCCTGTGATTTGCAGGCAGACACTTGTTTCTACAAATCCGCAAAACGAGAGATGTTCAAATTGGGGGCAAGGGAGGCCTTGCACATCCCGTTTTTCAGAAAGAGGGAGAGACAACAGGAATAAAGGAAGTACTTACCTTTTGTCTCTTTTCTGATATTGTAACTATATGGTTTTTTTCAAGTTTCTAAGAGCAGCCCTCCCGAGGCTGTCATGGTGCGTGTATATATAACACTCATATCAAGCTGTTGAAATGTTTGGAAAATATATAACTCATGTAGCTCTTTTGTTCTACAAAGAAAAGTCGGTTAATGAGGGCACCCCTTTGGGGAGGGGGCAAATTGTAATTTGGGTTCAGGTGACAAATGAGTAAGGATTGGTTAGAGGCCGTAGCTCAACAATTATACATAATGTGCTTTGCATGCAGAAGAGCCAAGGTGTTCAATCCCTAGGAATGGAACCAGGAAAACACCATTTTCTGAAACCTCTGGAGAGCCACTGCCAAGTCTGTACAAACCATGCAAAGCTAGATGGGCTCAATGGTTTAGTGTAAGGCAGATTCCCATGCTGGCTATATCCACATGTGTACTGTGAACACTGACCTACCTTATAAGGTTGTTGTAAAGATTAAAGACAATGTAAGTGAAGCACTTTGATCACTTAAGGGGGAAAGTGCTATGTACTACACACTTAGTCTGGGCTGCTGGATTGCTGTGGATGAGATTCCAGCTCTTGCCCTGGCTTTTAAAAAGTACAAGCAAGAAGGTAGGCACCTGGCTGGCGTTAGAGGATTTTCTTCCCACATATGCCTCAGGATTTGAGTCTCAAACATGGGAGAAGTCTGTTTAAGGTCTGGAACCCATTGTTGTGATGATTAAAATTATTATTATTATTATTATTATTATTATTAATTACATTCGCACAGTACATTTTGTGTGTTCAAAGTATGCAACTTCCATTATTCTCCCATCAAAAGCTGCTTTGCACAGGTTTCTAATTCAACACCCACAAGCCGTGCAAGCAGAATGCCTTCTCCCTGAACCGACTGCAGATTTATTGGCCTTCTGATGAACAAAGACTACAGCTAGAAATGAGAGGATAATGATGGGACAATGACTGCGGCAGCACAATCACCTTTCTGCAGATGTCATGGAATCTTTGCAGAATGCTCTTCATCCAAAAATAAGCCTCCACAAAGGAGAAAGGAACAAAACCAGAAGAGAAGGCAGAAATGGAAGCCTCAGTGAGGGTTGATTTAAGGCAGTTTGGGTAGCTGTGGCTCATTTCCTTTATTTGCTTCCTTCCCACTCTGAACCTGTGACAGTTGTGACCTTTTATTGTTAAACAGCAACAGTAGCTTGGTGGTCTTTTCAAAATACCTTTAAGATTTTTTTGTCTGAGGGCTAAAATGAATTGTGGCAGATGCAGGAAGCTGCTTTAAACCAATCCAAACCAACCATTTAGCTAGCTCAATATTGCCTACCTTGACTGGCAGTAGCTGTCTAGGGTTTCAGACAAGGGGTCGCCCTCCCCCCAGCCCTACCTGGGGTGCCTGGGGATTGAACCTGGGAAATTCGGCACATAAAAGAGACGCTCTCCCTTCCCCCTTTTTACCTGTCCCTATCTTCCCCCCATAATACTTTCACCTTAATTTTCACTAGAAATCATCAGCAAATTCACTGATGGATGCTCAGATTCCCAGTAACCTATCAGCCTGGGAAATTAAGTTTGTGAAGCTGAGAATCTGCTTTAGCTGCACTGAGCAACCTGAGGTTTCCTGCTGCTCTGCAGCTAAACTAAGCACGGCCACTGGCTGTGCCCCTCATGCTATCATCCTTCCCACAACACGTTCCTTAAGCTCATTAAGCTCACAGTGAAACTGTCTTAATAGCCCTGAATCTGACACAGTATATTTCTCTGGGATCTTGGTTAGAAGAAAATAAGAAAGCTTGCTGGATCAGACCAAGAATGCAAGCTAATGCGTTGTTTTTCACAATTGGATGCTTCCAAGAAGTCTTGAAGCAGAGTATACAGCAGGGGTAGCCAATGTGGTCCCTCTAAATGTTGTTGACTTACATTGCCCATCAGCTCAGACCGTTGACCATGCTGGCTTGGGCTGATGGGAGTTGCAGTCCAAAGCATCTTGGAAGGTTGTTTACCCCTGGCAGCTGTCTTCAGGATTGCTCCCAGGCAACTGGTAGACTGCTTCTGAATAGGCAGGATCCATATAGTCATTATGACTAGTAGCCATCGTCAGGACTTCCCACCATAAATCAAATTCTTGTTTGAAGCCACTTAAGCTAGGGGCCAGTCTTACTGGGTTTACCAAAGTGACCATTGATACCCCCAGTTCTGCCTCTAGCACAGGGTGGGAAAGCTTTTTCCAACTGAGTGCCATATTCTCTTCTGGTCAGCTTTCAGGAGGCCACATGCTAGTGGTGGGTTAGGCCTGAGGAAAAAGGAGCAACGCATGCATGGGTGTAGCCAGGATTTTTGTTCGGGGACGGCAGGCCTTTTATTAGGGGGGCAGGCCTTTTGTTGGGGGGCAGAACCTTGGTTTGCTATGTATTTTTATTGATTTGGGGGGGAGCAGCTGCCCCTCCCTGTCCCCCTGGCTACGCCCATGAATGCATGTACAGTGGTACCTCAGGTTAAGAACTTAATTCATTCCGGAGGTCTGTTCTTAACCTGAAACTGTTCTTAACCTGAGGTACTACTTTAGCTAATGGGTCCTCCTGCTGCCGCCGTGCCACCGGAGCACGATTTCTGTTCTCATCCTGAAGCAAAGTTCTTAACCTGAGGTACTATTTCTGGGTTAGCAGAGTCTGTAACCTGAAGCGTCTGTAACCTGAAGCGTCTGTAACCCGAGGTACCACTGTACATTTTATCTTCGTACAATAGGCTAATACGCCCACCCTCTTTTTCCTCTATCCAGATAAGCAAGTGGCATCAGCAGAGTTTGAGGGCAAATTTGAGTCAGGCAAAAACATTCAAGGAAGTTGCAAAGCAGGTCTGCTGAAGGTGATGGCCTGGGAAGAGAAGGAGAATCTATAGCCTAGGGAGAATCTTGAGGCCAGATAGGCCAGGAGGAATAGATTTGATCCCTAGTTCTGAGCTTCCCTACTCCTGGCCTAATACAACTGCAGACCTAACTATGCATGGTATTAATTGTGTGACTTGCAGCCAACTCGGGGGATTAAAAGAAATAACCCTAGGTGTTCCCCAGACTGCAGGCAGGTGAGTTTCTCCTCTTCACTCTGTAGCCGGGATCCCGATAGAAATTGCCCCTGTTCCACAGCTGGTGGTGGGGTGGGGTGGGGGGAATCTCCTGGTTTCTGTGTTCTTTTCCAGTAGGGAATATTCCTATCACGATCATGGCTGGAGAATGGGAAGGGTAAAACTTCCCCGCATGTCCAATGGAAATCTGAGTTTGTTGGTTTGTTTTAAACCCTGATGTGGCTTCAAGTCATACAAGTATGGATGAGTACTGCTGTTCTTGCCCTTGAATGGGATGAATTGGAAAAACACAAGGGTACGTTTGAGATCCCTGGGCCTGGAAATTGACGCTGAATCCTGGGAGCTGCTTAAGCAGCCTGTAACTATTCCTTGTAGAGCACAAGAATTTATTGCACATGACCAGCAGTTATCTGATACAACATAAGGTGCCTTGGAAAAGGGAGTGGGTCCTGGTTCCTGTTGACACTTCCGTCTTGGAGTTCAGCAAGCAAAGGTGTGTTCTGTGGATAAAACATGCGCTTGCTTTAACCTTTGTACTCCCTTTAGCATCTTACGCAGAGAGGAATGAGGCTTATGTTTTTTCTCTGCTAAACACAGTGAACAAGATAGTGAAAATTGCTCCTGCGTATAGCTACATAATAAAAAGCTGCCCTCCCAAATTTCTTTCCCCCGAAAGGTGCACGAAAAATGTAATGTACCATCACACAGAGCATTCAACATTACCATGTCTGTCTATGCATACATTTTCTAATTGCTGCTCCTGTGTTCCTGCATTAAGTGAGGATCACAGCCCCTCTGTAAGGACAACTCCCTACAATACCTTGCTATAGGGCAGAGGCAAAATGACTCTATTTCTGCCAAAGACCACATTCCACCAGGTGCAATCTGCTAGGGACTGCATCTGAAGCCTCCCCTTTTGTCTTTGTCATGCCTTCTCACTTGCTCTCTCCCTTTCTGTCAGCCCTTTCTTTCTTTCTTTCTTTCTTTCTTTTACAAGAGATTAAGGGTAGAAGGTATAAACAAGGAAGCTCTTCAGCACTTCCAGATGCCAGCGTGGCATAGGATTGGGTCATTAAAGGAGGGAGAGTTTTTTGTGTGTGTTTTGCAGAATCTTGTGATCTTGGGTTTTATATATATATATATATATATATATATATATATATATATATATATATAAAATCACTTGCTTTGCCTTCTTCCCCTTAAAGTAAACCTGTTCTTGAAAACCTGTTCTTCAAAAAACATCCGCTTTGTGGGCTGGGAATAGTGTGGACAAGTAATACTAATCCAACAGGGTTGTGGTTGTTGTTTTTTTGCACGTCTGTAGTTCATTTAAACCCTAAACTGTGGATGTAAGAATACATTGATTTCCTTTCCAGCCAGCTTCTGTTCTGCTGCGGTTCAGCTTATGACAAAAAGGTGTTATGCTATCTACCGTGGCAGAATTTATGTAGTTAATCAGGTTATAATTACATAGCTCCACACCATTCATTTCACTGTAAAGGCTATACATTTCAGTGCAAAGGAAGGACAATGCAGAAAGGGGGGAAAGTCATCCATTACATACTGTTTGCAGACTGAAAACAAGAACAGTGAATGCCACTTGTATTCTCTGGATTGATTTCCGTTTTGGACACGGAGTGAATAAGCAAACGCTGGCAATTTCCACTCCCATTTCTTTTTCTGTCAGAATTCTCTGACAACCCTACCCTAAACCAACTCTGTGACTGTCCCTGGTAATGACTTCAGCACACAGCCTGGCAAGTTCGAAAATAGGAAGATAGAATAGGCAGGTCTGCCTTCTGTCTTTTTTGTGGAAATACTTTGATGGCTTCACAACTGAATTCAAATGCTGCATGTCACTAATGCTCAGGCAAGTGAAAACATGTTGTTTTTTCAGTAAAAAAAGAAAAGAAAAGAGTGCTTTATGGAGATTGCCTCAAAATGTTTCAGTGTGGAGTGTTGCTGCTCAGGATTCCAGACACACTACTCGATTTCACCCTCCCCAGTTTTCTATCTCCCCAGTGTTGGATGGATTTTGTAGGTAGACTAGTATATATTCTTTTATAAAGAATGTGTATTCTTGTATAATTTATCTTCCCTATTACTCATGTGTGTGAGCAGAATGTTTAAAGTAAATCAGTTTAGCGTTTAGACTTAATACGCTTAGAAGACTTAAAACACCATCCCTTGCAGCATTAAAGTGCACACTTTGGGACTAGGCTGTGTAGCCTTAGTTTTTATTTCTCCAGCCTCCAGTAGCAGACTGGACTTTTCCCATTCTCTCCTAATAAAAGAAGCACGCAGACTGTAGAGTAAGCATAAAAAAATAGTGTTTACTAACATAGAGTCTAGCACTCAATTCCAACAGTAACAAAAACAAGGTAGGCAAATTCTACTTCTATTTCGTCTAATTTCTTTAATTGAATTTCTTTCATAATACAGTAAAACTACAGAAAATACATATTGAATAGGTAGAATATGGAGTCCTACTTAAAAGTAATTATTAGCCTTTACCACCCACAGGGCACAGAACCTCCTCCCAGCTCTCACCTGGCATCATTCCCTTTTTCTCCCAGCCCTCCCTCTCTAAGAGACCTTGTCGCTCACCCAGGGTCCTCCATCAACCATCTTCCATCTGAATATATAATCTCTGGACCTTAATAAAGGCCCCAAACAGAGGACTCCAAAGAAAGAAGAGAAAGAAGAGAAACAGAGAAACAGTAAGGGACAATAAAAAGAAAGAAAAGAGATAGGGAAGGAAAGAGAGAGAAAATATAGTGAAAAAGAAAAAGAAATATTAGAAAAAGATACAAAATGAAATGTTCTGATTTGCCACCTGCCGGTTATATTAAAGAAGAAAATATGTTTATTTAAAACACTCAGTCCATGCTAACATCCATCTTCGCTTTCTGTCAAACAATATTTCTTCTAAATCAGGTTGTCTCAGAATCATTCATTTATTTCCCCCACAAAAAGTCCAAAATGGGTTCCTTAATTGTTATTATTGATAAATGTCAACCATAATTTTTCCTTTACCTTCATTAATTCCCACTACCATAACTCCAAACTGAATGCTAATAAAACATTCCATCAATCTCCATCTTAAAGTCTCTCCACTGTGACCACACATTGGGCCAGTATTCCATACCCTCCCATTATATTAGTTCATGTCCAGTTCCGTATGTTTAATTCCATTTCCTGTTTTTCTGTTTCCTGTTGGGTTTACGATAGTATTCCAATCTCCTCCTCTAGGACCTTCTATTTTCATTTCCCCCCAGTCTTTTTCCAGAGAGAAAGTACCATAACTTTAATAGCATCATTCTCTGAATTCGCTCAAGATTGTATGCTGAGTACTTTCTCTCTGCTAGAATGGAAGGAAGGCCAGGACTGAAGTTTCCCAAAGGCCACCACCGCCTGAAGCAGTCTGTTCCACTGTTGAACAGTTCTTACTGTCAGAAAGTTATTCTCAATGTTAAGTCAGAAATTCTCTTTTCTTGTAACTTGAATCCATTGGTACGGTTCCTACCCTCCAAAGCAGGAGAAAACAAGTCAGAGAACTCAAGGGAAGTGATGTCACAAAGTGTCTTCTCCAGTAATCAGGAACTCTCTGAGTCTTAACCCCGTCATACCCTTATTTAGCAAAATTGGATGGATGTTTTGACTGCAAACAGCCACACCCACCCCTTACCCTGCAACAAGCGCTTAGTGTTCCATGGACACTAAGCATGCTCAGTCTTCAATGGGGGGCATTTTCCCCTTAGGGATTTCCCCCTCCCTCCAAATATTATGTGTGTGTGTGGTTCTGCAAGCCTTGGAGTTTCCCCAAGCTCCTCTTACAGCCTCCTTCGTGTTTCAGTGTTTCCAGAAGCAATAGCCCTCACAGCCTGAACATCGGAAAGAGCGTTACTCCCATTTTGGAGATGGGGGGAATTCGTACTGTTCTAAATGTTTTCCACTGCTGTAATTCACTGTACCTGACACTGTCCAGGTGAGTAAGAATCACCCTGATGACTACTCTGACACTTAGAAGAGCAGTTATTTTCTCTTTAGCTTGACCTTTTCCAACATCAATGATTGTCGCAGCATGACTCATTATCCTGCTTGGAGGAGCAGTCAAACCAGCTATGACTGAAACTAGTGGCTTGGCATTCAGGCCAGAATTAACTTCCTTTAAGATAGTGGCAGCATCCTTTTTGGCACTGCCACTGGTCTCTCCAATCAATATAATCCCCTCTGTTTGAAGATCACTCAGGAACACATCAAGGCAATCAATAAAATTCATTCCACTGAATGGATCTCCTCCAATTTCAACCCGAATAGCTGGCCACAATCGAAACTTATGGCAGCTGATGAACAGCTTTGGCTGTGCCTGCATTGCAAGGTTCTCCAATTGCCTTTTGTTCAGTGTTGTGTTTTCATTGCCTTTTACCTTTTGTCCCTTCCTAAGTGTGTATGGCTAAGCATTTTTCTTGTATCTATGTTAGCCCAAGCTGAGTTATTCCAGAGTTACTCAACTGTTCCTCTGAATGTTTCCCTTGGCTGCCACTCTCGGAGGCTGACCTTTCAATTTGTTTTTGCACACTACTTGTCTTTGTTTTGTTTATATCCTACCTTTCCTCTAAGGAGATCAAGGTGATGTTTGTCACCCCGTCATCTCATTTTATCCACACAACAACCCTGTGAGGTAGGCTAGGCTGAGATAGAGTGACTATCCCAAGGTAACCCAGCAAGGGCCATAGCTAAGTGGGGATTCAGACCTGCATGTTTCTGATCCTGGTCCAACACTAGGGTATGCTAATATACAACAGTAATTATATTGGTGTATGACCACCACTGATATATTAAAAAACAACAACAGGACTACATTGATATTGTATTTCCAATGTGCATGGAAAAACATGGAACAGGTGATTGGTCACACCTGCACCATACATTTAAGGCACTCCTATACCACTTCAACAGTCATAGCTTCTCCCAAAGACTCCTGGGAGATGTAGTTTTTTAAGGGTGCTGAGGGTTTGTAGAATCATAGAATTGTAGAGTTGGACGGGACCCTGAGGATCATCTAATCCAACTCCCTGCAATTCAGTTATTAAAGAGACCTTTAACAAACTACCATTCCCAGGATTGTTTGGTTGAAGCAATTACTGCTAAAGTAGTACAGGCAACTCCCGTTTTGTGCGCATTCAATGGATGCTTATGGGAGGTGGGAAGGGAACGTTTTGCACTGAGATATCCCACCCCCAGAAACTTGGAAGGATGGAACAGTAGCTGGGTGGGTTGGAGTTCCAGGATGTTTGTTCAGGTTAAACACAAACTCTCTCACAGAAAGATGAAGACATTTGTAGTGAGGTTGCCAATTTTACAGGAAAAAAGCACAATAACTTTAGCATGAAGTAATCCAGGGGCAGGATTTTAGGCACAATGCTGATTGCACTCAACAGCTACAGATCATTATCCATAAAGGAGAGGTGTGTGAATTCTGGGAGGGTTCCTGCCTATGTGCGATAGCTGGAGAATGGCCTTCAAGGGCCCCTGTTTCCAAGTTCTATGTACACGCCAGCATTGGCTGATAGTGGGAAAGTTTCCATTGTGAGTTTATGCGTAAGAAAAACAAGAGCAAGATAAAAAGGGCATTGACGCTACTTACCCAAGCTTTAAAAACCTGATAAAACGAATTCAATTAAAAAGGAGGCTGGGTGCACATGCAAGTGGATCTCAGCTTCTTTCTTCACATCTCCTGGCAGGCTGCCAAGCGCAAAGAAACTGAGACTTCCTTGTTCCTGAGCAATATTTTGGCCTATAATTCTCCAAAATCTGTAAAAAAAATTGTACAGTGGTACCTCGGTTTACGAACTTAATCTGTTCCGGAAGTCTGTTCTTAAACCGAAACTGTTCTTAAACTGAGGTGCGTTTTCCCTAAGGAGATCTCCCACTGGTGGTGCCCTTCAACTGTTCGTATTCCGTTCTTAGACTGAGGTAAAGTTCGCAAACCGGGACACTACTTGCGGAGTTCATAAACCGAATCATTTGTAAACAGGACTGTTCTTAAACCGAGGTACCACTGTAGCAGCAATTTGCTTTTACCTGGAGCTAAGCTTCGTTTAAAAGATCACCTGCTTTATTGTGCTGGAATACTATAGTGTGCATTTGCAACTAGGTGGCAAATAGATTTATTCCTGTTTTCCCTCTGCCTGCCTGTAACCTTCCCATGCTACAAAAGGAATGGCCCCCATAGTCAAGGAAGGCAATGTGAAAAGTCCTCTTCCCAGCATTTGGTCTCTGGTCAACTGCCTTGGTCACAAATGTACTGCTGATAGTCCTGCTTGATTTCCAAGAATGCTGTTTTACTTCCTTTTTTGAGCAGTATTTCCAGTCAGCTGGACAATTGCCCTGATTCTAGCTACTTAATTAATTTTCCATTGTGAGGTTTGCTAAATTCTAGGTACTGATCAAGAGCTGGATTAACTACTCTTACTGTTGACATCCAGATTGCGTTTATCGATAGTATGCAAGGAGGCAGGTTTAAGAGGCAATGTGATGCTGTGGAAAAAGAACAGGGTTGCAATTCTAAGCACATTAAGGACTCATCCAGATTTCCTTTTGTGCCGTGCTTTCCAGGCACAAATCCATCTCCAAGTATTTTTCTTTCGTCCTGCAACTTTCTGCAGGAAACCCCACTGTTTATCACTGAATCGGAACAAATAACAATCGGGTTTTCTGCTTGTAGGGTGACCTTGAGCCAGTCATCTTTTCTCAGCCTAACTTACCTCTGAGAATTGTTGTGAGGAAAAATAGCATGTGCACCATCCTGTAGTCCTTTGAGGGAAGGTGGAATACATATGTAAGACATAATACCGTATTTTTCGCTCTATAAGACACACCAGACAACAAGACGCACCTAGTTTTTGGAGGAGGAAAACAAGAAAAAAAATACTCTGAATCTCAGAAGCCAGAATAGCAAGAGGGATCGCTGCACAGTGAAAGCAGCAATCCCTCTTGTTGTTCTGGCATCTGGGATAGCTGCGCAGCCTACATTCGCTCCATAAGACGCAGACACATTTCTCCTTACTTTTTAGGAGGGGAAAAGTGAGTCTTATATAGAAAAAAATACGGTAATATACAACAGGTTTGGAATGCGCCCTGTTCTCAAGTTCTACCCCCCCCCCCATTTCCTTCAACTATAAAATTATCTTCCTAGGCTTTTCCTGAAAGTTTGCTTTTCTTACCTAAGGAATTAATTAGAATTTTAGTTTTTCTCGATGCATTCTCCACAATCAGTTTATCTAGGCTATGAATTCCAAACGACACAGAAGGAAAATGCCTTCGTTATCCTAATATGGTCTCCTTCAAGCTTTGTTATTCTCTTACAATTGATGGAGAACTGCATTAGATGGATCTGATTCTAAACTAGATAGTTATTGTTTTCATAACTGATCTTTCTTCCTACTTATTCATTTGCAAAGGGGAGCTGAGCAATCATAATTCCTCCAGCTTCCTTTGGGATCCGGTGCATATTTTTGTGCTGACTTTGTTATTCACAAAATGTCATTGTTTTTTTAAGGCAACCACTGCGATATCAATCAAGGCAAACACAATTGAACTGCCTATAACGAATTAGGCGCAGACAATTGAGTAATTGGAGTGATTAAAATGGCTGTCGACTTGATAGTTATCCTTCATGACTTGCTGATATTTTTAGTTAGTGTTTGATTACAGGCTCCTTCACGGCTCCCTAGAAAAGCATCAATGTGTTATCTTAATGGGAGTTCCTAGCTATCTATATATTTAAAGGTATTGATAATCAATGCTTGCTTAATTGAGGCTTCAGAAAAAAAATGCTTCTATAAATAAGCACTGGCTAAAACAATGCTAAATCAGTCTTTGAAGTCTAGCTGAAGTCAGTAGTAAAGGGCACTACTGTCCTGCCCAGTTCGTGAAGTGGAAAGGGGAAGGGCAAAGGCACCTCTGGATTCAGGAATTCTCTAGCATAGCCCTCCCTTCCAGCCTGCTGCTATCCAGATGTTTGATGGGAGCCATAGTCCAACGACATCCAGAGGGCATTAGGTTGGAGAAGGTTGCTATAGCATCTGTGGCACTAGCTGTGGGGCTTAGTGCAACAGTTGCTTTTCCGCCTGTGTTGACCTTTCTTGACTGCTACAAACACCTTTGGTTATTTGTGGGAACTGCCCAATCACATGTAGATTGTACACAGAAAAAGAGGGAAAGAGCCACAGCCAATGAGCATTGGAATCTGCCCCCCCCCCCCGAATGTGAAGTGACCCAATTATTTGAGAGTGAGCAGCAGCTGGATTACAAGCTTTTAAGCCGTGCATACCGGCCATAGATTCTGATATTGGCATTATTGTCCTCTGTTCCATTGCTGATGTTTTTATTGTTTTGCATTTATATATTTATTTGCCATTTTATGCATTTTAGGGAATTGTAAACATAGTGTGGAAGGAGGATGCAAGCAAATTGATTATAAATATATTATGAACACTTTGTAAGGAACACAATGTGCTTGGAGCGAAGAAATGAGTTTCAGTCTTTTGCTATCAGATGGCCTAATGTAAATACGGCTGCATATTTGTCGGCTGGATAGATTGCCAGGGATCACCATTGTATATATTTAAGACACACATGTAGTTTGGCCACCTGGGAGTTTCAGCACCCAACATGCAGGGCAGAAGTGCCCTCTGAGCAAAATTGTCTCAAGAATAGAGATAAGGCAAATGAGGTATGTGAGAATAGGAGTGGCAATGAAACCTTGTATAACCGTGGTAAAAAGTTCTGAATCTGAACTGTTATCACATTGCTCTGGAAAATATTCAAGCTGAAAAGAATAAATACTTATTAATTCAGAAAAGAATAAATATTTATTAATTCAGAGCAAATCTTGCAAAATGTTCTGAAATGTTTTTACTCATTTCCCCATTGTCTTAATACATTGAAGTATAAAACAAAAACAAGAGGGGCAGAGTTTTTATTCCAAGTCAGGATGTTCGGTAAACATCTAATACAGGCATGTGCTCTTGCTTAATCCTTTAAGCCTGTCATTAAAATGTTATTTTGAGGCAACCATTCATCATTGATCAGTGTTTCTACATCCGTTATTTGTACTACATCTAAGCCGGCTCATCAGCCAGCCCCAGTTGGGTATGCTTTCGTGTTTTGCATCAAAAGGTCTGTGTAACTGGATATGAAACATTCAAATGCCTTTAACATATATAGTCATGAAAAATAAGGTGTCCCCCCACAATAGTATAAAATGGCATTATCTCCCAAGGCAGATGCATACTAACAATTCATTTTTTAAAAAATGTACTTGACTGATTTTGACTTGCAATGGACCAATTTGCTTTCCTTAAGGGCCTCAATCCAGGGGAAGAAGTGAAGCAACCTAGAGATATCTGATTTAAGGGAGAATCCTGTAGAAATGTATTAGAGCGGAAGGGCTTGTCCACACTGGAGTTTACTGTGTGATTGCAGCTGTTTGTGTTTCTGTTTAATTTATGTTGTCTTCATGATGTTAAACAACACCAGCCTCCCACTGAAACTCATTTATTCAGCTATACCCAATGGGGGGGATAGTCCAATAAGTTTGGGGAAATTGGGCTCCAAACCACCTTACTCAGGGTCATGATCAATTTGTTTCAGTATTTCTTACTAGGTGGATCAATTGCTACTTCCTGCTACTTCCTTTTCCATGCCCACTATTTC
This sequence comes from Podarcis tiliguerta, assembly GCF_965153285.1. Taxonomy (NCBI): domain Eukaryota; kingdom Metazoa; phylum Chordata; class Lepidosauria; order Squamata; family Lacertidae; genus Podarcis; species Podarcis tiliguerta. The sequence goes on along the minus strand of NC_139542.1, from coordinate 45,291,267 downwards.
CTTAGTGCTTTGATTTCTTTTCTAGCCATGCTCCTAACTAGCATGCTCCTGAACAGAGGAGCATAGCATTATTTCTTTTGATTCCTCAGATTTGCAGAAAACTGGAAAACTGCACAAGCAAGCCACATAAATAATTTTGTGCAGGGAATTTGCAGTTGCATGACGGTGCTTTTGCGCACTTCCTAGATGGGGAGAATTTTTTTTCAAAATGCAGGTGTGTGCAGCTGTCTGCTAGCATGCCCTGTTAGGACTTTATCAGCATAATAAAATCAACTAATTAGAAGTTGTGGACAAACAGAAAAGAGAAACCTATTGGTATGAAAGGGAAAGATCAACATTGCACCTCATAAACAAAGTCAGATTCAAATTGCTACTCCAATCTAATTTGAATGGTGGCAAATGGATCAACAGCTACATAATGCTCAAATGTGGACAAGCCCTAAGTCCCATTGAGGACTTACTTCTAAGCAGGCATGTATAGGATCATGCTGTTAACTCTCAATTTCAATGTCTGAAGCTTCTTTATACTGAGGCAGACTGATGTCCCTCTTGCTCAGTGCTGCCTATTCAAGCTGCTGGTGGTTTTCCAGAGGAGATATTCCCTAACTCTTCTCCCTGGGATTATTTCTAATGGGAGATTCCAAGCTGGGACTTTTGGCAATATATAAGGCACCTGCTTTCCCACTGAACTGTAGCCTCGTCCTATTTCCGTGCTGCTGTTTTTGATACATGTTTTTGACCAAAACCACCTCACTGGCCAAATGGCGAGGCCCAGAGGCCCAGAGTAGGCCCACAGACCAAAGCATGGAGACCTCGTTTGGTGAGGTCATACTTACTGGTGGTTGTCCATGTGTGTGGGTGAGATCACTTCAATTAGTCACATAGAGACTAATTAGGAATCATTGCATGTGCAAAGCTTTCAGACTGAACCCTTTCACCTTAATTTGAGGAAGAGTTATTGATTTATTTTGTTTTGCGGTTTTTGTGGAAAGCAAAGTAAAACCTCCAGGAGGGCTTGATTTCCAATTATATGATAAGATTGTATTTTATCTTAAACTGTAACTGTGCAGTCATTTTCCTTTCTCAAAGAAGCCTGCTGCATGTATGGCTACTGGCATTTCCCCTCATATTATTAATGGACTAAACACAAAAGCTTTCTAGGACAAATAATTCACATTTCCAGTAGTTAAACTCTAGGAAACGTATTCTTTTCATCAGCTCATGGGGTCTTGGCTGCCTGGTTTTCTATGCCATTTAGAAAGTTGCAATTATCACCACCTACATTTAAATAAAGGTTTCAGTCTCGGTTACAGAGCACTGAATCTGGGTATATACCCATAGTCCTGAAAGCAATTAGCAGCAACTTCGTCTTTAGTGTTGTTGTGGCAATAGTCTATCCAGCAGCAATGATACACAGACATAAGGGGATAAAGGGCAACCCTGCTGAGACTTAATTGCTAACCTCCAGGCACTTTTGCTTGGGTGCTGTTGGATATAAGTGAACTTGAGTTATTGTTTTTAAAAACACTGAATCACACTTTCCAGTAAAGTTATTGTTTCATATTTATTATACGGAACCATTCAGAGAAATCAGAGGTCCAAAAATATAAAAGTTTCCACTCATTGGAGAAAAATTCAGATTTTAAAAATAAATAAATGAAAAAACACACATCTTGGTTCTAAGGAAGTAACATTATGCAGGCTGGAGTGGATGAGTATTGCTCTGCCAAGTGCTCCTGTTACACTTTTAGGGTCTGCTCATGATGGTCATCCTTATTTTTCCATGACACTAATTGCTGTCTAATCAATTTTCTTCAGACTTTGCTTTTCATTCAGCTAATGTCCCCTAAAGACCACCAATACAAAATTGCACCTGTGCATACAGCAGTGGGTTGCCACTTGAAACACATCCGTGATAAAGATGCCCATACCTAGGAAGGCAGCTCTCTGCATGAGACCTACCAGTGATGTCAAACGTGCCCACGGCTATTTTGCACCTATGTGAACCTGAGCTCATTGTATCATCAGGAGTAAAAGTGCAATCTGCTTAACCGCTTGTTGCACACTCTGCCTTCATTTCAATAGGACTCATATGTGCAGGATCCCCTGAAATGAATGGAGAATGCCAATTAGCAGTAGAATTGGGGGGGGGGGTTGGATTGCATCCTAATTGATAAACATACAATATTTGGCCTGGTTCCAATATATAGCACTAAACAATGGCTTAGTGTAATGTGCATGAGCCTTGCGCTTGTGTGTGGTCGCCATCATCTCTTCTTCCCTTGAATGAGGCTAGCAGAAGTTTTTGATTGATTTCAATTAGCCATCGTTTAGTGTTATGACCAAACTGTAAACTGAGGTTACTTTAACTTTGATTTGTGAAAACAAAAGCAATTAACTTTTTTTTGTATTATCTACTTCAGTTAAGTTGATTCTGTGTACAGAGACAAATGCTAATCCAAAGTATTTGAGAAAGACTTCAAGAAAGTGGATATTACTTTTTCTGTTAATGCAGAAAACATGGATGTTCCCAATAGCTGGAGATCATAATGTAGTAGTGAAATATGTTCCTTTGATACTGCTGTCTGAACATGGATGTTTGGAAGCACCCGGGATATCTGGGCTTGTCTCTGGGCAAACATTTCTGGTATACTAGTGGGCGGGTTCAGACATAATGTTAAACCATGTTTTAGCCTTCCTAGGAAAACCTGACAGGAGGCTTGGGCTTGCAAGTATCACCTCTCTTCTCCTCCAACATGGACATGATGAGGAGATAAGAAGCCCCTTTGTTTTTGATTAATCACAGTTTAGCATTATGTTTGCATTCTAAACTGTGGTTAATTTTAACTATGGTTTGTTGAAACAAGCCAGCTTCTTAAACTGTCATCTGAGGCCCAAACAAACCATAATTAAGATGAACATGGCAAACCTGGATGGCATGGCAAACCGTGATTAAAAAGGAATATAAAGCTTCTTAAAACCACCTCATGGTTTTGCTGGATGAAGAGGCAAATGCATGAATCTGACTTAGTTTTTTAACTGTCAGAATCTAACACTAAAACTGTAGTTTGGTCTTCCATGCAAACCAGTCCATTTGCTGTTCTTTCTAAGTTATCTTTCTATAGCTTGCATACTGTAAAGGGCTGCAATACAAAATCACAAAATTTAAATTATTTCACAAATGTTTGGAAGAAGGATGACTGCGAAACATGATGATTTATACCATCTGCTAAAGTTCTACCATTCTTTGATATAGATGCAATGTACAATTCATATAACACCACCAGTCCGTCTCCCCAAAAGTTCAGTAATCCAGAAAAGGATTTCATGGCATAGACCCAAGAAAGCATGTGTGGGAGATCTGGACTCACGTTTCTTGAACAGTAGTACACTAAGCTGTGTGGAAAACCTCTTTTGAAATGAAGATTTCAAAAGCAATTTGTGATGTGCACAGGGGATCATATTCAGAATAAAGGTTCAAAAATACCATTGGGCATTTGAATTAGTTTGGGTGCATTTAACGTAGCTGTTTGTATCCCAGTCTTTGTGCTTGTCTGCACAATCCTATGCATATCTACAGCATCAATGGGACTTTCTTCCAGTGTAGGGCATATAAATTATTATTACTATTATTATCATACTGTAGCATTGCAGCCTTAATCTTTGGATGTTAGTGAGATTTAGGAACATTGAGCGATTACAGCCATTGCTTATGTAGAAACATGGCTGTATCCAAAGTGCCACGAGAAGCTTCCAGACTCCCTATTTTGGGGTGGGATACAGTCCCATCCCAACAAATTCAGGCTGTGCAGTTTGAAGCTTTCGTGAAACAAATCCACTTCCTTAAAAGATCAGGCATTTTCCTGATAACAAAAGTGGCATGAAAATGCACTGAAAAGTGTGGCACAACACTTGCTTTGATGCAGCACCATCTAGCCTCCCCACAAACAAATCAGGATGAATGCTAATTAAATAGCCAATATCCTCCAATCTCTCCACAAACAAATCAGGCTGAACGCTAATTAAACAGGTTGTCTGGAAGCAGCCATATAGCCATGATTCATGGAAAAGAAAATGGCTGCTAGTGTTCCATAAGTGCTTGTTTTTGACCTTGGCATGGTAATTCATGCAATACAATCACAGGGGGTTCCATAGTAGTTCTCAAGCTTCTTTTTGAACAATAGGTTGGCCAAGCCGTCTTTGGATTTAGGATCACTTTTCTCATGCAGTACTCAAGTGTGAGGTGTAAGAGCAGCCCTTCAATAAGCAGAAGACATATTCCACACACAGAAGAGCACTGATGTTCTTCCTTGGGAAGACTTCATAGAACTAATGCTTGGTGTACATGATGAGCCTACCGAAGAAACCAGCAGTCATGAATTTCTTGCTAAACACACCCAAGCCATACATTTAAAGCATGTGGCTTTCCCAAAGAATCCTGACAACTGTAGTTTGTTACGGGTGTTGAAAATTGTAGCTGTGATGGGTAAACCACAGTTCCCAGGATTATTCTTATTTGTGTGGGTGGGGAGTCATATGCTTTTACATGTATGGTGTGGATATTACCCAAAATCACTATTGGCAGTTTCTGCTATCACCCTTATTAATATAGTCCACCTTTTTGACAGTTCCGTTTGCCCACCCAGTTAAGCCAGAGTACTTGGATTTCACATGGCTTTACTCCCCACAAAGTGAGTGGGACTATACTGTGTAATGTTCAAACACTTTAGCCTAACTTGGGCGAGAGGAGAATGTCTCCCAGTTTGAAGGATTTGTAATTATTTCTTGATGGGTATGGGCCTGGATAGCTCAGTTGGTTAGAGCATGGTGCTGATAATGCCAAGGTAGCAGGTTTGTTCCCGATATGGGACAGCTGTGTATTCCTGCATTGCAGGGGGTTGGACTAGATGATCCTCAGGGTCCCTTCCAACTCTATGATTCTATCCAGGTGTTGTGCTTATTGTACAAGCAGAAGTAAAACATACTTGGGCAGCCACTAGGCAAGCAAGATTTTCTTACCTCTTATTGCTTGCTGGGCCTACAGATACAGCAGGGTTACTGTGCCAGCAGAAATTTCTCATTTCTCCTTAAATAGGTACTTAAGGGGGACATCATGAAGTGTGCAAGCAAAAGAACTGCATACCCCACCGTGCTCTGTGACAGGTTGTCCCCTAAACCTGGCTACTCACAGTAAACAGGTGTGCATTATTTCTCCTGTTTATTAGACCTCAGGTGCTGATGATAAGACTGCCAGTAAATGGAAAGCAACCTGGTTGGTGCTAATTGCAAGGGATATCTGTCCACTGTATAATAGACTAATAACACCATATTCATTTCACTGAGCTAGTATACAACCGTTGTTAAGGTGTCAACTTGTCAGAGAAATCAATGGCAATTTTATCAGTCCCTATCTATTTTAAGAGAAGCCATTTTTATCCCCAAGAACAATTCTGAAGAGTAAACACTCATTTCTTTAAGAGCGTTTCATCTATACTCGGAGCATTGATGTGTGAATTGCAATTCACTATTCAGGCATCCAAGCATGACACTTGATATCAGTGCTGAACAGAGTGTGTTTTAACACACTACTCCAGCTTTTCTACAATCAAATCTTCACTAATAAGAATGGAGACCTTGTTACCATGTCATGACCTGTGGAGCGAGATAGCTACCTTTGCCATGTCAATAACTTGCCCAAATGAAAGAGCTGCTAATATTGCCTAAATGAAAATATTTCTAGTACTTTTTTAAATTTTGTTTTCAGGATGGCGTCTTTGCAACAAAAGAAATTTCCATTTCTTAAACGGTTCACAGCTTCAAGTTTGGGCTGCTAAGGGACTGCATTTGGGTTACCTTAGGACTTCAACAATAATCAGGTTGGATGCCACACATCATGTTGACATGACAAAGCACATTTGAGGAGCCGATAGAAATATATGAAGTACCGTATTTTTTGCACCATAACACTCACTTTTTTCCTCCTAGAAAGTAAGGGGAAATGTCTGTGCGTGTTATGGAGCGAATGCCTACGGATGGCGGGGGGATCTGCTGCAGTCGTGAGCAGAGGATCCATGGTTCCCCTTCCTTCCCTCCTCTGTGGCTCGCTTTGAAACAGCAAAGCGGGAGAAGAGCCGCTGAGTGGGGAGGAGAGAGGGACAGAGAGCCTGCTTGCTTTAAAGGAGCAAAGCGGGAGAGGAGAGGAGTCGCTTACACGGGTCACCCCAAATTCACCAGCAGATCACATAGCATGTCCATGGCTACAGCTTGCACCAAAAAAATCACGCACCCACTGTTGCCTGGGGCCGCAGTGGTGCACAAACGTGGTTACAAAGCATGGATCCACATGGATCCTCAGGATTTTTGCATTGGGCTACCCCAAACTCACCGTCAGATCACCTGTCTGTGGCCACAGCACGAACCACAAAAATCATGAATCCACTGTTTTGTTTAGAATATTTTTTTCCTTGTTTTCCTCCTCTAAAAACTATGTGCGTGTTATGGTCGGGTGCGTGTTATAGAGCGAAAAATACGGTAAATATTATAATTCTGTGCCAGTACCAGGACACCATTATTGGTAGCAGTATCCAGCATTTGTCATTAAAAAATGGCAGAGACAACATTCTACGGAAAATTATCCTTTGCAGAATTCAGAAGAGTGGCTGTGGTCCAACATGGCTCATGCTAAGATCACTGAAGTCCACTGACCTCAGTAGCCCTAAAGCAAGTCAAACACTGTGGTGGATTTGTGCTGTGTGCCAGTGTGTGCAGTGGTTAAACTCAATTATTGTAAAGTGAATACAGATGAGCGATTGTGCACATTTTGTTTCCAAGTACAACAGTTCATTAGTATTTTAGATGACATATTTCTTTTTTTTTTAAACGGCTTTGATTCCCCCCCCCCCCCCGCCTAAACTCTGCCTAGTTTGTACTGTCCAATACTGGGTGTGCATGTTTCGCTTTCATCGCAATTTATCTTTGAGAAGGAGAATTAGTGCATCAAGCCAGGCATTTGACTAGATGACCTGCAAGGCCCTTTTCAACTTTTTGATTCTATCAGTGTCAAAACAACTTTCAGAAATATCTCTATAGCCACTAGCACCTTAGAGATCAACTAAGTTTGTTTTGGGTAATTTTTGTACTGGACAATTCGTTTGTTTTTTTTATTTCGACTGCGTCAGACCAACACGGCTACCTTACCCAGAACAAAATTAGTTGGTTTCTAAGGTGCTACTGGACAATTTTTTAAATTTTATTTATTTATTTCGACTGTGTCAGACCCTACCTGCCTGAATCTATAGCTACTGTTTGAGATTTCTATTCACTGTTGGGAGTTTTCACTGTTGGGGGTTTCTATGTTGCTTTGAAAAACTGGTCCTCTTCTGATGTCCTTCAGTAAGGCTTACTGCAATTTAATGTCACAATTGGCTAAGATTTATGCAGGGTTTATCAATCCTGCACACAATCCTGCTTCACTCCCAGTCACTTAAGCACCCTGCATGCAGGATTGCACCCTGACTTGATAAATATATCTCATGACGATTTGAAATAGAGCTGTATGAAATAATCTATCTCACTTTAACATGGGACATTTTGATATTCTAGCATATGCATCGGAATGCTATAGATAACATAGGCCCACTTAGCATGTCCTGGCGACCTAGAATCTATGCCTTCTCCCTGGTCACCTCCTGCTCACAGAGAAGTAGTTGTCCAATTCATTTGCCACAAGCAGAATCTAGCTATCGCAAACCTTTTCTGTGTGGGTTGGAATCATAGTGTACAAAACTGTATGTCCTGTTGATGGCAGATGAATCAGATTAGCGGCTAGGGGTAGAGAAGGAAGAAGGCAAGCATTGTGAACAGATGGGCTTGCATGTACCAATCCCTGCAATCTGGAAATTCATCCATTCTACACTGCATGCATAAATTTGACCAGCACTGCTGCTCTACAGATAAAGCATACATGGCATACATGTAGACAACTAAGGAACAAACATTCCACCTTAATACATCACCAAACTAAGGAATATAAATAGATGTTCAGAACAAATTTGACACATGATATAAATGAAAGTGGTATTTTACTCCACTTACGTCAAATAATGAAAACTGAAATATCTGCATCCTTGGTTCCTTCAACGTTCAGTTTTGGAATTAAGTACAACTGAAAGATGGCTACCCTCCTCTTAATATTAGGAACCTGAAAGTTGTCTGCTCCATCTCTGTCAAGGAAGGAGAATGGTACAGCAAAACAAATTTTAAGCTGCTTTTTCTCACATGATAAAATATGAAGGCTTTATGTGAAGATTTGAAACAAAGAACAAGACAATTCTGACTTGAATTGGAGTAACTGAAAGCTGAAATTACTTTTCAGATGCACACTTTGGTTTGATAACTACCATTTTTCACTTCCAGCTTCTCATTTTGCCTGAATCTTAAGGTGGCAGCTTCCAATGTGCATTTACTGTGCTATAATCCATACTTTCCATATAAGCATCAAAGGTAACATCTCTTGTTAACATCATACATAAAGAAAACGTGCACCCACAATAGACAAAACTACATGGCGTAACTTCTCCGTACCCAGATTGCAAATTTGAATGCTCACCCATATTTGCCAGCCAAGAGCCAGGGCGCACAATCAGCAAAATCATGTGATGTAACTCTTCAGTATCATATGACATTGCATATATGAATGCTCACCCATATAAAATTCTCCCCACACATGGGGGGGGGGGGACAATAACATTAAGTTTAGGTGTCAGTTGTTCTCAGATGTTAACTTTACACAGGCAGCTATATTTAAAAATATATATGTGAGGAAACATTGAAGCATAATGATCCCCACCTGTGGGCTGCATTGGTGTCCAGCAATGAGCGCAGCATCTGATTCTGCTGATTGTGAAATTTGGTTCTCAAAAGCAGGTTGCTTTAAGCGGTTCCCCCAAAAAGATTGGAAGCATGTTGTTAGGATGTTCACAGTGTGCAGCTACAGAAAAGCTGCATAACATGACACGGTAGATTTATTTAAGTGCCTGCAGTGACGTTAACTGAAACAGTTGGCAGTTGCCTACAGTTTCAGCTGCTATTCTACATAATGGCCAACTACTTTAATAGAAACTCCACAACTGCCTATTGCCTTCTATAGCCATTCCTGCAGCACTGAGTTAATACTGGTAGAATCCGACAACCTTTAGCTCCAGGGAGTGTATTTGGCCACAAACCTGCCTTGTCAGACTCATTATGCTTCTTCTCTTGGTGATTGTATTGATCTAAATCCACTTATGCATCTTTTAATAAAAAGTGCCAGGAAAGCAATGCAGTGTTCCAAGCAGAAATCCTTTCTGAAAACCTTCCATTGTGTTGCTATTATAAATAACATATCTGCTTTTTAAAGATGAAGGAGGATGTGGTCACTTTTGGCTCATCCCATCAATGGTGACTTGATAAGTATGAATGATTGCAGGTGATTGTTCAGCAACACCATGTAAAATGGATGGAAATTTTATTTAATTGCTGTGATGGAAATTATTCTTTCTTCAACTGCAGAAGAGAAATGGTCATTTGACACCTTACAGTCATTTTCATGCTTCATTCAAAATGCAACTCTAAAATTACTCTTACATTGCTTTTCAGCCATTCCCATTTCAACAGTGAAAGGAATGTAATAGGGAGGTTCTTAACATTATCTGTTATAACACCTTATTTAAATAACCCTCTTAAACCTGACTTCCACCAAGGGAAAGGAATGGCGCTAGAACATCCGTCTTGTTTTACAGTTCTGAGACACTGACAGTATCCATCGATATTTCTAGTTCTCTACTGGTGGCATCTCAAGATTCCCACATAGCACTCATGCACTCCATAATATCCCCCATAAGTAACAGCAACTATTCATAGCTACTCACTATAGTAGGGTTTGACCTGAGAAACTCTAAAACTCTGTTTAACTTTATTAACATGGAGTGTTTGGAAACATTTTTTTAAAATAAAGTTTTCCCTTGACCAGCAAGGGAAATTGTCAGCCAGGAGGCCTCCAGCAGCAGCTGGTGAGGTTCTCAGCCAAGTTCTTCAGATATTGTCCACCCGCAATGACAGCTCGTTGGCTTCTGCCCTGGCATTTACTTAATCTTCAGAACAGATTTCCTGGCACTAGGAAACTTAATTTCTGACTCCTTTGACCCAGATGCTGGCCAAAATCTTGTTTGCAATCTGTACAGAACAGTCTGTTTTTTTCTCCCTAAGAGCTGGGTTTTTTGCTGTTAAATTTCTCTAAAACAGTCATATTAATATGCTCAAAAATCCACTGTTGAGTTTCAGATAAAGGATCACATCTGTTCATGAAAATCTTCTTCTCTGCCGGATTGCAATCAATGCAGCTGCTGCTCACCGGATGGAACAAAGTTTTGTCCTGTGGGGATGAGAACAAAAACGCATTAAGAAGCAAATGCCAGCTGATTAAAAATGGCCATGTTTTGGGGAACAGAGGTTTTATAAAAGTCAAGCCAAGCTTCTTTAAGATTTGGACAGCTCTTCTGCCCAGAATAAAACAGAGCGATGGTGTAGAATGCTTCCAGACTATTTCCAGCGTATTTTACGTAGGTGGCTGTCTAGAGTAAAATATTTAACAGTTATGAATGAAGGCACTGATATTAAAGATGACTTGCAGAGGATCTGCTCCCTCATTTCCCACAACTGCAACTCTGTGCCAACATGCCTGATCACTGAGCTGGTTGGCTTTACTCCTGCACCACTTCTGTGGCAATTGGTTGTCCGAATCATTCACCAACACCATCGTGGAAGGGAAGTAGTGCAGTGGTAGAGCACCTGCTTTTCATACAAAAGGTCCCATGTTCAGTCCTTCGCATCTCCAGGAAGGGCTAGGATGGTCTGAAATCAGAGAGAGATGCTGCCAATCAGTGTAGAAAATGCTCAGCTAGATGGATCATTCGTTTGACTTAGTGCAAGGTGGGTTTTCAGATGCACGGTTTAGTTTGATAGCTACTATTTTCCACTTCCACCTTCTCATTTTGCCTCATTTTGATGATTCTTCCAGCATCTAGAGATGTAATCTTGGCAGAAGCTGTGTCCGTAGGCTAGCGTCATGGGATCTGCAAAGTAGCCCAGGCTATCAGGGCAAGTAGCTTCATTTTGAAACCTCTTATTGGGGCTCTCAGCCATAGCTTCACTATTGCAGTGCAACGCAAAGGGAACTAATTTCTTTTCTCCTGCGCTATGAAGCAGCCCCAATGGGAAGAGAGCTCAAAAGGACTGTATCTCCACCCCCCAAAGCCCGGCAAAAGCAGTGATTCTAATTTGGCAGAGGGTAGCAAAGGGGCTTCTGTTCAAGCGCCCAAACCGGAGCGACTCTGACTACCAGCAAGGGGGGAAAGGTGAAGCAGCAGGCAATGAAATCAAAATCCCTGCTACAAAAAGAAGCAGGTATGAACATTCTGTTTGCGATTTTTGACCTAGTGAGCCACCAGCTCCAATATTTGTTGCATTGGTCATCAAAGACCTGTTGCTGTGGACTGGGGATTTACTTTGCTGTTCTGCAATAAATTACTAAAGAGCAGTCTTTTCCATGTTGTCTTACATAAGATGCTCAACCCCACTGTTTTTATGCTAAGGAAATTAAGCAGTGTTGCATTCTTCGCAGAACACCCAATTAATTTCACAGAAATCATGCAACTGACTCTACATGTCCTAAACAAGGTTTAGATTTTCCCATTATGCATCATTTATTTGATTTCTAAACTAGTTTGGAAAGCACAAGGATGACGGCAAGTAAACAAAGAAGAGGATGTGAGTCAAGGGCCCACTGGGGACAGGAACCCTGATCCGTTGGGGTGTTATCCTGAATCCTGTCCAGTAAACCATGCCCTATTTATTAAGAATTGCTTGTGCATTTAAAAACTTTTCTTCCCAATGTATTCTGAGAATTTTCTTGTTTTTCTTATGAAGTTCCCTTTTTCAGGTTTCCTATAGGTATCTGGTTTGCCACTGTGAGAACAGGATCCTAGCCTGATCCAGCAAGATCTCATGTCCTTATGTTGGCATTGTTCTAATCACCATTCCTCAAGTTAAGAATTATGGCAATTGTGCATACAATTTTGTTTTTTAAAAAATTAGTTTTAAAAATACTTTATTGTGTTACAAAACAGACGGATAAGCAAAGAATAGTACAATTGGGGGGAAAGAGAGGGGAGAGAGTGAGGAAGATGGGGTGTGTTCTTTAATTCTGTTGCATAGTGTTAGTTTAGGGGTTTGTGTCAGCATCATGTTGATAGGCCGTGTGTGTGTGTGTGTGTGTGTGTGTAGACATTGCAAAATGTTAGGGGTCCAAAGCTTGGTTGATTGTGTTCAGGTGGTTACATTGTGCTGTTGGGGTTGGGTTGTTGGGTCAGGTTAGCCGTGTTGATTTGTATGTTGTTGGTGGGGATAGGTCACTGTTGTGTTGTGCTTTGTACAGTGGTGCCTTGCAAGACAAAATTAATTCGTTCTGCGAGTTTTTTCGTCTTGTGAAATTTTCGTCTTGTGAAGCACGGTTTCCCATAGGAAATGCATTGACGGTTTCCCATAGGAATGCATTGACGGTTTTAAGAAAAAGGCGCAAGACGTTTTCGTCTTGCAAAGCAAGCCCATAGGGAAATTCGTCTTGCGAAGCAACTCAAAAAACAAAAAACTCTTTCGTCTTGCGAGGCATTCGTCTTGCGAGGTACCACTGTATATGATAAAGGGGAATCACACTGGGGTGAGCTTGTTCCTGTTCTAATTTGAGTTGGTTGGTTAACTTTTCTAGTAGGGCTTATCCCCATACATTTTGGTACCCAGTGGTCTGTGTTTACTTTTTGAACGCCATATGCTTAAGCCACTACTGTAGTCACAGAAGATGTGATACCCCCATTTCCAGCTCATTCTCTTGTTTCCTCTAAAACAGACATTAAAAAAAATATGGTCCCTCAGACTCATGTCAGGGGTGGCATTCTCAAGGGCCTGTTGCTATTGGCATCACTGCCCTTCCCCAGTATTCTGATGAGCCCAGTTGGCAGCCATTGTACTGTGACAGGAACTGAGGACCACTGTCCTATGTGGCAAGATATGTCACTACAGCTTCTCAGAGAAGAATCTTTAGAATGGATTCAGCCCAGGCTAGCCTTGGCTCCTTCTGAGCAGGAAGAAGTATAAGAGGACTTCCTGTCTCAGTGGTGCTTTGAGCTCTAGCATGTGTTGTGTTTCTGGTATTGCTGTTAAGTTCTGATGCTTAGCTTGAACTATCAGCCCTATCTTCTGGCTTGACCTCTGAATTAGATGGCTTTTTTGCCTGATTCCCATTTACTGGTTCCTGATTTACTGTCTGTGGCACTCAACCCATCCTGGACTATGCCCAAGGTCGAAAAGCTTTTATTAAGCCCACTCACTTGTTTCCACTTACTAATTTGGGAATGCTTTGTTTGGAGGGAAAGGCTGGCTGGCATCTTGACAAGGAACACCTTGGAAGCGAGGTTCTATGACAGGCATAGGCAAACTTGGCCCTCCAGATGTTTTGGGACTACAACTCCCATCATCCCTTGCTAACAGGTCAGGGATGATGGGAGTTGTAGTCCCAAAATATCTGGAGGGCTGAGTTTGCCTCTGCCTGATCTATGGCAACATTTTAGGCTTCCCATGGGCAGTTGGTTAGTCACTGTGGGAGCAAGATGCTGGACTAGGTAGGCTGTTGCCCTGATACAGGAGGGTCTTCTTACATTCTTTTCTTAAAAAATAATCCATGTGTTTAAACTAGTATCACCAACAGACTTTTGAAATAGCCATTCTCAGTCATTAATAATCTGAACAAAAAAGGAAGCTATGTGTGTGTGTTTTATACTAGTGAGTGCTTTTTCCCCAGGAGATTATTTTAAAATAAATCCAGGCCGTTACAAGATGCTTGCTTTTGACAGTCTATCTCCACTTGTTAGCAGAAGTTCGGCTGACTTTATCAGAAGCAGAACCAGGCCCATTAAGATGAGCGGCACACTGCAGCCGGTGCACTTGGGGAATGAAAACCAAGAAGAGACTGCAAACATTTCCTCTTGGTAAGTTTCAGTTACTTCTGGGAAGGGCAAAAAACTCTTTCTCCCCTTTCTTTTTGCAGTGAAGGCATATTATTTCAGAGTGACACCCTTTCCATAAGATAATGGACTTGCAGGCAGGCCTGGGCAGTTCAGGTAATTGGTAATGAGACAAGGTTCCTTTCCTTGCTTCTAGGTCATTGCTTTAACTATGGCCAAGGTCAGTAGTCAATGAGAGTCATTATTGTCTGACGGCTGCAGTCATTTCTGTGAAATGAGTTGGTAGTCTCAGCATAGGCCCAATAAGACCAAATGTCCACATGATAAAACACACCATTAGAACTGATATTCACACTGTGAGCTTTTCAGCAGCAAAGTCAAGGTGTGATCCACCAGGCCCTGCTGCTATGCTTCCTTCTCCATTTGTTACCAAAGAGCTTGATTTAATGGGGATGAAGATGGAGGACAATGCTTGATGGGATTGCAGTTTAAGAGTCTTTTGTGCCAGGTCTGAATTACTAGTAGATGTCGCCTCTGCAGCTCTCTCAGGAGTAGCATAAAGTCCAATAGCCCCAATAAATGAATGAATGCCTGAATTCCAACTCTTACGTCTCTCCCACAACTTGTTGCTGCATTCAAAGCAGAACTACATTAGATACGAAATCATGTGTAAAGAATATGTCATGGGCCATCCTATGGAAAATCATATTAAAGACATATGTCTCAGTCTCTTGGCATAGGCCCCAGTTGTGAGATAAAAATCCAAGGCTGCATGTTCAGTGACCCTTGCTTCACTGGTTCTGCACATAATCCTAAAATATATTTGGTGTGGTAAGATTTGAGGGCACTGAGGATGTGTTTGGGGATAGTGCAAGGACTGAATCTAATGTAGCTTCTGCCTCTCTCTCAATGGGTTATTAGGATTGGCAAGACTGAGAACATTGTTCATCTTTGATGAGCAGCTGTATGAAGATCTTCATGTGCACACAGCCTGGTGCCATTAACTAGAATGATGTAAACAGATCATGTCTGAAAAGAATAACATCTGAACTGCAAACTCTTCCAAAGACATCAGGTAGGATCTAAATTTAGTTTGTATTTAAAAAATCTAAATACGTGATTAATGAATAAATCCAGTGATTTGGAACAGTGATGATAATGATAATGATTAATTTATTAGCTTTATTAATCACCTTAGATGAGTCACCTCAAGGCAAGGTAAAATATAAAAACGACACATTGCAATGCGAAACTCGTAAAGTGCAAAATGTAAAATATTCTGTACCAGTGAACACATAAGTTAAACATACTACAGTTCTCCTAAACCTCCGCTGACATGATCACTACATAGTTAATCTTTAAAACTGACTTCAGCCCAAAAAGCAGAAGTCAAATGCCATGCTATATATAGAAAAGGTTTTGTTTGGTGTGTGATGCTATAGTGGGTGCCAGGAGATTCTCTCTGCGGCACCACTACTGAAAAGCCCCTTTCCCTTGTCACCACTAGGCCTGGGCGATATATTGCCCAGGACTGGTACGAGGGGCAGACTGCGATGGCGGCTTCACTTAGTGGTACGTATATTGTGGGTGAAACCGCCGCCACTCCTGAGTCTCTCTACCACCAGCGCCCAGCGGGTGCCGAGGGAGAGACAATCTGGAGGCAGAGGGGCTCAGGAGTGGTGGTGGTTTCACCAGCGATATCCCGCTGAGTGAAACTGCCATCCCACTCTGCCCTCATACCGACGCAGAGGGAGAAACAAACTGCATCGGCAAGGCAGCTTGTTCCTCCCTCCGCTTCTATAAACTACTTGGCTGAGGAGCGCGAGGCTGCCCTTGCCTCAGCCAAGGACCTCTGACCTGCCAGTGGGTCACATGAGCCAGCAGTGGGGTGTGGGCTCCATTAAAGTGCTCCTGCTCCACAGCTGAGGGAGCCCTGATTCTTCTCTAATGGGTCCCCAACTTTGCCTCCTGTTTGCGCAAGCCGGAGATGGGGTGGGGGCTTCCTTAGACCTGTCCGCTGAGGGGTGTGGACGTAGCACTCCCTAACCAGGGAGAGTGGGCTCTGCTTTTCCTCCTGGGCTGAACAACTACTCTGGGAGGAAAGACGTGGCCTGCTCTCCCAGGTGAAGGCAGCCAGGTGATGGTAGTCAACAGAAGAAAAAGGCAGCCGCTTTGGCACGGGGGGTGAGGTGGGGCTACCTCTTTCTCCAGGGAGGGTACTGCCATCGCCAGGGAGGGAGGGCTACAACTTTCACCCCAGGAGGAAAGATGGAGCCCAGCCTCCCAGGCGAAGGCAGCCAGGCAGTGAAGAGGTTGCCTGATGCCGGGCCCAGCGCTCGCCAGCAGCATCAGGCAGTCCCATTCTGCAAGGCATCGATGGGGTGGCTTGCACCCAGCGCCTTCCGGAGCAGTGCAGAAGTTGTCTGATGCTGGTGCTGGGGAGGAGGCAGCCTTGCAAACGGAGCCTGACAGGCTCTGTCCGCTTGGCTCCCGCCTGGCTGCCTTCACCTGGTGGGAGCAACAGGCTGCATTGGCCTCAGCTCCTGCACAACACAGCTTGTTCCTCCCTCCATTTCAACATTGCAGTATATCGCCAGATCGTGATTTTTCGCTGGCGATGCATCTTGATGTAGAAAAGCTGACACCACTCTCTGAACTAAGGGTATTGGTGTCCCAAGCAGTGTAAGCCTTTGTTTCCCATTCTTACGAAGTGTGTGCAACTCTGTGACTCACATACTTTCCCCAGTATTACAGTAGGTTCCTCTTTGAGCACTGAATGTAATAAGAGTGTCTCATTTTTATGGTACATTTCAGGTTCAATACAGCGATTTCAGGACCTTTAGCAGAATAGATTCCTAGACTCTTACAAATTTATCCAAATACATTTTGAATACCATGTTATTTAATTGATATTCAAATGTGTCAGTTGTGGAATCAGCACTGCATGCATTGTTGGAACTCCTGGGTGAATGGCTACGTAGGTAGAGGCGATGCTGTGTATAATGTGAAATGGGGAAGTCTGAAGAATCAGGACTCCTGGTTGTAGAAAGAGTCCCATGATGTAGTGACTAGACCTTTGGAGAATGGGGATGATAAAAATGAAATGAATGAATGAATAGAATCTACACATATGACTAAGCATTCATAAGGGAAAGTGTTGCTCATAAGCAATCTGTCTTTCAAGTATAGTGATCAGCATCTTTTCTTAGGCACAGAATCTCCATCTCTAAACTTACACCTGGAGGACAGCATTCTACAGCACCTTTTGCTTCTGTATGTGGATCTGCTTGTACACAGCTGGCTTTTGTGTGTACGTAAGTAGCTGCACATTGTCTCTGTAGTAAACATTCCCAGCTCATCTCTCAGCCCAAGCACATACTCAAGGCCACAATATTGGTTTCAAGTAGCAATTACCTCTCAGGTTTGTCTGTAGCATGCAGAAAATAATGACCTACCTGAAAGGGTTGTTTGTGGAGAATTTTATGGATGCTAAGAAAGTTCTGTATAAATATGACACATTATCATTAATTAACTTATATTATGTAAAAGTTTTTTTTTTAAAAAAAAGGACTGAGGTGAGCAGAAAGCAGATACATCTTAGACCAAACATAAACTTAATTGATTTAGGCATTATTTTTACAATGGTTGTGGCTCCTTGTCTGAGCAATTTATAGCCAACCATAAGTGTTTGCCTCACTATATTGTTTGAGAGGACTGATGGCTACCATATCAGTGTTATATAGCTCCAGCTTGGCCAGCACTTCCTTTATAAAAATGCTTTTTGAAGAATTTCTCACTCAGAAATATAGATTTTGCCTTGGAACAAGAAACTCCCATGTACTGCCTCATTCCCACAAGTAGTAAAAATAAATCAGCAGACAGGACAGTGTTTTATCCATTGGCCAATGGCATATGTCACATGGTTGTTTAAAGGGCTGTTATTTCACTGTGATCATCCACCGAGGTCCAGATTAAAAACACGATGGGCCAGGAACAGAGGACAATGCAAGAATTGTGCCTGCTCTGTGCTGCCCCATGCCCACACACCCCTGGTACATTAGGCACCAATGAAGTGTTTCAAGACATCAAGCTTCTTTTCAGCAGCTTGGGCAAGCCAGGAAATAAATTGACTTTGGTGTTTGAGCAAGAGGCTGCAGTTGTACAAAGTCAGATCCTTATCTGACATAAATGGAGCTTTCTCCTCTGACTTTGAGGGCGAAATTGATCAACCAAAGTCATGGGTTGAATGGCAATAGAGTCCTCTCCACGTAACCCACACAAAAGTTTTCATGGATACACATTTGCAGACAAAAAACCCTTCAAGATATTCCCTCCCACAGTTTCAGACAATCTAAACCCTGGCAGAGTCGCCATCTGTTGTTTCCCTCCTCTGGGAATTCCCCATCTCTGCACTGATTCTAAACCTCTCTGCCTGCTCTCCTGATGACTAAACTTCCTCATTGGTTATCCTATCCCTTCATCTAGCATATACCGTATTTTTCACCCTATAGGACGCACTTTTTCCCCTCCAAAAATGAAGGGGAAATGTGTGTGCGTCCTATGGGGCGAATGCAGGCTTTCACTGAAGCCTGGAGAGCGAGAGGGGTCGGTGCGCACTGACCCCTCTCGCTCTCCAGGCTTCAGAAGAGCCGCAGCGCCGGCCCCGCAAGCTCCGGGGACAGCGGGGAGGCGCAGTGCATCTTCCCACTGTCCCCGGACCTGGTCTGCAGGCGGGCGGTGGGGAGAAGAGCGCTTCTCCCCGCTGCCTGCCCCGCAAGCTCCGGGGACAGCGGGGAGGCGCAGCGCATCTTCCCACTGTCCCCGGACCTGGTCTGCAGGCGGGCGGTGGAGAGAAGAGCGCTTCTCCCCGCTGCCTGCCCCGCAAGCTCCGGGGACAGCGGGAGGCGCAGCGCGTCTTCCCACTGTCCCCGGATCTGGTCTGCAGGCGGGCGGTGGGGAGAAGAGTGCTTCTCCCCGCTGCCTGCCCCGCAAGCTCCGAGGACAGCGGGGAGGCGCAGCGCGTTTTCCCGTTGTCCCCGGACCTGGTCTGCAGGCGGGCAGTGGGGAGAAGAGCGCTTCTCCCCGCTGCCTGCCCTGCAAGCTCCGGGGACAGCGGGGAGGCGCAGCGCGTTTTCCCACTGTCCCCAGACCTGGTCTGCAGGCGGGCAGTGGGGAGAAGAGCGCTTCTCCCCGCTGCCTGCCCTGCAAGCTCCGGGGACAGCGGGGAGGCGCAGCGCGTTTTCCCACTGTCCCCAGACCTGGTCTGCAGGCGGGCGGTGGGGAGAAGAGCGCTTCTCCCCGCTGCCTGCCCCGCAAGCGCCTGGGGGGGAATTTTTTTTCTTTATTTCCCCCCCAAAAAACTTGGTGCCTTCTATGGGCCGGTGCGTCCTATGGGGCGAAAAATACGGTAAAATCTTACAGCCACTTTAACTGCCATAGTCTGGTGAAGTGCTGATAATTTTGGCTCAAATTTCCTTGCTGCCACCCACCCACAGCACACATTATCTATGGTTCTCTTGGCTCCCTGGAAGGAGATAATGACTCTCAACAAGCCTGAAGTGTGTAGCGTAGGTCTGCCTTTAATCTATTTCCAAATTCATGAATGCTTTGGTAAACTAGAAAATATTAGGGTGATGAAGGCCAAAATAGCTTTTGTCTCTGTACAGCTTTGGGTATGATCCAACCCCCATTGAAGAAACAGCACCCATGTACAAATGATTCCTGTACAGCTCAAGAAAGGGCTGTCCTGTTCCAAGGCAATAAAAGAAGCACCCGTGCCTAGTGATACCATGTGCTCATCTATCCACATCCAGGGCTCTGTCCCTGTATGACAATAAGGAGGGCTAGGCAGGGTGGGAGGGATAAGGAAGGTGACACAGACCTTCCATGCTCTATAATGGTTCAGAGGGCCATGAATGTCTGAGCTTGTGTGCACATGTCAGGGGGCATAGGAGGAGGAAACACCAGTGTACGGGGTTGGGGGCAGAACTCTGCTAAGCCCCTTCAGAAGTCTTTCCATGAAGGCACTGTGTATGAAGGAGTGTGTCATATCCATGCAGTGCAAGCCCCACTGTGTCCAATGGGGTGCATACGATTGCAGTTTTAGTAATTTGAAGACAGTGAATGCCAAGGAAGTTGTGCTGTGGGGATGGTGATGGATAGGTGAAACAGAGCACCAGAATAACAGCCATCTCATGCAGTTCCACCAAGGCCTGCACTGAGAAGGTTAAACAAGGTCACTTCCTTGGTACCCATTTCAAAAGCAATCAATCATGT
Organism: Podarcis tiliguerta; assembly: GCF_965153285.1. Lineage (NCBI taxonomy): Eukaryota > Metazoa > Chordata > Lepidosauria > Squamata > Lacertidae > Podarcis > Podarcis tiliguerta. The sequence continues at coordinate 45,270,937 of NC_139542.1, read as the reverse complement.
CACTCCAAAGCATTGTTATGGTAACTACTAAAATGTGAAGAAGAAAAAGTCATGCACGATTTCTGTCACAGCCAACCTGCTTCTAGTGCTATTTAAAATGGTTCGAAATGCAGTCGGCATCCTAGACCAATGACCCTTGAATTGTAAACCATTTTGTTTCATTAGCTATACAGGGCTGCTCTTTCCAGCATTTTGTACATCTGCCAATTGCAATCTTTAAAGTAAAGAAAGATTATATTGTATTTAATTCATTAGGAGCTTTTCTTGTGCCTGTCACATGGAATAAAAACATTTTCAGGGCTGCCTTTGTTAAAATGACTCACATGTCTTGATGTGCCAAAATGGCAAAGCATCTTTCAGGGGATGTGCTCTTCATTTTGTGCTGGGTGAAATCCATATTAATGTTAACTTTGACCTATATAATGGCAGACCTTCAAGAAACAGTGCTATTTCACATTTCAAGTGTTTTTTGTTTTTAACTGAACCAAGGCAGTGTGTAAAATGAATTATTCTGATGGAACAAACATTGCGGTCTCTGTTACCCAAAACCAGGAGCGGCCAGCGAGCATGGGGAGTATTTGTAACTCTGACTTCCGGGTACCAGTATCACAGCAGTGGGACACAGAGCGAACGGTGTGAGGGCAGGGCGGTGGTGAGGGCAGAGAGGTGTGGCTGAACTACTGGAATCTGACCACTTCGCTTCTGCCACTGCTGCCCTAACCACCAGGGTCCGATCTACTATGAAACTAATGAGGCTTAGGGGGCCCCAATTCCAGGGAGTCCACATTCCTTTTTTTTTTTTAATGGATTTAGTAGACACATTTTGAGTCACACATCTCAAATTGATTTTTTTGTTTTGTTTTATGTGTTTCAACAATCCCAATGTTTTAAAGTCTGTAGTACAGATGTTGTAAAGGTTGCTATAAACAACCCCACTGAAGAAGGTAACTGTGGTTACCCAGATGTCATTGCTGGTTGCAAAAAGCATGGCCCCCAAAATGTAGGCCCACCACTGCTAACCACACACTGCCCTGTAAACAGCATCAGCATCAGTGGTACCAGGAGGCCAGGTTCACAGCACCACCCCTCACAGCTGGCCACCCCTGCCCAAAACCCAGTAGCTGAAAGACTTTGAAACAACCCAAAGCAATACTGACCTTCCTGTAGCTCCAGTGCTGGTTTCCCTTCATACCATGGCAGTCATAAAGTGTGACGGGGCTGCTGTGCGAAACGGCATCAAAGCAGAATTTTCTGGTGTGAAGAGGTTCTCCTGGGCGGATGTCTTCTCTCCAACCAAAGGTGAAGAGCTAAGGGGCGAGGTGGGGGGAAGCATTCAAGTGACACTGTGTTCTAACTTGGCATTGGACTGGGAGATCGGATAGTAGGATAGTAGGAAACTTCTGGCTTGGCTTTACTTGTGCATAACTAGACAGTAGACTCCAACCAACCATTAAACCAAAGGTATTTGGCTTCAGTGTAATAATTAATAACAGCCCAGAGCAACCCTAAGGAGTAATGGCTAGGTTTTTGGCAAGGAATCGCAATAATTAAAAGGAAAAGAAACCCTCAGCATGAAAAGGTACACAATGAACATCAAGAAAACGCTTATCCCACTGAAGGGGAAATTAGAAACAACCACCGTTCTATAGAACTAATCAAAAGACTGTCAAGATAATGGGAGATGAAGCTGCGAAATGAGCCCTAAGGGCAGTGAAAGAGCCTGGAGATGAAGCCTCACAGGAAGAATTGAGGCCTAGTTCTCACTGAGGTAGTAAATCTGTATGAATTTGGCTATACTTGTTCAGGAGTGCTTGTATAATTTATTAGTCTTCCATGCAACCAATATCCTCCATGTAGGAAACTAGATAGCAGGGCTCTAGCCTAGCCTTGGACAGGAGATTTTAAAATTTCATTTTCGTTTTATTTGATACAGGGAAGCATTAAGCTGCAAGAGAATGTATTTGCTGTGATGCAGCCCAGACAGAGATTTGCCACCTCAGCAAGGACTAGGCCTCAGCTTGTTCAAGGGCGATGGATCAGTGGTAGAGCAATCAGGGCCGGCCTGTCCATGAGGCAAGGTGAAGCAGTCGCCTCAGACAGCAGAACTGGCCTCCTTTGCCACTGCTCCTTGTTGTTTTGTTGTCGAATCTTGGCTGCCTCCTCCACACACATGGGCCCATGGCCACCGCCTCCATGACTGCCCACCAAGAAGGTGTTCGGGCATGGAGGAGGAGATAGCGTATATGTATGCAGAGGAAGCAGTTGCAGTGGAAAAGGGGACAACATTTTCTGTTTTGCCTGAAGCAGCAAAACATCCTGGGCCAGCCCTGGAGTGCAATGCTTTACATTCATAAAGTTCTAGATTCAATCGCTGGCCTCTTCAGGTAGGGCTGTCCTGTGCGAGTCCTGCTGGAAACCCTAGAGAACCACTGCCAGTCAGTGTGGGCAATAAGGAGCAAGATGGACTGGTGGTCTGACTCTTCATAAGGCAGCTTCCTATGTTGCTAGCAGTACAAACTATGGTTTATCTGAATGGTATCGATACACAGGAACTAGGCCAATGCATCATTCTGGAACTTGACATAAAATGTTTCAGCACCAGTGGCTAAGATTAGTATGGAAATTCCCTGTAGCAGGTGCTACGAATGATTGGCTGGTGCTAAGAATGATATTATGACTGCAGTGGTGGCGGCGGCAGGCAGCCACCAGGAAGAAGCCGTTTCGAATTTGCAATCTCTGCTTTTCAGTTGATGACTCGCAGTCAGTGGTGGTGGTGATGATGATAATCACCATCACTTCCACGATATATTTTTAAGGTTCGCCTGGCGTTTGATCTATGGTGGATGCTGCCGCAGAAGTTAAGCCCCTACACAGAATCATAGAATATCTGAACTCGCCTTTCTTCAAGATAAATTAAACGTGAGTGTTCTTTTTAAAAATGCTGACATGCATTATTTACACTTCACTATTTATAATTTAAAGCTGAACTGCGCTTTGGAAAAGTGCAAAACTCCAAAACCGACATTGTATAAACTCAGCCATCCCTGATGGTGTGCTAGAGCTGGTGCGTAAAACTAACTAATGCGCCTTAAGAGCTAATTAGTCCACCTTAAATAGTCTGGTGATTGCTTGCTGCCCTCCCCATACCTTCTCCTTCCACTAGAGAGATAAGCTTCCACATTTAACCTGCAGTTCCTTTTATTCTGAAGGTGCTGCACATTGCTGAGTTCCATTCAACCTTCTCATCTAAATTGTGCTGGGATCCTTCAAGGCTACGTATTGTCAGTTTAATTTCTCTCTTTTGTCACTTCCCTCTCCGAACCACAGCTGTAAAGCTCATTTAGAATACCCTCTTCTGTAGCTACTGACTCCATTACAACTCGTTAGAGCCTTTCAGGTGGCTGGTTGAATGATCACAGGGGTTTACAAGCAAGGAAGAACATTTGAAGCCTGGTCTCCCAGGTCCTAATCCAACACTCTAAATCATCACACTACACTGCCTGTCTGTACATTTCAGTTGCTGCTGCGAAGACACACTGAGTCTTTTTCTTCTGAAAAAGAATGCTTCTACAAAACCTAATAAACTGAACTGAATGAAACAATATCACTGATGTGGCCAAAACAAAATGATCTCATCCTATCCCCAATGGCTGGCAAAGGGCTGATCTGTATGGACAGGATCTGCCCGGATAACATGCTTGTTATTATGCTGCGCCACACTGTGAAAGCCAGGCTTAATTTTATCTTGAGCCGATCCTCACTTTGTGAATACTGTGACTATTTTCTCATTTCTTCTGCTGGCATCTGAAAAGTCAGATAATGAACCTGCTGAGGTTGTTTATCATGTCTGCAGCAGAGAGAGCAGCAGTATATGAACCTGAAGACAGCAGGACAGCTTTTTCTTGTTCCCGTTTACTTCTTGCACAAATGTCTCCAGCACTGAAGATAAAATAAAGCTACATTTAGCTGGCAGCATTGGGGATGGCAGATAGCCTAAGGATGTGACACTTACAGTGCAGAGGTAGAACAAAGACAAATCCCTCAGAAAGGCTGTTGCTGTTGCCAAATGGCTATAGAAGGGGATGAATACCCAGAATGCACTGTGAGGGGCGGCTGGGGTGAATTATTTCCCAGGATGCAACATAGATCCTATGGACTGCACTTGTCCCAGTTATAATCAGGCGCTTTTAAAAAAACATAAGAACAGTAAGTTTTCTACTTCTAGGTGCAGGTTCCAGTGGTCCCTTAACTTAAAACAAGGGTTGTTTGGGGACAAGGCTCACAACTGGCTTCTTGATGGAAGACCCCAGTTATAAGGCTGTGTATTTTTCCTCAGTTGGCTGTGACCAGCTTGGGCCCTTCCAACTCTACAGAGCTGTAAAAATCTATCCTTCCAGATCCACTTTATGGGGAATCTATGGCTCTCCAGATATAGTTGAACTGCAACTCCCTGGCCATTAGCCATGCCTGTTATAGGGCTGAGGGGAGCTGGAATCTGCCCAGGGTGGCTGCGGCAACCCAGTCAGATGGGCAGCATATTGATATCATCATCATCATCATCATCATCATCATCATCATCCAACACCATCTGGAGGGTCACAGGTTACTCAGGGATTCTTGTGTGGTATTTCCTTACAGATACCTCCTGGTTTTTTTTTTTTAAAGGGGCTTAGGACTAACTCTGCTGATACAATAAGGGTTGTTTTGCACATTACAAAGCGACCAGGATCTCTCTGATCAGCATTGCCTCCCCGGTGTGTGAAACTTTCAGTACATTGATCGGCAAATACGTACAGGCTGTCAGCACATGCTACAGTTATATGAGGACATGTAGGTGTTCACCCATGAAATATTCAATGGATGAAATTGGTCGGCATCCGTCTGTCTCAGGAGACAATTGAAGAGTGCCCCTTTGAGTGTAAAGTCAAACCATTGAAGAGTCACAGCACCTGCTGTGGCTGTAGAGACCGATACAGGAGATACATGTTTTGTTGCAGCTGGGGCAGATGAAGGTGTCCGGTTGTGCTGATGAAGGTGCACCATGGTTTTTCTTCTCTCTGTTCTCCTCCTCCCAGCAGTCATTCCTCTTCTGGCCATTGCTGTGGATACACCACCTGACTGACTGTCTCCAGGTGCTGCAGTCGTCTTCAAGGGATTCCCATGGCAAGGTTGATGTTGCCAGCCTTCATGTCACATTTGCAGACATCTTTGTAATGTAGAGTTGGTCTGCCAGTGGGCCTGGTGCCTGAAGCCAGCTCCCCTTAAAGCACATCTCTGGGGATCCTTCCATCTTCCATTCTCTGTATGTGGCCAAGCCAGCATAGAAGTTGCTGAGACAGGAGTGCAAACGTTTGGGAATGCGGCCTTGAGAGAGCACATCTTCGTTTGAGACTCTGTCCTGCCCTATGATGCCCCAAATCTTCCTGATGCAGAGCACGTGGAAGGTGTCGAGGTGTCGTTTCTGGCACATGTAAGTTGCCTATGACTCACTTCCACAAAACAGCATGCTCAACACGCAAGCCTGGTAGACCTTCATCTAAAGTTGATCAACTTCAGACCTGATAAAAATCTTCTAGAACCAAGCGCCCGAGAACCTTCAACTCAGAGAACATGCCATACACATTCTGAGCCACCTTTCCCAGTTTGATAACCTCCAGTTTTTTGGGACTACAACACCCATCATACTCAGTCAGCAAGGTCATGGCCATGCTGGCTGTGGCTGATGGACACTGTAGTCCAAAAACATCTAGAGGGCACCAGGCTGGCTTGGATAATTCAGTTTTTCCTAAATTCTGCCGGACACTTGGCCAGGCTCCAGGACACGTTGCATCTGAGGGTACAGTCTGTCATGGGCAGAAATCCACAATGGTCCGATGAGCTGATGACCAGGTTCTAGATCCATGCAGCTCTAGGTTTGAGATGGGAGCCTAAAACTCCTATTCCTGCATTGTGTGGGCTGCTTTTGAAAGCTTACTTCAGTCTGTCTGGAATTCTGCTGCAGCACTTATAATTGTGACATTAGTTTTCAAACTTTTTTTTGGGGGGGGTGTCTACCAGTTGTTTCTGGATATGATTGGCTAGTTCTAACTTTTAAAATCCTATAGGGCTTGGGAAGGGCCATAACTCAGTGGCAGAGCACACATTTTGCATGCATTTAGCATGCAAAAAATCCCAGGTTCAATGCCAGGAATCTCCTAGCAGGGCTGGGAAAAGACTTTCGTAAGATGCACTGGAGAGCCACTGCTAATCACAGTTGAAAATACTGAGCTAGATGGACTCAGTATAAGCCATTTCCCAGTCTGCTTGAATATGGATAAGCTCTCTATCGAAAATCTTCAACAATTAAAAACAAAAACAAAACGACCATCAACTTTTCCATCTTCAGCATGGAACTCTGCTTGTCCAGCAGTGCCCTCTGCTGATATGTTCTAGGAACTACATGCATCAAATAAAAATTGCAGGTGGCTTTACAGCTCTATTAGGGGGGGAAAATCCAACTAAAATGTCACAAACTGGTGAGCAATCTTTTGAGTTCTTCAAAACGCTTCTTTAAGCTAGATGTAAAACAAAAGCGAAGCAATAAACAGGGAGGGCATGTGTGGACAGAAAAAGGCCCAGCCTGCAGTTTGGAGGCTTTTTCATCTTGCCCTGAAACAACATTATCTCTTCTTGCTAATCCTCCCTTTTAAAAACAAAACAAAACATGAACATCTAGCTTGAAGAAATTTCTGGAAGACTTGAAATCTTGTTCATTACTTTGTGACATTTTAGTTGGTTCTACAAAGACAGTCACCTTAATATTACACAAAGACCAGAATCAAAAATTTTCAGCAATTGATTACTGTTGCTACATAAAGGAACAAAATACCAATGCAACACAAAACAAACTGATAGCAGCAACCCATAATAACCTCCACGAGGGAAGTCTCCCAGGTGAGCAGCTGCTCTATTGAACAGCTGCTTCCTAGCCTTTTCTGCTACTGATGGGAGTTCTGCCACAACCGATGAAATGCCAGGGATTTTTATCTGCTAAAAGCTAAAAACTAGGGCTGTGCAGTGGCTGAATTAGACTGATTCGGATTGAGGCAGCCCTGGGTTGCACTGGGTTCACCTGGAGCGATCTGGGGTTGCCAAAAGGGGGGCAGACACAGGAATGCCAGCATACCTCCCTAAGAAAACTAAGGCAGAGCACAAGCTAGGCATGCTACAATCCTAACCCTGCTTACCTGCGAGCCATAGCAGTTTTCCTGATGAGGTGGAATGGCAGCAGTAGCCTCCTAGCAGGGGTGATGCTGCAGCTTATGGGGAAGTGGGGATAGTGGTGAGGTCAGGGCTGTGTGACCATACTGCCAGGGCTAATCTGGTTCTCCTACCCACATAGCCCTGACCTCACCACCACTTGGTCTCTCCTGGTAAGCAGTAGTGATGCCCATACAGGAAAGCTATTTCAGGTGAGCTGCTCCTGCTTACAGCATGTCTTTCGGATGAGCAATACAATACCTTGCAATGTAACAATTATCAAAATAATTGGCCAGTTGGAAACAGTTGTTATATAGAAGCAAAAGAAAAGAAAAGAACAAAACACAGTGAACAGAACACAGGAAGCTGCCTTATAAGGTATCCTTCTATTGGTTTATGTAGCTTAGTATTCTCTGCATTGATTGGCAGAGGCTCCACCCTCCCAGGGTTTCAGACAGGGTCTTCCAGGCCTCCCTGAAGATGCCAGGGTCTGAACCTGGAGTGTGTTGCATTTCTAGCTTGCGCTCTGCCACTGATTCACAACCCTTCCCCAGGTGTTTCTCATGAGCCAAAAGCTCTTGAAAAAACACACCCCATGGCTTTTGTTTGATTGAATCTACTGCACCATCAAACCCAGTATGGAGGAGGAAGAATGAGGGGGGGGAGACTGATGCTAGAGGTTCCCCAAGAGACAGCTTTGGTCCCTGAATTCTTACAACTGTCACTTGGAACAAGGCTTAAAAGTCCCAAGACACCCTTAAAAGTATGGATTCCAGGCCAAGCATGCTCTAATCTCTAAGGGTTATTGACCAGTTCCCTAATAATAATAATAATAATAATAATAATAATAATAATAATAATAATAAAAAAAAACTATTAAGCTACTGCTGTTTTGGGGCAGGGGTCGACAAGGCTTACCTTGCCTGGGCTGGTTCACTCCAGTGGAGACCCCCCCCCAATGGGTTGGATCACGCACGCACATGATGGGGCACGCCTGTGATTTCCGGCGTCTGCGCAGACGCGATTTCCGACACTGCGAAAGTGAGTTGCTGTGCTGCGCCGCACTGGTTTAGCGCAGCACACAGGGACTTGCTGAGTGGGTGCCTCGGTTCAGGGGCGGCTCGTGGGCTGGTAAAACGACCCCCGTGGGCCGCTTGTGGCCCATGGGCCTTCGGTTGCCGACCCCTGCTTTTGGGTATTTCAACCACCCACTGGCCAACAAAGACTGCAAATACCAAGTCAGTGCTGACAACAAAGGTATGTTGCTGCTTTTACAAATAACTGCAGCTTGCAGGTGGTACTATTTCATTTCAACAAAACATAAAGGGAAAGGATTTGTCAAATGTTCAAAGTCTGCTGTGCTCTACCTTCTGCTACAGTCCATCATTTTGCCTCAGATATTTATCCAGCAGACCACGCATTATGTCTCATACACTTGTATTGAATCTATTCACATTGGCAGCAACGGAAGAAGCATTTCTGTTTCAGGAGACCTCAGCTTATTCATAACAAATCACAACTCTTGTGCTCAGGACTCTGCGCAAGAGGGGGTACGTGTGCTTTTCTAGACAGAGGTGATTAATGTGTTAGGAAGGGGTGTGTCAGCCAGAGGGACTAGCCTGAGAAAGCCCTTTACAATCTTGGAATAGAGGAAAAACCATGTGATGGTCCAAATACCTGCTCATGTGACCAGGTCCGTTCAGAGCCATCCTTCACACAGATGTCCAGCCTCAGCTCCGTCCCTGTACCTCCATGCTTACTGTCCACACAGAGGTTTGCTGCCACGTTTCGAATCTGGAAAATGAAGCAACCACCATTATGAACCGAAATGCAGCTTGGAAACCTGAAAAGGAAGAGATTTTCTGTTCCAGCTGCCATTTGGCTGGCCTTGGGTCCTATGCATCTTAACCTTAAGTGGGAGGCAGGAGGGGAATGACATTTGCTGCTCTTTCTCAGGCACCAAATGTTTTAGGCTGGTCCTGCTGCTATATAGACTGGTCATTATGCATAAACACTGGCAGTTATGCAAATTCCAATAATAATAATAATAATAATAATAATAATAATAATAATAATAATAATTTATTTATACCCCGCCCATCTGGCTGAGTCTCCCCAGCCACTCTGGGCGGCTCCCAATCAAATGTTAAAAACAGCACAGCATTAAATATTAAAAACTTCCCTAAACAGGGCTGCCTCCAGATGTCTTTTAAAGATAGGATAACTGCTTATTTCCTTCACATCTGAAGGGAGGGTGTTCCATAGGGTGGGCGCCACTACCAAGAAGGCCCTCTGTCTGGTTCCCTGTAACCTCACTTCTCAACTGCCAGAAGGCCCTCGGCACTGGATCTCAGTGTCCGGGCTGAATTAATGAAGAAGAAGAAGAGTTTGGATTTGATATCCCGCCTTTTACTCCCTTTAAGGAGTCTCAAAGCGGCTAACATTCTCCTTTCCCTTCCTCCCCCACAACAAACACTCTGTGAGGTGAGTGGGGCTGAGAGACTTCAAAGAAGTGTGACTGGCCCAAGGTCACCCAGCAGCTGCATGTGGAGGAGCGGAGACGCGAACCCGGTTCCCCAGATTACGAGACTACCGCTCTTAACCACTACACCACACTGGCTCTCTGCATGAATTAACAGCAACATCAGAATTTAGTACCTTGCCTAGTCAATATCATCAACAGATTTCAGGGAATGTGAATGGATCAGAGGCTTTGTACCCATTATTGGCTTAAAACACAGTGAGGTTGCTTTTGTTTTGTTGTATTTCAATTTGAATGTGTACAGCGTTGTACGCGGCATTGCACTTCAATGTGCTTCCATTCAGCCTGCTGTCTGTCCACACCAGAGGGCAGAGAGAGGACAGGGATGTCTTTGCCAGATGCAAATTGCCTAGTTGGTTTCCATGCGCCTCTAGCCACCCCCAGCTCTTACTGGTGAAGCTTTTGTCCCCCAGCTCCACGCCCTTGTAAATCACCTTTGTGGGCCCTGCCATCTGCAGCCACTATTCTATACATCTTCTCAGATACAGTGGGATTTACTCCCAAGAACGGAAAAAGTGAACACAACTTCCCCCCAGCATTTCTAGCTCCTACTTTCACACACACACACACACACACACAAACACACAAACACTTTTTCTGACAAGTGATGCTTGGTACACTTTTGTGCAGAGGGGGAAAGGTGTTGTTCATGAGAGGTTTTAGGAGAAAGTGAGAGTAGGGGGAGGAAGCTTGTGCCTTTTGGGCTTTGAGTTGTTCAGACTATCTTTGTGCCGCTTGATCCTCTGCCCTTTCACCCTCCATGGCTTCTGCCTGGAGAGAGTTCAGAGCTTTGCTTCTCCCAGTGATGGCACTTTAAATAACCAAATAAGAGGAGGCAGATGCCTCCCTCTTGTTTGCAGAGACTCGGAAGGACCAAAATGAGCATGAGCCTCTCTCTCTCCTGCCTCTTGCAGGAAGGTATGGAGCAGTATCGGCCTGGGGTGGAGCCTGCCCTAAGGAGAACCCGACAGAGAGCAATGCTGGACTGCATTTGGGCCCCAGGCCTGAAGTTTCCCATCCCTGACATATGTAATACACTGGCCAACCAAAATAATCAACTGCTGTACTGATCTAGGAATAAGCAGTTCTAGAACCTTATCTACTTGAATGAGGAGCACATGGGAGCAGTAACACCTGGAAGATCAAAGTTCAGCTTACCCACCAGACTTTCCCAGTGGAGACCATTCCCATTGGGCGGAAGGCAAGGAGGCCAACAGTAGGTCAGAACCAAACAGCAGGCAGAGCTGGAGCTAAAAATAGCTGGTGCCAACTAATTCTGACTTCCTCCCCAGCAGCATAGCTAGGAAGGAGGCAGGGTGCACTGGGTGCTACTCACCCAGAGGGTGACATTCTCTCCTGGGAATGATGCAGTGGCTTGGGCACCTGCAGCCACCACACTGCCTTTTCAGGTGGCATGGGGCTCGCATTAGCTCACTGCCTCCCCCTTAGCTGGAGGGCGGCCAAGGGGCAAGCAGCGGGCAGACTCCACCTAGAGTGCCCTGCCAGGCTCACCTCGCCCCCATGGGTGGCTCGCCATGCCCCCTTGGTGTCCCAGGTGCCTGAGCGGCTAGCTACACCGCTGTTCCTCCCTGCTGAATTCTACAAAATCAACCCTGAGGCTAAGGAAGCGGCGGCTGATGGTCGGTGGAAACATTAACCAGTTGTAAGTAGGCTGAGGCTGGATTGAGCTTGGTGGGGCAATGCTCCACTGGCCCTAATGGACAAGCCTCCCCTGTGCTTTCCATTAGCAACCAGACATGTCTGGGACAAGTATAGTCAGAAGAACTCCTTTCTGACCCAATCACAGATCAGAGAAGTTCTTAAGCTGAAGCCCAGCCCTTATCCTTATTTCGGCATTAAATCCCCTGCAGATCTGGCTGGATGGAAGCTTACAGAGCAGTCAGCAGATACATAATGAAGATGTCTTTGGACCCAGGCTTGTCAGATGGCTCCAGATAAAAGACTTGAGAAAGGGCCTGAGGGCTGGTGGAAGAAGATTGTGGAGGTTTAGCAGCGAAAGAATACATCCTGCTTTTCAGCAGGCGAGGCTTTGGACTGAATCTTCCCAGGGCCTCAAGTGGCTGTGAATGAGTGATGGGAATGAGGCTTGTCAAAGCCTGCTTCCCTGTAGCAGACAACTGGATGGGGGAGGGAATCGGAGCTACAGTGGCTGGCTGAGCCTCAGGGCATCTTGCCTCCCTTTGGGCAAAAAGAAGCTTCTTCCTGCTTCGATGGTTTGAATTCGGTTGCTAGTCTCATTGCTCTTTCTCACCTGGTGCATCCATGGCTGACTCATCCCCTTCTATTCTGACTTATCCGGTGCTGCTGGATTTAAAAAACTTTGAAAATATACACTGGCCTTTGGGCTGCAATGGTCACTTGAACCAGCACTACAGTGGGACCTCGGGTTAAGTACTTAATTTGTTCCAGAGGTCCGTACTTAACCTGAAACTGTTCTTAACCTGAAGCACCACTTTAGCTAATGGGGCCTCCTGCTGCTGCCATGCCGCCATAGCACGATTTCTGTTCTCATCCTGAAGCAAAGTTCTTAACCTGAAGCACTATTTCTGTGTTAGCGGAGTATGTAACCTGAAGCGTATGTACCGAGGTACCGCTGTACTTCTTTTTTGGCAATCACTCGTTTCAACAATGAGTCCGTAAGTGACTGTGGAAGCCAGTTCTGGATCCACACGTCCTTCCACCGTGGGGACATTGGTTTCATGTGCGGATGCCTGATCATCGTTTCCCAAAGCAACTACTCTATTCCGAACTTAAAAATGGAAAGCGTAATGCTGGTGGTCAACAAAAAGGTTGCCATCAATTTGATTTGAATGAATTTTATAATGAAATGATTTTAGAATGTTGTATTATTTTATTGTTGCTAGCTGCCCTGAGCCTGGCTTCAGCTGGGGAGGGCAGGATATAAATGAAATTTTATTATTATTATTAAAGACTGTCTCTAGGCAAATCTAAAAAAAAATGTAGTATAAACAGTGAACCAGCACTACTTAGATCTCGATACCTGAGCTTCTGAAGTCACCACATAAGTTGCACCCTCTCAGCATCTATCATTTACTTAGGAGCAAATCTGCTTAGCACTGCTGGGTGCTTTGCTCCTATGTCATCCTAGAGAATGCCAGCAGCTGCTCTTTGGATTCCCCCCTGCTTTGCAGGAGGTGAATTATCTCTTGCAGCTACTAAAAGGAAGATGGAAGCTACCATAACCTCTGGGTATGATGGGGTGGATAACTTTATCCACCCCAAGGGCTTCATGCCATTGTGTGGAATCTTCCGGGGGCTGCACAACAGTGGTAGGTGTGACCAGAAGCAAAAAGTGGGTAGATGCCACTCTTACCAGGGTCAGTAGTGGTTGCTGGGACAGCACAGGTAAGGTGGCATTGCTCGCCTGCCTTCTGAACACCAAGTGTTGCTGTTGGGTTGGGAAGCCTCAGAGCCAGGGGCTCAATGCGGCCCGTACCCTAGCCTCTGTATCTGGCCCTGGGAATGCTCCCCAGGCCACCCAATTCATTGGCCCTGCATCACACTCTTGAGTCTTTTTGCGTGACTGGAAGATGCCCTTGAACTCAAGTAGTGCCTCTTGCTTGCTTAGCTGGAGCAGTGTGGCATGTGAGTGTGTGTAGAAAGTAGCCTACTGTCCAGAGATAACATTTGCATTTCTTGTTCCACTCACTTCTGCCTCAGACCCCACCTTCCACTGGCCTATGGCCCTTGAGAAATTGCCCAGAAGGGAAGGCAGCCCTCTGGCTGAAAAAAACAACCTTCCTCATCCCTGCTATAATATGTAAATATTGCACAATATTATTGTGAACTGTTGGGTGCTTAATTAGCCCTATAACTTGCAAACTAACCGTATCTGAGGCTCGGAAGTATATTGTGGTCCAGTGGCAAGAGCAGCTGGAGACAGGTTGGTTCTGCAATTGCACGCCTGAACTTCATTGGGTTTTGCCACTATCTCAACGGAAACCTCCTAAGACCCAGGTAAGGAATGGCAGTTTGACAGTATTCCAGGCCAAGGCAAAGTTGAAGTTGCCCAAGTTGCGACAGCAGCTTCCAAGGATATGTGCAGGAAATGCAAACTCTTTGGCACCACCTTGGGGACTACTTTTGCAAGACATATGGCTGGCGAGAGATGAAGGATTGCCGCTCTGTAATGCTGAGTGGAAAACCGTGTAAGCATGTCCTGTTGTCAGCCAGCATTAAGGAGATGGGAGCACATTCACTTAAGATGCTGCATGTCCATGAAAAGAGAGAGCCAAGTAAAAAATAAATAAATACAAGTATAGACTCTCTCGTTGTTCATTTTTGTCAATGTGGATCAGCACAGAGTACCAGCTGCACAGAACAAGAATGCAGGAATCACAGATTTGCAGAGGGTGGATGGATGGAAGCTGATCCAGCACATGAATAAAGGAAAGAAGAAGAAGAAGAAGAGTTTGGATTTGATATCCCGCCTTTCACTCCCTTTAAGGAGTCTCAAAGCGGCTAACATTCTCCTTTCCCTTCCTCCCCCACAACAAACACTCTGTGAGGTGAGTGGGGCTGAGAGACTTCAGAGAAGTGTGACTGGCCCAAGGTCACCCAGCAGCTGCATGTGGAGGAGCAGAGACGTGAACCCGGTTCCCCAGATTACGAGACTGCTCCATATCCAAATATTCTTAATAGCAGGAGTGGGGGACCTGTGACTGCAGATCTTGTTGGACTCCTATCTCCATCAACATCTGCTGGGCCTCCATGTCCCCCCTCCATGCCTAATGGAAACATCCCAAGCTCATCCAGCTCACAACGTGCTGTAAGCAAAGATAAGATCTAACATGGATGAGAGGCCAATATATGGGCGGTGTTATTTCCCTACAACCATGACATTTAGGAAATTGGCAGGCATACTGTTAGTCATCAGCAGAAATATTTGGATTTAAGACTAAAGCCAAGAGCACCCAAACACTCATTCAATGAGATTAGCATGGCTACAAACCTCTGAGAATACTCAACATGCAGGTTGTTAAATAGCTACAGCCATAGAGTTGCCCTGCAAAATTCGAAGAAGTGCAAATTTCGACAGGTTTGCGTGTTGTTTCAGACTTATATAAATTAGGTAGTTTCCCCTTTAAATGCAAACTGAATCCTTAGCAGAAATCCATTTGTAAAGATGGAAGGAACCCAAGAAGCCACCTAATCTCCTTGCCCTGGGACTTCAGAAGCAGGAGGAAGACCACTCTGGCCTCTGCCATTGCTCAGAGGAAAAGAACCACAAGAAGACTCTAGCAAGAGGAAGACTTGCCTGGCCCAGCCATCAATCACAGAAGGAGCAGCTGCACAGAGCTTGCTCCCCACTTCACAGCCAGAAAGAACACTACCCTGAGTGCTGGATGTCCTGAGACTGCAGAAGTGTGGGGAAAAGAGATTCTGGCCTCTGCCACAACAAGAGTCTAGAAGCCACCAGGCAGGTGAACTGCATCCTTCCAAGTAAAAACTCCAAAAGGGAAGATTAGTGGGTGGCGCCAGAGCAATCTTACACCTGCCTTCCCATCCTGTATATGGCATTCCAGTGCAATCCTATACATGTCTACTTGGAAGAAAGTCACATTGTTTTCAGTGGCACTTACTCTCAGGTAAATGTGTATAGGCGCACAGCCTTTAAGCGTAGCCTTATTATTAGAGGGCAGGCTTATCCCCCCTCCAGATGACCTGATCAGGTCTGAAAACCTCTCAACGTGTCTCCCTAAACGCCTTAATTATTTTAAATCTCTCTCATTAACTCTTCGGGGGTGGGGAATAGATGCAATAACTATAAATGAGTGTTCTACATTTAAAAATAATGACCCACAACATCAGCCCGCTAATCACACAGTGAGAGCCACACGCCCTTTCATCTGTTATTGGCACCCCAGCTACAGTCCTAATTAAGCAAATTTGCTTTCATTTAAAATGAAAAAGATCTGGGAAAGAAAAACAGAACTGTCAGGCTACCAGTGGCAGCAGCAGTGAAAGGCTTCACTTCGATGAGATGGAAATATGAATGAATTATCCTTATAGCCCAGCACTTTTAAATACTAAAATCATCCAGCTGCTCCTGGATCTTATGAACGGTGTCACTGCAGCAAAAAAAGCTTTCAAGGTTTGTGATTAAAATACATGTGGCAGAATGAGTCATGGCTACTTCTCATCTTATATTTTAAAGGCTCAATCCCACTCTCAAGAGTGACTTTTTATCAATGAATTACAGTGTCCAAAGAGGATGGGGCTTCTGCACCTTTAACAGATGTGCAGAAGAAAGACTTTCAGCAGGTATAGTTTGCCATACAAGCTACTCATCCTGTTATTTTTTGCATCTGGCCACCCCTCTGATGAATACAAGATTGTTATATGCATAGCTATTCCCAGGGTCAATCTGGACATCCATATGATCCATATATATACGTGTGTGTATGTGCGTGCACACACACACGCTTAAGAGGAATTGCCCTTTGCATGTAAAACCTTTCATAACATGAGAGGGTAAATGATACTTCTTGTTCAGTAACTAGAAGAGAATTTCAATCCGTTTCATGAAAAGGAGATCACATTTGTCCACTTAATGCAGCTTTTAGAAACTGCAGCAAGAGGGCAGAGAAATCCATCCATTTGACAAAACTGGAGACCTGAGGAACCTCTCATCATCTCTCAGTCAAGCCCACCTCCCAAGATCATCATGAGAAATAGTCTCCTTGGGGAAAGTGTGGTATATTCATGTGATAAATCCTAGCAGTAGTAATCTGAAAACTGGGCTGGCTAGTTGCAATCAGCTCAAGCTCCATTTTCAAGCAATGATCTAGCCACAAATTGGTCAATCAGACTGACAGGTCCATGACTGTTTTCTACCCTGATAAGATTAATTGAAAACCAAGTTTACATGGTATTAGAAAAATACAGGGCAGCAGTCTAGCAGCATTTAACAATGACAGATACTGGATGTAGCAAAGGGCTGAAGCTTCTAAATGAAGCAATCTCTAGTGTCTGGAACACACAGCAAATCAAGTCAGAAATGCTTTTCAATTGAATGTTCTGTTCAAATAGTGTATTGTCCTTGACTATCAAAGTTGGTGCCTTGACTCGCTTGTTAGGGTCGCCACAGTTCAATACAGCATCATAAAAGGCTTCCAAGCCCCACAAATTTACAAAATGCCTTTCGCATAGCAAAGCCCCAGTGACTTGAATGCTCGAGTGGCTGTGTTGCAACTGGAGAGCGTTTGAAAGATTTTCAAGGGTGCAGAATACAAAAGAAGGAAGGCTGCCCTGTGCATTTAAATTTAAAGCAGCGCACATATCGCTTGAAGAGACATAGCTACTGTGATTAGCGAGACAGAGAAAGAGAGCAGTGCATACTTCACAAACCAGCATCTACAGGCTCAATGCCTAGCAATAAGCTACCTTTTAAGCCAACTGATATGTGGTAACTTTTTAAAGCAGACAAACGCACACACAGATTCCTTTGTGCAAGCCGTAAAAAGAAAGAAGCCATAAAAAGAAGAAGAAAGGGGTTGGGAACAGAAGCTCAGGCACAGATAAAACAATGCCTCTGGAATTCAGAAGGACATTAGGTTTGATGGAGGGAATTTGACAGGCAAAGAGGGGGTGCAGCATTTCAGATGAGATTCTTTTCTAACTGTTGCCTTTATGCCACCATAAATGCAGCAAGCCAATGGGCTGAGATGGAGTCATTAAAGTCACGGTGTCGACTCTGAAACTAATGTCATGGCAAAGGAGCTTTGTCAGTTCTAACACTTTCTTTCTTGCACTTGTTGCTAGGTCCAACTTCAGAGTTCTCCCTTTTGGACCTTCATGTCACTGTGGTACAACCCCTCTCCCCAAACGCCCCTCATGAGATTCATGAGTTAAGTTGTCTGCAAAGATGAGGCTAAAGCAGCGTGCTTTGCTTTCATTCAGATTTAGGCAAGTTTGGAGAAGCCAGGAAGTGGGTTTGCTTATCCATCACAATGAGTTTGGGAATCGCTGATGGCAGGAGAAGAGAAAAGGAACAGGGTAAGGTCCAGAGATTGAAAAGTCCCCAACACAATCCTAGCTGCATTTTGTTACTCGGCACTATTGGCCCTCGATGGGGTTGTGGATCCTCATCTACATAAGGTGCAGCTATTAGGTCCAAAGGAGGCTGAGTGAGCATCTGTATTCAGATGGACAGAATAGCCTGAGCTTGAGGAAGAGTAAAGGTGTGTCCTGACTGCCCTGAATGCGGGACACATTCAAGCACATATCATAAATGTAGGTCTGCACACTTCAACTGGATCAAAGGGCTCTGTTGCCCTAGTACAACTAATCCACTTTAAAAGAGAAGCAGACTTTTGCAGTTAGGAAAATGATGGGGAAACACATTGAAAAGTGTGAGATGTGTGAATGTATAATGGGAAGATGCACAATGGCCCACCACAACCAACACCCGAATAAAAGAATGAATGCTTAGTCATCTAAGTGCCCTGCAAACAAATTGGAAAGTATTCTGAACACAGTCTAAACTTCACATAAGCTTTTGGTCAGCAAACCAGGATGAATGCACAATATATAGGCCATATGGGGAAGCCCCAAGAGCTAGATGAAGGAGAAGACCAACAGCTGGATGAGCACCAAAAGCCTATAAAATGGCCAGCAGACTACAGTTGGCACAAGTCAGTCCAAAAAGGGGAGACAGCGAAGGGGACTCTGGTGAGCTCTGGGTAACCCTCCAGATGTGAGAGGTTGCATCCATGCAAAGGTGGATAGTGTCCTTGGTGTTTTTTTTAGTGAGATTTTGAGGAATCCAAATTCTGTGGCCACAGAATCACAGCAAGAACACAGGCTCAAGTGTAAAATAGTTAGCCATTCACCAAGCAGTGACTTTCTTTCACATTGCACCCCTCTGCAAATCCATCTGACTTTCCGCATTTGCTTCGAGTGATGAAAAGGCAAAACAGAAGGCCAGATGCACCACATTCCCTTCCAGCACTGCATGGCTGGAGGCACAAAGAAACCCAAAATAGCAGGTTGCTTCAAGGGTACACTTGGTGATGTTCAGAATTCACGTTTAGCCTTTGCAAGAACACATGCTGCCAATCAATCACTCATTTGCAGCAGAGTTTTGCAAGGAGAAAGGCAAAATGTGTGTGTGTGTTGCTGTTGTGTGTAAGTGTGAGAAAACAGGGGATAGGAAAACTGGGAAGCCAAGCTGCCATTTGCACACACACACTGTCACACACACAAATCTTGTATGGTTCAAATGTCAGAGGTGGCACAGAACTCAGTGCAACAATACATACAGCAGTCACCAGTCCACCAGTAGCAGTGCATGTCAGGAATGGGGAGGTAGAACTGCACTCCTGATACTGGTGCCACTGCTGGTTATCTGGGCAGGATGGAGTCATGGCAATGCTGGGGCAGGATGAGTGTGCAGGTGGGAAGTATGCC
Source organism: Podarcis tiliguerta (assembly GCF_965153285.1). NCBI lineage: Eukaryota > Metazoa > Chordata > Lepidosauria > Squamata > Lacertidae > Podarcis > Podarcis tiliguerta. Next base: position 45,251,703 of record NC_139542.1, on the reverse strand, counting down.
ACCAATCTGGCATTCCCGCCAGTGCATTTGCGCCAGCCCTGCCTGGATAAGCAGCAGTGTCAAGATTATTATTACTATTATTATTAATAATATGAATAGCCTGCCTTTTCTCCAGACCAGGACTGAAGGCAGCTTACACAAATGAAAACAACACAAAATGTTTAAAAGCATAAAAGACAATTGTTAAATAGTAATTACACACCAAAAGAGGATGGCTCTGCAGCTCCACCCAGAGCGGCTAGGGCAACTCAGATAGGCAGCATATTATTATTATTATTATTATTATTATTATTATTATTAGCATGGCAACAAGGATCTTTGCATTTTGAAAACATTTTCGCATGTGCGTCCACAGTGCGGTGCTGCTAGACACTGCTTAGATAATTATAAAGGGTCACAGGCAAAACGTTTCTTACTTAACTGCAGTGGTTACAACTGCTACCCACTACCTTACTGACTTCTTTGGCCACGGACGTTCGAACTAATTTTGTGAATGCTTTGTCACCACAGCAGCCACTTCGCAGGGAATGTAGTTGCATCCGACAGCACCTGAAGCAACTGGCTCATATTTGATAATGTTCCTCACCTCTCCCCAGGAAGCAGGTGGTGGCTCCACCGGAGGGAAATATTTAGGGACATCCCAAGCCACCGCAGCCATAAACCACTTGAAGTCCTTGCACTTCAGGTGCTTGCGAAGCTCTTTCTGGGCCGAGATATCGCCGGTGGAGAGGTGTCTGTACTCGGGCCGCCTCTGGTAAACGTACTCTGCGAATTCATCCATCCACGTTTCTGCCACGCGCTTCAGGTTCTGAGCAGCAGAAAGCAAGAGTCAGTCATCTCTTCCCACTTAAGTATTAGCACTGATAACACACACACACACAATTACAATACGCCATTCCCTTATCTAGCTTTGGATGGTTGTGCATTAAGCAAATGGAAGCCTTTTGCATTCAATTGCTATTAGGAACCTGATAAAAGTCAGACTGATGGCTTCTCTCTTCCTTTAAAAAAACAACAAAACCCCCCGCAGAAACTTCAGTGCAATTACTGAAAGGGATTTAATTAACGAGATACAGTAAAGGCTCACTTAATTATTTCCATGGAATCTTACTGCAGATATCTCTCTTGCTTGTTGCTTGATTGCCTGGGTTGATTTTCCACATCATTTCCATTTGGAAATATGTAGGAGTTTGAAGTTCTTTCTAAAGAGATAATACTGAGTATAATCCGATGTCCTAACATTCCCCCTTAAAAGCCCAATATATTCCTGGGCTTGCAAAAGTAATATCTGGAGACAGACTTCTGTTTTGCCTCATCAACACACTGCTAACTTGTCAGAGGCAGAAGAAGCTGCTCGGGCGCCTGGAGCAGTGTGCCGAGGGGCGAGGCAAGCAGCCCATGGGGTGGGGCGCACCACGGGGCCTCTAGAGTATGCCTGCCTCCTCCCATTCAGCTGCCCTACAGCTGGGGGGGGGGAGGCAGCAGGGGGAGGACCGTTTGGGCAGCTCAGAGCCTGTGCGTGCCCAAGCCACTGCATCTCTCAGGAGAGATGCGTGGCTCGGGAGCGCTGCAGGCCCTGGGGTGAGTGCCACCCGACATTGTGTTACCCCCCTCAGTGGTGACACCTGGGGTGGCCAGGATCCACCGTGCCCCTCTTCACCGCCTCTGCTTGTTGTTACAAGTGGCAATAAAACGTTGCAGTGTGGATTGCTCCTATTCAGGGCTCCTGAATCATGTTCTCTTTTCCAGCAAGCTCCATATTATTTTATCTCCAGCCTCTCATTTTTCCACCCCCCCCCCATTATGTGAGCACTGAGCATACTCAGATCTTATGAGGTTCTTTGCAGGTTCTTTGTCCTTTAGTCCCCCCCCCCCATAAAAATGTTTAACTTCTGCTTGTTCTGTGCTGGAACGCAGCACACAACAGAATAAACACCATGCCCTGAGTTTTGATCATTCAATATATAATATTATTGCAATCAGGGTTTCTTAAACAGAAGGAATGATGTAAACATGAATGATCACAGCTGCTTCCAAGCAAAGGATTGAGACACAGATCTGACATGCTTCATGATGGCAGTAATCCAACCCACATATCTTGCACTGAGAGGAAGGGATGGTCTAAGCCAGTGTTTCCCATTCTATTTCCAAACATGGACACCTTCCACCCTGTTTCCTTCCTGTGCCCCTCCCATGGGCATAGCAGGGGGGGGGGGTTGTTTCCCTCCAAATAAGTATAAATCAATACAAATGTGAGGTTCTGCCCCCCCAACAAAAGAATGCCTCCCTAACAAAAATCCTGGCTATGCCCATGCCCCCCATCCGACTGGTAGAAAGGTAGCAATTTAAAGGTTTCTTTGTAAATAGAACATGTTTTACTTATATTTTTTATAATTTATACAAAATACAATTACATAAAATGATAGGAACATAATGAAATATTGTTGAAGCAGAAAAACATAGAATCATGGAGCTGGAAGGGACCCCGAGGGTCATCTATCTAGTGCCCGCCCTTCAATGTAGGAATCTCAGCTAAAGCATCCATGACAGACGGCCATCCAACCTCTGCTTAGAAACCTCCAGGGAAGGAGAGTCCAGAACCTCCCCAGGGAGATCCATCTTCCACGTATTATAAAAAGTAAACAACACTTATTTGACCCCAGTTATTTGACTCCAGAGGAGGAAACCTACAGATACAGTCCAAAAGGTACACAGGGAGTTCTGTATATATGGAATAATTTTAAAAGCAGCTGGTCCTCACTGACCTGGTGCAAAAAGATCTTGTCATCCAGATGAGCCCTGGCTGCCTAGATAAGACACTATAGCCCCCCATACTCTTACCTGGGAGTAAGACCCACTGAACTCAGTGTGGCTTTCTTCTGAGTAGACACTTAGTTATTTACTAGATGCAAGTCAGCAGCACCAGACGACCCTGCTCGGCTATGCGCTGGGGTGGATTTCACCCCACATCTCGAAGAGCCGGGCTGATGCTGCTGACGGTCCTACACCCCTCAGCAACATCCAAAGGCCCTGATCCACTAGGCACTTGGGTGGATTGAACCCTGCAACAAGCAGCTCTGGCTCGCCCAGCCCTACCCATTGCCACCCCGCTGCTGCATTTACCTGACCTGGGGGTTCTGGATTGCGGGCTCTACTAGTCAAAGCAGGAGTCTCAGTGATTTCCCTCTCCTGCCGCAAACAAACCAGAACTGCTCCAAGAAAACGCACGTGGCAAAAAGGAGTGCTGGGCCCTGGTGGGGTGACCCCTTACCCGCTTGTGCTTGGCCAAGCGGATAGCTAATCAGGATTTATTTTTTAAAAAGGATTTCCCCCCTTCACTTCTCACTTCCCTCTGTGCCCCCGCAGCTTTGTGCTATGGCCCCCCATTTACACATTTTTCACCTGTGCCCCCTTTGGAATATTCTGCCCCCCCGGGGGGGTGCATATGCCACCTGGTTGGGAAACACTGGGCTAAGCTCCCCAAAACTGATCTGTAGCACTTCAGACAGCAGCTGGGAGCATCATATTTTTAAATGGCTCCCCCCACATTAAAAATCCTTGTGATAAGAGAGAGTTGTTAGCTAGAATTCTCTACCTGCAACATTTTAAAAATAATAATAAATGAGACAACCTTAAAAAATACAATACAATATGTGTCATCTGCAGCAATCCAGTCTAGGATGGGCTCTACAAAACCTGGGGTAGCTCAGTATGTAGAGCATGAGACTCTTAATCTCAGGGTTGTGGGTTTGAGCCCCATGTTGGGCTCATAGCAGGTGGTTAGACTAGATAATCCCTGTGGCCCCTTCCAATTTTTCAGTTCTTTGATTCAATGTGTCATTTACTGAATTACCTGCAGCTCACCTCCAATCTGAAGGAGCACCCGCACGTTCTAAAAACAGGAGGTTGCAAGCGTTACTCTAGTGTTGTTGTTTCCTCTGTTTTCTCCCCACTACATGGAAGTACATTTTCATATTTTATTTTTCTCTTTGATCAGACTCCCGAATCAAGGTTTCGTTGAGAGGATATTTTGAAGAGTGGACGTGTCACATACAACCCCACTTCAAAAGCAGAACTTGCAACCTCGGCGACGCTAGCTGTTTAATAGAGTACTAGTCATAGAGCACTGAAGGGTATCTTCTGTGAGAAGATGAAGAGCAATACTCATCTCATAATCTGTGGCGTAAGATAATGTTTCTGCTTAGAATGACTTCTCCCATTGTGATTTGCTTCCGACATTCATTTAGAAGCACCTCTCTTGAATTTGATTAATCTGCTGTGCTTCGAGCGTCTGAACAAAGCTAGATGTCTCAGAACCAATAAGACTTATCTGAATACAAAGGGAGCAAGATAGAGAACAAATGGAGCACATTTCAGCTGGCACAGCAAGATAGGTTACCACCTGCTTTGTCTCCACAACAGAAAGAAAAACATTTATGCCAGCAGGAACTGGGGATGTGAAATTAGAGCTGTTTAGGAGATGATAGCTCGGGAGTCCTTGTTCTTAAATGACAGGAGTTTTTGTTTGTTCGTTTGTTTATGAGAAACAATACAAGTTCATCCTTCTGAGAAATTTCTGAGCCGTCATATTTTGACAGTATGGGCAAATGGGACAGAAACTAGAAAGCGCATGGCACCCCACCCCCAGCTGCACATCAGTTCCGGATCATTGAAATGCAGAATTCTTCAAACCTCATGAGGTTGCCACTGCAGAGATACCCTTGCAGAAGTTCGCCCCCTCTTGAGCACATTTATAAAATTATACTATGTGCTGTATTATTTAGCAATTTGCCAGTCGGCCCTAGCTTAGTTACTTAAGGATAGACACAGCTACCGTTTACCAGTTATTTAACACACCAGCATTAGGCGCAGAACCCATGAATGAAGGAGGCCTTCTCTAGAAAGCCAATCCTCTACGCTAAAGTGGCAAAAAACCCAAAGGGGGCTGGGGAAGCCAAGTTGAATCTGGAGGAGGTGGCTCTGTATACTTGAGGAGGGGCCGAAGAAAGTTTGCTGAAGAAGTGAGATCTGAAGAGGAGGAGAGAATTGGGTTTATTGATTAAAAAGGGCTGAGCCCATCAATGTTGGTGTTAGGTTTTGTGGCGCTCTTAGGGAAGGAAGGTGTGGCTGGCAGAGAGGAGCCATAGACTTGGCCTCCCGGCAGCAGCATTGCTGCAGCATAATGGGACAGGGCAGGGGTGGAGCAGGTTGTCCTTGCACCTGCCCCAAAGATGCAGGCAGGTGCACTGACTTGGAAGAACACAAATGTCATAGACTGGCTGGATGCTGAGGAGTGGTGGGAGACACCTGCTGGGGAACCCCCTAGGGAACCCACCGGGGAACAAGGCTTAGAGCCAGGGGATTGGTGGTAGATGGTGAGTGGTTGGAGCAGAGAAGGAGCAGATTGGGAGGAGGTGGTGTCAGAAGCAGAAGATGTAATCGGGATTAATGATCAAGACGACGTTGCTGTTGTTGTATGCAGGGTGAACCTGTACATGTGTTCTCAGGAGCATGCCCATTGAGTTCAAGGTGACTTGTAGCCTCACTGCTGTTCTGTCAATGGTGTGAGTGACTGGAGACAAAGTCAAGCATCACCTACCAGCTTTACAGATTTTGCCCTGGGAAACAAAAGTCTTCACTGAAGCCCCCTGACAGCACCAGTGGCTTCCCTCCTTGTGCCCTATGTGAAGTGGTGGCAGCAGCAGGATACAAAGGGGAGAACCTCTTTCTCATCTTGGCCATCGTCGTCCTGCTACTGGGCTGGCCACAGCAGCTTCTCGTGTTCCTCTTCCTGGGGTGGGCAGGAGGGAGGGACCTTATATGGCCATCCACCTCCTTTATGTTATCACCCACATCTACTAATAAATGGAACTCAGTCAGAATGTAGAGAGTCACCAAACATGGGCCACAGCCGTGGTGTACCTATTTCCTCTGTGTCCCCTCCCCCCAATGCTGTTTTGCCACCTCGCTACCTGCTGCTTGGAGCACATGCATCTTCTGCCCCTCCTTATCCTGTCAATTGCCAGCCTTTAAGGTCCAAATGGGCTCACAAAGGTACCTCTTTCTGCAATATTTACACAAAAGATTCCTTTTTCCTTTTCTACGTGAGCTCTTGAAAACGCATCAATTGGTAAGCTTGCAATTCATTGATTCCATAAAACGACTTGATGAGATCACTTCGTGTTAACTGAGCCTCCTTTGTTTGGCAGTTGGCTCAGGAAATGGAGCATGTGGGAACTGATTGGGCAATCAGCTGAGCTTTTGCCTCTTGAACTGAAACCAAAGGGAGCATCAGAGCAAAATGAGGCTTGCTGACTCAGGGCGATTTCCAACATACCCTTCATATATTGCAGCAACCTGTGCCAGCGTTGTTATTTCCAACTGGAATTGATTTCACTGACTGATTTCCTGTCAGTGGCAAGAGTAATGTTAAAATCGGCCCTTAAGCTTAGAGTCCCATGGATGCTTCTATCAAGCCTGAAGCTGAAGGGCCAGGCAGATACCTGCAACAGTATTTCTCCTAAGAGAACCACTTTGCCAGACTTGCTTTGTGGGTCCTCTGCTGAAGCTGAACTCTCCTCAGAATTATGTCTGAGGAGCTTCCAAGCAATAAATGGAGTTTTTCCTCTCTTGCTTACTGGAAGTTGTTTGTCCTTCCAAGGTACTTATGGCAAATTTGGCCTACGTTATCAGATCTTGCAGCAATGCATTTTTGTCCAAAATAGGCATTTTCCTCTGCAAAAGCAGATTACATTTTTTATTAGCTACTCCAAAAAAATGGAAACAGTGGCAACATTCATTCTCAATCCTCCAAATCATGCCTTGGAGGATTGTGAAAGTGTAACAAGTACAAGAGATCTGTCCTCCTACTTAGTTTGTGGCTTAGTAGATGACCTGGTTTCCTCAAACCACAATTTACCATGTTGTTCAAAGTGACAAATGGGGTGTTGAGTGATCCCTCTATGGTTTTGGAATCCTGATTTGGATAGATTGTTCCAGTGCTTGAATTACAGGGAAGGAAGGCAGAGGTCCTTGTCTTGTTGTTGTTTAGTCGTTTAGTCGTGTCTGACTCTTCATGACCCCATGGACCAGAGCATGCCAGGCACTCCTGTCTTCCACTGCCTCCCGCAGTTTGGTCAGACTCATGTTTGTAGCTTCGAGAACACTGTCCAACCATCTCGTCCTCTGTCGTCCCCTTCTCCTTGTGCCCTCAATCTTTCCCAACATCAGGGTCTTTTCCAGGGAGTCTTCTCTTCTCATGAGGTGGCCTCAGCTTCACGATCTGTCCTTCCAGTGAGCACTCAGGGCTGATTTCCTTAAGAATGGATGCATTTGATCTTCTTGCAGTCCATGGGACTCTCAAGAGTCTCCTCCAGCACCATAATTCAAAACCATCAATTCTTCAGCGATCAGCCTTCTTTATGGTCCATCTCTCACTGGACCATAAAGGACCACTGGACCTTGTCTTCTTAGCTTTTATTTTTAGAAGGCTACAGGACAGCTATGAGTTGGTGATCATGGGCAAACATATGAAGTCCCCTGATCCACCAGACTAAAAAGCCCACCTAATCCAGCATCCTTTTTCCCACAGTGACCAACCATGTGGGGTTTGTAGAATCCCCTAGCTTTTCCTGTGTAATGGATCGCTCACCCCATAGTTTGCTTGTTTGGATGCCATAGCAAAGTGTGGTTTGGGGAAATTAGGAAATCATCTTTGGAACTGCATGTGAGTGGGAAGGAAGGAATGGAAGGAGTTCTTGAGACCATCACTTCTTCCTGATGCTCCTAACTAAGGTTTGGTAGATGAGGAGTGTGATGTTTGAAGGGAGCCTCTGTTTTGGGTTACAGGTTTCCTGGATAGCATTTTATACGGTCAAGTCTCACAGCTGAATGAACCTCAGAACATAAGTTACTTACTCTTGCTAGGCTGGTGCCAGATGGGACTTTGTAAGGGACATATTTCCTGTAGATGTGCCCCACTCTAGAACACGGAACGTCAAACATCCCTCCTCCACACATCCAGACCTGAGAGAGGAACAAAACAAGAGGGTGAATGTCTGTAAGGTGAGGATGTGCTTGGCAACAGCTGAAAGAGAAAAGTCAGGGTCTGAAAAACTTACAAGTGTACGCAAAAAACCCCCACACCATTCTGTGCTCATAGCTCTTTTTAATTATTTATTTCGAATGAAAAAATATACAAAAAACAAAACAAAAAACAAAACCGAAACAAGCAAACTGAAGAGGACATAGAGACACGAGTTAAGCACAAATTAAGTACTAGTTCAAAGAAAGAAAAGGAAACTACCAAATAACCATGATAAGCTTAATCTAGTCTTATATACCATCATTAATATAAGGATAGAAATAAAAAAATTATAAAGAAAGTATTAGAAATACTTGAAGTGTTAGAAATACAGATAATATTAAGAATACTAAGTATATTGACGATATCAAGATTACTGTGCTTATTGCTCTTATTATGATGGTGGGGAAGGTCATTGCTTGGAGGAAAAAAATGTATTTTGCATCTAAGTTTTTTTTTTTTTTTTTAAAGAACTATAAAGGACACACTAGGTAATAGTTAATACAGCATAAATATGTGATCTTATGGGATTTCGAAATTGGAAAGTATCAAAGGCAACCTCCTGACTGAGCACTTGCAATTTCTGCAAATTATTGAAGCACCTTCTGGAGTTCGTAAAATTCAAAAATGCTATGTGTATAGAGGACTGAGGCACAGTAGATGACTGTGTGTAGATGACTGAGGCAGTGAAGCTAAAAGGCAACGTATAATTAAACCTTTCAGAAGCAAGATAATGGAAAACTGAAAAGACAGGGAGCAGTGTCCAAAGGACAATATACATTACTGATTACATTAGCTTTTGGAAAGTTAGCAAAACACTCATATTAAGGTTATTTGCAATCTCATTAAGAAGTCTGATTCACCTAGGAAAGAAAAAGTAATTACGGTTCAAAATAAACAGAAACGTTTTTGTTTAGGTGGAAATGTTCTAACTAAACAAGCATTGTAGATTAAGAAGATGGGTTCAATGAGCAATGCTAAACACTAACAGTTTTAATGAACAGTCTGACTGAGCTTCAGTCAGAAGACACACAATGGCCAACAACATCCGAAAGTGTTCCAATAAGACTTTCTCACCCATTATTTTCTCTCACCAGCTTTTACATGGATCTGAAAACAAGTGGGAACTGCAGTGAAACATTGCAGCATTAAGTGCTCCTGGTTTCAGCCAGCCACGCCCAATTCCACAATACTCCATTCCATTCCCCTCCCCCAGGTTTTCCATCCCTTTCCCAACAGTCAGAATTTTGTGAGCATGCTAATACCTCGTTGGGCTATTTTAGGGGTTTCCCCTATTTAGGATTGTACATGACTGGCACTGTTTGGGCTCCGTAAGGATATTGGGAGAATGAATATGCTATTAGTGTATAGGAATAATTAGAAGGGTCTTGGAAATATGGAGGTGAAAACCAAGAGGAAATAACATTTGGCACATGTAGCAGGCATCAAACAAAAAAACCAAATTGCAGCACACATCGGAGGTACATTTTATGGCGTAATTGAAATGAATCTCAGGCTGGCTTGTAGGACATTTAGCAGCTGTTTCTGTTTGTTCATCAGTTTCGGTATGATTCCAAAGGTTTATTTCTTATTTCTTCTGGAAGATCAGCGCTCCTTTTTTTTTTTTTTTTTTTTTTGCTAATTATTTTTATTATTTTCCACGATTTTTAACAAATTGTCACTAAATTAATACAAATTCAATACAAATTTAAAAGCTGACTTCCAACCCCCAGACGTCCCCTCTATTTTCCTCCAACCATTGCTGCTCCCAATAAAATAACTTTTCCAACTATCATTTCAAAATACATTCATCCCTTCTCCCTACACATCACCTGATCAATACTCCTTCAAAATGGATTTTTAATATCATCTGGACTGCGCTAAAATAGAGAAGCAGCCTGAATACACACACACACAAACACCCCGCTAAATGTAACAGACCCAAAGGGAACTTCTGCTAATTTTGATGGTGTTTAATGAGCAAGCTGTAAAACTGAAACACTTGTCTTTTATAGCAAGGAGCCAGCAGCCAATATAAACAAGAATGGGAAGTATTTTCCTGAAACCCAACTTAGAATAACAACATTCTCCTGTGTAGACCACAGAACTATGCCACAAGTTATTACCCTTTTCTTCACAGGCACAGGAACCCGAACTTGCTGCAGCGACTCTGGATGGAGCTACCACCCTCATGGCAGAAGCAGTGGAAGGTTAAGGGGGCCAGGCAGATTAGTTCTGGATCCTATGTTGGCCAGTACTGAATGTGAAAGCAGTTCAGGATCTACCAGGCTCTGTTGTCAGGAATACTGCTGGAGGGCTTAACAGTTGTCTGCATGTTTGATGGGCATCAGGAGGGGAAGTCCATGCCGGCAGTGTGACATCAGACTACTTGAGCCAGCAGAAGTGGGAGGAGGGATGTCTCTGCTCGGTCCAACCCCCCTCCCCCCAATAGCCCCACATAAGGTTTTTTTGGGGGGATTGCTGCCTAACACAAAACAAATACTGCAAAGGAGCCAGGGAAACAAAAGGAGGCTTTCAAGAGAGGAACTGGATCCAAATTCAGGTTCTGTGTTCTAGGTCTGTCATAAACGGCATCTCTTTTCAAATGTTGGGGGTGGGGGGAGGTTTGAGGCATTGTGGCAGAACCACTTTTTCTGACCTATGTGTGCTCTCTAAACCACAGGTAGGAAGCTCCTGCATGTAGGGTGAGGACAGGGGCGCCAACATGAATAAAATATTGGTGGTGGTGGGCAGATAATCCCCACCCACCCCCCGATTTTAACAACGGAGGTACCTAGTGTTGGTGAAGGTTTATTCCCCCATCTCACCCCTCTTCTTGAGCCCAGCTCTCTTGCCATCCAGCAGCCCTTTTATAAGTTCGCTTATAAGTTCGTTGTTGGGAAACCCAAGTCCAAACGTGGAAAGAAAGGAAGGAAGCATTGCCCATCAACTTTGTGGGGGTGGTGGAGGAGGTGCCCCCCTTAAATGTAATAGGGGAAAAGGGACCTGGGCCCCTAGGAGTTGGCACCTATGGGTGGGGAAGGAACCAGCTACTGCCCACCCCACCTGCCAATGCTACCACCCTGGACCCTGTATTCTGAACCAATTGAGGTTCTTAAGTGCCTTCTGAAGGCTGCTCCATGCATAGTAATGCATTGCAGTAACCCAGCCTGGATGTTGCAGATTCATGAACAATTCTGGCAAGCTCTTGCCTTTTCCAAGGGTGAGCAAATCTAAAACACCGACTGCCAGGTGGGGATCCCATACGGAGGGATGCATCCAAAAGCTCTCCAAAGCTATGGACTGGATCCTTAAGGAATTGGGCTGGGCAGACACTTTGGCTCAGGAATAGAAAACCACCACTCTTTCTTCTTAGCATAGTTTGCATACACACCGTACATAAAAGAACACAATTGGAGTTAAGTGGTGCTGTTAGAGCAAGGCTTTGGTTCCTCACTCAGCAGAATGACCAAGAGGGTCCCCCAAAGCAGCAGGGGTCACTTATCCCACTTCAAAGGAATACATACACCCCTGAGACCATTCAAGTCCAGAATCCAATATTACCAAAGTGCACCACTGAGGATGTCTGCAGGAAGAAAAAGACATTGCTCACTTTCGACGCAGGAGCTTTCACCCGACTGGGCTCTCTGCCCTGAGCTGACCTGCATGCACCAACCTGCTCCTTGTGATTAATGGATGCTGCCTTCATTGGTTTTCCACCAACAAAAGCAGTATTTCACTGCAAGTGTACACCTTGCAGCAATAATAATGATATATCCCCTCTGAGTTAGCTGCTCTCACTGTATGTTCTTGGCAAGGGGGGGTGGGAGGAACCTAACACACCCCTCTTAATAATTATTTGCATAGCAATTTCCTAAAGTCTTAAACTGTTGGGATGCAGAATTAGCATTTTTATGCTGTTTGCTGTATTATGCTAATGAAAATATATGCCGACATTTCACTGCCTTTATAATTGGCTTCTGCTAAATGGCAGTGCTGAGGTAGGACTGATAAGGGGAGAGAGAGGGGGTGGGCACTTTGGCACATAACACTAGAAAAGTTGTTGCAGCCTTGTGTAAGCTGATCTTCTACAGGAGACACCATTCCCTGCAAACGATATGCTGAGCTCTCGCCTGATATAAGTAGAATTAGAGCCCAAGCATGGGGGAGAGAAATAGGAGTGGGGGAAAGCCATGTATATGACCTTGAACTCTTGGAGGACAGGTGGGATATGAAGGTAACCAACAGGTACACTTCACTGAGGACCTGCAATCCAGGATGTCTCAGCATGGGCTATAAGCCCACTTCCAAGAGGGAAAAATCATGCTTGACAATACTGGTGCAAACATCCTGTGGCTGTTAAGGGGAAAGGGTTGTTGTTGTTGTGTTAATGAACTGCAGGGTTCATGAACTACACACATAAAACCGTTCTGAAAATGCTTTTTTATATATATATAAAGTGTTTTTAAAAATACATTGAATTTTCCACACGGCTCACCATCGTCATCTACTGTCACATTGTACATTGCACTTAAAACTCACTTAAAATGTTTTATCTGCAGCTGTGTAGCTGAGTCCCAGGTGTTTTGTATGAATTCTGTTAATGGAACAATGCATTTGTGTTTATGTTTTTCAGTGTGTTGTAAGATGCTCAGAGACCTTTGGGTAGCAAGCATCCTAACCCATCTAATAAATAACAACAACCAAACAACAGATATTTTTGGTGTCTGGTAAGATTTGCTGAATATTGCTTGTTCTGAAGTAGGGGTGGAGGAGGAAACTGTTTTTTAAAAGGCTTATATGTGAAATGTGGTGGGTCTGACCAGATTTAGCTTTCCCTTCATATCACCTCTTTGAGTGCCCACTTATATATGAGTGGCGCATTTTTTAAAAAAACCAAAAAGCCTCTCTAATTATATCCAAAAATGTATGACAAAAATACTTATTTTATACAGACAATATGCAAAAATAGTCTCATGCAGTACTATGTTTCTGCAGCATAACTTTGTAAGCATTGATATGTAAGTATTTTTTATACATTTATACACATTGCTGTCTGCATCTCTGTGTACTGGTCACTTTAGGAAAGCTTTACCGTGTATGTGTATACTATCCATATAATATACGTATAATAAAGAATATATGATGTGCTTTAAAGCAAAACTTTAAAAAACAACACCTTGCCTCTTGGCAAGATCAAGAATCAACATGGGAACAGGAAAAAACCTGCGTAGGTAAGCTCAACGTTGATATTTTCCATTCCTATTCTGAACAGGGAGTTGCTGGCACAGCCTATTTCTGCCCTTACTACTGCAGGCCTTCCTGCCTTCTGCCCTACCAATCCCAATGGGCACCAGCCACCACTGTCAGAGCTCCTTATTTCCTACCAGCTTTTCCTGTGAAGAGGATGAAAGAGATGACAAGGGGTGAAGCAGAAAGCAAGTGAAAGAACCATAAAAATAAGGGATGTTGAGATCCCAAGGGCGGCAGGAGCCATTGCTGCTGCTTGGATTGGCAGGCTTTGGGTCATATACGGGTGTACGAGCAGGGCCTCTGCTCTCCAGAGTGCACTGATGAACTGACGCTAGATCTCAAGCACAGGGAACAGTGTCTAAAAAGGCATTTGTCACTCATGCATAATTAAGACACATACTGCCATGTCTGGTTATAATTACAGATCAGGCAGCTGTGAATGTGAGGAGCTTAAACAAAGGGAACCAAAAAAACCCTAAACTGCACTAATAAATCCAATTGTTAAAAAAAAAGACAAGAGACGGAAGAGATGACGATGGGTTGCCTATATAATGTACAGTGGTACCTCGGGTTACACATGCTTCAGGTTACATATGCTTCAGGTTACAGACTCCGCTAACCCAGAAATATTACCTCAGGTTAAGAACTTTGCTTCAGGATGAGAACAGAAATCGTGCTCTGGCGGCGTGGCGGCAGCAGGAGGCCCCATTAGGTAAAGTGGTGCTTCAGGTTAAGAACAGTTTCAGGTTAAGTACAGACTTCTGGAACGAATTAAGTACTTAACCTGAGGTACCACTGTATCCTGAGAAATGGTGCTTGTGCACTGAAAGGACCATAAGCTGAGCCAGCATGGACCCTGCCATTCCCTCCACACAACAAAATGCACAATAATGACATGAGGCTCTGTTTTTCCTGGTAACCTGATCTGAATTCTTAGTTGAGCTTTACAGGGCAGAAGAGAGAAGGCAAAAAGGAGAAGTCAGGGAGAATTTCCAGCCAAGAACTGCCTTCCCACCAATGGTGGAAGGTGTCAGCATGGCTACAACTCAGTTGTACGGTTTCTTTCCCATATGTTCACATGCACACCATTTTATTTCTCGCCACCATTTCATCATAACTTGAGGGTTCACAGATGGCAGCATGAACTGTGTTTGGAACGACGCCAGAAGATATGAAGAAAAAAAAATGCCTATGGTATCAGTGCCACCGCCCTCAGCAGAAACTGGTTTTTCAATTCGTGAATACCTGTAAGCGTGTCAGTATCACAAAAGAGCACGGGAGGGGTGTATTTTCCTCCACCAACATTTATGCTGAATGATCCGCCCCTGTGCTATATTTGATTTGAACTTAATAAACCAGCAGTTACCTTTGCTGTGAATTACAATACAGTATACACGTCCGTTTGACGTAGTTTCAAAATATATATGGTTGCTTTCTTTGATGGTGCTCACCTAAGCAGTGCATAAGTGACAATGAAGTGACATCTGATAAGAATATTACACACATATACTGCCTGAAGGAGATAATTAGATCTCTAAAGCACCGCCTTTGTTGCTGTTCTGGGTTCTTAAACGGCAAGGGAACAGGGAGTTCAGTAGAACATTATCTGTCTTGCAGTGTCCAATCAAAGCTTCATATATATCAGGGCACAGTGGTTAATAACAACACCAGTCAAATGTAACAGATAAAACCAAGAGACATGGCTACAGTGGTAGCACAAAATTAAGGCTGACTTGCAGCTAAAATGGTTGACTGCAGACAAATGGTAAATTATAATGTTTAGGTTTCTTCTCAAAGTTTCAGACTGGCTAAATTCTGGGACTGAATCCAAGCTTTATCCATCTATTCAAATATGCATCTTTATTAGTATTGTTGAATAGAAGTCCATGCCTGCAACTTGTGCACATTTAACTTGTGTACATTCAGATTTATGCGCTTGGCAAAATTATATATATATATATGTGGCAGAAAGAGGGAGGGGTTCGGGGGGGAAAAGACTACGGCAATCTCGCCCGTCATTGAACCCAATGTGTTTTGACTATACACGATTTTGGCTTTAGGCTCTATCCCTGGAACATAACCCCCAAATAAGTTGCAGGCTGACTGTATCTTATTTCATTTAACTTTTGTAGTATTTCATTATCCTTTAGATCTTCATGCATTAGCTGAATGCCAAATTAGGTGAGACAATGGCGAACTATAAGTCAGGCTGTTCCATATGAAGGACCAAGGGCGGGGGGAACAGTTGGTTGTCCATTTTGAAAAACAGAAAATGGGGGACAGGGCTAAGCACTCACTTAACCTCTTCCTATCTGCTTCGAGACACAGCATTTCAGCGTCCTTAGGCTTCTTCATAAACATTGTCACTACCTTGTTACATGCATCTGTGTCTAATATAGCTCCTCCAC
The DNA here is from genome assembly GCF_965153285.1 of Podarcis tiliguerta. NCBI lineage: Eukaryota > Metazoa > Chordata > Lepidosauria > Squamata > Lacertidae > Podarcis > Podarcis tiliguerta. Next base: position 45,235,959 of record NC_139542.1, on the reverse strand, counting down.
CACTCCACCCAAGGCTCCCATTAATAAATCCTCTTAGGCCAGCCACAGAATTAAGTTGTTTACTTAATTGCAAATCTTTGCCCTCTCCATCCCTTTTCAAAAGTGTGTTCTGAGCTTCTCTCCAAACAAAAATAGAGAAGTTTGCTAAAAAAAAAATAATCTTATTTGGTATGGTTAGCATGCATATTAATAGCTCAAGGAGTCTTTTAGTACTTCTGCCTTATCTTTGCACACTGTGGAATTAGCATATCAAACCTCTGCTTCTCTTACATATGTAAAAAAGTTGGTCTTCAGCAGCAGCTTCCTGCTGTTGTTACTTTAAAGCTGTACCGCAAACATATTTAGCCTGGATGTTTCAATCAGCCTTTAAGCAAGATTATTTCAGGAAGAGACTTTTAGGAAGATTTTACTTAGCTGAAAAAGATGCATTTGGCCATTGCTAAAAGTAGAGTGTAGTTTGTAATCTTGCAATTAGTCACTGCAAAATGCACCCCAGGGGTGGTGAAGTGGGTGCAGTCTTGGACTGGATTCAGGTCCACTCTCCACAGGCCATTTTGACAGGCAGGCCACTGAAGTCATATCCTTTTTTTGTTTATCTACTCTGCAAACACTTTTCCATCCCAAAATGGGAAAGTTGTAATTCCTTTTCAGTTTGTATTCTTCAAAGCCAGTGCTATTTTTTCTAGAAAAAGAGGTATCAGAACTCACCATGAACACCTCCCTCATTCTCTTAGAATGGCAATGGCACCCATCTGAGAGGTGCCAGAACTGAGTTCCGGCTGAAAAAAAGCCCTGTTTAAAGCATGTTTTTGTCCATAGCTCAACACAGTCCAAACTTTCTAAGTTTGATGGCCTTATTATGTGCAGGTAATGAACATGTATGAAGTCTGATCTGACCCAAAATTGTAAGGATGTGAGCAGTGAGCCAGAAAGTCCCCAACTGAAATTGCATGTGCAAAACCCTAAAAACAAGTCATTGTGCTTCAATCTCTAATTTACAATATGGAAATTATGCTGGCCGACCTTGCAAGGCTGTTGTTAGGATAGAGACTTGGAAGATTCAATGTTTGAAGGGGCAGTGGGCAACATGCCCTCTGGTGAGCTATAGCGACAGCAGCACTCCCAAAGCATCTGTGAGCTGCCATTTTAAATCCCCATAATGCCCCAAAGTGCCTGACCTTGTGTCAGTCCAGGGCACTGGGGAAATTATAATGGTGAGCAGTCTACAGAAAGAGATGGTTTGCACACAACACTAAACCAAACCAAACTATGACTTAGCACAGATGCACGAGGCTTCCCACAGAAGTGATCACAGCTGCTTTGCTCCTGCTCTGCTCCTGCTCCACTGATGTGAGCAGCTAAGCCATGGTTTGGCTTAGCATGATGGCCCAGGCTCGTGGTTTGTTTCACTCCAGACAAACCTCATGCTGTATCCAAGGGTTGTTCCTGGGTTTATAGCTTGTGGTTTGTCTGGAGTAGACAAACCATGAGCTCAGGTTGTGGTTTGTCTGGAGTAGACAAACCATGAGCTCAGGTTGGACAGCACACTTAAGACAAACTTTCTTCTTCTTTGGCGATCACTCGTAGCCAAGTAAGATTGTCTTCCATAAACACAGTTTTAACAGTGAGTCCGTAAGTGACTGTGGAGGCCAATTCTGGATCCACACGTCCTTCCATAGTGGGAACATAGGTTTCCAGGTGGGAGTTGATCACGGTGAGGGTTTGCCAAGCGTGCCTTCCTCTTATCACGTTTCTCTATTTTGTCCTGAGTTCAAGAGTCTTCAAAGCCCATGGCACCTTTGGTAAAGGCTGTTCTCCAATTGGAGCGCTTGCAGGCCAGTGTTTTACAGTTGTCAGTGTTTATACTACATTTTTTTTAGATTTGCCTTGAGAGAGTCTTTCAACCTCTTTTGTTGACCACCAGCATTACACTTTCCATTTTTAAGTTCAGGATAGAGTAGTTGCTTTGGATAATCAGGCATTTGCACAACATGACCAGTCCAACAAAGTTGATGTTGAAGAATCATTGCTTTGACACTGGTGATATTTGCTTCTTCCAGTACACTGGCATTAGTTCGCCTGTGATTAGTTCCCAAGTGATGTGTAAATTTTTTCGGAGACACCGTTGATGGAATCTTTTGAGGAGTTGGAGATAGCGTTTATAAGTGGTCCATGTTTTTCAAGCATACAGTAAGATTGGTAGTACAATAGCTTTGTAAACAAGCATTTGGGTTTCCCTGTGAATGTCCCGGTCCTCAAACACTCTGCACTTCAATCGGGAGAAAGCCGCACTTGCAGAGCTCAAGCGATGCTGGATTTCGGCATCAATGTCGCCCCTTGTGGAAAGATAACTGCTCAGGTAGGAGAAGTGATCAACATTTTCCAATGTTACACCATTGAGTTGGATTTGTGGTGCTGCAGAGGAGTTGTTTTGTGCTTGTTGGTGCAGCACTTTGGTTTTTTGGATGTTGAGCGATAGGCCAAGCTTTTCATAAGCTTCTGTGAAGATATTTAGGATGGTTTGGAGGTCATCCTCTCAGTGTGCACACACTATGTTGTCTTGGCTTAGCTCTCAGTGGTGGTGCAGCAGGACCACAGGTGCAGCACTGTAGCTGCCATCTCTGGGAACTCTCACGAGATGATGCTAAGCCATGGCTCCATTTTATTTCACTTCCCCACCCCATTAATTTGCCCCATCAATAGCATCCCCACCCCAAATGCTTTTTTCCGCATGCACTTTCTACTGAGCTCCCTACATTCACACACACCTCAGAGTGAGTTCTTATTTCTTCAAGGCAAATGCTACAAAATGCTGTTTTTCAAAATATATTCATGCAGAAGGACGTGGACCCTTAGGTCAACTCATGGTAATGAGATGAATAAAGAGATATGGCTGAAATGAGGGCCCAGCATAACACAGCCCTCTCCAAAGAATCTGTCACTTGAACAAAACAGGTTGGGACTATTTAGTATCCGAGCTTCCAGTATGGTTGCCATGGTTTCTGCACAGAGAGCAATGGACTGCCTTGCAATTATATTCCTTCCAATGACAAATAACAGGGGACTAGGAAATGGGATAATACAATCTTTAGGCCTCCTGTCAGAACTGTGAGATGCAAGAGGCAGCATTTATCTCTGAAACACCCTAACAACAGAGAGTGCAAACTGATGTACTCTGAACAAAATGTCCATTGGTTTAGCTTGTAGGCTCCTCTTGTCTTTCAGCTTTTATTTTCTCTAAGTATGGAATTGATTCGAAGTTACGTGACACCAGTTCAGTTCACGTGGGTCACTTTGATTCTGCTGAAAACACCCTCAAATCCACTTGGGCAATCTGGAGGAGAGGCATCCCCAACAGCTTCTGTGCAATTCAGTCAGTGCACATGCTTGAATTCAGTGTGTGCACGCAACAGGTTTGTAAAGGAAAGGCTTCTTTTAGGCCCCTTTGATGCTTGAAGAGAATAAGGAGGTTTGCAACAAAGCCAATCAATGACTGACACATTAAATTTATTCAGTGGTAAACACAGAGCAGGCATCATGGAGGATTAAATCAGACTAGGCAATGACTTGGAGCTAAATGCAAGTGCTACTTACAGAAAAAGTTGTAGTAACAACATCTTACAGTGCAAGAAGGCCAGGTGTGAGCGTCATCAAGACCTGAACTTTTTGAGGGGTGCAGGAAGATGGTAACAACATTAAGCACAATGCCTACTACATAATAAACAAAGCACAGTGGAACCTTGGTTGTTGAACGCTTCGGAACCTGAACAATTTGGTATCCAAATGCTGACAACCTGGAAGTGAATGCTTCCGTTTTCGAACGCACTTCGGAAGTCAAACGACTTCTGAGGTGTGTTTCTCCATTTTTGAAAAGCAATTTGCCAGCCGGCAATTGCGCCTCGGTTGTCGAACGTTTTGGAAGTTGAACGGTCTTCTGGAACAGATTATGTCTGACAACCGAGGTTCCGCTGTAATTCTCTATGACACTTTCAATTGTGAAACAACTGAACTGACCTTGTACACTTTCCAAATGCATCTAGCTTGCTTAATAGAACAGTCACATTCTTTTGCCTTGACAACTTTCTGCCTTATGAGAGACTCAAAGGATGCTTAAGTGTAAATCAGCATGCACAAGTCAAGGGCTATAGCTAAGAAGATAGGTCCATCTTGCTCGGTATTGTTGACACCGATTGGCAGTGGGTCTCTGGGAATCTTTCCCAGCCCTGTCTTGAGATGCCAGGGATTGAACCTGGGACCTAACTATAATTTTCAAATATATTTTATTGTTTGGTTGTGTCTGTGGTGTTTTAGGTGCCTTGTGAGCTGTCTCGGATGCACTGGGCGCAGAAAGGCAGAATAGAAATGGTGACATAAATGAATGTCAGAAAGACTGAAATGTACTGCTGTAAAACACAAAAGGCTGCCTTATACTACTAGATTATACTATTCATCCATCATACCCAGTATTATTCACTCGCATGGCCTAAACAGATGTGTACTTAAATTCCTAGCAGGCATCTATGTGTCTTGGTTTTCCTTATGTAATTCCAGGTGTGGCGGAGCCAAATAATTATGGTATAGGCAGCTGGAAGGGTTTCTTACTGCCCTGCTGAGATCAGAGTGGAGATCTCCCCTCCAGGCTAGGTTTTCCTTTAGCAGCTTTGGCAATTCTGCAACTCTTCCTTGGGTCCAGCCATTTCTAGCTATGACTGCACATAAGATAAGTTGCCCATATTGCCTACATGCACAACGTATCTGGGCAATGGAAGTTATATGGAGGCAATTGTGTAGTTTTTCAAAATGTGGCTCGGTAGAGAGGAGTCACATTGTAGTGATTACATTGTAAATGTCATTTTGGTTTTTGGTGTGCTCAAAATGGAGTTTATGTTATAGAGCAATACTTAGAAGGAATATCCCAGGGCCAAAAGGCTAATCACACACCCAAAACTAAATGTGACCCAACTTAAAAACAAAATAATAAACAACCACCCCAAAAGCCGGATGGGGTGGATAGCTATTAACGGCTGCTGCTGCTACTACAACTACTCCAAAGTTATTACCCAGTGTTTCTTCCAAGTAACTTAAGGCAATTACTTTCAATAAGCTCAAGGTCAGTCTGCCCCCAGCCTTCCCCAGGTTATACTCACAGCAATCCTGTAAGATATGTTAGGCTAAAAGGTAGGCAATGCTCAAGGTCATTCTAAAAGTTCATGGCTGAGTGGGACTTTGAACCTGGGTCACTCGAGGCCCGCTCTGACTTGCTAACCCTGGGGCAGCCAACACGGCATCCTCAAGGACTACAACTCCCATCAGCCCCTGCCAACATAGGCAATGGCCAAGTGTGGTGGGAGGTGTAGTCCAACAACATCCATAAGGTACTACTGTACATGTGTCTTCTCATATGGGAAAGCATCTTGAAAGGGATCATTGTGAACAGAGAAACTCTTGGAGGGTAAAGGGCTAAGAAGCACTCTGCTCCTCTATTCTTCCGCTAAAGCTTACAGCCTCCTGTGGCTACTTTTGGTTGAAGGAGGGGGGGGGGGGGAGTCAGTAGACAAACACACTTGACTACATCTCATTTCGTTTGAGTTTTGGAGATATAGTGCATGCCTCGTACCATATAAAAGCAGCGTGTACCATGAATAAACATTTTGACTGCTTACCTTGAAGGAAATTTCATACTGCTCCCCTCCCCAGATTTCTAAACCTGGATCGTAGCCACCGAGATCCCAAAACCACTTTCTGTTAACAGCGAACAGACCTCCAGCCATAACAGGGGATCTGACGAAGGAATATAACAAACTGTCAATGGCAGGCATCATCATGGCATGCTTGAAAAGCTGAAATGACTGGCAAAATGTGCTTGATGGAGACAGATATGGTGGGAGTTACCAGCATGTTATGTGACAAGGGTGCCCTTCAGATCCTGCTGGACTCCAGTTTCCACCTCCTTGACCACTCTACCTGGGGCTGATGGGAACTGGAGTCCAAACGGATTTGGAGGGCACCACACTGGCTGTCCTTGGTACATGGTGTGGTTCTCATGAGCATAAAACTGGGGAATGGGAATCTCACCCATGAAAGAGAACACAATGTTTCTCCAAGCAAAAACACATGGAGTGACAATGTTAGTTGTACGCAAAGTAAACCCACTGAAATAAATGCACAAGTATCTATTCTGGGTATGATTTAGCTGCCTATTACCCATAGTATGCAAACCCCATTCAGACAAAGCTCTTGCAGCAAAACATAGATAGAGTGTTTAATGGTCTCACATCATATTGTCCATGGAATATGAATGGGGTTTCACCTTTACAGTATTGATGTTTCCAAATATATGAACACATTGAGTGGCATTTTAGTGAATGGTTTTACCGAGATTTTGATTTTGACCTTGCATTTCGAACTCTAGCTAAAGTAAGCAAGTTGTATTTTTTGTTAATACAATGCCCTTGAGCCTCAACATAATAAACACAATTATTGTGCCTGTTTTGTACGCAGTTGAGCTTGTAGCCTTCAGTACAACCCCTAGCTCTCATGCTCGATGGAAACTCAGCCTGTAGCTAACTCAAAGTACGTGCGACTGAAACAATCACATATTCCTTCCCAGTTTACAACTGATTGCTAATAATGCCCTCAATCCAGCTAAGGTTCTCACTTGAAACCAAGGGGGAAAGTGGCTTGCCAGCAATTCAAGGCTCATTGCTTCCAGTGGCATTTAGTTATACTGAACTTTAGCTGGATTGGGGTCAGTGTGTTGGTTACCCTTTTTCAATGGCGTCATTCATTCCTTTCCATCTACTTTTCACAATGGCTATGAAACACAATAAATAATGGAATACCCGCAAAATTGCATCCTGAATTGATCACTCACATCAATTAGTTTCAACTCAAGACATGCCCATGTTCAGAACACTATTTATTTTACTTTATTCGTTTTACAGATTTATAAACCGCTTCATAGACAGAGGTCGTTGAATTGGTATACAACATGATAAAATGAGATAAAGTATAAGAATTATAAACTCTAAAAACAATAAAAACCATTCCTACGATTTCCACAACAAATGTAGGGTGGAATTCAGAGTAGAATGCATAGCTGTCAACAGTGCATAGCTGTCAACTTTTCCCTTTTTTTGTGAGGAATCCTATTTGTAATAAGGGAATTTCCCTTTAAAAATGGGAAACATTGACACCTATGACGCAGTGGGAGGTGTGGGGCAGCCCTACTGCATTAGAGTCCTAGCTCTGATTTCCACTAGTGGAGTGGGTGAGTTGGATCTGTCCCAATAAAAGCATTTCTATAGATGTATAACAAGTAAATGGCTGGGCCATTTTTAAATAAACAGTAGGTGCCTAAACATCAATATGTCAATTTTGGCTGGTACTTGATTTCAGAGGGCTGGAGCTGCAACACTAAAAGCCCAGTTGTAATAAAAAGTAAGCTCATCTCTGCGGCATGCTGTACTGTCAGCAGTGTCCCACCTAAGGAACACAGTTGCTTTATGGGGCAAGGGGCTCTTTTAGGTAACCTGGTCCCCTCTTTAGGGCTTTAAATGCTAACAGCAAACCAAACCAAACAAAAAACTGCATCCAGTAGTCCATTGGCAGTCACTACAGCTCCTTCAGCAGAAGTATTATATGGCGTCAATGGTATACCGCCCCCCTGGTAAACAACTTAGCTATTGCATCCTACACTAGCTGCAGCTTTTGGGTTAAGCCCTAAAGAAACCCTACATAGAGCACATTTCAGTAATGTAGTATTGACATCACCAAAACCACAGTGGCCAAGCTATCTCAGCGGAGGCCCGGCTGAAGCTGCCTTACTAATTGAAGCGGGAAAAATTCACTCAAATAGCAAAGATGGATCAAGCAGCATTCCTAGACTACATACCTGTTCTTTCAAAGAGCCTCTGTCTCAGCTGGAGTTTAAACTCTGCTTATTGGTTCTCATCCAGCCAACCACTGCCCCAGACGCTAGTCCAAAGCCTGCACGGTCACTTCTGTTTCACATCTTATGGAGAAACAGAGCTGTGTGTCATCATAATACTAATGACACTTTGTTCAAAATAAGGCCACTCTACATGGTTTCATAGGTTAAATAGCATCGTAGGCAAAATAATGCCCTGTGGCAAGCCGTAACTCAAATGCCAGGTGGCCACAGGGCATCCTCTCAGTGCTGCTCTCTGGAACTGCCTAGTATTTATCTGGAACATGTCACAAACCACAAAACTGAGCCTTGCATAAAGTGTGTGCATGTACACATTTGCAGGTGTGACACACGGGGTAGTGGACAGAGCTAGGAGTGGGGAGACCTGGGTTCAAATCCTCATTCAGTCATGAAACTCCCTGAGTGATCCTAGCCCAAGCTCCAGCTCTGGTCTGACCTATGTTGCAGGGAGGTCATGGAGATAGAAAGGAAGAACGCCTGTGCCGCACTGAACACCTTGAAGAAAAGGTTGAATAAAAAGCAAAATAAACAAATAGCGTGCACACATATACTGTGTGGCCATCAAATTTCACAGGTATGTGGAAATAGCTGCCTCTGGTCCTGTAGGGAAATTCCAATTAGTTAAGATTATGGGAAAGGCTTCCATAGTTCAGGTGGACTAGAAACGAGCCAAATGAATGTTTTGCCTCTGGAAGCGTACAGGAATTTGCAGCAGGAGGACGAAAAGAAAAGGGGCCCTGTTTCGTTGTCTGTTGCCCTTGGGTGTCATGAAAGATCAGGCTGGAATGATAATACAATGCCGAAGTACAACAGTCAGTTACATTTAATGTTTGAAAAGGAACAAACATAAAAGCTACTAGTTAACGAGAGAGCCTGGGAGTGATTTTTCATCATCCCGACATCCCCTTAAGATTAAAGTTCCACTGCCAAATACAAGCAAGGCCAGCAATATTCTGGCCAGGCAATCAATCTTTAGTTGCAGGATGCCACCCCTGCTCCCTTACTGCATTACAGGCCTTAAAAAAAGAAAGAAAGATGATCATAACTAAGTAAATCCTACCAATATTTTAAAGAAAATTAACTCAGAAGACAGGTAGAGGGGGCTTAATACCCAATTATAACAATCCCTACCCCTCACTTCAGAGGACAAGCAACTCTTTCAAAGGACTATCTGCCCTGCCCAGGGGTTTTCTTTTGCTTTGTTTAGTATTATAGATGGCTCATTACAATTTCATGAGCAATTCTTAAAGATACAGAAAGTCTTTGATAGCCTTTGCTGAAAATGGATCCCTGCAGGTAGATCAATACCCAGATATCTTATCCTTCTTCTCCCATAAGAACGCTCCCTGAAAGTAATTCAAGCACAGATAAAGTAAACACACATACACACACCTTTTAAATTTCTATAATTTCCACATTGGATCCATGTGTGCTTTAGCTTCTGCCTGTGAAAATGTTCAAGTTTCTGATATGCATCTAATCAACACAAGCAAGAAGTTCTGAATCATGAGTCAAACACAAAGTGAGAAAGGCGTGATACCTGATGAAACCTCTTACAGTTTACATTTATATACAGTTTATATGTGAACGTTGTAAGGGCAGCTCATGTCCAGATTTCAAAGGAACACCGTGGAGATGTGGTACAATACCTTACACAGGAGGTTTCTTGTTCTAAGGAGTAGGGTTATTCTAAAACAAGTCATTTACAAGTCCCTATAGTGTTCTAAAAGCAAAATAACGTCTGATGATCCAGATCAAACCTCATATCTAAGCAGTCAGGAATGATGGGTGCTTGAGAGAATCACCTACCAAACTGACCTGTGCTCTTAGGAATTTGACAATGGCTGTTCAAGGAACCTATATTGCTTTATTGACAGTGATGGTTGGGGAGGGGTTCCCTAGGCCAGTGGTGGGGAATCCTTTTCAGTCCAAGATCCACATTCAGTCATGGACAACATGGGCACATGCCAATAGCGGGTGGGATTCAGTGCAAAAGTGGGTGGTGGAGGAGAAGTGAGTCTTACTGTTATACAGCATTTTTAAATTTAAAAAATCAGACTCTAGTCAGGTGTTTCTGACACCCACCCACATTTCTCCATCCATGCAACCAACAGACACGATAACAGTTTAAGAGCATATTTCAGGAAGGCATGGAGCAGGGCCATGGAGAGGCGTGGTCGGGTGAGGGGTGTGGTCTGGGAGCCAGACAGAGAAGCTTAGAGGGCAGTATTTGGTCTTTGAGTTTGAAGCGTCCCACCCCTGCCAGTGGCAAAACTGCCAGTGACAGAGCAAAGCTGTGGGGAGGAGCCCCTCTGCCCTGATTTTTCATCACCAGGAGCTTCCCTGTAACTGGCAGTCAGAGGAATGACAGCCTTCTCTTCCAGTTATTTGTCTAATCCTCTTTTGAAGCTATCTACTTTTGTGGCTAGGACTGGCTCCTGTGGGAGCGAGTTCCATAGTTTAACTATGTGCAGTGCTATGAACTACTTTCTTTTACCTGTCCTGAATCTGGTGCTACGAGAGAGGAAGAAAGGAAGGAAACATTTTCTCTATTTTCTCCATGCCGTGGCAGACGCTATTTTCCAGGGACGTACCTGATTTAAAGAAGCTGTCCTGGTTTCTGATTTGATCCCAGTGTCCCGCTTTTCCTTAGGAGGTCCCTATTTTCATTGCAGCAATGTTGAAATGTATGGAGTTACCTGACCCCCAAGCTGTTTGAAGGCAATCCTGTATAGGGACGGGTTTTTTTAAAAAAAAGTTTTAATGTTTTATTATGTTTTTATATATGTTGGAAGCTGCCCAGAGTGGCTGGGGCAACCCAGTAAGATTTATATTTATAAATAGTAAAATTATCATTATGGAATGGGACGTCCCTATTTTCATCAGAGAAATGTTGGAGGGTACGCCGTGCATACTTTTCTAAACTATTAAGCCACCTCTTACTCGCCTTTTCTTGAAACTAAAAAGTCCCATATGCTGCAAACTTTCTTCATAGTCTCTCTCTGATCATTTTTGGTTGCCCTTTTCTGAATATCAGCTGCAGCGCTCAAGTTACCTGGCACTGCACATATTAGCAGCTTTCCTGCTTTGATCTTGTAACAAAGTTAACTGCAACTAGAAGGATGCCAAAGGGTTAATCCCAATCCCAAAGACTACTACTTACTCAAATAAAGTAAAGCTTGATCAACCCACTCTTTTTTATCAGAGGAATTCCACAATACAGCACACACTCTCACACAGAGCCAGCCTGCCTTTTCTCCAGACACTCTCAAACCTGCACACGGTGACACTGATTCAAGCCGACAAGGGCCTCACACTTTGCTAAGTGGATGAGACACACAGTTAATGATCTGGCCTGTGATCTGCCACGGAGCAGAGAAACTGGGTGAATATTGTCCCTTTGATCAGTAATACAGTCAGGGACTGCAAAGGCACTCCTTTCCCACTTATTTGCCCCAGTCCACGCCGGTGGCACATGGGAATAAAAGATAAATGTTCATATTTCATTTACTCCGAAGTCTCTGGAGATTAATACGGCCGTCAGAAGCAATTATTTGGTGGCAAGGATGAAGACCAAAGCTCACGCCGCGCCATGTCTGAGCTACACAAAAGCATTGCCAGCCGGTTATCGCTGGGTAGCAAAGTCCCAGAAAATGCTGTAATTAGGTTGTGGGAAAGGCAGCCGCCCGGGTGAAATGAGAAGGCAACTAGGTGGCCCAAAGTAATTTGGCTTCCTGACATGTGCTCTTACCTCCATCCTTCCTATTTTATTAGCGCTCTATAATATACCGTTACGCTCTTATGGAAGGTAATGGGGAGGCAGGCACTTAACTGTAATGAAATTAGATTCCTCCTCCTTTGCACCAGAGGCACAATGACATTTTCTTGTAAAAGCCGTGAAAGCAGTTTTTAAAAATGGAAGTGACAGAAAAAACACTGGCACCCACTTCCTGGCAGAGGATGAAGGAGCTGAAAGCTGATGAGGCTGAGCACTTTATTGTCTCGCGTTAGCTCCCGCTCTTCATCCAAAGTCGCAACAAAGATGGGCAGGCAGTGCTCTCGACACCCAAGGAAATGAACCTTCCTCTTTTATCACCCCACAAAGAGAGATTGTTTCCAACATTCCCACTAAATAAAAAATAATAACAAGGGGGGGGGGGCTTGGTTTAGTAATAAAAACGAAATGAAAGTCGTCTCTCTACATTTACACAGGTTCATTTGGCGGGATGTGGAATGAGATGGAAACGAGCCTTTCTAAGAGCATGCGTTATGAGAGAGAGCAAGGAAGGGTGGCACAGGATCGACACTATGATGCCTGGCATGTGAATCCCTCTGAATAATAAGATGCGGGGTTTGGTGATACCGCTGAAGCACTATTTCCATTTGAACTAGAGCTTCTGTGATTTGTACAGAACAACCTGACCCAAAATTTGTTGCACAGCAGCAGTAGAGAAACCAATCAGGTACTGGACTACCAGCACTGGCTGTTTCTTGGTCCTGGGAGGTGGCTCTGCTTCCAGATGACAAGGCAGAAGCATCTATCAGTATGGCTTTGCACCTACAAGGGGTATTGCACAAACAGATCCCTCCAAAGGAAGGGTAAGTAGGCACAGCAATACCTAGTAGGGACAGCAATACCTAGTAGGGACAGGTATGAAATGTAAGGCACAGCAATACCTAGTAGGGACAGGTCAATCTGTCTATTTCAGTTTCTGTTTTTTTCAAGTTCATCCCATTCCCACATCAGTTTGCAAACTTTGAAAAGAAATCCTCATGAAAATTCATGCATATTTGTGTCTGCATTTCTTCCATTAGCTATTCGCTTTTACAAGCAATTTTACTTTCCACATTACTTGCACTATCCTACGGATTTTTCTGCACACTTTCTTCTGATATCTATATCTATCATATCTATACAGGGTGTTTTAAATTTACTGTAGAACTGCATTGCAAAATTCAGGCAAGTGTGATTTTTGAAGAATAGCTTTGTTTCAGTTTGTGGATTGATTCAGGAGATATGAATTGGGCAGATTTGCATTGTGAATGGAACAACGCCCACCCAATCCCATTCTCTCCCTGGCTTAATTGCATCTGGTAAACCTCAGATTATGTTAGGTCCTTTACTAATGCTGGCATCACTAAATGAAGACACAGCAGTGACATCAACAGATTGATACCTGATGTATCTCAGTATCCTTGAAAGGGAAATGCAACGTTTTCCAAAATGTGTTTATGTGTGAGGTGTGGACAAATGTACCCTTCTTAAGTGAACAATTTTTCTGTTTCCTAGCAACAAGAGCTGATTTCTGAAACCATTCTGTGGTGTAAATATTTGTGGTGGATTCAAGACAACTGAACCTTTCAAATTATGAATAAAGTTGAGAGGAAAGCCCAGATCAGATGTCCTATCCAGGGTAAATGGAGAAACATGATGGGACTGAGATTCATGTCCAGCTGAAAGTCTGCATAGACCTCACACATATACAACCAAATGTGGAAAATACATTATCCCTATGACCAGGAACTGTTTTGCTAGAGTTCACAGTGAGTTGTATGCATGTAAGTATCATTAGGCAGACATTCAACTGAATGCACACAGGCTGGGATGGTGTCTGCATTCACTTATCATGCCTACCAGTGGACTGTGACCAAGAAATGTTTAGGCATTTAAGGGCAAGTTTGAAGGGTGTCAAGGTGACACTAGTTCTTCTCAAGTTTATGATCATTTCCTCTAGTCCACATTTCATTTTCTGATAAGAATATAAGATGGTGCCATGCCAAAGGAAGTATCTTAAGGCTGCATATATGATGCCCACATTTATGTTTTCTCAGCAATAATGGAATCAGATCAGCCTTTGAAGACAACAACTCACATGGAATAACCCAGTTTGGCTCTTCAGTATGTACTTATTGGACTTATGCATAAACTTGTTCATGGTCGAATATTGTTGATTTAATTGAGTGTTCAAAGGATTATCTCACATTGGTCGTGATATGCAGGAATAGATATTCTAAAATTATTTATATGCTGTCTTTCAACCCTTAAAAAAGCCACCCAGGCATCTCACATAAAAGCAATAGAAATACATCAAAACCCTGGAGCGTTAAAATCGAGATGTGGAAAATATGGAAACAACAAGGAGAAGCAGGACTAAGATGTGGAGATTTGCTTCAGAGATCCGGACTGTGGGGATCTCCAAAAAATTAATAAATATAATTCTGATTATAATTTGGTCTTTTTAATTTTAGTTTTTTTATTTTAATTAAAGTACTATGATTGGATATATTAATTGGATGTTTCTTATTGGAAAATCAATAAAAATGATTTTTTTTAAAAAAAGAAATACATTAAAAAGAAATACATTAAAACCCAAGCTCCCATCATCCCTGGTTGGGCTTATTGGAGCTGAAATCCAACAACATCTGGAAGTTTCAGGTTTGAGGAAGATCATTCCGCATCCCAAGCTAAAAGCTAGGTGAATTTGTCAAAAGTCTTCAACTTTTTTTGAAAAAGCATTTAAGAAAGGCACCATACAAAAGCCTTTAAGATCATGGTGCAGAGGCCACCATTTTAAGAAACAAAAAGCACACTTCTTCAACCTGGTGGCCTTCAGATGTTTTGAACCACAACCCCCACCAAACCCGGTCAGTGCAGCTTGGTACCAAGTGGGGGAAGGCTGAAATAACACAAGATACTGCTCTGTTGGTTTCTCTCATCTCAAGTTATATTAGGCTGTAAACACAATCATCTCTATTAATGTTTTCTAAAAATTGCATGGATGCAATGCAAGAATGGAGTAAAATAGTTTTTTTAAAAAATTCTGAATGGGATTAAGGAGTTCCAATGCAAAACACAGTCCACTAGGACTCAAGCTTTGACAAAAAGCAATGCAGTCGAAACTAAGTTGTCTTTGGGGGTCAATTAAAGTGGACTCTCGACAAGATCTTTCCATCTTTTATGACTACAGCGGTCCTGGAAGGGCAAGACCTTCGTTAGTTGGAAGACGCAGTGCCTCAGCAAAGAGTAATAGACGGAAAGAGATTGACTGCATTTCGCTCGAGAAAAATGAGTCTTGCAGAAGTCAGCATTCTGTCTCTGTCTGTTCTGTTCCCAGGAAAGAGACAACAACTACAAGCATATCTGACATAGCGTGCTCCATTTTAGTGATTTTTCTACCCTCGTACATCACCCTGTCAGCCCCAATACCCTTTGGATACCCTTCCCTCCTTATCATTCTGGGAGTGGCACATAAACTTGCATTTCCCAAGGTGACAACTCTGCACAGTCAAGAGCTCTCTGCGTAGAAATCTAAAATGAACGAGTCTCCCCTTCTCCCTGTGCCTCTGCTGAGAAATTCATCTTGAGGCTTGATTTCAACATCCTGCTGCACTGGCAAGATTAGCAAGCAGAACCGTGGGGATTCAGTAGTCTCCCCTGCTTTAGGTTCCATTTTAGAGCTCAGATGAGAATACCCAGGGATCAAATTCTGGTAAACGTGATGAACACGGAAAGCAGAAGTAAAAGGAAACAGCGAAAGCTCATTCAGTGCCATCTTCTGTAATCTGAGTCTACACTTCAGGTGGCATCTGAAAGCTACTAGATGGCCTGTTGTGAAACAAGAGAAAAATGATAAGCAGCAGCAAGCAACAGCAACAGCCCCACTGTTTTTCTATTGAGTCAAGAGAATTAATAATGTAGATACCCTGTAGCCGTGGAGCACCAGCTAGGAAGATTCCATACGTGACCCAGTAGCAAGACCTTCCAAAGCAAACGAGTTCAGAAAAGTAACATTCATTGTATCCGGGAAGGTGTGTGACACTGGGCCATGGGCGGCAGCAAAGTGTGGTCAGCATCTGGGACAGAAGTAGGTGGGAAGTATGAAAGAGAATGTAAGAGCAGCCCTGCTGCATCAGGCCAGTGACCCATCTAGACCAGCACCCTCATTTCACAGCGGTCAGCCAAATGCCTATGAGAAGTCGGCAAGAAGGACAGGAACATACCAGCATACTTCCTGCTTGTGATTCCCAGCCTGTGATTCAGGCTACCTCTGACAGGGGTGGAAGAATATAGCCATCACAGCTAGTAGCCATTGATAGCTTTATTCTCCATGGGTTTGTCTGAGCAAAGGGTCAAGCCACAAGATCAGAATGAATGACCAAAAATGATCAAAAGTTCACGCCAGAAGTTCAGAGGTACAGCTGTAGGTCTGGGTTATTATGAAGCTGAGCCAAAAGATCGGATGCCAGCCCAGCCCAATCCAAACCAATCCACAATCACACATGTATTTTTAATATAACTAAGCCAGGAGCCAGGAGCAGAGAGAACGGGCTGGTATGCCTTCAGATGAGAACTGATGGTGACTTAGCAATGTTCCTATTCATATTTGTGACTTTTATACTGTTTCCTGCAAGAGCTGGCCAATGAAAGCCAACTCTGCAGATGGAGCATGCTTATGAAACACAGAAGACTCAGATCTCTAGAGTGATATGCTTCCTTTCCTTCCCCTGGGTTTCCACCAGAGCTCTGAAGTGCTGAAACTCAGAGGTTGAGACTCCACTACACTGGCTGAAATCCAGAGACCCCTTCCCCAAGAGCCTGACAGTGTATTTGTGTGAGGAGGGGGAGAAGGGTGTGACTGCCATTCCCCACCCCCCAAATTATCTGATTAAAAATCCCCCCTCTCTATACTTGTATTCTCTTACATACATAAGCACGCCTTCTGTAATGGTAATGGAAGTCAATATAGATGAGCTGAATGCCAAAGTCAAATCAGCTAAAATATCAGTTTGAGGGCCGTTGATTTGAGAATGAGAAAAGTGGTAGAAAGTGAGACAAGGAATGGATGAAGTTAATACTATGGGTTAAGGGAGACAATGCCCATGAGATGAGCTCTATGGCGAGGGTTCTAGGCAGAACTAGTTAAACATTTCTAGGCAAGCTATAAAATAGTGAAGAAGAAGAAGAAGAATTTGGATTTGATATCCCGCTTTATCACTACCCTAAGGAGTCTCAAAGTGGCTAACATTCTCCTTTCCCTTCCTCCCCCACAACAAACACTCTGTGAGGTGAGTGGTGCTGAGAGACTTCAGAGAAGTGTGATTAGCCCAAGGTCACCCAGCAGCTGCATGTGGAGGAGCAGGGAATTGTACTCAGTTCACCAGATTACGAGTCCACCGCTCTTAACAACTACACCACACTGAGAAGAGGCAAGGGCCTTTCATAGAATGAAATAGGCATCCGGTCACATGAAGGTGTGCCCCCACCACTTTCAAGCGGTGAGGCTAATGTATCATTCATGACAACAGGCAATGCCATAGTGGATACTTTAAAGCCAGCCACATAGCTCTCCCACATTTGCATGCAGTGGCTCACCGTATGAACTGGGCAGCTAATGCATGCCTACCACAAGCCACCCACAAGTGTTTACACTGTGGAAATGTGCCAGTTTGATTGTCACAAGCCACTGCATAAGAAAATCTAATTGCATGGAACAGTTTCTATGTGGTTGCATTTAAAGTGGCTAGAGATGCTTGAAGAATTTGATTTCTGTGAACACTGATGGGGAATGATCTGATCCGCATCTTGGGGATTAGTGTGTAGATCAGAAGGGAAATTATCCACTGGATTCAGCACTTTTACATAACGTTCTTAGCTCAAAAACAAGTACCAAGGTAAGTTAAAATCTGTACTTTAGGATAAAGTACTTTTAGGAATGGATAAATTGAGAAGAAATATGTATTTTGTGATCAAATATGTAAAATACAGATTTTTAAAAAGTGAATTAATATGAAAAAGACACTTATTCACGAACACATACTTATTAATGCACGCATGTGAAATTGATGACTCAAACCCCCAGGTTCTTATCTGAGAGGAATTTAACCCAGGTTTTTATGGAAGAATGGACCTTATCAATCTGGGTAGTTGAAAATGAAAACATAGGCAGTTACAGCATATTATATAATGCACTAACGATCTGCCAGACATTCCATTTGTTTCCCAAGGTGTAAAAAAAATGTCAATTTCTCTCCAGGAGCTTTCCATTTCTACTTGGATAATTCATCTTTGGAGTTTTTTCAAGTGCAGACAACAGTGTCTGTGCGATACACAATGCACATTGTTTCTGAAGATGAATAGGGCCTCTTATGTTTTTCTAAATTAAAAAGTCATTATCAGCCTGCTTATCGCAGCACTATTTAGATAAATATGATAAAAGAAATCATACATTGGAAGAGGCCTATTGCTAGACTAGCAAGGCAATTGAAATGGTACCGCCCACACATGCTAAAATTATCCATATGCTTACTGGGCACTTCAGATTGGTATTTCGATTATTAATCTTAAAAATAACACTTTGTGAAATAAAAGCTTTTGCGGAGAGCCCAGCTCGGTAGGGTGGCTACAATTCAGAAGGTCTAATTGCTATGCTGGGCTGCCTCCCCCTTGGATACATCCTCCTTTAATAAACTGTTTTAGTGATTTCTGAAAGCTCCATTCACACAAATCTATTCTAAATTATGTTCCTCGACTGTGTTAAATAGCTTAACAAATCACTGAAGGCTGTTCTTTATTAAGGAAAAAAAAAGGTTGCTTTCTTAGTGAAATGCGTGGCAGTCTGGGGTGAATTAATGACATTAGAAATATCTACCCTTCAGGAAACATTTTTCAAACACCACCTACGCAATGTCAGGGTTGATCATCACTTCAGCACACCGAGTCTTATTTTGCCTCCATGTCTTAATGTGGTCCAACTGTACAGTGCCAACCATAATCAGGGGCATCTTGCCCATAGACATTAGTGGTGTGGGGCACCAGAGCACCAGGATTTTGGAGGGCATCACAGGTTGAGTGTCCGGGAAGGAGAGTCAGGGCACGCTCCCTTCCCTGCTCTGGGGCAGCCCTCTCCTCTCCTCTTAGCCACCCATCGGAGCGTGCTGTGTCTGGCTCAGGCAAGCCCCTTTGCATCCCCTCCCACAGGGGCTGCCTGGGCGCCTGGCGGGTGCAATAGGGGGTAATTGGGTGTATAGCCATTCCCAGATGCCTGATTGCTTGCTCCTTTGTCCCCTCAAGACTCCACCCCCTGACTCTCACAGCGTTCTTGGAAGGTTTGCCAGCATCCTGAATGAGTAGCTGGAAGTTCCTGTCCCTTTGAGCCACTGGGAGCCAGCTAGGAGAGAGAGAGAGAGAGAGAGAGAGAGAGAGATATGGATGGGTGCTCCTAGCTGGCTCGCAGCTGGAGGGTGGAGAGAGGGATGGGAGCTCCTAGGAGACCAGGAGTGACTCGTCAGATTTTGGCTGGCCCACATGCATTTGAGACTACAGAACATGGCCCATAGGCTGTCTTGAACCCCACATATATATTCCCATGTAGTGGTAGAGCTGCTGCTTTGCATGCAGTAGATCAATCCCAGGTTCAATCCTCAATATCTTCAGGTAGAGCTGGGAATGCTCCCTGTCTGAAACCCTCACCACTGCCAGTCACGGTGGACAATAAATTCAGCTTCCTGTGTTCCATAAGCCACTACTAGTATATCCTATCAGGCGCTTTAACAGAGAACTATCTCATATAATTTATGTAAGATGATCCTTTTTTTCCGTGTTTATTTCCCTTTAATCTCTTGTGAAAGGAAAGCACCTCTGAACAATAATATGCTTTCCCTTGGATATGTTCCAGCTAGTTCTGCAATCTGATATTGAGTGTGTACTTAAGAAATATTGTGGGTAAAAGGAACACAAGCAGAATTGGCTTGGATCACAGTGGGCAGTGCAACAAAAGCCCTGCTAGTGCTTAGAATGAAAAATCACACTGATCTGTTCTCTTTGTGCCAAAAAATGGCCTGAAGTGTTGCACTGCTATACCAGCTGACAATTCCTTCTGGATCTTTTGCTTTTGTTTAAAACAATGATGCTTCCTAATTCTGTTGTTTCTGTGCAGATCACATTATCTAGTTCTTGCTGCATAGCATCACTTGCTTATAGATTTCTTTCTCTTTTACACATGCATACATGAACACACACACCAGTTTAAGAAAAAAAACACCCCTTCCAGTCTGTTGCCAGATTTAGGCTTTATCTATAATTTCTGGCTTTGCTCTGCTGTGAGCTTCTTGGATTGTTTTTATGAAAAAAGAACTGTTGGACTGGCTTTGCAGTCATTTAGATTTTTTTTAATTAAAAAAGATGTGAAATTAAAAAGAAATCAACATTGTTAAAAACAAGGTGTTACATAATAAGATAATCTGTCTTAAATCTGCAAAAAACAAGAAAAAACAAAATGTGGTGTTGTATATATAAGTGCATTGTTAATAAATGAGCAACTAAAAAAAGGTCGACAACTCTGGGAAACGGGGGGAGGGGGGGGGAGGGCACCGGACATGCTTAAGACAGCCCTGACCATAATTATGAATGGGTATAAACAGCCTGTTTTAGTAGGCCAATGCATAGAGTTGGGCTTCTTGCTAGAGATTTGCCTGACTTCCCAATCATATATGCATGGTAGTTTTTAGCCTTCCAGGGTTGAGGATGACAGGAGTGGAACTAATGGAGAAGAGGACTACTGGAGGTGTCCTTTCAGCATCAACATCAACTTACCCCTTTCAAAAACTAAAGGTCCAGTAATGCGCTAAAGTTCCAAGCAGTACATAAGGGAGTTTATCACCACTGTTTTACAAGTTTTAAAATAGGACAATAGATATCATATATATATATATCCTCACAATCTCATTGAAGTTATTTAATATTAAATAAAATGGTGTATAATTGCAATTGTACTGTATTGCGAAAGATGCATAAACAAATGATGGCTTGTATTTTTTCCATGGCAAGGATAGGTGGTCTAGCTTTTGTGACTGAGACACGGGTCTGGGTAGAATTTCAGAATGTTTGCTTATGTTCATGAAGCGCCCACACCACTCGGAGTCACAAGTTGCTTTGCGACATAGGAGCCAACTCCTAGGGGCTGAGGTCCTTTGCCCCTCCAATAAAATATGAGAAGGGGCTGGGCCCTGCCAAGGTTGATGGACACTGCCATTCAAATGGTGTGCGTATGCCACATCTTGTGATCGATTATGTGGGGCAGGGCTTACCTGGGCTCCCCCAATATTTTATTCAAGTTGGCACCCTGGCTTTGCGAGCAGACACAGATCCCTCTGGGTGTTGCCCAAGATGCAAGCAAAGCTGGAAACAGAGAGGGACAGAATTCATGTTGATTTTGAGCTGAAAAAGCTGGGTTTTGGCCAAGATCCTCTATCCCTGTCTTAATGGACCACAAATGGGCTGGTTTCACCTATCAATAATTTATATCCAACTATTTTATGACATATGTGAAGTTTATATATCAGTATGTTGGCTGGAAGGACAGAAAACAGGCCTATAATGATTTTCAGCGTGCCACTTACAGCTGAGATGGGATCAGTCTCATTCATTGGTTCGGGAGAAAATGCTACTTCACCCTACATTCCACATAAGCAGAAAAACTGTAGTTCATGGAAGAGGTAGGTAAGCCAGTGGGTCTCACTGTAATGGGAAAATTAATAATGATTCATTCACACATGTTCTGTTTTGCTATGTGTACAGTAAAAGAAGTCATTTGGCTGAAAAGATGTTATTATTGTTAATTATTATTGTTATGTACTGAAATTCTCACCCTGGGCCAGCAGGGTGTAGATAGTTATGCAAATGAAGGATCGAAAGTGACATTCAGTGATTGGATAGTTTTAGAAAATGGCAACAGTTACATTGTTCTGGAGCTCTATATAAGCAGGCTGACTGAGCTCCTCAGTTCAGTTCTGTTCCAGCTTACAAATAAAGAGCTGCTTTGGAAGAATCACTGTGTCGTCTGATATGTTCGCCCACAACTTAACAATTATTATTATTATTTATTATTATCATCACCACCAACACCATCATCATCATCAGCCATAAATTCTTCTTGAGACTTTATTCGCAATGAAGGGATTTTCCTTTTTATGATTTTAAGCATGTATTTAAAAACAACAACAACTAGCTTGTTTGAGATTCTATCTAGCACCAGACTTCTATACTGCTGCTAGGCATCCTTGTTCATTTAGCCTGAAGTCATTCTGGGATGGCTTGCCTTTTGCAAGTGCCCTTTTAAACCCATTTTAGAATTCACATTATGCCAATAGCATCTGAGGTTAAAGCGCTTTACTTGAAGCCTCTTATGTGAAGAGCATACTGTTTTGAAATGCTTTATATATGAACTTGGGAGGGCTGATTCATTTTTGAAGTGGAAGAATTGCCCTCAATCCATGGGGGTAGCCAGGGTTTTTGTTTTTGTTTTTTATTTTAAGAACCCACATGATTAGTCAGTTAGTTAAGTATTTCTTTTGTTTTACTTGATGTGCGTGGGGGGCAGCTGCCCCCCTGCTCCTCCTTGGCTATGCCCATGCCTCAATCAACTCTGCAAAAAGATCCTGTAGATACCACTATTGTCTTATAAAAACGGTTATCACGTAAGGCTTGCAGGTGAAGGAGCTTTCAGAAAGTTACCCACCTTGCTTACCTATGTCCACCTCTATTTTCCCTTACTCAAAGTGCTCCCTACTTTATTTCTTTAGGCAATAGTTAAATGGCTTTTCTGTGTCTAACATTATCCATGCATTAAGGACATCAAGGTTAGATTCCTCTAATGTGCAGCACATGGGGATGCCTTTGAAGACTGCCAGGAAATGCCAACTGCACATCAGCTAGCTAATCTGATCATTTCTCACCATTTTAAAAGCTATGCACTTTCCAGGGACAATTTGAAGTGCTGGTTTTAACCTTTAAAGACCTAAAAATGGGTATTTGAAGGAGTGCCTTTCCCCATACAAATCTGCCCAGACGCCAAGGTCTGCAGTAAAAGTTCTTCTCAGTGTTCCTTCAGCCTTCAGAGCTCAGGCAGGTAGTGACTAGGGAGGGGCCTTCTCAGTGGTGACACCACACATATGGAATGCCCACCTCAGAGATATTAGAGGTGAATATTACCTTAGGTGCCAGGTTAAAACTATTAGGGTTCCCCTCCCCTTAATATTATTTTTGGGACCTGCTGGCACAAATGTGCCCACCTCCTATGGCGCCCACAAAGGTCCTCAATAAATATTCCCTCAAAAATTCACAATGAATGAGAGAATTTGCTCTTCCTGCTTAATTCCTGTTTGGGCTTTCTTGGCCATTCCTACATCAACCCCTTTTAAAATATGCTGACACTACATTGGATGCCAGGATTGGACACCCACCTTGTTTTTCATTCTGAACAGTGAAGAGATGCAAAGAGCTTCTTGTGTGATGTAGGTGCCTTTTTCTCATTGATTGGGGCATGCCGGCGCCATTTTGTGATGCTGTCTCTTTTTCTGCTCTTTTAAATGCAGCAGCCATTTTCTGTTATGCCACATTCCCCCTCCTGCCATTTTGTGTTCTTCCACCCCCCACCCCAGTAGCCATCTTATGGCTGGAATGTATGGTACTTTCTCAAGGTTGCAAATGTGTCTACTAACCCAAAAAGGCTGGTGACCCCTTATTAGCCCACAAATACAAGCTGCATTACTTTTGAACTTCACTTGGAGACTAAACAGCAATAGAAGCCTTCTTTGTGCTTTCACCGGATTAGACTTTCTGACCCCTTTTTTTCATTTTGGGTGTATTCCCCTTTATAATTGAGGGTGGCCATTGAGATGGCACTGTCTACTGTGTGTGAAGCTCTTGCAAGCATTTGCTTATTATCATTTGCCATGGCTATTATAACAACTGGGCAGTAGGCTATTGTGAAAGAGCTGGCCCATCACACATGGTCTTAAAGATGTTCTCTTTACTGCAGAGGCTTTGTTAGTGTCATAAGAGGGATGTGAAAGAACTTTAAAAAGGATGCCCGGGGCTAGGAATCCAGTAGAGTACTCTCTGCCGAGAAAGGATTAAAAAAAAAAACCTGTCAGTAGACTATGAGCCTTTTTTAAAGATAGGAAGAAAACAACCATCTTTGCTCTGATAACGTCTCATTAGAAGACTACAGAGCAGAGAGATCAACCTACTTGGCTCCTGCTGGTGCTGGGAACCATCCGATCACACTCTCTAAGCACTGTGTTGCAGCTGTAATTTTCCCTAATGCTTGGGCACTCCCACAATGCACTTCAGTGCAGCTGAAAGTTGCACTGTTCAATGGCTACTAGTTCTAATGAATACGTATTCCTTCCAGTTATCAGAGGCCTGCTGCCTCTGAATACCAGTTTATGGGGGATATGAGCAGGAGACCCACTGCAGCCATGTTCTTGTGGGTTCCTCATAGTCATAGGTTCCTAGTTGGTGACTGTGGGAATATAATGTTTGAGGGTGAAAACCCCACAACCAGCCAGTAGTTGAGAGATTATGGGAGCTGTACTTAAACAGCATCTGTGGACCAAAGTTCAGGAAGGCTGACACAAAGGCATGTACAGCTTAGTTCCCCCAAGAGAGAAGCCTTTTAGATAGGGGATATCTTGTGTACATCTGCATAATCAAGGCATTAAGGAGAGTATTAGCAGAAGCTAGTGGTGGAAATTTAACAATTTTTCATTTATTTGGCTCTTCCAATTCAGTTGTTTGAAAACAACACAGGGGGAAAAAGTAACATCTGATGTGTTTTAAATGTGTTGTGGAAGGGGGGATTATTGATTTTGTGTTTTTCATATTTTAATTTTATGTTGTGAACCGCCCTGAGAGCTACTCTGATGAGGAATGGTGGGGGCCTCCCCCTCCCCCTGCTTCTGACCAGAATCCTGAAGCTGCCCAGGAGCAGTGGAGCAGTATAGATTTGGAGCAGTGGTTTGCAGAGGGACATAGTTTGGAAGACAACAGCTGGGCAGAACTGAGTGGGGAACAGCTAGGAGAAGAAGAACAGGATGAGAGAGAAAATTAACAGACTTCCTTTCACTGGAAAGTGTCCAAGTGCTCAGTCCAAGGTCAAGGAGAGCAGATAAGGTAGCTACACAGAAGGCCAAATGGTTGCGAGATCAAGTTGCCAGATGAGGGAACGACGGGGGTGGCTCAGGGAGAAGTGGGTGGAAACCTTAATCGGGAGCACCTTTCCTACAAGAATGGAGTCTTTGTTCTTTCGCTGTGATCATTAAAATATCTTTAACTGGTAAGATACTATTTTCGCTTTGTTCTGCTTATTCATGGCCAAAGGGGGGGAGGAAGCCGTTTCCCCGAAGCCTGACACCTATGGGTATAGGGCGGTATACATATATTAACAACAACAACAACACCACTAACAACAACAGCAATGCTAGACTCGTTGGGCCTTTGACCTGATCTGGAAAGATGTTTCATATGCTTAAAAGGCACTCTCAGAATTTAGGCGAGGCAAGATCGCTGTCAGACCCCATGCAGAATCCCAGGAGCTGTCAAATTAGGCACAGAGGTAGTGGGCTGGTTCAGTGGTAGCCCAGGGCCCTGTTTACTGATGTTCATCCCTTTGCATATTTCCTTGGATGTTAGCCCCATTAAATGGATCTTACTCCTAAGCGAATGAATAATGGATGGCAGCCTGAAAATATTGGAACTGTATAGGCTTGCTCACAGGGCACGTATGCCTCAATTGCCTAGCAGAAGACACTAGGTTAGCTGCAGAAGAAAACACCTTTTGTGCTGCTGCTGGACTTACCATTCTTCTATTGTTTTTATGGTCCACTTTAAATCTGGGACCATCCATAACAAATAGGAAAGAAACTATGGACACCCCTTGCCCATATATTTGGGAAAGGCAGAATAAAATTTAACACGCTCATTTTAAAAATCCAAATAAACTTTAAGCCATGCTGCCTTCAATATCAAAATGCTGGCACTGGGGTGGGGGATTTCTGAAGGTAGCAAAGGAATATAGAAAGCCTGCTTTCAAAATAAAAATAAAAAGGCTGAGTTTTCATAGAATTGCATAGTGATACTAGTTTGTACACCATACCCACTCTGAATAATATTTAAAAAGTTGTGTGTGATAATAAGATGCTATAATGATCATTAGGAAAAAAGTGATCTGTTTTCCTTATCTGTACTTAAAAAGAAACTATGGCATTAATTACCGTATTTACTCGAGTCTAATGCACCATCAAATCTAATGCGCACCTCAATTTTCAGAACCTTGAAACCAAAAAAAGTATTTGCTGGTGAATGTAAATGTGCGATCGAATCTAACGCTCACCTTAATTTTTGCAATGTAATTTGGCCGAAAAGGTGAGCATTAGATTCAAGTAAACACAGTACATATTTTTGTCATATTTTCCTGCAAAAAAATGCATTTCTAAATGTATTTTATATCAGATGTGACACATATTTTCAGCCAAAACCTGCACCAGTAGTACAAAAGCAGAAGAATTAACTATATTCTGATTTGTATATTGGTGTGGAGGTGCAGATCAGGTGAACTGGTATCAAAAGTCACAGAAAATCTAAAATTTGAAGCATTTCTATTGGGCTCATGTACTGCAGCTAAACTGACCATTACCACATTACCCTATGTACAACCTATGCTTTGAATATTTGCGAATCTGTCTTAGTTATATTTCCTCACTTTGAATGGTATGTTGTGACTGTGTTCAGCTACTGTTGGGTGCACTGAAGGAAAACCGATGGATCAAATAAGGCTGCCCTCGAAGGCCTCCTCTGACAGGTCAAACTGAAAGGCATACAAACATGTATGGAGCTAATAAGCCAAAGAGCTTCCCTAACAAGTAGTTCTCTTTGAAATCTCAGGAAGAAAAGCAACACAAGTCCACAGCCTTAAAGACAGAATAACGATTTCCTTAAAAATGCCAGACGACTCTCCTGAGAGCACTTTCTTCTCTTGACTGACTGCATATCCTGTGCTGCATGCCAGAATTTTAAAGGAGTGAATCTTTAATGGAGTGTATTTGCGCCAAGCAAGTCAGAAGTAGCATTGCGGGGACTGGACAGCCCATTCCACATCTTGTTAACACTGTTGTAGAGCCAGTCCAATGATTCAGTTGAAGGTTTCATTCCCAGAATCTCAAGAGCCGACTTGCGTTTTTAGCAATCCTGGATTATCTATTGCTCAACAGTAGTGCCACAAATGTTTAAATCAATACACAGTTGATTTAGTAAGCACATTCATTCACAAAGAGAACTGGGCATCGCCTTCTGTAGTTTTACTGATTTCTAGTTCCCATCACCGTAGGAGGTTCTTTGTATTTGAAGCAATCGCAGCACTAAATTATTTCAATGCAGAAGGGCATTAGACTATGAAAAGGCAAGATGCCATGAGATCCATTTGCTATTCTGTCCTGGGCAAGGAAAGCTACAGACACTACATTTCCAATAACCAACAGAATGAATGGCAACTTCCCTCCCAAGCAGAGGTGCCATCTTCTCAAGTTGAATGAGGACGCCTGATGCAATGTCCTGCATGGCAAGTCAGGGGGCAGAGCCAAACACCCTCTGAACATTGAGGGTGACCAGCCCCTTAAAAAAAGACATTGGGGGTGCAAAACTGCACTAGCCCCTAGGAGCCGGTACCTATGCTCCCAGGGCAAAGAGCAGAAGAAGAAGAAGAAGAAGCGTTTGGATTTGATATCGCGCCTTTCACTCCCTTTAAGGAGTCTCAAAGCGGCTAACATTCTCCTTTCCCTTCCTCCCCCACAACAAACACTCTGTGGGGTGAGTGGGGCTGAGAGACTTCAAAGAAGTGTGACTGGCCCAAGGTCACCCAGCAGCTGCATGTGGAGGAGCGGAGACGCGAACCCGGTTCCCCAGATAACGAGACTACCGCTCTTAACCACTACACCATACTGGCTCACAGTGTGGTTGTTGTTTTTTGCGGGAGTGGCAGAAGACATATTCAGATCAGGACTGCGCAGGGGCAAAGAGTTAAACTTCAGCTCTGCCCACCGCTAGACTGTGGTCCCTACCCAAATCCTTCCTCTTCCCCACAACTGTTATTTAGTAAAAGGAAACAAGAAGCAAGCATGCAAGAAGGATAAGCCATGTCATTAATTCTGTAGTTTGACCCTGCTGATACGACGTTTTGCTTTGCTGTTGGTTGGGGCCAGGGTTCCCTGTACTGTACAATGCTGGATCACACTTTAATCAAGGGGGTTCATGTTACTGTTTGTACCGCTCAAAGCCATGGGGCTGAATTCAATGGCACCCTTCTGTTCAGGAAGAGCGTTTGATACAGTGGAGGCCTCTGCTCACTGAAGAAAACGACAATGATTTTTGCTCATCTGGATTTGAGAATCTCCAGAACAGAGTAAAATGTGGCATTGGGGGAATCCATAAAAGACACCTTCCTTCTTCTTCCATTAGCAGAGGCCCTTGCAAGGTGAAAGGTTCTTCTGCAATGAAAGGACTCCTCCTGTTTGTGGAAAGAGCGCCACTGGGTGATAAACAGTCTTGGTCATATTCATATTTAGAGCAGACCCATTGAAATTTAAGGGCCCAAGAAACTTAAATTCATCGATTTCAGGGGTCTACTCTGAGTATGACTTACATCACCACTTAAAAATAGCCCACAGGATTAGGCCCTAGCCCTTCATCTGACTGATACGCTGTCTGGCTTAATATTTGCTGATTTCAAAACAACTCAGACTCATGGCAGGATCTCCTCTAGTTTGGTCGATTCTGTGCTGACTTCCTCCTATGTGCAGACTCAGGCAAATGTAAAATAATTCCGGTGAGTAAAGAAATATCATGACCTTCTGGTTAACACCCCACTTGACTCAAGCACATGGAAAACGTACAAAGAGCGCCAGAGTCTCATTGCATGTTTCATTATCAAAACCGCTCTCGTCTAATAGTATGCTCCCTTGCACATTTCCAGCTGGCAAGATAATATCTTCACTGAGCCATCGGTGTAATGTGTTAAAGTTTTCACCACCTTTAGCGCCTTCAGCAAGATGAATGGCCATAATTCTTTCTTCAAATAACTGTACAATGCTAACTTGAGATAGGGTTTTTGTTTTTTTTAAAAAAGTGGTCTAAAAATACAGCCAATAAGTCAAAGGGGTTTAACATGAAAAAATAAGTGCTATACTTAAAAAAAATGCTAATCCAATGCATAGAAAAATTTATATAAATCCTTTTTTTAAAAAAATTGAATGTCTGGAACCAATCACAGAATGCAACCTATTCTTATGAATTGCGAAGCTAAATGCAATTCATCCAGCTCTGATGACATTTTCAGTAATCTGTTGCAAAGAACTAGGTCGAAATTTGCTAATCCCATACTTCATTAGATATATTAGCAAGGAGAAAATCTACTGGACTAATTACATACACCTTGAAGTCACTGAGAAACCCCTCACTAATTTTAACCCTTCTGTATAATGCTATTTCATTCATTCTGGGATCTATGTACAGTGGTACCTCGGGTTAAGAGCTTAATTCGTTCTGGAGGTCCGTTCTTAACCTGAAACTGTTATTAACCTGAAGCACCACTTTAGCTAATGGGGCCTCCTGCTGCCTCCGTGCCACTTCTGCGCGATTTCTGTTCTCATCCTATAGCAAAGTTCTTAACCCGAGGTAATATTTCTGGGTTAGCGGAGTCTGTAACCTGAAGCGTATGTAACCTGAGGTACCACTGTACATGCTGGATATGCCACAGTGATCTGAAATCCTCACTTGAAAGGGAGATGAATGGAATTCCATAAGCATCTCATTGTCACAAGATGCAGCTTGGTTTTTCCTTGTATAACAATCTGGCTCTTTATATCTGATTCACCTGGTTCTGCATGCAGATTGCAACTGTTGGTTAGCTATATTTGTGAAATGGAAATGAACACAGTCATAGAAGAAGAAATGTTGAGCGGGGGTTCTAAGCCATGCTCAGGATAAATCCATTGAAACCAATGGACTTTGGAGTTATTCAAGACCATTGATTGCAGTGGGTATACTCTTTTGAGTATAACTTACTTAGACCACTCATATGGCCAAACATTCTTTAATCATTCAACATGCAAGGCAGCCCTGTTTAGGGAAGTTTTTAATGACTGATGTTTTAATGTATTTTTAATCTTTTGTTGGAAGCTGCCCAGAGTGGCTGGGGAGGCCCAGCCAGATGGGCGGGGTATAACGAAATCACCATCATCGTTATTAGGGCTCTACAGGATTTTATTCAGGTGTTTGCCTGTTATTTGCTCTTGAAAGTGTTTATTTACCGTAAAACACATTTTGTTTATGTGGTTATGGAAATTGTAAATAAAATTTATTAAAACACACTTTCAGCGGTAAAAATTAGCCACAAGGGAAGTGAATTCCAGCAGAAAAATAGTGGGACACCAATCCTGATCAGCAGCACATTTAAGATTGGGGATCCATGGGTGCATTTTCTCCTCTCCAAAATAGAAGCAGACAGGCTAAGTATGCTTGTTTAAACATGTGCCTAATGCCATGAGTAGTTGGCTCTGGAGTTTCTCGATTGCCAGGTCCTTTTTTTTTGTTGGCATCTATCTGTCAGGTAAATCCCTTCCCCAATTGCTCAGAGTAGTTCCAGTGGCTCCAGCATCACTTCTCCATGTACCTGTGGCCTCAGAGTTTCTCTGCATGAGGCATTTTAGTGTGGAGGAAGCAGATCTGTGTTTCACTTCACAAGCCTATTAGAAAATGTGTCTGAATATATTACAGCAACAGGCCACTGGCTGCCTTTTCTGAATGAGATCTGCACTCTCAGTTTAGTTTTGTGGTATTAAATAACAGACCGGCCTTTGGAAGAGTTTTAAAGTAAAGTTTACCTTTCTTTGCCAGTAGGTGGGGGTAGAAGCCCGTAATCTGCCATTCTCCAGCTGTCTGGCTGCGCTGGCAGTCTTGTGTCCGCAATTGGACATGTGAAAAATAATTGAGTTCAGCTTTCCTTACAATAAATAGACGAGGAAGGTGAGCTTCGCCTACAATTTGAGCATTTGCATCATGCGTGGCAAATATTCTGACACATCACTGAGCCTCACTTTTCCAATTTAAGGTAATTGTTCTGACTCGGGGAGGAAATAACATCAAATAAGCTAATTTTAACGAAGTCAGATGCTAAGCTGTTAGCTTTTGGTCAGGTGTTACAGGCAATTCAGTGACCTTACAAGTGGCAAAACAAGTTTAGTGTCATCTTGAAATAAAAGAGGTGTTGTCTAAGGACCAGGCAAGGTAGTTGAAACAGCTCATCCTGGTCACCAACAAATTACTCCACACAGGCATAGGCAAACTCGGCCCTCCAGATGTTTTGGGACTACAACTCCCATCATCCCTAGCTAACAAGACCAGTGGTCAGGGATGATGGGAATTGTAGTCTCAAAACATGTGGAGGGCTGAGCTTGCCTATGCCAGCTCCACAAGCTTGGAAAAGGCCTTAGGGTTGGCCCTACCATTAGGCAGAGTTAGGCAGCTGCCTTAGGTGTCATGAAAAGGTGGCAAATAAGTTATTTAATTGATTATTTCATTTTTATGCCAGCGAGAATGAGAGGTGCTTTAGGGCTTTTCTGACTCAGGTGCCATAATATGAGTTTGGTTCACCTTGATTTGCAGTGGGGACCATTTCATTTCTCCATCTCCAAAATATCATGGGCCAGACATGCAATTGTACCCTTCTATAGTGCATTGGATCTGTAGATCCAAAAATGGGCTTTGCTGCTGCAGACAAGCCAGTTTCTGAATCCCCCAATTCTGAAGTTTTGATGTATGCTGCAAGCCTCAAGCCTCACCCACATTAGTAGTAACTGATGCCCACATTCCCACTCCAACATCAGAATTTCCCCTGACTCACTGCCTTCCAGCCAGGTCTAACCAAACTCAAATGCCCCTTAGGGCATTTACCCAGCTAGGAAAGGAATGGATGCAGCCCATACATAACACATGAACCTGAATCTTTCAAGTCTAATATCCAGAGTGAGATTCTTCACAAAATGAAAATGATTGGCTAGGAACAGTATTGATACATACATGACAACCTAAGGCAAAGAAACACTCAGAAGAAGCAGTTGATGTGAGGGCCATCGTTGACATTGGCTTTCCTCACTCCCTTTCAGGAGACCGTAACAACTGCAGAGCTAAATCTGAAAGAAAGAGCTCCATTTCATCCTTGGTCAGCCAGCTGAGCACTGGAAACACAGAGGCAGAAATAGCAGAGAGCTCTGTACAAATAATATTATTTTTTGGCCTGGTGCGGAAAGGAACAATCCCGATGCCTCTTAATTTTAATGAAATTCCCTTAAGAAAATATATCCTGGTATTGTTCACCATTCTGTTATCTGTGCATCTTTCCAAATGTTCTGCATAGTTGCTTAGAAAATATGAAATATCAACTATCACATTCTCTGTGTTTCTGGAGCGCTTCCTCCCCACCCTTCCAAATCAAAGCTCGGCCACGTGCAAACGCCCAAGGGAACACAAAACCCTTTATGGCATTCACAAAAAACCCACCAAAAAACTTGAGCAGTTCTGCAGAATCAGCCAATCGTTTTCTTTTCTTTTCTGTGTGCAGGCAGGAAAAGCAAAAAGCACAACCACCAATGTGGGCAATGAGCTTTCCCTCTCATTACCTGGAGAGGAATGTGCTCTCTGGGTGGCTAACTGAACCAATGGGTAATTAAAAGTAAACAATAGCTTCAAATGCTAGGAAGAATGCGAATACACAAACACAAAAATTAAGAGACAATGGAGACAACCCAAAGGTGCTGAGCCTCAAGCTTTCTGTTCGCCTCACAGTAAATTGTGGATTTTTGGAAATGCAATTACAGCACACTACAAAGAAAAGGAACAAAGAAGAGTGAGGATGAGAAAGTTGCAGACACAGAAGAAAGAGCTCTAAGCTGCATTAATCATCCTCCTCATAAGGAGAGGCTCATCCTCTGTGGCGGAGGAGGACCAAAAGCTTTTTGGTAGAAGCATCACTACCGCTTGTTGGGAGGAAGGAGGAGGGCGAGGCAGCTGTGAGGTTGGGGCTGCAGGTGGGAATGCTGGATTGGCTCTGCCAGCGTGTCTGTGCGGCCCCAGAATTGCTGCCACATCACCCTCACCTTTACAGCAAAATAACAGCATGTTTCTACTGGGAGGCTATTGCTGTGGGTACACAGGTGGCACTGTGGTCTAAACCACTGAGCCTCTTGGGTTTGCCAAGTGGAAGGTCGATGGTTCGAATCGGCTCGACGGTGGTGAGCTCCCGTTGCTCTGTCCCAGCTTCTGTCAACCTAGCAGTTTGAAAGCACACCAATGCAAGTAGCTAAATAGGTACCATTGCGGCGGGAAGGTAAGCAATGTTTATGTGCTCTCTGGCACTTGTCATGGTGTCCCATTGCACCAGAAGCGGTTTAGTCATGCTGGCCACATGACCCGGAAAAGCTGTCTGTGCATAAATGCCAGCTCCCTTGGCCTAAAGCGAGTTGAGTGCCATAGTTGCCTTTGACTAGACTTAACCATCCAGGAATCCTTTACCTTTTACCTATTGCTGTAGCATCAGGCTAATGGACGAGCCTTTCCCAATCATCACCTTACCATTTCTAGAGTGTTTCAAGATTTCAAACAGGCATAGGCAAACTTGGCCCTCCAGATGTTTTGGGACTACAACTCCCATGATCCCTAGCTAACAGGACCAGTGGTCAGGGATGATGGGAATTGTAGTCCCAAAAACATCTGGAGCGCCGAGTTTGCCTATGCCTGATTTCAAACATTGCCTAGTTACAATCCTTAAGCAGCCCTGGAAGGCTGGAGGGGAGAACCAGGTTCCCCACTGCAATTTGCAATGCTTCTATTTTGGAATACTTAAGTGTGATTATTACAGACTGGTGTTGGGCTCTACATCCAGCCCTCCTGAATGCTATGCTAAGTCCGTGGCATCGTTTCCCAGGATTGTAGTCGTGGGGTGGAGCCAAGGCTGAGAGAAAGCAGCTTACTTAAGGGCACCTAAAGTGTTCATGAGTAGAGGAGTTCCTGATTCACAGCTGAGCCTCTGAGCCACTATGCTGCACAATGCACTGCTATGGTTTACAGCAGGATAGGGAGAGATCTAGGTCAGGGAGTTCCATTCGGGCAGAAGCAATGAAGTACTGTAACATGATACGGCATCAGTGCATTGGGATGTCATGCCTTAAGAGCTCAATAGAAATGAAGTTTATACAATTGCAGACATTACAGTTAGTCACCTTGGGTGGGTTTTCCCTAAAACCTGGAGCAGGAGTGTATTAAGTAAATAAGTAAGTTAGTACTTTTAGGAATTCGATATCTGAGATGAATACGCATGGTCAATTTTTGCCACCATGACATCATGGTCTCTGTGTAAATTTCTTATAAAAGGCAAAATATATCTATAGCCAAATGAAATGTTTTTATTGCGTTTCCCCCCTTACCATGATTGTCTCTCCCTTTTATCATGTAGGGTTTGGATGCATGTATAAGAGGCAGCGGGGCTTGACCAATTTACAAGTTCTCACTTCAAGGTGACATTTTACCCTCAGATTCTGAGCCATGAATTTGAAGAAATAGTTAAACACATTTTCATGCAAAGGGAAGAGACAGAAGACAGTCTTCACAAGTTCAAACTGGTAATTGCAGTGGCGGGTGCCTAAGTAAGTTTCTGTCTTTCAATTCCAGATGATAATGTCACTCACCACGCTACCAATTGCTTCTTATTATATTCACGTTTCAGAGAATTTTCATGAAATGCCATGACCGACAGCAATTCACTATACTGACCAGTATCAGTACCTTTTCTTATTAAGATTATTCTTGCCATTTCAGTTAGCATGTGGTTGGCGCAATTGACAATTTCGTGCTTAGACCTACACCCTTTCCTTTGTACATGGATAAACAGAAATCTGCTCTCCCAGCAGGGAGGCTGAAGAAGTTTGGTTCTCACCTTTTGCTGGAAACCAGTTGAAATTGAGGAACCTACATTAGCCATGTCTATTAACCTCAGTGGGTCTTCTCTTAGGAGGAATGGTACCACCCAAAGTTGCTTCCAAGAGCACAGAGTATGTTCTCAGTGTTTGTATGGTGACTTCTTAAACACCTTTTCTGGGAGACTTTGCTGGTGTGGATAAAATTGCCGAGAGTACTGCATTCCACAAAATTAGCCACCGGTGGCTTATATGGTTTGCTTTTTCAGTGCCTGCTACACAGCCAGGATTATTTAAAAATGGGTCTTGGGCCTCCTTTACCATCAGCATCATCAACAACAGCATCCAGCAATGGTGTTGCTGCCACTTCCTGGGAGGGGTGACAATCTGCATGGAGCCAATCTGATGTACTTGCGCACACAAACTTGCTGTTTCCCCTCCCAGAAAGTGACTGCACCACTGTGGCTGGGACACTATTGCTGTAGCTCTGCCCCACTAGACGAGTCACATCTGAATGCTTGCACAGCAGGAAAAAGCTAAACTTGTCTTAGACTGCTGTTCAGTATTTAGTTAGTAGTAATGGCCTGTATCCTTAGGCAACCTAAGGAAGTTCATGGAAGGAAACTTTCCTGCCCCTTCTTCTCCCAGGGCATCACAGGTGGCTACTTAGGGATGGAAAACTCCCCTGATGTGAATTTAACTAATTTTATGTAGGGAAAAGCTTCTAATCCATGCCACTTTGCAAACTGTTAATTTAGCCCCAAATTTGGCCCATGCTCTGGACCAAGATTTTCAATAGAGTTATTATTATTATTTTTTCAAAGCAGTATACTTTACCTTTCTTCTTAAGGAGATTGCAAATGTTATTGTCAGACTCAAGCAGTTTGCCCAGGGCAACAG
This sequence comes from Podarcis tiliguerta, assembly GCF_965153285.1. Lineage (NCBI taxonomy): Eukaryota > Metazoa > Chordata > Lepidosauria > Squamata > Lacertidae > Podarcis > Podarcis tiliguerta. The sequence continues at coordinate 45,200,306 of NC_139542.1, read as the reverse complement.
GTCACCTGTCCTTCTCCTACTGATGTGTTTGGCTCCAGTAATTACCCTGGGATTCTTCAATTTAAAAGGCATTTGTGACAGTTTAGGAAAACGAACCTTGGGCTACTTCAATTTATGAGGCAAGGTTTAGGAACCACAATGACATAAGGAAAGTCAATTTCCATATGAGGCAAATCTTGTGATATGGGGCCTTGATACAGGCGAGTCCCACACTGACTGAAACTTTGTCCCTTGACAACCAAGTTTCAAAATTCAGTGGAGCAACTGCCCACTAATATGCAGTGCTGCTGGCTAGGCTCTCAGTGGTTTCTGTCTCTCAGGGCAGAGGTAGCTAATGCAGGGCACATTGGAGTCACATTGCTAGCCAAACAAACACAATGCTTATCATGGGAGCCACCGCATACAGCACAGCAGCCACTTTACTGCTTTGACACGCACCGAAATTGGCCACTGGAGCGCATGTGCTGACCTGATTCGATACCAATTGCATGACATATGAAAGCACCCCCAAATATCCTTTCAAGTTAATGGAATGTAGCGGGCAATTGACAGCTCTGGAAAGAAGCAATTTATTTTTACTTAGAAAGGGAGAAAGCAGAGCCATGGAACCATGGAGAGCAGAAACCAGGGAAACTTCAGTGCTTTTCCCCAAACCATCAACTTTTTATCCAAAGGGCATGCTACCAGTGCAGAATTTTGGAAACCTTAGCTTCGGAGTGTACATTTCCCTCTTGCCTAGGAAACATATATATATATATTTGTTATATAACTTATCAAACTATATCCCATCAAACGTTATGTCCAGACTCTCCAAACTTACTCAGCAGCAAGGCACTCCAGTACTACATGCCTAATCTGAAAAAGCCCCACTGGCTTTCATGAGGCACCTTCCCAGGTTTATTGGTATAGAATTGCATTCTGAAAAGCAACACTCTCCCCCTGCAATTTAGCACACTGGTGAGGAAACTGATATTGAGGTGCATGTGTCCCAGATGTCCCAGCATCCCCTACAACAGCCTTCAGCAACCTGGTCCATCTAGATGTTGTTGGACTGTGACTCCCATCAGGACTGGTGTTCCAACAACATCCAGATGGCACCAGGTTGGGGAATGCTGCCCTACAACTTTGATGCACACCAGTAACTGGTATGCCCACTGCGGAAGAAAAAAATACTGCAGCAAACCAAAAGGCATAGCATGCTGTCCTGCTATGCCCAAAAAGCATAACATTGCATAGTCTTCGAAAAGTGATCATAAAGCTGCATACTCAGAATTGTTGATTGACTTATTGCAATATAGAACACAATCTATACAAGGCACAGTAAGCAGAGGAAATGACAGGGGAAATAGCTCAAACGTAACTTCTTAAGCCTAAGGTAGACTTTGTAGAGGAGTGCCTGATTCCCTTTTGGTTTGTCTGGGCAACTGTGGCCTAGCAGCCCCAAGAAGACTCTGGTTGTGTCTCCAAGTGTGCTGCATAAAGTTTTCTATGCATCATCTGCCTCCTACCATGAGCCGAATGCAGAATCATACATTCTGGAATGGGAGACCACATAACTTGGACTACAAATATTCAGACAAAATTCTTCTTTTATCTTCTCTATAATTGCATGTGCATGGAACAAGGACTTAATGATTATTATTACTATTATTAAAAAACAAAAAAGATGGATAAAAAAATCCCAAGACCAAAACAAAGATTGCATTTTCTGCAGCTGGGCTCTTGTTTGCTTTGTAATCAGGAAGCAATCTGCTATGTGAGCGACAATGTGGATGTAAGTGCAATATAAACTAACAATTCGTATTTCAAGGGTGTAAGAGTGTCCCAATTCTCCACAATCAAGCATTGCTGCACAGCAATAAAGTGTCCTGTAGGAAGCCTCTGCTCCCGTTGCAAAACAAGATGATGGTCAAAAGAGGTAATTTAATTCCAAATGTTACCTGCTAAGGCTGCCGATGGTTGTTCAGCAAGCTGCCTAGCACTGTCACAGCAAAAGTTTATCTGGCAGAATAGCTTTGATTGTCTGTGTAGGGGCAAGACATAGTCATACAATTTTCTCTGCTTGCATCCTCTGCCGTAATAGTTGGGCAGACAGTTATCTTTTTTCTTTTTTTTTAAGTGACCAGACACTGATTGTTGTTTCTTTTCAGATGCGTGACACATCTGAAGCAGATGGTGTGACCTTCTTATTGTGTTGAGGAATGCATTGCCTTTAGTTTCTATTTTAAAAACATGACATAACCAGCACTATTCCACCCACCTCTCCAAAGGCTAGGTTTTCACTTGGTTTGAACCATAGTAAGATAATACGGTTATTAGAACCAAGGAAACCATATCAGTGTTCCTCTGGTACCTCGGGTTACATACGCTTCAGGTTACACACTCCGCTAAACCAGAAATAGTGCTTCAGGTTAAGAACTTTGCTTCAGGATAAGAACAGAAATTGGGCTCCGGCGGCGCAGCAGCAGCAGGAGGCCCCATTAGCTAAAGTGGTGCTTCAGGTTAAGAACAGTTTCAGGTTAAGAACGGACCTCCGAAACAAATTAAGTACTTAACCTGAGGTACCACTGTACTTGGCAATTTATTGCAGATGTAGCACTGTTCATGAGTGCAGTTTTTTCCAGTGCCCAGTAATATCATTGCCACCAAAATCTTGAGGCACTGAGTAAACAATCTATGGCCTTTTAAATGTATTTGTGGGGTTTTTGTTCTTATTATGATATGCAGTGAAGGTGCCAAGCGAGCCTCCGTGGGGAGAGCATTCCATAAACAGGAAGTCGCCGCAGAAAAACCCTGTTCTTGGTTTGCCACCCACCAGACCACTCATAGAGGGGCAACACTAAGAAAGGCATCAGGTGTTCATTTTCTGCTTAACTGAGCCTGGAGCTATATGCCTTTTCTCTTTCTCTTTAAAGCCGATAACTGTTTTCTAACCTGCTCCATTTTACTTTTGGATACTTTTATAGATTACCTTTGCAAGCTGAAGCCTCTTTTTTTTTTTTTTTAAGAACAAAATTCAATTTAAAAAAGTGTGTGCAGTCATTAGGCTGTATCTGCCCCCCCTTGTTTATTCTTTTTATACCCTACTTATACTAACCTCATTAGCATCTTCAAGCATTTTCTCAAAAGGTAGGGGCAACCGTTTGAAATCCTTGAATCCATAGGAAACTTATTAACCAAAGGAGTTTTAATTAAATAGAACCAAATGCAGTCTTTAGCATAAAATCAAATTAAACGTACAAAACAGTGACTTTCACTCTATACCAGCTAATTACTTCCTGTGTTTTATGTCAGTAATAAGGACAGGGTAGAATAGTTTGTGGTGGCAGGTTTTGTTCTGAGAGTTTCATTTCAGAGTCAAGCCTGGTGTTTCAGGATTCAGCAGGCAAGGGAATGCCGAGCAATTGGAAGTGGCTCAGACAGTGGGGCGGAGCTGCTCTCCTACCTTCTCAGCAGGTGGGGTTGCTGTTGCTTCTGATGAAGAAGAGGGCAAGGTGATGAGAAGGTCGGTGTAGTGCAGACACAATGGCAGGAGCACCAGACTGGCTCCACTAGTGCATTTGCAGCGCACCAATCTCCCCTCTTTCCCCCTGTCTTCCCAGTAAGCGAAGGCGATCCACCTGCCAGGAAGCTAGTGCTCTGGTTCCTCCCCACCTAGCGTGCTGTTTCTGGACTCCACTATCCTAAAGCACATGGAAAGTTAAGGAAATGGTCCTCACTTCACACACTTTCCCTCAAATCCATGAGTGGGAGTTTTCTTTCAGCTGTTTGGAATTCATCATTCTGTCTCAAAAGACTATGGGAACTGGCTTACTATCATCTTGTCTGCACTCTCCAAATACATAAAAGAGGGCAAGACCTATTACCTCACCCCACCCCAGTTTATCCTCCACAGCCTCTTGTCAAGTGTCTTGGGTCTCCTTGACTCCAGTGATTTGTTTGCTTCACAAGCAACTGCCCTCCGCCCTCTTGTGAGGTAAAGATGGCTGATGCTGATATTAAACAAGGGGCTGTTGCTGATATATTGTTTTAAAACAGCAGGACACACAGGGCCAGCCCAGAGTATCTCTCCCCTCCCCACCCCAGCAATCCTCAACTTATTTCCTCTGCATTGTTTTCCGTAATAACTTTGTCCAGTGAAGTCTTAAGTTTTTTAGTTTACCATTTGAATGATTACAAGGACAGGCCTAAAATGCCATTTCAGAACCCAGAGTTGAGATAACATGGAAGTTGCCTTGCATCCAACCAAAGCCCTGCCTTACCTCTAGCTTGAAGCTGCTTGGCCTGCCTTGCATCCAGCCAGACTGTCAGAGCCTTGTTTTGCATCCAGTCTAGGGATGGGCAAAGTTGTTGGTTTCCCTCAGTTTCTCATTATTCCATTCACTTCTCCACATTTACACATCAGATTGTCGCATTTTTTTATTTCCAATAAAAAGGGAGTTATGCGTATAGGGAGAAGGGGGCATGTTGCATGCTGAAGCTGCATATAATTTCACTGGTGCATTTAACCAAAGCAAAGGAAGTCATTTTAAGACAGAACTATCACTTGATCATTTTTGGAACAGTGAAGTTTACTTTGCTTTATTGCCCTGGAGGTTGAGCTGGATGATCCCTGAGGTTCCATTCAGCTCTTTGACTTTTTGTAAAGCAAATGGATATGCAAACCTCTAGGTATGGCCCGTTGGTGCTGTTTACATGGCCTGCAGTCGTGTGCTCCCTATTTTATTGCAGCAGGTAGATTTATTGAGGAGTGAAATGCAGTTAAAAGCTAGAAGTACCAGGGGAGGCATTAATAGTTCTTAGACTTTTAAACAGAACAAACAGATTTTAATCTCCCTTTAAAGTTGCACATGTCCCTCCGCTGGGAGTTATGTACTACCAAACTTTAGGAACATAATGTAAATCTGAAACCAGTTTGCGTTGCTTCCTCTAAGAAAAGAGCAAGCCTTGATAATCCCAAACAAATGGGCCGATCAATTGTGCTTAAAGCAATTGAGCACACTTTTTGGAAAAGTGTAAAGCTTCAATACTGGTGGGGAAATTTTGTTGATGTCCTGGAACTGAACTTCAGCAAAGTAGCGTAATGGCTAGAGACTGTTTGGATTAGGACCTGGGAGAGGCTGATTCAAATTTCTATGTAGGGGAAGACAATCCCTCCATCCCTGGTGCCTGGAAGTTTGCCAAACCTCAAACCTCAAACCTGTGACTCCGGACTGAATTCCTGGAGCACATGCAGCTGGGAAGGCTATTCCTCTACTGCCATGCAATGACCAGAAGCAGCAGAAGGCTTCAGTACAAACCTTCAGAATAAAATACTGTTCCTTTAAACCCACAGTGTTCCTACAAGGAGGAAGAGACTGGGACACTGTCTTTGCCATAAATCTACTTAACATCACAGCTGGCTCCAGGCATTTGCTGGACCAATAAGCTCCCAGATTGTCCTGATTTGCCTTACATTCAGCTTTATCTTATCATGTTCTCTCTTGTTCCGACCTCGCTGTGCTTTGTCAAGCTGGTGTGGGTCAATGGGTCATTGGGCTAGGGATTCCCTGCTTTCCCACAGCCTTAGTCTTCTTGCTGTGGTTATTTCAGGAATGCAAATCCACTGTCCAAGAGGGCTTGACCACAGTAATCATATACCCTTTCTTGCCTGTTCATAGTCGTAAAATGGAATGGAACTAGGAAAGTAGGCAGCTATCATGTCTGAATGCTACTTGGTACTTTAATAATGATGGGACGCGGGTGGCGCTGTGGGTTAAAGCCTCAGCACCTAGGGCTTGCCGATCGAAAGGTCGGCGGTTCGAATCCCCGCGGCAGGGTGCGCTCCCGTTGTTCGGTCCCAGCGTCTGCCAACCTAGCAGTTCGAAAGCACTCTCGGGTGCAAGTAGATAAATAGGGACCGCTTACTAGCGGGAAGGTAAACAGCGTTTCCGTGTGCGGCTCTGGCTCGTCAGAGCAGCGTTGTCACGCTGGCCACGTGACCCGGAAGTGTCTCCGGACAGCGCTGGCCCCCGGCCTCTTTGAGTGAGATGGGCGCACAACCCTAGAGTCTGTCAAGACTGGCCCGTACGGGCAGGGGAACCTTTACCTTTTACTTTAATAAGAGTAACCAGCATCTATGCACAAAATAATGGTGTTTGATGACATTAGTGTCATTTGGTTGCATACATGGGACTCTATTTAAGTGCAGCATCTTGAACGTCTCCTGATTTAGTCCCTCTAACATGAAAAGAACCGAATCAGCTTCTGAATACTAAGCACTTCAGTTTAACTGGCTTGTGGTTTTGATCGCCGGCCATAACTCCACTTCCTCTCCCTTGGTGCCCTCTCCTCTCACTTTCTTGGCTGATGAGGATAAATCCCCCTTTGCATGACAGGCAAAAATAAAATCAAAGCAAAAATGGACTCAACTTTGTGGTGCCTTGGGAGATTGTTACTGTGAATTATCTCATCCACCCAATACCAGGGATAAGACGATGGCTTATCTGAGATTATTCACAAGTCAGCTGCCTTATACCCCTGTGTTTAAATTATAGCAGGATGTATATGGTAGCAACACCATCAATCATACATAGGGGCTTTGCTAGCTGAAAACAAGCTTACTTTTGATTCATCTGTTGCATCAATCTCTAGCAAAGAAATAATAAACTAATGTCTCTTCAAAGGCTACTCCATGGAATAGTAAAGAAAATCAGCACAGATGCATTTATTCCCCAATCACCCCCAATATTCCCCCCTGCTAACAGTAAAGAACAGGAATCTTTTGCTGGCTGGATTCTTCCTTGCTCAAATGAGAGCAGCGGAGGCAGTGGATCTCTAGAGAGTGATCTGCCCCCTTTTTGCGATTCCACATCCTGACCTTTCCCACAATTCTCTTGCTTGTTGCTGCTTCCCACTTGCCATCTTTAATTTGAGGTTAATTTGCCCAGAAGGCCCTGCCTCTATTGCTGCAGCCACAGTGCTTGCAACTGCTGCCTGCGATGTCTCATTCTAATGCTTGGTATCGCTGCTACTTACTCAAAAGGGTCACTGGGATCAGCCCTCAGGAGCTCTGGCGGAATTGGTATTCTTTTGTAGTACATCTCCCAGTCGAAGGCTCCACGCATGGCATCTCCCGCTTGCGCCTCGTACCCAAAGTGATTGTGGTCAATGACATCGATCATGGGACACACAATGGTCTTATGGTTTAGCGCAATCTGATCTGAAAGACAAAAGCATAAAAATACAAAAAAGAGGGTACGTCTAGCCAAGCCATCTATCACATTTACCGCAAAGTAAATCCCTTAGGCTTTTACTTCTCCTCTTCCCCCGCCCCTCAAAGTTTTGAAAATTGCCTCAGCATCTCCCCATGGCCCTAAAATCATTTCAGTTTTCAAATCTGCATCCGGCCTCTATCTGCAACGGGCTTGACGTACTCGGCCTGTTATTAGAAGCCATTATAGTTCTTCAAAGAGAGTCACATCCCAGCGAGACCCACAGAAGTCAAGTCATCTATATCTCTGTCACTTTGCTGCTTTAAGCTGTCCCCAATCTGTCACCTAAGGAGTCAGCGAGCAAGCAAAAAATAAAAAATAAAAACCAGAAAGCAAAAGAATTGTCATTTTAGCTTTGAGTATGTACAGCAAGAATGCACTGAGAAAATGCTGCTCATTCTGGCTCCAAAAATATGAACATCAGACTTCTGCAACTCAGCTTCTTCTCTGATAGCAGCTGAGGGGAGATGCAAGGGAGGAACATATCTATTTAATTCTCGACTGTGTCACTTTGGCACAGAATTCTGTTCTGTTAATGTTTTAATCTGCTCAACAGACCCATCTCAAATATTATTATTTTTTTTTCTCTCAGCATGTATATTCTGATGTATAGTTAAGTTGCTGAGAGCTGTATTACAACATTCATGAAAAATGCAAAATCTGGAGCTTAGGTCAAATCAAATCAAATCTTTTCTATTACGGCCAATGACCAGCACCAACGAAACAAAACAGAGAGCCTGTAGAACACATTAGATGCATAGCTATGATAGCCTCTCTTGGTGGGAGCCACTGATGAAGATGGTAAATGGCTATTGATTAAGATAGTAAATGGTCAACAGGCTCAGATCACAAGTTCCAGTGAAGTCACCCCCAAATATAACAGTTCTGAATTATTTTCCAGGCAGATGTGTCAGAATCATCCAAGTGGACATGTTGTCCTCCTGGTTCAAATGCTGTTTTCCATTGTTGCTCATCCAGCCTTACTAGGTTGGACAACATAAACAAATAATTCTATAAAAGGTACAGTATATGGTCAGATGTTCTAAAACAGCTGTCCCCCAACATGGTGCTTTCCAAATGTTTCAGAATACAACAGTTGTGCTGGCTGGGGCTGATGAGAGTTGTAATCCGAAACATCTGGGCGACACCAGATTGGGGAAGGCTGTTTCAAAACATGACTCCTCAAGATCCACTAGTGGGCAACTCAAGCTACCAGTGCTGAATTCAGCCCAAATGAATAAAAGGATTCTCATCATGTTTCTTCTGCTACTTCTATTTTGCATTACAGTCTAGGAAGTTTCACTTCCAGGTCCAAATATACAGGTCCAAATATACAGGTGAGTTATAGATGCTGTTGGCGGGTTGTACTAAATGAAATGTGCATCCTGAATGTATTCATGAGATAAGGTATATGTTTCAGTACCATGAAAATCGTAATGTTGTAAGTTCCAGTATAACTTACTAAGTAAAGGAGGCAGCCAGTTCACGTTGACTTCACAATGAGAGTCGAGGAAGGTCAAGACTTCTCCTTTAGCTATTGAGGCTCCAAGTAGTCTGGTGCGAATGAGCCCTTCCCGTTTTTTGGTGCGCACAATTCTCACTTTGACAAAACGTGCCATATATTCCTCCAGCTTTTCTCTCAAGTGTTCTGCAAAGACATGGAGGAGAACATGGAAACATCACCTATGCACGGTTGAGCTGAGAACATATAACACTGGACACCACATAATATTTACCAACACAGCACTCAATAGCTTTCCTTTCTAGCTCATTCAGAGTTCCTTATTATTTGTAGAACCCGTTCTGAAATGCTTCATAAATTGCAAATGTTCTTCGTTTAAACACACAGAGGAAGCCAGTGACATTTTAGACCTTTTCACGGCACATTCACTGTTGGCAAACTTCCATCTACCATATAATCACAGCCAAAATGACTGCAGGGTGTTCATTGACCCTCCAGTGCCTTCTGCCTAAGGCCAGATGAACATTCTGGCATATGGTTTTGTAAATGATGCCCTTTCCAAGTGGGCTTGCTAGTCCTATTAATTATGCAAAAAGACACACAGGAAAAAAAATTAACATTGGTCTGTGAAATCAGGATAACTGACGGGCTTTGACGGGTAAGGCCAAGAGGGAATCAACTTTAGAGCAACCTCAGCAATTGGACAACAGCTTGTAGCAAGTGAACAGTTGCAAAGACTTTGCTAATAAAAGCAAGCAGTATTTTGTCTTATTCAGTCCTTCTGTGTTTGCATCAGGAGACGGTGCCTTTGGGAGTTTTCCCTTTCTCTTTTTGTCTTCTAATTCAACATAAACAACAGAATTGTATCACTGCCTGCAGTTTTGCCCTTTCAAAAAACAACTTTATTGAGTACATTCATAACAAAAAAACACACACACTGCATGAAGCACCTCACCCTATCCAATTCATTTCTTTCTTTGAACAGATCAAACCATATGTATCTCCAGTTGTTAAGAATGCCCCCCAGCCCCCCTAATCAACTCTTTCCAAAACAATAAGTGAACCAAAGCACACCCATCCTTTAAAATCCACACTTTCCAAAGTTTGCAATGCAATTCTCTAGCCAAGTAATGTATAACAAAATGCATATATTAGGGTAAAATGCATAAAATGCATATATTAGTGAAAATAACACAAAAAGGAATTATTTGCAAAGATGTGCATTTAGGCAAAATAGTGTGGAGAAATTCACACCAACATGCTAAATAATTTTCACAATGACTTCTTTTTAAAATGCAAACTTGTGTGGAAATTGGACAGAGAACTGAACATAAGATTGGAAAAATGCAAAAGGAACAGAAGTCGAAATGGAAAAGTTCACCTATTCCTACCAGCCATCATGGGCTAAGCTAGCCATGAATGCAATTAATTGTGTGAATGTGATGCAAGCATGTGTACATGGTTTGTTATGTAAATAGTAGGGTTGTGCACTGGATTTGTCTGAGTCCTGAGCCAAGAGGGGCAGATTCAGAGGGGCTTGGGCATCAAATGAGTTGGATACAGACAGCCATGGATCAAAGAGCAATCTGTGCTTGTAAGGGAGAAGGGCATCCAACAAGAAGGAGAGGCAGGCACCAGGTGGGGAAAACCTCACAAAAAGTCTAATACCTACCCTGACTATTGGCTGCATATTTTCAGAAGGTAGTGGGGGTTAGAGACACTAACATGCTCCTGGGTTACATATACGGTACTTCACAGATTGACAGTTGCCAGGTTTCTCTGGAAAGAGGAAATGACTGTCCAACTGGTTTGTTCAGAGCATGAAGCGATTGCATGGAAATGTCCCTAACCACGGGAAGTCTGCTCAAAGCTGGCAAAGTCTAGCATTCCCAGAAACCTACATACTCTGTGTCAAGAGTAGAAGTGAGGGTGTGGAGTGGGGAGGGAAATGTCTTTTTCTATAGAATGATATTGTTATGTGGAAAAGAGAAATCCAACTGAAATGAAATGGTCATTAAATCTTGGGGAGACAAGACATCCAGGCTATTTATTGTCAGTGGAATCCATTCAGGAAAGCTTGCCATGTCAATATAATATTCAGCTAGGATGCTTTCATTTGTATGCTGGGGTATTGCATAAATTTCACTTCCAGGGACAGGCTGGAGAGCGACAAAAACAACAACAACAGGCAGCATCCCCACCGCCTGGGCAATAAATGGAGCACCTCAAATAGAGACGAAGCCAGGGTTCTTGTCATTAAACAGAGAGAGGAGGCTCCTAATTTGTAATTTTAAAAGAAAATATCTCATTCTTTTCTTCACATTGTTTATTAAATGAGGTAATAAATCATACTGCTGATACATGCCAGGCACCTGCCAGGGTCTAAGCTGGCACAGGAACAGACAAATAAAGAGTTATGCAGAAGCAGAAGTTTTATAGGTTGTCAGTGGTATGACAAGCAATGATGAAGGGCAGCATTATGGCCCCTTTACTGATAGCCAATAAACAAATTCTCCATTGTAGGTTGTGTGTGTGTGGCCATCTTTATCTTCATTTAATGCGGGCATGAGTTTATGGAAAGAATAGCAGCAAGACAGTTGCTTTTTTCTCCTGGTAATTACCGTATTTTTCGCCCTATAGGACGCACTTTTTCCCCTCCAAAAATGAAGGGGAAATCTGGGTGCGTCCTATGGGGCGAATGCAGGCTTCGCGGACATCTCCGCAAACAGCAGGAGCGCTCCCGCTGCTGGCGGAGAGGTGCCTGCATGTTGAAGCCTGCGCGCGCTGAGCTCAGCGCGTCCAGGCTTCGCGGACCTCTCCGCTAGCAGCGGGAGCGCTCCCGCTGCTGGCGGGGAGGTGCCTGCATGCCGTAGCCTGCGCGCGCTGAGCTCAGCGCGTCCAGGCTTCGCGGACCTCTCCGCTAGCAGCGGGAGCGCTCCCGCTGCTGGCGGACAGGTGCCTGCATGCGGAAGCCTGCGCGCGCTGAGCTCAGCGCGTCCAGGCTTCGCGGACCTCTCCGCTAGCAGCGGGAGCCAGCACTGGGCTCCCACGGCTTGCAGAGAGCTGCCTGTTTGGGGGCTGGGGTCGGGGGAAGCTCGGGCTTCCCCAACCCCGCGCCTGGGGGGGAAATAATTTTTTTCCTTTATTTCCCCCCCAAAAAACTAGGTGCGCCTTATGGGACGGTGCGTCCTATAGGGCGAAAAATACGGTAAGTGTGCCCAAGCAGAATGCTCAAATGCTTGGTTCACCTCCCTGGGATGCACTTAAATCAAGGTTGCCAACCTTCCTGCTCATATGTTAGAATTGCCCCTGCCCCACTGACACGGCCTGGCCCTAAAGTAGCTATGTGGTCACAAGAAATTAAAACAGTGCAGCATGAAGTGATAGTGAAAGTTACACAGTTTGATTTTCTGCCTGTCATGCAGTTGTTAAAGATGCAAAGGCATTGCCCAGAAAATCAGTGGTAACACTATTTGATGTTTCCCCTCCTCTAATAATTTATCTGAATTGAGGCAAATAGGGTATGAATGACGGCTACACATTATTATTTCTTCTTCTTCTTCTTCTTCTTCTTCTTCTTCTTCTTCTTCTTCTTCTTCTTCTTCTTCTTCTTCTTACTCTTCTTCTTCTTCTTCTTCTTCTTCTTACTCTTCCTCTTCTTCTTCCTCTTCTTCTTCCTCTTCTTCCTCTTCCTCTTCTTCTTCTTCCTCTTCTTCTTCTTCCTCTTCTTCCTCTTCCTCTTCTTCCTCTTCTTCTTCTTCTTCTTCCTCTTCTTCTTCTTCTTCTTCTTCTTCTTCTTCTTCTTCTTCTTCTTCTTCCTCTTCTTCTTCTTCTTCCTCCTCCTCCTCCTCTTCTTCTTCTTCTTCTTCTTCTTCTTCTTCTTCTTCATCTTCTCTCTCTCTCTCTCTCTCTCTCTCTCTCTCACACACACACACACTGCTTAATACCCAGGTGGCTTCTAAGCATTTTACAAAACATAAAAACCAATACAGAATAATTAAAAATATACCGTAATTAAAATGAGCAATAAAACAACCCCATTAAAACATTAAACTATAAACATCCACGACTGAAATAACCAGTGAAACAATTCCAGTCAATCACCAGTGCAAAATGCATCAAGAACTGACAGGGAGGGGGATGCTCAACATGTGCCTTGCCAGTCCCTGCTTTGCACTCCTGCTATGCAACAAAAAACATCCATATGGTTTATCAAGCTCCAGACGGGTGGGGTGAGAGGGTCTTGACATTGGGTGGTGAATCGTACAGGATGAACAGATGGCATCTTCAACTCATAGAAGGGAATGCTGAGGAACTTGAACCCAGGGCACCATGACATGCTGAGAAAGCAGATTCTCAACAATGCGGTGGTAAGCTGCAGCAAAAGCCAGAAATATCCTACCCTGGGTGAAAAACTCCTAAGAAGACCTATGAGACAACCCAAAGCACCACAAAGACAGTGCTTAATATATTCATTTGTGTGTTGGGAGGGCAGTGGGGATGATTTTTGTTTTCTTTCACATTCATGTTGCTGTTTTTTTCTTGGAACATATTGTTGGATACAATGGACAGGTGCTATCCATTTGATTATCAGATAAAGGGAGATGTGAAAGCAGTGCTCCTTTAAGAGCTGGACTGGAAGAAACATGGAGTGAAGGGTGTGGAACGATGCAGAGAGGGAATCAAGCAGCAGAACGTAGAACTGTAGAGTTGGAAGGGACCCCGGGGGTCATCTAGTGCCAAACAGGAATCCTGCCCACAACCATCCCTGGCATTGCCCAGTTCAGGTTTACATTGGCTCATTCTCTCCTACACTGAACATGCCACCTTAAAACCTGCCCACTTTTTAGCTGGATGCCAGGATCAGAGGTTGGGGGGGGCCCTAGGGTGTGGTTGGTTGTATTCAGTTGACTACAGTGAATTTTGTTTGCCGGGGGGTGCACTGAACTTTCTAAAAATTGCAAATGTGCACCCTGTTCTGGAAAGGTTGGTGGTCCCTCTTCTGGTTGTAATACCTACACCAACACTGTAAGGCAGGCATCCCCAAACTTGGCCCTCCAGATGTTTTGGGACTACAATTCCCATCATCCCTGACCACTGGTCCTGTTAGCTAGGGATGATGGGAGTTGTAGTCCCAAAACATCTGGAGGGCCGAGTTTGGGGATGCCTGCTGTAAGGTAAGTCAGTATGACAATCCCCCAAAACACAGCTGGGAGGACTAAGGCTGAGAGAGAATGGCTTGCCTAAGGCCACCTAGTGAGTTGATTGCGGACATGAGATTTGAACAAGGAACTTCCTGATCCATGTTTTCCTCTCTTAGTCACTATTCTGCATCAGCCCTGAATGGAAAATGTCTATGTAGCAACATAAAGATTATTTCAGAGGGAGCGAGGAAGACACATAAGTGAAATGTGACAGAAGTCATGGTGTGAACACACCCTAACTGTTTTCTTTTTAAAATATGTGAAGCTGAAGTTTTGTACTCAGACCCAGTGTCAAAGAAAGTGCTTCAGGAATTGAATGTGGCCTGAACAGAATATATTTCCTACCTCAAAGCTACTATTTTGTAAATAAGAAAGAACACAATTGAGGACATGTTAAGAAATAAGATCTGTGACTGGCCTCATAAATATCTCCATCTGAGGAAGATTATATAGCATAAGCAGCCTCATAATTTCTCCTCTGTTTCTGAAGTGTGTGTGTGTTTAAACCAACATACTCATTATACAGGTAAAATTTATATAGTAACTCTTTCCCAAGGAGTTCAAGTGCTATGATGTCTTGGAATGTTAAATGAGCTAAGCGATTTTGTGGCCTGAGAAACAGAGGCGGCATGATTTTTGTGATAGAAATAAATACTTTGTGAATGTCGTACGTACATTATCCAATCATTGTTAACACACCAATGTCTAAATGACACCCATATGACATAATTAATGGTAACAATTTCAAATTGCTCTTGACAATAACTTGTCAACTAAGCCAAGGTTTACATATTTATGAGATTGTGAAAAGTCACTCCAATTTTGCAACCTGTCATTTTGCTGACATTTGCTTTGCTTTGCCCGAAACCCTCTCTGACATACTTTAAAACATACCTTAAGCTACTCCTGGCATTGTGGAAAATCATTCCTAATACCTACACCACTCACCCCAAATGGTCCCAATGTACCACAAATTTCCACAACTCTACAAAAAATAACAAACTGCTGTCAGAAAAGAGATAAGGTTCTGATTTAATGGTGTGGCAGGCAGCGGAGATGCCCTGTTTCCAATGTCACATGTAGAGATGATCAGAAGATCAAGGATGCTGCTATAGCTTTGTGCCTCCTTCCCACAGTTGCTTAGCCAGCTTTGGGAAGGCAGAGCAAGGGCTGGGGAGAAACATTCAATTTTGGCCTTGCTCCCCCAGTCCTGTGGCCCACTTGGTATGAAAAGCTGAACTACCCTGGTCTAAGCCTAACCTCCTCAAAGGGCTGCTGTGAGGATAAAAGCTTCTATTTGGGAAATCAGAGAAAGACCTGGGCAAATGTAATAACTAATCCTCTTCAAGCTTTCTGTGCCATTAATATATTTGTGCAATCCTTTGTGTCCTTACTTAGAGTAATCCTATTAATATTTACTCAGAAATGAGGCTCACCGTGTTTAATAGGGCTTCCTTGCAGGTTAAGTGTGCATAGGATTACAGCCTCAGTGGCCCTTTTCTGTAGTTTTGCCAGCTCTAGGACACCCTCAGCAAAGTTTGTTCAGCTATATGTGTGGTTCTTAACTTGTGGTTGATGTGATATGATTAAGAGGAAAGTTTCGCAATAAAATACATTTGTGTCCCAGACTGAAGTTTTATTTTTAAACAGACACAGACTATAAATACGTTTTAATTATAAAACAAAGTTCACTTTTAACAGAGTTCTTTAATGAGGCACTTGCATTTTTTTGGTATCAGTTAATTATTTTATGTTGGGTTGAATCAAAGAAACACACAGCAGCAGGTCATTCTCCACAGATAGTTTGTTTCATTGCTTTGTTTTTATTGCAGCTACCAATGAGGAGCCCATTAAGTGTGACATTGCAATGGGGATTAAAACTTTCAAGCTTCAGAGTTCAGGATGCTTGTTCCTCTGCACCATCTTCTGAACCATCAGTCTTCTGATGAAAATGAATGAATACTGTAGATTAAGCTGTGGTTATCCAGACATTGTTGGACTCCATCTTCCATCAGCCTCAGCTAGTGTGGATAATGGTCAGGGACGACAGGACTTGTAGTTCAACAGCATCTGGAGGGACACAGGATAGCCATCCCTTCTCTAGAGCTTCTTTCCTATTAAGCATGCACACATATATTCTGCTCAAGAAGCATTAAAATAATCTATATCCCCTCATTCAATAGAAAGTCCTAGAAGTAGACATGTATAAATGTGCTTCAATAAATTCTGACATTTTGAGCCGCTATTTTCTGTTCTGCTGCAATTGGTTTCTTTTGCACAAATCTTTCTTAAATTTCACTGTCCACTGATGTGGTAATATACATATTTTTTGACATATATCATAGTATAAAATGGATGCACGTATCTCGACCATCTAAAGAGCTTTACAAATCAATTACCTTCCATTTAGAAATGAATATGTCTCAGTATCTCCTTTCCCCAATTTTGACTTCTGTTCTCTATGTTTTATTCTGTGAACCACACTTAGATCTTATGTTGAAGGGAGTTATATAAATCTAATAAACAAAATAAAATTTCCCTGAAAGTTTTGTGTGTGTGTGGGAAAAAATGTTCTCATGAAAATACATCAGCAATTATTGGGATTGACTGATATTAGGATGGAATGACATGAAAAATACATTGTTTACTTTTAGGAAATGCTAATGTTTTACCCTAAATTGGCAGTTAAACAACTGAGCTCCAACTGAAGTTAATGGGGGCTACACTTGCGTAAGAGGTTGAATTGCCCATGGAAAGTGATATTTGCTCCTAAGCACAAGGATTAGGACAGAACTATGCCAAGTCAACATATCAGTTTAAAGCTTCACATTCAGATAAATTTGAGTTTGGGTAAGATGAAATTCTTCAGACAGGAGCACTGTTGTGCAACTGCCTTTGAAGAACCTCAGCATATTTGGGGAAGCTGCAGGCTACACAATACAACTTTTCGATCCATTGCGGTTCTCTTTGAATGTGCAACTTTTCAGTTTTCAAAACTGCTTATTCCAATAACTCTTCACAGGGACTTTTTAGCTTTCCTGCACTGCAGAATATTATGAAAACAACAACGTCAGTAAGTCCATATTCCATCTGTTCCAACAATTTCAATGTTACCCAAACTTTTTCAAAGCTCTGCAGCCTCGGAACAACGAAACATTTCGTTTATTAGGCAGTGGTCTACCTGGAGACTTGATTCAGAATCTTGTTATCAAGGCAATCTGCTGTAGACTTCTTTTTGGACTCCTTTGAACTTTTTATTTATTTAAAAAGAGCTAATCTTCACTTTGGGAGAGGAGACTTACTGGCTCTTTAACTAAGGCAGTGCTAAGCCCCTTTAAACAACAACACTGAATGGAGGCGATAGTTATTAAGGACCAGCTCACTCTCCCTTTCCAGCAAAGTGGTTGAGCGTTGCTTGCAGGATGCAAACTTTTCCCAGCCCTTTCCAGTCTGCTTTTGGCCTGGTCATAAGAAGTCAATAAAATATGAGAGGGGTAGTATTACTTCATGGATTTTACCAGATCACCCAGTAGTTTTGTTATTAAAAAAATCTTTGAATTCTGATGCTACATACTGTAGTGTAGCATGAACTAATTGGGAAGGAAGAGTTTGAAGAAGAGTTTGGATTTGATATCCTGCTTTATCACTACCCGAAGGAGTCTCAAAGCAGCTAACATTCTCCTTTCCCTTCCTCCCCCACAACAAACACTCTGTGAGGTGAGTGGGGCTGAGAGACTTCAAAGAAGTGTGACTAGCCCAAGGTCACCCAGCAGCTGCATGTGGAGGAGCAGAGACGCGAACCCGGTTCACCAGATTAAGAATCTACCGCTCTTAACCACTACACCACACTGGAAGTCAACATTGTGCTGGGTCACTCTGTGTTACTCACTGCAATTCACAACAAGGCTAATAAAATTTGCCCTCCCTGCATAGAGTCACAATCCCTCCATACTTAAGTTTCTGATGCATGCCATGCGGGAAGGAAGTTAAAAGATAATTGCTAAATATATGATAGGAATAGAGAGATTATTGGAATGTTGTGTAGATGTTCTGTCTCCATGCAGTGCTGTCACAAACATCTGCCTGATGCAAGTATTTGCAACAGAAGCACATTTCAAATTAATATTAGAAAACAATTAAATGAAAGCTTTCAAAATTGGAAAACATATATATGGCTGCCATCAATCTGAAAACAATACCCTTTCAGCTATAACATGTCAGTGTTGGATTTATGTTATACAGAAATAGTTCAGCCTCCATAAGCTGACGAGTGTAGCTTGTTGGAGGAAGTGAAAGCGAAAAAGGAACAACGTTCATCGAATGAGCCTGCGATGCTCTTTTAGTGCTGCAGTTGCTGATAATGGCAGCTATTCCAAAATAGATAAGACATCATCAGTATGAAACAGCTGTGCAAAAACCTCATTAGACTGAATGGCATGATCAGCCTTTAACTGGCTGTACTATCTATGATGGTCTTCTAAATATTTCACTGAAAGCGTTTTGAAGATTGCAGTTACCAGTTTGCTACACCCTCGTTTTGATTAATTTCACATTTTATTAGGTTCCTTTTCATCAGGTAATACAGAAACAGGCAGCTTGCTCAGAAGCAAGGAACACTGGGAATTAATCATGAGCTGGGGAAGGATGGAAAGGAGAGTGGCAGCTGATTTGTATATTTCAATCTTTTTCATGTTCAGGGAGAATGCCAAGCCACCCTAGTGGGTGTGTTACATTTAATCTATAAGCTTTATATTCCTTTCTGAATAGATGAAGAGAAACACCTTAAGTTACGCCTTCAAATCTCAGGAAGGAGGCTTAGAAATCACAACAGTGCAGAAACACAATATATTTCAATTTGTGTTTACTTTCCCTTTTTTTTTTATCTGCTTCAAGTCTCAAACCTATGAAACTACTACAGTGGATCACACTGAAGCACTGTGATAAATCCCAAAAAGCCAGTGCATCCAAGTGGCTTGGAATGAGGATGCTGACTCCAACCATCATTTTCTGGGACATAGCTGGGGTGATACAGCCTCAGATAATGCCCCACCTATAGGCATTTTGGATATGACAGAGCCATCTGCTTTGATGCAAACATATACTCTTGTTATGTTTTTTTTTAAAAAAAATTCTTAGCTTTTTTTCTCAGTTCCTTAAAAATACATATAACATTAATTTCTTTATTTTCTTACATTTATATCGCATGTTTTCTCCAAACATCTCAGCCTAGCTCAGCTTAGCATACCTAGTTCCTTCCTCTCCATTACTCAGCCCAATCATCTGCAAACTGCAAAACAGATTCATTCATTGATTTTATACATCACGAAACATACAATGAACATGTATTTTAGGCTGATGGAAAAATAATTCTGTGGCATGAGAAACTATGGTGAAGAGGGTACTAAAGTTAAATCACTGTTTTAATCCCTTGCCTTGTTCAAAGCACAAAGACAACTTAGTTATTAAAACATGATTTCCAAGATGATTAATTAGATGTACTTTATATTCTCCCATTATTAAATACAAAGATCAAAGAACCCCTTAAATGAGATTCTAAGGATCTCCTACTACGGCAATGATTATCTGTATTAAAATGTCAGAGGAGAGGAATCAATGGCATATTACCATTTATTTACAAAATCATCTAGGAACCAGTGGTATACCACCAAAACAATCACTATGCAGTAATAACAAAGGGGACAAAGAGTATCTCAGGAACTACCAAAATAACTGCTCTTCCATCAACCGGAGGGTGCACTTTGCGTGGCTGCGCTCAGTACCCCTGGTCCCTTGAGACTCTCTGGCAAAGTTACTGGTCCGCCTCCCCATGTCATTGCCCTTTGAGGTTCCCACCAAACCTCAGTTCAAATAAACCTATCCGTGGTGTGGGGAGGCAGGGCCAGCGGAGTGGGCCAAAAGTGAGCAGTTTTCACTTGGTCCACTCTTCAAGTGTAACAACCTGTGAGCACACAGTTGGCTCCAGAGCTTCACCCACCCTACCGTCCCTTTATTTAATGCAATTATTATTATTATTATTATTATTATTATTATTATTATTATTACATGTTAATTTTTTCCTTACAGGTATGTGGGCACTGCTACGGTCTTACGATGGCTGCTGTTAAAGGACCGGGAAGGATTTCCCCTGCATTGGCAGGTTTCACCTTCCCTGTAGCAAATTGTCACAACTTTGGCAGTTTTAGGCCTTGGGCAAGATCCTTTAGTCTATTTTCCCTAAAGGGGGGGGGGAGTGCATGCAGTGGTGACATGCATGCCCCATGGGTTCCCTGTTAAAGGGGCTGGGTTGGAGGGGAGTCACTGGCCATACACTGAAAGATTTTCAGTGCACTGAAAGGTTGTCAGCATTGCAGCGAAACTGAGGTGAGGCTCTCTGCGTAAACATCTTCCCAGGCCAGCCCCCTCCCCAGACAGATCTGACTAACCTTGATGTGCCCCAGATCCCCAGCTGGGTTCTGGGAGGGATGCCCAATGCCTAAGCCAAGGTCTTCCTATATCTGAAAGTGTAAATAAAGTTGTGGCCAATTTAATCCCATAACATGAGTCATTCATTTCTTCTGGGTAGGCTCTTGGGGATGGGGAGTCTCTGCCTGGGCATGCGAAGAAATGGATGGTGTTAGCTAGATGTCTTAGAAATGATATAGTTAGAAGAAGCTTGGCTTGATTATTCATCTTATGCCTCCAGTGACTGAAGGTCTTTGCCACAAGCTGTAGCACAAAATATTCAGAAGCACATAGCAACACGACACACACAAAGACATGCATCAATATGCTTCAACGTATCAGTGGCATATGGTACGGAAGATGTGTGATCAGTGGGTGCTTTATCGCTAACTCCTACCATGTTGATTGAATATGTGGAGGGGTTCATTTGAGCATTGCTTAAGAAATATTTTGGATGGGAACAAAAATATTTGGCTTTTAATTCAACCTTTAAAGATTAAGACTGATGTTCTACCTGCCTGGTGCTCCAGTTAAAGGGCTGTTGCCTTTTTCTGTAACCTTTGGCAGCAGGATTTCAAACTGGGGGGAAAGCTCCTGATTCACCAAGGAGTCCACAGTTGTTTCCATAGAATCTGGAAGCAGAGGTGTCTTTTCAAGGCTCAGCAGACAATACGTTGGCTCAAATGGCAGTGGAGCCATATGGGAAAGATTGGGGAATGGATCCATCTCCTCATTGGGGCTACTGTTGTACGAGGACTACAGATTCAAGTATTATTGGGCTGGGGTCATGACATGTGTGCAGGGGATAACATGGTCCCTGCCTTGGATAACAGTGGCAGATTGGACCAGAATACAACTCTTTACCCTTCTCCAAAAAATAATAGCATGCCATTCACTTCCCAGGGAGTAAATATTCAAGTACTGCATTTGGGGATGACATTGCATAGGACACAAAGCTTGCCTACCACCCCTGTCACTGGATGTGTCTCCCTTCACCAAGAGGGACTTCACAGAAGTAGACATCTGTGCATAGATCTAAGGAGGCCTTACTCTATACACATATACTGTCCCTCGTAATTATGTGCAATTCGCTAGTCTTAAATATTACCAGTGATTTAATCAAGACTCTGAGAGTCAGCAGCACTTCCTTCCCACTCTCTGTAACACAATGTCTAAACATGTCAATCAATGAGAGAGAGAGAGCTGCAAGAATAGCCACTGTATTACCCACCCACTGATTTGGCTTATTTGTTTCAGTAGACATACACAGTATCTATGATTGCTGTCCAACACTAGCATCTCCCTGAAGGCAACAGTCATCTGCAACATTTATACGCAATTGTTCAGCATCTCACCCACAAATCTCAGCTCTTTGACCTGAAAATTCATCTTGTATCACTCAGACTGTTTTCTTATTAATGCAGTCCACTAGGGATTGCAGTTCCATTAGCTCATCCACACCTCTTGAATGAATAAATTGTTGGCATGCCGGAGTGCTGGCTGTAGGTCCCAGTATCACTATGTAATAGTCACACCAAGTATTCTGAACTAGAAGCATTGGAGACAGTTGTATAAATCAGGAATGTAGAATCTGTGATGCTATTTGTGATGCTGGCTGAGCAATTAAACATAACATTTGATTTGTTGATATTGACTCTTCCCCCTTTTAAGATGGCCTCAATTTCCTTCAAATGATAGAGCTGATAGTTTGACATGAACTCAATCCTTTCATGATAACAAAGGGCTTACCAGAATATCAGACGTCCCTTTAATTCCCTTGTAAGACATTTAACAGCGTGATCCTAAACACACTTATGTGGGAGTAAGTCTCATTGAGCATGGTGGGCCTTGTTTTTGAGAAAACATGGACGATTTGGGAGAACCCATTGCTCTAAAACAATTGCTTCCAGTTCAAAAGAGTCAATCTCTAAAGGATGTGCAATGTGCATCTCCATCTAATGTTCATATTTTGTAAAATACAAAGTGCATTAGCTAGGAGGAGCTAATAATTAATAGGATCAGAGCTTGTGTGGAAGAGCAATTTAAGCCTTCCCTTCCCTGCTGCAGAGCTAGGGAAAAATTATGTTCTCAAGATAGTAATCGGCACTCATTGGTATGTTCAGAGAAAGGATTTTCCTCAGGATCATAGCTGGGGTAGAAAGGGTTAAATTGCTCCTCCACAGTGTGTTGATCACTGTTCTGATTCCATTAATAGTTAGCCTCTTTCAACTGATGCAATTTGCATTTTTAAAAAGCAAGCAACACGTTAGATACAGAGATGCATTTGGGCACTGAGTTCTGGGGTAACTAACCTATGGTTGAGATGCTGCTGAACTACAACTCCTATCAGCCCAATCAATGGCCAGCAATGATGGAAGTTGTGGTTCAGCAGATACTGGAGAGCCACAGTCTAACCACCCCATCCCAAGTGACTGTTCTGCCTTTCTCTCTTACTGGTATTTATCCTAAACAACTACTGCTTTCGCCACACTTTGCCAGATACATCAACTCAGCTTCTTTGATGAACCACAGCGACCTGTATGTGCATCTTCTGGAAATGCATCCATACAGGGAGGGGCCATTGTTTCTTTTAATGCTGAAGAGGAGGAAGATACGCTTTCTATCTCTGGATGCCATTATCCTGGCATGGATTGCTCCCCCACGCACCTGTCATTGAGGAGGAAAACATGCATAAAAACATAGCTGGACACCATGAATCCAGCAAATGTCTAGCTTGAAATTCTCCATAACAAACAGCCATTCTGCAACCTGTTTTATCTAAGCTCAGGCTGTCACTAACCTTACTGCTGTTCAGTTAAATTTATTTGCTAAAAGACCACTTGTAATTGCAATTATAGATGGTTAGATTGAGGTACATTACACTTACTGGGTCTCTTCATGAAGTGCAGGGGCAGAAAGCTGTGGAGAGAGTCTTGCATGGCTTTCCACTGCCCTCACTTCCCAGAATACTTTGGGAGCAAAGTGATGTGAAATGACATGCAATGCTCCTAAGGCATTCTATGCAGTGCAGCCAACAGGAAACTGGAGGAAGGTGTGGGGCTTAATCTTTAAAAAAAAAAGAAAGAAAAAGAAGAAGGGGGGGGGGGAGACATAAAAATTTTGTCCACTTTGTAAGGCTTAAGGGAGGTAAGTAGCTAGTCCCTCTAAAAGAATTTCAGAGAAATTCCTCCTTGCCCCCATTATATTTCAGGAGGGTTTTGTAATAAATACTCAAGACTTTTTTTTGATAAAGCTTTAATTAAACAACTCACTGAGTATCCTGCTGTATGCCTGAAATTCAGTCCAACACAAGGCACCTCAGAATCACTTCCATGCTGTGGATATTTTTTGGCTAAAACATGTCTGTATGATGACAAGATGATGACTGGATGACAGATGGCTGTGGTCCAGTACCCCTCACAAATCCAGCACATTTGCACCTGCTCCATCACGCAATCCTACACCTTTAATGCAGATATAGAAAAATCTACCTCTTTTTCTTTTTTGGTACCATTTGAGCGCCATGCTTGTACTGCAATCTGAGATTAAACAGGAAGGAGTCACAGACACTGCAGAGAAATGATGGTGATGAATTGCATAAATGCTGCCTAACTATTACGAAGAAACAAATATGTGCCCACAGAATTATTTCAGTGGCTTCTTGACCCCTATTAATATTGAGAAGGCCTTTAAAGAGGAAAGTCATTTTGATTTGAAAGAGTATTCTCTGACGCTTGTGTCTCCTGGTGCTTTCTGTTATGCCACAGTTTTATTCTCAATCTGGCTCTAAGACAGCTCATTGTAGCACAGCTTCTTCATTTGTGATTTGAGAACCCTGTCGGCTGGTATCGCAACTCCCAGCGAAAACAAGAACATCAAAAGCAAAGCATAAGCTGCTTGGGCTTCTGAAACCTTGCCAGAACAGTGCTATATACTGCCCTCCCTTTTTTTGGAGGGGGAGCAGTTGTTGCTATACATTCTTTGTTATGTGCATCGTTAAAGGAGAAAAGACACAGCGTAGCATTCTAAGAACAAAAATGCCCCGATGACTTGCAGTGATAAGAGAAAGAAAAGGGTGGGGGGAATCAAATCACAGAATGTATTAACTATTCAAAAGCCATTCCTCCCACTCTTTATTCTGTGTCAGACAGGGAGTTGCAAACTGTTCAAAAATAAGCCTATTTAAGCATAGAGGCCGGCTAGGGAGAATAAACCTTTGTAAATTTGCCTGAGTTTAAATGGCGCTCCGATCCTCTGAAGGAGCTTAAGATGCCACAGCGCAGATAGCAGTTTGAACTGCTGTAGTTAAATTGCAGGCCGCATTTGAACTGTACATTTAAAGCGGTATTTACTCATATGATATTAAATATTAAATAATAATATTAAACAATATAAAATATAATATGAATATATGACAAAAGGATAAACAATTCAAATTATATGTGACATTAACCATGTAGTCTGACCTTGTGTGCAAGCTTTTTCTTTACAAATTGCTGGGGGAGGAAGCAGAATCCCATTAAGGTCCTCAGTGCCTGCAATTGGCACTGTAAAAAACCTCCTATGCACTTCCAACAGCAGCCAATGAGACGGTATGGGTGGACTGCTCTTGCTCTCCCAGCTTCCCAACATAATGTGTCCACACAGGGTGGAAAAGCCAACCTGACGCTCCTGCCACCATGCACTGAGCTCCACATGCCTCAACTCTTCCTTCCCTTCCCTTCCCTTCCCTTCCCTTCTCAGTAAGCACCAGCGACTCACCATGTTGGAAAGCCAGGAGAGCAACAGAGCCCCAGCCTCTGCTACTGTACATTTCAATTGTTAGGAAGGAAGGGGAAGCTGATCCAGGTCAGGATCACAGCAAGGGGTACAGAGTCTTTACACATTAACTTGAGATTGTAGTGGGAGTCCCCAACACTTTAACTAGATACAACAGAAGGAACAACAGCTCTGCAGAGATAATTTCGCCCTGTGCTTGGTAGCATCCACAAATGATCTCTTTATTATGATTTGCCACTGAACGATTGCATTTGTTGGTCGCATCTGTAGACCATGTCATGTTCTTAGTAGAATCCTAACTGCTCAGTATGTTACCCATTTTTGGTCTATCCCCATTTTGAAATAGTTGTGAGAACAGCTATTTTTTGGTTAAAAACCAAAACCAAAACCAAAACAAAACAAAAAACAAAAAAACCAAAACACACCATTTAAAGATGTCCTTTGTATAATAAGTAATTTCCCCACAGGTAATTTCCCCCTACTTTTATAAGCTTCTAAAATTCCTTGTAATCCAAAGTACTTTAAACACATTTGTCTCCCCTAGCAAGTTCTCAAATGTAGTGTCCAATCTTTTCTGCCTAGCTAATATATTTAATAATCCACAGCTGCCTTTATCTGGTTGGAGAGTGTACAAAGATAATAAAAGTTAAAAATAAACCTCCATTAGTTTTAAACTACCCTTTTGTGGAAATCTCAGGCTTTCTGATAAATGCTTCTGATGGCTAAAAGGATATTTCCCAAGCAGAGGAGACTGAAATCCAAAAGCTATTAACATGACCTCGAAAGAAGTGTGCTGACATTTAACTTTAGATAGGAAGGCACTTTGGCAGTGATATTATTGAAGGTTGAATTTAACATGTAAAGATGTATTTGTCTACAACTGCAGAGATAAACAGTGACTTTTTCAGCAAGGCACATGGCGAAAAAACAAATAATCACCTCAGTTTTCAACAGGCAGCATTCCTTCTGTCTGAAAAAACAACAACAGAGGGGCCTAAATTCAGCACAAGATTTAGGCATCCTTACACCCGGCAACTGCAGTGTGCTTAAGGAAACTTAAGTCTATGTTGGATTTAGGCCATGATTTATGATGGCCAAAGACCAGTTATAGCATTGAGCTGTACAGCCACAATAAACCATTATGTACTAGAGATTGGCACAAACCCCTCCCAATGAACCTAGAGCAATGTGTCATGTGCACACTCTACACATTAGTTCAGGCAAGTGATGGCCCCATTTATGTGAATCTTACACCTCAAAATAGCTCACTGGCTTTGGACCTCCTTAGGCCACGTAGACCAAATAATTCTTAATAGACATGGCCAGAATTGCAGTGCAAGCGTGTTAGGGGTCAAACTGTTTTTAATCCATGTATTTCAGAATTGAGCCCAAGCTCTACCCACCGAACCACAGAAGTTGCTAAGCCAAAGCAATTTAAAAGTGCATTTCATGTCACGCTCCTACCCCCTCACTCCCTCAGGCATCCATCTCTGACTGACTATACTCAGTCATACTCTGGCTAAGGTTCAAAGGGAGGCAAAGAGCCTTGACACTGAGTATCTAGAAATATAAGCACTCAGCAATATTCTTGTATGAAACCCTTTTCATTTGAACTGCAAACACTGCAAGGATAAGCAACATTGGAAGAAACGATACATAAAAATACACATATGTGAAAAGAGGTCCACATGATTTTGCCAAATGTCAACATAATCAACTCTACATCAATATTAGTGTATTACTTCCTTTTCTATAGTATGTGATACTTCGCTGGTAGACTACCACTTCTGGGTGACACCATCTCCTCCCACATATGGTTATCAAGGATTTAAACAGTCCTTTACATATCCTGGATAGAACTATACAATCATATCCTAATATGTTTCCAGGGAGTTTTGTGAATTTTAGGACCAAACCAGAAGAGTTGCCATCCATGCAACTCACCCTTGCATTAATTGCTTTTTAAAAGGTACATAGGAGGTGTGGCAGATCAGAACAACAATGGAGGGGCTAAGGATTAAACCCTGCGATGCCTCATGCCAGGATCGCAATCTAAATTGGAGTTCCTATGTCTGCTATTTACTTTTAAATGAGTCATTCACAGAATTGCTAATTGCATAAATGGTGCCTCATCTAGTTTGGCCCTTGGTAGCCTGAACATTATTTGAGTTTTACAATTGTTGTCTTTATCAATGTGCAAAAATAGCATATCCAACAATGTCACTGAACAGACACTTGTTATGGCAATATACCATGAAGATGGGATTACTAATGATCATAACTAGGGAAAAATACAAGTCATAAATATTTGAAAGCCTTTGTTTTTATTCCTGTCATGTATGGTTTATCAAACCTAAGGTATAATTCCATATCAGAGGTTTAGATATAGTCAAACATTGGTCATAAAGCCATAGGTTCTCCCAGGAAGAGTGGAAAGTCTTGTGAAGAGATAAAAGGAAGAGGCACTGAGGATTCTTAGCTTTAAAAAAGGAAGGGAAGAAAAACTGGATGCCATAGAATGTTTATCTGGAAGCAACTCCCACTGGATTCAGTGGGAAATTGGAAGCAACAGAGCATGGCCAAATCTAATTTATGAGTAGGAACTCATAAGAGAAGCCTGTAACAAGAACAACCCTATCCATGTTTACTCAAAACTAAGTCGCATTGTGTCATTGTACCTTACTCTAAGGAAAGTCACAGCATGGGTGACTTCTGAACCAAGGTAAGACACGTAAATGCTAAGTATTAACAATACTGCAATGTTTATGTGTCCACTATTTCTTTACAAAGAAGACTAGGGAAAGAACCAGAACAGGTTAGGGCCACAGAACATTTCTTCTAGCAGAGAAGCAACCAGTGAGACTCCTTCAGAAGCAAGGTAAGATGTTTAGGTGCTAAATACTTGTACAACTGTACTGCTTCAGTGTCCACTGTTACTTTCCCAAGAGAGGAGGATGGGGTGCTAGCCACATGACCTCCTAGATGCCCCACATGGTCCACTTTCCACTAGCTCAGCATATTATACACACACTCTCTATAGGTTACCATTGGATTTTGCCAACAGTGAAATTTGAATACATGTGAAAATTCTTCCTTGTGTCAAAAGCACTCAAAGGAATTTAGGCAGAAGGCAAAAGAATATGGATAAGATCAGAAACATTTCTGAGGAAGATTGTGCACAATTATTAATGCCAGCATGCCATTTCTGAAACACGTGATTAAAAATAAATAAATTATAATAGCCTGCTCATTGTAGAGTTCTCAGTTGCTTCTACTATCTTACATGTCTGGGAAGAGCTGTACTTAATTAGCTCAACTTTTTGACCATCTGTATAGTGCTCCAGGCCATTTATTGCCTTTTCAAGAGACAAGTATTAAAAGATGTATAGCTCAGACTGACATAATCCAACAGAGTGGAAAGGAGAAACTTCAAAGCCAGTGACACACAAGGCTTAAGAAGAGCTCTCTCTCTTACTCTGTCTTCAAAACTCAAATAATTCTATGTCTAGTCAAGCGACACTTCCAATAAGATGGCAAAGCCAGTCTTTGGTTATTACTTATAAAAAAAAAGTCTTTAGAAACTTGGAAAGTAATAGAATTACCTAGACCCACATATTATAGTAAAATATAAAGACAGACCCTAGAATACAAGTAAGTGTAGGGAGGAAGGCCTTGGATTTTACACAGGAAAGAACTTGGGTTGCTGGTGTCACTAAAATAAGTTCCTGACACTGAAGCAAAGTTAGCTCCAGGTTTGAGGAGGCAAAGTATCTGACCTCCTCTCCTGTTGATAGGCCCAAGCTTACTGGACAGCTCCACTCTGAGGAGCTGCTGGCAGCTGCCACTTTAATTTCTCATAATATTCCCACTTAATGTAGTGTTACGCCAAAGCATCTTGTATAAATTAAAATGGAGGACTGTAGACCCCACTCCCTGGAGTGCAGGGCCAGGGAAGGTGCACAGGTGGCCTTTGCAAACAGCTGCTGACACTGGAAAAACCTGATCCAGAAAAGCCATGAAGAAAGGGTTGTTTCTTCACTAGTACATGATGGGAAACCATCAGAAAGCAGTAAAACATGTCTACTACTATAGCAGGCTTCCTCAACTTCGGCCCTCCAGATGTTTTGAGACTACAATTCCCACCATCCCTGACCACTGGTCCTGCTAGCTAGGGATCATGGGAGTTATAGGCCAAAAACATCTGGAGGGCCAAGGTTGAGGAAGCCTTTACTATAGCTTAAGAATAGAGTCTTGAAGATAGCTATGCCAAAAGGCATACCTAGCTTTCCACTTCTCTTCATAAGACCACAAGAAAAGCCCTACAAAGGCCCTACAAAAGCCAGTGTGGTGTTGTACTTAAGAATAGTAGACTCGTAATCTGGGGAACCGGGTTCACGTCTCCGCTCCTCCACATGCAGTTGCTGCGTGACCTTGGGCCAGTCACGCTTCTTTGAAGTCTCTCAGCCCCACTCACCTCACAGAGTGTTTGTTGTGGGGGAGGAAGGGAAAGGAGAATGTTAGCCGCTTTGAGATTCCTTCGGGTAGTGATAAAGCGGGATATCAAATCCAAACACTTCTTCATCTAGTCTAGCATCCTGTTCTCACAGTGGCCAACCAGATGTCTTTGGAAACCCAGAAGCATGACCTGAAAGCAACAGCACTCTGGCAATGTCCAGCAACTGGAATACAGAGGCATACATCCTCAGATAGCGGAGACAGAATGTCGCCATTGTGGCTAGTAGACCAGATATACATGGTTATGCAGAAAGGATATCTGCTTCTAGTAGAACTTTTATTATATTTCCCCCTACATATAAACACTTCTCATTACATGTAAACACAATACTTTAATTACCAGCCTCAATGCCAAGTTTTGACTTCTTTATCTCCCTCTCCTTCCTCTGTTTCTTTTGGCTGCTCTGAGCTAAAGAAGGCAATTGAGTAAAAGCTCACGCTGAGTGTGCTTGTGGCTCTATTTACAGGTCTGAAAACACACAGTGGTGTTCAGGAGAGAGAGGGGGGAAATCAAGGAGTTTTTAATATTTATGAAGCAGTGAATATCACAGATCATTCTTGTCCTCAAGTGCCTTCACACAGCCTTAAGGAAAGGAAAGAAATGTGATATTCTCTGGTATTTGGCAACTGTTCCAGTGCAAAAAAAGAAAAGCAAAAAACCTCCTGCAAAAACAAAAAAACAATAAGGGGAAAAAAGAGAGGTTATCTCAACTTTCCCACTCTCTCAAAACAGTTTGTACCGCCTGAAGGAGAATCTGCAGAATTAAAAGCTCAACAAGTCTATCAGAAAAATGTCTGAAGCCCTTACAGGACTCACTCATTGCACAGGCGCATATTAATCTACATTCCAATTTAAACCAGCCTATACAAGAGATATAAAGACCTAAACATAAACAAGAACCTATTGTGTTCTGCTATCTATCTATACCTACATCTACATCTAGTATGCTTTGACTTGCATTATCATTTGTTATATAAGATAGTCAAGTCTTATCCTCAAGTAAATGACCCTGTATGTACAGCAAGGAAAAGATAGCAACACCTGCAGGGCATTTTTGCATCATCCTTATTTCCAGAACCAGAATTTCAATATCAAGTGTTTCATTATAAACAAGCGTTTATAAACAACCGCAAGCATTATAAACAACCGCAAAAACTCACATGCCATTTGTAGGAACCATTCTAGGTTATTACTGCATCTTTCAGTTTAGAGATTATTCAAAGGAAAAGTAGTTCATGTTATGCTGTTAGTTTACAAACATACAAAGAATTTAAAGGAGACTGTAAGATAGGACGCTTTCATTGCAATTTCACTGCCGACAACTCTAGAACTTGGGACTGAGCTTCTTGAAGATCTGCCCGCACTCTTATCAACCTGCAGGAGGACTGTCTAGGACAGAAGTACTCTACATCACAACTTTATTGTTGCAGGTCTCTCTGATAATGGCTAATAGTCACTGATAGAACGATACAGTGGTACCTCGGGTTAAGTACTTAATTCGTTCTGGAGGTCCCTTCTTAACCTGAAACTGTTCTTAACCTGAAGCACCACTTTAGCTAATGGGGCCTCCTGCTGCTGCCACGCCGCTGGAGCACGATTTCTGTTCTCATCCTGAAGCAAAGTTCTTAACCCAAGGTACTATTTCTGGGTTAGCGGAGTCTGTAACCTGAAGCGTATGTAACCCGAGGTACCACTGTACTCTTTGACTTTTTTCAGCCTATTTTAAAGCTGTTTCGTCCAGTGTTTGTCCCCAATATATTGTGCAGTGATTCATAAACACACTTTCCATGGCTAGAAACTTCAACTTATGAAGATGCAGGACCAACTTTTGGCCCAAATATGCATTTGGGAATCCATTAAAAAAAATAAATCGTTTACATGTTGACAGTGTTCCAACTCATCTTGGATCAGGCCATGATGCACTAGTTGGTCCAAACCCAACAGCTGAAGACTCGTGTCCTAATGAGTAGACCCCACTGGACACTGTGGGATTAATTCTGAGTAAAGGTGCAGGGGTTGTGCTGTTCATAATGCACTGTGCGAAGAAGTACTTTCCACTGACTCTCCTGTTGGATCCATTACAATGAATGACTGCAACCAGGGCTTTTTATTTCCCACACCTCTTGGGTGGGCGCCATTGACATTATAAGAAAACAAGGCATGCATTCATGGTGAGTTCTGGCACTTATTTTTCTAGAAAAACAGCACTGTATCTAGATCTTTAAAAAGAAAGACCTTGAGATTCAAGAGTGAAGACAGGGCTTTGCCTAGTGAAATACAGAAATAAAGAAAAAGAGAGGAAGGGGGCATGAATCCCAGATTCTCTGTTTTCAAAGAGGTTCATGGTAGGGCAGTGAACAGAATGCAATCAGTCCTTGGTTCATCTCAGATTGCCTCAGTTCAACGTACAATTGGTTTCAGTAACTCTTGCTGCTGAGTGATTTAGGTTAGATGAAAGAAAATGTACAAGATTACTGATGTCTCTTTACATTTAGGAGAGCAGTCATGTGTTTTCCTGCACTTTCACCACTGATGTACAGTGGCTAAATATTTGCTGCCAGTATCCTTCACAGAACGCTTTGTGAATCTAGGCGAGACACTAAAAAACCTTTTGCTAAGGAATCGTGCAGGGAAATCTGACATGAGCCCATCCAGTTTGCATTCGGCTAATGAAGTTTTCATAAAAACATTCTGAGAGCAGCGATTACGGTCGCTAGGATGGCACTTGTCTTTGTTCCTCCTGCACCCGTCCCACTTCAGCCTGGTCCTTGGGAATCTTCCATTAATTATTTGATTATAAAGGCCTTTTAAAAATAAAATACACTTACATGGATAAGTAGTTAAAGTTTAATTTAAAAGCATCAGACCATGGCAT
Organism: Podarcis tiliguerta; assembly: GCF_965153285.1. Lineage (NCBI taxonomy): Eukaryota > Metazoa > Chordata > Lepidosauria > Squamata > Lacertidae > Podarcis > Podarcis tiliguerta. The sequence goes on along the minus strand of NC_139542.1, from coordinate 45,167,755 downwards.
AATTTGAGTTGAAAATGAACCTCCAAGCTGAGGCTAATTAAACTAACTTCTGGGTCACGAGGTACACACTTCAGTACTTAGAGACTACTTAAAATTATAAATAGTCTAACGCATTTTGCCTTTGGGCTGTTTCATTTTAAACAGAAGAAATCTGTTTATCAGAGGAGATTTGTGGCATTATACACTGCATTTATTGGCATTCTTGGGGTAATTTTCACACGTGAAGCTTAAACAAGTTTGTGCCTAAAACATTTTGTAATGTTAATGTAAAATGTCTATTGTCTAGACATGTACAATCAACTTCTTCTCTGCATTCTACCTCATATGACACACATTCATCCTTATGTATCTAGGCTTTTAAGTATAGGTAATGGCATTTCTCTGTCTCTCTCCCTCCACAATTTCCTCACTCCCCGTTCATGATTGTAAGCTACTTGGACACAAAGCTCTGCTGCCTATACAACTCTGTGAGCCACCATGTACAGCGCAGATGTGGTAATACAGTGGTACCTTGGGTTACATACGCTTCAGGTTACATACGCTTCAGGTTACAGACTCCACTAACCCAGAAATAGTACCTCAGGTTAATAACTTTGCTTCAGGATGAGAACAGAAATCGTGCTCCAGCGGCACGGCAGCAGCAGGAGGCTCCATTAGCTAAAGTGGTGCTTCAGGTTAAGAACAGTATCAGGTTAAGGACAGACCTCCGGAACGAATTAAGTACTTAACCCGAGGTACCACTGTAGTGGAAATAACAGGTGGGAACTGCAACAAAATATTGCAGTATGGATTGCTCCTATTCAAGATACTCTATTCCATTCTATGACTTAGAAAAGATATTTGATTTTATGAGACACCAGAAGAAACACCCCCACCCTCCAAACATACAGTAGGGTTTTGTTGCATGGCCATCATCTGTACTTGCACGAAAGAGAAAAAGATGCTTGCCTCTAAAATGGGAACAACAGTAGTCCATCTCATAGGGTTGTTATCTCATCCTTCATAGATTTAAATATATACCTTTGCACAATTAAAAGTAGAGCATAGAAGCATTACGATAGTGGCTCTTCATACAAAGGACAGCATCTTTCCATTTCAAAAAGTGGTATAAAAATACTCCTGGAAACCTAACCTTCCCCTCCCACAAGATTAAGACTTTGACCTGTACCCACTCTGTGGGGTGGATTTGCAACTCAGCAAATCTGAAATAAATTTTCTAAGACACAGAGTCCTTCATCTTTTAAATAGGCTCTACACTGTTAAACAATAATGCTTTGCTCTGGCACTGCGGGATACTATCATCTGGATGTTGATAATCTTTGTGTTCATCAGCTGGCTCAGACCTTGCAAACTTTGATGCAATCATTTGCTCCGGCAAAATCTTTTTGTGCATTTCTCAATTGCTTTCTACATTATGAATTTCATACTGAAATAGTTGTGAGAACAGCTATTTTTCGGCTTAAAAATATTTTCACATAAATGTTATCTATAATTTAAAAACATGGCTCTGCTGATCCATGCATTTTAAACCTCCAGACTTAATTAGTGTCATTCTGTCTGATGGACTACAGTACAGAAATTCCAATTAATTCAGGATTCAGCAGGTCAGGGTCTTCCCCATTCTTAATGCAGCTGCCACATTGCTACTTCATTGCTGTCATCTCCGTGGTTCAGGTTCAGCAACAAGTCTTGCAGTAGCTCCCTTCAGTATCGGCAGATGAAGGACAGAAAAGTAGCCTTCAAGAGGCAAGCCTCTTTTGCTCCTGCAGCTATGCTAATAGTCAAGAGAATTTCAAAAGCACTCAAGAGACAGAAAGAAATGGAGAATCCTAAAGAGAGAGAAAGGTTTTTATGGTTGAGTGGGGGAAGAATAGATTTTGAAGCTAATTCATAGAACAACTCACTGATTAGAACTAAAATGATCTAGGCTGGAGTAAAACTCATAACTTCTATAAAGGGTGATGCCTGCTCTAAGTGTTCCTAATGCAAGTTCAAGGTTTCTTCATGGCCCTTGAAATTTCAGCTAGTATTTAATTAAGGACTCTGTGGCTGATCAGCTATAGAGCACCTTTAACTTGTGGAAATGGTTTGCAAACCTTATAGCAGTCACTTTAAAAACATACAAGGGAGATCGGCTCCAGCTTTGTTGGGGGGGGTAGGTAAGCAAAGCAAGCAGGTGATGCTGTCTGCAGCGGAAATCAATCCCTTCTTCTTTCTTCTTCTTTGGCGATCACTTGTAGCCGAGTAAGACTGTCTTCCATAAACACGGTTTTAACAATGAGTCTGTAAGTGACTGTGGAGGCCAATTCTGGACCCACACATCCTTCCACAGAGGGGACATTGGTACCCGGGTGGGAGTTGATCATGATGCGGATTTGCCAAGCGTGCCTTCCTCTTAGCATGTTTCTCCCTTGTGTTCTGAGTTCAAGTGTCTTCAAAGTCCATGACACCTTTGGTAAAGGCTGTTCTCCAACTGCCCCTAACAGGGCAAATTAGTAAAACTTCTTTATAAGAAGTACAAGATCACACACATAGAAAACTGGAAGCTGATTTATACCATTAGTCAGATCATTGGTAAATTTAGCTTAGCACTGTCTATAGTGACTGGAAACAGTTGTCTAGGATTTTAGAAGGGGGTTTCTCTGAGCCCTACCAGTATTTTTGGGATAGGACATGGGACCTTCTTAATGCAAAGCTAATGACCTACCACTGAGCTAAAGAAGATGGTTCCCATAAGGCCACTAAGGCCAGAGTCTAAAACTACCTGGCTGCTCCATCTCTCACACAACCTGTGACAAATTTAGCTATTCCTCCTAGTGGAGAAAGGGAAAGAAGAAAGATGTCCTAATGGTTAAATGATTTCACACTTGAACCACAGTATTTCTTCTTGTTGGCTCTCATTCTTCAATGATTTCAAAGACTTTCTGTAGAATTTCAAAACTGGAAAGAAGCTGAGAAAAACTTGCCAGCTCTAACCTCATTATATCCTTTGCTCCAACTCTGTCTTGCCCTTTGGAGCATGTATTTCTTTGCTGCTGAATGGTCGCTGTTGCTCATGATTAATTATCTGCAGCCATACGCAAAATACACCATGATGGATCACCTTCTGGCATCAGCATAATTACTGGCTATAATCACTGACAGTTTTTGTCACTTTGAGAAGCCAGTTGCCAGCATGCAAAGTTGAGGGCAAACAACAACTCGTGAAAGGAGTATAAAGTTAGAGAACCCAATTTGATCTTGGAGCCCATCAACTATAGACATAATGTACTTGGAATTATATGGATCCAGCAACGCCACCCAAGCTACAGCGGCAGTTTTTCTTTTGAGTGTGAGTAGCAGAACTTGGTATCCTGTCCTAAGAAGAGCCCTGCTGGATCAGACCCAAAGGCCCACCTTATCAAGTATCCTGCGTCTCACAATGGCTGACCACATCTCTGGCAACTGAAGGCAACTGCCCGCTCCTGTTGTTGCTGCCCAGAAACACCCCATTATGATCTCCCATAATATATGTCATCATGTTTTCTGCTTTTGGGGGAATTCCAGTAGTCAGTGCACCTGGAGTCTCATCCCAGGAAAAACACATTCATGACTACCGTATCTCCCCATTATGATCAATACATACTGACAGGCTTATCTTCCATCAGTTCTGTCTACTCTCTCTGTAGAGTCACCTAATCAAGCAGCTGTCACATCTTGTGGTACAGAATTCTATACATTAACTTTCTTTTGTCTGCCCTAAATGTCCTGGCAAACCAAGTTCTTGTAGGTATGAGAAAGAGAGAAAAATCCTCTCTAGTCACTTTCTCCACACGACAACATTTTTTTTATACACCTCCATTATGTTTCATGTTAGTCAACCATACCGGTCTTACGAGACAGGAAAAGTATTTCGAGATCACCTTGGAAAGAAATTGGAAGAATTTGGATTATCTGAAGTTTGGGGAAATGACACTTTTCTGTCCCTGCTGGCTCTCCCCACCCCTCTTTGCCCTCACCCCCAAAATATTCCTCCCCTTCCCTGCCAAGTGGTGATGGCAGCAATAGTGGTAATAACACACAGAGGGGAGGGGAAGAGAAAAGAGGATAAACCATTTCTTCCCTCCTTGCCTGTTTATTTATTTTAAATCCCTTATATATTACCATTCACCAAAATGATTTCAAGATGGTTTACAGCAGCAGTGGCCAATATGGTGCCCTCCAGAACTTGCTGGACTCAACATCCTATCTGCCCCAGACAGCATGGCTAATGGTCAGCGATGCCAGGAGATGTAGTCCAATATCTGGAGGATACCAGGCTGGGCTACAAAACAACAGTACAAAACAACCTAACCACAGCAGTAAAATAAGTTATCCAGAGGTTCATTAAAAGCTGGTACTAGAAATCAACGGGTCAACAGGTGTGATTTCAACAAGCAGTGGAACACCAGCAGGGCAGGCACCTGCCACACCTCTGAAGGGAGATCATTGCCTAAAATTGGTGTCACTACAGGGAAGGCCCTCTTCTAAGTTGCTGTCATTTGGATTTCCAGTGGATCTGGTATGACTAGCAGGACGTCCTCTGATGATGATGATGATGGTGATTATTATTATTATTTATTGAATTTATATACAGTGGTACCTCGGGTTAAGTACTTAATTCGTTCTGGAGGTCTGTTCATAACCTGAAACTGTTCTTAACCTGAAGCACCATTTTAGCTAATGGGGCCTCCTGCTGCTGCCGCACCGCTGGAGCCCGATTTCTGTTCTTATCCTGAAGCAAAGTTCTTAACCTGAAGCACTATTTCTGGGTTAGTGGAGTGTGTAACCTGAAGCGTATGTAACCTGAAGCGTATGTAACCCGAGGTACCACTGTACCACCCTATACCCAGCGGTCTCAGGGCAGTTCACAGAACTAATGATGTTAGTGAATGGTCTCAAGGTGTTCAAGACCTTCTAAGTCCGTAGCAAGACCTTAAACTTGGCTCTACCACAAACAGACAACCCGTGTGATTGATTACTTTAGCACAAGTATTGCACATATGGGGTCTCTACGAAGTAATCTAGCTATTGTTTTTGTTTCTGAACCAAACTTAAGGGCAGCCCCACATAGACTGCATTGCAATAGTTACCAAAGCATGGGTCACTTTTGCTAGATAAAGTGTCTCCTGGTATTTTATTTTAGTAGTGTGAAACTAGGAGCCTGTGAGAAATGTAGCTGTAGGTGAATCCAAGTGCTTTAAAAACTCACTTCTCGCTTGAAATGGTCTTTTATTCACCCCACAGTTCTTTTCTGAGCCCAGCTCGGCAGAACTTTGTGACAACTCTGTTTTGTTCTAGTTTGTCTTAATACCTATCAGCTCCCACACAGAGAGCACAAAGTGAGATATTCGGGTGATTTGTGGTTGCTTTCCAAACCGCTTCACAAAAGGGAACAAACATCAATGGACTTTCTCCCCTCTCCTGTGCTTCTAAATGCAAGCGAAACAGTGATGTGTGACTCTTTTTCACAGCCCTGAAAATCTAGTGATTCAATATTAATCCATGAGGAGAGTCACATATCTGAAGACTGACATCCCTGGCAATATACACCATTCCTTTATGAAGCCTACAGTTAACTACACGAAGAACAAAGCATAGCATTAGCGCTGCAGGAGCTTGTGATTGCTGCAAGAGATCAGGCAGACAATTGCTGTAGCTGGATTTTTTCCCTTCAGAAAAAACCCAAAAGGATAATTGTATGACATTGTATAACTGTGCAAGCTAGGATAATAAGGGTAATCAAATCTCATACTCCAAGGTGTGAAATAATTGCCTAATGATCAGAACAGAATTCTTTCTCCTCCCATGTCTACAAAGATTGAGCATTGTCTGAACTAATTGCAGGGTTGTTAAGATGAGAGCTATTTTAGATTGGGGGGTGGTGTCATCAGTAGTTACTTTATGGACCAATCCTAATTATGATTTCCCCAAAGCAAGACCTACTGAATTCAATGAGAATGATTTCTTATAGTATTATTACATTGTGCCACCTGATCTACTACTAAAGGATATTGGCAGTGCCTTTTTTCCTTAAAAAAATGTTTAGGGGTACTCTCATTTTGACTCAAGAAAATCACCGGGAAAGGAAATGAAGCTGCCATCGGAGGTGGTAACAACGAAACTGACCAATCACTGTGCTAGATTCCAACTCCTACTTCACACATTAAATGCTCGCTTCCGTCTGATACTCAGGAAACACCGGGGAAGGAAGGAATGAGGCCACCATTGTGAGTAGCAACGGAACTGACAATTCAAGAGAACTGCTAGAGCTCTAGAACTCTTAGAGAAGAAACTATTTGTAATTTTTAAATTTTTTTCTCCTCCGGTTAGATTCACGGAATGTTTAGGAGTACCCCTGCGTCCCCCCATTAAAAAGCACTGGATACAGGTAACTCGTAACTCACACATATTTAACTTGTGTGCATTCAGATTTATGCACTTGGCAAAAATAAAATAAAATAAAATAGCAAGGGGATGGAAAGGGAGTGTGTGTCAAGGAAAGAAGACTGGCAATTTCAACCACCACTGAATCCAATGTGTTTTGACTACACACAACTTTGGTTTCAGGTGTTATCCCTAGAACACAACCCCCATGTAAGTTGAGTGTTGCCTGTACTTTAAAATTCTCTCTCTCTCTCTCTCTCTCTCTCTCTCTCTCTCTCTCTCTCTGTATGCACAGATTTGTATATTTGCTTTGCTTTATTTATTTATCTTTAAGCTAGACAAATTGTTAAATACATCTTTACACTTATAAAGTGCACTTATATAGAAAAGCAAATAGCAGCCAATACAGGAGATTGCAGCAGGAAGTGGGGGGTGTTTAACCCTTTCCTTCCTTACTGCACACCTGATGAAAATCACTCTTTTATAGAAGCTAATTGTACTGGGAGGAAAGCTGCAATTGGCACTACCCAGAGGCTTAAGGGTAGCACATAATATAACTGAATAAACGATGAGGGGCCAAACCTCAGTGGTAGAACATATATTTCATATGCAGAAGGTCCTGGGTTCAGTCCTTGGCACCTCCAGTTAAAAGGGTCAGCTGACAGATGGTGAGAAAAACCTCTGCCAGGGACCCTAGAGAGCCACTGCCAGTCAGAGCTGGCTAGAGCAGGGGTCAGCAACCTTTTTCAGCTGTGGGCCGGTTCACTGTCCCTCAGACCATGTGGTGGGCTGGACTATATTTTTTGGGGGGGGAATGAACGAATTCCTATGCCCCACAAATAACCCAGAGATGCATTTTGAATAAAAGCGCACACTCTACTCATGTAAAAACACCAGGCAGACCCCACAAGTAACCCAGAGGCGCATTTTAAATAAAAGGACACATTCTACTCTTTTGCAAAACATGCTGATTCCTGGACCGACTGCGGGCCAGATTGAGAAGGTGATTGGGTCGAATCCAGCACACGGGCCTTAGGTTGCCTACCCCAGTAGAAAGGCACTTTCTCCTATTCACAAACTGATCTGCAGTCCCATCAGCCGATACAGAGGTATGTTATTTGTTAATGGACATATTGTGTGGCTTTGGAAGTGAACCTCATGGTCAGCTCTTGCGGTTTTTAATGGAGTTGAACTTCACCATTAATGAAGCAGGACTGCACTTTTCACATCTGCACAGAAAATTAGAGTTGCATTTTTTAACTTCATTATATTTGTACCTATCCAAAGCCTGGCCCTATGCGGTAAAACATAACAATTATGCCCATCTAAATGAGAAAGAACAGGAATCCTATTTATAGTCCCTTACAGTTCAACCCATCTTCAGGAAAATCCACATTTGAGCAGACTCTGGAAAAAGCGACTTGTGGCCTGAAACCAAAGTAGGCTAAATAATACGACACTTTCTCTTTTTTTTCTAGACAACACTGTTACAATTGAGCATGTTTTAGTGTGACAAGCTTAATCATGGTCTGAGCTGATGTCTTACTTAAAAATAATTCAAGGCTTACATTTCTCCAGTCTGTGGAACCCACAGACTGTGTCACCTTCCTGAACCCTTGTGCTATTGGATGCAGACAGCACACTTAAAGCTGTTCTCTCTCAAGAACCTCTTGACTTCAATACATGCTGTCCTTTCTTTTTTGTATTTAAGGAGTAGGAAAAAAATATCTTCAAGGGCAAAAGGAGAAAAACATCTTTTCCTCCCAGCATAATCTCCCCTCAATGCTACATTTAGGCCTTCTTTTGCCCTAGCCATGTTTTTGCTGTGTCTCTTAAAAGGTAAAGGAACCCCTGACCATTAGGTCCAGTTGTGACTGACTCTGGGGTTGCAGTGCTCATCTCGCTCTATTGGCCGAGGGAGCTGGCGTACAGCTTCTGGGTCATGTGGCCAGCATGACTAAGCCGCTTCTGGCGAACCAGAGCAGCGCACGGAAACGCCGTTTACCTTCCCGCCGGAGCGGTACCTATTTATCTACTTGCACTTTGACATACCTTCAAACTGCTAGGTTGGCAGGAGCTGGGACCGAGCAACAGGAGCTCACCCCGCCGCGGGAATTCGAACTGCCGACCTTCTGATTGGCAAGTCCTAGGCTCTGTGGTTTAACCCACAGCGCCACCCGCGCCCCTGCTGTGTCTCTTACATATGGCTAATTGAGGCAAAGGTGGCAATTGTGGCACAACTTATGCAAGTGGGCCTCTACTGCCTTTACTCAGAGGAAACATTTTCTACGCCACAACATTTTCCCTTGTTTCCCATATCTCGCAACTGAAGAAGCCACTTTTATCATTCAAGCAGATTAGAGTTTCCTGGGTAGCAACAGGTTTGGTTTCCTTTTGATCAACTTCACCCATTATTAAAGCACATTGCAATTTACAGCTTTGCATGCTTTGGCCTTTGAATCCGTTTTCATTTGCTGTAAGGATTCGTTGTGCTTTCTTTTCCCCACAAGCAAAACGTCACCCTCTTAGTGGGCACATCTGCCGCATTCATTTCAGACTAAGTGTCCCTATTTTCCAAGGATATTCCTGGTTTAGAGAAGCTGTCCTGGTTTCTGCATTGATCCTGGAATGTCCTGCTTTTCCTTAGGACGTCCCTATTTTCATTGGAGAAATGTTGGAGAAGGGTTTTTTTTTTAAAAAAAAAAAAATCAAAAAACCTTCCCTATACAGGATTGCTTTTAGACAGCTCAGGAGTCAAATAACTCCATACCTTTTTTTTGAAAATGCCTGCTCCAAAGGTCTGATCTTACTACACTAGGGATTATATAGCTTTATCTGAAATTTCATACATATCCATTAATATCTTGACCCTCCTCCATGAAAATAACTGTTTACTTGGCCATTTTCCTATGTCGTGAAGGCTGAAATTTCAATTCAGTTCAGCAGGGTCAAGTTATTAACTGATATGCATGAAATTTCAGATATAGCTATATAATCCCTAGTTTAGTAAGATAAGACCTTTGGAGCAGGCATTTTTTTAAAAAAGAAATGCTTTTTATGAGCTGCCCTACTGCCCTACCCTCTACTGAGCTTCCCAGGTCCTGGAAAGTTGGCCTATGTGAAGAAAATGAGACTAGGCCGAATAGATTAGATAATACAGAGCATCGTGAAATCACAATAAATAAAACCTTCCCTTCAGTAGTTTCAAGCTTTACTACAGGTTCCGCATAATATCTGTACTGCATTGTTTACTGTGACAGCACCTGCACTTTGAAACTCCCCGCCTATTGCAACCAAGCACGTGCCTTTGCTAGACTCTTTTCAGGCACCTGCTAAAAGCATTCTTCTTTAGGCAAGCATACCTAGATGCTTAGGAAATCAAAGTAATTTTATTCTTAATATTTTAGCTTGTGTATGTTTTAAAGTAGGATTGTTAATTTTTATTGATTTTACTGCTTTTTTTTTTTTGGGGTAAACCACTTTGCAGGTTTTTAAAAATAAATTTTATTAAATAAATAAACAATAAATATAAATAAAATAACACAAGCCAAAAACAAGCCATCCTGTAGATTTAAGTATCTGTCCATAGTCGCCTACTTGTTATCAGAGGCCCAGAATCCACATTCCTTTGTAAGAAAATATGAAATAACGTAAAACCATTTTTGCAGGCAAAAAAAAAAAAAAAAAAAAATCAATGTCGGGATGTGTGTGACAAGAAATTTTCTGCACCAGGTACCACCCAACCTTCCTACGCCTCTGTGCGTATGTGTGTGTGTCTGTGTAAATATAAATATATGACTGAGAATTCTTTGAAGTAATATAGGTAGGAAATAGCAATGAGAACAATTTACATTATTGAATATTATAAATAAGCATTATGTATTAATTAAATAGTAGTAGTAGTAATAAACCACAGTGTGGAAGTTTAACCCTACCTCATAAAATGTTTGTACTTGAAGGTGCCATGCTTTTAATGTTTAATTTAGAAATCAAAATTAAAATGCTCACTGTACCAGTGCAGTGTTACGGTGATGCGAAGAGGAAGTCAGCCGGCATTGCCAATTAACTGAGAAAAGGGTGCCGAGATGCTGGAAGGAAACAGCTACAAGCACCCAGGAGTAGCCTTTAAAGAATCTGTCATAAAAAGATGAACTAGCTGAAAAGATCCGTGTGCAACAGAATAATGTAACTGTGTAGTTTACTTGAAGGCTGGCCGCACTGATAAAACTATCGCGTCAACAGACCTCTGAATAAAAGAGTGCTTGTAATCAAATATTTATTGAGCAAGAAGCGGCACGCTGGAGTGGGAATTTACAGGGATATTTACAAACGGCATTAGTCTGATATGAGAGAAAAGGCAAGAGAGCAGGGCCACACACAAGCTCCCTGCTGCCATGGACAGAGCCCTTGCTAGCAGCTTTCTTTGCCTGCACCCTTAGATCCTTGTCAGAGCAAGCTGATCCCACGGGGAAGGGAAGGTCTGTTGCATACCAGAGGCATTAGGAATTTGGGACCCACCACATGGCAGAGGGAAAACAAGTCTTTAAAGCAGCGTTCTCTGCCAGATAATTGCCAGGTTATCCAACCGAACTACTCTCGCAGTTACATGACACAGATATTTGGAGCAATAGGGAGGGCCACAGCCAGTGGCGTAGCGTGGGGGTGCAGGGGGGGCGGCCGCACTGGGCGCAACATCTGGGGGTTAGGGTTAGGGGGCGCAAATCCACGGGTTAGGGGGCACAAATTACTTGCCTTGCCCCGGGTGCTGACAACCCACGCTACGCCACTGGTCACAGCCACAAATCTGTCCTTGATTACTCCCAAATGAGCAGGCCTGTTGGATACAATGTGCTATAAAAATATAGCATCACAACAGAGACCTGGTCCCATGTTTGGTCAAGTTATTTAAGATGCAATTATTTCAAGTAGCTATCCAACTTTTAAAGAAAAGAAAAGAATAAGGCTACATTCTGATATTAGCATCTAGCCCTATGGAAGGGACTGTGAGGTACAGAATCATTTTTCTTAGCTACCATCTCTGTCATACATTGCATACACAGTGGAGAACACAATCTGTGCCAGCCTTTTGAGAAATGCAGTACTGAGGCATCTGATCAAAGATCTGTATTTTAAAATAAGCTTAAAAATATATTTGTAGATGCTTGCTCCAAATGCTTGCTCCAGGCCAGGCAGAAACCACCTGGCTGAGAGCCTTTTGTTTATTCTCCTGAACAAGGGCCCCTCATTGATTTATTGCAGTACCTCAAAGTTGTAAAAAGGAGCAAAAGCTGGGAACAAAGGTCATACAATTTACAGAATACAATCCAAGCTGCAAAAACATTAATTAGAGTTGGTAAATAATGCCTCCCATCAAACATCTTCTCAAGGTTTAAGGTATCCTGAGAAGGTTAAAAGGCAAAGAGCTAAAAGCAACAACAGCTGCTGCCTGGTGAGGAAGAGAAACTGCTCTGAGGTTGTTTTTTTGGTCACTTTGGAAACAGTTCTTGTTCTTTTGGTCATTTTAGAAACTTGATTTTTAATAAGTTCTTCCCTTCTAAAAATCAATCTATATATATGTACTGATTTTAATGTAACTATACAAAAGAATGTAGAAAGTAAGAGATGTTAGATTCTTATGTTAGATTCTTATTTCATTGATGGTGTGTGAGAAGGTGAACCCAAGACCTCTGTTTATATGACAAAATTTGAAACCATGAGCCATCTGTTTTAGCCATTTGCCCCTGTTGCCAAGGGCAGAAGAGCAAAGAGCAGAAGAGCAAAGAGCAGAAGAGCAAAGGGCATAGGGTGATCTGATATTTAAGACGCCTTGTCAAGGCAAATGTAAGATATTGATAGAAGGAAATATAGCTCTTTGTCTCCCATAAAAGGTAATAGGAAATGGGTGTATCTTTTATGATTGGTTCTAGCAAACAGCCAATAGGAATTTCAACCAGGCTGATTGGACAGAGGCAGCCAAAGGAGGAGTAAGGAGGCTGGGCTGAGGGAATATAAGTGCTGGCCACCAGGGCTGGGGTGGTGCAGAGCTTTTGGTAAATATACCACTGTGCCAATCATTTATTTGTCTGACAAATAAATTATTATTTTAATTTCTCTATTGCTGCGTTGAATATTTCATTCCAGCTAAGCGTTAACCACAAGCAGGGTGCTACATTTTATGGTGCCTCCGTGACTCGGATAAGTGGTCTGCTGGAACGCAGCCCCTTCGCCTTAGTGGGCAGGGTACCAGAGGGAGGACACTCACTGTCTACCCAGCGCGCACTGGAACTTTTTTCCAGGGGAACGCAGCAGTCTCGTCTGTCTACTACCCTGCTCACTGAACGGCGACGGAACCGGGGGGAACCAGAGAAATTAACAGGGAACCAGCTAAGGGTAAGTGCACAAAAGGGATTGTGGCCCTCCAATTAATTGGGAGGAAGAGAAGTCTTGATCAAACTTCTGCGTCTCAGTTAAGGGGAACTGAGTACGCTAGGTGGCTGGGTACATCAGATGCTGGTCTGGTGGAGGAAAAGGGAAATATTGGGAGGTAGAGTGTGGTGAAGTATCCAGCGCATTGTATGTGTGAGAAAGTACTATTTGTAGCTGACCTGAGTGTGGAGTGGGTAGTACTTCGTTTCCCAGTAAGGCGACTTCACTGGGCAAGGAACCCCACGAAGCGAGTGTGTGAGTGACTGAGTGGATACTTCACAGGGCCATACAATGGGAGTTGGAGGTTCAAAGGGGGGAAATACACCTCTTGAATGTATGTTAAATAATTTTAAGAAAGCCTTCTCAGGAGCTTATGGTGTCAAAATGACCCCAGAGCGCTTGAGAACGTTATGTGAATTAGACTGGCCGAAACAAAATACTGCATAGCCGTCTCAAGGAACTTTTGATATAAATTTAGCAAGCAAACTTTGGTCTAACATCACCAAAGAAACTGGAGGGTGCCCAGAACAATTTTCATATATAGACTCTTGGCTGAGCACATTAAATAATAATCCTCCATGGATAAGGGAATGCAAAGTCCAACAATGCAAATTATTGGCTGTAAAAGCCGAAGCTAGGAAAGGAATCTTGCCAAATAAACTCAAACCCATTTTTGAGGGACCAGAGGAAGAGGTGCTTTCACCTCCACCCTATGCTCCACGTCGGGGGGAGCCTAATCCAAACACTCCACCAGTTGCAACCCCAAGGCAAGAAAGTGGAATGAGTAATGGAGCTGAAGTCACAGACCTTGATTCCTTGATAGATTATGATAAATATCTTCAGGAGGCATTGGAGTCCTATAATAAAGCCCAAGCAGAAGTGGTTGTTCCACCTGTGAGTCCCAGTAGAACTCCATCTACAGTCTCCTTTAGTGGAACAACTGATTGCCCACCCCAAACCCCTGTACGTCCAAGTCCTAGAGAATTATTACAGAAGTTACAGGGAGACCTTGAACGGTCAGCAAGCAATACAGCCAGGCGTATAAAGCTGCTAAAAGAACGCCTTGGGACAGATACCATCCCCTATGATTTGAGGCCCCTAGAGCAAAGTGAAGAGAAAGGTCACGTAGTAGCCCCTCTTAGAAGAGTATTTGATGCACTTGAGGAGCCTGTGCTGGTTAACGGGCAACCCGGACCATGGCCACCTCGAACTTCGACCCTCCAATACATTCCATTCACGACTATGGGTCTAATGAATTGAAAAAGCACAGATATATTTGCATGAGCAGGCCAGAGTGGGAAATATTTGTCATCTCCAGGACAAACTTCCCCTTGGAAGATCCTAATTGGGATCCAAACAATGCAATTCACCTGGCCAGGCTTACTACCTACCGCCAGACGCTTGTGCAAGGTATCCGCAGGGCATGCCAGAAGCCCACTAATATGTCTAAAGTCTCAGAAGTAGAATAGAAATCAAATGTTCTACTTTTGGCCGAGAGACTTTTTGAGAGGCTGCAGGAAGTCTATCATATATAGACTCCTTTTGACCCTGAAGCCCCTGAAAACAGCAGAATGATTACTGCTACTTTTGTGGCCCAGTGCGCTTCTGACATTCGTAAGAAAATTCAGAAATCAGAAGGGTGCGCACCCACAAAAAGACTTAAGTTGTCACCTTTTGAGTTCCTGTATGGGAGGCCACCCTCCTTTGTTCGGGATATTCCAGCTGACCTCAAATAGGAGACCATGTGACACAGGGACAAGTGCAATCTCTCTCCCGTGTTTTGTTTGTTTGTTTGTTTGTTTCTCTTAACAGGTGGGCCCTCAGCACACGCCGTGCAGCATTGCCGAGCCGATTCATCAGTTCCAGGCTGGCGATAGCTATGGGTGAAAGAGTGGAAACGTGATCCACTTGCACCTAAGTGGCGTGGGCCTTACACCGTCTTGCTCTCTACTCCAACAGCGGTGAAGGTAGCTGAGGTGACCCCCTGGATTCATCACTCCCGTTTGAAGAAGTCCGAAGGCAGTTGGACGTGCAAAGGTGACCCCTCTAATCCTTTAAAACTGACTCTCTCCAAAAACCCCTGTATCTAGCCCTACGGGGAACGGGCTAGGTCACGGGCAACATTGAGACGACCGGCCTGCTGCAGCCACAACCTGGAAGCTGGCTGACCTGCGCACGCCTGAAGCTTGAGGAGCGTCTAAACCAGCGATTGTGAACGGGAAGATTCTCTTATACAAATTGATTGACTGCCCCCCCCCCTTGTGGAACAATTATCAGGGATATTACTCATTGGGGATCCTCGGGATATATGTTTTGGTCTTGGTGGTTTCCCATTTCTGTCACTGGGGGAATTATATTGGGGCTAATATTTTTTTGCTATCACAATAAGGTAATCTTTTGTGGGAGGAATGCATATACTAGACATCAACATGATTTTATTATTAATCCTGATCCCTTGGGAAGGGGAAGGGTCCTTGAATCTGACCAAATTTGCTAAATATGGATTCCGCCATGACCACAATATGTGGGTAGGCTTAGCTGAAATGGTAGCCAATGCTACAAATAAGACTAATTGCCTTGTTTGCTCTCTTGGGCCAGATGATTCAGAGGGAGGTATGCCCTTATTACCAATACCATTAAATGCCATTGGTATGGTAAGCGAAATGCCATATCAAACAGAAGTACAGAATTTCCCTGGATGGAACTCACCTAAACCAATACGAGTTATACCTGTACAAGGGGAATTCTGTGTACATAAATCATCAGATGCAGCTGATTCTACCATGGTAGGCTCTTCTCGTTGCCACTATACTTGGAATTATATTAAGAATAATCAAACCTGGGCAGACGGTACTTCCTATCGAACTCGGAATACCTTGCCCTGTGCACCTCCTTTTATTCATGCATGGAAAATGGTGTGGAACAAAACTGTGACAGCAAAAGGCAATCTAACATACTGTATTGTGAACTCTTTACCCCTTGTGATATTTCGCCTTATGCACTCCACGTTCCAAAAACCTCAGACCCGATGGTTGTGGTGGATATGTGGAGAATGGGCATACAAGCAACTCCCTTCTAAATGGAGTGGGACTTGTTTCCTGGGATGGGTATTACCACCAATGTGGGTTATGCCCACTAGTTCAGTCAAACGTACACGAAGAAATGCTGATATTTCTCATATAGCAGGAGGAAGTACCCAGAGTTGGAGCGATACTGATGATTGGCCACCAGAGCGCATTATAGCCTATTATGATCCTGCCTCCTGGAATCCTGATGAGCTGATACAAGGGGCACGGGATCCTATTTATAATCTAAACAGAATAATTCGATTGCAAGCAGTAGTGGAACTTGTAACCAATGCAACGGCCCAGAGTTTGAGACTTATTGCAAAACAGTTGGATGAAAGTAGAGCCGCCATTTTTCAGCTAAAATTGGGAATGGATTATGTACTTGCCAGGCAGGGAGGCCTATGTGGAGTCTTGAACTTGACAGGGAATGCCTGTTGCTTTAACATTTCTGATAATGGTGAGGCAATCCGTGTGTTGGCCACAAAGATGGAGAGTATAGCACATGTCCCAGTACAAACATGGGAAGGATGGGATATGGGATGGCTCACCAATTGGTTACCAAATGTTGCAGGACTCAAAGGGATACTATTGTCTTGCTTGTTTTTCTTGACGGTAGTAGTCATGGTTTTATGTATGGTGCCATGTATCTTTTCATGTTTTAGAAGTACAATTAGCAAGATGATTTCAAATGAAACTCTACCTCATATCATGGCCCTATACAGAGCTTTACCTCAGGAACATGATGAAGGTCAAGCTATCAAGGACACTTGGGATGAAGGTCCTTGAGCTTGAAAGGGGGGAATGAGGCATCTGATCAAAGATCTGTATTTTAAAATAAGCTTAAAAATATATTTGTAGATGCTTGCTCCAAATGCTTGCTCCAGGCCAGGCAGAAACCACCTGGCTGAGAGCCTTTTGTTTATTCTCCTGAACAAGGGCCCCTCATTGATTTATTGCAGTACCTCAAAGTTGTAAAAAGGAGCAAAAGCTGGGAACAAAGGTCATACAATTTACAGAATACAATCCAAGCTGCAAAAACATTAATTAGAGTTGGTAAATAATGCCTCCCATCAAACATCTTCTCAAGGTTTAAGGTATCCTGAGAAGGTTAAAAGGCAAAGAGCTAAAAGCAACAACAGCTGCTGCCTGGTGAGGAAGAGAAACTGCTCTGAGGTTGTTTTTTTGGTCACTTTGGAAACAGTTCTTGTTCTTTTGGTCATTTTAGAAACTTGATTTTTAATAAGTTCTTCCCTTCTAAAAATCAATCTATATATATGTACTGATTTTAATGTAACTATACAAAAGAATGTAGAAAGTAAGAGATGTTAGATTCTTATGTTAGATTCTTATTTCATTGATGGTGTGTGAGAAGGTGAACCCAAGACCTCTGTTTATATGACAAAATTTGAAACCATGAGCCATCTGTTTTAGCCATTTGCCCCTGTTGCCAAGGGCAGAAGAGCAAAGAGCAGAAGAGCAAAGAGCAGAAGAGCAAAGGGCATAGGGTGATCTGATATTTAAGACGCCTTGTCAAGGCAAATGTAAGATATTGATAGAAGGAAATATAGCTCTTTGTCTCCCATAAAAGGTAATAGGAAATGGGTGTATCTTTTATGATTGGTTCTAGCAAACAGCCAATAGGAATTTCAACCAGGCTGATTGGACAGAGGCAGCCAAAGGAGGAGTAAGGAGGCTGGGCTGAGGGAATATAAGTGCTGGCCACCAGGGCTGGGGTGGTGCAGAGCTTTTGGTAAATATACCACTGTGCCAATCATTTATTTGTCTGACAAATAAATTATTATTTTAATTTCTCTATTGCTGCGTTGAATATTTCATTCCAGCTAAGCGTTAACCACAAGCAGGGTGCTACAGTACAACTCCCTTCCCATATGTCTCCATAGCCAGAGTTTGTATGAAAATGTTCTTCCATTCTGGAGAATAATATGTCTCTACTTTTGTTTTCATAGTCTCTGAGCAATATATATATATATATATATATATATTTCTAGTTTTAGGCTGCCCTTCATTAATTATGATTAATTATATACAAGAAGCAAACCTCAGGCCTGTTCAGAACAGAAGATAAATGTAGGGCTTAGGGCATGGATAAATGTTATAATTAGCACCACAAAATAACCATGATATTAATCCTCAGGCTGTGATTTGACATTCACTTACAGGTTAAGTGGATAAAAAAGTGGATAAAAATTACAGAAGGCAGATTTCACTTCTGTTAAGTACAAGGAAAAGATACAATATAAATATCAGAGTAGTGAAACTCGAACCTCACCTTGCTGTTTGTATTTTCTTGTGACTTTAAATGATAAAACTCTTAAAGGGCCTCTGCAAATCTGTAAGTGACTGCTTATTCAGCCTAAGGACAGCACAACAGCAGCACAACTGGACAGCTTCACCTGCCCCAGCTGCAACAAAACATGTCTTCCCCGTATTGGTATCTACAACCATAACGGGAGCTGTAACCTTCCAATAGTTTGACTTCACCCCAAAGGCACACTCCTACATTGTCTACCCAAGAAAGACGGATGCCAACAATTCAGCCTTAAAACTGCAAAGTCTATAATGCAGTACAACCAGGAGTTCTACACACATTGGCAAATAGCCCAGTAGCAACTTAGATATCCACTAAGTTTGCTCTAGGTATAAACTTTTGTGTGCATGCACATGCACACAAAAGGTCTGTCCGGAGGTCTGTTCTTAACCTGAAACTGTTCTTAACCTGAAGCACCACTTTAGCTAATGGAGCCTCCTGCTGTCACTGTGCTGCCGGAGCACAATTTCTGTTCTCATCCTGAAGCAAAGTTCTTAACCTGAAGCACTATTTCTGGGTTAGCAGAGTCTGTAACCTGAAGCGTATGTAACCCGAGGTACTACTGTATTGATATTTACAAGTTGACACTTACAGGATTTCAAGGTTATTTCTGCAGCCACAATTTTATTTTTAAGAAGAAGAAGAAGAGTTTGGATTTGATATCCCGCTTTATCACTACCCGAAGGAGTCTCAAAGCGGCTAACATTCTCCTTTCCCTTCCTTCCCCACAACAAACACTCTGTGAGGTGAGTAGGGCTGAGAGACTTCAGAGAAGTGTGACTGGCCCAAGGTCACCCAGCAGCTGCATGTGGAGGAGTGGAGACGCGAACCCGGTTCCCCAGATTACGAATCTACCACTCTTAACCACTACACCACACTGGCTCTAAATAAATCATGGTTAAACTGATTCTATATCAGAAGTTACATTCTACAGTGGTACCTCAGGTTACATACGCTTCAGTTTACAAACGCTTCAGGTTACAAACTCCGCTAACCCAGAAATAGTACCTCGGGTTAAGAACTTTGCTTCAGGATGAGAACAAAAATCGTGCTCTGGCGGCGCAGAAGGCCTCATTAGCTAAAGTGGTGCTTCAGGTTAGGAATAGTTTCAGGTTAAGAACGGACCTCCGGAACAAATTAAGTACTTAACCCAAGGTACCACTGTACGCACATATTCTACCCCTCTCTTCTCCCCTTTCCTTGGGAGTCCTCTGGACAGCCACAGCTGCTGCCCCTGATCTCTGAGCTGCCCCTCTGCCCCAAAGAGAGGTGCCTCCTCACAGTGCCCCACAGGGGCCTGGGAAGCACCCCCTGGCCAGCCCCAGAGGCATCATTCGCCTGAGGAACTTGTAGCCAGGGCTGCTGCAACAAACAGCTGTGGAAGCCTTTGGGAGGCAGAAATGCAAGAGGGCATCAGAGGAGGGAGGGAAGGAAGGAAAGAGGGACAGAGGCCAGTGTTGCCCACGACACCCCTGACCACCATTCAAGGCACCCCAGGCATACTGGTTGAAAACCACTGCTCTAGATCCTTTTCACATGTAATACTGACAAGTCAGATGTCCCTCATCTTAGATTTATTTACTATACAAAAAAATGTAAACTACTACTAGTCACTGATTCAAGATGTATCCTATTCTTTTTCCATATGCTACTAAATAACCAAAACCCATTACGTAATGTATCTAGCATTTCCTAAACATGCAACGCAGCATAGCTTGAAAGTTGCCTTATAGGCCAGCTACATGGTGTAACTGATGGCCAATGATGCAAAACATTGTTCTGCCATTTATAATCAAGAGAAAGAACTTCCATATACTTGCAATTTGGAAAGTAGAAAATCTCCCTGGAACACACACATTGCTCATAATTTCCACTCACGCTTGACCTCACCTCTTTTGTTTAACAAAACCCATTAATCAAATATATCCCAGAGGCAGCTAATGATCTTTTAGAATTCTAATAGAAGAAGAAAGTCAAGGACAGCACAAATTGATCCACGTCACCTATATTGTTAGGTCTCTATGCAGTCAATGCTTCCTATACCCTACTTCAGATGTGGACCATCTGGTTAGATGAACGAATTCCCAGTGAACTGTGGGATAACTTTCACATTTCATACAAAACAATATATAGCTATTTTGCACTGGTCAGGCTGCATCTGGAGTACTAATTCTGGTTGCTACATTTTACACTCTGTGAGGTGAGTGAGGCTGAGAGACTTCAGAGAGAAGTGTGACTGGCCCAAGGTCACCCCGCAGCTGCATGTGGAGGAGCGGAGACGCAAACCTGGTTCCCCAGATTACGAGTCTACCGCTCTCAACCACTACACCACACTGGCTCTTTAAGCAAGGTCTATCTGCTAGGGATTCTATAAATGTGTTCTGTACATCATGTTCTGCATTTGCCAAGGGTTAAGTTAGATGAGCTACACTTTACCTTCCAATTCTATGGTTCCATACTGAACAAAATTATTCAAAAAGCAGATTTCTTTTCCTTTTCTGAGGGATGAGTGTCTGACTTCTGCAGTCCATTTTTTTTGTATTTCACGTTGATCCACACTACGTACAGTTTACTCTTTTAGCGTTCTCATGAATAACAACAAGAATTGGGCTGAACAGGACAGACTTTTGCTAATGAAGTGGGGTAAACATATGGGAACTCTCTCCCTGCATATTGCAATCCCAATACTAATTGCTTGGTAAAAACAGTTTTAAAAACACAGGCTTAATGTAATATGTGGTTTGATCCTATATCTTTCCCATAACTGTAGGTGACTTAATTTTTATGTAAATTACTTTTTTAAAAAGAACTCTTATAATCTGCATATAAGAGAAATAATGCTAACATTTATACAATGTACACTATTATTTTATATTTGCAATATACAAAACGTGGGAGGAAATGTCTCAACCCAAATCAGCAGTGAAAACTGAGCTGTGCTATTTGAGCAAAGGAGCTTGAACTTCAGTACAACTGACAAACAATGGAAGCTTTAATATCCTTCATACTCAGTCCTTCATACATTTCAAAAACTCATCAGTCAGTGAACTGGAAGATGAGTAGGAAATTATCTGCTAGAAAAACACCTAGTAGCACAAAGGATCTAAATGGTGTGACTAATTCCTGCCTCCAGCGCATTGGGTTGTGTAGGCAAGACAGTTCAGAAACATTCCATGACTTCACACTAACGGTGGCTTGGTTCAGAAATGTCAGCCATGCAAATCAGCATAACATTAGGGAAACAGGAAAACCACTCTAATCAACACACTATTCTGCAAACTTATGTTTCTTTAGACAACAAACAAACAAACAAACCCACAAACCTGTTACTGTTTTCAAATAAAATGCAACACAAATCTAAAAACAAAAAGGGCACATTAAAAGAAAACATTTCTAAAGCCATTGTTTAAAATGTTGGCTGTGCTGCAATAGGCAATTAGTGATGCAAAGTGCAGTTCCTCAAGGAAGAAATTACGCAGTTGACATCTTTACTTGCATTACAAGTGACGCAGAGCAGCTACAATTAAGATAACGAAAGTAACACAAACCACTCCTTGACAAGTTCCAGATGTATCTCTTACATACTTTGGGCATTGCAGACCCCACTGAATGTTAAAACATTATTTGCTTAAGGGGAATCTAACCTGACAGGTGAGTGGCTTTGAGTCTGGGTCCTCAAGATAGCTGAATAAGCATTTGATGGCTTTAGTCACTTGTTCCATGAAATGCCTGAAGCAGGGATGGATGAAGACACGCTAGAAGGGCAGGTGACTCCTTTGCGACTGGATCTGCATCAGTTTACAGTTACTGCATATCTTGTTGACTTCACTGAGCTAAAAATCCCAGTTTACACCTCATTGTCTCTGCAATTGCTTGAAGTTAGCAGAAGCCCATCATCTATAAAACTGTAACGCTACTTCAGGGTCAATTGTAAATGCTCAGACTGTCTGGAATACATTTAAAATATTTCAGGATGTAATCCTATGCACTCCTGCTCAGATGTTGGGTTGATTCCGTGGGATTCACTACCGTGGAAATTGGGCTGAGCAAAACAGGCTTCTGCAATGACCGCTCCCCGCTTAAAACGGGAGGCGACCTTTGCGTGGACGCACGCAGCATGGATCTGGAGCGGCTCCATCAGCATAGGCTTGGCTTTGCCTTCCCTCAGGTGGGATACCTGGAGGTCTCTGCCTACCTCAGTCAGTTGTCCAATCCCACCTGGGGGAAGCGTTGCCAAGGAGACCAGGCCAGGTAGGGGAGGGATTACCTGCCCACACAATAGAGGGAGGATCTTACCTGGGAATCCTCACTTGGCTCCAGAGCTTCTCCCACCCTACCCACCCTCAGTTAATGTCTTATTTTGCAGGTTAACTTTTCTTCACAGGCTTTGCAGGTTAACTTTTTTTCACAGGTATGTGGGCGCTGCTACGTTAAGGTCGCTGTTAAAGGGCCGGAAAGGAATTTCCCTGCATTGGCAGGTTTCGCCTTTCCCATAGCAAAATGTCACAACTTTGGCGGTATCAGGCCTTGGGCGGAATCCTTTAGTCCATCTTCCTCTTTGCGGCAGCGATACCAGGGTTCACCGTTAAAGGGGTTTCTGAAGGGAGGCTTTGACCGTATGCCGAAAGGTCGTCATTGCTCTCCCCTGCGGCGGCGTAACGGGGGCGGCTATCTCTGCTTGAACATATGTTCTCCAGAGCCAGCCCCCCACACTGGATCACCCTGATGCTCCCTAGGTCCCCGGCTGGGGACTGTGGAGGGAGAACGCCCAATGCCTGAGCCAAGGTCTACCCACATTTGAAATTTAATAAAGTTGTGGCCAATTTAATCCCATAGCACGTTGTCTTGAGTCATTATTCCACATGACGGGGGGGGGGGACCGCTCAGGATCTGGGGACTCCGCCTCTCCACGCAAATGTGGTGGGGGTTTTCCCCTTCTCTCCTCCCAGCTTGCAGCCCCATCCCATGTACCACCAAACTCTGCTCTGAATGGTCCCACAACCACCTGAAGTAGGTTTTGAGGGTATGCAGGAAGCTGCAGTGGAAAGGAAAGGAAGGGGAAGTCTCACTGAACAAGTAGAAAACTGTTCTGCTTTTGAAACGATGCAGTGTTGAATACAATTTGGTTGGGTTGTTTTTTTTTACGATGATCTCTTGTTGTATTGCAGGCAAGAATTACAGTACCTTTATTTAAAGAGACTAATTGTGCAATCATAAGCATATCTACCCAGAAGCAAGTCCCACTGAGTTAAGTAGGATTTACTGTATTTTTTGCACCATAGGGCACACCGGACCATAGGGTGCACCTAGTTTTGGGAGGCGGAAAACAAGAAAAAATTATTCTGAACCCCAGAAGCCAGAACAGCAAGAGGGAACTGGCTTCTGGGATACCGTGTGGCTGTTCTGGCTTCTGGGGTAACCGCGCCAAGCCTCTTCAGGGCAGCGGGATGAAGGCTCCCCCTACCCAAAGAGGCTACGCAGGGCTAAAGCAGAAGCCAGGACAAACGCGTCGCTGAAGGGGCACTGCGCCTTCTCTCTCTCTGTGCAGCGCCCCTCCTTCACAGGAAAGGTGCTGCGCAGAGAGGGAGAAGGCGCAGCGCCTTCAGCGAAGCTGGAGACGGAACGGAAGGAGACCCTTCTGTTCCTCCTCCGGCTTCCAGGACCGGCGCGTCGCGGCTGAGCCTGCATTCGCTCCATAGGACGCACACACATTATCCCTTCATTTTTGGAGGGGAAAAAGTGCGTCCT
This sequence comes from Podarcis tiliguerta, assembly GCF_965153285.1. Taxonomy (NCBI): domain Eukaryota; kingdom Metazoa; phylum Chordata; class Lepidosauria; order Squamata; family Lacertidae; genus Podarcis; species Podarcis tiliguerta. Next base: position 45,143,779 of record NC_139542.1, on the reverse strand, counting down.
ATAGAGCGAAAAATACGGTACTTCCAGGCAGTGATTGGTTGTTGTTGTTTTTTTTTGGGGGGGTACTCAATGGCACCTCCCTCCCCCAATGTTAAAAGTGTGGCACTTACTGTAACAACTTCATGGTGCGTACCAGCACCCCCCCTACACAAAAAAGGGTACTGCTTCTAGGTAAGCATGGATTGGATTGCAGCCTAAATGCTGTTGTGGACGATTCTAGAAGCAGCTCTTGGGGCCTTACAGTATGATATAACAAGATTAACAATCTACATTAACCCAAGTGCAAAAATAACAAGCATTTTAATTAGAGAACTGTATTCCAGTGTGCAAGGAGAATAATTTGATATAAAGCAGTTTCTGGAAACAAATGGAAAGTAATCAAGTTACAATAAAGGCAACAGAAGAGAGTTCTGCACAGAACAGAAACCATGTCATGCCCAATTAATGTCCCGTGGTAGCACATCCATTAGGTTTCAGAAAAGAGCTCATGGGAAGGCCTGCTAATGGGATGCGTGAGACATTAATTATGCGTAGTAATGTTTATAGAGTTAATATTCACACTTATATTATTAAACAATAAAGTTCTGCTAGCAATTTATTTTGGAAACTCCACCTAGGGGCAAAGTGGTGGTGGGAGGAAGTTCTTCCTTAAAACATCTAAGGAATTAGTTAAATTTCCATGACACTTAATAATGAGAAGGGGGTGGAGGTGGAAAACAGAACCAAAAATCCTGACTGCGTGTTAGTGCTTTGGGCTGCTTTCAACCTTGCTAAAGTTTTCAAACCCTCCTTTTCCTAATGAGCATCAAATCATTAATGAAATAACAAAGCCTAATTAGAGAATAGGCTTAAATTATGAAACTCTCTGGCTGAGTTAAATGAAGATAATCTTTCATAGTTTTCCCCCTTTAATGGAAGATGATATAAAAAAGGGTCATTAAGCAAACTTTTAAAGAGCTGAATCTTCCGTGTTATTAATAAACTACCTATCTCTCTCTTTCCCCCCCACAAGCCACAACCCAATTACTTGCGCTTTTTCACTGTTTTACTCTGCAAAGTAAAGCAACTTTCAATCAAATTCAAATGCAACTATATTTTTTCTATAAGGAAGATTCATCTCGACTTGGGCAAAAGTAGCACATGAAACAATGCTCAGCTCTGCCACATGTTTTCAAATGATTTGCCATCAGCAATCTGGTTTAGTTCAAGGTCTTGATGTTACTCAACAATAAATAACTTTTAAAGATGGGTTAAAAAATATGTGAGCAATATGTGAAAGAAGAAGAGGAGGAGGAGGAGTTTGGATTTGATATCCCACTTTATCACGACCCGAAGGAGTCTCAAAGCAGCTAACAATCTCCTTTCCCTTCCTCCCCCACAACAAACACTCTGTGAGGTGAGTGAGGCTGAGAGACTTCAAAGAAGTGTGACTAGCCCAAGGTCACCCAGCAGCTGCATGTGGAGGAGCGGAGATGCAAACCCGGTTCACCAGATTACGAGTCTACTGCTCTCAACCACTACACCACACTGGCTCTCTCTAATGCGTATGCATGTCTCTAAGCCATGCATGTCTTGATATGAAGGAAACCATAATAATATAATCCTATGAATGTTTATCAATATGCCAGCAAATCTGGAAAACTCAGCAGTGGCCAGAGGATTGGAGAAGATCAGTCTACATCCCAATCCCAAAGAAGGGAAGTGCCAAAGAATGCTCCAACTACCGCACAATTGCACTCATTTCACACGCTAGCAAGGTTATGCTTAAAATTCTACAAGGCAGGCTTAAGCAGTATGTAGACCGAAAACTCCCAGAAGTGCAAGCTGGATTTAGAAGAGGCAGAGGAACCAGAGACCAAATTGCAAACATGCGCTGGATTATGGAGAAAGCTAGAGAGTTCCAGAAAGACATCTACTTCTGCTTCATTGACTATGCAAAAGCCTTTGACTGTGTCGACCACAGCAAACTATGACAAGTTCTTAAAGAAATGGGAGTGCCTGATCACCTCATCTGTCTCCTGAGAAATATCTATGTGGGACAAGAAGCTACAGTTAGAACTGGATATGGAACAACTGATTGGTTCAAAATTGGGAAAGGAGTACGGTAAGGCTGTATATTGTCACCCTGCTTATTTAACTTATATGCAGAATTCATCATGCGAAAGGCTGGGCTGGATGAATCCCAAGCCGGAATTAAGATCGCCAGAAAAAATATCAACAACCTCAGATATGCAGATGACACAACCTTGATGGCAGAAAGTGAGGAGGAATTAAAAAACCTTTTAATGAGGGTGAAAGAGGAGAGCGCAAAATATGGTCTGAAACTCAACATCAAAAAAACGAAGATCATGGTCACTGGTCCCATCACCTCCTGGCAAATAGAAAGGGAAGAAATGGAGGCAGTGAGAGATTTTACTTTCTTGGGCTCCATGATCACTGCCGATGGTGACAGCAGTCACAAAATTAAAAGACGCCTGCTCCTTGGGAGAAAGGTAATGGCGAACCTAGACAGCATCTTAAAAAGCAGAGACATCACATTACCAACAAAGGTCCGTCTAGTTAAAGCCATGGTTTTCCCAGTAGTCATGTATGGAAGTGAGAGCTGGACCATAAAGAAGGCTGATCGCCGAAGAATTGGTGCTTTTGAATTATGGTGCTGGAGGAGACTCTGGAGAGTCCCATGGACTGCAAGAAGATCAAATGTATCCATTCTTAAGGAAATCAGCCCTGAGTGCTCACTGGAGGGACAGATTGTGAATCTGAGGCTTCAGTACTTTGGCCACCTCATGAGAAGAGAAGACTCCCTGGAAAAGACCCTGATGTTGGGAAAGATGGAGGGCACAAGGTGAAGGGGACGACAGAGGACGAGATGGTTGGACAGTGTTCTCGAAGCTACAAACATGAGTCTGACCCAACTGCGGGAGGCAGTGGAAGACAGGAGTGCCTGGCGTGCTCTGGTCCATGGGGTCACGAAGAGTCGGACACGACTAAACGACTAAACAACAAAACATGAATGTTTACTCAGAATTAGGGTTACTGTCAAGTAAAAGTAGTAGTATTCCACTGGTTTGTGGACTTGGTTCCCAGTCTTTCCCACCTTCCTTAGAAGCCCTGATTCTTAAGGCTCACTTTAGTGAGAACAATATGTTGGATGATCTTCGCCACAGAGAATATTCAATTTGCTTTTCAATTTGACAGTCAAAGCTTAAGCAACAAGGCGGGGAGATGTTAAAAAGTGTTCATCCACACCAAATACGATTTTAATATTTAAAATGTTTACTTACCTACAGAAAATGTTAAGAAATGGGGTCTCAGCTATGTGAATGATAAACTACAAGACTTAATTCTGCTTGGGAAAAAGTCAGAACTATTTTGACAAAGAAGAGAAATTGCAGCTTTGGTCTAATCTAAGAAGTTCACACACAATGTTGGATGCAGTGATGCACGATGCACATAAAAGAAAATGTACGGGTTCTGCCTTGTTGAGGCGGTAACATCAATTAATCTGGAAATGCATAGAAAGATAGGGAAAACAGAAGGAGCACAGGCACAAAAACCAGCTACTGGATTCCCAGAATGTTTGCACAGCTCCAATTCAGAAATGCATGCCCTGACAGCTCAGTTTGCTGACACAACTGATAGAAAAAGGATTGGTACTCACTCTCCCTTTTTAGTTTTTATTGTGCAGAGTTTATGAAAAGAGCAGAAAAATATTTATCTTTCCCCCAGGTTCATCTTCACTCTAAGCATCATTACAGACACTGAAGCCATGATGTGGAATAGTCACTATTAATAATAACCTTCACCTCTTGGCTGTAAAGTTGATTATAATGTGAAGACACACTTTTTTTTTTTAAGTACAAGTAATTTGTAACTTTTTAAAAATGCAACAATTGGTTTTCGCTAATGCTGTTCTTCTAATCGTTGAAGACCTTCTGATGGAGCAGAGGTCTTCATGAACTCAGAGGGAAAGGTAGGTAAGCTAAATGCCCAGTTCTTTAGAGGAAAGCTGGAACTATCATACTGTATGGTTCAAGCTGATGTATAACCCCTCTATAAAGCCTCCATCATGTTGTGCCCCAGTTTAATCTTCTCTCCCCCCCCACCCCCCGAGCTAAGTGTGTGTGTGAGAGAGAGATTGACTCATAGCTCATACCTTTCTTTTACATTGGGCAAAGCTCTTTATGGGTGAGTGTGACCAGGGGCAGAGGAAGGGGGTGCATGGGATGTGGTCCGTCCCGGTGTCACCACTGAGAGGGGTGACAAAATGCCGGGCGGTACTCACAGTGGGGCTTGCAGCACGCCCAAGCCATGTGTCTCTCCTGGGAGGGACACAGTGGCTTGGGCACGCGGGCTCCACGCTGCCCAAACGGTCCACCCGCTGCCTCTTCCCCAGCTGTAGGGCAGCTGAGTGGGAGGAGGCAGGCAGACTCCGGAGGCCCTGTGGTGCGCCCCGCCCCTGGTCAATCCAGGCGTCCGAGTGGCTTCCTCCACCGCTGAGTGTGACCTGACCATCCAAAAGCCCTAGGTGACTGGTTGCTCAATCCCCCATTAAACAGCATTCATAAAGAGTGACTAAGCCATGTTGAAGTTGAAAAGGACATTTGAATAACAGCACAACAAAACTCATAACAGTACCACACATTTTGGTGCATGGAATGACAAGTGAACTTAACAGAGGATTTCATTCAGTAATGAGACTTCCCAGAGCATCAGTTGAGATTCAGACTTTTAAAAAAGTTCACACCTTACTCTAAACACATTGGGAGGCAGGTAGGTTAGGTACCCTGTCCTTGTTCCTGGCCTCATATGCATGTTCAGCTCAACATGCACATAGATTCTGTGTGTGTGCTTCCTATAGGCAATTTCTGCACAATTGGGAAGCATGGAATAACACAAAGGGTAAATAAAATGTCTATTCACTGTAGCTGTTACAGCCTAGTTATAAACATAATTAAGCACAGAACAACAGGTTAATACAGTATCTTCATCATCTTTTGTTATAATTTTAGACTGCTGATTTAAAGTAATTATAGAAGAGGGATGCATTATACTTTTAAATAGAAAACTTCTACAGATTCCACCTCCCAAACAAAAAATTGCTGGAGACATATAATTACACCCCCTGCATGCCACCGCTATAATCACAAACAGCCTTTACTCCTGTCATTTCTCTGACGTTCTTCAATCTGTTTATACACTTTCCATTAACACCCATCTTTTGATTCTTTGTTTCTGTTGGACAATGAATACTTTGAATAGAATGCTTTACCTATCCAACTACACAGTGACGTTGACCACTGAATTGTTCTCCACTGAATACTTCCCTGGTTGGTTGGCTCACTCACACACACACATGCATATTACCTTGCTTTAAAATAGATATGTACATAACAGTGTACACTTGTTTCAGCAGATTTAGAAAAATCTAAATCAAGTCAATTGTGATGGAAGGTTAAGAGTATTCCATGGTTTAATGAACACTAGCAAACCAATTTTGGAAAATGCATTAGAAATTTGACTATACACCACCCTTCCATATGCATGTTGCTACAGAGTGTCAAAAGCTGTGTTTATAAAGCTGAGCAGAAAGTGTTAAAAAACCTCATCCCTTGTTTTAATGCCATGATAGGACAGCTTTCAAAGACATCTTAGAGTATATCAAATTTAATACCTAATACTAGGTTCAGCTCTGCATGAGTAAAAGCAGTCTTTAGCCCACAGTGTGCATTGCAGAATCCATTCATTTTTCATGCAGTCCTCCCATCAGGAGGTGGGCATGAGCTCAGACATGCACTGGTGTCTTTGCCATACCTTTTTTGATTAATGATCCTTCTTTAAAGATGCCTACCAGTGCATATTTTGTTCTCCCTTTTTAAAAGGGGGAGGGAGAGAAGAACCTGTACAAGTGGGTAAGTGAAAGATCGTTTGGCTTGAAGAGGATTTATGGCACAGATATTACCAACTGCAATAGAGGGTAAGAGGGAAATAAGCACCATATGATGCTTTTCAGAACTGAACTTCAGGTTGGATCCACACTGCATTGATCAGTGTTCTAGTTGCACAAGAGGACTTCCCCTCCTCTCCCTTTAGGTGCCCCCAAATCTGCTCCAGAAGGTCAACCTCAAGCTTCTGGAACAGGTTTTGAGGGTGCACGGGAAAGAGGAAGGCGAATGTCTGCAACTGCCTACTGTTCTCAAATTTAAGACTCTCACCAGATGCAGAAATTGTTTACTAAGTAGCCTAAGGGAGAACCCAAAAGCTTGCATGCTGTTTTGTGGCATTTTGGTTGGCCTAATAAAAGGCCAATATGGCTACCTTTACTTTTTTTCCTTTCACAGATTTGCCCTAATATCAATAAGCCTATTGATTTATTTCAGTTACCATCTTGTGCCAATTTCAGCTCCTATTTCCCCCCCCCATTTTTAAGTTCAGTTCTCCATGCTGCCACATTCGTTTATGATCCCCCCCCCCCCCAAATAAGTTCTCAGGAAAATGCAGCAACATTTTAGTGTGAAATCCTCCTAACACGCACATGCTTGTATGTGATTTTGGGTAACATAAACATTTTTTGCAAAGCAATTTTCAGATAAATAATGCATTTTTGGTATGCTATTTTCACTAATATGCATGCATTTTATGCACACTTTACTCAAGCATATACATTTTTGTGCACATTACTTGGCCAGACAACTGCACTGCAAAATCCACAGAGCTGCAAATTTGAAATATGGCTGCGTTTTCGTTTGTGAATTGTTTCAGAAAGTGCAAATTAGGTAGGGTTACCTTTAATTTTGAACTGAGTTGAATTTCTCCCCTATCCCTAACTGATAGACAATACTTCATTCAGAGAATTACATTACCTTCACACAGGAAAACATGAACCCTGGGGAGGAAAAAACATTTGCATCTCAAAATAAAAAATGTAGCACAATAATATACAGTGGTTCCTCAGATTACAAACACCTTGGGTTACAAACACTTCGGGTTACAGACTCTGCTAACCCAGAAGTAGTACCTCGGGTTAAGAACTTTACCTTAGGATGAGAACAGAAATGGCACAGAGGTGGCGTGGTGGCAGCGGGAGGTCCCATTAGCTAAAATGGTACTTCAGGTTAAGAACAGTTTCAGGTTAAGAACGGACCTCCGGAACGAATTAAGTTCTTAACCCGAGGTCCCACTGTACTAAAATGTAGAAGTGGTTCCCAAAGTGTGGTCCATGAGCTTCATCCAGGTGGTCCACAATATCTCTGTGGATTTGTGGCTGAAGGTGGGAAGCAGCAAATCCATCACATTAAATAGTCATGCTGATCATTAATGATATTTTTATTGCTTCTTTTATTTCTTGTACTGTAATTCTATGGAATTCAAACGGTAATTCAATAAAATACAATATATAGGAGATAAAAGTGGCAATAAAAATACAATTAAAATCATACAGCAATTAGCATTACAATTGCTATAAGAGGCAGAAAAACTACAAAGTGTCTGCAAACCCTCACCAGTTTTTATGTGAAAAAAAGTTTGGGAACTACTGAATTGCAGCATTATAATTGTATTGACAAAGCAATAAATCAGAGTTCTTTGAATCAGCCTCTTAGCTTTGCTGTTTCCTACTTTACCTGAAGATGTAGTCTCTTTCTGCCACCAGCCCACCCAAAATGAATGTCTACTTTTCCAGTCTCCAGCTGCGTGGGGGTATGGAGGGGTATGTAAGATATTGTGTGCATCCATGCATGTGTATGCAAGTAACTCTGAGCATCCTTTTTATGTTGATCAAGGACTGGACGAGATTTTTCCATCTTTTCTATCCATGCCGTCACTTAATTGCAAATTTATATTCAGATTAAAATCACAAAATTAACAGAGTATATAAAGAAGTACTTTATAGTACTTTTGATAAACACCTGTACTTCAAGCAGAGCTCTTTTACTTTATTTATCTTAATATGCAATATTAAAATGGCATTGTTTATTTTATGGGTGCAATGTTGCCGTAAAACAGTGATGACATGAAAGAAGAGTCTTTGTATGTCCAGACCAATGTTTGTACCAGGTTTCACAAATATGGTCTTTGCTTGTGGCTGGCATCAACTGAAAAGTGAGGTGCTTCTGACCTTTCTCAATTTTTCTGAAGCATACATTAATCTTGATCTTGCTGACTCATGAAACAATGAGAACATTACTATGTCTTGGTTATTTCAATGGTATACTGTCAACAACAAGGTTTATGGATGTGATGAATGTGCATTCATGCACAATAAGGAAAAGGCCACATTAGCATGGAAATTCAAATTTTAATTGTGCTTTTTTATTATTGATGCTTGATGAATTTGCTGTGTAAAGAGCCACTTCCTCAGCCGGAGAAATTTGACACATAATCTAGCTGTATAAACATTTTCAGCATAATTATAGCACTAATTAATGTCTTAGACATGTAAGAAAGAACAGACCAAGTTTACATTTCTTGTTGGAAATACACCATTACACCAGTGTGAAAGGAAAACAAGCTCATAAAGACTAAAAAAGCAAGAGCTTCAGAAAGTAGATTTGTGTTCTACTAGAATTTTTTTGAAAAACAATTAGCAGCAAAATATACTGCAATTATATATAACTTAAATACTAGTTCCTTGTTGTACACACTCTCATATGGATCTGTATTCAGTATTGAACAGATTTTCAGAAGCTTTTCTCCAAGGTAAGGCAAGTGGTGACTGGGGAAAGGGTTTTTTTCCAGTGATTATGCTTCTTGTTGAACCCCACAGAGAGATGCCTGCTGCGAAACGTTTAGCCTTTTTTCTGTCCCAGGTGAAATTTAACTTACACATTACAGTAATTAGAGGAGTGATTTCTGCCTTGCCTCACTGCTACAGGTGCCCATGCATACAGATGGATGCTACAGGTGGGAGAATGGAAGGGCAAAGAGAAGGAAGGAGACTCCCTCATTTCTTCTGTTATCCTGGCCCTTCTTCCATTCTCTGTGTATGTGTGCACCCAGGATTGTGTAAGAGAGTGTGTGATGCTAACCGCATGTGTACATGAGTATATGAGTGTGTCTACATGTGGAAGTTAGGGTGTTAATTTGCAAGAAATTGTATGCCTGTGAGTTTCTGGAGACAGTTTTTACAACGGCACCCTTAAACTCAAGTGATTTTCTGGTTTAAGCAGTGCTGGTTAAGGGAATGGAGAAAACAATGTGACTGTTCATCTTGCATGAAAGCCTGTTCCATAGAAACAGCTTCCAGAGACCTGCCAGGGAGGACTTGTACTGCGAGTAGAAGAAATTGGCCAAGAAAGATAAGGCCTTCTCTTTACATATGCTTTCCCCACTTCCACTCCATAAATCAACTTGTTCAAATGCAGATTTGTAGTTACAAATGTTGCTTTGGATGCTTTTCGTTCTATGTGATGCTGAACTCCACTTGGAAATGGACAAGAGGGACAAATTATTCCTTTGTAAAGTAATGCTAACAAAAACAACCCCCCCCTTTTTTCGTATTAGCTGGAAGGAAGAACTTGAAAAGCAGATGGTTGTCACTACCCAATATCCTTCCTCCCCTGTGCATCTCAGCTTTGTTATTTTGCTTCTGGATGCAACAGATGAGACTCTACATTCTTTATCCCTTAACATTATTATTAATTACCTGTCCAGATTAGCAGTAGAGATGTGTTTAATTAGCACATACAAGTGTTGAGTATCGCAGGAGCAGAAATACAATTAATCTTTTAAAACCTTAGAGGGCTGATGTATAGGATAGTCTAATGGGGGAAAATAAAGCTTAATGATGCACAGTAAAGCACATGGGAATATTAGTATTATCAGAGAGAATAACAAATAGATTGTGATATTAAAGAACAAGGGACCAATTAGTAAACTTCTGCATTTAGAATACTAAGGTGAAAATTGAAATCCAAGCTACTCCATTCTCACATAAATTAAGGATTACTGGTTATTAAAGTTTCCTGTTTTACTTTTTACTTTGTAACCTTCACACAAAAGACATGGTAGCTTTCAAGTGTCACATCTGACATTTAAGTTTTATTATTTTAACATTTCAACATGAAAATCCACATTTGCTGTCTACCATAGCATGATAGAAGCAGTTCTCCAATTACAAGCAAAGAATCACTTATTCACATGAATTTCTTAAACTTGTGTATTCTAACTCTTCGTGTATTTTCCTGCTGAATAATTTTTAGTTGAAATCAGCGTTTATACTCTTCCTATTATCTCTCAAAATGGTATGCTGACAGCTTATGAGCACTTTCAAATCTGTGACCTATTCCATTTTTCTTACTTGCACATTAGTTTTGGCAGGAATCAGTTACAAAACTTCATGTCTCACAGGTGGGGAGAAACAAGCCATTATAATTCATGGTTTTCATCTGCCATTAAATCCATACACCAAGATAAATTATAGCCCTCATGAATGTGGGAAAGTGCTTCTGCTTCATGCTTTCATTATTTCCCCCCTGAAATATAAATGTGCAATTCTCACATTTGCAAAAAATGGAAAAAGTCAAAATGCTCATTGTTGCTAAATGATATTAATTATCACGGGTTCACAGTCAACCCAATGAGATAGTAGTGCTTCTATCCCCCCCCCACTGTAGTTGCGCTAACTAGGTTTTAGTTAACTGTGCTAAAAACATCTGCCCTACCTTTCTCTACATTGGCCAGAAGACTATTCACGCTGTGTACATTCAGGTTAGAGGTACCACCAGAATCCAAAATTAATTGCATTCTTGGATTGTTCTCTGCTTTGTGAAAAATAGCTGGAATAGATTTAGGGCAGGCATAGGCAAATTTGGCCCTCCAGATATTTGGAGACTACAATTCCCATCATCCCTGACCACTGGTCCTGTTAGCTAGGGATGATGGGAGTTGTAGCCCCAAAACATCTGGAGGGCAGAGTTTGCCTATGCCTGATTTAGGAGATTTGCTTTTCCCTTACTATTCCTGGATCAAGGCCTAGAATGCTAATATACTCTGATGTCTAGCACAGGCAATGACAGTATACTCCAAGCGACTCTTAGTCTATAGTATCTGACAGATGAATTCTAATTATTTGTTCGTGTTCATGTGCTTTTGCATTTCTAAAAGATCTTAGTCAGAAATTTTGCTTGGTTTACCATGTGGCACAGAGGTGGGGAAACATGTTCAGCACAAGGCCCACATTTCCTTATAGAATACCTTTTGGGGACCACATATCAGTGGTAGATGGGGCCAGATGAAAAAATTGGCAGAGTGATAGTGTGACTTTGTGCAGTGGGTTACATTCCAAAATGCAAAATCCAGTGGTTTCCAGAAACTGCACACCTTTCTCCATCTTCCAGACAAGCAAGAAACATTATCACAGTTGGACACATTTCAGCTGGAACACAGCACTTGAGGAAAGTTTGGCCTGGGGTACGAATGTGCCCTGGATAATTTCCCAATGGCCAAACTGAGAAGCCTGGAACCCCATATTTGGCACCTGAACATGAGGTCGCCACCTTATTTCTAGCCCAAGTGGAGAACTGAAAAGCTTACACATGCCATTGTGGCAGTTTTAGGGCCAAGCAAAAGCAATGTAGGTTTTATTTTTTTTCTTGTGGGCCAACATGGGTGCCTTGGCTTTTTGTGTGACTTGAAAATTACTTCAGTGCATTATACTTCGTGAATTTCTTCTTCATTAAAAAAAAGTAATCACCACTACAGTTAGCAAGATCAGGCTTAGGTTTGTATACAGAACAAGGAAGTCTAAAGGGTGGAGCATAAGCTGTGGAAATCTCTTCTCCAGGAGCCCAATTTTCTCTCTCCATTATTGAAAGGCCGCGATTTTTTATTATGTGAGCTTTTAATGTTCTGCTTTGACTCTGATGGTATTAAATATTGCTCTTATAATGAAAGTTTGTAATGTTAATTCATTAATTCACTTGACTACGTTGCCTGCTGATTTTATTTTGTTAATTCACATTGGTAGTAAAGCTGTATGTGCAACAGGAAAGCAACAAAAACGCTGATGTAAAAATAAATGAAATAAATCTCATTTTGTATGCAGCTTCCTTAAATTTATATTTACAGAGTATGCAATCTTTGAACTTTTAATTACTTTTATTAAACAATGCATCAGCATTCCCAATAGAATAAACAGTCTATAAGAAATAAAAGTGTGAGGAGAACCAGCCAACTCTCAAGGGTTGTTGTGGGTTTTTTTAGGTGAATCTGGTAATCCAATGAAAAATTCCTGTCAGGGGAGCATAATGTGAAAAATGAAGAACCTAATCGCTATCCTGGAGGTCAGCTGTCCCCTACTGACCATTATATAGTTCCTTCTGACATATTTTGTCCTCATGCTTGTCAACAGAGCTGGAATTATGTGGCCATAAGGTAGCAAATCATTATTTGCTACTTGCATGTGGTACATTGCAAGATCTTAATACTACCGCTCGGTGCTCTCAGAGTCTGTAATGCAGTTATCTCAAAAACCTCTGCTTTGCCCAAACCTCCATATTTTTGTGAATATAGCTACAGCTTAATTATATCCACAGATTGCTTAATCATTCCAGTCGCTTTATCTCAGACGTCCAACTCTCCCTGCATTTGCCTTCCATTAAGAAACGGTTTCCCGTCAGTAAACTATCATGGATCATACACACAATTAGTCTTTATCAGATTGGCTCACAGTCTGAGTTCTGTTTTTGTCCAGTCAGCTTCAATGGACTGCATATTACACACTCACAGACAACTTGTTCTTTTTTTGGAGGGGGGGGGGAGGCATTCCAGTTTTGATTCATGCCTCCTACATGAAATGGAATATATTAGCATTGAGGGAAATATTGTTTAAATGCCAGCAACAATAATTAGGCACTAAATTTGCTTGTCATTGATTTTTTATTTACTGTACAAAAATACAGCTTTACCAGTTGGATGCACTCTCTTATCATGTGAGGCACATTAAAAATATCATTTTTATATAGTAGTTTAGAATGTCTTCCAGGGAGAGCTTGGGAGAGAGAGGGCAAATAGCTGAGGCAATGGAGAACCATCTCTTTTCTTTTCATTTATCTATTTTAAAAGCCAAAGGCCTTCTGGACTGGGATTGTGGTGAGGGAGGAGGAGGGTTGCTGTTTTTGCGTTCTTATTTTCCTCACTGAAATTGGGTGGGGCATATTTCAGGGGAAATATATCAATATGTATATGCTTTCCCTAATGGGACAATTAAATTGGGAAAGTGGCATTTGTGTGCAGCATCAGAATCACAATCAAATCTGAGGCCCCAAGGCTACTTTTAAAAGAAATTAAAAGAGGTAATAGTTTGAGCATTGATTTCCAATATATTATCTAGTTTGTTCCTTGAGCCACTCCTGATCTCTTACTAGGGATTAGAAGCAACGTAATGCCCATGTATAGTCTCCTTCTTCAGGGTAGCTGAAGTTCCCCATTATTGCCTCCTAAATGAGTGAAGTCCACCTATATATACTAATAACCAAGCTGCTTTAAAGGTATATAAAAGGGTAACTGCATGAAAGCATCGTAGAAATAAAATACAATGCACTTGCTTAAGAGGCAATAGTAACAATTCAAAATCAGAATAATTCAGAGTGGTCCCATTAATGCTAACATCATTACATGAGAGTAAGTGGTTTCGGGGTTGCTTTGGAGATATAGTAATTAGGTATTTAATACAGATCATGTACTTGGAATGAGAGCATTTCTTTATGAACCTATCTAATCTATGAGGAAGAAGGGTTTATCACTCTTTTGGAAGCATCTCTGATATTTGTTTGAAATATGGAAGGCCAGGGGAGCAGTTTCTACCTAATAAGAAAACATGTTTTGGCACTGCAAAGAAAAGATTAGGCACTGAGTATGCTAAACTTCATAGGTGACAGATATATTTTGTAATAGTCTAGGGAACTTGAATTCTGTAAATCAGTCTGGACTAGGTTATATCCAGAAGTATCTCGCTGGGTGGGGCAGAGCCACTATGCTAGCAGGTGGGTCGCTGTTGTTTACTGGGCGAAAGAGGGGTGCAGTGGTGTGGAGCTTGGCACCATGCAAACACACAGCCTGAGCCAATGTGCTGCTTACACAGATGATTTTGCATGATGTTGACCTCCTGCCATCTCAGCCAGGAAACTAGTGTAGTGGTTCTGCCTCACTTAGAAAGTCACTTCTGCTTGCATCCAATGATGACTTTGCACTACTGGAAAACACTTCCACTCACACAAGGCAGCACACACAATTCCACCAATTCCACACAACTATGGTGGCTTTCTACATCATTTATTATTATTATTATTATTATTATTATTATTATTATTATTATTATACCGCCCTATATCCGCAGGTCTCAGGGTGGTTCACATACCTTCCAGTATTCCTCAGATGAAAGTTGATACAGCATAGCAACTCTTCCCAGTAGACACTGACCCATTGATATAGATGGTGAGGACAGAAGGTCCCTGCCTTTTCACAGTTCCCTAAGTCTCCTCCTCTCCTGGGTCCTGCCTAATGAACCTGAGGCTCCTTTGTCATCGCTCTCTTTGTTCCGGGGGGAGGGGAGATGGTTACAGCAGGAGGGGGATACTCCCTGGACTCTTCAGTAGCTTGCTTGATCTCTGCCTCTTGGCCCTCTTCCTCTCCAGCCTCTGGACTGCTCTCTGACACAGTCTCTCCCTGCTCACTAAATCCTGTTACCTCTTCAGTTCCTGACCCCTCCTCCTCACAGTCTGCTCCCTCTTCCCCCTCATTATTGCCCCACTACCAATCTCCTAGCTCTGAGCCTTCTTCCCCTGGGGGGGTTCCCTAGCTTGTACCTCTCACAACCCCTCTGCCTCCAGCTAGTCCATGACAGGCACCCCTTTTGCCTGGAGCCTTTCCTCTCGCTCCTTCTCTGGTGTCCACCAGCACACTGAGAGCAGGGAGAAGATGGGTACATGGTTACCCTTGGTACTTCCATCTCAACTTCGCTCTGCAAGCCAGATGGAATATCTGGGGCGGTGTGTGTGTGTGTGTGTGTCACAAGTTCCTTATCTCTTGTTTTACTGGAGCTGACGGAAGATTAACACATGTTCTTCCACTGATTTGTGGCTCCAACTGCTTTCAAATGTGAGAACCAGTATGGTGGACTAGGGCCTGGGAAACAAGGGGTTATTTTCCCACTTAGCCATGAAGCTCCTAGGGCAGTCAAAGCCTCTCAGCCTAACCTATTTTTCAGGGGCTGTTGTGAGGGAAAAAATGATGGGGAGACCCATGTATACCAATTTAAGCTTTTTGGAGGAAAAGTAAGATACTATGTAATAATAATAACAGTTTTGGTGTGTACCCACTTTCTCTTACAATGCATCATGTTATAATGCTGAAACAGGTGCAAGTAAAATAGAAAGAGAAGAAAGAAAGAACGAACGAACAGATGAAAGAAAATAGGATGAGATTACTGGCTTTTCAGCTAATCTAATGTTTTTAGAATTCTGTGTGTCACTCTCAAAACCAATTAGTTAAGACACAAGTCATTGAGCAGTCATGGAATGCAAATAATTTAGAAGAAATATGTCAAACCTGTATGTTTCGGGAAAAGCAGTTTTATGACCCATGACAACATTATAATCTTCCTACTGCAACTAATAGGTGATTAGCTACAATTAAATTATGGAATGAATCACAGCTCTGTGTTTATGATAGGGCATGACAAAATAGAAAAGAGGAAATAGAGACATAACTAGTGTCATGCAGATGAACACTTCAGAATTCTCTACATATGGTACCAAAAGCTAGGCTTGGTCCAAAGCAATGCAACCATTCATTTCAATGTAACATATGAAATCAAAGTGAACTAGTGGAACTTCACAATATTCCAATCCAAATAACTATATTGTACTAGCCATTGGCGATGACAAATCTGAAGCACAAATAAATACAAG